>NC_134268.1:158346555-159781555 GCF_031893055.1 Leptodactylus fuscus
TGAGAAACGTAGGAAATTACATGTTGCATATAAACCATATGCCATGCAAGAAAATCCACAAATTGAAATTCCATTATTAACTGAAATTAAAGAATTGCAGCCAGCCAAATCTATTGAGTATCTGCAAAAGAATGTATCTGGGAATGTACCAGTTGTCTCCAAAATGTCAGATCTTCCCAGTAACCAAGAGGAATTTGAGCTACCTAATATTTTTAGGAAAAGGGCAAGCTTGGCATTCTCTAATGACCTGGTGGAGTTATTGTGGGATGTGATTGACAGGAAGGTCAGGGGTCGAGTTTAAAAGTATCTCTGAAGGAATGACTGTCTATTGAGTATTTACTTATGTACTATCTGGCTATGTAAAGAGAAATCCCTTTTACATGAGGAGAAGTCCAATGATCAGGTATAACCCACATGATTATGTGATAATGTTTGTAAAATAATCCTAATTATGCTATTGTGAATAATACTATGGATCATATTATTATATATATACACACACATATAGGAGGAGAGCCTGATGTGTGGTGACAGATTTTTGTCATAGTCCACTCTCTGGATGCAGAGAGAGGAGGAACATGTTATGTACATTATATGAATATGATCAAATAGTACTAGGGATCCATAAAGTTATTAAATTTTCCATTGGTTAAAATCATTATTGTATTAATTTGGTTTTTGCTAAAGTTTATCTATTTTTTTCTCATCAGATATAGATATATGGAAAAATGGATCAGTTCAATCAGTGATGTCCATTCATTCATCATTCTTTCCTTATAGCCAAAAGAATACATGGAGTGTCTAACTATTAATGAGTAAACTAATTTCACATGGTGTGACTAATAACAATGCATGATAAAGTGATAGAAGTTCTAACTTACCTCAAGCATGTTTTTCAATAGTTTCATGTAAAGTCCATGTTTTTAGAATTTTCAAGTTATAATCCATTATGTATGAAGGCATGCAACTAGGCATGGAGCTCTTACTTACTGTGAGAATAAGTGTTCGTTCATGTGGTCAGTTGATTGACAGCAACACACTGTGACCTGTGACCCTGATGGGCTGGTCAGTATAAGTGTTATGTGTGTTATGTGTCCACTGGTGTATACAACAGATCTGTGACATCACAAATAGGCCTAAGAAAATCAGGATGCATCCAACAAGGAAAAAAGGAAAATATATCCAACAAAGAGACGTCTATTTTCTTTCTATTTTCTATTTCTTTCTATTTTCTATTTCTATTTTCTTTTTCTATTTCTTTCTATTTTTTATCTTATATGATCCTCTATATTAAATTGGGAAATTAGCAAATATATTTGAAATCCATTGAAAGGAACCTCATATGTTTATACCTACAGGAAAACCAAGTGTTTAAGTCACATGAGCTGAGGAAAGGTGACAGATGCAGTAGGGTGAAGGTTATTTTAGTTTGTGAATAGTTTGTTGCAAAAGAAGAAGCTTTTGACTAAGATATAGATAGCTCTTCAATATATTTGTTCAAACCTGACAAACAATAAAGGCTTATTGGGGTAATTGGATCATGGGATAATAAATATATTAGTTATGGTGGGAAAATCTAGTTAGTTATAGCCAGTATTGTATTATTGTTTTATTATATTATTATTGATTATGTATTCTTACATGTACGCACACACTTGCATACACTTACACACATCAACATCCACAAACATTGGGAAAACAACATCGGGTAAACATAAATGTCTTATATGCAAATGAGATAAGCTAATCATCTTCATGAAAGGAGACGTATAAGATCATCAAAGGATATGGGATATCAAGAGTGATAGTCTCTGGTTTATTCTTTAAACTTCTGATTATAGGATGTGACATTTTGAAATGCTTATGTTTTATATACTTATTTCATATATATGGTATTCATATACAGCCAGTACACAAGAATATATACAGTTAAGTTTAAGACAGAGACAAGAGTGTGTTGGCACAAGTGTTGTCTCTATTCTTGGTATTGGAGGTATCTGAAAGGTTAAGAAGGTCACAGGAATCTGTGAAGAGACGAGGTGTTAAGAGGAAACTTTAGGCACATACGTTTTTATGAATAAAGGTTAATATTGTGTCTCAGATAAAGAACACAATGATATTTAATAAATGAATGTTTAAAATAAAATAATATCTTATTAAAAAGGAAATAAAGTGATTAAACTTTAGAAAATGTATGATTAAGTATAATATAACACATTCATATAGGAACATATGTTTAGTATAATTGGTGAAAAGTTCTAACTAAAGAATAAATATTGTGATTGTCTATAGAATGGTAATTAATAATCACATTATATTTCAGAGTTATGTTGCAATTTGTCATCACAAGTAAATTACACATATATATTCATACATATAGATATAAAGATATATATGTTGATATATGATGTTTATATAGATTATTGTATCCAAAGTACTATTATCTGATAGTTTGATAAATGTATTGAATATCAATATTTTAATAAGTCAAATATAAATATTGATACAATGTAAAGAGAAGTATGATATATAAATGAGTGGTATGGTACACTGTGATATTATAGTTTAGTTAATTGCCTAGTTTGGCTTAGCTATTAGGGAAAGAAAACTTATCTTCAATCAAGTCCAAGATTATGATAAAGTTTGATATCAAATGTTAATAAAAAGACTTTAACAGTTACAAGAAGAAGATGTGCGGGAAAAGACAAAATCTGAAGGTATGATGCTATATGCTTAAGCTTATGCCAAGGACTGTGTTTAAAAACTATTACTGGAGTTTGGAACCTTTGATCAGCGGATGATTGGACAAATATAAAGACGTCCTCATCAATGTTTGGTGGAATCCTCTCTATTTCAAGACTTCAAGTTGTTTGGTGAGCAAAAGGGTTGTGAATGATAAAACCCGAACACAGATATTGTGTATCCAAGAGACTGAGATTCCAGGACTGAACCTTACTGACAAGCAGCAGGGATGATGTCAGAATTCACACTTGCCTTGCTTTTGCAGTATTGCTCCAGAAGTGTCACATGATTCTACAGTGACAGGTGGTCAAGGGAATTACCAAAGGAAACTCCTCTACAGTCTATGTCTTGGTAAAGTGAAACATAACATATGGACTTTGCTGTTATATCAATATCTTCACAATATGAACTTTAATGGACAATGTTATAATATCTGCACAACACGGAGGAAATCTAAAGGACTTTAAGTCAAGAACTACATTTGTGGTAATAAGCCTTCTATTATGACGGAAGAAGAGATGACCAGAAGACCAGATGATGAAAGAAGAGCCTTCATCAGGTGTAGGTTAGATAGTGGATCAAATTGTTTTCATCTTTGATCACAGTTTACCATAACATAACATAACATTTATTAATGTCAAAATGTATTGCAAATTGATGAAATTATTGTTACATGGACAATCAATGAAAATTAAGTTCCAGCAAAGAAGAAAGAAGATATAATCTAATTGAATGAATATTGTTGTATGGTATATCTTGAGAGTTCAAACAGATATTTCACTCTCAAAAGGGGGAAATGTTAAATATTATATATTTACAATATTCTCTAGCAGACATGGGGTTAACACTCTACTGACATCATAGTCTTATATTTTGGGTGCATGGGTGCGGTTAGAGTAGACCATTTTAGAAATCTCCTTACATAGCTACAAGATGGAAGGTAACACCCACTCTCATGAATATAAATGAGTAAGAAATACACATGTCTGGGTCTGTCTTTGGGAAGACCAGGGGAAGACCAGGAGGTCTGTCTTTGGGAACACCAGGGTGGGTGGTCCAGGCAGATGGACATCCATGGACGTCGTAACCAGCCCAAGTCCACCAACCAGATGACAAGCATGAACCAAGCTGTAACTACAAGATATCCAGATGATTTAACTTCTCTGAAGATGTAAGCTATTGACATTGACTGATATTTGTATTATTTGGACATTTTCCCTGTTCCTGTGTTTTCCTTCAAGATATTAATAAACCTCTACACTGATTTATAACAAGCTGACTTCTTCCTATCGTGGACAAGGCCAGGTCCGGATATTTAACAGTGGACACAAGTCTCACCGGCAAATACAAGATATTTAACAGAGAGGAAAGTAGAATGTGCAGTACTTTCCTGCCCGCATGTTCCCTGAAGAGATCTCGCGGCAAGCACACGGACCCCATTATAGTCTATGGGGATTCGTGAGCTTTCACTGCACACCACTTGCAAATGCGTTTGGTAGCCGTTCGGGAGGGTCCCCATGCAGCCTCCCCGAACGGATTACCAACGCAGATGTGAAAGAGGCCTTATTTTGCTCATTTGAATCATTATTCAGTATGAGGAGTGTACAAAGATGTCCAGTGTTGATTTATTATTAAACTCAGTAAGGCTGGGTTCATATCTGCTTTGGCATCATGGAATCAGCTATCATGATCAGTTGAAACATCAAGAGAGGTTTTAAAACCATTCGCTGGTAAGCGTTTGGAGCACTTCCGTCCTGTATCCATTCTTTTAAATGGAGAAAAAAAAAAAAATATATATATATATATATATATATATATATATATATATATATTTATCCTTGAGGCCTGTGGAAGGCAAACACAAATGGATTACCAACAGATAGTAATCCATTTGTGTACGTTTTGCGATCCATTTTTCCCTTTTCATTCCTATCTGTGCATGCTCAGAAAGAAGACTGAAAATAAAGGGGAAAACATGGATCTGCTGAAAATGGACATAAACGCACACGTTTTTTTTGACAGATACCCATTAAAAAAGATGGACTATGGTAGACGAACTTGCAATGGGCAGATCCCAGCTTCACATAGCGATTAATGAATATATATTACACACTGCCCGTCTATATACCTCAGCTGTGTACAATGTGGCTAGTAACCACCTGAAAACTACTTTACAGGTTAGTTACATGTTTTCTAAACATTGAATGGCCAAATTCCATTAAAATACAGAAATATTGTATGTAAAAGATGTATGTAAACGATACAGAATGGAGGCCTGGAAGCCTAACGTGCATTTCAAGGCTCAGCCAGTGACTCAATGTATTAAATATGGAAGAGAAAGTATAAAAAGAAACACAAAGTCCCCAGCTTCATAACAAAACAGCACATACAGTAAATGGGATTCATATTATCTATTAACTTACACCTAAAGGCTCATTATATGTAAATATCCAGAATAGTTTCAGTATCTTGGGATATTACCTAAAATGCATAAACCGAAGGTCAGATATTGAGGAATTATGCAGTTCTGTTATTGAAATGCTTCTTACAGCTTGAATATGATTCAGTAGGTTTTTTTTCCCATTTTTGCTTTACAATGCAAGGGAGTGTAAAAACAATTGACTAAAATTTGGAGAAAGGGTGAGTAGCTGAAGGCATTCTCACAACCATTTACAAGGGTTTTTTCCTTATGATCAGCGTAATATGCCATAATAAAGTATAAGAAAAGGGAACGTCTAAAAAAGCAAACTCCTTTACGCTAGGTTCACACCTGCGTTCAGCTGTCCGGTCTGTGGTTTCCGTCTTCTGCATGCCAGAAGACGGAAACCACAGAACAGGTCCGGCCATGAGCGGCGGTGAGCGTTTTATGCTCTCCGCCGTGAAACCGTTTTTTTTAAATCCGGACACAGAGTACTGCATGTCTGACTCTGTGTCCGGATTATAAAACCCGGTTTCGCGGCGGAAAGCCTAAAACGCTCACCACCGCTCACGGCTGGACATCTCTCTCACCCATTCAAATGAATGGGTGAGAAAGAGTCCTGCAGGTTTCCGTCTCCTGCTCGGTTTTATGCAGGAAATGGAAACCTGAAGTACGGATTGCCGGGCGCAGATGTGAACGAGCCCTTAGACTCCATGTACATGATCATGTGCTTTGTCAGTGTGCATCATTCTTACCTATTGTTTTCTATGGTCCCATATACAGTCCTATGAAAAAGTTTGGGCACCCCTATTAATCTTAATCATTTTTAGTTCTAAATATTTTGGTGTTTGCAACAGCCATTTCAGTTTGATATATCTAATAACTGATGGACACAGTAATATTTCTGGATTGAAATGAGGTTTATTGTACTAACAGAAAATGTGCAATATGCATTAAACCAAAATTTGACCGGTGTAAAAGTATGGGCACCTCAACAGAAAAGTGACATTAAAATTTAGTAGATCCTCCTTTTGCAAAGATAACAGCTTCTAGTCGCTTCCTGTAGCTTTTAATCAGTTCCTGGATCCTGGATGAAGGGATTTTGGACCATTCCTCTTTACAAAACAATTCAAGTTCAGTTAAGTTTGATGGTCGCAGAGCATGGACAGCCCACTCTCAAATGATCTGAAAACAAAGATTGTTCAACATAGTTGTTCAGGGGAAGGATACAAAAAGTTGTCTCAGAGATTTAACCTGTCAATTTCCACTGTGAGGAACATAGTGAGGAAATGGAAGACCACAGGGACAGTTCTTGTTAAGCCCAGAAGTGGCAGGCCAAGAAAAATATCAGAAAGGCAGAGAAGAAGAATGGTGAGAACAGTCAAGGACAATCCACAGACCACCTCCAAAGAGCTGCAGCATCATCTTGCTGCAGATGGTGTCACTGTGCATCGGTCAACAATACAGCGCACTTTGCACAAGGAGAAGCTGTATGGGAGAGTGATGAGAAAGAAGCCGTTTCTGCAAGCACGCCACAAACTGAGTCACCTGAGGTATGTAAAAGCACATTTGGACAAGCCAGCTTCATTTTGGAAGAAGGTCCTGTGGACTGATGAAACAAAGATTGAGTTGTTTGGTCATACAAAAAGGCGTTATGCATGGCGTCCAAAAAATAACAGCATTCCAAGAAAAACACTTGCTACCCACTGTAAAATTTGGTGGAGGTTCCATCATGCTTTGGGGCTGTGTGGCCAATGCCGGCACCGGTAATCTTGTTAAAGTTGAGGGTCGCATGGATTCCACTCAGTATCAGCAGATTCTTGAGAATAATGTCCAAGAATCAGTGACAAAGTTGAAGTTACTCCGGGGATGAATATTTCAGCATGACAATGATCCAAAACACCGCTCCAATTGACTCAGGCATTCATGCAGAGGAACAATTACAATGTTCTGGAATGGCCATCCCAGTCCCCAGACCTGAATATCATTGAACATCTGTTGGATGATTTGAAGTGGGCTGTCCATGCTCGGTGACCATCAAACTTAACTGAACTTGAATTGTTTTGTAAAGAGGAATGGTCCAAAATCCCTTCATCCAGGATCCAGGAACTGATTAAAAGCTACAGGAAGCGACTAGAGGCTGTTATCTTTGCAAAAGGAGGATCTACTAAATATTAATGTCACTTTTCTGTTGAGGTGCCCATACTTTTGCACCAGTCAAATTTTAGTTTAATGCATATTGCACATTTTCTGTTAGTACAATAAACCTCATTTCAATCCTGAAATATTACTGTGTCCATCAGTTATTAGATATATCAAACTGAAATGGCTGCTGCAAACACCAAAATATTTAGAACTAAAAATGATTAAGATTAATAGGGGTGCCCAAACTTTTTCATAGGACTGTAGAAGAGCACGTATTATCACAAACCGTGACAAAATGAGACAGGTACTATTCATATCTGTTTTGCAACCTGGGCTCATTAATGAAATGTACAGGTTTGTGGAGTTCATGGACGGCACATAGATTGCATTTATGTGGTGTGCATACTGTTTTCTCATGGAGCAGTTTGTAGTCTAGGGATAGGTTCACATCCATGCCTGCTCTCGACTGAAGGGTTCCATTGCCCATTCCACTTGAAAAATGCAGAGAGAAAATCGCTACAAGCCGAGCTTTTCTCTCCGCATTTTTTACGCTTTTCAGACGGAAATCTGGCAAGCCCCATTATAGTCCATGGGGTCCACAGGTATCCATGAGTAATCACTTTTTCAAGTGGATTAGGGGGTCTTCGAACGGAAACCCAAATGCAGGTGTGAACCTAGCTTAAGTCTACATGTAATCTAAGGCTTAAGCTAAACGCAATCTGCAACTAACAATGTAGCACTTCCACAATGTGTGTCTTTAGCCTTAAATATTCAAGTATTAAGGTACATTTATTTTTTTTTACATCCGTGAATCCACACTGCACTCGTGCATTCTCCTTGCAGTGGGAACATTTAAAGAGGACCTTTCACTACTTTTGGCACAGGCAGTTCTATATACTGCCGGAAAGCTGACAGTGCGCTGAATTCAGCACACTGTCGGCTTTCCCGATCTGTGCCCGGTGTAAAGAGCTTACGGTGCCGGTACCGTAGTGCTCTATGGTCAGAAGGGCGTTTCTGACAATCAGTCAGGGACGTCCTTCTGCCTCGCGGCGCCTATCGCGCTGTACTGTGGAGCGGGGAGGAACGCCCCCTCCCTCTGCTCACACAGCTCGTCCATAGACGAGTATTATCAGGGAGGGAGGGGGCGTTCCTCCCGGCTCCACAGTACAGCGCGATAGGCGCCGCGAGGCAGAAGGACGTCTCTGACTGACTGTCAGAAACGCCCTTCTGACCATAGAGCACTATGGTACCGGACCGTAAGCTCTTCACACCGGGCACAGATCGGGAAAGCCGACAGTGTGCTGAATTCAGCCCACTGTCGGCTTTCTGGCAGTATATAGAACTGCCTGTGCCCAAAAGTGGTGAAAGGTCCTCTTTAAAGCCCAAATTGAAAACACGCAAGAAAATACATCAACTAATGTTGGCCAGAAAAGTGACAAAGTGGGCCCGTATTTTGCATTTTTCCAACTGTAGATGACTACTGTAATGGATTTTCTCAGTATTTTTAGGTCTTGAAACACTGTTCAGAAATTACTCAAATTTCTGTTAGAGACATTACCCCTCATATCACCATCTACCCATTTCCCCAAACAATAAATCAGCCATAGGTACATATCCACTATCATCTTTGTGGCTTTCAGAAATTTCACATTATTATTATTAATTAATTATTATTATTATTATTATTATTATTATTATTATTATTATTATTATTATATCTCTGTAAAATATATCTCTGTAAAATATATTCAATAAAACTTTTGAAATGTTAAAAAAAACGTTAATATCCCTCCTCCTGCAGGACAAGAATTTGGGTCCAGTCTTTGTACAGGGTTGAAAGATCGCTGTAAATAGCTGTAAAATGGCTAAAATGTCTATAAGCACCAATATTGAGTTTTTATATATCAGAAAAGAGAATCAGAGAATATATATCAGGAAACCTAGCAAATACTGTCATGTAAGATAAAGTCAAAAATCATTAAGTCATCAGCCCTGTCAGATTTGTCATCATTCACACCAAGTTTTAGGTGTAAATGATCCCTGACACCTACAAGGTGGTGAAGATTTCAGAGCATATAAATGTATCTCCCCTAATATCTTTATCAGCAGTTCTATTATACTATACTATATACTTCTACTATATATGTTAAAAGCATATCCAAATAATTGAGTGTTTTGACCACATCCTTTGTGAGAAGGTGTATAAGTTCATGTATTCTCAATAAACAGGTGATAGTATGTGTCATCCTCAGTGACTTTAAATGTGGGGCGGTCATAAGATGCCACCCTTGCCACAAACCAGTTTGTGAAATTTCTGATCTGTTAGATCTAACCTGGTCAACGGTAAATACAAAATTCATGAAAATGTCTACTAACAAGAGCTCAGCCACAAAGTGATTGGCCATACCAACTCACATAGTGGGATCACAGAATGTGGTGCATGGTACATGCGTGGGACAAAAATCACCTAACGCTCCGCTCATTTTGTCCATTTTACACGTGTAAAAATACACGTGTAAAATGTAGTTCGCCATTGAGTTCAATAGCTGACGCGCGTATCTTTGAGCGCGCAAAATTACGCGCTCAAAAATATGTGCATCAGCCATTGAACTCAATGGCTAACTACATTATACACGGCATGAGTTTTCATGATTGAGAAGCTACACAATGCCAAGCATGGGCTGGTATGGTAAATAGTATGCCACTACTAGACTCTAGAACTGTGCAAATGTATCCTCATGAATAAATGAACCATGTCTCACTACCTGGCAGTCTGATGGATGAATCTGGATTTGGTGTATACCTGGAGAACACTCTGTAATGCACAGTGCCTAATGTCAAGTTTAAAGGGGATGGATGTATGGAACCTTTTTCAGAGATTAATTTATATCATTGTTTCCAATGAAGAATAATACTTCTACAGTATATAAAAGCATAAACACGCAGACGAAGTTGCATACAAAGGCTAGTTATACATAAAAGCATAAAGTCAAGTCAACTGCTATCAACTTTGCGGCAGAATTCGCATATGGCTCTTTGTGTTGTTTAGAATATAAAGGACAGATGAGAAGTGTATTCCTTACGACAGATGTTAATCAGTTATTAACTACAATATTGGAGTTATATTTTGGCCTACTGCAAGTCATGCTTGACTGTCACCATCTTATCAGCTTCCCAAAGAGCCTACAGCTCACTCAATGCTTGACATTTACTGCCTTGACCCCCTCACATCCAGCTTAAGAGGGTCTACACCATTGTGTAGACCCTACATGCACGTGTGGTGTAGAAATTTGCATTAACATGCAGAAACATAGCCCCCAAGACTTATTCCCGACAAGTTTGCCTCTGAACTGTGACAAAACATCCTGAGTTTTAGGAGTCGTGGTGATGTTTCTCTACATCATTTATGTTCCCCTACTGAGCGTCTTGGGTTTCTCTCCCTGGGCCAGTCTGGGTTTCCAGTGTTGCACTGCCGCAGCTGAAATGGAACTAATCACTAAGTTTCTTTAAAAGACCACATGGACCACACGGCCTGCAGAAAAATCACTATTGAGGATACTGTATAGCACTTCTCTCCCAAATATTTTGTGATCTTCACAGCAAAGTGGACAGGACTGGCTTTTAGACCTTTTGATCTTGCTTCCTGTTCCATGATTTCATTTGTCACATTGATTTAGAACTGAGTGGTTTAGAGGACTTTTCTGAGTATTTGTAGTTGGATGTGGCCCATTTGTCGGCAGTAAGAGGGTTTCCGTGTGTATGAAAAAACCTTTCCTCCCATGATGTCTTTGGTTTCACAAATTTTATTTAATGCCTCTACCTAACGCAATGGGTTTAATGCCTGATGTTGGGTCTCTAATAGCTTTCCTAGTATTCAAAGTGTTGTTTCAATACAACTTACATAATTGCCAACAACTTCATTAGACTTTAGTTGTTGAATTTGTTCCCCAACTCATCTTCAGATGACCTTTTGGCTCCTAATAACATGCATATTCTCAATACAGAAATTATTTTATTATTTCGTATTTTGGCTGTTGAAGCAGCTTCGAGCTTTATTTAGTAAGAACGTGGCCTGGAGAAACCTGGAGAGATTCCAATTATAATTAGGATTTAACACACCGATCCTTTCCTATACAAGTCCAGTTCTGCTCCTTCACACTCTTCCTATGTCTATACTGCAGCCACTGCCAAGTTCTATTTACTGCCCATTTTCATTCATAATCTGGTACAGGAATATAGTTGTGCAGTGCTAGAGTCAGACACATATATTTATGTTGAGGGTAATGTGCTGTAACAATTACATTAGTAGAGTAAATCTACTATGATTTTCTGTACATGATGTGAAATAGGAATAAAACACATTAACTATATTTTTACATTAATTTGCTCATGAAGTAAATAACAGATAATGTCAACTAATTACTAAATTCCTATCGTAAAAAAAAAAACGGAAAGAACATATTTGTACAGAGATATATGTATTTATATTTAGTTTCTCCTGTGCCTAACCAATATCATCAGTGGTAAATAGGAAGAAAAATTATTTCCATTTTAATATTTAAGTCATTGATGTGTGCTCTCTGGCTTCTCCCACAACACATCGTGTGCTGTGTATAAAATAATTCCCCTAATTTATGATTGTACTTATTGCTAATCAATGCCAATTTACAGTCGCTAATAAAGCTCAGGAAGTAAGTGGTAAATAATCTTCCTGGCCTGTCTATGCGAAGCTTCTGAAACAGTACAAGCAACACTTCCCTACTGATCATATTTGACATATCTTTAAGATTCCAATTTTTACTGACTTTTACAGTCCTTGGAGAACTACTTACAATAGGCTATCTCCTAGAGTTGTCAAATACGGAATACAGTATCAGTGCTCTTAGGTTACAGGACTTTGGGAATATAGAGTATAATTATATCTCATTTTAACTAGACTGTAAGCAATGCAATGGCAGTCATCTCTTTGAACATGGAATGAAACTGAAATTTTCTATGTAGTTGTATAATATTTTTTTTAAGAAAGAGTATATTTTTTAAAGAAGTCCAGCAAAAACACTTTTTCCTATCTCCGCGGCCTTCACCTGATTGTCTACCACATGTCAGGCTTCTTTTATACATAAGGCACTCATATCCCTGCGATCCTGCTTAACCTCAGCTAATGATTAGACGCCATCTTGGCTTTTATATTTCTCTTTGCTCTGTTATCAAACCCATGATAGCATCACAAGGGCAGCTAAAGACTGTACTATATCTACCTGCTGTAAGACAGTGCATTTATCCTTCTTTCTATACACTGTCTACCAATAAGTTTTTGTCTTTTATTCCTATTCAATAGATGGTAGAACCCAGCAGATGCTTCCTTACGGATGGTATTGATCGACACAATACTCTTGAATGCCTGTTGAATCTCCTGGTGTATGTGAGCAATTGGTTGGGTATGGTTTCTCTGGCCAGCACTCGTCGGTCTCTATCTCCCAGTTTCGGGGGTCTGCTGACTCAGGGCACATTCCGACAATCATCGATCACCTTCCACTTCGTAATCACATTGGCCACTGTCGATTTTGGGTAATTCAGTTCGCTTGCTATGTCCATTAAGGATCGCCCATTTCTGTGGTACCCCACAATTACCCCTTTCTTGAAATCAGACAACTCTGCACTTCGTGACATCTTGCATGCGACTAATACCAATGCACTAATGCCAATGTTGTTTTCTATTTAAAGGCGGAAAGCGTGACGTACATCACGACCGCAGATATCTTCATTTGTATGGGTGTCCAAATACTTATTGATAGACACTGTACACTGGTTAAGGCTAAGAACTCGCATTGCAGAAAAGTAGGAGTGGCTACAATAGGAATAGGAAATATATAGGAAGCTCTTATACCTCTACCTTCTGTTCAATCCACTCCTGGCTTTGGCTCAAAAAAAACACAGCAAAATTTGAAACAAAAAACAAACAAACAACTTTTCTACCACGGGGGGGCCTCAGCCTTGCAATCTTAGAGCCTAAGTATATAGTTAGTTATAGTTGCTGAGATCTGAGCAAGTAAAACAAGCTATATATAATAAATCACCATCCTGCTTAGTACAGTCTGACACGCCTGCAAGGTTTCCCCCAGAGCCACCACCAGCAAGGATGAATTTAGCAAATCGGACCCAGGCTACTGGTGTCAGAAGTAGACGCCTTTGCAAACTAAAGACCAGACAAGTTGACCTACATCAAAACAGTGCAGAACATACAAGACGGGTCAAAACCAGGACAGCAGAGGAGTATCCATATTGACAGCAGAAGAATAGGTGTCCAAGAGATCACAGATAAAGCCAAAACCGCAAGAGATCGGATAACCAGCAAAGCAAGTAAAAAATCAGTATCCAGGAATACAGCAAAAATCAGGTAAGTTCTGACAACAACCCTGATCCAATGAATTGCAGACATCTGAGGAACCACAGTGCTAAATAATAATAGCCTATCTAAGGTCAGGATTGGACAATGGGGCAGAATTCTGACTCCTCATCTCAAATCTGCAGACCATAAAACTAATGTAATAACAGATGTAGACTGAGAATAAGTCATCTTTCACTGCAATGTTACAAATAAGATGGAAGCTTTCTTCCACCTTGATTATTTACTTTACAAACAGAAGATAAAATTATTCCTACAGGACTTTATATTCAGTTTGAAAAGTAAATAAATGAGATGGAAGAAAACTTATGTCTGTCTTATGACAGTGCAGTAAATGATGACAGATGCAAAGAGAATGGGCTCCATCTGCATCCATCATTACTTTACTTTTACAGGCTGTTGCTCTAATCCCAGGATGGATCAGAGTAATAGGCTGAAAATAAGAAGACTTAAACCTAAATCAAGTATACCTATTATATTCATATTTTTCAGAAATCAGTAGTGAAGGTGAAGGGAACACAAACTTTGTAATATAGTTTATAAAAGAAAAATGCCTGTTAATGCCTGTTTCTTTACTTCTATGTCTTCTTCTGCCTAATCTGCACAATAGACATCTATAGAGAGGTAGAATAGGAGAGTTCCTCGAAGCAGAGAGAAACCTCTACTATAGAGAGACCCTTTTATATCAGAACATAGCTCAGTTATGAGGAGTTACTAACCAGCTTTTTTCAGACAGAAATGACTCAGTGACTCATTTAATGCTGTAGACATCCTCATATATCTCTCTCTCCTTCTCCTCTACGTATAAACTAGCCGTGTCAATGGGTTGCTTTTCCAAGGAACCCATTGAAGTCAATGAGAGGCTTTTTTTTTTCAGCGCTGAATCTGACACCCTTAGAGGGCAGATTGGGCCAATGGTTTACAAAGGAGGTTTCAGTACAAATCGCGACATCCAAGTGAAGAATGATATGAGCAGAATTCCCTTTACAATAAAAGGAACAACCTGGCTGTACATTGGCAATAATCACATTTAGATTGATGAAATCTCTATACAACAAGGACCAGTAACAATGTCTCTCTCGATATTTAATGAAACGTGAGATGTTAAATGTATCTCCACTTCAACAGAAAAAATGGTTTGAAGCATGTCAAGTATAATACAGCTCATGCAGAAGGGAACATGGAGACATTTCTCAGTAAGTAGAAAAAAATAACAGGAGATATTCAGAGTGGATCATTCTATAAAAGAATGGAGATGCTACTTTATGATATGCATTTACATTTATATACATTGACAGGTTCCACATTTACATAGATACAAACATCACAGGAAAAATATGCTTAAAGGAAAACCGGCTCATGTCTGGAGAAAGGATTTCTTACTGTATATCTAGACTATAAAACATGGTCTTTTATCAGTTTAAAGTGGAGAAGTTTTTTGGTTTTTTTTACATAATTATTACAAATACTCTACTAACTACAAAAGAAAAATGTGCTATATATTTATATCTCCTAGACTTATTTTATCTAGTTTCTAATGATATGTAATTTGCTATATTCACTGACCTTTAACCCCTTCCCACCACGGCCATTTTTAGATTTTCATTTTCCGTTTTTCACTTCCCCCCTTGCAAACCCCATAACTTTTTTATTTTTCCGCTCTCAGAGCCATATGAGGTCTTATTGTTTGCGGGACAAATTCATCTTCATGATAATACTATTAATTACTCTGTACAATATACTGGGAAGCTGGAAAAATATTCATAATGGGGGAGATTTGAAGAAAAAGTGTATTTGTGCGACTTTCCTACGGGCTTCATTTTTACGGCCTTCACTGTGCAAGCTAAAATGACATGTCACCTGTATTCTAGGTTTCAGTTTGATTCCGATGATACCAAACTTACATGGTGTTATTTACATTTTAACCCGTTAACAAAAATCTAAAACTGTGCCAAATTTTTTTTTTTTTCTAAAAGTCGCCATATTCTGACACCTGTAACTTTTTTATACATCCATGTACGGGGATGTACAGAGTGTCTTTTTTTGCGAGGCCAGGTGTACTTTTTAGTTCTACCATTTTGGGGAATTGTTATTGCTTTGATCACTTTTTGTTCAAATTTTTATCAGAGGCAAAACAGTGAAAAAATTACTATGACGTTTTCCGTATGGTAAAACTATTTTTTATAGATTTGTAATTCGGGCGTTTTCGGACATAGGAATACCTAATGAGTATGTGTTTCACAGTATTCAAGTACCTTTATATGTGTTCTAGGGAAAGGGAGGTGATTTGAATTTGTAATACTTTTCATTATTTTTAGATTTTTTATTTATTTATTTATTTGCATACATTAGACCGCCTAGGGGTCTTGAAGCCCAGGGGGTCCAATCCCTAATGCAATGCATTACAATGCTAATGTATAGCAAAAATCTGGCATTTCTATTGCAGGCTACATAGAGTAGCCTGCAATAGAAAGTATAAAATGACAGGCCGCAGAGCCTTCATAAGGCTTTTGGCTGTCATAGAAATGGGAAGCAGGTCCCGGAGCTTGCTCAGGGTGCCGGTGATCACCGGGAAAATAGCGACACCCAGGTCCCATGGGTAAAATGGGTTAATGCCTGCACCAATCGATAAAACAGCAGACATCGGGCGACTTCTGAGAGGCCGCCATAATTAACCACCTGGCATCTGCCGTAACAGTAAGGTGGGTATCAGGAAGGGGTTAATACTAAAAAAAAATAATATATCAAGAACGATCCTCCAAGAAAGTCAGCAGTTGTCATCAAATTTTAATATAAACTTAATAATAACTTATAATGCTCCCCAAAATCCACATCCCATTGTTTTCTATGGGAATCTGCTCATTCCCGCTAATAGCCCTTGTCTAATAGAGTGGCTGATCAGGTTATTGCATCATTTATGCAGGATAAATATTGGAGATTATTGGCTGCACATTGCCCCGTGTAACCAAGGAGTGCTGAAGATAATCCATACAGCCAAATGGGTGACTTGACCACATTAGAGATCATTTCTCCCCTATTAAGTTAGCCTATGTAATTAGGCCAATGCAATGAGAGCATTTCCTGTGGATCAGCACTTCTCCAGGCCAAGCTCTAGCTGTGTAATAAAGCCTTAAGACAGATTGCAAAGCAGATATGCCTGATGGAAAGATGCACGGTCTACGCATTACCTTACATACCTTAAAGGGTCATTTAGCAGATTTATTTCACTTTGAAGATAAAGCCTTTGCTATGTTGGCAATATTAGACATTCTGTATTACATTTGGAACTAGAAGTATCTCTAGTACTGCAGATTTTATTTTTTTATGGCAGCGTTAATAGTCAACATTTACAACATGTATTCCATCACCATAAAGACACAGTTGATCTATTTACACTGCAAAACCTGGAAGAAAGTCTTATATCTTATCTAGTTTGCCAATTTTAATTAATTGGCTCAATGTAGCAGTAGTTTATTTGTGAAGCTACTAGGCGCATATGTTTATATGAAGAAATCAGCCAAACAAATGCCATAGGAAAGGCAATAATAAACTAAGAAACTGCTATTGATAAGCCCTGTCTTGTCTATATCTTAAGAAATGATCAAGTGTAGTAGTTGCCACTGTGAAAGAGGAAGAAATTTGTTATCATGTAACTGCAGTATTTACTACACACATCTATGAGCCTACATGACATGAAGACTCTGTACATGTTCATTACAGTATCCTGGAAGGAGTCCAAAAATTTGTAAAAATGTTGTCTAGGAGACGGTATAAAGTTTTAATGTTTTGTTTTGATTTTTTTTCCATTTTTTGGTATTGGGTCTTCGCAATGTTCTCACATTTACCAATCTGCAAACTATAATCATGTCAAAAAGAACAATGTTTATCAAGATTTTCCAGCCAAGGGAGGAATGTTTTTCGCCTTGGGCTTTGCCGAGAGCAGAAACAATGTCAAGTGGGCTTTTAGAAACTACTAGAGCAACCAATTTATATGGTGATTATATGTTATTCTCCCTAATTGAGGCTGGGGCCGAGGGGATGCGCTTTCATGTTTAAGCAAATTCAGTTTTAAGCAACCTTTCTAACACCATTAAAAAGAATTGAGACTGCGGCGGTGGACTCGCGGTTTTATACTTTACAGGGCCACACAGGAGAGATTTGTCACACCGCAATCATCTCGAACTTGACATTTTATTTTCTTACTGTAGATATCGATGGATTTCTTCATAGCTGTGGCTGTTCACTTTCAATGATCATCAGCTGCATTATTCTGTCTCAGAAGAACATTTAGTTCTTATGTCTTGGTTTGGCGTTAATTAACAACGTGTTAATTTCAAGCTGTAGGGAAAAGTAAATTCATCTTTTTTTTTCCCTGCGCAGTGGTCCATTGCTGGGTTAGTGCTATTTAAATTCTGAAGCTATACTTGCTTGACAAGATACTGCACTGCTGCAGGCTACAGTTCTCACATAATGCCTGAGGGGTTATTACAGTGGAGGATTTCTAGAGAGGACAATAAAGAAGCCTTACCCCTTCCCGAAGGCACCTCATTAGCAGAGTATACGCAGCCGGGGGAATGGTCCAGATCTCTCTAGGGTGAGCTTTTTTTTCCTCCTGTAATAAAATAGAAGTAGTAATAAATCAGTAATAAACAACTCCGCAGCAAAATGGTATTAAAAAATATTTAACAGTTTCCATGGATTCTCTTTTCTTTACATGTAAAGGGCAAATGTATTTCTGCACCCAACACGTCTAGATTATAACGGAGTTAATAGATAATCTGTGCTGTGAAAAATGTGCAATTAATTTTATTTATGTGTGTCTATAATATATATGTATTTTTTGTGAATTGTTGAAAAATGCATATTTACAACGGTCGATAATTTATCAACAGATATTCAAACACGTGTACTAGACTACATTTAGGGCATGTTTACATTACATTTGGCAATTCATTTGATTGTTTGTTTTTTTTAAATGGATTCTATTAGTACAATCCCGTTTTTAGCTAAACCCATGTCGGAATAGCCTTAAGTAAGGCTATTCTTCCCCTACCTTTAAAAGTCTTCTCTGACGGACATGCGCAGTGGGCGCAGTCGTTCATTTTCCTGTGGCGGAACAGTAGAGAAGAGGAGGTGCTGGAGAGTTTTCTTGCAACACAGGGGACGCCCCCAGTGCTATTTGAGCGCGGAGGACCGCCCCCAGTGCTGCGAGAGAACTCATTACCATAATGAAGAAAGTGGGAATATATACGGTGGCGCAGAGAAGACTTCTAACGGTAGGGGAAGAATAGCCTTTCTTAAGGCTATTCCAACATGGGTTTAGCTTAAAACAGGATACTAATGATAGAATTCCTTTAAACAGATCTGTTAAATGGAAATTCTCTTCCACTGTATCAACGTACCCCCTTATATACTGAATAGACAATAACTTTCTAATTGCTGGAGGTCCGAGCCCTAAGACAACCTCCCCTTCCCCCCAGTGAATGGGGTGTACAAATTCCTATATATGCTATATGTGAAAGTAGCAGTGGTGCAAATGTGAACACTTCTTTCAATTCTATGGCCTACCAAAGATCTCCAAATTGACTATAAAAAAATGGAGCAATAACAATATACTACTGCTTTATTCAAAGGGAGCACTTGGGGAACTTGTGGGTCCCTATGCTCATCATCACAGGAATGCCAGCGATTAGACCTCTAGCGATCAGTGATCACTTATTCCCTGTCCACAAGATGCGGTATAGGTGCTTCTAAGAGATCTATAGACTTTCAATAAGGCTTCCATTAAAGAGGACCTTTCACCACCTCCAATGCTTAACACCTGTTTCTAGGTGTCCTTCTACTGAGGCCAGAGCAGTCTGTTTTATTTCTCTAGCCCCAACCATTCCCAAGCTATCAGTGCTGTTAATTTTGATACCTGATATGTTACTTAGGCTCTCTATTGTCAGGTCGGTAGAGTCAAGCAGGAAAAGGCCAGGGGTGTGATACAGATCTCCAATCAGAGATGGACAACGTCAGAACTCAGAGTCACAATCCATGCCTGCCCCTTCCTGACTCTGTCCACTTGACAATACATAGCCTAAATAGCATATGAGGCATCAAAACTAACAGCACTTACAGCTCGGTGGGAGCAAGAGGAAAAATTCCAACAATGCTGGAGTCAGTGGAACAGGGTCTATTAAATCATGCATGGACTTTGCAGAAGAGGTGAAAGGCCCTCTTTAACAAGATGATCTCTCTTTCATGGCTGTAGTCAAGTGAAAAGGCAGAAAACATAAGGAAAATATGGTATAAAGATACACACTGCTTATATGAGCTGAAGATGGGTGATTAAATGAGAGAGGTCTTAGCACAGGAAGTAGAGTCACATTATAGTAGGGTCACACAAGCCTTGGCTGTCTCAAAGACAAACAGTTGTCATATTTGCCACTTGATTTCAGATTATTTAGCTAGTTTTGCATAGCTATGATAATCTTTAGTCAGCAAAACTATGGCAGTGGCATATTGGGCGTAGTGGCTGTAGCTGGACCAAAGCCCTTTTGCCTGAGGGGACCCAAAGGCCTCTCTGCCGCATAATGGGACAGTAGTACTATAAATGGCCTACGATGGCTAGACGTGTCCTGGCACAGATTTTGCATCTAGGCCCAGGAGCTTTAAGCTATGCCTCTGGGCCCCGATGTCCTATTTTCTGGATGTTATATGCTTATATCCGTTCAGCAATGTTAGTATTCCCGTATCTGTTGACTAATCAAATTTGATTGAAGAAACTTACAAGAAATGTACACCAAAAGTGAAGAAAAAGAAAATAGGGCTAATAACCATGACCGTGACAATTCCTAAATCTATTGCCTTTGTCACCTTGATGAATGAACTCCTTGTGGTGCAAAACATAAATTAAAATGTGCATTAACGAGAAACAATGACAATGAGAAAATAAGGGAAAATGTATCTAAAAAGACGTCAGACGTGAGTGTTGAGACATTGAGAAATATCTCTTGCTGTGAAGCACAAGATGACATCCAATGATTTCACTGAAACAAATGACAGGATCATTATCTTTGTAGAAATGCTTGCCAAACACTGGCAGAATTTAATGCTTTTCTGTTAAACTTGAAATGTATGTTGCCAGTCTAGGGTTACCTTATATTGAGCAAAATATTTCACTGAAACAGCAGTCTGTGCTATTCAATCCTTAATCGATCCCTCTACCGCTATGCAAACCAAAGTCAAACTTTACAAAGCAGCATAAAATTTAGTTCAATATCCCTTAACCCTATCCATCTAACATTTTACAGCAGATTGTCGCTGAGCATTTTATATCTAACTCTCACATCTAATATGTAGCTGAACCACTAAACCACAATAACTTTTGCCCTATGATAGTCACACAATATGCCTAGGTATTAACTAGCACATACAGTACAATGTATATTCCCTTATTTTCTGTGATCCCCCCTTACCCCCACCATTTCTTGCATGTGGGAATGGATGAGTAGGAGATGTAAAGAATCCAGGAACTTCGTGCTACAGTATGTAAGTCCTGTTGTTGCTATGAAATACATGGGGTTTATTGATTTCTATGACCCTAGTGTAGGAGCTGCTGCTATCTAATTGTTTAGGAGCTGGCAAGAAATATTAACTCCGTCTTCACAGTTTCAGATATTGTTAGAAACAAGACGTCAAATCTAAAAATTCAGTTATCGGGTAATATATGAAAGGGATGGAATTTCTATTTAAAGAATTTGGGGTTTCAATATCTAGGAGACTTTATGCATGTCACCTTTAACAAATATATATTGTATACACTAACTGGAAACATTCAGAAGCTGGTTATTCGAAGGTTTGTGGAGTAAGAATCACTTCAACTTTTTCCCATAAATAAATTGCACAAGCATTTATAAGAAACTTTGTAATATATCTTGTTACAGAGAAATGACTTTTTCCACCTAAGGCTGAGGCCTCACGTTGCGGAAAAGCAAATTTTTTGTTGCATATTGTGGTGCGGTTTTTTGAGTCAAAGCCTAGAATGGTAACAAAAGGATTGGGAAATATATAGGAATATACATCTCTCTTCTACTCAATCCACTCCCTGGCTTTGGCTCAAAAATCCTCAGCAAAATCTGCAGAAAAAAATCTGAGTTTTCACAACATGGGGCCTCAGATTAGGCCTAAATTTAACTTCTTCTTTTCATATTACAGCTACTAGTCGTAAAAGTCTACGAAGGGGATGGGGGAGGAATGAACAGATACAGTGAGAGAGAAACACACAAACTGGGCTGCTCTCATTGCTTCTAGAAAATGTTCTATGTTCTCAACTGCATGCAGGACTCATAGCTACGCTGCTCTGTCTGCTGTATAGTCTCCTCCATGCTGCTGCTTATGTGTGTGAAAGAGAGAGTAACATTATTCATCTTCTCTATAATATACATGATAGACATTATATGGGCTAGTCTCCACCCAGGAACATAAGTATCCATGGGGCCCCAAAACAAAACTTGTAATGGGGCCTCACTTTACTATGACCTTGTTTACCAGCAAGTTCAGAACTTAAAAAATATACAATTATTTTGGTCTCCTTTACACACACAAAAAAAACCCATAGAGTAACTGTATAATACAGATAATACTTTTGTTGCCTTGTAGCTTAAACAGCATGTGACAAGTGTGGCACATTCACTTTAAAGAGGACCCTTTACCACCTCAAACAATTTTAGTTCTTATCATTTGTTAATAGGCGCAGCTGGGATTTTTTCTCTAGCCCCACCACCACCACCACCATTCCTGAGAAACAAGCACAGTTATTTTTGGTGCCTGATGTTCTATTTAAGCATTGTAATGTCAGAATGGCAGTGTCAGGCAGGGGGTGTGATTCAGAGCTTCAATCACAGGCAGCCAGTGTCAGGGCTCAGTACCACACCCCTTGTCTGCTCCTGCCTGACACCGCCCTCCTGGCAGTACAGAAACTAAATAGCATGTCAGAAACCAAAGTTAACAACATTGATTGGAACTGGAACTGTAGGGGCTAGAGAAAAAATTCCAACTGCAAAAGAATCAGTGAAGCAATGCTTATTAGCAGATGAGAAGAACTGTGTCAGTATACGTGTTGAAAGGTCCACTTTTAAGTGGTTATGAGCAGCCCATGCTTGTCTTGTTTTATAATGAGAAACTTGGCACATACTTCCAAAGTGCACATGTCAATGTACAAAGGTATGGAATTGCAAATACTTCAACATATAAAATTAGCTTTCATATTCTCAGACCACTGTGATTCATGTAATACCACTACTATAACAAGAATTTTTGTGTAATATATACATTTTTTATTTAATATTGTGAATACATACTAATATCTCTACATAAAATGAACTTACTTGAATAGCAATGGTATAAATAAGTTCTCCAAGAGATGGTAAGAGGTACTGTTTTAACTTGCTGTTCCTGAAATTGTCCCTTATCAGCTCAGTCAGCAAGGTGATCGCCTACAGAGACAAAGATTGCACACATTAACAGAAAATACCATCATTAATTTAATCTGTAGAACGAAACCTAACACTACATTGTTCATAAAGACAAATAAACATTATAATGCCAAGGTTCACAAACAGCATAGCAAAGAAAAAGAGAATGTAACTAAAATTGGGAGGAGAACATCAAAGCTAGTCATATGTATTAATGAAAGGTCTAATCTCAAGGTTTAACCCACAAACTAGCTTCAAACACTATACACATACTGTGCATTATACAAACACAGTCACACCAAAAATAAATACACCTTTATTGTAAATATCTTCACAGGTTTACTGTACCATATTTACTACAGCGAGAGACTTTAGCAGATTAGTTACTAAGCACACACTGCTAAAAAGGCAAATTTAGCTAAAACCATTTTCTGCCATGTTTAGCTCACGGACTGTTCCTCCAAATACATAGACTATGATTCTTTCCTTAGGGTGCATTCACACTGAGTAACGCTGGGCGTGTATCACAGCCGTACACGCCGGCATTACAGCAGACTGCCGAACACTTCCCATTCACTTCAATGGGAGCGCTCGTAACAGCGGCGTTTACGAGCGCTCCCATTGAAGTGAATGGGAAGTGTTCGGCAGCCCTGCTGTAACGCCGGCGTTTACGGCTCTCATACACGCCCGGCGTTACGTAGTGTGCATGCACCCTTAGAGTGCATCATAAACAGTACATCATGTAAAACTTAAAGGAGTTGCCTTAAATTTTAAACTTTTTACCTATGGATAGCAAAGAAAAGGAACTCTACTCCAGAACGGATGCAAGAATTGCATGAAAAATTATTTAGATTCTCATTTGTAGCAAATGAACCAATTACTAGTCCTTCTTCAGGCAGTTTATACTTGGCACAAAGCAAGGACTTCTACCACCCCATCAGATACAATCCACCCTAATAGCTTAAAGAGATATTTCCATCTCAAGGATCCTATCTATACTGGTAGCTTATGTAAATTGAAGACTTTTCCTAAATGTATTACTTTAGCAATGCTGCTTTGTTTTCCAGCTATGTGAACTTATTCTTCCCATTGTTTACACATTGTTTCCATAACCAGGGACCTGTGATACAGGACAAGTGACATCACTCACTGTTCTGCCAGCAGGACATTCAGTTCAGCAAATTACAGTTTGCTGATAAAGCCTGTCACTATGCAAACACACAGATAACACTCAGTCTGTTCTGTAGAACCATGTACATATTATCTGCAAGTTCTCCCACTTAAAAGGATGAGGTCGGCCTGTAATTGACATCATAGGTAGACCTCAACTATGAGAGACAAAATGAGAAAACAAATCCAGCAAATCACATTGTCTGATTTGGAAAGAATTTATTTGCAAATTATGGTAGAAAATAAGTATAACTAAGAAATGACTATTAACTTCAAGCATCAAAATGTCAATGTTAAAATATTATCATTATATTAGTATCATTCTTATTTTTTGTTTCTTAAAAATATATATATATATATATATATATATATATATATATATATATATATATATATATATATATATATATATATATATATATGAAGAATGATACTAATATATATTATATTAGTATCATTCTTATATGGAGAATAGAGAAGGGCTTTCAACAAAGGATCAGAACCTTTTCAATCAATTTTAACTTATTAGACTACACATACTAGAGATACTGTATCCAAGACTTTGAATCACAGTATATACATGTATAAGATATGACTAAGAAAGATCTATAAAAACCAAAAGGTCTAAACAAGACGGAGATGGAAAAAGCAGCTCAAAACAGACTGGTTTGACCTCATGTCGACTTTGGATTTTATATGCTTTTATACTGTCTAAATTTAGTTTGAGGGTTATGTGCTTTAAACAGTTGCCTTCATCATGTGAATTCTGGGCTGTTGTTGTATTGTGACTAAGTAGAGTGTTATACCCACTGAGACTGGCTGTGACCATTTAGCAGAACTAAAGTTCACTTACTTGTAAAAGTATAAGGCTTCTTCAGGGACCAAGAAAACTTGTGTGAACATGTAACCATGCATTTAGTACACAGCTCAGTGAAGATGTCAGTTTATAGAAAATTGGATCTTGGTTCTGAGCTGCTGTGCAAACATGTTGTTTTATAGCAAAAATTTAACGCTCACCCAGTAATAGCAATAAACCAAAGTACGCAAGGTCAAGTTTATGATGTGTTCCATACATATAAATAAATAAATATATATAGGAAGGATAAAACTGTAAGTCTCTTTTAATATCATCAAAAATAAAACACAGTTATCTATGTTGGTTTGCCTAAAGGGGTTGTCCAGTCAGAAAAAAAAATCAAAATGGCAAAAAAAAAAAAACAGCTCGCTACAGCTGTGGCCCACCTCAGCCACACTTGTCACAAATTCAGCTGAACTGTCTGTAACTTCAGTTACAATTCAAGCAAATTTGGATTTTCTCAAAAAAATGGTTGTTCCAGGCTGGTTTTGAGGGGTGGGACTTGAATGTCAAGTTTACTAATGTAATGATGCTCAGCAATATCCTGGTCTCCATCATTAATACAAGTGGTCATATATAATAGTTGGTTAAAGGCATTATATCATTAAAAATATTAACTTATCCCCTATGTTTGGAGTTATAGATAAATTGCTGATCACCGATACGCACACTGATCCCAAGAACAGTGGTGTTTTAACCCTATAGTGGATGTCGTGGTGGACACAGAATGTGTGCCTCCTCTCTTATCACTTCATTGGGATTGCTGGAAATAGCTTAAAAGAGTTGTGCAGGATTAGAAAGCATAGATGGTTTCTTCTTCCCAGAAAGTGACGTCATGTCCATTGGTCACTATAGGCATATAGTATACAGAAATATAGACAGAAACTACAGAGTAACCTTCTTACAGATGTACAAGAAATACATATAGATTGGTCAGTAAGACATTAACTCTGTCATACCACATCAATAAGACATTATGATTTTGTAGAATAACATGTCCTATTGCATTCACATGGCAAGGTTACAGCTTAGTACAATTGAAATGAATGGGACTGAGCTGCAGCATGGCTGTGTGATTAAAGGACATGATGTCACTCCTTGAAAAGAAGAACGCAGCCATGTTTCTGAAGTCCTGCACAACCCCTTTAGGTACTGCGCTCAGCTGTCTCCAGCGTTCCCACTGAAGTGAATGTAGAAGGTTCTAAATTCTGCGTCCACTAATATATTCACAAGATGACAGGCCCAGGACAGTCGGACCCCCAGCAAATAGCAACTTATTGAAAGATAATTTTCATGGAATTATCCCAGATTAAATAATGGTTTATTTCATATGACGGCAGTTATTCATAAAAATAAGTCAAACTTTTGCAGTCTTCTACACTATATGTTAATGGTGAGTGAATGAGTAAACCTGTCATTCCAGTACAAGCTTCTCCATTATTTGGCCGGGTACACAAACACTCTTTTCTGGAGGTATTTAAACAAACATATATAATTGTTTCTACAAATTCATCTGAATATTTATTGCTGTAAGATCAGCAGGCAGAAACACTCATGCAATATTCAGAGCTTTGGCATCTGAGTAAATATCACTAAATATTTAAAAAGTCTCCTGAGAAATGTTTTATAAGATTGTATCCATGTGCTGCAGAACCATTGTTAAAATATTCAGTCAGTTGAGGTAGATTTGATGGATTTTATTGAATGCACAGAACAGCATACCTCTGTGGGTCCAGCAGGATTTGGGAGAATCCCAAAATGCCTGTGGCATACTTTATTCATACTGACTTGGAACACAACTAAAGGTATGAAGACAACATTGTAGCAGGCACAGTTGTATGTAATGAATATGCACCACATCTTCCATTCATTTTGTACTAGCATTTCATGAAGAAATTGAAATATTTAACGTTTGCTGTTTGCTGAATGCACACCTGCAGATTATTGATATACACTTGCCTCACTAGATGCTTCACAAACTGAGCCTGATGCAAGAACATTGCCGTTCTCTTGTTTCCAACCTGCCTGTCAATGCAATATTCAATTATTAAAAGAAAAAAAGGAAATCTCTCCCTTCACTAGTCCTACAGATCCATTATTCACATGTATATTTATGTAATTGTTACTCCCCTCAACTGTCCTAAACTCAACCAGACCCACTGGAATGGAAGACAACAACTTGTAATTTACTCTAAAATTGTCTACTGTGGTCACAATTGGATAAAATGACTGTATGTCTTTGTGTACATAAATAAAACAATAGGGCTTCTGACATTTTGTAGAGCTCAATATGTCTACAATTCTAATATATTAGTCCATAACTACTGTGGAGCCATATGTATTGCCACATGGAAAGTCCCAGGGAAACAGAACAACTTCCAGATTACGCGATAGCTTCTGTCACTCTTCAGAACTAGAAAGTGTTTTCTT
Source organism: Leptodactylus fuscus (assembly GCF_031893055.1). Taxonomy (NCBI): domain Eukaryota; kingdom Metazoa; phylum Chordata; class Amphibia; order Anura; family Leptodactylidae; genus Leptodactylus; species Leptodactylus fuscus. Next base: position 158,374,182 of record NC_134268.1, read on the forward strand.
TATGATACCACTGTATAGGGTTGTATAGATGTAACTGTACTCTATAGTATAAGGCTAGAGCTACTCTGTGACTTTTTTCTGCATGACATTACAACTGCAAAATGTTGCACTACTGGTTGGTCACACCTAAGGTTAGAAGAAGGCGGTCAACCAAAAAGCAAACAGGGTTTATTAGGCGGTCAACCAAAGAGCAAGCAGGGTTTATTAGACTGTCAACCAAAAAGCAAGCAGGGTTTATTAGGCAGTCAACCAAAGAGCAAGCAGGGTTTATTAGGCGGTCAACCAAAGAGCAAGCAGGGTTTATTAGGTGGTCAACCAAAAGGCAAGCAGGGTTTATTAGGCGGTCAACCAAAAAGCAAGCAGGGTTTATTAGGCGGTCAACCAAAGAGTAAGCAGGGTTTATTAGGCTGTCAACCAAAAAGCAAGCAGGGTTTATTAGGCGGTCAACCAAAAGGCAAGCAGGGTTTATTAGGCTGTCAACCAAAAAGCAAGCAGGGTTTATTAGGCGGTCAACCAAAAGGCAAGTAGGGTTTATTAGGAGGTCAACCAAAGAGCAAGCAGGGTTTATTAGGCAGTTAACCAAAAAGCAGGGTTTATTAGGTGGTCAACCAAAAGGCAAGCAGGGTTTATTAGGCGGTCAACCAAAAAGCAAGCAGGGTTTATTAGGCGGTCAACCAAAAGGCAAGCAGGGTTTAATAGGCTGTCAATCAAAAAGCCAGCAGGGTTTATTAGGAGGTCAACAAAAGAGCAAGCAGGGTTTATTAGGCGGTTAACCAAAAAGCAGGGTTTATTAGGTGGTCAACCAAAGAGCAAGCAGGGTTTATTAGGTGGTCAACCAAAGAGCAAGCAGGGTTTATTAGGTGGTCAACCAAAGAGCAAGCAGGGTTTATTAAGCGGTCAACCAAAAGGCAAGCAGAGTTTATTAGGTTGTCAAACAAAAAGCAAGCAGGATTTATTAGGCGGTCAACCAAAAGGCAAGCAAGGTTTATTAGGCGGTCAACCAAAAAGCAAGCAGGATTTATTTCCTGCTGACTTTCTCATAACATGACCACTTATAGGAAAATGAGATAAAATAAACTCAACATGCAGCCCAACTCTACTGATATTCTGATAGATGTCCCAGATATTGATATCATCATCAACAAGACACATACACAACAAGGGAATAGTAACATTAGCTATTTCACAGAGTAAAAAAGTGAAGCCCATGTAAATCGTGAAAATCTTATACCATCCTGTACAATGACCTTGAACTTAACACACATTATCACGATGGTTCCTCAGACCCTAAGAAAGATGTATGCTCCTTTAGTGGTTAAATAAAGCACAGGGAAAAACAGGATACAGGGCCTCCTGGTCCTGTAACAGACACTTTAGTCTGTTACAGGATCAGGAGTGAAAAGGGAGTGACAAGGGAGCGCTGAGAAGACAAGTGCAAGAAATTTATGATAAGCTTGTGAGAGCAAAATCACTACAAGTAGAAGTCCTATGGAGATAAGCTACACTGAGAAGTCACCAGAGCACTCCTGGCCACCATTATAAGCAAGGATATCCTATGAAAAACCAAAGTGACAGAATTAAAGAAAGTGGAGAATGTGGAGCCTTGGCGTTATGGCTTTATCCCCATTTTTAAAATAGGACATTTCACTTTATGCGAGAATAACTTTATAATGCATATATTTATTCATGCAAGTCTTAGAATGTTTTCTCATGACAAAATATACATTATGTTGGGGCTAAATTTAGGACTTTTACCTTTATTAAAATAAATAAATAAAAATGAAATTTACCAAAAACTTTAAAAAATTTTGAAAATTCAAATGTGAAAACACTCTATAAATAAAGCTGTATCAGGGTACAAACTAAACTTTCAGATTTTGGGGTACATATGGAATTGTTATGATTAGTTTATACTAATGTTTTTCAGGGCACTTGAAAATGTTAACACCTTTCTGCTCTGCACCTTAATACTAAGTTTGTTCTGAGTGCATTGTTAAAGGGGTATTCCCACGTCGCATACTCACCAGTCTTCACTGCTGTAAAATCTTCTTTCTTCCTGGTTTCTTGCATCATTTGGTGGGCGGGGTTTCACATGCAACCTGCCATTTAGCTCAGCCCCAAAATTAGTGTGTAGCTCCGCCCACCGCATAGCGTGATCCTATGGGGCGGCTGAAGGGCCTGTGATGTCATCAAAGGTCCTCAAACAACACTATATGCACAATATTGGACTATGAAGTACAGGCAGGAGCAACTCCATTCTGTGTTACATACAGAGACTGCTTGTCTCTGCCATAATGAACAAAATTGAATTAGCTAGCCTGATAACTGGGAGAACAGAAGACGAGTTTCGAAATGAAAGCAGCTCCTCTCCCCTATCTGAGTGCAGGAAGCTAGGTCACGTGGTGTAGACACAGGAATAGCTAGAAACACAGGCTCGCTCCGTGCACTTAGCCCCTCCTCCCTTCCCCCTGAGAGCAGGCAGATACATCACTTGACTTTTGAGCAGATAAGTCAAGGGCTATGTCAACAATGAATTGAATAAAGTAAGATAGTGGACAAACAAAGCAGTTTTGCTGAAGCAGTGGGTTCCTTTTTTCTGCTAGTTGAAGTTGCATTGAAGTCAATGGGAGGCTTTTTTTTTTTCAGAGCTGAAATTCCACACCAAATTCCTCACCATTTTCCTCCATGTGAATGGACGCTAATAGTACAGTGCTTTTATGCCACATGCACAGGGAGCTGCAGCACAACCTCCAGGTCTGAGCTGTATTACCAGGACTCAGGACTAACTGCTGGAGACAGAAATTACTTTGACTCCGGAGGCTTAACCGCTTGTGCCATGTCAACCAGGTGGCCAGTGAATGGTCTCTTTGCTGCCTTTCCCCCATTGCATAGGGTAATGCTATGTTCAATGTACTACAACACATTGTATTGTAGCACTTTGAACTGGGGATCAGGAGATTCTAGAGATTCTAGAGACCTTGTGGGACTAGGAAAAAAAAAAGTTCAAAAAGTATAAAATAAAATAATTATATAAGTAAATAAATAACAGGTTTTAAAAAAAATCCACTCTTTAACTCGCAGCCATTTTTTTTTTTTTCGTTCGTTTTACTCACTGCCTTCTAAAAGGCAAAAACTTTTTTAAATTTTTCTGTTTACAAAGCCATAGTAGGGCTTAATGTTTGTAGGCCAAATTGTACATCGTAGCGGTACAGTTTAATGTTCTGTATTATGTACTGGGAATGTGGAAAAATAAAAAGTCAGAATGGAGTGGAATTAGAGAAAATCTGTGTTTATGTGACTTTCTAACGGGCTTGAGGACTGCGCAAAAAACACTTGTTTGGAACCTTCCACAGGAGAACAGGTTAACTGGAAACAGGAGAGTGTCATGATTGGGTATAAAGGGAGCATCTCCGAAAGGCTCTCATCCCCGAGTCGTTCACAAGCAAGAATGGGGCGAGATTCACCACTTTGTGAACAACTGCATGAACAAATAGTTCAATAGTTTAACAACGTTTTTCAACATGCAATTGCAAGGAATTTAAGGATTTCATCCTCTACAGTCCATAATATCATCAAAAGATTCAGAGAATCTGGACAAATCTCTGCAAGTAAGCAGCAAGGCCTTAAAACCAACATGGAATGCCTGTGACCTTCGATCCCTGAGACGGACCAGAGGACACGACAATGCCAAGTCACATTCTGCATGTGTTACAATAGTGTGTCTTCGTAGGAAAAGTGCACGGGTACTAGACTGGCCAGCCTGCAGTCTAGATCTGTCTCCCATTGAAAGTGCATGGTGCATTAAGAATTGCAAAAATACGACAACAGAGACCTTGGAGCAACTGAAGTTGTACATCAAGCAAGAATGGGAAAGAATTCCACCTACAAAGCTTCAACAATTAATGTCCTCAGTTCCAAAATTCTTTGTGGTATAGTGTATGGTAAAGTGGTAGACAGGGTGTATATCTCTGTATATAGGGTGTAAACATGCCCCTGTACCAGCTTTTTTGGAACATGTTGCAGGCATCAAATGCAAAATGAGTGAATATTTGCAAAAAAAAAAAAGTTTATCCTTTTGAACATTAAATATCTTGTCCTTGTAGTGTATTAAATTAAATATGGGTTGAAAAGGATTTCCAAATGATCGTATTCTGTTTTTATTTATGCCTTACCAACATCCCAACGTCATTGGAATTTGAGCTGAATATAGGAAAAAGGGACCTTGTCTGGACCTAATGGGCATCTATATATGACAACGTGCAGGCTGTTGTTAAGGCTGAAAGCTGCCTTGTCAACTACTTGGCACCTGATAATAGTGTTGTGGGTAGCCAAGGAAGTGATGGAAGAACCCTTCCCATCTGACCACTTAGATGAAGGTAAATAAACTTTCAGACAAGTTTTGATTTTCTACAAATATTTGTGTAATTAATAGATTTAGTAATATACTTAATTAACATTTTTGTGAGGGTAGGGCGGCAGCAGATGCCCCTAAAGGCCTTTTCTATTCATTTGCTTAGGGATAAAAGGACAATTTTATTTTACAAGAATGGAGCAGAAGTCCTGAATTCGAAATATATCATCGTAAACTGTGCTGACAGACAAGGCATCATGATTAGTTTATATCTCAAATTTGTGCTGACAAACTCCCTGTAAGGTCCTTCTGCTTCCTCGCCAAAAGATTCAGTTTTGGGCCAAGTTACATCTTTCACTGTCTGCTACTCCAAGTTCTGTTACACTGATCCTACTGCCCCAAATTCTGTATAACCTGCTTCAGTGCACCAAAGTAGAGGGCTATAGTGTTCTATAGTGGGGACATATGTCTGGATGATGTGTTCCAGTTGTTTCCACAACTGAAGAAGTTTCCTCTTACTAATGACGGTCACGTTTCCTATCTCCAGCTCTGACATGCAGATTAATCACAATTTATAGGGAACCATTTTGCAGACAACTTCTTCCCAATTTGAGATTCCTTCTGAAGCCTGCTTGGTTGCCAGATGGTATCTATTCTATACTGTGATATCTGCTAGCTTTAAGGAAGCCCTACTGCCCTCTAGAGGCCGCTGGGTAGAGGATGTAAGGATGTTTAGTAATGAGTAATGTGACCTGGCACTTGAGACTGAAACTGGTATTATCTATTTCCAATGACAGCATATCCCAGTTATATATTCTTTAACAGGCGTATATGAACACTGCTATTGTGGCCGGGATTCAGGGATAGCTTTTCAAAGATTAATAAATCATCAGGTACTTTTTTCTATCTACCGTATATACTCGAGTATAAGTCGACCCGAATATAAGCCGCCCCCCTAATTTTACCGCAAAAAAACAAAAAACGGGGAAAACTTATTGACTCGAGTAAAAGCCGAGGGGGGAAAATGCATGACATTCTGTTTGTGCTCATGTTAATCCTAGCCGGCTTCAGGCCTACTGCTACCATAAGGCATTGGGCCTGTATGATAATGTGTAGACGTCTGGGGCATTATCATACAGGCCCAAAGCATTATGGTAGCAGTAGCAACTTGTTGCCATACAGGCCCAAAGCCTGTGCTAGAAGTAACAGGCTATTACTACTACCACAGGCTTCGGGCCTATATGGTAATATCCCAGACCACGCGACATCTGGGATTTTACCATATAGGTCTGAAGCCGGCTAGGATCCCGGAGAGGTGAGAAAAACTGTTTATTTTCTCTCACCTCCCCTGGGGCTCCAATTATTATGCTCGGGGGTCTGCCGGCCTCCGCGGCCTATAGTATAAGGTGATGCGGGAATCGGCAGTGAGCAGGCCCGGGGACAAACAAACATTAAGTTCTCATACTTACCAACCTCGCGCTGCTGCTCCCGCTGCCGCCGCCACTGCTCATCTTCTCCCAGACGCAGTAAGACGTCATCAACATACGCCGGGTGCGGGCCTGAGCTAACGTGGCCACGTCACCCGAGGTGTGTTGTAGCCGGGGAAGGGGGCTGGGACTGGAGCGGAGGCCCACTGCAGCGAGTCAATACAGTCTAGTCAGCGCTGCCTCACCACTCACCTATCTCTGCTCCAGCGGCCTCCCACACGTCTTTCACTGCGGACCAGTCATGCGACATTTTCAATTACCATATTGACGCGAGTATAAGCCGAGGCGCACTTTTTCAGCACAAAAAATTGTGCTGAAAAACTCAGCTTATACTCGAGTATGTACGGTACTTTGGTGCTGTCCTGTTAGAGATTTCTTGGAGCAGGTTTACAAATGCCTGTACTGTTGCAATAAGTGTTGCAATATCACACTACCCCTTAAGAAATGGATGTATAAGCTCAGAGACAAGGAGGCTAGGTCGCACCACAAATGGGACAATCGTCAGGATTCATCCTTTACCCTTTCTTCTCAATCTCCAGATTAAGATGGGACACCTTGGCAGGGAATGCAAGGAACCAGCATTTTAACTTATGCCTATGTCCATCAAAAGATATTTACAAAAGATATAATAAAATAAATAGTATATGGACCTAAAACAACAGTTTTTATACAAAACTGTAGATTGTCCTTGCTCATGTCAGTACAGCAAAACATAATAAATTGGACATCTGTCCATTGGAATAAACATTGACTTATGCAGAATTAATGCACTCTTAAATCTAGTATTATGGTTATGTAAAAGAGTTAAAACACAGCAGAATCTCCTAATCCTGCAAACAGAAACCTTACCGCAATACAGCACAGTATTTTATTTGTACAGCTCCACTCTTCTCAAGCATTTCATTATTAAGCACTGTGCAGAAACAAATCCATGCACGTGATTTGTGTCTATAAAACATGACCTTCTGAAATCAATGTTTCCCTCCCCTTCAATGTATTGAGCAGATAATCTACTAAAAGGTCAAAACTTCTAACAAAAATTAATCCGTCCTTGAGCAATGCACAGACAGTAGGTTAAGTGGACTGTGTTTCACATGACTAACATTTCGGATTACTCACATATAACGTGAATATTAAAATCTTTTATTGATTACTTTCATAAATTCAGTCCATAACTAATACTAACTGAACTTTACACACCAACTCTGCACGGTGGCTAAATAGGATTCACAAGTATAATAGGTTGAATAATAAACCAATATAACGCAAAGGATATCTAATGCAGGGACTGACTGGTGATCCATCCAGGAGGCCAAGTTCTGAAGCAATACTAGGCCCTAACAGTGTAGCAGAGGAGAACCCTATTCAGCGCTGACTGATCAATCACATGCCAATCACATGACATGACTCACATATACCTACTTGAATTTATTATGTGTCTTGTTTGTGCAAATATAACAAAAAGTCATTTAAATCCTTTCCTGGTCTGCGCCATAATAGTAAATTGTGATGAGCAGGCACTCCATAATAATAGAGCGCAGTAATGGTTCTGTACTATAGAGCTATCATTACACTGAAATGATCAGAAATGGATAAAACACCAAACCTAGCCATGTAACGCTTTAGATGGATCTATCAACAGTGAAAACTTAGTAATCATTCGTCAAACAAATTTGTTTCATTTTAATAGAACATATGATTCTGGACCAAAATATAATGCACTTTAATTAAAAACATTTCAGTTTTCTGCCTGAAAAAACTCTCTTCAGTTCCTGCTATCAGGCTAATTTGCTGTTCACTCCCTGTTACTAGGCAAGTCCCATCCATAGATACATCAGGCTTTGAGAGGACCTGTCACCAAGTACAGAATTCTAAATGAACTACATAATTTGAATGCAGCTCTGCCCCTATTGTTTGCTTTTTATAAATCCATCCACCTATTCAAAAGTAATGACCTCCTGGAAGCTGTTATTCTCCAAGTGAGCAGTCACCTTTTATTTTCTCAGGGAAATACAAAAGTTTACAATCCACTTGGAGACTCAGAGCTAATTCACATATAACCTTGCAGAGATCATATCTATTGAACAGGTGAATGGATTTAAAAAAAAAATAAAAAAATGTGGCAATCAAATAGTGAATGTAATTTAGAATTCTGTACTTGGTGACAGGTCCTCTAAAACAGCTTGACAGTGAATGGAGGGGGAGGGTCTGTTCTCTCTTCACATCGTGAATACAGAGGGAGGGTCCTATTCCCATCACAACCTTCACATACATCTGCAAACAGTTTTCTCTTTGCACTGGATTGCAGCATCACACAGTTTTACAATGTATTAAAAGTCTACTTATATACTTGTATCTACTTTTGGCTGTGTGAGTTTACAGATGGGATATTATTCACAGACAGAAAGCAGTTTTCCTAACAGTGTCACAGATTGCTCTTTTCCTCTGCGAGGGATTTTATTAGCTGCATCATGGCTGCATGTATTTGCGGTTCATTGTCTCTGGATCTCCTATGTTATGGCTACTTGGCGTTTTCCTACCTATTGGTTTGGTATTTAATAATTACTCCTGACAGAATTACATGTTATACCTGTAGTGGTAGTAGTAGTGGTAGTAATAATGGATAGGTGAAGGTGAAGACCGGTTATTACTGTACACATGCCCAGTCATAGAGAAATGAAAAATGTGCTGCAGCCATAATGTAATTAATAGCAGCAGAAATACTATTAGTATACCATATATGAAGGCTTATAGTCAAAGAACAGACTGTCCAGCAATACATAGCATATACTTCAACTGTTCATGGAAAGTTAGTATAAAACCCATTACAGGGTAAGTGTAAGCTAGTGCTCTTGTTCCCGTCAAATATGGAAAAGTGCTAAGCAATAGCCCCCCTCCAATATAGATAATAGTCTCCCCTTCCACCACTTACATACCCCATGGGTGTGATGATGAGAGTACCCCAGTTTATGTACTTTTCTTTGATGTGTTGTTTTATATACAAGTTACCTAATCCTGTTAGTCCTATGTTGTTGATGTTTGATGATCAATCCACTTCAGTGGCTTTATGTGTATACAAGGGGAGATCACACATTCTGGCCCCAATGCAACCAGTTTTATTACCCCCGGAAAAATAAATGGCAAAGGAGGAAGAGATAGCTAATGACCCTGAGTTCAATCCCAGACACAGTGTTCCTGCAGCCAGCAATATATCCTTCTTTGTCAGGTCCCTGCATTTCAGAATAGGAGGATAGGGGGCATCCCTGCAGGGGGTGTGGCTGCACCTACTTATCTGTGCCTGAATCAGGCAAAAGTGGGTCACGCCTCTGAGAAAGCAGCTAAGTGGAGCTGCGTGTGTGCAACCTGCAACAAAGAATAACAGCCTCCAATAACAACGAAACTTGGGTATTATTCTTTTTTTTGTATTCCTTTTTATTTTCAAAGCTGTTTGCCACGTTGTGTAATTCTTTATTTGTCAAACTGAATCCTTAGGGTATTAAATTGTTAAATTTAAGGTTATTTTGTGTTAGTCTATGAACCCATTGCCTTTTTGAGGTGTGTTCATGACACCTATGTATGTACGTGAGTTTTTTACAGAACCAGCCTGAATCAGTAGTGGTGGCAGCGGTGTGTATTTGGGGGTGCGTGGACTGTTTTGAGGTGCGATTTATGCTCACTTTGCAGCCTGAGAGAAGGGTGAGTGCAAGATTGAGCGAGTGGCGTGAATTGACCCCTGACAGCCATATCCGTGGCACAGGCAATAGTGCTCCGTCCCACATGGGTAGTAGTTCACCTCCCTAGCACATTACTGCTCTCTGCTCTATTGAATTGTATATTTTCTCTCTACACAGTGTTGATGTGGAGTGGCAGTGTGCGTTTCTAATAATCTCCCCCCAACTCCTCCAACTATTCTATGGTGCCCTTGCTTCTAAGAACAACAGAAGAGGAAGCTGAGGAGAGAATAAAAGACACACACATTGCCGTGCTCAGTATCAGCGTTTTATAGGAAGAATACAATTCAATAGAACTACTCCCATAGCTAGGCCACTGGCCACTATCAGCAGAACAAATTATATCTAAGATTGTATACTCTTTGGAACAGACAGTCTGTTTTATTATTACATTGCAAGCCCTTAGGAACAGGTTGTATGTTTCTATTCCATTCCTTCATTCTTAAGGTCGGGTCTAATAACTTTATAAACATACATACAGATGCATCTCAATCTGAGTGTGATGCCCAGTCGCGCTGCCTGGTTATTTGTTTGAATTGTTAGGCAGTTCCTCTATTCAAATGAATTTTCCGCTGTGTACTGCCTCTCCTGCCCCCCCCCCTCCCCCTTCCACAACACACTCACACTCAGTTACATACAGTAGTAAAGCTGCTGGTACCAGTTTACAGCCGTCATTGTGACTACTGTATGTGGTCCAGGTTAATTTAAGTCATTCACCTACTTCAAAAATAAGTGAAAAGTAAAGTAAAGCATCCCAGTGCAGCTGCTCCTTTATAGCTGCCCGTATATATCAGGCACACAGATCACCCAATTATTAATAATTGTGGGGCATCTCGAGATTTCCTATATGCCAGTATATAAACTAGGTCAATAGTTTAGCGTTTAGCCTTGGATTTATTATACCTATAGTCATTGACCTATTTACAGAAAGAAGACAGCTTTATATTTTTTTTCTTGCTACTGATCTTTTTTTTTCTACATACTGCAATACGGCAGGTTTCCTGAATTGTGTGTTTTTTTATATAATAAAATTCCCAACTAGGTATGTGTGAAGGAGTTTTTATTTACTATAAAATACATTTTTTTTCTTTGTGTCTGATAGACAAAGTAACTATGGCTGGAGCTTAGGATCAGACAGTACAAAAGTCAACTCTAAACCCTTACCATTACCCTGAATCCCAACACCACTAAGGCTATAGGGTTTAGCGAGAAACAGACCACCGAAAAAGACATAACATATACTCACTGACAAAGACAGAACTCCTGGTGGAATCAAATGTGTGTACATATAATGATATACTGTATGGTTTAAGTTTATTAGGTAAAATTGTACAATTGACAGGCGCCTCTAGTATCTTTTTAGGCCACCTGTAGCTTGAATACAAAATCAGATACGGTTTGGTATGAAGGCATACAGGTTCTGGATGGTATCATGTGTCACATTTGCTCACAGATGTTGCAGTTGGGATTGCAAACTAGTAGGCTGCCAATGCTGGTCGCATAAATACTCAATTGACAGGCCAAGAAAATGTTGCAATCAGGTGGAAATGATCCTGGGAAATCCTTTTTTGTTTGTGTGAGTGAGAATTATCCTGGTGAAAAATACCACTTGGAAGACCTGCTATGAGAGGCAATACATGGCCACAGGATATCTTGCACATATCACTGAGCTGTTAACGTCCTCTGTATCACAACCAAGGGTTACTGACTGAGATATGCAGTCAGGGGGTTTCATAACAAAATTTTGAATGTGGTCACACTCAGAAATAACCACATTAACAAATAACAACTCAAATTTACTGAGACTGTGTCATGCATGGACCATCCTAGCACATGATGTGGGTGCAGCTGTCGCGGCTCAATTCACACCTCATTCATCATCATTCGGTAGTCTGTTCGGGGAGTCCGCTTGCGCTATACGCTTTAAAAAGTGGCTATCTAAGAAAACACATGAACCACATAGACTACAATGGGGTCCGTGTGGTTTCCGCAGGAAATATGTGGAGAGAAAAGTGTCTTGTAACGCACATTGCTGTGCAGGGAATATAATGCCAGATAAGTCAGTATAACTAGTGAAACAGTGCAAGACATTTCTGTTACAGGATGGTGACCTAGGTGAGCACTTACTCCTGTATACCTCTAAACATGGTCCATGCTTATTTGCATTTTGTATTTTTTTTACTGCGTGTCTTTGTATACGAAGGAAGAGAAAGAAAAAAAAAAAGAAAAAAAGAAGGCGCCTGAGCCAGGTAACCAAAGCTCCAAGAAATTTGCTGCCGATGCATATTTTGTGTGCAGGGTTTTCTAATGACTGACAATTACAAGGATCATACTGGCTTTGTGGAGCGCTTCAACTGACTAAAGTCTACTGTCATTTTTTTTACTGATAATATGATATGGCTTTGAGCGTTAGATATATTAATAATGTCTGTATACTGAAGTGCCACAAAATTGTCTGGATCCAGAACCATTCAATGTAGTGATATAATATTTACAGATATTGACAGTAGAATATGCACTAGCGGGGATGTCACATAAATGAGTGCTACAAAGTGCCGATATGCTCATTATATCCTTTACACATTGACCAACTCCTGTCTGATCACCAAATCAAGCAGTCTGGGACTATATGTCGTCCTTCAGATACTATTTTGACTTTGCATTAGATCTACTGAAATAATCTAGACCAAAATGTTCTACAAAACTGCTATCTATATTGACTGACTGACCCCCAAAGAGCATATGCTTTAATGGCAGATAAAAGTTGACTAGTCACCTGGCTGTTAACTGTACCTCACATTCAATTCACGAGTAAAAGTATCTTATCTTATAATATGTGAAGAGGAAAGAATGAAGAATAAATGTCATGGGTCAAGAAATCTGGACAAAAGGAAAAGGCAAATTGAGTCACTGATACACATTAAGAAGCAGAAAAGCAGTCGGATATGCACAAAGAGCAGCTCACTGTCTGCAGGAAATCAGAAGATTCTGTGCAATTCAGAAAATGAGATGGCAACACGCAGATAGGTAGTAGGGGAAGGCGAATTAACACAGTTTTGATTTATCTCACAAAGGAGAAGATATTAGATTTTGTTGTAAATTCTGAAAGGTTTTCCCACATACATAACCATATTTGTAGATAATTAAATAGTAAATATTTTTGCACACACACATGGACAAAATTGTTGGTTCCCCTCGTTTAATGAAAGAAAAACCCACAATGGTCACAGAAATAACTTGAATCTGACAAACTAGAATTCGCCAAACTACATGATGACAAGCCAAAAAGCTTCTGGGAGAATGTCCTATGGACAGATGAGAAAAAAATTGAACTTTTTGGCAAGGCACATCAGCTCTATGTTCACAGATGGAAAAATGAAGCCTATCTTGAAAAGAACACTGTCCCTACTGTGAAACATGGAGGAGGCTGTTATGTTCTGGGGCTGCATTTCTGGTACAGGGTGTCTTGAATCTGTGCAGGGTACAATCAAATAGTAAGACTATCAAGGATTCTAGAGAGAAATGTGCTGCCCAGTGTCAGAAAGCTTGATCTCAGTCACAGGTCATGGGTCTAGCAACAGGATAATTACCCAAAACACACAGGTAAACAGAATGGCTAAGAGGAAAACATTGGACTATTCTGAAGTGGCCTTCGATGAGCCCTGACTTAAATCCTATTGAGCATCTTTGGAAGGAGCTGAAACATGCCGTCTGGAAAAGGCACCCTTCAAACTCAAAACAACTGGAGCAGTTTTCTCATGAGGAGTGGGCCAGAATACCTGCTGAGAGGTGCAGAAGTCTCATTGACATTTACGGGAATCGTCTGATTGTAGCGATTGCCTCAAAAGGTTGTGCAACAAAATATTAAGTTAAGGGAACCATCATGTCTGTCCAGGCCTGTTTCAGGAGTTTTATTTATTTATTTTTTTAATTCTGTTGAAGGGAAAAGCAATGTCTGACTTTCATTTGTTCATTTTCATAGAATTTTTATTTATTATTACTTTTGTCAGATTCAAGTTGTTAGGAGGGGCCAGGGCCTCCGCTGTGCTGCGCCAAGGGTCTCGACCCGCTCCGTGTCCAGTGCCAGGATGGTAGCTGGTTCTGGCGCAGGGTAGGCCGGAGGCCTTCGCTGGAGTTTGCGGAGGTTCTGGTTTTCCTCTGGCACCAGAGCCAACACTTCTAGGTTCAAGGGCTCAGTGGCGGGCCTGAGGCTATTTAGGCCTCATTCTGCTCCTGGCCCACCACTGGTTATTCGTTTTACCGCAGCATCAGCTCCCTAACTATACCTCCCTGCCTGTCTCCTGTCTCTGCTATTCCTGTACCTTCTGCACATGTATGACCCGGCTTGCTTTACAGACCTCCTCTCCGTGATCCCAATTTGGCACCTTCCTGACCTCCAGTGTATGACCTTTTGGCTTTCTCCTGACCTCCCTTTTTGGATTCTGATTTGGCTACTCCGCTGACCTCCTGTGTATGACCCAGCTCTCCTGACTTTGCTTCTGCCTCTTCCCTCTGTTACCACGTGACCTCCAGTTAACAACTCGGCTTGCCTGACTACGAATTTGCTTCCTTGGCTTCTGCTTGTCTTCCTAAGATTACCTTCATACACCCCTGCCATCCTGAACCATCCTGCCTTTCTGGACTTCACTCCAAGGATCCTAACAAGTTATTTATGTGACCATTGTGGGTTTTTCCTTCATTAAACAAGGGGTACCAACAATTTTGTCCACGTGTGTATAATTAATTGAATATCAAAATTTTAAAGATTTTCTCCAAACTGTCACTGCTCCAACTTAGCAGTGACAGTTTTATGTCCTGATCAATTGCCAACGACCATGACGATGAATGCAGGAACTTTCTGGGACTTGTCAGAAACACAGTAATGATTTCCTTATCATGGCCCAGATATTGCCTTATGCATGTAATGCCACTGCCCGATAACCCAGCCACGATAATTAACTAATTGCTGGGTTTCTGACCATATGGCCACATGAGAAATTATAACGGTGCTAGAGGGCCATGCGCGCTGCGCCAAATTTAGCTCCACCCACTTCCTCGCTGACTCCGCCCATTCTCAATTATTTTTCCAAGTGCCCCACAAAGTAAAATCCTCCTACAGTCACCCTAACATTATACACCCCCACATTATAATGTTTCCCTCCAAATGTCCCACAGTATTAAGTCCCTCTCCTGGTGCCCCAGTATAAACTAGCAGAAACTAGAGGGGACATTAAACTGGGGCAGCTGGAGGGGGATATAAAACTGGGGGCAACTAGAGGCAGACATGTCCCTTTCCAGCTACCCCCATGGTTTAATATCCTCCTCCAGCTGCCCCAGTTTAATGTCACCCTCCATCTGCACCCTAGTTTAATGTGCCCCCTCCATGTGCATTCAGTTTAACTGCCCCCCTACATCTGCCCCTAGTCCCCCCTCTTACTCACACATGCTGTCTCTTCTCTCTTTATCATCCAGCAGCCACCATTGCCGGCAGCTTGCATGAAGCACACAGTCTGGTGTGGCTCCACCCACTAACAAGTCATAGCCTATCCTGGTGATAGGCTGTGATGACATCATCACAGGTCCTTGAAAAACCTTTCACTAGCTATGCGGGCCGCATAGAAGCAGTCAGAGGGCCGGATGTGGCCCACGGGCCGCACATTGCCCAGGTCTGCCATAGACGTTTCCTGCATTGTTCGCCGTATCCATTGGTCCTATCCATTGGCAAGACAAAAGACGGTCACCACTAATATGTTTCTATAAAATCTTTAAAACTTTGCATTTTTAAATTATTTATATTGTATATTGTTATAAATGTTTAATTAACTATAGATTTAAATATCGTTATGTTTCTGGGAAAACCAATTTAAGTTTATTCAAACAAAACCGTCTTTAATAAAAGAAACTTTAACACTTGGTATGATCCAATAATGAAAGCCTGTACTGAAGATGGTGGTAAAGAAAACAGAAAAGAATGGCACTGGTATCAACAGGAATTACAAAATCAACATTCATAAAAATAAGGAAATGTCTTCTCTGGCTAAGGGCTCGTTCACATCTGCGTTGTGAACTCCGTAGTTCAGGTTTCCGTTTCCTGCCTAAAACAGAGGCAGGAGATGGAAACCTGCAGGAGTCTCTCACCCATTCATTTGAATGGGTGAGAAAGATGTCCGGCCGTGAGCGGCGGTGAGCGTTTTACGCTCTCCGCCACGAAACCGGGTTTTATAATTCGGACACAGAGTCGGACATGCAGTACTCTGAGGAAGGAACAGACGTTCCGAAACGTGTCTGCGTTTTTTAGGGGAATTTTCTTTTTTTCTTTTTTCAATTTATTACTTGCATCTAGTTTTCGTCATTTTAAGATGTGCTAACAATAAAAGTTATATTTTATTCACGGAGAGCTGCCGGCGAATTTCTCTTTTTCTACTGGATGCAGTACTCTGTGTCCGGATAAAAAAAATCCGGTTTCGCGGCGGAGAGCCTAAAACGCTCACCGCCGCTCACGGCCGGACCCGATCTGAGCTTTCCGACTTCTGGCATGCAGAAGACGGAAAGCTCAGAACGGACAGATGAACGCAGGTGTGAACCTAGCCTAACAGAAAATAATCCTTCCTGTAATGTTCCCATGTATAAAAACTACAGCACATTGGGGGCGAATAAAAGTATTTAAAAAAACAAAAAAGAGCAGCACCAGGACGACAAAGTATACATAGAATAGTCATTTCAGCGCATTAAAGCTGTATATTCCTGGGAATTCTCAATACTCAACCAGTACTGCCAAGAGCAGAGCAATTTGTTACGACTCGCCTCCAGAGACTCTGCAAGATCTGGTGTCCTAGAAAGTGTTCAACATGTCAGTATCCAGTCAAGTGGAAACATCTCCAGAAAACATAGAAGTACATTTGTTTGTCCCACAATACCAGAAAAGAGGGAAGATGGATGACAAACGGCTATGAAGTTTGGACCACGCCAATATCAAAGACAGGGAATATTAAGTGCCTTGAATTTTTTTTAAATTACTTATATATTAAAGCAACACAAGATGTAAACTTAGCCAGTAGGTTCGAGACTTAACCCATTTGTGTACAGACTTTCTATATTGGTCACTAATGGTCTTTATTCCGCCGCAATTGACTTTCTACGTCAGTTGCGGCTGAATATGGGCTCTCTCGCACACTCCAATGCAGGTACCTGCCTACGCTCAGGCATTTAACCAAATAAAGGCAGCGACCGTGGCATCTAAGGAGTTTTGGAGGGAGCCTTCTCCCTCCTGGAGGTATGAGAAACCTTGCAAACAACATTGCAGGGGTTCAATGCCTTTGGGGGGCCTAATGAAGGGCTTCCTATGTACTTTCCTATTAGGCTCATTCCAGGTATTTAACCCTTTAGATGCCATGGTCAAGAGAAATGGTGGTAAGGAATTTTAGAGGAAGGGGACTCCCTCCTGGAGTCAAAAAGATTTCAGGGGTCAAATATATTTACCTTGCAGAAGGGTGCCTAATGAAATTCTCCAGGGCTGCCTATGTACCTTCCTATTAGGTGGTCATGCCAAAGACAATTGCCTAATAGAATGCCTGTCAGAAAATAACAGGTAGTATAATGCATTGCACTAATTAGGTAGTGCAATGCACTATAAAGGGATCAGAAGATCGCAAGTTAACCCTTTCCTAACAACCGCCATACTATTACTGCGGATGTTGGGTATTTAAATATGACAGCCGCTCAACTCTTAATCTACAGCAAAGGCCTGGTGCTAACGCCCGCGATCAGTTTGGGCACTCAATGTGGGAATTAAGGCTCCTGGAACCTTAGTCAAGGCAGACTGAGGTGCCAATTTCTAAGATCAAGGGCCAGTGGTCCGTTGCTATGACAGCTGGGAGCTTGGGATTGAAGGCTCCCAAGCTTGTCTCGGCATTTCTTCTATTACTGATAGCTCTATGCAGCTTGTAATAGAAGTAGCAGTATTTTGCAAAGCATTAACATTATAATGTATTTCATTAGTGATCAGACCCCCTGGGGTTCAAGACCCCCAGTATTTGGAAGAAAAAAAAAGTAAAATAAATATCTATCTATCTATAAAGAATAAAAAAAATTGAATCACTCCCTTTCCCTAGAACATATCCAAAAGTTAATAAATACAGTACTGTGAAACACATACCCATTAGGTATCGCTGTATCTGAAAACACCCGGTCTACAAACTTTAAAAAAAATATTTTTCTGTTATGGTGAACGCCATAGTAGGAAAAAAAATCAAATGGGCGAAACAGTCTCTGATATAAATTTGAATAACGAAAGAGTGATCAAAGCAAAAGACATCTGTCCCCGCAGAAAAAAGACACCCTATGCATCCTCATACTTGGAAATCCCATCCACACATTATAGAAATTGGTTTTTGTAAATCACAGCATGTAAATTTTACCTATGTAAACACTGGCATTTTCTATATAGGTATAATAGAAGCAAATAGTCCATAGAGGAAAACAGCGAATTTTCCGTAAAAAATTTCTTTACGAGCTTTACGAGTGCTCCCATTGAAGTGAATGGGAAGTGTTCGGGAGCCTTCCGCAGCGCTCGCGTGTATGACTGTGAATGAGGATTTTTACAAGCCCGGCGTTACTCCGTGTGAAGGCAGCCTAAGCAGTTTATCCAGTTCTAGTGTGTTAGACTTGTGAGCCCCCTTGAATTGTGAGCCCATACACAGCTGCGCCTAGTGACCCTGAGGCTGTGAAATAAGTCAGGTGCAGTTAGGAATAGCAAGTTGTAGTCTGGGGTGCAGCTTGAAGAGTGGATCGCAAAGTGATAATTTAATGAAGAGGAGAACAGTCTGGGAAAGACAGTTTTGAGGAGCAGGAGACTTAAAAAAAATCACAATACTCGAGCAATGGCTGAACTGCCTCATGGGTATACATAGGCCCAAACAGGAAACAAGATGGCTTCACATTGGCAAAGATCGGTCACCTTTGTTAAAGGCAATTCCTAGGATAAACAGTAGCCTCCAGTGGTGAGGAGTGGAAGTGCAACACAATAGTTCAGAGTGAGAAAAACAGCAGCCACTGGTGGTAGATTAGCAAAATACACCAGGATTCTGACATTGGGGGGTGCCCCTCTGTCTGTCAATAGCACTCCATCCTGCTCCCTGAAATCCTCTATGTTTTAGTACCTGTCCTGCTGCCTGCCCAGGTGGGGCAAAATAGGAACTGGCAAATTAAGGAAAGTGAAACATTCTTCCCCAACCTAGAGATGGCTGTAATATAGGCCTTAAGAGCGAAATTTAATAATGGGGAAAATAAAACAACACAGTCACCATATGCTGTATCTGTTAGTTTTTAGATACACTCCCCCAATTTTTTTTTACCTCCTGCCTGTTTATAAATGAGTATTTTCATTTCAATGGTGTAATATGTGTAAAAAGAAAAAAACTCAAAATTCACTTTACTTTGTAGATATCAGATGTCCTCCAGAGTGGTGCTAGCGCTGTGTCCAATGACAATTTCAATTTTCAATCCTGACTTCCAATTCACAAAAATAAACTTTTTATTTTGGCAAATCAGAAAAGAGTTCATTTGGGGTAGCAATGTAGACAAAATAAGGTAAATTGTAAATTTTTGTGCACATCACTCAGTGAAAATATCCATTTAAAAATATATCCATTTAGCATAGGGAGAGCAAAAAAACTGGGTTAAGTACATCTTCAAGGGTATTCCAATGGAGCTGAGGAGTCTGAGGTTTAAACCCAAAACCCCATTCACAGTGGTAAGTTCACCTATACACCAATCTGGGATGGACAATGGGGATGTCAGTATGTTATAAAGCTCATTCTAATAAGATATCAGGGAGACCTTCACAAAATCTTAGGTTCATTTTAGTATCTACTTCAAAATACGTAAAAGGTGATTTCTGGACACAGACCTAAAATTATGATCAATTACGGGGCAACACAGTAGCTCAGTGGATAGCACTGCAGCCTTGCAGTGCTGGAGTCCTGGGTTAGAATCATGCCAGGAACAACATCTGTAAGGAGTTTGTATGTTCTCCCCGTGTTTGCATGGATTTCCTCCCATACTGATACAAAGACATACAAATATGGAAATGTACATTGTGAGCCCTTTATGGGGGTCACAATCTACATAAAAGAAAAAAAAATTATGATCAATTACACCATTGCTACACAAATGGCGTACATGCTTTACACGCAAACCGAAATCATGTATGTGAAGAATATTTATTACTATAAAAAAAGAGTTTGACAAAAACGGCTTACAGCAATGCTTAACCCAAAATATGCTGAGCTGGACTAAAACACTGTACGGGGCTCGCTTTCACCAACGTGCCATCAATAATTTATAGTTCTTGGACTGTGGACCATGACAATTGATTTTCGCCAAGTTCAGCCAAGATCTGACAAGAAAAAAAAAACACACTTGAAAAGAAGGGCTCTCCGAGTGGAAATGATATTATTTGGATATATGATTCAAACTCGCTGAAGCAAAAATTGTTTTCCATCTCTTCATTCAGCTCAGATACTGCACCATTTCGTAATGGAGAGGATTTACCCTCCTGGGTATAGAACTGCCACAGGCTAGCAAAGTAGACAGAAGCAAAAAGGTAAAGAAAAGTTCATAGTAAAAAGGACATTCATATTAATTATCACCAGACTGTCGAAGTAGAACATCTGTCATGCCAACATTTCTACCTCCTACCAACCCACTTATTCCCAGCGCTGTAATTAGCACAGCTTATTGTCCCCTGGTGTCTAGTGGGTGCAGTTAGAATTTAACATAATAACTAGACATCTCCTACAAGCTGTCTACCTGCTCGATAGGAATAACAGATATACGTACATTAGATGGCAGAATATGTACATTTCCCTATCTAAATAGGAAGTTATTAGCAGCAGCTGTATAATGTACCGAGCCTGTAATGAAAAGGCTATTTCTAGGGGTCTGACAAGTCAAATCCAAATGCTCAGTCACAGTAAGAACTTTTGCAGCTAACAGCGAATAATGATGCATATATTACAAAAATGTATAACTAATGAGCTACAAATTCATTTCCCAATTTCTGTTCATTTCCAGCATTAAGTCAAGAAGTAGATTATCCCCAGTGGAAAGGGCAGGTGATGAGAATCTCAGAGTAAATATTAATACAGTGTCACAAGGTCTTAGTATATACGACTGGGAATAAAATAACATGGAATGAAATAAAAATGATGCTTTCTAAAGTTCTAGCCAGACAGATGATCTCCTTGGAAGGAAACATATGCTGGGAACATCAAAATAACAGGAGAAAACTGCATATTATCCAGGGAAAGTAACATAATCTATACAGCCTAATATCAGCAACACAAAGCTGTCCTACTACTTGTTGTTCCAATGGCATACACAATTTACAAGAGACTGGATAAAAGGGCACATGTCGCCTGTTCACAAAGAAACAGTCATATTTTGTGGGTTGAACTAATACCCTTGAGGGCTTAAGTACAGCTTTCTGCCGCTCATGCATTAATAAACACATGGAAAACAGACTGGATGTGTTGTCAGTGGAGTTGTGGGAAAATTAGGTGATTTTGGGTGAAAGTAAAGTAGTAGGAGTAAAATATTCAGCTTGGACGGCTCCCGTACTTTAGCGGATATATCAAGACTGGGATACCGAGAAGATACAGATAACACCTCGAGTTGGATTCACTTAGGCACTATTGCATCTAAATATCCTTAAAAAACAGATCACCAGATCAGTAAAATTATATAATAATAATAATAATAATAATAATAATAATAGTGGAAAGAATTGGTATAGACAAGACTACCCAACTCTCCAAGGTTTTTAATGTAATATCTGAAATGCACAGTAAACATATGCAGGTCATTACTACAAATGATAAAGTAAGTTATTAACAAGCTTCAATTAAAACCGTAGTACGACTGCTACAATAATAGAACATACAGCATGTGTAATAATAATATACAGCCTTGGAAATAGAGATGTCCAAATGGGAAAACCGCCTCAGGCTACGTTCGCATGGAATTTAAGTCAGACATATGCCTCAGGTTCCTCTTCCTTTACCACCTCCCGGCGGAATGTAGAAGCAGGGCATCGGCATGTAGAAGCAGGGCATCGGCATGCCGCCACTCAATGGGCCCAGGTGAATGAGCCTGATCAGTTGACAGACTCTGTGGCATTGAAAACAATGGGAAGGCGAATTAGAACCGGCGGAACTTGTGCTCCCGATGTGTTCCCAGCCTAATAGGGTTTTGGGGAAAAATATGTTTGTTTGTTTTTCTACAGATAAATGACCCCCTTGTCAATTCTATGGACTATGTTTGGTATGGGAATGGCACAAGCAGAGGATTTTTTCTTATGAGAGTTTACTAAAGACTCTAAGTGCTGGCAAAAAATATTGTGTACAGTTGGTCTATCTGACCGTGGTTTGTTTTTACAGAGCCCAAGTTTCCATTTGTTAATCACAGATTGAACACTGCTGCCCGGCATTATTAATTCCTTGGATATCTTTTTGTATCCCTTTCCTGTTTTATACAGTTCAAGTACCTTTTCCCATAGATCAGTGGACAACTGTGGGCATTTTATCAGGCCAAAATAACCAGGCTATGTCAATTTTTGAACAGGGTCATTTTGATGTTTTTGGTTGTCTTTACGATTTAAAAAGAGAAAGCACAGAAGTTTGACAATAAATGGCTTCACCCAACCACTAACCATGAGTGGAGAAATAGTTTTTATGTTATCATTCATATTCTCTGAAAAAAGGCTAAAATTTAAAAAATCTGCCAAGGTATGTAAACTTTTTAGCACAACTGTATAGAAAACACTAAATTTATCTGTATTTTTCCATTTATGTTGGGACTGGATTACCTATGGTTTCATATATCTTCCATGTTGAGATATGTGTGGCCCACAACACTTGACATCTACAGGGCTAAATGAATAAAGGAATCTTAGTTGGATATGTACTGTTTGTACACATAAACATAGAAGCACCATTTCTACCAACACAGGATTATAACCTGTATTATTTCACTAATTTATTGTGCATTTAGCGTTTTCAGTTTTGTTTTAAATAATAAAAAAGTGACTTTAAAAAACACAGGAAACAGGAAATCACATTCTCCATTCATACTTATGAAGGTCACACCAAGGCTCCCATAGGAATGAGGAGAGACTTCCTTTGAGTTCTTGTGTACCCACAAGATGCTGTCCCTTAGAGAGTCTTATTGTTGATCACATGACACAGATGAAGACCACAGCGAGATGGATATTTCTCAAACACAGCCAACCTTAGAAAAATGCTAAACCTTTTGTTGGAGTGCCTCTGTCCGCCTCTCATTACATACATGGGTTATGGTTATGTAGAACACTGTGATAATGTAACAACACATGCAACATCATCTAAGCGGCTTCTAAAGACTAGAACACATTTCTCATTATTTCCCTAGTGGCACAGAATGACTGTCAGAGTTTTACCCTTCATATGTTTTGTTAATAGGTCAGATTTATTCACCAGGTTATTTTCCACTGATAGTTTTAAAAATATATGCTCAATGTATAATCCAAACCACAAAGCAATGAATAGAAAATGTCCTTGCCTATTAGCATATAGTACAATGCATTTATTAGACTTAGTTGTATAGTGTGTGATATCTCTGTAACATAGGAGTTTAAGACTATACTGCTCCCCAATGCCTGCTATTCCTATGCACATTAATGCCACTAGATCATATTACCAAGGTGTTGTATTGAAAAAGAGATTACCATACATGACACAAGCTCACATATTGCACTGTGAAACATGGAGGCTATAGCTTTTGGAAAGAGCCAAAAAAATGGTTAAAGGGATTCTATCAATAGAATTCCCTTTTTAAACTAAGTATACGTTGGAATAGTGAAGACGAAATCCAGCAACCACGAATTCTAAAATCCAGTTTTATTTACTTGTTATACAGATAAAACATAAATGTTTCTAAATGGCAGTAGTGACTCCGATTGAATAAAGAGAGCGTCCTGGCTGACGCGTTTCAGAAGTAATATTCCTTAGTCCTTAGGCTACGACTTAGGAATACTACTTCCGAAACGCGTCAGAGAGGACGCTCTCTTTTTTGCTAATGGGCTGTGTTTCCCTTCTCTTTCCCTACCCTCCTATTGTTGACACAGGAATAGCCTTAAAAAAGGCTATTCTTCTCTTACCTTTATTACTCTGATCCACACAACTGATCCTGAGAAATATCTTTTTTCTTCCATATGCAAATGAATTTCAGACAGCACAGGAGCGTTCTCCAGCACTCAAACAGCACGTACAGGGGGCGTCCCCTGTGCTGCTCAAAAACTCTCCAGCAATGCCTCCATCTTCTTCTCTGGACTGCCTCTTCTCCTGTGTCACCTTAGTGTCTTCATCCAAAAGTGCCGACTGCGCATGTTCGTCGGCCATTTTCCTGCAGCCGAACAAGAGAGGCAACAGGAAAATGGCCAACGGACATACGCAGGCGGTGCGTTTGGATGAAGACACTAAGGTGACACGGGAGAAGAGGCAGTCCAGAGAAGAAGATGAAGGCGTCGCTGGAGAGTTTTTCAAACAGCACAGGGGACGCACCCAGTGCTGTTTGAGCGCAGAGGACGCGCCCCAATGCTGTCTGAAAACTCATTTACATAAGGAAGAAATAAGATATTTCTCAGAAATGTTGGCGTGGGTCAGAATAATAGTAAGAGAAGACTAGCCTTTCTTAAGTCTATTACTACATGTACTTTATTTATTATTTATTATTATTATTACTTAGTTAAAAAAGGGAATTCTAATGATAGAATCCCTTTAAAAAGAGACAACATCAGCTTCTGGAATAAAATCTATAATTACTCATTTTATTATTTTTCTTAAACACAGTATACAAGAAACACACAGAACCAATGGAACAATCCCTTAAAATAGTTTGTAGCTATAAGGACTCATGAACTATATGTGCCATGATATAACATTCATTCTGGTGGCATGTGTTCTATAGTCTGACATCTGATGTACCATGCTGCAAACTTTTTCTGTTAAATTTGAAAGGGATCCATCAAAAGATAGAAATAAGACGGGTGCCGAGAAAGATCAGGGCTCATGGAAGGGATATCCGCATCAAATGTTATAAATTGATGAAAAAATTCCTATTTCTCCAATCCTCTGCTGATACAACACAGACACTATGGCTGCCCCTTCATCTTTGCTTACAAATTGCACATTACTGATATAGTTAGTGACTTGGTGATCACAAGCCATACTACCGGTTCCATACCTTCCATCTTTCACGGTGAGGTACTGAACTGTTTTTTTTTTTGTTATTTTAGAATATTTGCCGCTGTTTTTGTTTTAGAATAAAAACTCCATTAATTATTGTGAGTTATTTAATGAAAGTATCTGTCAGGATACGGAGTCGCCGCGGTCTCCTTGCTGCGTGGCGTTTCCCTGGGAGACGTGTTAGGAGTTCTATTGGGTGTGCTTAGGTCATTAAGGGTTAATCTTTTCCTGGCTTTCAGTCTCCATGCCATTAGCCATCAGGTGTGTTTCTCTGCTGCTCTTTAAACCCCACCCAGGCATGGATCCTTGCCAGCCATTCACTTTGTGGTTCCTGGTCCCCCTGCTCAGTCTGTTTCCCTGTCTGTTTGTATTCGGTCTGTTTCTTGGTTTGTATACCCGGCTTGTATTTTTGACTATCCCTTGTCTTTTGATTTGGTACCTTTATTATATCTCCTGGCTTGACCTCTTGCTCGTCTGACCTCGCCTTCTCTTCTGTGTCTTGCTGGGACTTGTGGTCCTCCCTGGTTCCATGCTGTTTAGTCTTTTGTTTTGCATTGCAGTTACACTGTGCTTTCTGTTTAGGTGTGACCCCGTGACTCCAGTCCCTAGCACTTTCAGGGCCTCCTCTCCCCTTATCCTAGCCGCTGGGATAGAAGTGTAGGAGTCGTGGTAGGCGCACTTCAATTAGGAAGTGCATTGGTCTGCCTCATCTCAGATATTACAGCATAGTCATAGCCGCAGGGCCTACGACCCCTTTGTTCTTAGCTGCACAGTGTTGCTTTCCCGGCTGTGTCACTTTGCACTGCCTGACCCTGACTCCAATCCTTACAGTATCCCCGACATTGTACAAAGAGTGTTATATTAATCTAAAATAAGTGGTTGAACTCACAAAGGGAACAAGAGTTTTGGTGACATAAGACCTTTTATATCAATATAATTTTAGAAATCAATATATTCACTATTGATCTATAAATTACTAGTCTGCTTTTAGAAAGGTTAGCTATGTTAATAGGTTTTCATCTTGGATTCTTACAAGCCTGGACACTGACTCAGCTCTTGGACTTGCTTCTGATGTTACCTTGCATGTGAACCACCAAGGAGTTAAGAGTTAATCTCTATTGTTTCTGTTTTCTGCATATGTTTTATAACCTATACCTATATAATGAAAAAGACAGTATTTAAAGTGTGCCTTTGG
Source organism: Leptodactylus fuscus (assembly GCF_031893055.1). Classification (NCBI taxonomy): domain Eukaryota; kingdom Metazoa; phylum Chordata; class Amphibia; order Anura; family Leptodactylidae; genus Leptodactylus; species Leptodactylus fuscus. The sequence goes on from NC_134268.1 coordinate 158,400,227, forward strand.
ACAACTTTTCAAAATAAACTGTCACTTGTGTACTTCAGAAGAAACACTGTTTATGTCCCTTCTCCTCCCCACTTCCTAGGCTTGCCATAGCTGTAATCCAGGGATCAGCAACCTTCAACACTCCAGCTGCTATGAAACTACAACTCTCAATACGCTCCATTCACTTTTATAGGAGTTCCAAGAACAGCAGAGTAAGTATGCATGCTGGGAGCTGTAGTTTTACACCAGTTGGAGTGCTGAAGGTTGCCTATTCCTGCTATTCCTAATTCCTCTGTCAGTTCGAAGTACTTGTTTGGAGGCAAACATTTACTCTACAGAGATTTTTAGAGTGAAAGTCAGTTTAGAAGGGAAGAGGAAAAAAGGAAAAGAGCCTGATATCTAACGAGATAAAAAGTTATATAAAAATTCCCATATATCTGCCTGTAACATTGATTCATGCATTCAGGAGCTGTCTTGCAGGAAGAAGTGTGGAGGTGAAGTATAATGGGGTGGATGGGGGGAGGATATAGTAGTGACGACCAGTTTCGGGAAATAGGGAAACAGATTGTCACCAGATAATTAGAAAATGTCCCTGGGTAAATGGGTAAATATACATTTTTGATTAATTATGTTATTTAGAAAGTAAAAGGGGGAGGGAGTTTAGATTAGTGTAGGGAATTCAAGTTATCCTGGACAACACCTTTAATTTTGAACAGAAATGTTACCTTGGCCTGTGATAAAGAATTAGATGATATTGCCAGGTTAGGAGAATGCAACAGTATGCCGATCTTTGTAGTGGCTAGTCTGGACATCTACTTTTCAACCTAAGGGGGCATTCACACGGAGTAATACGGCGCTGATTCTGGCACGATAACTCGCGTAAGAATCAGCGCTGATAAAAAGACTCCCATTGACTTCAATGGGTTTCGATTAATGTGCGTAACACATTGAAATCAATGGGAGTCTTTTTTTTTTTTTTTTTTTATCAGCGCTGACTCTTACGCGACTTATCGTGCCAGAATCAGCGCCGCGTTACTCCATGTGAATGCCCCCTAAAATACCATAATCGATAGGATGGATTTTGTCAATGTATAAGTAGCTGAAGATCACAGTTACACACTATACAGTAAAACTGTGTAAGATGTTCCCTCAGAATATTCAGCAGCTACAAATTAATAGCATTTTGATTATTTTAAACACAAGAACAATTTTTGCGCATTTCAAATAAAATAAGTCCTTGTTTTCCTGGAGGGAACATAAATTCATTAATACCATGTCACAGTGACAGTGTTCCAGAAAACAATAGCTATGCCATATTTGGCAAAGCTTTGCGGAGAACGGCACAACAAAAGAAATGTTTTGCCAACACAAGCAAACAGTATTGCATGCCTAGATGAAACCCTTCATTTCGTACATTTCACTGCATTTAAACATGCCTATGATTTTAGATTTACTTGTAACACAAATCGAACTTGGAAGTAAATAGAAAATGTAAATGTATTTTAAACAGGCAGATAAAAACATTAAGAGTTGCTTATAGGAGACAATAACATTCAAGACTCTAAGTCTTCGGTTTATGTCTATATATGTTTTTTTTTTTACATTATAAGCTGTGAGTTGCTGCAGAATCTACAGTCCTTGTAATTTGCGATCATGTGTGAGGTTGTGAGTAGAATCAGCCACTCCTATCTGCATTCATTGAATGAAGAGAGAAAACCCCTCCCCTCTGACCTCATTGTCTTTCCATCTTGCTGCTAGGGACGTACGTCCCTAGTAACAAAGGAGTCAAATGTAAATTAGTGGCAGGAACTTTCCAGGTTGTTTTTTTTCTGTTAATAAGTATCAACATTTTTAAAGTAAAGTCCATTACATGTTGGTACAGAATCACATGCTCTATGAAATGAGACTCGTGCTAGGTTCACACTAGCGTTTCAGTTTCCATCGTTCAGGTTCACATGGGAACCTGAAAGACAGACACCCTGTCAGCATAAAAAGCAGTTATACACAGAAACCAGCGGACTTCACAAACTATTATGGGGTCCGCTGGTTTCTGTCCGGTTTCAGGTTTATACTCCTTGCAAGACTTTTCGCTGATTTTAACAGATTCTGCGGCGAAGACTCCAACACAGGAGTGAATCCAGCTTAAGTTGTCAGAAAATTTTGTGATCATTGGATTACATTTTTTAGCTGTGGCTGTAAAATCCTGTCCCAAAAAGGCACATATTAGTGTTTTCAACCGGGGGGGGGGAAAAGACCCCCCAAAAATTACATGTACTGGAAAATTATTTAGGAGATTATTTATTTTTATCTTTGGCAACAGCGCAACTATCCCATTGCTGTCAATTTGTAAATCACCCTCCTTTGTTAAAACTATAGCATCAAATACCTTTGAGAGATCATAAAGACATAAAAAATACAGATCTATGTGTAATATGACGGTCACAGAGTTTCATGTTCACTATTTTTAATACAGGAAAATTCGAACAAAACAGGCTTGTTGCATTTCATTCCTTGTATTGCTCTTTCCTATAATACATACACAGCAAATAGAAACATCATTTCATATTCATCAATCACAGATATGACAGTCTAAAGAAATGGAAACCTGAACTTTATTGCCCTGGATTCACAATCATATGATAAGGCAGCTTAACACAAAAGGATTAGAATATTTAGCACCACAGGCAGAATAGTTCCTATGCTAATGTCAATGGCATTTGTCAACATTTATATAACATAATACATGGAAATGGCTCCAAAGTATGACATAAAGGACATATCTTAACTCTCAGTTGCTCAAAAGGATAGAACTAAAAGATCATTTGAAATATAGACCTTTGAATGTCCTGTAGGTATCACAACGTATCACAGCAGCATCAGCAGCTGGCATACCTGTGCACGCGGAACATCGCGCAGTGTTCAGCCGGCTGCAATGTTTTTCTTCAAAAATCTTTGCGCAGAAAGATTATTATTATTGGGGGATGTCTTACTTTCAGGGGTGCCTTATATTAGGCTATTCCACAAAACCTCTGCTATGACTTATTTTCGGGGAAACAGGGTATATTCTCACTTCATTGGGAGCTGAACTGCAGTGTAGGGCACCGGGCCACTAGACAACGGACAAGCTTTCTGGTTCCAGTCCCATATTATTTACAGTATGAGTTCCAGAAGCGGCTTCAGCGCCTCAGGGATGCAGAGAAAAGGCATTTTTATTCAAATGAGGATCTTGGAGCTCAGGGGGAGTTTTCTTCTATTACTGAGCAAGAGTGCACAATTTACAATTGATTCCAACCACTCTTTCTGGGTGCATTTTATTGAGCAATAGGTGTACTTTCTTTTTCTCATGACTGTATAGTCTTAAAGGGATTCTAACATTGGTGTAAGTGGTTTTGAGATAAAGACATTCCTAGATAGCCTTTAAAAAGGCTATTCTACTAGTACCTTCTTTTTTTTATTCTCCCCGACGTTCCTTTGTAATCCTGGTTAATTACTTTATGTAAATTAGCCCACTGAGCACCCTGGGTGGTCTCCAGGGACTCCAAGCACCCCACGGCATACCTTTATTCACGCCCCTCTGAACGGAGCAGAACTGTGCATGTCCGAGAATTCAAATGCAGCGGCACGATCTGGTCCGAAGAACATTCAGGGAGGAAGAGGGCAGATGGAGCAAAAGCAATGGAGGGGTGTGAATAAAGGTGTGACATGGGGGGGTGCTCGGAGGCCCTGGGGAATGCCCAGGGTGCTCCATAGGCTCATTTACATAAAGTAATTAACCAGGATTACAATGGAATGGTGATGAGAATTGCAAAAAAAAAGATACCGGTAATTTTAGAATAGCCTTTTTTATAGTGTATCCAGGAATGTCTTTATCTCAAAACAGACATCAATGACAGACTTCCTTTAAGTTTTAAACAATAACACCACACAAAAAATACCCAAAGTCTGGGACTGGGAAAAAGAGCTACAGCAGTTTTCCCCTCCTTGCTCGTGCATGCAAGCCATGATTACAAACCTGAGCTTGCAGACATGCCAAATATATTTATAAATTTTATATATTTATATATTAATATGGATGTGTATTAAGTGTACAAGACACTAGGCTACCACCTCAGCTTCCTTAGAGAGTAAGATGCTACACACCACACAATAATAGAGATATATATGTACTCACACCCATGTACACAATGTCCATAACCTTTGCAACGGTTATATAAAACTACTTGTCCTACCATTACACTAATCTAGCCCTAGGATACTTCCCTAGAATCGGACATAAGGTTTACGCTAGCTGTCTGCTGCTCTGAGCTATCAGAGGATTAGAACAATGGACAGGTGAAAGCCTAAAACAGTGAATACATATGTAGACCAATGGACCCTACTGACTCTACTGTAAGAGCGACACAGATGTGAACGTAGCCTTAGCATAAAAGTCTACCTACAAATAAGTTCTTTAATAAAAAGGTTACCAACGTCAGAATTTCTTTTTTGATTAATATTTTACTGGGTGGATTAATATCTGTTTATTTGCCTAACATGCTAACTAGAGATGAGCGAACAGTGTTCTATCGAACTCATGTTCGATCGGATATTAGGCTGTTCGGCATGTTCGAATCGAATCGAACACCGCGTGGTAAAGTGCGCCATTACTCGATTCCCCTCCCACCTTCCCTGGCGCCTTTTTTGCTCCAATAACAGCGCAGGGTAGGTGGGACAGGAACTACGACACCGGTGACGTTGAAAAAAGTAGGCAAAACCCATTGGCTGCCGAAAACATGTGACCTCTAATTTAAAAGAACAGCGCCGCCCAGCTTCGCGTCATTCTGAGCTTGCAATTCACCGGGGACGGAGGTTTCCGTCCAGTTAGCTAGGGGTTAGATTCTGGGTAGGCAGGGACAGGCTAGATAGGAAGGAGAAGACAACCAACAGCTCTTATAAGAGCTAAATTCCAGGGAGAAGCTTGTCAGTGTAACGTGGCACTAACGGGCTCAATCGCCGCAACCCAGCTTTCCCAGGATCCTGAATGGAATACACTGTCAGTGTATTCCCGTATACCCGATATATACCCCGATACCCGTTCCAACGGTGTGCCCCCCCACCTTCACCCCAGAAATACCCTGCAAGTCCCCTAGCAATAGAATTGGGGCTATATACACCCACAATTTTTACTACTGGTATACAGTGCCATTGTCTGACTGGGAATTCAAAGAATATATTGGGAATACAAATACCCTCATTTCTTGCTACTGCCATATAGTGCCAGTTTCTGACTGGTAATTCAAAGAATATATTGTGGTTACGTGCACCCACAATTTTTACTACTGGTATACAGTGCCATTGTCTGACTGGGAATTCAAAGAATATATTGGGAATACAAATACCCTCATTTCTTGCTACTGCCATATAGTGCCAGTTTCTGACTGGTAATTCAAAGAATATATTGTGGTTACGTGCACCCACAATTTTTACTACTGGTATACAGTGCCATTGTCTGACTGGGAATTCAAAGAATATATTGGGAATACAAATACCCTCATTTCTTGCTACTGCCATATAGTGCCAGTGTCTGACTGGGAATTCAAAGAATATATTGGGGTTACGTGCACCCACAATTTTTACTACTGGTATACAGTGCCATTGTCTGACTGGGAATTCAAAGAATATATTGGGGTTATAAATACCCTCATTTCTTGCTACTGCCATATAGTGCCAGTTTCTGACTGGTAATTCAAAGAATATATTGTGGTTACGTGCACCCACAATTTTTACTACTGGTATACAGTGCCATTGTCTGACTGGGAATTCAAAGAATATATTGGGAATACAAATACCCTCATTTCTTGCTACTGCCATATAGTGCCAGTGTCTGACTGGGAATTCAAAGAATATATTGGGGTTACGTGCACCCACAATTTTTACTACTGGTATACAGTGCCATTGTCTGACTGGGAATTCAAAGAATATATTGGGGTTATAAATACCCTCATTTCTTGCTACTGCCATATAGTGCCAGTTTCTGACTGGTAATTCAAAGAATATATTGTGGTTACGTGCACCCACAATTTTTACTACTGGTATACAGTGCCATTGTCTGACTGGGAATTCAAAGAATATATTGGGGTTATAAATACCCTCATTTCTTGCTACTGCCATATAGTGCCAGTTTCTGACTGGGAATTCAAAGAATATATTGGGGTTACGTGCACCCACAATTTTTACTACTGGTATACAGTGCCATTGTCTGACTGGGAATTCAAAGAATATATTGGGGTTATAAATACCCTCATTTCTTGCTACATAGTGCCAGTTTCTGACTGGGAATTCAAAGAATATATTGGGGTTACGTGCACCCACAATTTTTACTACTGGTATACAGTGCCATTGTCTGACTGGGAATTCAAAGAATATATTGGGGTTATAAATACCCTCATTTCTTGCTACTGCCATATAGTGCCAGTGTCTGACTGGTAATTCAAAGAATATATTGTGGTTACGTGCACCCACAATTTTTACTACTGGTATACAGTGCCATTGTCTGACTGGGAATTCAAAGAATATATTGGGGTTATAAATACCCTCATTTCTTGCTACTGCCATATAGTGCCAGTTTCTGACTGGTAATTCAAAGAATATATTGTGGTTACGTGCACCCACAATTTTTACTACTGGTATACAGTGCCATTGTCTGACTGGGAATTCAAAGAATATATTGGGGTTATAAATACCCTCATTTCTTGCTACTGCCATATAGTGCCAGTTTCTGACTGGGAAGTCAAAGAATATATTGGGGTTACGTGCACCCACAATTTTTACTACTGGTATACAGTGCCATTGTCTGACTGGGAATTAAAAGAATATATTGAGGTTATAAATACCCTCATTTCTTGCTACATAGTGCCAGTTTCTGACTGGGAATTCAAAGAATATATTGGGGTTACGTGCACCCACAATTTTTACTACTGGTATACAGTGCCATTGTCTGACTGGGAATTCAAAGAATATATTGGGGTTATAAATACCCTCATTTCTTGCTACTGCCATATAGTGCCAGTTTCTGACTGGTAATTCAAAGAATATATTGTGGTTACGTGCACCCACAATTTTTACTACTGGTATACAGTGCCATTGTCTGACTGGGAATTCAAAGAATATATTGGGAATACAAATACCCTCATTTCTTGCTACTGCCATATAGTGCCAGTTTCTGACTGGGAATTCAAAGAATATATTGGGGTTACGTGCACCCACAATTTTTACTACTGGTATACAGTGCCATTGTCTGACTGGGAATTCAAAGAATATATTGGGAATACAAATACCCTCATTTCTTGCTACTGCCATATAGTGCCAGTGTCTGACTGGGAATTCAAAGAATATATTGGGGTTACGTGCACCCACAATTTTTACTACTGGTATACAGTGCCATTGTCTGACTGGGAATTCAAAGAATATATTGGGAATACAAATACCCTCATTTCTTGCTACTGCCATATAGTGCCAGTTTCTGACTGGGAATTCAAAGAATATATTGGGGTTACGTGCACCCACAATTTTTACTACTGGTATACAGTGCCATTGTCTGACTGGGAATTCAAAGAATATATTGGGAATACAAATACCCTCATTTCTTGCTACTGCCATATAGTGCCAGTGTCTGACTGGGAATTCAAAGAATATATTGGGGTTACGTGCACCCACAATTTTTACTACTGGTATACAGTGCCATTGTCTGACTGGGAATTCAAAGAATATATTGGGGTTATAAATACCCTCATTTCTTGCTACTGCCATATAGTGCCAGTTTCTGACTGGTAATTCAAAGAATATATTGTGGTTACGTGCACCCACAATTTTTACTACTGGTATACAGTGCCATTGTCTGACTGGGAATTCAAAGAATATATTGGGGTTATAAATACCCTCATTTCTTGCTACTGCCAAATAGTGCCAGTTTCTGACTGGGAATTCAAAGAATATATTGGGGTTACGTGCACCCACAATTTTTACTACTGGTATACAGTGCCATTGTCTGACTGGGAATTCAAAGAATATATTGGGGTTATAAATACCCTCATTTCTTGCTACTGCCATATAGTGCCAGTTTTTGACTGGTAATTCAAAGAATATATTGTGGTTACGTGCACCCACAATTTTTACTACTGGTATACAGTGCCATTGTCTGACTGGGAATTCAAAGAATATATTGGGGTTATAAATACCCTCATTTCTTGCTACTGCCATATAGTGCCAGTTTCTGACTGGGAATTCAAAGAATATATTGGGGTTACGTGCACCCACAATTTTTACTACTGGTATACAGTGCCATTGTCTGACTGGGAATTCAAAGAATATATTGGGGTTATAAATACCCTCATTTCTTGCTACTGCCATATAGTGCCAGTTTCTGACTGGGAATTCAAAGAATATATTGGGGTTACGTGCACCCACAATTTTTACTACTGGTATACAGTGCCATTGTCTGACTGGGAATTCAAAGAATATATTGGGGTTATAAATACCCTCATTTCTTGCTACTGCCATATAGTGCCAGTTTCTGACTGGTAATTCAAAGAATATATTGTGGTTACGTGCACCCACAATTTTTACTACTGGTATACAGTGCCATTGTCTGACTGGGAATTCAAAGAATATATTGGGGTTATAAATACCCTCATTTCTTGCTACTGCCATATAGTGCCAGTTTCTGACTGGTAATTCAAAGAATATATTGGGGTTACGTGCACCCACAATTTTTACTACTGGTATACAGTGCCATTGTCTGACTGGGAATTCAAAGAATATATTGGGGTTATAAATACCCTCATTTCTTGCTACTGCCATATAGTGCCAGTTTCTGACTGGGAATTCAAAGAATATATTGGGGTTACGTGCACCCACAATTTTTACTACTGGTATACAGTGCCAATTTCTAACTAGGAATTCAAAATGCGCAAGGCTCCCGGAAAGGGACGTGGACGAGGCCGTGGGCGAGGTCGGGGGAATGGTTCTGGGGAGCAAGGTAGCAGTGAAGCCACAGGGCGTCCCGTGCCTACTCCTGTGGGGCAGCAAGCATTGCGCCACTCCACAGTGCCAGGGTTGCTTGCCACATTAACTAAACTGCAGGGTACAAACCTTAGTAGGCCCGAGAACCAGGAACAGGTCTTGCAATGGCTGTCAGAGAACGCTTACAGCACATTGTCCAGCAGCCAGTCAGACTCTGCCTCCTCTCCTCCTATTACCCAACAGTCTTGTCTTCCTTCCTCCCAAAATTCCGAAGCTTTACAGAACAATAACCCAAACTGTCCCTGCTCCCCAGAGCTGTTCTCCGCTCCTTTCATTGTCCCTCAACCTGCCTCTCCACGTCACGATTCCACAAACCTAACAGAGGAGCATCTGTGTCCAGATGCTCAAACACTAGAGTCTCCTCCATCTCCGTTCGATTTGGTGGTGGATGACCAGCAACCCACCCTCATCGACGATGATGTGACGCAGTTGCCGTCAGGGCATCCAGTTGACCGGCGCATTGTGCGGGAGGAGGAGATGAGACAGGAGTTGGAAGAGGAAGTGGTGGATGATGAGGACACTGACCCGACCTGGACAGGGGGGATGTCAAGCGGGGAAAGTAGTGTGGATGTTGAGGCAGGTGCAGCACCAAAAAGGGTAGCTAGAGGCAGAGGCAGAGGTCAGCAGCTTAGGCGAAGCCAGGCCACACCCGGAATCTCCCAAGATGTTCCAGTTCGTACCCAGCCCCGAAAAACTCCCACCTCGAGGGCACGTTTCTCGAAGGTGTGGAGTTTTTTCAAGGAATGCGCCGAGGACAGATATAGTGTTGTCTGCACAATTTGCCTCTCGAAATTGATTAGGGGCTCTGAGAAGAGCAACCTGTCCACCACTTCAATGCGCCGTCATTTGGAATCCAAGCACTGGAATCAGTGGCAGGCAGCAACGGCAGGACAAAGGCCGCCTGCCGTTCACGCCACTGCCACTGCCTCTGCCACTGCCTCTGCCACTGCCACTGCTGACTGTGCTGGCGATGCACTCCAGAGGACGAGCCAGGACACCACTTCATCTGCCTCCGCCACTTTGTTGACTTCTACCTCATCCTCCCCTGGTCCTGTCTTATCTCCTTCTCCTGCACCATCAAAGGCACCATCAGGAGTTTCTTTACAACAACCCACCATCTCTCAGACATTGGAGCGGCGGCAGAAATACACTGCTAACCACCCACACGCGCAAGCCTTGAACGCCAACATCGCTAAACTGCTGGCCCAGGAGATGTTGGCGTTCCGGCTTGTTGAAACTCCCGCCTTCCTGGACCTGATGGCAACTGCGGCACCTCGCTATGCCGTCCCTAGCCGTCACTACTTCTCCCGGTGTGCCGTCCCCGCCTTGCACCAGCACGTGTCACTCAACATCAGGCGGGCCCTTAGTTCCGCGCTTTGCACAAAGGTCCACTTGACCACCGACGCGTGGACAAGTGCATGCGGACAGGGACGCTACATTTCACTGACGGCACACTGGGTGAATGTAGTTGAGGCTGGGACTGCTTCCCAAACTGGCCCGGTGTACCTCGTCTCCCCGCCTAACATTCCTGGCAGGGACACGAGAAGAACACCCCCCTCCTCCTCCTCCTCTACCGCCTCCTCCTCCGCCACCGCCTCCTCCTCCGCCACCGCCTCCTCCTCCGCTGTTAGATTGACCCCAGCTACGAGTTGGAAACGTTGCAGCACTGGCGTTGGTAGACGTCAGCAGGCTGTGCTGAAGCTGATCAGCTTGGGGGACAGACAGCACACTGCCTCCGAGGTGAGGGATGCCCTCCTCGATGAGACGGCAATATGGTTTGAGCCGCTGCACCTGGGCCCAGGCATGGTCGTTTGTGATAACGGCCGGAACCTGGTAGCAGCTCTGGAGCTTGCCGGACTCCAACATGTTCCATGCCTGGCCCACGTCTTCAACCTAGTGGTGCAACGTTTCCTAAAGAGCTACCCCAATGTTCCAGAGCTACTGGTGAAAGTGCGGCGCATGTGCGCCCACTTTCGCAAGTCGACAGTAGCCGCTGCTAGCTTAAAATCTCTCCAGCAACGCCTGCATGTGCCACAACACCGGCTTTTGTGCGACGTCCCCACACGCTGGAACTCAACGTTTCAGATGTTGAATAGAGTGGTTGAGCAGCAGAGACCTTTGATGGAATACCAGCTACAAAACCCTAGGGTGCCACAAAGTCAGCTGCCTCAGTTTCACATCCATGAGTGGCCATGGATGAGAGACCTTTGTGACATCCTACGGGTCTTTGAGGAGTCCACAAGGAGGGTGAGCTCTGAGGATGCGATGGTGAGCCTTACAATCCCGCTCTTGTGTGTTCTGAGAGAATCCCTGATTGACATCAGGGATAACTCAGATCACACAGAGGAGTTAGGGATAGCATCCGATCCGTCACAGCTGGAGAGTAGGTCCACACATCTGTCCGCTTCACTGCGTTTAATGGAGGAGGAGGAGGAGGAGGAGGAGGAGGAAGAAGAGTTGTCCGATGATGTGATGGTGATACAGGAGGCTTCCGGGCAACTTCGAATCGTCCCATTGTTGCAGCGCGGATGGGTAGACATGGAGGATGAGGAGGAAATGGAGATTGAACTTTCCGGTGGGGCCAGAGGAGTCATGCCAACTAACACTGTGGCAGACATGGCTGAGTTCATGTTGGGGTGCTTTACAACCGACAAGCGTATTGTCAAAATCATGGAGGACAACCAGTACTGGATCTTTGCTATCCTTGACCCCCGGTATAAAAACAACATCTCGTCTTTTATTCCGGTAGAGGGGAGGGCCAATCGCATCAATGCTTGCCACAGGCAATTGGTGCAGAATATGATGGAGATGTTTCCAGCATGTGACGTTGGCGGCAGGGAGGGCAGTTCCTCCAGTAGGCAACCAAGTTCTCACCGGTCCACACAAACGAGGGGCACACTGTCTAAGGTCTGGGACACCTTGATGGCACCCCCTCGCCAAAGTGCCGCCACGGAGGGTCCTAGTGTCACCAGGCGTGAGAAGTATAGGCGCATGTTGCGGGAATACCTTTCCGACCACAGCCCTGTCCTCTCCGACCCCTCTGCGCCCTACACGTATTGGGTGTCGAAGTTGGACCTGTGGCTTGAACTTGCCCTATATGCCTTGGAGGTGCTGTCCTGTCCTGCCGCCAGCGTCCTATCTGAGAGGGTGTTCAGTGCAGCCGGTGGCATCATCACTGACAAGCGCACCCGTCTGTCAGCTGAGAGTGCCGACCGGCTCACTTTGATAAAAATGAACCACCACTGGGTAGAGCCGTCATTTTTGTGCCCACCTGTGTAAAGCACCCCAACATGAAACTCCATGTCTGTACTCAACCTCTCCAATTCCTCCGCATCCTCATACTCATCCACCATAAGCGTTGCACAATTCTGCTAATACTAGGCTTCCTCCACCCTGATTTCCACCAACTCTGCTGGTTAGAGGCTCCCTCCACCATGAATTTGCCCAAACTGGGCTGTTTAGAGGCTCCCTCCACCATGAATTGGTCCAAACTGGGGTTTTTAGAGGCTCCCTCCACCATGAATTGGTCCAAACTGGGCTGTTTAGCGGCTCCCTCCACCATTAATTGGTCCAAACTGGGCTGGTTAGAGGCTCCCTCCACCATGAATTGGTCCAAACTGGGTTTTTTAGAGGCTCCCTCCACCATGAATTTGCCCAAACTGGGCTGTTTAGAGGCTCCCTCCACCATGAATTGGTCCAAACTGGGCTGGTTAGAGGCTCCCTCCACCATGAATTTCCCAAAACTTGGCTGTTTAGAGGCTCCCTCCACCATTAATTGGTCCAAACTGGGCTGGTTAGAGGCTCCCTCCACCATGAATTGGTCCAAACTTGGCTGTTTAGAGGCTCCCTCCACCATTAATTGGTCCAAACTGGGCTGGTTAGAGGCTCCCTCCACCATGAATTTGCCCAAACTGGGCTGTTTAGAGGCTCCCTCCACCATGAATTGGTCCAAACTGGGCTGGTTAGAGGCTCCCTCCACCATGAATTTGCCCAAACTGGGCTGTTTAGAGGCTCCCTCCACCATGAATTGGTCCAAACTGGGGTTTTTAGAGGCTCCCTCCACCATGAATTGGTCCAAACTTGGCTGTTTAGAGGCTCCCTCCACCATTAATTGGTCCAAACTGGGCTGGTTAGAGGCTCCCTCCACCATGAATTTGCCCACACTGGGCTGGTTAGAGGCTCCCTCCACCATGAATTTCCCAAAACTTGGCTGTTTAGAGGCTCCCTCCACCATTAATTGGTCCAAACTGGGCTGGTTAGAGGCTCCCTCCACCATGAATTGGTCCAAACTTGGCTGTTTAGAGGCTCCCTCCACCATTAATTGGTCCAAACTGGGCTGGTTAGAGGCTCCCTCCACCATGAATTGGTCCAAACTGGGTATTTTAGAGGCTCCCTCCACCATGAATTTGCCCACACTGGGCTGGTTAGAGGCTCCCTCCACCATGAATTGGTCCAAACTGGGTTTTTTAGAGGCTCCCTCCACCATGAATTTGCCCACACTGGGCTGGTTAGAGGCTCCCTCCACCATGAATTTCCCAAAACTTGGCTGTTTAGAGGCTCCCTCCACCATTAATTGGTCCAAACTGGGCTGGTTAGAGGCTCCCTCCACCATGAATTGGTCCAAACTTGGCTGTTTAGAGGCTCCCTCCACCATTAATTGGTCCAAACTGGGCTGGTTAGAGGCTCCCTCCACCATGAATTTGCCCAAACTGGGCTGTTTAGAGGCTCCCTCCACCATGAATTGGTCCAAACTGGGGTTTTTAGAGGCTCCCTCCACCATGAATTGGTCCAAACTTGGCTGTTTAGAGGCTCCCTCCACCATTAATTGGTCCAAACTGGGCTAATTAGAGGCTCCCTCCACCATGAATTGGTCCAAACTGGGTTTTTTAGAGGCTCCCTCCACCATGAATTGGTCCAAACTGGGGTTTTTAGAGGCTCCCTCCACCATGAATTGGTCCAAACTGGGCTGTTTAGCGGCTCCCTCCACCATTAATTGGTCCAAACTGGGCTGGTTAGAGGCTCCCTCCACCATGAATGTGCCCAAACTGGGCTGTTTAGAGGCTCCCTCCACCATGAATTTGCCCAAACTGGGCTGGTTAGAGGCTCCCTCCACCATGAATTGGTCCAAACTGGGGTTTTTAGAGGCTCCCTCCACCATGAATTGGTCCAAACTTGGCTGTTTAGAGGCTCCCTCCACCATTAATTGGTCCAAACTGGGCTGGTTAGAGGCTCCCTCCACCATGAATTGGTCCAAACTTGGCTGTTTAGAGGCTCCCTCCACCATTAATTGGTCCAAACTGGGCTGGTTAGAGGCTCCCTCCACCATGAATTTGCCCAAACTGGGCTGTTTAGAGGCTCCCTCCACCATGAATTGGTCCAAACTGGGTTTTTTAGAGGCTCCCTCCACCATGAATTTGCCCACACTGGGCTGGTTAGAGGCTCCCTCCACCATGAATTGGTCCAAACTGGGGTTTTTAGAGGCTCCCTCCACCATGAATTTGCCCAAACTGGGGTGTTTAGAGGCTCCCTCCACCATGAATTTGCCCAAACTCTGCTGGTTAGAGGCTCAATCCACCCTGATTTTCAAAACAAATGTTGGTGCCAACCTCAACTTACTACAAGGGCCAAATTCACTGCTGGTGACAAGCTCTCCTCACTGCAAGTGCCAAATACACGTTTCAAGGTGTTTTCCTACTGTCAGAGAGGTGGTATTGAGTGTGTAAAGTGTGTAGTTGTTAGGCAGTGATGTTGGGGTAATAGAGGGTCTTTGGTGTGTTAGATGCCCCCAGACATGCTTCCCCTGCTGTCCCAGTGTCATTCCAGAGGTGTTGGCATCATTTCCTGGGGTGTCATAGTGGACTTGGTGACCCTCCAGACACGGATTTGGGTTTCCCCCTTAACGAGTATCTGTTCCCCATAGACTATAATGGGGTTCGAAACCCGTTCGAACACACGAACATTGAGCGGCTGTTCGAATCGAATTTCGAACCTCGAACATTTTAGTGTTCGCTCATCTCTAATGCTAACATCTAGGATTGTCTTATACAGAGTGCCCTGTTATAAACAAGTCAATGGGTTGCATTGGCCAATACAATGGCTGTCCCACAATTATGGATAACAAGTCATCAAAGAACAGAGGTGTTGCCAAACCGTGGACTCTCCACTGAAGGTATGACCGGATAACCTTCAAAATAATCTGCTAAAGTGTTAGCAAGATATTTATGTGATAAAAAGAATCTGTATTTAGCTATAACAATCAATACATGCTTCATATAGAACCATTTTTGTGAGATCTAGACTCTGTTCATGCTTAATCTGTGCTGAACAAATCTGATCACATGCCAGGAAAATCTCCAGAAGCATGAACCAAATGTAAAATCTCAAAATTCACATTCATTGCTACTAGGCTACCGTGTTACTTCAAAAAACATGTGGAATGCTGTTGAAAGCCATGATATTCAATACAGCTGGAAAAAAAGGGATATCAACATATACCTCACCAACACATGATAAAAGGATATTCCTTTGCCACATAAAAGAACTGTAATTACAGCCTAGGGTTGAATTTACTATATAAGTACTCATGGCATATACACTAAGGCCCCAAGTGATGGGCTTCAGCATATAAGCGCTGCGGAAAAAATGCGTTGGAACGCATTGCAGTTTTTCTTGCAGCGCTTTTCAAAGAGAGTCTTCAGAGGAAATCTGCTTCCATTTCTACTTCTGTTATACCTATAGGGAAACTACTGGAATTTCCATAGGTATAATCGACATGCCGCGAATTTCAAAACTGCAATGGTTTTGGAAATCGTACAGTGTCCGCAGCGTGTATTTATTTGCAAGGTTTGGATAGGATTCGGTAGCGTCCCATCCATCTTGGAGTGAATGTAAAACACTGTGGCCAAACCACAGCACTTATGCCATTTGGGATCCCGTCCTAAACATAAGGCCTCGTTCACTTCTGCATCGGTAATCCATTTGGGACAGTCCTCATGGGGACCCCACCCCGAACGGACTACCAAACGCATTGGCGAGTGGTGTATAGTGAAAGCACACGGACCCCATAGACTATATGCGGACAAAACACGCAGACAAAAAACTAGTTCCTGATCTACTTTCCTGTCCGCATGACTCGTGCGGAGACTGTGCAGAAAGCAGACGGACTCCATTATAGTCTATGTGGTCCGTGTGCTTTCAATGCACACCGCCTGCCAATGCGTTCGGTAGTCCGTTCCGGGGGGTCTCCATTCGGACTCCCCCGAACGGATTACCGACGCAGATGTGAACGAGGTCTTACATGCTATTGTATGCACCAAGGACTGAACACACAGTAGAAGTAAAAGTTTGTACAGACAGCCAACAATTGGTGACTTAAGGACAGCAAAAGGGGAGCTTTAAAAGCTGTTTTATAAACTATGCCAATGAGGAATATTTTAATAAGCGGAAGAAAACAGCACAGCCCTTGAAATGTCAAAAGTGCAGGTAAAGACAATTTAAAATAATACCTCTTCTTCAGGAAGCGGTCTTTATTAGCTGTGGAAAGAATATTTCACCCTATTCATGAATTTAATTTCATGGTTCGTGCACATCACCAAATATTTTCCAACAAATACAGCCACTACATTACATATTTCATAAAGACTACAAATTACTTTTGCTTGCAAACATAAATCCTCTGCCTTCTGTCCTATAAATAATCACAGTCAAGACAAAAGGGACGAGGTAGTTACAATCAGCAAAGATTCGTGATTACAGAAAACTATACAGTGAAATTGTGCTGCCTGGTGCTGTTCCAGACATCAAATGCAGTCCTATCATTACAGACAATTAGATAGAATGCTTTTAAAGTGGCCTTTGATGTAAGATGTGTTATTTCCATATACAATAAAAGAAAAAAGTTAAATACATCAGGGAGATTACATTTTCATTTGGAAGAAGACAAATTTAAAGCATGGATGGGTTGGAAAGAATATAATTTTACACACCCATGTGTTTCACACACATTAAACTGTCAATTAAAAAAGCTAAATGAAAGAAGCCAGAAACGTTAATAAACAAAATTGAGCGGTTTCCATTGGAGTTGTTTTTATGCCTTTTGATGTTAAAGTACATTGAAAAATAAAAAACAGTATTCATACAAGTATAGATTATTAATTTACTAATAACCAGTGACATCATAGGAATATAAATGGGCTCTTTAGAACGGTCTGTAATGAGTGGAGATGTTTTGGTACATCCGCAACGTCCATAAAATAGCACCAATGCATAGAGCCACTGTATTCTCCTTGAGGGCACTTACTCATGTGAGGCCAAATTAAAAACAAAATGTGATAATAAGAATATCATATACTCCCTCCCACTGTAGAAAAAAAAAAAAAAGCTAGAATCTCAAGAACCGACAAGGCTTCTTCACTGTAAGGACTTTGTATCTGTAGAATAGCCCACCACAGAAGCTAGTCACAGCAACAACTGACTGCTTCAAAAAGACTTAGATGCCTTTTTAGAACAAAGTAGCATTGATTTTCATACCAATATATAGAATATTTATGTTCATCAGTCATGCCCTTCTCTATCCACTGGTTGAACTTGCTGGATATGTCTTTTTTCAACGATACTATGTAAAATTGGTGTGAAGCTAGACAAACCCTTAAATTCATTCCACTCAGTCAATCTTGGTCTTACACGACCGCAGTGGTTTTTGCGGTCTGCAATTTGTATATCCGCAACACAAATTTTACTCTAAAAACTCATTCTGCAGACGTCCGTGCCCAACCGCAAAGTGCATCCGCAATGTTCTGTGTGTATCAGTATTATGCGGATCTGCAAAAACAAAACACACCACAAAACACACATGTTGACATCCGCAATCACGGATATACACTGATGTATGTCCAGTGTATATCCGCATAACTGCACGCGCCCATAGACTTGTATGGGACAGTCCGTGCCGTAAAAACACAGCCATTACAGACATGCGGTATAGTGTCCAGACCACGGTTACAGCACGCCACACCACGGACAAAATCTACGGTGGTGTAAGAGGCCGCATAGAAAACAGTGGGTCCGCAAATGGTCCTCAATTTAAAACCCGCAATTGCGGACCATTTGCGGTCTTAAACTACGGTCGTGTAAGACCAGCCTAAGGCTGCAAACAGAGCATAAATCACAAAATTACAACCCAACACAGTCCAATGCACCCCAGATAAATGCTGAACCCACCTACTAATTTGGAAGTAGGAGGAACCTCACTCACATATCTGACAGTCAGACATCAAACATAATTTAAAAAGCAGTGGATCTGTAGAGCATACAAAGGCCACCATTAAAGGGAATGCTTTAGTACAAAAAGGTTAAGTGCTTAAAAAATTAGACAAAACAAAGGGGACATAGACAAGCAAAACAGTTGTAAAATAAAAAGGGAGGTAAAACAGAAAGACATCAGAAGTTAAGTCCTTCTGTCTCCATGGAGCTTGGGGAAAATGATAGCAGTCACGCCGTTTAGCTGGATCCAAAGGTGTGACACGGATTTTTGAATAAAAAAAAAAGGTCTTGTCTCCTGTTTCAGAGACTTTTCTCCCCCTCTCTTCAGAAAGGTTTTTTTTTTTTTTTTTTAAATGTAGATTGTGAGCCCCACATAGAGCTCACAATGTACATTTTTCCCTATCAGTATGTCTTTGGAATATGGGATGGAAATCCATGCAAACACGGGGAGAACATACAAACTCCTTGCAGATGGTTTTATGTCCTTGGCGGGATTTGAACACCAGGACACCAGCGCTGCAAGGCTGCAGTGCTAACCACTGAGCCACCGTGTGGCCCCTTCAGAAAGAAGTTTGTGTGTCTGCATTTCCAACCTTCTTTATTAAGGCTGTGTTAATTTCACTTGCCAAACAACTTGGTCATTAACACCATAAACCTAAATTAGCAAATTTCAAAGAATATGCAAGTAAGGGTCTCATTACAAAGTAATAAACATACTTTTGTCACTTTTGTAGATTTCGAGAGAAAAAAAACACTTTGAAGGGATATGAAAATGAGGCATTTGGTGCACTGGGAGGGCGAATCTTCAGCTCCCGATACAATAGTCTTGGTGCTTGGATGCCTACCATCTTTAGCCTGTGTTATCCTTTTTTTTTTCTTTTAAATGTAGATTGTGAGCCCCATATTGGGATCACAATGTACATTTTTTTTCCTATCAGTATGTCTTTGCAGAATGGGAGGAAATGCACGCAAACACGGGAAGAACATACAAACTCCTTGCAGATGTTGTTCCTGACGGAATTTGAACCCAGGACTCCCGCGCTGCAAGGCTGCAGTGCTAACCACTGAGCCACCGTGTTGCCCCTTAGCCTGTGTTATCCTGTGTGATCCTCCCACAGCTACACTGCTATGAAACTAAAGGTATAGCCTGAGTGCACCAACTGCCTCTCTTCAAAGTTATTTTTTTCCACATCTACAAAAGTGACATACGTAACAAAGGTATGTTGTTTTCACTGTAAGATGTTCTGTTAATAACAGTGGTGGAAGCTGAATATTCTTGCCGAAGGTGGAAGACGCCCTTTAAAAGCCACATTTTTCATGTCTGCGGAAGTATTTTCTACCTATATTCTTTATAAAAAAATATTGTAAATATTTTCATATGGAACATTCTGTAGCTTTCCTAGTTTCTTTTGTGAGAAGAATATAGTGCTAGCATTCTATGCAATTCATCTTGTGTCAGTTAAACTAATATTGGTTGATTTTATCACTCCTTCAGTTCATTTTTCTTTGCCAGTGTTTGAAAATAAATTTGATATGTATAATGTGCAAAAAGATGCTGAAGCTCTGCATTGTAAAAGCACAGCGCTGAATGACAATACTATGCCCAAGTCTTGGTATTTCAGTATATGCCTGGAGCCATCAAAATAATTTCAACAGTTAATATGCTGCAAATAATATTAGTTTGTTGTTACTTCAAGTTGGGAAACCAGAAGTGCAGCCATGAAATACTATCAAGGATCTATATTTATTAATTATCTTTTGCATAGGTTAGAAATATAAGATCAGTGAGGGTTCAACACCTGGCATCCCTGCTGATGAGCTGCAAGATCTGCACAGAGTACAGAGCCAGAGCTAGGTAGTACGGCCACTACACCTTGAATAAACTGACGCATTAACTTGCCACTGAACACCTAGGTGTCAGGTCACACGAGACATTACATACCCCCCCCCCCTTCCACCCGCCATTCTATTCCTCCCACCCTTTCCTTTATTTCTCCTACTTTCTTTTCTAAATTTTCCTTTTGTTTCTAGGTAATTGTTTTGGTGTATTAAATTGTACATTAAATAAATTTAGATACATGCTATATAGTGTTTTGACGTGTTGTGCTTTATGTACTATGATCTACAGTGTATCCTTTCCACTACTACTCTTATTGAGTCATAAAAATAAGGCATTCATGTTCTTGTCTGATGAAGTCATCACCTTCATTACTTGGTTGCTGAGCTGCAGACTGCTATAGGACTTTACTGCTACAGGAACAGAACATTGCTTTGTTAGACTTGCAGAGTTCTACAGGAACAAGATTATCTGTAACACTATAGTTCAAATACTGTTGTAATATAGATGTATGTACAGTACAGACCAAAAGTTTGGACACACCTTCTCATTCAAAGAGTTTTCTGTATTTTCATGACTGTGAAAATTGTAGATTCACACTGAAGGCATCAAAACTATGAATTATCACATGTGGAATTATATACTTAACAAAAAAGTGTGAAACAACTGAAAACATGTCTTATATTCTCGGTTCTGCAAAGTAGCCACCTTTTGCTTTGATTACTGCTTTGAACACTAATGGCATTCTCTTGATGAGCTTCAAGAGGTAGTCACCTGAAAAGGTCTTCCAACAGTCTTGAAGGAGTTCCCAAAATGCTTAGCACTTGTTGGCCCTTTTGCCTTCACTCTGTGGTCCAGCTCACCCCAAACCAACTCGATTGGGTTCAGGTCTGGTGACTGTGGAGGCCAGGTCATCTGGCGTAGCACCCCATCACTCTCCTTCTTGGTCAAATAGCCCTTACACAGCCTGGAGGTGTGTTTGGGGTCATTGTCCTGTTGAAAAATAAATGATGGTCCAACTAAACGCAAACCAGATGGAATAGCATTCCGCTGCAAGATGCTGTGGTAGCCATGCTGGATTAATATGCCTTCAATTTTGAATGAATACCCAACAGTGTCACCAGCAAAACACCCTCACACCATCAGACCTCCTCCTCCATGCTTCACGGTGGGTGAGTCCATCCGTTCACCTTTTCTTCACAAAGACACGGTGGTTAGAACCAAAGATCTCAAATTTGGACTCATCAGACCAAAGTACAGATTTCCACTGGTCTAAAGTCCATTCCTTGTGTTCTTTAGCCCAAACAAGTCTCTTCTGCTTGTTGCCTGTCCTTAGCAGTGGTTTTCTAGCAGCTATTTTACCATGAAGGCCGGCTGCACAAAGTCTCCTCTTAACAGTTGTTGTAGAGATGTGTCTGCTGCTAGAACTCTGTGTGGCATTGACCTGGTCTCTAATCTGAGCTGCTGTTAACCTGTGATTTCTGAAGCTGGTGACTCGGAAGAACTTATCCTCCGCAGCAGAGGTGACTCTTGGTCTTCCTTTCCTGGGGCGGTCCTCATGTGAGCCAGTTTCTTGGTAGCACTTGATGGTTTTTGCAACTGCACTTGGGGACACTTTCAAAGTTTTCACAATTTTTCAGACTGACTGACCTTCATTTCTTAAAGTAATGATGGCCACTCGTTTTTCTTTACTTTGCTTTTTTTCTTGCGATAATACAAATTCTAACAGTCTATTCAGTAGGACTATCATCTGTGTATCCACCTGACTTCTGCACAACACAACTGATGGTCCCAACCCCATTTATAAGGCAAGAAATCCCACTTATTAAACCTGACAGGGCACACCTGTGAAGTGAAAACCATTTCCGGTGACTACCTCTTGAAGCTCATCAAGAGAATGCCAAGAGTGTGCAAAGCAGGAATCAAAGCAAAAGGTGGCTACTTTGAAGAACCTAGAATATAAGACATATTTTCAGTTGTTTCAAACTTTTTTGTTAAGTATATAATTCCACATGTGATAATTCATAGTTTTGATGCCTTCAGTGTGAATCTACAATTTTCATAGTCATGAAAATACAGAAAACTCTTTGAATGAGAAGGTGTGTCCAAACTTTTGGTCTGTACTGTATATAGCATAAAGTCTCTAAAGAATGGTTATTATCTTTATTTCTATTGCTCACAAAGAACCAACATATTCTACAGCATTGAACCGAAATTGTCACTTATCAGATCAATCCCTACTATTGGTCGAAAACCAATCAATAAATACAAAAATAAACTAAATGATTAAGTGACTGCCAAATAAAATCTTAGCCCAAACCCATAACCAAATTGTCTAAAACTAAAAACATTTGGGGAATGTGGTAAGATTGGAGTTCTATATGTCAATCTTAAAGCAAAAGCCCCTCATTGTGGAGAAGCTGCTTTTTTTTAATCGCAGATTTAGCTGCAATAGAGGTTTTTTGAGTCCCACTCCTTCCCCGTCCCAGTCATATGTATATACAGTCCTATGAAAAAGTTTGGGCACCCCTATTAATCTTAATCATTTTTAGTTCTAAATATTTTGGTATTTGCAACAGCCATTTCAGTTTGATATATCTAATAACTGATGGACACAGTAATATTTCAGGATTGAAATGAGGTTTATTGTACTAACAGAAAATGCGCAATATGCATTAAACCAAAATTTGACCGGTGCAAAAGTATGGGCACCTCAACAGAAAAGTGACATTAATATTTAGTACATCCTCCTTTTGCAAAGATAACAGCTTCTAGTCACTTCCTGTAGCTTTTAATCAGTTCCTGGATCCTGGATAAAGGTATTTTGGACAAACAATTCAAGTTCAGTTAAGTTAGATGGTCGCCGAGCATGGACAGCCCGCTTCAAATCATCCCACAGATGTTCAATGATATTCAGGTCTGGGGACTGGGATGGCCATTCCAGAACATTGTAATTGTTCCTCTGCATGAATGCCTGAGGATTTGGAGCGGTGTTTTGGATCATTGTCTTGCTGAAATATCCATCCCCGGCGTAACTTCAACTTCGTCACTGATTCTTGAACATTATTCTCAAGAATCTGCTGATACTGAGTGGAATCCATGCGACTCTCAACTTTAACAAGATTCCTGATGCCGGCATTGGCCACACAGCCCCAAAGCATGATGGAACCTCCACCAAATTTTACAGTGGGTAGCATGTGTTTTTCTTGGAATGCTGTTTCTTTTTGGACGCCATGCATAACGCCTTTTTTTATAACCAAACAACTCAATTTTTGTTTTCAAAATGAAGCTGCCTTGTCCAAATGTGCTTTTTCATACCTCAGGCAACTCTATTTGTGGCGTACGTGCAGAAACGGCTTCTTTCTCATCACTCTCCCATACAGCTTCTATTTGTGCAAAGTGCGCTGTATAGTTGACCGATGCACAGTGACACCATCTGCAGCAAGATGATGCTGCAGCTCTTTGGAGGTGGTCTGTGGATTGTCCTTGACTGTTCTCACCATTCTTCTTCTCTGCCTTTCTGATATTTTTCTTGGCCTGCCACTTCTGGGCTTAACAAGAACTGTCCCTGTGGTCTTCCATTTCCTTACTATGTTCCTCACAGTGGAAACTGACAGGTTAAATCTCTGAGACAACGTTTTGTATCCTTCCCCTGAACAACTATGTTGAACAATCTTTGTTTTCAGATCATTTGAGAGCGGGCTGTCCATGTTCGGTGACCATCAAACTTAACTGAACTTGAATTGTTTTGTAGAAAGAAATGGTCCAAAATACCTTCATCCAGGATCCAGGAACTGATTAAAAGCTACAGGAAGCGACTAGAGGCTGTTATCTTTGCAAAAGGAGGATGTACTAAATATTAATGTCACTTTTCTGTTGAGGTGCCCATATTTTTGCACCGGTCAAATTTTGGTTTAATGCATATTGCGCATTTTCTGTTAGTACAATAAACCTCATTTCAATCCTGAAATATTACTGTGTCCATCAGTTATTAGATATATCAAACTGAAATGGCTGTTGCAAACACCAAAATATTTAGAACTAAAAATGATTAAGATTAATAGGGGTGCCCAAACTTTTTCATAGGACTGTATATATGGAGGATGTATGTTGTTTTTATACTACCCTTATGTACACCTGATGAAGAAACCGGCCATAGGTTTCGAAACGCGTTGTGTGTGGAAGGTTTTAATAAAGGTTTATTGGCAAGATTCCAGTCGGTAAGCGCGGATTTCTTTCATTTCACCTATACTGTGGAATTGGAACTAGTCTAGTTTTTTGAGATTCAAAAGGAATGGGAAATATATAAGAAGCACTTAGAATTCTTCCTTAAGCTAAATCCTCTTCTTGCTTTGGCTCAAAAAAAATGCAACAAAATGAAGAATAAAAAATGCTATTTTCTGCAATGTGGGGCCTTAGTCTAAAGGGGTTTTGTGGGTAAAAAATATTGATGATCTAAGCTTTTCTCAGCAGCTACTACATAGAGAATGGAGCAGGAAGCAGACAGCTCTGTTCTATGTGTGGTGACCAGAACTGGTACTGCACATTAGTTCACATTCAAATGAATGGGAATTAAGCTACTTGACTCACTTCCACCATTACACAGAAAACAAATCTGTATGCTTCCTGCTCCACTGTCTGTGTAGCAGCTACTGAGAACAGCTAATTGAAAGAAGTGGCAAGTGTCAGACCCCCACAAATCTTTAGGACAGGACTCAGTATTTTAAGTATTGTAAGTCCCTGACTAAAGTGAAGCGCATCTGGCCTCTTAATAAATCAGGCATCTCCCATGCGCCAACCCCACATCAGTCAGGAACAGGCATAGATTTGATGTATAATATGTTTTCAGGTGTGATTCATAACAAGTTTGTTGGGTTGCAGCATCTCCGCCCAAGCCAGTCTTACTCTCCGCCCTGTCACTTTTGCAAAGAGTGGCGAGCAAAGTGCAGAACAAACCTGAAGGTCTGATCATGTAAATCTGTTAGAAACTATAAAATACCCAAGAGTTACATCTAAGACCTTACAGGCCTCAGCATATTAAAAGTTCACATTCATGACAATAAAAGTAAAAAAAGACTGAACAAGAATGATGGTTGAATAATACCTAGGACAAAGCCTTTTCTCTCTAGAATAACATGGCAATACAGCATACAGGCCTTTCCGGGCAAAAATTGTGTTTGTTTGTTTGTTTTTAAAAGGTCTGTGTGTGCTATTAATAGGTTAATAAATGCACCCATATACCTTTAGCAATGTTTTGAGTGATTTCTGGGAGCTCCTGGTATCTTCAGCATTTGTTTACATGGTTCAGCTTCCTGATATGTAACTTCCTTCCTCTATCCTTCCCTACAATACACCCCCTCCCTTTCTCTCTAGCTATCCCGCCCACTACTAGCCCTTCCCTACCTACTCAGATCAACCACCAACCACATTATATAGTTACCTTGCTTCCTTCCAGTTTTCGGGACGGCCTATCCTTCCTTTCTGACTGCTGGCATGCGCTATAGACCCAGCATTGGTTTGTACCCGACGATCCACCTTTGATGCACAGGTTTCTGATGCTGTTCCCACGCCTGTGCAGTAGAGGTGGATTATCGGCTGCACAGAGCAGAGCTGGGTCTATAGAGCATGCCGGCAGTCAGAAAACGGAGGAGTCCAGGAAGAAGCCTGGAAGGAGTCCAGGAAGAAGCCTGGAAGGAAGGTAGGCAAGTATGATGGAGTGAATGGGGGTGGAGTAGTAGTGATGTTCTGTTTCCGGAAACAGAGAAACTGATCATCAATGGGATAACCAGAAAATGTCTCCAGGAATATGGTTAAATATACATTTTTGATAAATTATATTATTTAGAAAGTAGACGGGAGGAGGGTGATTAGATTAGGGATTTCATTTTATCTTGGAGAACCCCTTTAAGTTTGCATCTGCCCAAACCACAAAGCAGCGTTCTTTGGACAGACAAGACCAAAGTGGAGATGTCTGGTCATAATGCACAGCACCACCTCTGGGGAAAACCAAACATAGCATATCAACACAAACAACTCATACCAACTAGAAAGCGTGGTGGAGGGTTGATAATTTGCACTCATTTCACATCTAAAGGACCTGGGCACTTTGCAGTCACTGAGCCAACCAGTAATGTATCTGTATACCAAAGTATTCTAAAGTCAAATGTGAAGCCATCTATCCAACAGCTGAATCCTGGCCAAAACTGGGTCATAGAAGAGGACGATGACTCCAAGCACACTAGCAAATCTACAAAAGAATGGTTGATGAAGAAAAGAATCAATGCGCTGCAAAGACCCAAAGTCCAGACCTGAACCCATTTGAAATACTAGATAGGAACCTTAAAGGGGTATTCCCATGTACATATTCATATCTATATTTGTAGATAATTAAAAGTTAAACATTTTTGCAAATATAAGTAATTAAAAATTCTGCAAAATTTTAAACATTTTCTCTAACTATCTTAGTGGTGACAGTCTGTGATCTTGATCGGTTGCTAATGGTTACAACTAGAGATGAGCGAGTAGTATTCGATTGAGTAGGTATTCGATCGACTACTATGGTATTCGAAATACTCGTACTCGATCGAGTACCACTCGCTATTTGAATGGAAAAGTTTGATGCAGAACCAGCATTGATTGGCCGAATGCTATACAGTCGGCCAATCAACGCTGGTTCTTCTCCTACCTTTAGAAGTCTTCTCTGTGCAGCGTCCCCACGGCGTCTTCCGGCTCTGAATTCACTCTGCCAGGCATCGGGCCTGGGCAGAGCCGACTGCGCATGCCTGCTTGTAGTGCGGACATGCGCAGTAGGCTCTGCCCAGGCCCGATGCCTGGCAGAGTGAATTCAGAGCGGGAAGATGCTGCGGGGACGCTGCACGGAGAAGACTTCTCAGAGGATCCAGCCCGACCCTCACTCGTGGACTTGGTAAGTATAATTTGATCGAATGTTGCCTACCCCTGAAACGAGCATTTTCCCCCAATAGACTATAATAGGGTTCGATATTCGATTCCAGTAGTCGAATATTGAGGGGCTACTCGAAACGAATATCGAATCTCGAACATTTTACTGTTCGCTCATCTCTAGTTACAACCACTAATGCAGAAACCTTCTATGGTCTGGGACTTGTCAGGAACCCAGCTATGATTTTCTTATTGTAGCCGGATTATCATGCAGGGACACTACATGTATCAGAAGATATTCTGGCCACAATAAGGAAATCATGGCTGATTTTCTGACCTTAGAAACGCCTTGTATTCTTGGTTGTATCCACTGGAAACCGATCAAGACAACAGACTGTGACCACAAGATATTTAGAGAAAATCTTTAAAACTCTGCAAAATGTTTAATTACTTATATTTGCAATAATGTTTAACTTTTAATTATGGTATCTACAAATTTAAAAAAAAAAAAACTATGTACGTGGGAATACTCCTTTAAGAAAAGCCTGGAATTTCAGTGACAAATGGGTGGCAGCCACCTCCACCCAAATGTGGAACCAACTCCAACTCCACGGTCCTGAGGAACAGCCTGCTAACAGCCAAATAAGGCAGCTCTCTATAAGATATATTACAAAGTTTCTTACAATCGTCAGTACTATTTATTCATGAAAGATTTGTTGAAACAGTGTCTATATCCCGGGAGTGCAACCATAGGGGGTGCAGAGGTAGCAGTTGCTACTGGTCCCTGAGGGGTCCCTTTGCCACATAAAATATACCACTATTTTGACTGGTACATGGTAAGCAAGAGGCCAACAACAAATTCTGCATTGGGGCTTAGGATCTTCAAGATAGGCCTCTGCTATGTACAATAGCTAGATAAAGGTCAAGGCAGACACAGTATAAGGGCCCCTTCACACGGAGTTTACGCTCCGTGTATTCTGTATACGTTTGGCTCATTTTGTTCATTTTACACGTGTATACAATGTTCGTATAACGAGCGTCTTCTTGCGCGCGTCTGCGTGCGCGCAAAAAGACGCGCGTTATACGAACATGCCATTGAACTCAATGGCTAACTACATTTTACACATGTATTTTTACACGTGTAAAATGAACAAAATGAGCCGAACGTATACAGAATACACGGAGCATAAACTCCGTGTACAGGGGCCCTTAGTTGCTGGAAAAAGGAATTACTCATTGAAAAATACTCACATGGAGGAAAATATATTTATCATACAGGTAAATCACTGAATCCCTCTTAACCATCAAGTCATATGACTGCTAAAAGAATAGCGAAATAGTCAAGCATTGTCTTCTGTTTTTGTATGCAAGACTGTGCCAGCTGGTCTGTCAAATGGATTACCCGCCATGGCTCATGACATACTAAAGCTGCACTCTATGGCAGAGCCCCACAGCACCATGTGGCTGACAAAACACAATGCGTCAACTCTGGTGTCAGCTACTTCTGTATTTGTCCATTTAGCATGTTAATGAGAACTACCAGAAGATGCATATAAAAGCTACGGTACTTTACTTTAATTGAAAAATTATGAAAATACATAAAGTGAATCTGTCAGGTGATTTCTTCTATCTGAAAACAGTGATGTAGAGGGTAATATCATTTGCAGCTGGATTCATTAATAAAAAGTCGATTAAATTTTGAAAAGACTCCTAGGAGAGACCATGAGAGTCCTGCTTACTCCCTCCCACACACAGTGATTGACAGCTTACTGTGTATACACTATGACACAGGATAAGTTGTCAATTACTGTGTCCTAGATGTCCTGCCCAGAATCATTATAGGACAGTCTGAAGTGCCATTTCTTCCATCAAAACACAATGCCGGATTAGGGAGCCTTCACACGGAGTAAACGCGTGTGTATTTTTGCAAAATACGGGAGCCTTCACACGATGTAACGCTGCGCTCATTCTGATCGTAAAAACACGTTCAGAATGAGCGCATAAAAAGCAGCTCCCATTGACTTGAATGGGAGCCGGCATACGTGCGCTCACCATTGAAATCAATGGGAGGCTTTTTTCCCTATGCTTTCAATGTGATACGCGTGTAATACATTGAAAGCATAGGGAAAAAAGCCTCCTATTGACTTCAATGGGGAGCCCACATATGCCGGCTCCCATTCAAGTCAATGGGAGCTACTTTTTACGCGCTCATTCTGATCGTGCTTTTACGATCAGAATGAGCGCAGCGTTACATCGTGTGAAGGCTCCCTAAACGTGTAAAAATACACGTATAAAAATAAGACTCCCATTGACTTCAATGATATTTTTTACACATGTAAAAATACGCCTGTAAAATGTCATTGAAGTTAATGGGAGTCTTATTTTTACACATGTATTTTGCAAAAATACACACGCGTTTACTCCGTGTGAAGGCTCCCTCAAAGGGGATTTCTGGGCCCAAATGGAGTTTTCATACTGATTACCTATCGACATTATCTTTACATACCCGGCATCCACTATACGGTGGATGCTGTAGAGAGATAGTGCCACTGGAACAAGCGCTGGGGCCGCAGCACTGCTCCACTCCTACCACTACAGGAAGCCAGCAGCAGCAGGAGCATGGCGATGTTGCAATCCTGCTCCTCCGCCAAAACAGTCCACATTTAATTACTGTGTAACCGGTGTATAAGACGACCCCTAACTTTTGAAGAGATTTTCAGGGTTTAAAAAGTCATCTTATATGCCGGAAAATACGGTATGTCACTTTGTAGGTCGCTAGATTTAGGGAGAACGAACTATGAAGTGTCATGTAAAAGTTGGTGCACTGGGATGGACCTTCCGCCTTCTGGAGTACTATTCTTGCCACTCACACCCCTACTATCTCCTGCCTTTGCACTGACTGCTATGACATCACCCATCCTACTTTAAGGGGTTGGTCCCCAGGTGACGAGACTCTTCCTTTCATTAGGCTTTTGAGACTACAAATTGGACTCAGCAGTCATGTGATGTGTGGCAGGGAATTCTGCCAGAAAAGCTCCAGGGTGCTGATGGGAATGGAAAGTGGCAGGGGAATGCTGGAGCACCAAGGACAGACAAGTATTTTTTTATTTTTCACCTTCCTCAGCGTCCTGCTACAACAAAAAAAGTATCCTGGGCAAACCCTTTAAGCAGCAATTGCAGTACTTGGACTGAAGACTAACCCTCCATGCACCTACTGTTTCCTTTTCTCCAAATCTTCAAAAGTGATATGTTTATCTTCTGTAGTGTGTTCGGTAACCCGGTGGCGGCT
Organism: Leptodactylus fuscus; assembly: GCF_031893055.1. NCBI lineage: Eukaryota > Metazoa > Chordata > Amphibia > Anura > Leptodactylidae > Leptodactylus > Leptodactylus fuscus. The sequence goes on from NC_134268.1 coordinate 158,430,553, forward strand.
ACTGAATATACTTAGGGGAGGTGATAGACTCCCTTTAAAATTTGTGACTTTTTTTTTGCCAAAATAGTGGCTCAGATTGTTAGCAATTCTGTCCCATTGTGTATTTGCAAAGCTTCTCTTGGCCTAATAAAGCCCCCCTTAATGGAGGTGATGGATGAATAGCGAATAAAATATGATGATTCAGCCGAACAGCACACGTTGTCTATTCCCATTTGTATTAGATCGGGTTTAGAAGGAAATGGTGCACTGCGTCAAAGTAAACCTTTCCTGTTCATAGTATTTATGTACAGTTACAGTTTATTGTGCTTTTCATATGCAATGAAAATGGTCACAAAAGCAGTTCAATATTCCAGGCACTGGCTAAATTAGATGTAGAAAATCACCTTAATGCTCACACATAGCTTTGATTATTACAATCCATATTTTTCATCCAGTTTCAAAGGTTGCCGTGTTTAATGAAGTGTGAACCATTTTTTAATAAAGCACAAGAACATGAGCTTTTTTTCCCCAAGCACAAGAGTTTGTGTAAGCAGTACTGCTAGGACACTCGATACAGTGCTTTATAGATACCTGCAGTACAAACATACATTACAAAGTATACAAATGTATGCACTTTCCAGTCCAGTTTCCTAGCAACTAAAAGAGGCAAAAATAAGTAAACTAGTTATTCGCAAATGCAAATATCACTACTAAAAGCTAAACTTTAACCTACACCAAATTAGTTCTTATGAAATGAAGACGTGGCCATTACTAAGAAAGGAACTGAAAATAAGTAAGTATATTTCAAAAGCAGGAGGTGAGAGAAAAAGAGATGTATCTGGGACACAAAGCAAATTTACCATTCAGAAGACTAGAAATTCCAGCCAGCAACCTCTATGAACCCGGTGAGGATACAAAGAAAGATGGGTTTCAGGTAAGGCCCCACCCTGCGATTTGCAACGCTTTTCATAAAGTCCGCAGAGGACACCTTTCTGCTTCAACTATATGAAGAAACCGCCTAAGTTTCCGTAGGTATAACTGACATACTGCGATTTCAAAAACGGGACTGTAAAATGTCACATTTTTTTCCGTGGTCTTTACATAGGGGTCCGGCCCAAAGGGGGTTTCCAGGCCAAATAGGTCATCAACTAAAGATTAACACCAAGGCCCCTGGTCCAGCGCCGCACCTCCCATGAGGCGACCTGAAGCGACCGCTTCAGGCGGCGCTATGCCAAGTCCCCAGGGAGGGCGGCATTTTTGCTTACCTAAGCCAGTCCAGGACAAGCTGTCCTGGACTGGCTTAGCACCGAGCGGTGGATTGGGGAGGCCACTGGAGTAGCGCTGCTCCAGCAGCCTCCCCTCACGCTCAGGCAGAGAGCAGGTCCTCTCCGTGCCTGCGAACGCCGCTAAGCCCCGCCCCCTCCGCTTAGCCCCGCCCCCTCCTCGGGGGGGGGGGGCTTTCTGTCGTTCGCCTTGGGTGGCGAAAGGGGCAGGTTCACCCCTGCCCTGGTCGATCAGCTGTTTGAAGAGATAGCAGCAGTCAGAATTTACCAAGTACAGCGCAGTATATTTATATAGAGGTTGTGCTTCGTACTGCAGCTCAGACCATATGACTGATGAATTTGACACCACATGGCCTGCTCAGCGAGTGCAGGTACAAACAGATGATCTGTGGGGATGGCGGGTGTCCACACAGGTATCCAACTGAAAAGTCATAAAGTTAAGGACCCACCCAGTGAATTGCTGCAAAAAAAAAAAATTAAAAAATGCTACAGAAAAGACCTTGGTGGAAACGCATCACAGTTTTTCCACAAAATTCTTCACAGAGAGTCTGCGAGGTATTAGAGACATACTGTGATTTAGAAAACTGAAAGCGTTTTTTGAAATCGCAGCATTTCTGATACAGAGTTTTTTCTGCAATGTGTGGATGGGATTTAAGTTAATGTAAAATACAGTTTTTTGGGGGGTTTTGCTGCGGTCAATACACTGCGTTTTCACAATGCGGGGCTTTGGTCTAAGGAGAGTTTGTTGATATAACCAGCATATCAGCCCAGCCATGCACTTAGGTAGGTTAGAGTCACCTGAATGAAATGATGTTTTCCCCTTGTGAACCGTTTTCTACTTACTTCAGTGGAAAAAAGGATAAATAAAATAAAAACTTATGGTTACAAGTCTTCGATTCCAGCAGCAATAACCTATGTGCACCCATACAAGTTGTGATGAGGTCTCCTGATGACATTCCATTTGTGCTCAGGTCACCATTGCAGATAATCACTTACCTCAATGGTGACCTGTATAGAAACGGCATGTGACTACTGAGGACAGACATGTGCAAATGTTATTTGAGCACAAGTAGAATGTCATAAGGAGTCGGTCACACTGCTGGAGAACATCTGTTATTCTGATCAATATGGGAATCAGAACAACGAACCTAAAAGTTTCCCTCATTTGCTTTCAAAAATATTGGGGTATGCTGAAAATCACTGAAATGAATAAGGTGGGAAACAAAGGTCTATCACTTGTAGCTGTCAATAAAGGAAACTCTAACATTGTTTTGATCCTCTGACCACCTAAGTTTCCATGGTTTCCAAGTCTAGATGAGTTTTAATTGCATGATCACTGAGCGATGACAGCGATCCTTATGATCAAAATCTGTAGCATACATGAAAACATGCAATTGTGTAGCTATAAAAGAAATATCTACAACCAGCTACTTCATAGGGGCCCAAAAATACTAATGGGATGGTAACAGCGTAACAGAGAGGGGGTTGTGGACCCATTGTGTCATTAAAGCAGTTTAGCTGTGGGCCACGTTGTGGATTAAGCAGACTCACCGCTATTCACCCTGTGAGAGAGTGAAGGGTGTAGTCTGGGAAGACAGGTACATTCCAGCCAGGCAGCTAAAGGGTGTATGGTAAAAACTCACACCAGGGAGGTCAGCTGACTAATCAAGGCCTGATAATGGTCTGTGTGTAGGACTAGGAGTGTGGCACCACACTGACAGAGTTGAACTGTCCAGACCGGACCTCCAAAGCAGGTACTGTGCCATCCATTGTTATTGCCAAGGTGGGAGACTGGCTACCAAGGAAAAGTTTCCTTACATTTAAGTCAGTTTTCTCAGCCAAGAAGGGTTTTGTTTTGTTTATCCTGTGGCTTGGCAAAAGCAGTGTAAGCGCTACATGTGAATAAAGCCTGAACCTGTGTACAATCCAGTGTCTGTGTCCCTGTTTCCTGCACTGCTACAAGCATCTACCTGAGTGGTTCCCCACAATGCATTAACCCTTGTACAGGTATATGTACTTTGCTGCTTGGAGTCTGCCAGACCTGTAATTGAAGAAGTGTCCCCATATTGTGGATACAGCCTAAAATCGGTGCAGATAGAATATATACATTGAAACGGTGAAAGGACAAGTAATACAAATACTACAAATATTTCTGTCTATGGCCATGTGACTACTTTAAAGGAAATCACTGAATTGCTGTTAAAAGAACAGAAGAGACTCTCAGGCAAGATGGAAGCCTCCATACTTATGTACAGAAAACTGAATAAAAACTATGCAAATCAGAAAATAAAACCAGATTAGAACCAAGTCAGATTTCACTATCTCCTTTTAATAAATACATGAAATTGTGATACATTCCCTTTAAGCTACATTCCTGTGAGGTTGTGCATAGAATATAAAAAGCCTTTGCATATGAGGACAGCTAAGAGACTTACATTTACAGGTGATATTTTTTACTTTAGGAAAAATGTTGAAATCCATGACATATTTAGAGTGGAGCTGGCTGCGGCTTTGTGAATGAATGGGACAAAATCATAGCCGTCTGCCTGAGACATTTATGCCGATCTATTTTAACACCCTATCATTTTCTTTACATGGGAAAAAATATTATTTGGTACAAGCAAAAGTACATTAATAAAAGAAAAATAGTAAGTGCTACCAAAGCAAAATGTACAGGAAAAATGGCTCAATCACATTATCTAATGCAGGTAAGTGAGACCTCGGGAAACTACAGCAAAGGGCAGAAGGAACTATATACTGTAGCTACGCAGAGTTTTTGTTAGTATGGGATCAACTTTCTGCAAAGTCTTTGTCAGGTGACCCAGAAAAAAGCAGGTGTGGTACAAAAGAGGACGCCCTATTATTTTATTTACTTATTTTGTCTAGACGTCCTAGGTCCTCGAAAGTAGTGACAGCACCTATAAAGTATTGCATTAGCTCCTCCTTCGTGTTTTCTTCATATATGACTGTGTGGTGTCTCCCACCTCCGCCTAATTTTGATCTAAAGAGTATACCCTTTAGGAGCTGTGTGACAGTAACACCAGCTGATAAAACTGGCCAAGACTCAGAAGTCTCCCATGAATCTTTTAGTATAAAAGGGTGGTGGAAAAACAAACATATTTGGTGTCTTCAATACCCACTGGTGTGATAAAGACAGCAAGAACATCCAGTTATCCCAACAACTTCCCACAATAAGGTCTACAATCTACGATTCAGCTACTCAATAATAGAGACCTAGTAAACTGGAAGGATATCAAGGGAGAACATAGAGGAGGCCACTTGTGAAGACACCAATTGATTTTCTGTATGAGAGCTATAGTATGGGAGTACATTGACTTAAAGCGTCTCTCTCGAAATTCGGACTATGGCAACTGGTATTATTACTTCTTATTGTTTTTTTTAATTTTTCAACAACTGGTTCAAAATTAAAAATTCACAGTGAAAGAGTAATACATATATATAAAATATATGGTGTTCTTATTTGTAATCTTTATACTGTGGTTCCTCTATGTATGAGGGGGACCCAAAAGTTTCCAGAATGAGGCTGCTGCGCGCGCAGTTTTCATAGTATGCGATTCTGCAGCTAGTTATTTGTTCAACCATGCCTTCTCAGTCAGTGTGCCAAGTGGCGTTGATGCGGAAGGTTTCGTCTACCCGCAGTGAATTTTCTTTCAAGAGCTGTTTTGTCCAGCCTTCGTTTTCCTTCATGGAGAAGTTTTATGTGCAGCGCGCGGCTGTGAAGTTTTGCTTTCTGCTCGGGAAAAAAGAATCGGAAACCGTTCAAATGTTGAAGACCGCTTACAAGGATGACACTATGTATCAAGCTCAAGTTTACTCGTGGTTCACCCGCTTTAAAAATGGTGAAATGTCAATTGATTATAAACTGCGTTCTGGACGTCCGTCAACTTCACGAACGGACGAAAGTGTCCAAAAAAATCAACGAGCTCGTGCGTGAAGATCGACGACGAACCATGGAGGAATTCGAAGAGTTGTCTGGAGTGAGTTGGAGCTCGATTGTGTGTTTTTTATCAGAGGAATTGGGCATGTCACAGGTCGCTGCAAAGTTTGTGCCGCGGCTCTTGACTCATCAACAGAAAGAGCGTCGCGTCGAAACATGCCGTGCCATGAAAGAACATGCCGAAACCCACCCAGAAATTTTTTCTAAAATTATCACGGGAGATGAGTCTTGGTGCTATGCTTACGACCCGGAAACCAAACAACAATCAAGCCACTGGAAGACGCCATCCTCGCCCCGCGCCAAAAAGGCTCGTCAAGTGAAGGCCAATGTGAAGACAATGGTCATTTGTTTTTTCGATGCAAAAGGGATTGTGCACTTGGAATTCATTCCAACAGGTCAGACTGTCAACCAGGTTTTCTACTTGGGGGTTCTCAAGAGGTTGCGCAACAGTGTGCGTCGAAAAAGGCCCAAAATATGGCAGTCTGGTGATTGGTTTTTCCACCACGACAATGCCCCAGCCCACACCGCCATCTCGGTGACCACTTTCATGGCAAGAAACGGCATGGCTGTCTTGCCCCACCCACCCAATATGGCTCCCAGTGAATGAAGAGGAACCTCAAGGGGAAGCGTTTCACCGACGTGGAGGAGCTGAAGAGGAAAACGACGGAGGCACTTGCACACATCAAAGTAGATGAGTTTAAAAAATGTTTTGAATAATGGCGAACGAGACACCACTAAAGGAGAGTACATTGAAGGAGATTGAAGGAATTTTGTACAAAAAAATAAATACATGCTTCAAAAACTTTTCTGGAAACTTTTGGGTACCCCCTCGCACTTTACTCATTTCTGGGAATCGCGCTCCAGCTTCTCAGTTTACTCTATACACACTATGCTTTGCTTATGCTAAAGTCATAGTCGCGTTTATGACTAACTAGCTGTACCCGCGACTTTGTCCGCGACCCCCCCCTTGCGCGACCCGTTGTCCCCGACGCCCCTTTCCTTGCGGCTGCCGTGGGCCTCTCCCACACCCTGATGGGGGGGACGCCACAGCCCCGCTGCTGTTTCCCCGGCTCCCTCCTAACTAAGCGCGCCCTCCCCCCCCCCCCTTACTTAAGGCATGTTCGCGCTGCTGCATGTTATGCCGGCATGGGGGGAGTGTGTGGCCAGCATGTCAGTGCTGGGAAGACCATGCACGGGTGGCTGTGTGGTGGAGGCGCCGCCATGTTGAGTGACGTGTCCGTGCGTGCTGGCCACGCCCACATATTGGCGTCAACCTATGGGGCTGCTGACCTGTCTCCCTATCCCGCACACACCGGCCTCCACCAATAGGAGCTGCATGTAACAACCTGCGCTGACGTCATGGCAGGGGCGACGTGGAGCTGGAGACAACTTTTGAGGGTCGTGGTGGCGTTTTGGGGTGAGTAACACTTTTAAAGTAGCCTATTACCCCTTCCTGGCCAATATGTAGGTGTGTGTGAAATTTCTAGGAAATCCAATCAGCTGTTCGGGTGTGATTGAGTAACAAACATCCAATCACACAAACATCCAAACTCACAAACTTTCACATTTATAATATTAATAGGATTGACCAATAATCTCGGGTAACTGTCATCATCCTAATTGATTAGGCTGAGGGCCAGGCGGTAAAGAAATCACACCAACCTATGTGTTTGGTATTCGTTGTTCTCTCAGCAAAAGAAAATATGCCGACACACTTTTTATCGAGAACACGAGGGTTAAATAGTAGCAGAGAAAGGAAGTGATATAAAAACAAAGTAAGATTTCATATTCATTCCTGATTGGTATGGTACATCTCAATCAAACAGAAAAAGTTTAAGGAGTGCCATATATAGCCAGCTGCTCCCGCTCCTGTGTGATAACCTTGGGGAGCTGTCTTGTGACAGCAAGCCAAGCATTTGTTTTTCTTGCACACATCCTGGATTTAAGGCGCCATCTTATGATATAACATTATACCAGTTTCAAGCATAAGCAACTATATCTAGCATTCAACTTTTAAAGGATAATAATGTTTTTTATACATTACATGATTATAAACTTCACACTTATACAAACTCATGCTTTTGAGACACTCTCCCCTTCTCTCAGCTGGTTCATCTAAAAGCAGGAATAAGGTGTAGAGTAGGGGTCAGCAACCTTCGGTTCTCCAGCTGCAGTGAAACTTCAATCGAATGCTATACACTGTATAGTATTCGGCAAATCAACGCTGGTTCTGCAGTAGGCTCGTCTTTGCTAGTCGGGAGAGCTGGCAGCTTGCGGTTATGCGGGAGCTGACTTTTTCTCATAGGAATGCATTGACCATCATTGATTGGCCGAATGCTATACAGTGTCCAGCATTCGGCCAATCAACGCTGGTTCTGCCAGAGACTCGTCTCTGACGAGGCGGAGTCTAAGATCGGACCACCGCAGTCTCCATTGTGGTCCAATCTTAGACTCCGCCTCCTCACAGACGAGCCTCCGGCAGAACCAGCGTTGATTGGCCGAATGCTATACACTGTATGGCATTCGGCCAATCAACACTGGTCAATGTATTCCTATGAGAAAAAGTCAGCTCCCGCATAACTGCAAGCTGCCATCTCTCCCAACTAGCAAAGACGAGCCTGAGTCAAATATTTACTGCAAATGGTGAGTAGTATTCGAACGAGTACGAGTATTTCGATTAACGTAGTATTCTATTGAATACCTACTTGATCGAATACTACTCGCTCATCTCTACTTGCAACCAATTTACAGGAATATAAAAAGCCTGGGAATTGCAGAAACCAGACCAGAAGAAAAGAAAGGAAAGTACCAGGTTTCTTGACTATGTTCATATTGTGAACCGAAGGGTCACTATAATTGAATATTCTCAGAGCGATACATCATATGTCTAAAGCTACTTGTGAAACTGTGACAGATGCATCCCTTTAGAAAAGTTTAGTCACTCGCCTTTAACAAAATAGCGGAGGTTCTGGCAATTTTAGGTTACAATCTTGCAAATAAAAGAGTACAATTAAGCCCACATTCATGGCAGCCCTCATACTCTTGTCTCTATAAATCATTTTCCTTAAGAAATTTTATGATATTTTCATACGGAGCACTTGACAAGTCTTGTCATACCAGTTATGAGATAAAATGAAAATCTTGTCGCAGCTGTTTTACAGATGACCTTCAAAGCCGCTAGAGAGTTCTCCTTAGCACAGAATGCATAGCTGTTAAAACTTCACTCTAATTGAGTGATGGTAATGCCACACAAAAATGCTATTGCCAGCACTGCAGATATGCCCGGTCAAGATCAAGTGTTTATACAATGATACAATCCACTCTACAGCCGGCATTTTCTCAGCAGGTCAAACGTCCTTCTAACAATGCATAAAATTGGATTTTGTAACCCAGGTAAACAGAAAACCCTTCTAACTAATGACAACTGTGTATTCGATCCAAGCGAGAGATACTGCATTATACTTACCTCTAATAAAGCACCTTCCGGCAACTAATAACTAATGCAAGTGTCAATTACTTGGAGGGACCGGAGATTACAGCCCAATACGATGCGAGTGGTCCAACATTTTTTTTTTATTTTTAATTAAAAATAAAATTTCCAAATGACCTTCCTATCACACAGCTTAAGCAAACAGCAATCTCGGGCTGTTAATATGTTCATAGTTTTCCCATTTAGTGCACACTGCTAAATAATTAATTTTAATGTCCCTTCAGTAAATTAAATCAGCCTGGAATGTAAGAACTAACAAATTAACCGCAGCTGTGATTTTCTCAGAGATATCAAGCGTATTAACGTCCCCAGCCTTACTCCAAAACGCAGGTACATAAATGCATGAAAAACACAAAATGGAGACAGCTGAAGACATGTTCCATAATTAGGATTTCTTGAAATTAAATGTAAGCCAAGAACTACAATGTTGAGAGATGTCAGAGTGCCCTCCACAGATGTGTTGCGGTATGACATTTCCGAGAATCTGCAGACATGTTTTCTATGCTATGCATGATCCATAGTCTCATGAAGAGTCTCATCTCATTGCAAAAGATAAACAGGTGTTAGGTGCTGCAAGTGGCGACATGAAGAACATGAGGGATGCACGGAAACAAAAGGGTCCGTCTCCAGGAAAGGTTTTCATGTTGCTGTGATGTTCAGTTCATATGCTGGTCTCAAGTTGTAAGATTCCTATCAGTGGTGTCGATCGATATTAATATGGCCTTGTAATGTGGGGTGAAGCAGAACTGAAGGGCAATATTAAAGAAGCAAATTCATTGATTGCCAAGAAGATGCTTACACACTGCTAAACCTTACCTAAAAGGGTGAAAGAAAAGCTCAAGGCAATTTCTGACTAACCCAGTACTGAACAGTGCACAGATGTCCTTCCCACTTCTGACAACCTTCTTGCAGGTCATGTGGCCACTAAGCCTAAGTAGTCCTTTTATATTTCCTGGAGATGGACCATAACCAATGGGCATAATGGTGCGGACTAGACGCTATTGTCTTCTATGGGAGAATTTTTTAGTTATGTTCTGTGGCCCCTGCAGAGGTCATTGTGTAGAGACGGGAATAGACAAGCTGTGAAATCACCTGACCGATGGATTCAGTGTCTTATCTACATATAAGGCTGAGTTCAGATGGAGTATTTTGGATCGGAATTTGACACGAAGGCCACCTCAGTTTCTGGTCCAAAATATGGTGCAGCCGCGACTGGATGCCTGTGCAGTGCACCGGCATGCAATCGCAGCACTGCAATCCGGATTAGGCCCAAATGAATGGCCCTAGTCGGGAGTGTCTTCAGGCGGATTCGCAAGGCACAATCCTCCTGAAGAATGAGCATGTCCATTCTTTTTTCCGGGAGCCGGAACAAATGGCTCCTGGAAAAAAGAACTGACCGGGTCCCATTGATTTCAATGGGAGCCTTCGTTTTGGTCAGGATTTTGAGGCGGATACGGCCTCAAAATCCTGACCAAAATATTCTGTGTGAACTCAGCCTAAGAGATAGCTGTGATGAGTGATTGATGCAGAGAGAAGTCAGTACAGGAAGTATAAGCACATCATTTGGATTAATAGTGAGTAATATACAAATTTTAGATTTTTTTTTTACTCAGCAAAAATATAAAAAAAAAATGTTTGAACATTAAAAACTTGATTTAAAAAATAGGCTGTTTCAGGAGACATATGCCTCTTATGGCCTGTTTATACAGCCAATCAAGCAGACAATGGGTAGGGATTGACAACCCCAAATGGGTTTTTTTTCCTGACTGTTGCCAGATCCTTTACTGCATCTACATGACGTGGATCATCTCTACTGAATGGGTAATGAACAAATTGTTGAACCACATAGAGCTTGCAATTGTCAGCAACACATTATCCTGTTTATACAAATCGATACAGTACTGCCAATATCCTGCCATGTTTCAAGTACATAAAAAGGTTGATCTTTTGACAATTTGGCTAGGCAAATTATTGGGAATAAGCATTCCTAAGAACACTGATATCCAATAATTGGTGTGATAATCGGGCCATGTAATGCGGTTTTTAGGGCACAACCATTGGGTGCCACATATGAAATGCAGAACATGCTGTTGAGTTAAAGTGACACACCAAGGTAGTCACTGAAGTAGATGCAAAGTATGCATTTGCTGATGCTGTTCCCCATGTCTAATACCAGTACACATGTCTATTTTCTGTAAAGCTCTATAGAGTTAATACTAAAAGTGACTCTTAGACCATCAGGATGAGGTCACCATTGGTCCTGGAAAGTCCTTGTAGAGCTGGACCAACTGCTACTGGTGATACTAGGGAGGGTAATGGGATACTAATGACTTAACTGTGAGAGATAGCGCAACTATGTAAGAGATAGGAGCTATAGGGATTAGATTTATGGGGAGGAGAGAAGGAGCAGGAAGACATTTTTTTTTGTTTAGTTTTCCTATCAGTATGTCTTCATAGAATGGGAGGAAATCCACGCAAACACAGGGAGAACATACAAACTCCTTGCAGATGTTGTTCCCCGCAGGATTAGAACCCAGGACTCCAGCACTGCAGAGCTACAGTGCTAACTAGAGATGAGCGAACACTGTTCGGATCAGCCGTTCCGAACAGCACGCTCCCATAGAAATGAATGGAAGCACCTGGCACGTATACTTTGCCGGCGGTCGGTCGCCGTGCCAGGTGCTTCCATTCATTTCTATGGGAGCGTGCTGTTCGGAAAGGCTGATCTGAACAGTGTTCGCTCATCTCTAGTGCTAACCACTGAGCCACCGTGTTGCCCCGGAACAGGAAGACATTTTGACAGAAGTCGAGCAGAAGAACTGCAGTGGGAATCTGATAGGTCTCGACAGGATCTTCATACAGCAGAGAGACATATCCTGTTTGTTGCACATGTACTGTATGTTTTCTAGTCAGTTGTTGTGTGAATTTGAAACAAATAGGTGTAACATATTAAAAAATAATGCTTTCTTTCCCAAAGCACTTAGGGCACTGTCAGATAGAGGGACAAGTGCACGTGGTTGAAGCAACCCTAGGACACCCCTTGGTTTTCTGAGTAAAGAATCATATTTAATCTAAAGTGCAAAACTACATGGTCATTGGGTGTCACAGAGGCGGGGTTTCAGATGTGTGCAGCTGCCACACCAATCTGACATGCCCTTACGGACATCTGCCAACTGCCACATCAGTAACTGCAGAAACTGCTTTGCAGACACGGCGCTGTGTGGCTTTTCCCTTAAAGGGCAAACAAAAAAGAAAAGCAAAAACAATAGATTATTTTGCACTTCGCCATCTGTACATTGAAAGGATCCATAGGCACCCATTACACCCACAGAACACTCTTTTGGCAGCCATATGGCTGGATCTGTAGTGGGTTATTCTTGCAATGGAACAATTGTCGAGTGATTCCATAAAAAGGAAGCCATACTACATACACATCTTTTTTTGTGTTTACATAGTTCCCTATGAGTGACTGATGCCATTGTATGCCACTTGTTAGAAGTATCTTTTAAATGTATGCACTGGGAGCTTTCCCAGGGTGCAGGCTAAAGCTTACCTGTCATTTTATTTGACTTTTCAAGATAAGCTGTTGTGTATACATGATGACAAAATGTGAACAGATGAAGAAACAAATAAATGCAAATTACAAAGTTTCATTATTTATTTATCAAAAGCTGGGCCAAAATGCTGAAGCAGCTTGTGAAACATTAACCCCTTCCCGCCGATGGCATTTTTTGATTTTCGTTTTTCGTTTTTGACTCCCCTCCTTCTAAACCCCATAACTTTTTTATTTCTCCGCTCCCAGAGTCATATGAGGTCTTAATTTTTGCGGGACAATTTTTTCTTTATGATGCCACCATTAATTATTCTATATAATGTACTGGGAAGCAGGGAAAAAATTCAGAATGGGGTGGATTTGAAGAAAAAATGCATTTCTGCGACTTTCTTACGGGCTTTGGTTTTACGGCGTTCACTGTGCAGCCAAAATGACATGTCCCCTATATTCTGTGTTTCGGTACGGTTCCAGGGATACCAAATTTATATGGTTTTATTTACATTTTGACCCCTAAAAAAAATTCCAAAACGGTGTTAAAATTTTTTTTTTCTAAAAGTCACCATATTCCGACGGCCGTAACTTTTTTATACATAGGTGTACGGGGATGCATAGGGCGTCTTTTTTTGCGGGGCCGGGTGTACTTTTTAGTTCTACCATTTTCGGGAAATGTTATTGCTTTGATCACTTTTTATTCAAATTTTTATCAGAATTAAAACAGTGAAAAAACGGCGGTTTGGCACTTTTGACTATTTTTCCTGCTACGGCGTTTACCGAACAGGAAAAATATTTTTATAGATTTGTAGAGCGGGCGATTTCGGACGCGGGGATACCTAACATGTATATGTTTTACAGTTTTTAACTACTTTTATATGTGTTCTAGGGAAAGGGGGGTGATTTGAACTTTTAATACTTTTTATATTTTTTTATATTTTTTTTTACTTTTTTTTTTATTTTTTTTTTGCATTTATTAGACCCCCTAGGGGTGTTGAACCCCAGGGGGTCTGATCACTAATGCAATGCATTACAATGCTAATGCATTGCAATGCATTGCAAAAAAAGCATCATCTCTTTTGCAGGCTGTATACACCAGCCTGCAAAAGAGAGAATTTGCAGACCGGCTGGGAGCCTTTAACAAGGCTCCCGGCTGTCACTGCAACATGACGTCGGCCCTGGAGCATGCTCCAGGAGCCGGCGATCCTTGCCAAAATGGCGGCGCCCAAAATGGTGCCTCCGGCGCCTTTGACAGCAGCGCCGGAGGGGTTAATGCCTCCGATCAGTCCGGGGACTGATCGGAGGCATTAGAGCCGGTTGTCTACTGCTTAAAGCAGTAGACACCCGGCGGCTATGACGGCCGCCCGGCTCCCGGGCGGTCGCCATAGTTACAGACCCGACACGCGCCGTACTATTACGGCGCATGTCGGGAAGGGGTTAAAGGGAATCTACCATACCACCTCCCCCAAGTATTACTACCCATTGGTACCACTATAGAGCATGTTGCAGTGATAAACAACAAACCTTTGTTATGTATGTCACTTTTTGTAGATTTAGAGAAAAACAACTTTGAAGTCTTATGCAAACGAGACAATTGGTGCACGGAGGGCGGGCCCTTAGTTTCTTGGAGCTCTGCTCTTACAATTCAGACATCTACCATTTCCAGCCTGTACTACCCCGTGCAGAGAACAAAGATCCTTTAAGAAGGCGTTCGACTCAGTATGGCACCCAGGCATGCTCCTCCTAGAACGTGGCATAGGAGGGAGGACATATGAGAGCTCCTACATCAGAAACCCCACAAACTAATACTTTGTGAAGGTGAACGAGAAGAGAACAGCATATTTCCAGCAGGCCCGGGGGGAAGGGCAGACAGGGCTGCAGCCTGAGCCCAACGCTCTTCAACATCTACATCAATGAACTGGCTGCAACCCTGGAGGCCTCACCAAAACCAAGTCTCACCCTGAACGACCGCAAGGTGAAGTTCCTGCTGTACGCTGATGACCTCCTGCTCCTGTCCCCACAGAGAGAGGCCTCCAAGATAGCATAGCAGCATCAGAAAAATTCAGCACCACATGTGCACTACCCATCAACCACAAGAAGACCAAAGTCATGGTATTCCAGAAGGAGGACCACAACAAAGCTTCCATCCCCCACCTCACATTAAACTGCTCTACACTGGAGAAAACCAGCAGCTACAACTACCTAGGGCTGGAGCTTAACCAATCAGGGAGCTTCAAAACAGCAATACAAACCCTGATGGAAAAGCCAGCAGAACATTTTATGCCATTAGAAGGCAACTGTACCACCTCAAACCACTACCTCTCTACAGCAGAGAGATATGAGGCCCGGCCACCTACCCAGACAAGTCAAAGTGGGATTCTAGCCCAATAGAGACCTTCCATCTGGAGTTCTGCAAATACCTGCTCCATCGCAGCACCTCCAACATGGCATACCGGGCGGAACTAGGCAGGCTCCACCTATGGCTCACCATGCAGAAGAGGGCACTATCATTCCAGGCGCACATTCAGGGCAGCAGCCCCAGCTCCTACCATCACCAAGCCTGGCTAAGTCACAGAGCCCCGAGCAAACCCGGCGCCCCCCAACCGAGCGACAGCCACCTGCCAAACCAAAACTCTTAACAGACTCTGAACAAGACCCAAATAAAGGGGGCCATAGAAAGTGACAAAGAGCAGTACATTGAAGAATGGACAAACAAAATAAATACTGTAACTCTAAGAAACTCAACATATACCAGTCACTGAAAGGAGACTGAACCATGGCCATCTACCAGGAGAAAATACACCACCCCAAACAGAGACAGACTCTGAGTCTGTACAGATTGAGTGCCCACAGCCTAGAGATTGAAACAGGGCGGCACAGGCAGACGTACAAGCCACAGGAGAACAGACTGTGCCAGGACTGTGCCCAGGGCGCCCTAGAAGACGAGGCCCACTTCCTGCTACACTGCAACAAATACTCAGCTGTGAGGACCGTCTACTTTCAAAGACTCTCTGCCCACATCCTAGACTTCACATCCACAGATGAGAAGAGGAAAATCTACATCCTACTGGGAGAAGAGGAGCCCACTGTGGAGATCGCTGCCCAATATATGTCCACCTGCCACCAAATGAGGGGAAGATGAGACGCCAAGGACAATTATACCCCAAATCACCCATTCACCCAAGGACTAATACTTCAAGTCACCCACCCATCCACCCTACACCTGACCCACCCCCCATACCCCCCACCATCAGCCCAATACTCCCCCACAACCACCACTCTCCCCCTGAAGCCCCCCATACCCACCCTACTTGCTTTGGCAATTTCAAATGTCTATTCGGTTGTGTCAATAAAGCTTCTTTGATTTGATTTGAACCCCTCGCTGCTATGACATCATCCTACTTAAGCAGCAAACTTTGCAGAGATGAGACGTGGCTGGAAGTATTCATAATGGCAGTCTGAGCCTCATGAAAAAAGTGAACACCTCTAATCGGACGTCACCTGTAAGTGACTGGATTTATTGGTACTTCTGTTAAGGTAATGTAAGAGGTAATAATACATTCACTGTAAAATATCTTTACCAGGCAAACATGTCAGTAAATTCACAAAAAGGATCTGCATTCGCATACATGTCATCAAGACAGATGTGACAACCTCAAATTTTCGCTGACTGCGTGATGGTTCTCTATTCATTCACAGGAACAGACACGGCTGAGAAAGGAATACTCCTATTTTTGACCATTCAGTTCCATACATTATTCCACTTACTATATTTAATAAAAATGACATCTTATTATTCTGTTACCATATGGCAGGGTCTTTTTTTGTTCTGACCATGGGTTTGTCCTATAGGAAATAGCAATACGCTACAAATCAGAATTTTCATCCCCAGAATAAAAGGGTGTAACAGCACTAAACGCCCTGGGAAATTTGGTCTCCCCAAGCTGCATGGTAGAACCCCACTTGCAGTATAGGGTCAATTGCAGAAAGAAAAAAGAAATTGATCTGCTAGCAACTTGTCAATGAATGGAAAAATGTCCCTTTATCAGGGAACAGCAATACACCACATATGGAACCACACAGGAGTATCTCCAGTGACAACATTTACAGAGGCATTAACATAACACACTTAGCATTCTCTCACAATTTTACCAATTCCTGCTTACTGTCAGTATATGAAATCTAGAACCCCCACTGATCACAAGATTGGGAGTCCCAAATTCCCCCGCTGAATGAAGCAACATCATACATCTCAATGGGTCTGCCAGAAACAATTGAGCTATTATATATTGAAACACTAAAATCAACAAAAACTGTCACAATAATAGCGGCAATAACATCTTTCAAGTGGACCCCCCAAACGGAACCTAGCCTTAGTCTTGGACAATCCCTTTAAATTAAAATGAAAGATTAGGATCGAACATGCCTAACATAATGAGAGTGTTGTGTAGGTGACTTTAGTAAGAGTAAAAACATATCATTATGGCCCCAAACTGACAAGGCAATGCAGAAGTAATAATCTTTGCGCGGACACGTAAGTCAGTCTGCAAGTGCCCAATTTGCTTACAGACAGGTGTAATGGAGGCAGAGGCTGAAAATGTCACTCATAGCTAAAAGGGAGGCATTGGGCAACGATTGTAGATGAGACCAGAGCACTCGTCGCTGTATGTAGGCATAACTGGCAATTCAGACCTGACCCCAATGTACTTGCAGGCTGACCTGCATAGAAGAAACCACGATGATTATCTCTGCATTTCTTCCTCATTGTGTCCTCAGAAGTATGTTACTTCTCCTATGAAAGGCTTATTTACCGCACTATTATTGGTTTGGGAGACATTTGTATCCGTATTATCATGTTGCTGTAACACACTGAAATTTCCCCATGGTGGGACTGTTAAAGGATTATTTTATCTTATTTGGCACCTAGTAAACTGTTTAATATCCCACATATTATAGGATACATTCCAACGGAACAGGTCAACAACCTGCCGGGGGAACAACAATCATTTAACCTTTCCCAAGTAAGAATGAAACCTATGGCCCTTAGAGGGGTTGTCCTGTTTTGTTTTTCTTCATGGCCTGGGGGCTCCTAGTGATCATATATTTATGGCTTTTAAGTCACCCAAAAGAATATGCAAATAGCCCTTCTTTGATGGAAAAAGCAAAACTGTGCCCCTAGCAAAGACCCCAGAGATCAGGGGCTCAGTCCCTGTTATCTTCAGCACTTCTGCCTGACGTCAGTATCCGCTAATAGGGCCTCAGGTGTTATGTCAGCATCATGATGCAATTTTGGAAAATTCGCTGGGGCCTCTATGGGATACTATACCATATGGTGGACACCATGGGACATTATACCATGATGGAGGGGTCGCTATGGGACATTATTCTCTATGACAGTGTGTTTTTGCACAAAAAATGCAGGCAAGTTCCAATAAAAATGCATGCACTTTGTGGAAAAACACATCATGTGAACGTAGATTTATATCAAAGTGAAAGTACCAGTGACCTAGTACTGGATATAGCTATAGCTACACCCAGATACACAGTGTGTTACCATCCTAAGGGTGATGCCACACGGTGATCCTGGGCCACACTGTTGGCTGCACGTGTACTTTTATTGCATGTGATGGGAAAGTAAAGGAGCATCCCAGGAAATAGCAGTAAACGCTTGCGTCCTGAAGCATCTGATGGCGGCACTTCTGTGCTATAGTTTGGGGTATATGACTTTAGTATGGGAGTTGTCTGACTTACAATTATTGTTCGACTCATCTTTGATTTTTTCTTTAAATCACTACACTATACGAAAGAGGTTTCCTCGTCTAGCACCATGTATGATCTAAGTAGATCTCTGCTCTGTTATTATAATAGCTTAGAATACCTTTAAATGTTGCATTTTGATATGCATTGCTGAATTCATATATGAAGATAACATGGAAGACATTACCACAAAGGTCTATAAGTCCTTCATTTTATCAGTGTTAAAGGTTCTATAACAGTGAGGGGCACAGAATACTGATATTGTTTAGAAACAGTGATAAGAAAATGCAAGCGCAATATTCTATAATGGATCTATAATATGAAGGGCTTTAAAGAAGGCTGATATAGGGGAAAAAAAAAAAGAAAAGAAGTGGACCTTTCCAGAGAAGCCTGACCTTCATGATGACAGTATTTCCTCGTCCAGAGGAAGAAGCATCTGGCTAGTAGTTCCTATGGCAACAGATACTTTCAGCCAGAGATGTCCACTGCTAATTCATGACGACCCCGGCAATAAAGCATTCCAAAATATTCCTTGTAGGGCAACATAAGAGGTAACCAGTACATAAACAGCCTTGCGGGAACAGAACCACACTGCATTCAATCCATTCAATCATCATTACACAAGGAAACTGCATCAATGTGGTCCCCTGGGAACGTATTAACCCCTTCATCTCATGGAGAATAATCTCGTGTTTATGGCTTATCTTCATGCATTCACGTTTCTTAGATGTACAGGATTGTAATAGATTCAGACATCTGTAATACTGTTATCTACCATTAAAAAAGACCAATATATTCTGAATTTAGCTCCAGATTGCGATTGATTTGGAGGAAAGGGTTAACCATGCATAGTTTACAATTTTGTAAAAGATATGCTAAGCTGCATCCCTTGGTGCCATTCTGTGTGGACTCGACCATCTGATCAAAGACATTTTGGTCTGTGTCCAGTGGCTGCTGACATGTATTTTTATTGTAGGATGGAAAAAGAGTGACACATACAGAGTCAGAGTAGATACATGTAAGTAGTAATAGTGCACTATATCACCATCTCTGGTAATCCCATTTACTGGAAGAATATGGATCCATTGACACCTGTATGGCACTAATTTTTGGAGGTGAACTTTAATTTTCAGACTAGTCATTGTAGATATGGCATCATCAAGCATGACTAAATATAATTTTTATATATATATATATATATATATATATATATATATATATATATATATATATATATAAATATATATATATATTAGCACCTGTCCGCGACTTCGTCTGTGGGTTGGCGTTGGTGCTGTGCCGCTTATATATTGGCATTCATGTTTGGTTAGGAGTCACCGTGTGGCCCCACGTTCACCCCTGCAAGGCCCGACCCCGTTTACCCCTCGCCTGTCCCCGTGGCCTGCGCACCTACCGCTTTGCCCTGGCGCCCACCCTCTTCCCCACCCCTTTCGTCCCTCGCGAACATACTCATTATTCCCTGTCCCGCGTTCCCCCTCGGTATCTCACGGCCCTGCACCCCCCCAGGGCGCCCCAAGTGGAACACAACCCTCTCTGCGCACACTCCCATGGCGCACCGGCTCCCCTCTCCCTCCCGCGGCCCCCCAGCTGTCTCTCCTCAGCCCCCTGGCTCTCCCTCCCCAGGTCCCCTCTCCCACAGCCTCCACCCTATAACCACCCCCTTCCCGTGGCCCGACCTGGCAGGCACCCCCCGCAACCATCACCCTTGAGCAACCCCCCCTCCTCAAACTCCCCTGCCATGACACCTACTTCCGCCGTGGCCATATAACACTGCGTACTTACCCAAGCCTGGGACGCAACACTGTGCGCGAGTGCAGACACAGGCTGCACGGTGTCCACATTGCCGACTGACATACAGACTCCATAGCCCGAAGCCTCTGTGGAACAGCAGGCCGAACAGACCTTCCCGGCAGTGGCACAGGCGACCTCCTCTACATCTGCAGCGGAACAGTTCAGTCCCCCGGTAAGTGCATACAGCTGGCGCAGGTCATGCAGTTCTGGCGGCCACACACTACGGCCGCTTGTTCGGGACGCGCTGGAGGTTTGAGACACGCCATGTTCCTCGGCTTGCTGGCCGACTGCTAACGCCGCCCACACAGCAGCGCCAGCCAACCAGGTGAAAGGCTCAAGGGCCTGGGATGACGTCATCTCAGGTTCCTCAGCGAATTACGCCGTCAAAATCATCGGTCGCGGCAGTGAAGTCCGGTGGTGTACATGGATCTAAAGTAGCCTATGTTTCAATCCCAGACCCAAGATACGTATGTTCATATTTCAGGCTAATCTGTTCGGCTGTTTACGCATGATTGAAGAACAAACATCCAAACACACAAACATCCAAACACACAAACTTTCACATTTATAATATTAGGGATATATATACATATACACATATATATATATATATATATATATATATATATATATATATATATATATATATGCTGTAAGCCGATGGCTGGTCAGGTAATGGAGGGGGTGTACATCTCACCCAGACTACTAAGGTGGGTCAGATGAGAAAACTCCAGAAAGAATGTTTCTCAGCAGATAACTATTGTCTGCTGAGGATTATTTCAAAGTTCCGGTTACTGGGCTGGATTTTTAGGAATGGCAGGTAGGATTGGTAGTGGGACCTGTCATTCCACCCCCCTCCAGTCCACACTTTGGGGATGTTCTAGCAGCGACTCAGTTGCAGAGAGTCTCCTCATCAAGGAGGCTTAAGAAGCCAGCTCCAGCAGCAACACTTGGGCAGAGTTTGGCTGGAGAGCAAACAGAGAGGCCATATTTTTTGGAGCTGTGTCCTGAGTGATTCAACTGGCTTTTGGATTTCTGTTATCCTAGGTGAGGTAACCTATTCTAAGTTTAGTTAAAGCCTAGCTGGGCAGGTATTTATTATTGTATTGTTTCCTTTTGTTGCTGCACTACCTTTTTTGAGTGAAAATAAAAACTCTACTATTGTTTTGGACTAAAGAAACATACATACATGCATACATACATACATACATACATACATACACACACTCATTTATTTTTAATTACTTTGTGTGTGTGTATATATATATATATAAAATATCTTATCACAATATAATGCTTTTATCTCCTGTCATCAGCTCCTCTCCACAATATAATGCTTTTATCTCCTGTCATCAACTCCTGTCCTGACAGATTTACTGACAATTTACTGACAGATACTTTTTCACTGAAGACTGACTGCAGTTCAAAGAAGAGGGAGAAATGAGAAGCATAGAGATACAGTCCTCCCGGACCTGATACAGTGAGATATTTATTGTTCCAGAGCTATATTCACATCTATATTGCTCAGTCCTGCTCATTTTTCCCTCACTTGGCTCCTCTTCCCTCTCACTTCTCCATAGACTTCTATGTAACCTGACCGATCTCTCAGTTAATTAAGCAGTTTAGCACACAGTGAAGGAACTAAGAAGAGAAAGAAACACTTTCCTCTAAGAAGGTATTTTACAAAGTTCATAATATTCATCTAAGTTATTCATTTACAAAAAAAAAAAACCATGACCCAATTAAACTAAATGGCATATTATTTTTTAATTATAATATTAGCCCACATGGCCTGTCATTATGATATAAGGTACTGAGGTACTGATAAAGAGCTCAATATTTCTATGACAAATACACTTAAATAGGTGCTAAACAGGAAGGATTCGGTGTCGAGAGGTTTCCTCTGTGTTCACTATTAACAACTGTGTCTACAGAAACTTTCAGGAGAGGAGACAGAAAATACTACATAATGTATTTAAATGAGGATACAGACAAGTTATTTTCAGCACACTTGATCCGCGCAGATAGTACCTACAATTGCAAGTGAGAGCTGGCTTTATAGCTATACATATCTTGTATTTTTCCTCAACAAAGGGGAACATGTAAAACAAGAACTGTAGTGGAGCAATATTATATTATCAAGTTATGCTTGGATCTGGGAGGAAAGTGAGGATTTGAAACCTCTCAAAGGGACTTGGCTCCTTGAATGGTCCAAACTACATTTAATTCAATGGAGACGAAGGGTGCTTTCACACATGCATTGCTTTTACCATTCTTCTATCCATTGTAGGAACAGAGTAATGGGGTCCATTGGGTACAAGCTCATAAATATCTGACTGCCATAACTTGGAATTACTATACACTGTCCTAAATTCCCCAAATCCTCAAACTGGCATATACTAACAGTATAAGGGACATCTAAATCTTGCTTCTTATCTGGTGTTAAAGCTTAAGGGGGCGTTTACGAGTGCTCCCATTGAAGTGAATGGGAAGTGTTCGGCAGTCTGCCGTAACGCTGGCGTGTACGGTTGTGATACACACCCGGCGTTACTCCGTGTGAATGCCCCCTTAGAGTAGTTTTTTCGTAAATTCTAAGACAGATGAATCATGAAATGCTAAGAAAATACTTGAATACTGAGACAAAAGACATTCTGGAAAGAAGCTATTGTAAGCCGATGGCTGGTCAGGTAATGGAGGGGGTGTACATCTCACCCAGACTACTAAGGTGGGTCAGATGAGAAAACTCCAGAAAGAATGTTTCTCAGCAGATAACTATTGTCTGCTGAGGATTATTTCAAAGTTCCGGTTACTGGGATGGATTTTTAGGAATGGTAGGTAAGTTGGCAGTGGGACCTGTCATTCCACCCCCCTCCAGTCCACACTTGGGGATGTTCCGGCAGCGACTCAGCTGCAAGGAGTCTGCTCATCAAGGGAGCTTAAGAAGTTGCTCCAGCAGCAGACTTTGGGCAGAGCTTGGCTGTAGAGATGACAGAGAGGTCATATTTTTGGAGCTGTGTCCTGAGTGATTCTACTGGCTTTTGATTTCTGTTATTCTAGGTGAGGTAACCTATTCTTATGTTTAGTTAGAGCCTAGCCGGGCAGGTATTTATTTTTGTATTGTTTCCTTTTGTTGCTGCACTACCATTTTTGAGTGAAAATAAACTCTACTTTTGTTTTGGACTAAAGAAACTGGACTTGTGTGTCTATGCCACCCCATCTAGCAACCTCAGACCCTGACACTATACATACATTAATCATAATCGAGGTAAAGTGTCTGATTAATTGTGATTTGGTCATAATCGCCCAGCCCCAAGTACAGGTGAATAAAAGGCACTTTATTATCTATCTTATTTAGAAATATCTTTACTTCAAGTTGATTTAATTTTTACATATTATTCTATGGAGAGGGGAGGAGCAGGAGAAGGCTGCTAGAAAAGGCTACATTATACTACACCTCGATAGAGGAATACTTCTGGCTCAGCTTATCGTTAAGATAAAACTCTACCACTGAACAGAATAAGAGAATAAATTATCAGACCCCTCCTCGCTCATCCTCTCTCCTTAGAGTTCCATTCATGTGTGCATTGGATACAACCCCATATAAATAAACAGATTGAATGTAGATAAGTAGTAGAGGAGTGAACATGGAACAGTGTTCCTTAATAATATGTAATATAATTTTTTTTTATTATTCATGTATACTATTTATTAAAAATGGTTTCATAGTTGGAAGTATACCGTACTTTAAAAAGGAGTCTGTCACCACAACCCAGCATATCAAACTAACCCCACCGTTACATAGGTTAGGGTCACCTGAATCAGTAAAACAGGTTCTCCCCCTTCTGAATCGGTACCTTCATTTCCAAGATATTGTGATTTTTGTCAAAACTCAAATGAGCTCAAATGAAACAAAGCTTGTCACAAGTCACTACTCCACCATAACTTTCCTGTAACTGCATTCGGCCCTGTACCTGTGTGTCCTTAGAACACATAACAAAATATTGGGGAGAAATTCACTTTAAAAATCAAATAATTTTCTTTGAACACCATTTTACGTTTTACATATAGAACTAATATGCACAAAATACCTTATTTTGCAGTGGTATCGATTTACAGTGTATATAAATACCTAGAGACCTAACCAGAATTGTTCTGGTTGAAAATGGAAACAGTCATGAAGGTTGTCAACACAGAAGATTACCTGAGCTCCTAAAGTTCAGATGAGGCTAGGTTCACATCTGCATTCAGGTTTACGTTCGGGGGGTCTGCTTGGGGTCCCCCTGAACAGAAACCTGATCCGCTTAAAAAAAGCAGTTACACATACCTGCGGTATCCATAGATTATAATGGGGACTATGGTTTCTGTTCAGTTTCCACCCAACAAGAGCTTGCAGCACTTTTCACCACATTTTTCAAGTAGAGAGGGAAACAAAATCCCCATACGGAGATCCAACACTGGTGTGAACCCAGCCTCACTGTATACTGATGTATATACTTTCTAGAAATTAGATCAAGCACTCTGCAGAATTTGAGTCAGCAAGAAATGCGGGAAGATATTATCTGAGAATGGGGGTGAACCTGCATGCAGTTTACAGATGCAATCCGGGTTCCAGTATTGGGGCCCCGAGCAAGTAGACATGTATCACCTATTCTGGATATATACATATAATGGAACATAAAAGCCATTTGTGGAAAACCCCCTTTAACCACATTGTTATGGCTATTGCAGGTTCTGAGTAGTTGGTGCAAACAATACCTAAAAGAAAACTCTTGAGTCACGCACCACCCCCTGAGGCCCGCACTAGTCAGTGTATCAATAATAATAAAGCTTTAGTTCTCCATTTCATAATCTGTCCCCAAAATTGTTATTCTTGGAAGAAAGAATAACTGTATTCTCTGCAAAATGAAATTTACCTCTATGACAGGAACATTTTCTTTAAGCTCTGATGTGTGTGCAGCCAATAAGCCAATGACCCTCACCACCTTCGCACGTCTATAAGAATGAAGAAAAGCAGCTTAATGGCAACAATTAGTAAGGTCGGTTAGAAAGTCTCCTAAGTAATAGAATAACATGCTGCACTTAACATCATGGCTGAAGATGAGGCCATGTAACCGGAAACAAAAAAAAAAAAAAAGATAAAGCACAGGGCAGATTATCATTATGTAAAACATGCAGAAGCCAAGTAAAACATATTTCGCATTGTACATATTCATTAAGGTTAAGTGAACAGGTTTTCAGGCATGGTCTGTGCTCTCTAAGCAGCATACAAATACATTGAGCAGCTCATGGACATATCTGGGGAGGAGCACTTGCCCCAGGGGCAGATAGGTGCTGTGAAGGAGGCATAAGGATGAAGGTGTGTGCAGGTCCTTCCTTCCCGATTCCTCTCCTGTCTGTGTTACAGCACCAGAACCTGCATACTGGCTTCTCCAACTAAATCCAGGCAGCAGCTCAGCTGGGGAGGGAGGAAGTGCAGATCAGCTCTGACCCCTGCTTACTATGGCCCCTCACCACTAAAAGGAAATGAAATCTCTGCAGGAGTGGTGAGCATGTGTAATATTTGTAACCATAAGTGTTTTGCAATGTATTTGTACCTGCATGTATGCGTGTGAGTAAATGAGTGTGTATGTGCATGTTGTGTCTGTATATAGGTCTGTCTGTGCATGCAAGCCATGTATATACGTTTCCTATTGCAACCCTATACAGTAGATATGTACCATACAGTTTAGCAATCCTACGCCAGTATTACACAAAGTATATGTATAAGTATAGACATATTAACTTCTATACATTTTTTGAGAGAGAACAAATTAAATTCTAGTTGTATAAGAAAATACATCTGATCATCACACTGAATCTTTGAGTGATGAAATGTCTAGCTATAGCCGTGAAGCAGTTGTCTAGCAACTTGAGAATAATGTTGGTGGAAACCACAGCCGCCGAGTCTTCTTGCGGGCAGCATGTTTCCATGGTTCACACAAGCATCCTCTCTTCTTCCTAAATTGCTTTTTTGCATATCCTGGTCACAAGTGCACCAAACACTATACATGTTTTGTTATACAAAGGCACCCTCCCTCATGGCATGACTCCTGAGAAACATATACACAGTACCTAGTGTGCTGCAAAAGTGTTCACTACAGGCGATTTTGGCCAATAAATATAAACCTCAATTTTTTTAAGTTTATGGGCAATTTTCAATTTTAATCTCTTTTCCTTGTCCTACCATCCAAGTATTAGCTACAGTGAAGAATTGTCATTCATAGCATAGCAGCTAGCTAAACAAGCTGTGGGTGACTTTCTGATGGAGGGTGCACAGCAGGACTTAAAGGGGTTGGCCACTTTCAGACCAATATTGACAAACAAATGTACAGTAAAAAGATATACAATTTTCCAATATACTTTCTGTATCAATTCCTCACAGTTTTCTAGATTTCGGCTTGTTGTCATTCATTCTGTTACTTCTAGTGGATAAAAGTCTGACCATGGTCATGTGATGTACAGTCCATGGTCATGTGATGAGCACACAGGTGCTGCTCGTTACAGTCACAACACAGTAATCAGACATCTGCCTGCTAATCAGCTGTGCACCTGTGTACTCATCACATGGAAATTGGAAAATTGTATATCTTTTTATTGTACATTTGTTTGTCAATATTGATCTGAAAGTGGCCAACCCCTTTAAAGATATTGTGCAGTTAAAGATATTGTGCAGTTAAAGGGGTTGTCCCATCTCAAGGATTCTATCTATACTGGTAGCTTATGTAAATTGAAGACTTTTCCTAAATATATTAATATAATAAGGCTGTCGGTTGGTATAGCCATTGGAGGTGGTTTGGAACTGTTTGGAGGTGGTGGGGATTGATAACAACAGAACCCCACAGGTGCCATGGTCACATTTGACCATGGCACTTGAGGGGTTAAGTGCCTGCGATCAGAGATATCTGAAACAGCAGAGACGCAGGTTCAATATTTAAAGCTTGGTATCCGCCGTACAATTACGGCGGATGTCAGGAATATCAAATTAGACAAATCTATTAAAAACAGAAACGTCTAAAACACTCAGTACAAATTAATCTAATTAACTACCAAGCTCTAACATAGTACTGCTAGCAGAAAAAGGAACCCATTGAAGTCAATGGGAGGCTTTTTTTTCAGCACTGAAATTCCACACCAAATTCCTCACCATTTTCCTTTGTGTGAATGGACCCTAACAGGGGAAGGGGTAATCTGATACATGGAGACAAAAGCATTTTCTCTGTCAAGATTTAGTGCAAAGTTTTGTACATTTGCATTGTACTTGACTTATACAAAATTTGTTGACTAACAGTGACTGTTTAAACAAAAGCCAAAATATATTGTAACCTTCTACTTACATATCCCAATTTGGTGCACCACGTAATTGCTGTATGAGAGATGGGAACTGTAATATAGAAAAGGCAAATCACGGTTGGCAAAAAAAACAAAAAACACTTCATAATACTAATATATAATCAAATATCTAGTGATATTATTCGGTGTCACAAGATAATGGTACATTATTAATAAACATGCTATTGTTTCTAATTAGACCTGGTTCACATCTGCTTTCTGTATTCTGTTCAGGGGGTCCCCAAGCGGACTCCCTGCACAGAATACCGAACGTATTGACAAGCTGTGAGCTTATGAAAGCACACAGACCCCATACACCATAGCCAAATAATGTGGTCCGTGTGTTTTCTACGCGGTGTCCGCACGGAACATGTGGAGAGAAAAGTACTTCATGAACTACTTTCTTCTCTGGAAGACTCGTGCGGAGGCCGCACGGAAAACACTTGGGCCCCATTATAGTCTATGGGGTCCATGTGCTTTCAGTGCTCACCGCTTGCCAATGTGTTTGGTATTCTGTTCGAGGGGTCCCCAAGCAGACTCCCTGAACGGAATACCGAATGCAGATGTGAACCAGGTCTAATTAGGCCTTACACTCAATATAATAACTGCTTAATAGAAAGAGCTCCAATAATACAGCTCTGTGATGTGGTATACAGCAGAGATGGCTATTGTTTCGCTGGTTTCATTGCCACTTAGAGTTTCACATAGCTAATTTAGGCAAATATGAGAAATTAATATGATATGCATCATGTGCTAACACAATAATATCAGTAGGAGTTGCTCACAATCTGGGAGTTGATCAATCTGGTGGCCACGTCCTTATGTCCTGACACAGTGCACAAGTAGCAGAGTAAATTAAGCTTTGCCCGTGGTGCCGCCTTCTCCGCAGAATCCAGCAGAGAACACAGTTGTGTAAGAAAGTTGGTCCATTCAGGCTCTTTAAGTGAGGAAAGTTTTTCTCCTGTAAAATAACAGAGAACAAAAATGCAACTGTTTAGTATCATAGATCATATGTGAATCAGATTGCCCTTTCCCTATTTTAAAGACATACACCCTCAGCCAACATATCGAAGTCTGATGGTCTTTACCAGTATTGAATGTTAGCAGTGCTGTCCATTCACATAACTTATGAGATAGTTAAAGGGATTTTCCAAGGAAATTCAGTTAAAAACATCACTGATCCCCTGCCATTCTGGTTCCAGCACTGCCCAGGTCCCTGCTTTATATATATATATATATATATATATATATATATATATATATATATATATATATATATATATATATATATCTGGTGCCTTAACACTCTGCGGAAATGCCTGGAGACGCTTACTCAGCCGATCACTGGCAGAAATTGGTTATTTCCGTGGACAGTGATTGGCTGAGAAGGTAAATGAGCTGTTTGGACCTCCGAGCCTAGCTCACTTTCTCCAAAAATGTTTAGCTCCACACTGCCCAGGAATGCCCTCCCTCCCCACATGGGAACACAAATGTCACCTAGCCCTCTCTCCTAAAGAAGGGGGGGGGGGGGGGGGCATATTAGAGTAGTGTGGGGTGAAGCAATTTAAAGCACCAAGAGCAGCTCCATTGCTCCAGATTTCTCCTATGCATAGCCTGAAATAAATGAATATCTCAGCAATGGAAATATGTATCTTCATGAGGGAAAAGGTATTCCATTCAGCTGTGCCTGAGATATCTGTGTTGCGGATATTATACACTGCAGCCTGGTGACAGAATCCCTTTAAATGATTTTTGTGGGATAACACCTTTGAAATTAAAGCAAATCCTTCACTATCACCATGGTATATAATTATATAACATGGTAAAGAGTAGAAGGATCTGAGGTGATTGATACATTTTTATTGGACAGATTGAATGTAACTTGCTATTTATTGAGGTTACCCTCTGATCATTCTAGGCTTCGGAGCCAGTGTATCTGTATGTATACAGAGATGACTGTCAGTCATTGAGTACGTACATCCATTTAACTCCTAAGCCCCAGAATGAATAGAGATTTCAATAAATGACAACTTATTTTGGATCTTTTCCCTCAAAATATATATAAGTCATGTATCCACTCAGCTCCTCCTGCTCTATATCATGCCATCTGCAGACCAGACTCACTGATCAAAATCACAGGTTTCCTTTAAGAAGAAAATGTATTATTCATTCAATACTCATACTGATAGATTTGCAGAAAAAGTAAAGAATAATAATAATAGTCATCAAAGACAAATAATATTCTACGTGGAACATAGTGAGCTGTAAATTGTCTCATTTTAAGGTACATTTTACTGCAGGTGGAGAATTTCATCTCAGTATTAGAAACTTTTTGCTAGTATGGTATGATGCATTAAACTATCATTTCAGGTGCATTATGCGATTTCTTTGTTCATTCAATATTTGAATAATAGACTGAACAGGCATCTCCCATCATTTTTCTGTAATGTAGTTTCCAATATTCAAATAAAGACATTTCCCTCACGATTTTACTTTCATTTATGACCTTGAAAGTCGCTTGCTGTTTTTACCAAAGATGTACATATTTTTTTTATTTTTTTTTTTGCATTGGACTGTACATGTAGTATATGCCTCCTAATACTCATTATCTATATCTGTATTCAGACATTAAGAGAATATTACATAGAATAATACAGTCGTAGTCATAGGGTTTGAGACGGACATAAATATTGCTTTTCCCAAGGTTTGCTGTCAGATGTCTCTATGCTATACCAAAGTACAATTCTAAGTATTTCTAAACCTGTATTGGTAAATTCATTAAAGGGATTCAATCATTTTTTTTTCTCTTTAACATGTAGGAATAGCCATCAGAAAGGCTATTCTTCTCCTACCTTTAGGTGTCTTCTCCGCACCGCCGTTCAAAAGAAATCAAGGTTTTCTTCTGTATGCAAATCAATCTCTCGCAGCACTGGGGGTGGTTCCTGGTGCTCAAACAGCACTAGCGGTGTCCCCAATGCTGAGAGAGAAATCTCCAGCGCCGCCTCCATCTTCGTCTGGAATGGCATCTCTCCGGGTCTTCTTCCAGCGCTGGCTTCAATCTTCTAGGCATGCGCAGTCGGCTCTGCCGTCGAGTCTCGGGCAGAGCAGACTGCATGCCCACCTGAATTTTCCTGTGGCCACTTACACAGTAAACTGGTGTAAGCGGCCATTTTCTTGTTGCTGCTTACACAGTAAGCTGGGGTAAGTGGCCACAAGAAAATGGCCGAGGACATGTGCAGTTAGCTCTGGCCAAGGCCTGACTGCAGAGCAGAGTGCGCATTTTTAGAAGTTTGAAGCCAACGCCGGAAGAAGACGCAGGGAGAGGCCATTCCAGGTAAAGATAGAGGCGGTGCTGGAGATTTCTCTCACAGCATTGGGGACGTCCCCAGTGCTTTTTTGAGTGCTGGGGCCCACCCCCAGTGCTGCGAGAGAACTCATTTGCCTACAGAAGAAAACCGGGATTTCTACCGAATGGCGGCACGATGAAGACACCTAAAGGCAGGAGAAGAATAGCCTTTCTTAAGGCTATTCCTATGAGTTAGGGAGAAAAAAAATCCATTTTAATGATTAGCATGATGGAGCACAATGTCACAAGGCAAATGTTATAGCACAGTGGTTCAGGGAACAAAACATTGAACTTTTGGGTCCATGGCCAGGAAACCCCTCCAGATCTCAATCCCATTGAGAATCTGTGGTCAATCCTCAAAGAGATAATAAACATAAACACAGAAACGGTGATAAAACCAAGCAATGACAGGAATGGGTTGTCATCAGTCAGGTTTGGGCCTGGAAGCTGATATCTAACATGCCAGGAGAACTGCAGAAGATTTCAGAGAAGGTCAACACTGTGAATATTGAGTGTGAAAACCGATGAAATACTTATAACTGTACGTCAGTATATACCATAGAATCATCTAACTAAAAGATCTACAAACACTGAAGAGACATACTTTGGCAATATTTTTTTCCCACTGTCTCAAAACTTATAGTCACGACTGTATGCGCTTAATTCATTGGTGCAGATTTAATACAATGGTCTAAAAGCAAAATTGGTTGCTACATGTAATTAATACAATCACAATGGAGCTCTAATTAGTAAAGGCGGTATATTTTTTATCATAAAAGACTACATATTTTTGTGATTTTAAGATAACGGAAGGAAACACACAAACTATTAATAGAAGTGATGACAGTAACCCACATCATGAGCATACTTTGCAAAACCTACAGCACAGAGGATCATTTTTACTACTGCTTACTACTCCCGGCCTCCATGATGATTTATGTGGTGGTGTTTTACCCTGTTTTTGCAGATTATCTGTAGAGCACATGTCCAGCCTAATACGTCCAGCCTCATACTGCCACCCTCACTTCTTCCAAGCCCTTTGCCCCAGCCAACAGCCATAACAGAACACAGAAACAAACATAAAATGTCACATATATGGTCCATACGCTAAAAACAAATGCTGAAGTCACTACTACTAAATGTAAAATATCAATGCTGTGAATGCCTTGATCATAAACATATCAATGGGCTTACACAAATATACAGAAGGAAGACAATCAGGCTAGAAAATGGCATGTATTAGACGGTGAATAAGAAGGCAGGCACATCAAAGACGCAAAGAAATGTCTGTTATGTACAGACAGAAAATGCTAAGGTGCAGTCTCTCATTCCAGTTCTAGTTCTAGTGGTGACACGGTAAGGACACATGTACTATATCAATTCATTGTGTAACAAAAAATTACTGCAGCAAGGACATGTCCACACCATTTTCTGGAACGCTGTACCCACAGAGACAATATTATCATTCACACACTATTTTTTCTAGGTAACACGTCGGAATAGCCTTAAGAAAGGGCAGCACGGTGGCTCAGTGAATAGCCTTGCAGCGCTGGAGTCCTGGGTTCAAATCCTGCCAAAGGCAACATCTGTAAGGAGTTTGTATGTTCTCCCCGTGTTTGTGTGGGTTTCCTCTGGGTACTCTGGTTTCCTCCCACACACCAAAGACATACTGATAGGGGATGTAGATTGTGAGCCCTATATGGGACAGTGACTGACAATATCTGTAAAGCGCTGTGGAATATGATGGCGCTATATAAGCAAGCATAATAAATAAATAATAATAAATAAGAAAGGCTATTCGTCTCCTACCTACCTACGGTATGCAAATTAGCTGTCGCAGCACTGGGAGTGGGCTCCAGCGCTCAAATAGCACTGGGGGCGTCCCCAATGCTGCGAGAGAACTCACAGCGCCGCCTCCATCTTTGACAACAGCGTCCTCTTCAGCCTCTTCTTCCGGCAGTGGCTTGTAACTTCTAGGCCTCGGGCCTTGGGCAGAGCAGACTGCGCATGCCCACAGGCCACGAGAAAATGGCCGCTTGCACAGTATTGTAAGTTTGAGCGCTGGGGCCCGCCCCCAGTGCTGTGAGAGAGCTAATTTGCATACCAACAAGAACCGGGTTTATAGGCGAATGGCGGCACGGAGAAGACAACGAAAGGTAGGAGAAAATAGCCTTTCTTAAGGCTATTCCGACGTGGTACCTAGAAAAAATAGTGTTTGAATGATAGGATCCCTTTAAAGGGGCATAGTAATAAGTTATAACTCATTAAAGTGATATGTCATCTACAGTAGAGAAAAATAAAACGTAATAGGCCAGAACAGTTGCTAATGTTCTGCATTAAGGAAAATATGTATATTTCCCAGCTGTCTTCTTAAGTAGAAATAATAAGATATCCTTGTATTGTACATTATACAGTTGTATACAGCAGCCAGCGCTCAATGCTCTCACACTGCCTTTCAGTAAGGAAAAGCTTCCAGCAAGAAGCTCCAATCTAGTGAATGAAGAAAAGCAGCCATTGTCCTGTATTGTAAAGGACTTCCTACACTACTGACATCATATACAGAACTATACCTTATCTATACCCACACTGCAGAAACACAGTATCTCACAATGCCCAGGCACACAACACACCACTACTACATGGATCCATCTCTACATCACACAGTTGACACACATGGTACCAGGTTTTCCAAAGACAATTTGGCGCCGGACACTGTGGAGCATGCCAGCTTGCGCCTGTCTAGCTTAAATTTCTCAGCTTCTGCCCAGAGCGCATCCCCTTCCTTTGAAGAAAGCTTACCTATAATGCGATGAAACTTCTTGTCTGTGTCTTCTCCATTAGCAATGTGCTAAATCTTATGTTACAACTTTATACCCAATCATGTAAGGTTACTTATACAAATCACACTTTCCCTTTGTCTATGCAAACCTACAATGTATAAAAATCTCACCCATCTTCCATTAAAGATTAGAATCCATAATGATCACATAATTCTGACTTTGTGACTGTGTGATTCTCTGAGCCAGTTTATACATCAATTGCACTAATTTTGACTTAAATATCATGATACTTAGAGTGGATTGTGCACACAACACATTGAAACTCTGTAGAACGTAACATGGATATGAGGCATCTGTACAAAGAAGCAATGCCCTGTATGTGACAAAAATAAACCTCAAACTGCTCTCACCACATGAACTAATCCGACTTGCAGGAATGAATGGACAAACGGGCAGTCACATGCTTCATAGGCGATCAAGGTAAGTGCACTGAGCAGCTTCATTATCCCTCTATTTATTGCAGACAATAAGCAACACATTCAGCTTTTTACCATTATCAGCCTGTGTCCCATACCCAAGCTTGCAGTTAAAGACACGGATGTAACTATTAAATCCCAGGAATCAAATGAAGGCCATGATAGAGGCACAAACGCAAGTGACAGATTCTACAGTGTGTCTCTTCTACTGTATGTATCCCTGGCCTAACTTACGTTTCCTAGCTAGCATTTAGAAGATGATTTATCCAATTGTCGCGGCCATCACTTGGCTTTGTTGTTTCCATAAATTGCGCAATATGCATCAAAAGATCATCCCAAAAACAGCCTAAAATGTTCATCTGTCTTTATAAATGAAGACTACTAAAGTACATATAATAGCAATTTAATAACAGTAGGTTTCCCTAACTTTTCTGGTTTCTTCCTTCTTGGGGTCTCTCTTGGTGTCTTCTTGCTCTTCTTGCTTCTATGTCATTTGCTGTTTTCTTTCTCCCCCTGTGTTTCTGTCCTTGTGGTGTTTTGTCCCTCTTTGGGTGTGTGTTTTGTTGGTCCTGCCCTTGGGGCCGTGTTGTGCCTGTGGTAGCGCCTTCTGTGTGGTTTGGTGTTGTATGCTCATGGTGCATGTTTGTCTTTTTTTTTGGCCCATTTTGGGCGTTGTGTGGTTGTTTTTGCGCTATTAGACCTGCCCATGGTTGGTCCTCATTTTGCGTTATTGCTATACATTGTGGTTTTACATGTTTGTTCCTTTTATTTTGTTGTAAAATTTTCAATAAAATACAGTTTACACATAATAACAGTAGGTTTAATGCATAGATTATGGGTGAAAATGAAAAAAGAAACCCAAACAAAGATTCTTAAAGAGGACTTTTCACCTCTTGGGGCACATGCGGTGTAATACACCGCTAGAAAGCCAACAGTGCACTGAATTGAACGCACTATCGGCTTTCCCGTTCTGTGCCCCTGGTATCAGCACCGATAGCTCTTCACTGTCAGAAGGGTGTTTCTGAGAGTCTGTCAGGAACACCCTTCTTCACAGTAGCGTCTACTGCACTGTACTGTGAGAGGGGACGTTCTTTGCTGCCCAGTGATGACGTTGAGCGGTGAGTAACGCCCTCGCCAGTACTCGTCTATGGATGAGTACTGTCAGGAGAGGGAAGGGGCGTTTGTCACCGTTCAGCATCATCGCTGGGCGGTGAGCAACGCCACAGTACATCGCAATAGATGCTACTATAAAGAAGGATGTACCTGACTGACTCTCAGAAACACCCTTCTGACAGTGAAGAGCTACGGTACCGGAACCAATAGCTCTTCACCAGGGGCACACAAAGGGAAAGCTGATAGTGTGCTGAATTCAGTGCACTGTCTGGTTTTCTAGCGGTGTATTAAACCGCATGTGCCCCAGGTGGAGAAAGGTCCTCTATAAACAACATTAAACATCTTACCAGAATATGCTGGAAGGCCCAAAGTTTTCCCATCGAATCTTACTGGAGTAGGCTTCATAATCTAGAAGAAAAAAAAATGTAAAGGGTTTGTACATTAATACCATTTATCTATCCATCACGGGATAGAAGATGTGTGTCTGTCAAGCAAGTTTGCAATGATAAAATAACTACCATAACTACTAATGGTAAAATACTACTATGTGCGGGTTCCCACTTGCGCCCGGTCTCCATTTTTAGGTTTCCGTCTTCTGCCCGTGAAACTGGACAGGAGAGGGAAACCGGCAGTAACTTTTCAAACCCATTCATTTGAATGAGTTTGCAAAGTGTTTGCCGTGAGCGTTTTGTGGTCTCCACTACAAAACCGTTTTTTTGTAACTGGACACAAAGTCGGACATGCAGGACTTTGTGTTCGGTTAAAAAAAGAACGGTTTCGCCACGGAGACCACAAAACGCTCACAGGCGCACACTGTCTGCCGGGCTTCCGTCTCCTGTGGGCAGAAGACGGAAACCTAAAAGTGGAGACTGGGGCGCAGGTGTGAACCTGTCCTTACTTCAGAACACAGAAAATCATCGCATGAGAGTAATTCTTAATTTTCTGAAATATTAGAGTCCAACAGACATGGCTACGTCTGGCTATGTTCACATTTGCAAAGCAGAAACCGCACCACTATGTCAGATCAGTTGGAACCCCCAACATCACCCAAAATACCCAAATTACACCAATGGACCCTGTGATAGCAGCAATATTCTTACTGTCAAATATGACAGAATTGCAAACACCAACAGAAATATGAACAGAACCTTAGAAATGGATCTAAAACAAATAGAGACGTGTACACTTAAGAATCTATTATACAATGGGTCCAATTAACATGCGTCCATAGGAATGCCCAAGTTGCCATGTAGTCCTAGGATCAATCTATGGAAGATCACTGTAATAAGGTGAGTTACCTTTGGGTTATCTATAATAGGTGACACAATCAGATCGGAGTCTGTAAATATAAGACTTGTTATTTTCTTCTCAAGATTCTCCAGATTCGTGCTTGTGACCTCCACCTTAAAAAGACAGAAAGATACGGTTACATAGAGAAAGGAAGACATGATACCTCTCCATTGGGCTTTAAGTTATTGAGAGCTGCTCTTCTGACATCTCAGCAGTGCCCAGTAGACCCTAAGACATACTGACAGACAGGCAGGAGTATGGCGATGTAGTCTACAAGGGATCAAAATTGTGAAGTAGAAGTTAAAAAAGTTTATCTGTAAAAAGTCAAATATAGTTTATTTTAAAAGATAAGTTTTATGTATCCCCAAAATGGTGGCAAGGACAACTAACTTGTTCCTGAAAGAAACCAGCTTTCATAAAGCTACGTAAATTGTGACACATCAGAATATGATTTTTGATAGAAAAATGTTTATACTGCAAAAGTGGTAAAACACAAAAAGCGATATATTTGACATGACATCCCATAGAACAACATTACTATGTGATTTATAGGACATGGTGAAAATCGTGCAACACAAAAGCACAAAAAAATGATCAAGGATTTGTCTTGTTTTCCATTTCATTCTCCGAAATGAATTATTCAATACATTATGCATACCCCAAAACGGTGCCATAAAAAAATATACAAATACACGCATAAATCAAGAGTAGAGTAGCAACAGAACAGATAAAACTAGATAGACTGCATTATATTAACCATGTTAACTTAGTATTCCAAACCAGAATACATTAGGAATTAAACTATTGCATATATAGGGGTACATGTTCAGAAAAAAAAGGATATTTGTGTTCACAGAAGCGGGGTACACACATAGCTTGTCAGGGTCATGTATGGTGGACACAATCATGTTACTTGCACATGTTGGTGCAAGTTCTCCAGGATTTTCTGACTAGTATTTTTACTTTCTTGAGACTATGCAGTGGCATTTTGGATCCATGTCACTGTCACAAAAAAGAGGTCACTCTCCGGGAACATCACAAATAGCATTCCCTGCTTAGTAATATTGAACAGTGAATGATCCTGCCAAATGGATGATAAGGAGCTGAGCACTGACCACACACGCTGTATAGTCTGAAGATTCACCAATTTATTACATATAGAACGTACGGAGAGAAGAAGCACAAAAGAGTTGGCTTGATCAAGTCCATATACTGGCAAAAGGGAGCAGCAACACAGAGACAAATTCAGTATCTGATAGAATCATGTGATTTTCTAAGCCCTTATATTAACTACATTTAGAGGGATTTAGCTTTAGCTACCATAAATACTAAATAATGAAATAAACAGAAAAAAACTAGGGAAAAAACATGAAAATGGCTCATTAGTCACTTTAGGCTGTATAAATGACACATGTAATTCAATATATAATATAGAATTAGTTTTCTAGACTAAGAAATGGCACTGGATGTCCTCACTAAATACTCTATTAGCGGACCGGACACATGGCAGCTTATATCGTACATTACAAATTGTAGCTCATACTTTCATGTAGCTCCGCTGGTTAACAGGTTGAACTGGATAAATTTGGGTCATTTGTAAACCTATTAACAAGGCTGTTTTGTGAGTAACTAATGTTCTTACGTTCACAGTAAAACAAATGAATATGGAGTTTAGGGTTAACTGTTACATATCTCAGCAAAATGAAATATAATTATAGTTTATGATTTATTTTGGCAGAAAATACTTCATTTTTTATGCTGTCCCTATTTAACATTGCATGAGGCATTAAAGCTAGCACAAGGTGCAACAGTGACACCTGCAGCAAATATAGAGGTACTGCCTTACACCCCACCCAATTTATACAATACATGTATGTGGAACTTCTGAAGTACATAATGATTCGCCGAAATAACTTATGACTTTTTTTTTATTTTTATGGGAACAAAATAGGTTGCAAAATATACACCAATTATAATAAAATTTACCAATGTCATTTTATTATTGCATATTATCCATAGAACAGAAAATACAACACTAGAGAGTCAAGTCCTCCTTGGCGGACTTCTCCTGACAAAGAGTCAAGTAAGAAATTCAAGCATATGTAAAAGGTTTCATTCTATCTATCTATCTTTTTTTTTTTTTTTTTTTTTTTTACATAGGGACAAGATTATAACAAGTGGAATATTTTTTTTCAAAAGCACCTTTGTCTAGTTATTGCTGTTAAATACTTGATAAGACGTACTGTGGGGTTTTTCTGGCCACCTACTCTGGTTGGGGTCTCGAATGTGGCTTTTTATTGGCTGCCTGCATAACAGCAGAGAGAACTCCTGTGTACAAGAGAATCCAGGTCTGACTGGGCTGCTAAGCATGCGTGACCAGACATTACAGCAGCAG
Organism: Leptodactylus fuscus; assembly: GCF_031893055.1. Lineage (NCBI taxonomy): Eukaryota > Metazoa > Chordata > Amphibia > Anura > Leptodactylidae > Leptodactylus > Leptodactylus fuscus. The sequence goes on from NC_134268.1 coordinate 158,469,144, forward strand.
TTCTCAACCTGTGGGTCGCGACCACTTTCACAGGGATCACCTAAGACCATCAGAAAACACATATTTCTGTTGGTCTTAGGAACTGAGACACCGTTCCTTTATCGGTCTCCAGGCTGGTCCGCTAGGTCCACCAGGGGAGTGGGGGACGATCAAACTGGGCAATTGCCCAGGGCCCCCATCTCCAAAGGGTCCCCGGGATCATGAACAGTCTTTGCTCTGCCATAGAAGACCACCAGTAGTGCACAGGACGTCACGGCGTAGTTGGCGTGTCACTACTACTTCTTCGGCTGCTCCGCACATCGTGGGAGCATGGTAAGGGAGCATGGTAAGGTGAGTACAAGATTTAGGGCTCGTTCACACGGGTACAGAGGGGGTGGATTATGGCGCGTAATCCATGTCATAATCCACCCCCTCACAATGGTGATCTATGGAGACCGCCAGGCTACTTCAGGCAGATTCCGCAACTCGTTGAGCCGCAGCGTCCGCCTGGCGGCAGCAACCTCCGGGGTCGTCCCATTCATTTGAGCCTACTCTGGAGGGGGAAGCTGCGATTGTTGGAAGCCACGGCCCCCCTGTACCAGCGGCCCTCGTGCCCCCACCGATTTCCACCCCCTAGTGGGGAATTTCAGTGTGTTACAGCAGCATGGATAATACAGTAATATATTTCAAGAAAGAACACATACAAGCTTAGAATAGCAGATAGAAAAGATATTAGTAGTCATAGCAACTAAGAAGAAAAAGAAAGACTTCAGGATCATTTAGTTTTCTGTGCAGAGTGATCTCCCCTTAGCCTGATGTGAGGCCTAATGTGGGCTACTATAGTAGAGGAACTATTATATATAAGGATGGCTGTTATAAGAGAGGAATTATTATATATAAGGAGTAGTGGCGTAACTAAAGTCTTGTGGGCCCTAGTGCAATCTTTTGTTTGGGGCCCCCTACCGACTCCCTACAGCTAATTATTAATAGTGACGGTTAAGGGTGCTGCAGCGGTATCTCACATACTTGAAAGGGACGTAGCTTTAGTACCAGAGGTGTAAATTGAAGCTCCTAGGCTCCAGTGCAAAATTTGTAAACGGACTCCATTCCTACATTGTGCCATTTAGAATTGTGGTATATTTTATATGGCAGAAGGATCTTTGGGGCCCACCAGGGTTCAGGGCAAGTAGACACTGCTACTGCTGCATCGCCTATAGCTAGGACCCTGGAAATCAATACAAGACCAAAGAACTTTAATCCACCTTAGTGTGGTTAGGATAATCTATGTGTCTCCTTGGCTTATGGGCCAGATGGAAGTTGCAACCTCAATACTGATGCCAGTGCTTATGGGCCCCTAAGGCTTCTGGATCCAAGTGCAACTGCACCCTCTACACCCCCGCAAGTTACACCCGATAGGGAGCACTATTACAAGGTGGGAAAGCTATATATAAGTAGGAGGAGGGCTATTATAGGATCCCGCATACCAGATATTTACATTACAATTCATAACTGTAGCAAAATTACAGTTATGAAGTAGCAACGAAAATAATTTTATCATTGGGGTCACTGCAATATGAGGAACTGTATGAAAGGGTCGCAACATTAGTATCCACTATCCACTGCACTAGAGGGACCTTCAGGAGGAGGGGGGGATCAAAAGCGCATCAGGGCATCATCACAATGCTGAAATAAAATTGACAAGTGTCAAAATTCAAAATTTTACATTTTGAATCAGAGATTTGAACTTATATACTGATGACCTACCTACAGGATAAGCTACAGGATCTTACTGGAGGGATTCTAACAACCAGATCCTGCACCAGTCAGCTGATTTTTTTCCAGGGGCCAGAAGTTACTGCTGAGGACAGGACCAAAAGCAATAGTAATAGGTGCAGAGCTGCAGTACCCTGATACCATTATACAGCAGACAGGGTTGAAGCTCTGCAACCATTACTTGAAAGGAGCAGAACTGCTTCCAGCCCCATCCAGTGCAGTAACTTCAAGCATTGGGAGGCAGCTGGATCAGAATATGTGTAAATGGAAAATAAAGCTTCTAGAACAAACTGTGAGGGCTGATATCACATGTTTTATAGAGACTGATATAATCCGGTAAGTGATTGTGAAATGCAGCGCCCTAAACCCAAACATAAAAGGCTGTATAGCTGATAGATGCATCGGCAAGAAATATACAATAGTAGCAGGTGTTTGTATAGACTGAAGCTGTATTTCCCTATGCACAGGGCTATGTTGAATGCATCCATAATATGGTTCTCATTACCGGAAAAGTAACAATTAGAATGGTGTGTGCATCAATATAGAAACAAGATCAAAATTGAAAGGAATGCACTAAAAAATAACCTTCATTAATATCACTTAAAAGCCCAAATAAGTGGAATAACTAAAACTAACACTACCAATCAGAGGGGCTAAAAAGTGGGATGGTGCTACACTGCGACAGTGAGTGCCGATGTCTGCTCTAAATAATTGCCTGGGTAAAGGGTCTATATCAGGGGTGCTCACACTTTTTCAGCATGTGAGCTACTTTATAAACTGACCAAGGCAAAGATCTACTACCCACTTCTTGTGGGTGGGGGCGGGCCTGTGGGCAGGGCCAGGCATGTGGGCGGGGTCGGCGGAGCGTGAGAGCAGGAGACAGCGGCGTTCTGTGGCCGCCCAGGGATCCCCGGTGTCTGCTTGTTCACAGCGCAGGCTGAGAGTTATCTCTGGACACTGGCAGGCTGGGGCTGCAGGAGCCCCGCCTGACAGTGTCCGGAGATGACTCTCAACCTGCGCTGTGAACAAGCAGCACCCCGGCTCCCTCCATCCCTAAGAGCGGGGAGCGCGTCATCCCCCAGAGCTGCTGCTGCCCGGCCTGCAAGTGTCCGGAGTGCTTGTTCACAGCGCAGGCTGAGAGTCGACTCTCAGCATGCACTGTGAACAAGCAGACATCGGGGATCCATGGTAGCATCCCGCGATCGACCCATACGTCCTTTGTGATCGACCGGTAGATCGCGATCGACCTGTTGGGCACCCATGGTCTATATTAACTACTTTGAATAGACTAACTACTTGTAGGCAATTGTAATTTCGGAAGGGAGACTACCTTCCACAAGCAATAATAGACATCAAACATGCACACCGGTCAATACCAGCACAAGGACACACAAACAGACCGATAAGAGGACAGGGCGGCTACATATCACAGCTAGCCCAGGCGACTACACGCTGCCTTAATCTTTACATGCGATGCACAACTGCACGCATGGTTGAGTTACTCCTATTGCCTCTGATGAACCGGCTTGTCCGGTGAAATGGTCCATCAGGCTGAGCTACCAACAAGTTACTTACGTGTTGACGTTGTTTGTATGTGGAGTGGTGTTTACTGATAGAGGTCTGCTCCCGGTCCTCTTATCGGTCTGTTTGTGTGTCCTTGCGCTGGTATTGACCGGTGTGCGTGGGTTTTTTTGTTTTGTTTTTTAATGTAGAGCTCACAATGTACATTTTTTTTTCCTATCAGTATGTCTTTTTTTTGGAATATGGGATGGAAATCCATGAAAACAAGGGGAGAACATACAAACTCCTTGCAGATGGTTTTTTGCCCTTGGCGGGATTTGAACAGCAGGACTCCAGCACTGCAAGGCCACTGAGCCACAGTGTGGCCCCTTGAGCCACCGTGTGGCCCCTCGGTGTGCGTGTTTGTTGTCTATTATTGTTTGTGGAAGTGGATCTCCCTTCCAAAATTACAATTGCCCTACAAGTAGTTGGTCTATTCAAAGTAGTTAATATAGGCCCTTTGCTACCCAGGCAATTATTCAGAGCAGACATCAGCACTCACTGTCACAGCGTAGCACCACCCCACTTTTTAGCCCCTATGATTGGTAGTGGTAGTTTTATTTATGCCATTTATTTTGTCTTTTACCGTATTTTCCGGACTATAAGGCGCACATAAAATCCACAATGTGTGAATGAGATTAACCATATTTTCTGATATTATAAAATACAGCTTTTCTCTGCTGCGTTTCCACAATGTGGGGCCTTGGCCTATACGAGACTTTTCAATGTGAAAAGGTGAGGAAACTATTGCCTCATGCTCCAATGCATGCTGAATTCTCACCATGTAGTATTGCTTATGAGAGCACAACATAGTAGCAAACAGAGTACTCCTGGGTCCAAAATTTGAGAGGTAGGAATTAGCAAAATCAAAACCTTCTAGTAACTATTAGGCAGCATTCACACTGAGTAACGCTGGTGTTTTTTGTGCTTATTTTGGCACGTAGCGCCGCGTAAACACCGTGTTTGCGGCGCGACGTGCCAAAATAAGCACAAAAAACGCCAGCGTTACTCAGTGTGAATGCTGCCTAACTGCACTTTTTTTGGGGAATGAAGCATTTCACATACAATTTACTGTATCTTCCTTCTGTATATACAAAGAAACTACAAAATATATATTTATCTTACAGAAAACAGAAGCCATACCATGACTTTTGGAGAATGTGACACTGGTTGCTGCGACTGTCGTGTATCCTTTTGTTGCAGTAGTTTGCTGGCTTTGGTCATAGAAGTGCTTGCCCTCGGAGTGGTACAAGAGCTGAAAAAGGTTAAAAAATTACTGTATAGTACTTCGAAAAAAAATCTCACCCTGTGCGCATTAATAAAGGTATACAATTTCAAGGGAATTCTGTTCCGTGCATGAAAGTTTAAGATAATTTTACTTTTGCTATCTGTTTGTCAAAGACAGTGATATGAACCTATGACATACAAGTCAAAGATGACATGCCATGACATTTTGGGTGACACACATTGTCCAAACCAAGTGGCAGCCCCAGTGACACACCTTCCATGAGGCAATGGCCACAGAAGGCACCTCAAGGAATAAACTGAGGGGGCGGCATTTTTATTTAAAGGCAGCTACTTATTGTGTTATTACAAGAAGCAGCTGCCAATAACAATTACTCACCTGTCCCCCCTCCTGTCCTGGCCGCCCTCTGCTGCCTCCTCTAGACAGTGCTACGCTTGCGCCACGACACTGAAGAACGGGGGTCGCTACACACAGCGTCCTGGCATTCTTCAGTGTTGGCTACAGTGTACCCTGGAAGAAGCAGCAGAAGGCAGCCAGGACTGGAGTGTGAACAGGCGAGTAAAAATTATCGTCGCTACTCTATGTGTGTGTGGGGGAAAGGGTGTCATATACTACGGCTGTGTTTTAAGAAATGGGCCATATACTGTGGGTAGGTATAAAAGGGGTCATAAACTGTGTGGTATCTAAAAAGGAGTCAGATACTGTATGGGGCCATAAAAAAGGGTCATATATAGTGTTGGATTAAATATGTAAAGTCAAGCCCCTGAACTGTTGCTATAAAGTAGAAGCATTGCTGGAAGGTCTCAGGGAATACTTCACATATGCTACAGAGTCTGGTGTTCATTGTCTTCACAACTAAAATATTCCTTTACCCCCAGAAGGAGCTTAAGAATTGAAAGCTCACATACAGTAAGGTGTGATACATAGGGACGGTATCATAAGCAAATTTCACAACAACACATTACATTAACAGTATAATGTTTGAATTACAGCATACTGTATTTTTTAACCAAAGTACAATATTTTATTCCATTTTGGCTAATAATAGAGCTGGCTGTTCTTTCACAACTCTGGTGAGAGCCTTGGCTTTGTTTCCTGGTTGCCTCATATAAAATAGGAGGTCTACACCTGGTGGTCTAAGGTATATACAGTGCAGGGTTACCATTTTGTTTATATCCTGTGATTAACTGGCCTTCTCATACTCCAGGAGGGTGTCCTGCGTAACATGTCAGGAAGCAGAAAGTGATGTACACCTTCATCTCATACAGTTCAGGGCCCAGAAGAGGAAGTGGATATACAGTAGAGGCTGTATACAGCCGCACACTTCTTTCCATGATGTTGTGCAAAGAAAGTAAGAAGAACAATACCCCTATTATAAAGAACGCCAATTTATCAGCTGTCCCGCAGAGGTGAGCTGCAGGAAATGTTCTTCTACTTTATGCTCTTTCTGAGCATCACATAAGGTATAAAGTATCAGAAGTAAAATGTTTGTTTTTTTAACTCGTTTTATTGAAAAGTGCATAACAGAGCAAATAATACAGGTAAAGAAAACAGAATGGAAGCACAAATCAAACATAAGGAAAAAGCACAAACGAACAAAGATGAGCCACATCATCATCCCCTCCCATCCCCAAACCCCCTCCCACCACCTATAAAATTCAGAGCAACACAGTACAGGAAACATTAACATAACAGAGGGAGGGCCGTAAACCCGATCGGCACGAGCCATCCCTTACGGAGTGAAGGCATCAATAACCGAACGCATTAAAGGGGCAGTGTATTGAGTCATGGGGGAGTCACACCAGGCACCCCAAACTTTAGCAAACCTCTGGGGACAGCCTCTACTTTTATATATAATCTGATTAAACGGGAGAACCGCTTTAACCAGTTTTCGCCACTGAGGAACGGATGGGGATCGAGGGGCCATCCATCGCAAAGCGAAGTAAAATGTTTAGTTACCTCAGTGAGAAAATTGCCTCATTTGATTCTCCATCCAGAGCACTTTTGGGCCTTAAATTTGCAGGATTTTCTAAAAAGGAAGGAAAAACATAATAAATAACATAATATTTTTTTTGTTTAGATTTGTTACTACAAAACTTAAAATTATGTCATATTGACAATCTATGACAGAAGACAAAATGACATAGGGTAACAGTCTACTCAATAAATCCATAATAAAAGTCCAATCTACAGTTACAAAGAGATTTAGCAGATACTGCTCATACAGACCCATCTTAAATGACTTGTGTAAGTTTCCCGGAGTTTCAGGTCTGTCCATAGAGTCACCTTCAGCATTTATCCTATCAGGTAAAAGAGGAACAATTCTTGTTAGAAAACCTAGATTAAGCACACTTGTTTACTAGCCATGTATGATGTATATGTAATATGTAATGTAATATTGCTTTATCCACCATCTTATTATCCAAAAATGTTGACATAAATGCAACCTACTGTAAGATAGACAAGGCCAGAAGAAAAATCCCAAGTCTCTTGTGATAGTATTGGTTATCCCATGAAGGACACTTATCACCTTTCCAGTCAGTCAGTAGGTAATAAGTGTCTGATTGCTGGGGATCCTAATCCCCCCCCTTCCTGGAAGGTGAGTAGGATGGTAAGCAGGTATTATCAACTTTTTAAAGGTGTTTATCGTTAATGGCACATTTCAAAGGACATTCACAGGATAGGCGATGAATGTCTGACCATATGTAATCCACACCTATGGACACCCATAATCACTAGGATGGTTCTGAAGCCCTCTAATTCCTCTTCACTGGACAAATGTGGATGAGCTTGAATGAAGTGGTGATAGAATATGCATGATCTTGCTGTGTTTATTATTCATTCTATTATGAGGCTGATGGACACATATGAGCGCTGTGCTCCTCTGTTTCCACCCGCCTCATAATAGAATGAATAATAAACACAGCAATATCATGCATATTCTATCACCGCTTCATTCAAGCTCATCCACATTTGTCCAGTGCGGAGGAATTAGAGGGCTCGAGAACCATCCTAGTGATTATGGGTGTCCATAGGTGTATGGCTTCCATATGGTCAGACATTCATCGCTTATCCTGTTAATGTCCTTTGGAATGTACCATTTAGGATAAACACCTTTAAAAAGTTGATAATACCTGCTTATCATCTCACTCACCTTCTGTGTGCGGGCTGCTGGTCCTGATTGAACGGCATTGCCAGTGCACAGATGGCAAGAGGATGATATCTGTGTGCCGTCTGAGCACAGGCCGCGCTTTCCACGGTCCTATTCATTCAATGAAAGCTCAGCCAAAACTACGAACAGGTATAGGACCCATCCTGAGTTTTGCAGCCCGGGTTAGTGTGAAAATCCTGGATGGCACACTAATCTAGTACACAGTCTTGTGCATGGGCCCTAAAGAGTTTTCCAAGTGTCGCCAAATAAATTACTGTATACGTTTTTAAACTTTGTACAGTTTTCTGTATCAATTCCTCCTGTGTTTTAGTTTACTACCACTGGCTAAAAACCAATCGATGGTCAAGTGATGGACAAAGAGGTGTACAGCTCATGAATGAGAACTCTGTCTTGTAAGTAGCTGTACACCCATGTATACATCACATGACCATAGACAGTCTTCTTTCCACTGAAGTAAACAACGAATGATAGCAAGTAGAAATCTAGAAAACTATAGAGATCTAGAAATCCATACGAAATGGAAACAGAAATTATTTTAGAAAACTTTATAACTTTAATAAAGTGGTTATCCACTTTCTACAATTGACTCCAATGGAGCGCGTTGCAGTACTTGCCGTTACAGTTTGTATGGTTAGTGAGCAGTGCACTGAGGGCCGCGCTGGCTCAGTACTGGGTGTCTGATGCCCCCCCTCCCCAGATCTAATATTGATGACCTTAGGATAGCTTATGAATTGTAGAAAGTGGATAACCCCTTTGAGGCTAAGGCCCCACGTAGAGAGCGGCAGCACTGCAGCGGAAACACATTGTGGCGTTTCTGGCAGTTCTTTTCACAGAAAGTACACAGACTTTTTCTCTGCTTCAGTTATACCTATACATAAACCACCAGCATTTCCGTAAATATAATTGATATGCTGCGATTTACAAAAAGGTGACAGTTTTTGAAACCGCAGTATGTCTGTAGCAGATATTTATCTGCAATGTTTGGATGGGATTAGTCAGAATCCCACCCACTTTGCAGTACTTTCCACAGAGGTTCTGCCGCGGCAAAATCGCAGCATTTACGCTTATGAGGAGCCTTGGCCTAAAATGCTTTTCTGCGAGTTTCAAACTAACAACTAATTTTTACAATGAGCCATCAATATCTGAGTGGGGGGAATCTGATACCTGGGACATCCGCAGATCAGGTACTTGAAGTGCAGGCCATTGAAGTCATGTATGGAGCTCAGGCCCATTCAAGTGAAAGGAGCTGTACTACAATGTCATGCACAGCCCCTATAGCAATGTATGGCTCTGTGCTTGGTATGCAGTAAAGGAACTTCATCTGCACTATAGTCTCTCTAAACAGCTGATCGTGGGGTCTCAGCTATGGGACCACCAAAGATTCTATACTTAAAGTGCATAAAAATAAATTGTGACATAATGCGTTGACAAGGGTTGTCCCACAAGATCTTTTATAGTCTTAGAAATTGACAATTATAAAGGTTATAAAAGTGGGAGTTGACCTCTGGCCTGTTATTAATCTGTACTGAAACAATTGTGTTCAGCCAATTTTCTGACAATCACTGTAGGTCAATGCATATTTGGACAGCAAATCAATGCATTGGGAATGCCATACAGCAATTGCCATTAATGCCCACTAGATGGTGGTAGATCCCAGATAAACTATCTCTTCAGTGTGACTGTATTTTGCTTCTTCCCTAAGTGGCTCTGGACAATGTCTCCCGAGCTTGGAATGGCTGAAATAGTCTGATGTTTAACTGTGGATAAACTACATCCCAGGAAACAAGTAACCATTTGTATAGATCTGTGTTACATTTATTTAGAAGGGCTTCCATTCTCTTTTTTCTCTCTCTCCCTCTCTCTGTATATATATTTATCTATACTTTAATCATATTTATGTTGTTTGATTTTATTGCAACAAAAATAAATCTAGTTCTTTCTACAATCCATCGACTGATTCCAGCCATAAACACAAACAGATTTGTTTGCAATCGAATCAACAGGACATTTTTGGGGTACTGAAGAAGGTGAAATATCTGGAGCATGCCCATTAGAAAACAGTACAGCACCTTCTGTATTCTCAGGGGGAAAAAAAAACAGATGTGTCTTTAAAACTGAAAATAGACTTCCTTCTGCTTACAGACTCCAAGAAGTGAGGGAAGAAGCCCTATTCTAGGTTCACACCAGCGTTCGGCTTTCCATTTTTCGGTTCCTCTTGGGGACCCAAAAAAAGGGAAAACTAACCCATTTAAAAATAAGTTACTCCGGAAACGGACCCCAGACTATAATTGGGGTCTTCCAGGTTTCCACCCGAAAAATGTGGAAAGAAACGTCCTACTTGCAAGACTTTTCTCTCCGTATTTTTTAAGCGGGTTCAGGGGCAGAAACTCTGAATATATAGTGGGTGCTAATGTGAACCTAGCCTTAGATAACCTCCTTACCCGTCTGCTCTGATCACTCTAATAAAGTGGAGAGGAGCACAGAATAGTAAGGAGGTTGTCTAACTTCTCCACTCACTGCTACAAATCTATAAGCAGAAGCAGCCTAGAGTACATTCAGTCTGATTTTTTCACTGAAAATACAGCAGAAGCTGTACTATATTCTAATGGGCAAGCACATCACCAACTCCAACTGTTTACATCCTCCGATAGCTGCTGCTCCACGGATTCTGGCGCAACTGGAATTCTTTATCTAACCGTCACCAATCCCAAGCAATCTTGCTGTTAGCTGCAGCAAAGTTATGCTCTCTGGTGTCAGGTGGGCGGTCCCCGTCTTTTGGTTGAAGCCTAAAATCTCCCACCTGACAGTAGAGAGTATAACTGTGCTTAAACTAACAGAAACGATTGCTTAAGAACGGTCATCACTAGAGAAAACATTCTAACTGCAATGGAATCAGTGGAGTGACAACTATTGTAGGATGCAGTCAGTTGGAGTTGTTGAAGGTGGTGAAAGGTCTTTAACCCCTCTGTCGTTCAAGTCTGCATGGGGTCCGAAAGACAGAGACCCAGTCCACAAAGAGAGGTTACTTGCGAACCCCATAGAGTAGAATGGGATCCACTGAGTTTACAATGATTTTCTGCCATTTTATGCTGAAACCTGCAGAGAGAAAAGTTCTCCTTACAGGGATTTATTTTAGGAGAGTCCACCATGGTGCAAAATTCTTAAGCACAAAAATGCACATGAAGGGTGGGAAATCTTCCGTAGGGAAATCATTAAAGCACAGGAACTAACAATACCTAGAAGGAAGAAAAATGGGAAGCACCTAAAAATATCAGGATGGATGACCAAAAAATTACATAACCTGCTAAAAAGGAAAAAGGAAACATACAAAAAGTGGAAGATGGGAACTATACCTAAGGAAGAGTACACAGCAGTCTGCAGACTCTGCAAGACAAGCATCAAAGGAGCTAAGGCTGAACACGAATTGAAGCTTGCAAAAGAGGCAAAGAGTAAGGTAAAAGGATTTTGGGGATATGTTAAAAGCAAAAGAAAAGTGAAGGAGGCCATTGGAGTCCTGAAGAATGACAAGGGAGAAACAGTTAACATGGTGGAACAGCAGGTGGAGCTACTAAATTCATATTTTGTATCCGTCTTCTCCCAAGAAACTAATGGAAATATCGACATTAATGGTGATGGAGATGAGGGGAAGGAGGACTCCAAGCTGACTATAAGCAAAGGTCTGGTAAGAGAGCACTTAGCCAAGTTACAGGAAACCAAGTCCCCAGGACCAGATGATTTACACCCTAGAGTCCTGAAAGAGATAGCAGAGGAAATAACAGAACCCCTTGCTATAATCTTCGGTAAGTCATAGGAAACAGGAGTGGTCCCTTTAGATTGGAAAAGGGCAAATGTTGTCCCCATCTACAAAAAGGGGAAAAGGGACGATCCAGGAAATTACAGGCCGGTAAGTCTGACCTCGATAGCAGGAAAAATCTTTGAGCAAATTGTCAAGGAACATTTACTTCGGTACCTGGATGGGAAGGCATTAATTAACCAGAGCCAGCACGGCTTTATGACCAATAAATCTTGTCAGACTAACCTGATTTCCTTCTACAACAAAATCACTGAATGGTTGGACCAAGGGAATGCCGTGGACATAGTATATCTTGACTTCAGTAAGGCATTTGATAAAGTATCACATAACCTTCTTATTGAAAAAATGATTAAGTATGGCTTTGACAAAAAATCAGTTAGGTGGATTCACAACTGGCTTAATGATCGGGCACAACGAGTAATACTAAATGGCTACACATCGAACTGGAAGAAAGTCAAAAGCGGGGTGCCGCAGGGCTCTGTTCTGGGCCCAGTACTTTTTAATATCTTTATAAATGATCTGGACGATGGAATTATTGGGGAACTCATAAAATTTGCAGATGATACGAAGATAGGAGGAATAGCCAACACTAGAGAGGAGAGAGAGTGTATTCAAAAGGACTTAGACACACTGGAACAATGGGCTGAGGCGAACAAAATGGTATTTAACAGGGACAAATGCAAAGTTCTACATCTGGGTAACAGAAATGTAAAAAACATACACTCACCGGCCACTTTATTAGGTACACCTGTCCAACTGCTCGTTAACACTTCATTTCTAATCAGCCAATCACATGGCGGCAACTCAGTGCATTTAGGCATGTAGACATGGTCAAGACAATCTCCTGCAGTTCAAACCGAGCACCAGTATGGGGGGGAAGAAAGGTGATTTGAGTGCCTTTGAACGTGGCATGGTTGTTGGTGCCAGAAGGGCTGGTCTGAGTATTTCAGAAACTGCTGATCTACTGGGATTTTCACGCACAACCATCTCTAGGGTTTACAGAGAATGGTCCGAAAAAGAAAAAACATCCAGTGAGCGGCAGTTCTGTGGGCAGAAATGCGTTGTTGATGCCAGAGGTCAGAGGAGAATGGCCAGACTGGTTCGAGCTGATAGAAAGGCAACAGTGACTCAAATAGCCACCCGTTACAACCAAGGTAGCCAGAAGAGCATCTCTGAACGCACAGTACGTCGAACTTTGAGGCAGATGGGCTACAGCAGCAGAAGACCACACCGGGTGCCACTCCTTTCAGCTAAGAACAGGAAACTGAGGCTACAATTTGCACAAGCTCATCGAAATTGGACAATTGAAGATTGGAAAAACGTTGCCTGGTCTGATGAGTCTCGATTTCTGCTGCGACATTCGGATGGTAGGGTCAGAATTTGACGTCAACAACATGAAAGCATGGATCCATCCTGCCTTGTATCAACGGTTCTGGCTGGTGGTGGTGGTGTCATGGTGTGGGGAATATTTTCTTGGCACTCTTTGGGCCCCTTGGTACCAATTGAGCATCGTTGCAACGCCAAAGCCTACCTGAGTATTGTTGCTGACCATGTCCATCCCTTTATGACCACAATGTACCCAACATCTGATGGCTACTTTCAGCAGGATAATGCGCCATGTCATAAAGCTGGAATCATCTCAGACTGGTTTCTTGAACATGACAATGAGTTCACTGTACTCCAATGGCCTCCACAGTCACCAGATCTCAATCCAATAGAGCATCTTTGGGATGTGGTGGAACGGGAGATTCGCATCATGGATGTGCAGCCGACAAATCTGCGGCAACTGTGTGATGCCATCATGTCAATATGGAGCAAAATCTCTGAGGAATGCTTCCAGCACCTTGTTGAATCTATGCCACGAAGAATTGAGGCAGTTCTGAAGGCAAAAGGGGGTCCAACCCGTTACTAGCATGGTGTACCTAATAAAGTGGCCGGTGAGTGTATATAGTATGGGAGGAATAGAACTAAGTGATAGCATAGGGGAAAAGGACTTGGGCATAATAGTAGATCACAAATTCAACATGAGCCAACAGTGCGGTGCTGCTGCAAAAAAGGCTAATAAAATTCTGGGATGTATTAAGACAAGCATTGAATCTAGATCAAGAGAGGTCATTATTCCGCTGTACTCTTCCCTGGTCAGACCACACCTGGAATACTGTGTACAGTTCTGGGCGCCTCAATTCAAGAAAGACATCGATATATTGGAGCAAGTCCAGAGAAGAGCAACCAAAATGGTGGAAGGTCTGCAAACCATGTCCTATGAGGAGCGGCTAAAAGAATTGGGATTGTTTAGTTTGCAGAAGAGAAGGCTGAGGGGAGATTTAATAGCAGTCTACAAATATCTGAAAGGTAGTCACAGTGCAGAGGGATCTCCCCTATTCTCATTAGCACAAGGAAGTACAAGAAGCAATGGGATGAAACTAAAGGGAAAGAGATACAGATTAGACATTAGGAAAAACTTTCTGACAGTGAGGGTAGTGAGAGAGTGGAATAGGCTGCCACGGGAGGTGGTGGGCGCTCCATCAATGGAAATCTTCAAGCAGAATCTGGATAAACATATAGCTGGGATGATTTAGGAAAACCTGCACTCGCAGGGGGTTGGACCCGATGGCCCTTGAGGTCCCTTCCAACTCTACCAAAAAGAAAAGAAAAGAAAAAAGAAAAGGATGCAAATCCAGCCTTAATTCCATACACACACTTTTTTAACACCAGGGGGTGCTATTACAGGCAAATTATTGAAATTTCAGCAAGGAAGAATATATATATTTTAAAGGGAGTTTGTCACTAGAGTCACCTCCACCGGCCTGCACATTTGGTCGTGTGCATGAAGTCTAACACCCTCACTGCTCTAAAGAGCTCTTTAGCACGTGGACAAAAATAGCAATTTCTCAGCAACAGAAGCAAAGCTTGAGGACGTAAAAACAACCTTTCAGGTAACCCTAACAGTTCTATCTGCGGGACTTGATTAACATGCTACATTCTAGTGACAGACTCTTTTTAATAACAGTGATTTACAAAGTTACTCCAATTGGGAGCTATAGTATGCCTATTGTCCATCTCTGTGACGTTACATGATATAACCATAACTGGAGGCACTGCCTGTAACTAGGGTTTATTTTGGAAGTCGGGCTTAGATTTCAAGCTTCTCCAAAAACCCTGCAAGAACAAGCTAGAACATTTTCAGGGTAGGGCTGATGTTTGGAGAAACCGGGTATAATATAGTATTTGACAAGCCTATGTTGACTTCCATTATAACCATACAACAAGGTATCTGTTTATTTGCTGCGGTGTCTTGCTTTTACAGGAAAATAGCCAAAAAGAACTAAGGCCCAGTTCACATTTACGTTCAGGAAATCCGTTCCCCTCTCCGCATGAAAAGTGCAGAGAGAAAAGTCCTGCAAGCAGCACTTTTCTCTCTGCATTTTTGGTGCATAAACCACACAGACCCCATTATAGTTTATGGGGTCCGTGGGTTTCCTAAGGTAACCGCTTTTTTAGGTGGATTAGGTTTCCATTCGGGAGGTCCCCAAGCAGACCCATGTGTAGATGTGAACCAGGCCTAAAAGAAAAACAAAATATGCTACTGTATTAGAGCTTGGTAAAATATTTTGCTCAGCTGACCTTTCAGCAAACAATTATTGAACCATACCTTAGGGTACTGACATCTGGAACATCTCTATCACCACCAGAAAATGCATCTTTCCAGAAAGAGTGACTCAGTAATTCAGTCCAGGTACACCTGCGAGGCAACAAGACAGCTGCATTAGTAAATAATGTCAAGCATTAAGCACTTTTTACGGGTAAAAAGGCCTGAAAAACCTCTCTCTTCATGCCACTATGTATTTACTTTCTAGCTAATCTGCTGTTCACCATCTGTTACCAGGGAAGTCCCTCCCATAGATACCAATAAATAAGCAAGACAGCTTCCCAGTGAGCGAGTCTATTCCATCTTTACACATTGAATATAGAAGGGAGGGTCTGATTTTCCTCGCAGCCGCTATACACGTCCGCAAACAGCATTCTCTGTGCACTGGACTTAACAGTCTGCACATTACACAGATTACAATGTAAGAACAGTCTACTTAAGTGCACCATCATGCCTGTATGCATTTGGCCTATATTTGCAGTTCACTGTTCTGGATATCCTGCTTATGAGCTCTTGGCTTTTCTTAGCTATTTGTTATCTTACAGTTACTCCTGGCAGAATTACATGTAGATAAACCAGTAGTAGTAATGCATGAGGAGGGGGGGGGGGGGAGGGCGTGATAGAGACTACTCCTTATTGTACAACACTTACAACCTGAGAGAGAAACTTAAAATGTGCTGCAGCCATAATGGGAATATTAGCAGCAAAAAAAGGATAAGACACTATGAAAGAAGGCTTATACAGTAATAAAAACAGACAGCCCAGCAAGACCCTGCAGATATTTTAACTTGTTATGAAAACTGAGGTACCCTTTAAATAATATTTATACCTACCTTAATAGAGGGTCCTTCTGAAGTAAGCCACTAAGCAATGATTGGAACTCTGCAGATGGCTTGGTAGATGATGGTCCTGGTTAGGAATATTTAGAAGTAATAAGAAGCAGCACTTGTAAAACACAAGTAATTTCATGTAATACGGGACAGATTTAGATTGCTAGACAGATTGCTGTGAACACAATGTCTTGGAGGGGGCAGAAATAAGTTTTAATCATGGTTTATTGAAAATTAATGTTTTTAACCTCCAGATGTAAACAATAAGGCTTCCATGCACTGAAAACCAGTAAAGATCTTGAAAATGGTGAGGAATTAAAACAAAAAAGGGGGAGATTAAACCAAGGGAGACCGAAGTTCAGTTTAGTCATATATGCTGTGCACAATTATTGTGTGCCTTAGACATTGTTTATTCCACACAACATGGGATGTGTCATAGTGGGGAATAAAGTGGCTTAATGTACCCTAAAATGAGCCCAGCAAGCCAATCAATATGTGGTGTAAGACCTGGTTCACATCTGTGTTCATTACTCCTTTCGGGGATTCTGTGCGTTCGGTATTCTGTTCAGGGATAAAGAAATACCGAACGTATTAAAAAGCAGTTAGCAAAGAAACCACACAGACCCCATAGACTATAGTGGGGTCCATGTGTTTTCCGCACGAATCATGCGGAGAGAAAAGTGCTTCAAGAAGTACTTTTCTCTCTGCATGATTTGTGTGGACACCGAGCAGAAACCACATGGACTTCAATATCGTCTGTGGGGTCCGAGAGGCTTCTTTGCTAACCGCTTTTTAATGTATTCGGTATTTCTTTCAGGGGGTCCCCAAACGGACTCCCCTAATGGAATACCGAACGCAGATGTGAACCAGGCCTAAGGTTAGACAAAAGTATCTAAAGATACATAAATTGTATCATTCAGCAAGAGAGACATTCTAAAATCTACTAATGTACTAATGTTGTTTAAAGGGGTATTCCCATATCAAGACTTTTCCTACATACATTGCTTTAGGAATTCTGCTTCATTTGCCAGCTATTTGAGATTATTCCTCATATCTATATAAGACTGAGGCCCCATGTTGCAGAAATGCAGCTTTTTTTGTTGCAGTTTTTTGAGCCAAAGTCAAGAATGGCTACAAAAGGAAGGGGAAATATATAGGAAGTTCTTATACTTCAACTTTCTGCTCCATAAATTCCCAGCTTTGGATAAAAAAAAAAACGCAGCAAAATCTGCAACAAAAAAAGCTGCATTTCCGCAATGTGGGGCCTTAGCCTAACACAGATCAGGAGGATGAGTCACTGCTCTTGGGGAGGTGGGGGGGTTGTGTTCGGAGTTCTCTTGCTGTTATCAAGAGCTCTGCAGGACAATCAAGTCAGCTAATTAAAGTTTGCTAATAAAGACTTGAACAGTGTCTGATATCTCTCTATGTAACCACAAAGATAATATAAAGTTTTCTGCAAGTCCATTCTCTTCCCTGCAGCATGTAAGTTTACTTTTCTCTATAAACCTGTGTACTGTAATATACATTGCCAATACATATTATTAGATCTGCATTTACATTAAATATCTGGTAATGATAATATATAATCTCTTGTGGTAAAGGCAATGTCTTTATCTACTGAGGTAGTTAATAGTGTCCGGTTTATGAAATAGTCAAAACCCACCCACCAGCTTGTGGAAGAATAATGTAGAGCGAGATAGGAAGACCCCATTAATAGGCACTGAGCCATTGCAGAACATTACTGAAGATTTACAGCAGTCAATAATAACCACACTGATAAAGACTCTACAAGGTTGAAAGATATATTCAATAACATGTTGGAAACAACAAATAATGAAAAAAGAAAGTTTTAAAAATATGGAAACCACCCAAACTACACAAAGAGGAAACTTGTCTTCAAAGTGTTCACAGCAAAAGTTTCCACATGATAGCACCTTGCCCATTACATTCTGGTACTGATAATGCTGCAATGTTCTTTTCTGAAGTTTTTCAGATGAAAAGTAGGAAAAGAACCCAAAGAAAATAATGTACCTTGTGGTGGACTAAAATCCTCATTAACAATTTTCTCTACCAGTTCAGAGAAGCTTTCAGAGAAAAACGGCGGTCGCCCTGCAAAGTGAATGAAGGATATTAAAACATTTAAAAAAAACCATAACAGCATTTACTTTAAAAACCCCATTAATTTGCAGTTGTAATTTCATAGTTGAGGCAGTGACAAAAGCTGCCAATAAACTTTAGTTTGACAAAGATACATTGGGGAAGATTTATGAAGATCTGCATTCTCACTGCTGGCCCTCATATCTTCAGCACTAGTGGAGGAGGTGACTGATTTAAGAATCTAGTGGAACTGGTGCCCCCACCCCCATTTATGAAAGTGATAAGGGCAGTGTACAAATGCCTTAACAAAAATCTCAAAAGTTGAGTTTAAAAAGTCGCAAACCGTAGGTTTATGACTTTTTTATGCCATGACAGTAGCATACAACAATAATAAATGCTCCTCATTGTGTATGCAAACCAACAGTAACCCAATATCTGCTATAAAGAGTGATTATGTTTATTCAGCCAAAAAGGATCTAGCTGTGACATATACTCTGCTTCCTGTAAATGTTAATAAAAGTGAGAATTTACTTTTCCCCTCGTCCTTCATCAGGAATCTGTGCTTCTATAGTAGAAAGCACATCAGTCATTTGGCATAAATGGTTTTCCAAAAATTAGCAACAACTGCAACCGGCTGAAATAGAGAAGTCCAACATAATGTATGGTGCAACTTACCAGTGAACATTTCATATAAGATACATCCTAAAGACCAAAGGTCGCTTGATATGGAGAAATCCGCTCCTTTGATTATTTCTGGCGCAGCATAAACTGGAGACCCTACAATAACATATTTGTTATATACTGCATACCTTTCAGTAGGATATACAGATAACTGGGCAAATAAATACAACTGAGCTCCTTGGGAGTCACCTATCATGTTTCCCTGAAAATAAGACAGTGTCTTATATTAAATTGTCGTCCTAGATATAGGACCTGTCTTATTTTCGGGGGACGTCTTATGACAACCGGCAGTCATGCCGACATTTCCTTAGCGAAGTGCCGGCATGACTGCCGGTTGTAGGTAGTGTAGGGGAAGGGGAGAGAAGGTATCCTACTTACCTTGCCCATCTTCGCAGCAGCGCTGGGCGGGGCTTAGCAAGGTTTCCGGCAGTCACGCCAGAGAGCCTCACTTCACTGGCTGCCTTTTCTGTATGCCGCATGCTGCCTCTGGGATGAGCTGGGAGAGCCGACTGCCCACAGCATATGCACAATGGGCATCTCCCAGCTCATCCTACAGCAGCAGGAACAATGGATACAACAGCAGAGGCAGCAGCCGCCTTTCCTGTGCACACGGAGCACATTGCACAGTGTTCAGCCAGCTGCAATGGTTTTTGATCATGCCTTATTTTCAGGGGGTGCCTTATATTAGGCAATTCAAGAACCACCCCCCCCCCATGCCTTACGTCCGGGGGGTGTCCTGCTATTGGGGAAACACGATATGTTGTAAAGTGCTTTAGTTCTTTCAGTGGTTTGTAATTGTGCTGAGGCAGGTCTTTCGGAAATATTTAGTAAGTGACAGACAGACCAGGATTTTCTTTTTTTGTCGTTTTGCTTTATTTTCTGTACACTGGCAATCTTATCAATAAAGCCTTATCAAGACTTATCTTAGACCTATCTGGTACTATTTGGCCTGTTTTTGATGAGCCAGACACGTCTTTTAACCCCAACAATGGTGGTCTAGAGTGGAATCTCATAATAATTATATAAATCTTTAAAAAAAATTAAATACCCTTTATTTTTAATCACCTTTAATGCGGTTCCTCAGGTTTCGTCTTGGTGTTAATTCCCCAGTATCTCCTGAATTTTCCTCTGATCCAACCATTGCAAAGAACTCTTCAAGGTTTTCACCTTCGGCTTTAGAGAAGCTGAAGTTTGTTAGCTTTAAGGTTCCAGGTCCATCCAGGAGAATCTTCCAAAAAATAACAAACAAAAAAAATGTTACTATTACTATTTCTCTGATAATATGTTCAAAAATCTAGCTACAGTATTTAAAAAAGACAGGAGATATAGAAACGTTGTCAAGTGAAGAATGAAACATCCCTATGGACGTTATCGTATATATATCTGAACAGCTTTGAAACACATAATACAGTTAGGAACAATTTTCCACTGTGTTACAGTCATATCCAGCAATATCTCACCCTGCCAAACCACAGCCAATAAGTTATCAAATCCAGTACAACGCAAAAGAAGAATAGTGTCTGTTGCTAAAAATCAGATCTTCAGAGACCTTATAGGGTACCATGGGGAACTATACCATTTTTGTTTTTGCACCAGTTTTGCTAAATCTCCCTCAGTTTTCACAAGATGGGATTCCCTGTATACTTGAGAATATTGGAATACTAAATATGAAACCCATGTATTGAGGCATTAAAAGTAGGACTCTTAAAAGCCAGTGTATGTAACTAAGAGAAACGTAAAAGAAGTTGGCTTCAGTATGATATCCTATAAATCTGACACCATTGGCAAACTCTGCCATATAGCAATTGATCAAAAATAAGATGCCCATAGTATTCCATCAGCCCTCGCAGAACCTCAGTAGGTCTCTGTACTGTCTGTAATTTTATTTTTCTCACAGACTGCAGCACACAGAGCACATAGACAGTGACCTCACAGCACCATGTGCATGAAGTACAAGTATATTTCTAACCAGAGGAAATAGTGTAAGAATACCTTATTAAAAAGCACTTGTGAAAATCATAACCAAGAGGTCAGCAACCCCTGGCACATAGTTTTCTAGCGCAGCAGCCTAGCAGTTTCATTCGGACCAAACATGTCCGAAACGAAAAGCTGCTAATATACTCTGGGGTCTCTCTAGACACCAGAGAATAATAAGTGGAAGCCCAGGAGAGGTGACCAAACATAAAAAATGTTACTCACCTTCCCTGGACTCCATGCGTCATGGCACTAATGTAACCACTGAGACCATTCAGCGGTCGCTGACGGCAGGTAGAAGCGCCAAAGAGAACAGAGAGCCGCACCAGAGTTCAGGGAAGGTGTGCAACATAATATTATGTTTAATCACTTCTCTTGGGGATCCACTTATTATACTGTGGGGTCTGAAGAGATATTATATTGTGTGGAGTAGCCGCTATAGGACATTATTCTGTAGGACAGTGTGTTTTTGTGCAATAAAATACAGGCAGTTTTCCAATAAAAATACATGTATTTTTGTGCAAAAAGGCATCATGTGAATGCAGCTTTACATTGAAGTGAAAGTTCCAATGGCCTAGGACTGGATGCAGCTATAGTGTGTCACCTTCCTAAGGGTGCTGCCACACGGTGCTCCTGGACACATACATTTACCAATAATTGAGGGCTACACATGTACTTTCATTGCTTCTTATGGGAAAGTACACGTTCATCCTAAGAAATAGCAGTAAAAGCATCTGGTGGCAGCACTTCTTGGTTATGGCTTGTGCTATATGACCTTAGTATAGGGGTCATGAGCCTTACAATTATTGACCGGTACTCCAAGTACCTCATCTTTGATATCTTAATTTAAATCGACCATCTATACAAAAAACAGGTTGCGTTGCGGACTCTTGATGGGGTTTGTTGGGTGTCCGTTGTTTTTCCCAGAAATGATAAAAAGCAAAACACAAAAAAATGGTGCATGCTGTATTATTTTTCCAGCAAATATGATGAAATCTGAGGCCGGATGTGAACAGAGCCCAAATGATTTCCCCACTTTCAGAAAATGAAGATTTTACATGTGGTCTTCTTAATGACCTTACTGTGCAGTAAACAAAGACCCGCTGGGATAATGTGGATGTCCGTTCCCAAGCACAGTGCCAGTATTATAAAGGAACATATTCCAGCTGTTGTGCTGCTGAATAAATGCCATCAATGTAATAGCTAGATTCATCTTTAGTCATCTAACATTTGCATACTTGGAGCACTTTCATAATACTGTAATATCTCAGTCATAACCAGAGGAAAGCCTGTGTCTACTGGTGAACAGCAGTGTCTAGGTTAAAAATACATGAAAGAGTACCAATCCAGTTCTGGATATACATGAGTTGAAATAACATCATGTGACCGAGACATGTTAGTGACGCTATATCCTAGCATGTATGTTGATGCAAAAAAAATGCTTGTAGGAAATCAGCTTGATTCTACCCAAAAAGGTGAAGTCACATTAGATGGCACATTGTACAGTTCAAGACGTAGCATTCAGTTATATGCCAGGTATACAAAACACTGGCCTTACCTTTCGAGGGGTCAGATCACAGAAAAGTATTCCAAGTTCATGGATATAATGGAGTCCAGAAATTATATCAATAGCAAATTCTCGGATGGTGTCTTCAGGCAAATGCTCATCCTGACCAATGACCGTTTCAAGAGAACCACCTGTAATGTAACTCTATACTATTAATATACAGGGTAACTCATTGCAAAAATAGCATAACAAAACATTGGCTCAGCAACAAACTGGGAAAGCTCCCCTAGTGAATGCTTACACCTGTGCTTCTTTGGCCCTTTAGCTTTTCTTCCTTGGACATTTTGAGAACATTGTGGGGTCTGCAGAAAAAGTGGAACCCACGCAGGCTGAAACTGCCAACAGTATTCTGTTTACAGAGCCCTATGAGGACTTAATGTTTGCGAATGATAAATTATACAAATTATACTTTGTAATGGTACCATTTACTTTTCCATACAATGTACTGGGAAGCTTGAAAAAAGTTTTGAATGAGGTGGAACTGGGGAAAAACTGCTTTAGGGTGAGTTCACACTGAGTATACGCCAGCTTATTCTGAATGTAAAACACGTTCAGAATCAGCGGCGTATAAAGCAGTTCCCATTCATTTCTATCTGAGCCGGCATATGAGTGCTATCCATAGAAATGAATGGGCTGCTTTTTTCACTACGAGCACTCCCATTGAAGTGAATGGGAAGTGCTCGCGTGTACGGCTCGGACTGAGCAGAGCTAGCCGTACACGCAGGCACTTTCCATTCACTTCAATGGGACTGCTCGCAGTGAAAAAAGCAGCCCATTCATTTCTATGGGGAGCGCTCGTATGCCGGCTCCCATAGAAATGAATGGGAACTGCTTTATACACCGCTGATTCTGAACGTGTTTTACGTTCAGCATAAGCTGGCGTATACTCAGTGTGAACTCACCCTTAATCTGACTTTCTTAAAGGTTTTGTTTTTGCAACATATACTTTGTAGCTGAAATGACGTTACCTGTATTCTATGGATTGGTACGATTCCAGAGATACCAAATGTATATAGTTTTTTTTGTTTGGTTGTTTTCTTTTTTTCATTTTTTACGTTTTAAAAAATTTCCTTAGAGTTTACATATATTAACACCAGTAGCGGTTTTATATTTCCATGTACTTGGATGCATAAGGCGCCATTTTTGAAGGGTCAGATTTACTGTACTACTATATAGTACAATGCTTAGCCATCTTATCCATTTGTCCCATCTACAAATTACATATACACAACATACTCCTGTGTGGGGATATGCCCCAAGTTGG
Organism: Leptodactylus fuscus; assembly: GCF_031893055.1. Lineage (NCBI taxonomy): Eukaryota > Metazoa > Chordata > Amphibia > Anura > Leptodactylidae > Leptodactylus > Leptodactylus fuscus. The sequence goes on from NC_134268.1 coordinate 158,492,750, forward strand.
TAATGCCCAGTTGCCAAATTATTTTAAAAATTGTACAAGGTACAATGGTTATTAGAATATATGATTATATAAGAAAACTCTGCTTTCATTGACCCCCTCAAAATAAATAAATAAATAAATAAATAACATTTTGCTTTTAATCTACAGTAAATACTTGAACAGAAATCGATCAAGAGATGACGCTCTGCCATCCGTTCTGCCCCTCCCCAGGCACTTTAAATCTAATATCATTATTTCCCTTTGAGTTCACATGAGTTGATTCTGGGAACGGCACCAAATGAGACAAAAGAATTATGACAAAAGAAATACAATATTAATAGCCCAGGCATCAGCTATTCCAGATATCAAGTACAACAAAATTACATTGTAACGATCGTGTTGATAGTTAGTAAATGGCCGTAGGATCAGAGCATTCAACTTGCTCTTACCTGTACACAGCTCCACAACAAGCCACAGATGGTTACTAGTCTCATACCACTCATAAAACGTCACCACATTCTTGTGTTTGATATGATGGGTCAAGCGGACCTAAAAATAAAGATAAATAATAATAAAAATATTCATGCAATTATATTGACATAATTTACAGCAAACTATCCTTTATTCAATATTCCCAAATGTATCTAAATTTGTGAAATCAGAATAGATACAAATAAAACCAAATTAGAAGACAAAGTGAACAAATGGACAAAAAAGGAGTTGGAGCTCACAATGTACCACTATAGGCTGTAAGGACACATTACTAGGTACCTATTACACAAACGAAAGATAAAGCTGTATGCATGAAGATGTATAGGGATAGGTTCACATGGAGGAAGCTGATTTTGAGGCAGATTGTGACACAATTTTTTAAGCAGAAGTGGATCTGAAAGAAAATATATATATAGGAAGAACTTATATTTTTCTTCCTGCTCGATCCATTGCTGGAGGATATGGCTCGAAAAACTGGATCACAATGTGGATGTCCACGAATTTCAAATGTTTTTAATGCATTTTGGTGGTCCTATAATTTTGTAAAAATTTTTCAAATGGGTACTTCAGTAACAAATAATTCACACGATATGTAATGACTTGCTGATCAGTGGGGTTTGACTTCTGGGACTGCCGTCAATCATGAAAACTTGGGGTATTTTGCACCCCAGTATGAATGAAGAAGCAGGTTGGAAATGCATGTCACCACTTCATTCATTTCAATGGGAACTTCTGAAGAATAAAATATTCCCAGCTAAAGGGATGATATTGAGCAAGGATTTTGGCTACCTGTTGGCAAATCTGATCTGCCCCTGTTGCATATTCAGGCTGATTTGCACATCCATAAAAGATTATAATTTCTGCATTCCTTTATCAGTTGTGGCCACAAAGTCCCATGGGGCATGTGTCTGGGTCAACACAGTTATTGGTTTGGGGGGAAATGTGTGCCTGACAGAATCCAGTTAATATTTCACTATAGACTTGAATGTAACATCTGGCCACAAGAAAAAAACCTGAAAATAATGACATGAATATATCCTAGAAAAACTGTGTTTTTTTGTGTGAAACGTAACCAGATAGAAATGTCAGGTTACTGAAGTTACTGCAAAACGTGGCAAGTAGAAATTTCAATGATTACAGGCGTGGTCTGATGAGACTCGGCCAAGACGAAGTGTCTAATCAGAGGGAAAAAAAGTACTTTCCCAGTCGCCCTATAAAAATGCTCCTAGAGGCTGCTTTGGGTAGTGTACCTCTTAGTAAGAGATTGTTGACTACTAAGCATACTTCTATGATGTACTTGAAAACATTTTACCCAGTAGACAAACATTGAAAGAGGGTGTATTATTGGTCTGAGAAAATCAGGCCATTATGACCCATCATGACCTCCTGTTAGGAGGGGTTTGGAGCAGCAGTTACATGTCACGCACACAGAGAACAGGATCGGGCCGGCCCAGACAGACCACCAGAAGAAAGGATTATTTGATCAGCTGGTAAGTAAGTAAAACACCAAGCGTTTACTTGCCAACCATAAAGCCTCAAGTAGCACCTTTATTACACCCCCTACCCACGTCTCTGCCCAAACCTTTTTTCACAGCACCAATTCTGTGTCCTGCTGTTGACAGGTAGCCACCATCACCTTCATTTGCAATGATGTCGTAAACAAGAATCTTGAACTGCTATGGACTGGAAGCATGTCACCTTCTTTAACAAATTCTATTTGGGATCCAAACATGGTCGGGATCAAAAACAGCGAGGGCTTCAGTAATGTCTTTACTATAAAACAACACGCTGTCCCAACTACTGGTGTGATGATTTTGGGAGCCATCATACAGGACAATCCGGCATACTAATAGGGATACACAGCACACTAACAGCTCAGTGATATGTGCAGAACTTCCAGTGGCCACAAGTATTGCATCCCATGGTGGGTCTGGAATTTTTCATTTTCAGTTTGGACCTTCACTCAGGTTAGTGGGCTTAAGTTCTGATTTGCAGGACTTTTCTGTGTTTCGATTGAAGAAAAGAAAGTAGAGGCCGGCATTAAGATACCAACAGGAACGATTGGGTTGATGAGGTAAGTACCTTTTCTATTTTCAACCTATTTTGAGACTGTATGAAAATTCTCTTTTAAAGTTGAACCATTCCTATAATCTATAATGTGCCCATACTCATGGAGCCTCTGATAATGAGCAATGTCCCAGTTGCTGAAACCAGTACTTTATCCAGTTCCTATCATCTTACATGAGTTATGGCATCGCTACACACATACACTTACCCAGTTTGTGATCTCTGCCCTTTTACTTTTGTCTATGCAAAGAATTGCTACAAAGTTGATAGTGCCCTTTCTTCTTCCTTTGTATACAATAGACTTGCTTCCCTTTCCAACTTCTTCATAAAGGATGTAGTTTTCCATGTTTTAACACTGAACATAGAACCTGAAAAATATTAACCCAAATATTAACCTCAAACAATTGTAACTAGAAGAAGACATAACAGATACTGATGCTAGGAGAGACCAACCTGGCCTACAAAGTAGTTTCACATACTTTACATAGGCACGCCAATATTACTCGAGGAAAGATTTACTCCTTACCTCAACTTCCAGTCTCTCTAAGGGAGTGTTCACACTACCGTCGGTGTCCGACAGGTAGTGTCCGCTGCTAATGTCCGTTCAAAATCTTGCACGGACATTAGCAGCGGACACTAGCTGTGTCCGTGACATTTTTCATTGATTTAAATGGACATCGGGTGCGTTCTTTTGCACTCCGTGCCTGTCCTTAACTGTCCGTTCCCAAAGATGTCCGACTTTGCAAGCGGACAGCAAAAACCTACATGTCGGGTTTTGCTGTCCGCTTGAAAAGTCGGACATCTTTGTGAACGGACAGTTAAGGACAGGCACAGACTGTAAAAGAACGCACCCGATGTCCATTTAAATGAATGAAACATGTCACGGACACAGCTAGTGTCCGCTGGTAATGTCCGTGCAAGATTTTGAACGGACATTAGCAGCGGACACTACCTGTCGGACAGTAGTGTGAACGCTTCCTTACCTGGTCCAGATCAAGTACCATCACTACAGCTCAGCTCCTACCGACTTCAATGGGAGGTGAGATGCAGAGATGGCAGTCGGCCGCTATACAAAGGACAGAGATTTATGGTTTTGGCCTGGTATAGTGTATAAGATGGGTCCCGAAATCAGCTCCGTACAGCTGATTGGTCAAGGGGCCAGCTTTAGACCCTCACTGATCAGGTATTTATGGCTTATCCTGAGGGTAGACCATAAATAGCTTAAGCTGAATAACGCCTTTATTTAATAACCTGAGCTGCTTCACTTCCAACCCAGCCAGTGTCTGCATGGGAAAGAATGGAGAAATAAGCAGACATCAGTTGTAGGTGAATATTGCACACAGCAGGAGCTTTTTTACCTCAAGCAATAAAGAGGTTGTCCAGGATAAAAAATATTTTTTAAATTATGCTGGCGAAGGTAAAAAAACAAAAAACAAAACATAGTCAACTGTCTCCAGATGTTCTTATGCCTTCCAGCACAGTCTGGTCCTACCACTCTGCTGTCTTCTCTCACTGGCTGTAATGTCCTGTGTCCCTTAGCTTAGGCTTCATTGGCCTCAGCGGCCTAAGGAAAGGACACGGTAGTAGCTTCAGGTAGTCCTTCGCTGAGGCCGCAGATTGATCTCAGCAATCACGAGTGGCAGAAATTCCGCTAGAAGAAAACAGCGGAGCTGCAGAACTGGACCATGCGGGGAGGAACTGGAACACCAGAAACAAGTGAGTATGTGTATTTTTGTTTTATACACCCTGCTTGAAATTTTAAATTAATAAAATGATCCTAAACAACCCCTTTAAGTGTACACATTGTGAAACAGCTGAGATTATGTGCAAAACTTGGGTGTAGTCATTTAAGAATGCAAAAAATCGGTGAACAAGATCCAGCTCCACTCCAAGGTCTTTTCAAATAAAACTTAGCATTTATTGATGCACTGAATAAAATCCAATCAAAATTGAAGAAACATAAGCACCATTATGGTGTTTCCATTGTTACAGAAGACGCAACTGACGCGTTTCGAGGATTGTTCCTCTTAGTCGTAGCCTACGACTAAGAGGAACAATCCTCGAAACGCGTCAGTTGCGTCTTCTGTAACAATGGAAACACCATAATGGTGCTTATGTTTCTTCAATTTTGATTGGATTTTATTCAGTGCATCAATAAATGCTAAGTTTTATTTGAAAAGACCTTGGAGTGGAGCTGGATCTTGTTCACCGATTTTTTGCATTTGTGTCCCAAGCCGATGGGGCGTATCCGGGCTTCCTCCAATTTCTAATACTGAAACGGCATCACCGTGGATAGACTTCTCAAGTTATTTGAAGGTCAAGTAAGTGGGCTGTGTTTTCCCCTTTCCTTTTCCCTATTTTTTGGTAGTCATTTAAGGGCACAATGGTGGTCTATGTAAACCGCTAGCATTCTTTTTTCTGCTAGAGGAAAAAAGAAACGACCTTCCCTTTCTTCAAGCGGATTCCGCGGCTGAATCAGCCGCGGTGTCCACGTCGCAGCAGCACCCTCCGGACTAGGCCCATTCATTTGAGCCTAATCCGGAGCGAAAACCCATGACGGGATGTCATGCACTGCACCAGCATCCCGTTGAGGCAGCCACGACGGAATATGCACGTGCGAGTATTTGTGTGTGAACTAAACCTAAGGAGAACTGTCTTTCAGGAACCAGGTATCCTCCATTATCAAATGTTCATACTTCCACCTCAGATACACTGGAAAAATCTACACCTTATTCCAACACAAGACCTCTCCACACTGGTCCATGCCTTCATAATCTTATATAATTGCATGTATGCAGCAGACATGTGTATGAACAATTATCTGGGTGCCCGTTCAAAAATGGGGCTGAATTCAAAATTTTTAGAAATGTAGAACAGAACAGCACTCCAAAGTTGTGGTGAAATGGAGAATAACTTTTAAAGGGATCCTATCATACAAATGCTTTTTTTTCTGAGTAACACGTCGGAATAGCCTTAAGAAAGGCTACTCATCTCCTACCTTTCGTTGTCTTTTCCATACTGCCGTTCGCCTTAAATCCAGATTTTTGTCGGTATGCAAATGAGTTCTCTCACAGCACTGGGGGCGTCCCCAATGCTGCGAGAGAAATCTTTACAGCGCCATTTCCATCTTTGTCAGCAACGTCCTCTTCATCCTCTTTTTCCGGCGCAGGTTTCAGACTTCTAGGCCTCGGGCAGAGCAGACTGCACATCCCCACAGGCCACAAGAAAATGGCTGCTTACACAGTATTGGCGAACAGCGGCGCAGAGAAGACAATGAAAGGTAGGAGAAGAATAGCCTTTCTTACGGCTATTCCGAAGTGTTACTCAGTAAAAGAAAGCATTTGTATGATAGGATGCCTTTAAAGTTTACTTGATGACAAATCCATTAGCAACTCAGCCTGCTCTCCCTGACTACTAAAGGAACTTCTGCCGCCCCATAATCCTCGCGGACCTCTCAGATCTGCAGCACAAATAAACTATCCACCTTACACGATCTGTAGCCACATCTGCTGCCATGCCGCCCCCAATATCTAGTACAAATTAGCCGGATTGATCAGAGATATCTCATCCTTGGACAAGATTAAACCAAGACTCACTATGCATCTCTTCAATCTGGTATTTGAGGACAAGTAATACAGACACACATACATATACATTGTATAGTGCAATACACTGTTTAGTTAACCACCAGGCTGTGATCTGAGTCTATTGTGAGAAAAGCACATTACATGTGTGTGTTGTTGTTGTTGTTAGGAGCATCTAAGTCTCTTGTGAACTTAAAGATGTAGTTATGTACTAGAAGAAAGCCAGAGCTATGGAGAAGGAGCGAGAACTGACCTGAGCACTAGACTCCTTGTTCACCTGACGTCACGTATTTATGGCGAGCGCCCACCTAGCCCATGCTTCTACCTGCAGCAGCTCGGAGACCAACCGTCCTCAGACTGAGCTATTACATCCGGGAAGGGGTGTAATAGATCAGTCAGAAGGGGTGACAAGAAGAACACCATTCTTCCTTTTCGTTATTTCCATTCAGATATCTCTATCTAGTCCATATAAGTGGCGCAGTGGCATTCTTCAACTTAATTAGAGTACCCAAACAAAACAATATCATTTCCATCCAGTATGTACACATTGGTTTAGTCCGTTACCTTAGCAACGTAATGCATAAGCCTGGACGCCTGGCAGATGTTCCATTCTAGTGTGTAGAAGGACCTGTGGTGACGTCACGCCCATGTGACCAGTCGGAGGAGGCGGTGCTGTGCAGTAGATGTAAAATGTAAGCGCAGTCAGTTATAGTAGTTGTGCTGTGTGCACAGGGCTGTATTATTGTACTTTACTGTGTAACTAGAAGCAAAGAATACAATTGTCTATGTAATGTGCATGCAGCAGAGCTCAGTGTGTTTAATATTCATGCAAAATATTTGTACGGTACAGTATATATTGTGCAAAGTTCACACTAGCGTTTGGGTTTCCGTTCTTCACGTACTGCTTGGGGTTACCTGCAGACCCCATAGAGTATAATGGGGTCCCCAAGGTCTCTGCCCGAAATCGGCAATTAGAAAAGTCCCGCAAGGCAGAATAGAATGGAATCCCCGAACGGTCACTCAATGCTAGTGTGAACACAGACTAAGGCCTCGTTCACATCAGTGTTTGTATTCTGTCTGGGGGAGTCCACAAGAGGACTCCCCCCAACAGAATACCGAACGCAACTGCAATCGGTGTGCCAGAGAAAGCACACGGATCCCATAGACTATAATGTGAGCGAAGGGTAAGTGGGAAATGCTTGCACCAAAGCTGAGTGGAAAGACTGGTCATCCAGATTTACTAAGGCCCGGTTCACATTGCGTTCGGGTTTCTGTTCAGGAATCTGCTTGGGGATCCCCTGAACGCAAACTTATCCGCATTAAAAAAAAGCAGTTACCTAAGGAAACCTGTGGACCCAATAGACTATAATGGAATCCATGGGGGTTTCCGCTTAGTTTCTGCATGAAATACGCGGAGAGAAAAGTGCTCCTTGCAGGAGTTTTGTCTCCCCATTTTTCATGTGGAGAGGGGAACGGAATGGCCCAAACGCAGAAGTGAACTGGGCCTTAACCTGCTGCGTCTCGGAAGTGGCCAAAAATGTACTTCAACTTGCTGCGTTTTGGTGCACTATGAGACATCTCAGCAACTATTATTATACGGCCTCATTCACATCAGCGTTTGTATTCCGTCCAGGGGAGTCCACATGAGGACCCCCCCCCCCCCCCAAACGGAATACCAAACGCAACTGCAAGCGGTGTGCCAGTGAAAGCACACAGACCCAGTAGACTATAATGGGATCCGTGTGCTTGCCACCAGATTTCCGCAGGGATCATGCAGACAGGAAAGTTGTTCACAATCTACTTTCCTGTCCGTATAACACTGGGTTCACACCAGCGTTTGGGTCTCCGTATCAGGTTTCTGTCTTCTGCCGGCAGAAGACGGAAACCTGTCAGACATGGTCCGGCCGTTAGCGCCCGTGAGTGTTTTATGCTCTCCGCGGCGAAACCGTTTTTTTTTAAACTGGACACAAAGTCCTGCAAGTCTGACTCTGTCTGGTTAAAAAAAAACTATTTAGTCTCGGAGAGCATAAAACGGTCACCAGCGCTCACGGCCAGACACTTTTCAAACCCATTCTAGTGAATGGGTTTGAAACATGACTGCAGGTTTCCATCTCCTGTCCAGTTTCGTGCAGGAAACGGAAACCTGCAGAACGGAGACCCCAGGCGCAGATGTGAACGAGCCCTGATTTGTGCAGGCAGCACACGGCAAGCACACGGACCCCATTATAGTCTATGGGGTTCATGTGTTTTCTCTGTACACCGCTTGCAGTTCCGATCGGTATTCCGTTTGGGGGGTCCCCATGCGGACTCCCAGAACGGAATACCGAACACAGATGTGAACCAAGGATAACTCATGCTAGAAAAATGTGTGCAAGCAGAAGAGCATGCACAAAGGGGTTCACTACAAAAAAGTTCAACGCCCAAGGGTGGTCCAGGTGGGTAGAAAATAATTTAAAAAAAATTAAAAGTCTTTTCTGGACACAATATAGCACATTTAGATGCAATGTTTCTGAGGAGCTACAAGAAGAGTGTAGCTCAGCTGTGCTAGGCCGTTCCTGTAGCTCCAATTCACCTCTATGGGAGGCATGGGAACAATAATCCTTGGGTGGCCCAGTTTTAATATTACCCCCAGTGGCGTAACTACCACCATAGCAGCAGAGGCAGCTGCCACAGTGCCCGGGACAGCAGGGGCCCGGTGACAGCTGCTACCGCTGCTATCATTATTCTCGGAGGTCTTTTCGGACTCCCGAGTATAATGATCGGGGCCCCCTGTTGGTGGAATACTTCCACCAACAGGGGGCCCTGAAGTTGTAGCAACGGCTGACATACAGAGCTGCAGGTCTGGCTCCTCTCAGCGTTTCAGGACGCTCCCCCTCTCTCCCCTCCCTTTCTCTGCCTGTCCTCTACCCACCAATGAGACGGCTGAGGAGAGCCCAGGAGGCGGGGCTTATCCCTGCCGAGCTCCTGCTGTCCTGCACTCAAGAGGAGAAGAAGAAGCTGCTCCAGGAAAATGAAACTAAAGAAAGAAAACAGGTACACAGGTACATACTGGGGTTACTATACTTATTAATATCAGGCATTTGGGGTGATTACTTTTGTTTTAGTAACTCCATGTGCCTCATATTAATAGCAGTTAACCCTATCATGTCCCTCACATTAACCCCTGTGTGCCTCACCATAAGAGTTACTGATATGTGAGACATATGGGGTAATAATAATGAAGATACTTTATTATTACCTCCATGTCTCTCACATATCAGTAACTCTTATGTGAGGTACACAAGGGTTAATGTGAGGGTCATGATGGGGTTAACTGCTATTAATATGAGGCACATGGAGTTACTAAATTGTAATGCACATGACCAGATTTTTGATCCACAATTGTCCTGGTATAGCGGTCAGCGGGTGACATGACAGTATTTAGTCCTGTAGGGACCACTATTGGGTATAATACGGTGTGCAGGGGCCTCTAAGGGACATAATACTGTGTGCAGGGTCCACTATGGGGCATAATACTGTGTGCAGGGGCCTCTAAGGGTCAGTTCACACGTGAACTGCCCGCGCGGGTTTTGACACCGAGAGAGTTTTGCTGAAGCAATGTATTTAGGAAAAGTCTTACATTCACATTAACAAGCAGTATAGATAGGACCCTTGTGACGGGACAACCCCTTTAAAGGATACATGTCCTAGAGATGGAACCCGCCTCTGTTAGGTATTTATCATGGGAATACCCTTTTAATATTAATGCTACAAATTGATGTGAGGTCGCAATGGTTTGGTTATAGAGAGTGTAAGGGCTAGTTCACACGTGAGTATAAGGGGAGGTTTTTGACAGCGGATTTCGCGTCCAAAACCTCCCCTTATAATGGTGGTCTATGGAGACCGCCGGGCTTCTGTTCTCCGCTAGCGGCGAGCTGCTGCTAGCGGAGAAAAGAAAGGACATGTCCTTTCTTCAGGCGAAAGCCGCGCTGTCTCAGTCGCGCGGCTTCCGCCCCCCGCAGCTCCCTCCTATGTCGGCTCATTCATTTGAGCCGACAGCAGAGGGTTAAGCCGCGACAGCGATGGTCGCGGCGGGCGGGTTTTGACAAGAGAGAGACGCGGCTCGCCGCGTCTCTCTCTGTGTCAAAACCCGCGCGGGCAGTTCACGTGTGAACTAGCCCTAAAGGTAGTTGCACCCAGGCGCTGGTGTCTGAGATGGCCAAATGCCTAAAGCTACCCGCCTCATTGTTACATCAGAGGTGTATGGATCTTAAGTCCCTCATTATGAATTCAAGCCTTTGTGTTGTGATAGAGGGGGTGATGGAGGGCACTAGTGGTAGATTACTATATGCTCTTTAGGTTTTGCCTGTATCCTTGGGAACTGACCTCTAATATATCGTTATATTGCTTGTATACTACTAGTGTATACTACTGCTTGTATACTATTGTATGGTTAGTTGTTAGAAAGATAATGCGTTGCAGAGTGATGAGAGGGCATGTGGATGTAGACTAGGTGTGGAAAGCTGTCTTGACTTGTCCAGTCCTGCATCTGGCTAACACTGAGGGGGCATATCACAAGCTGTGTGAGATTTGTGATCCCCCCCCCACTGTGATGCTGTATGATCTGAGCAGTGTAGGTGCTGAACTGAACCCCATCAAGTGGAGATTGTGGGTAAGAGTTGGAATCCAACTCAGGAGGTCCCTGTGGACAATGGCGGTGACTTCTGTGATATGTAGGGATGGGCAGAACATGGTCTTTTGGTGCCTGTTGGGCACTGTGCTATAAGTGGTGGTTTTGCTTGTACTATAGAGCACTCGTGCTACATGCATGGTGGCCACGCTTCCGTCCGGAGCGTATTCCTATGCTAGCCCACATCTCTGTGACATCACCATGAGTGGTATGGGGTTTAGCAGGGGCCGGAGATCATGTGCTGTTTGCTCCTGCACGTTACAGGAATCCTCGATTTCTTTTTCAGGGAGCTTCAAGAGTTGGTATTTTAGGTCTTATCCAAACCAGATATCCAATTGAGGACTTCACTTTAGTACTTCCGCTGCTTAGATTATACAGCATCGTGGCGGGAGCGTAGTGGCACTGACCAACATCCGATACCAATCACCAGAAAACTCTCCGGTCTAAAGGTAGCTGCTCGAGCTTGGTTTGCTGCATCCTGCAGTCTTAGCTTTGCAGCAGATTGTCAGTGTTGTGTGGGAGGATGATGGTGTGCTAAGAGATATTCTTTGTTTGCAATGGTGGTAAAATTCTCATTCCAAATGTATGCAGTGGAGCGTTTGTGTCGGTCGGTTGTCATATTTTATAGCTTTACAATTTTTCTGTAAAATGACATGAACATACTGTCTGTTCTAGGCTTGTGCTTGCTTCAGGATTGGAGAACATGTGACATGGACACCTGGCTGGAAATTCATCTCGTATCAACTAGAAAGATGTTTTGGTTCTATGAAATGTTTCAGAGTTGTCTTTTGCGGTAAAGGGTTTCTCATGAACATCTCTAGATACAAATTCTGCATAGAACAAGATTCTTGAATCATCTTGGTGGTCAGTCTGTTTTTTGATTTGCAATGAAAACAAGGACTTTTAATGGTCTGGGACTTGTCAAACCCAGCAGTGACCTCTTCACATCAGCCAGGGACATGGCACAGGGAGATAACCCGGCCACAATGAGTAAATCATGGCTTGTAATATGCTGTATAAATTGTACATTCACGTTTCTTGTATTTGCTCAAATGTCTCCAGAAAAATAAAGTAATATTTCCCATTGTGATGGTTGTGTTCACATGAAGAGCTTTATTCTACTATGGCTTACAAAGGTGGAATTTCTTCTCCTCTTTGCAGGTCTGCAAACTGCCAGCAATACTACGAGCCAGGATTTTATAGGCCCTGCAAAAGGACCCTTGTCAGTCATGTGCAAGCTCCACTCCTAAATGTGACTGGTCACAACAGCCTTATGCATGGTAGAAGCTGTACAGGACTGAGCTAAGGGGATGGGAAGGGTGCTGTAGTAGAGCTGTGTAAGGTGGGGAAGAATAAGAAAGTAGCAGAGCTGTGTGGAATATACAGTGTGTATATATAATATAGTATCCAGCTGAAAATCAGAACTCTGTCACAGTTGGCAAATACAATAGTGAGGGTCCCATTTGGCAACCACTCTCCTAGAATATTACAGGGTCTTCCTATTTCTGCTGGGTCACTTACCAGTTGGAGTTCATATGATGTTGGCAGAGGATGATGCCATCTGCTTCCAGCTCCATACACTGCCCCAACAGCTGCGATGTTACTTCACCATATTTTACAGTCCCCCACATTGTGGAAAAAACTAAGGAGCGTGTTAATTTTACCAGCAGAAATAGTTGTCTTCCCCTAACAATGGCAAACTTTTTGCCACAAAGGTCTGGTTCACAATGACTTTAGTGTCTACTCACATTGCTCTAGTCATGACTGTAGTTAATGTTGTAGTCAAAGCAACCTCACAACATAACCATGGCCTTTTTTCTACGTCCATTCATTTTCTGGACTACTCTCAACCAATAAAAGTCTGAAGGGTCAATATTTATTCGGCTTTCCCTGAACCTGAGCTGTCCTTTCTTGAACATTTGCCACCTGTCTCAGGCCTTTGGACTACTCCCTGTACTGGGGCCACTCTGAGAGGTAACGACCTGCTAGTATCTCCATAGTGGAGTCTAGGAAAATAAGGATGGTTTTTTATCTACAAATGATGGGCCATGTTGTACAATTTTTAATTAGGGGGACCCCCAAAACATAAACAAATATGGCTGTATTGGGTATCTGTTTATGGCAAGGAGGTGCTTTTCTATAGTTTGCCTAGCAGAGAAGGTAGGTTCACCCCTGTATACATGCACATGCCCAGGATGTCAGGAGTAAAAGCTGTTACGCTAAAAAGGCTACATATTGAGGCTATTGACACAGGTATGTTATGATGGGGGTGGTGCTCCTGACCTGGGATAGCCCGTTTAAACTTGTTGAAGAATGAAGGTGGGCGTGCTGTGCCTGGCAAGCGGGACCCTCAGATCTAGGGTGAAAATACTGTTTAGTGCTTTTCCTACACTATGTCCCCTCTTGTATGTGTTCTAAAAAGAATCTTTGACACAGTTGTACCTAATACAGCTTCCAAATAATGATTCTATCCCCCCACCCCCAAACCTGGGTCCCATCTGTGCCGCTGCAGAACAAAAATACAAAACTGGATCTTACCTGAAATTTTGCTTTCTTTGAACTTAATGAAAAAACTCATCCAAAAAACACAGGTGGGCCAGTCTTTAACCGGTTAAGGACCGCTGGCCGTAAATTTACGGCCAGCAGTCCTGGTCTCTAAGACCAGCCGATAGTAAATTTACGGCCGGTCTTCAGAGACTCACTAGGCAGGGGGTGGGGCGGGGGGAGGGCAGGGGGGGCACCCTCTCAACAACGTTCAGTCGGACTCAGTTCCGACTGAATGTTTTAACCCTTTCGATCGTGCCATGAAACATCACGGCGCGATCGAAAGGGATCCGCTGCAGATTGAAGGTGATCGGCACCCCCCGCGGCGAGATCGGGGGGTGCCGATGTCAGTAGAAGGTAGTCTGGGGTCTGGCCAGTGACCCCAGACTACCGGAGCCCCACATACCTGGTGATCCTGCCAGGCGGTGGAGGAAGTGAGCGATGTGTCTCACTTCCTCTGCAGCTTACAGGACACGAGCAGGCTCATGTCCTGCTCGTGTCCTGCAAGCTACTATACAGAATCAGTTGATGCTTTCATCAAAGCATCAACTGATTCAAGTGTCCTAAATGGACACATGAAAAAGTAAAAAAAAAAAAAAGTTAAAAAAAAATAAAGTGTATGAAAAAAGTAATAAAGTTATAAAGCCCAAAAATCCCTTTTTCTCTATACAAAATGAATTATATAAAAAAAGTACTAAAAATTAATAAAAACAATGCATATTTGGTATCGACGCGTCCGTAACAACCTGTACAATAAAAGTGAAATAATATTTAATGTATACGGTGTACATCTGAAAAAAAAAAACGGAAAAAACCCGCCGGAAGTAATGATTTTTCACCATATCACCTTACAAAATATGCTATAAAAAGTGATCAAAAAATCATATGCACCCCACAATAGTACCAATAAAAAGCGCAGGTTGTCCCGCAAAAAATAAGCCCTCAACCAACACTGTCAACCGAAAAATAAAAATGTTACGCCTCTCAGAAGATGGCGATGCAAAAATCACTGATTTATGTCCCCAAATGTGTTTTTGTTCTGCAGAATTAGTATCGCATAAAAAAATACTATAAATGAGGTATCGCCGTAACCGTACCGACCCGCAGAATAAAGGCTACATGTTACTTATACTGTACGCTGCATGGCGCAAAATTTAAAGGGTACAACTCAATGCCAGGATTGATTTTTTTTTTTTTTTTTTTTTTTTTAAATCCAGCAAGAAAGAGTTAATAAAATGTATTCAGTATGTTGTAGGCACCCAAAAATGGTGTCATTACAAAATACATCACATCCCGCAAACAACAAGCCCTTATATGGCCGCGTCACCAAAAGAATAAAGAAAATATAGCATCTAGCAATGTGAAGACAAAATCACGCAAAATCGCCAAATCATTAGAATACAACTGGCGGCGTCAGGAAGGGAATATATAAGCGGTGTGAGCGAATATCAGTGGACACCCCAGATTTACAGCTTATGAGGGAACAGACACCAGAAGTGACCCCCAAAGTGACCCCCAGAGTGACTCCCCCAATCATAGGAGCTACTGGGACATAGTAGGGAATTTGGTGTCTGCAATGTTCTCCGCACCGCTTATATATTCCCTCTTCGCCATCCGCTGTGCAGTCACGTCTGGGATACTAATACTCACTACACCCCCTGATAAATTCTTTGAGGGGTGCAGTTTTCAAAATGGGGTCACTCCTTTGGGGAATCCACTTTTCTGATACCTTACAGGCTCTACAAACATGACATCTGAATCTGTACTCCAAAAGCCTCATCGCGCTCCTTCCCTTCTGCGCCCTGCTGTGCGCCCAAACTGCAGTTTATGACACATGTTTGACACATGTATGACACTGGTGTACCCGGGATAACGGACGTAATGTCATATGTGGGAATAAACTGATATTAGGGCACAGCCGGACACAGAAGGGAAGAAGGGTTATTGGGTTTTTGGAGCCCAGACGGTTTGGTTTTTGGATGCCATGACACCTTTGCAGAGCTGAAACGCCAGTAAAGTGGAATCCCCTGATATGTGACCTTATTTTGGAAACTACACCCCTGAAGGATTTATCCAGGGGTACAGAGAGCATTTTTAGCCCCCAAATTTTGCTATAACTTATTATCCATAAATGAATACGCAGATGATTGTGAGAACTGAAAATGACCATTTTTCCAGGAATCCGTCATTTCAGTGCGTAATATGTTGTGCCCGCCTTGTATCAGAGATGAACGCTCTGAAAGCTGTTGTACCCGGGATACCCGCTTACCAGTTTTTGGAGTGTCTCTGCTGACATAAGTCGGGCACAACATATCGGGTACTGAAATGGCGAATCTCTGGAAATTTTTCATTTTTAACTTCTCATTATCAGTTGCGATTTCATTTCTGGAAACTAAATAAATGCAACACTCAAGGGTTAAAAATTCTCGCTACGCCATTTGATAAATCCCATCAGTGGGCTAGTGTCCAAAATAGGGTGACATGTCTGCAGATTCCACTTTATTGACAATTCAGGGGCTTTGCAAAAGTGACGTCCAAAAACCAAACTGTGCACCAAAAACCAAAATAGCGCTCCTTCCCTTCTGCGCCCTGCTGTGTGCCCAAACTACAGTTTATGCAACATGTATGACACTGGTGTACCCGGGATAACGTACGTAATGTCATATGTGGGTATAAACTGATATTAGGGCACATGTATGACACTGGTGTACCCGGGATAACGTACGTAATGTCATAAGTGGTTATAAACTGATATTAGGGCACAGACGGACACAGAAGGGTTATTGGGTTTTTTGGAGCACAGATGGTTTGGTTTTTGGATGCCATGACACTTTTGCAGAGACCCTAAACTTGCCCCTACAAAATGGGGTTTACAGTTACCTCCAGGTCTCTCCAATAGGAACATGGCCCCCAGAAAGTCCCTCTAAATCTGTACCCCAAAAGCTAAAAAGCGCAGTGCTCCTTCCCTTCTGAGCCCTGCTGTGTGCCCAAGCAGCAGTTTACACCCACATATATCATTTTTTGCCCCTCGGGATGGCCCCTTAATAGTTTTAGGAGTGCAGGTCTCTGACAACACAAAGTGGGTGCAACGTATTGGGCACCGAAATGGCATATTTCTTTCAAAATTTCAATTTTCATTTTGGACATTCATTTTTTGGAAGCATTTTAGGCACAAAATGATAATACCCCTTGATTCATTCCTTGACAGGTGTAGTTTATAAAATGGGGTCACTTTTGAGGGGTTTCCATTGTATTGGTACTTTAGGGGCTCAGCAAATGCGACATGGCACCTGAAAACTATTCCAGCCACATCTGCCCTCCAAAATCCAAATAGCGCTCTTTCCATTCTGAGCCCCATCATGTACCCATACAGCAGATTATGGCCACATATGGGGTATTGCCGTGTTCAGGAGAAATTGTGTAACAAACTGTGGGGGGCTTTTAATTCTTTAACTACTTGCAAAATTAAAAATATGGCGCTAAATGGACGATTCATTGTGAAAAAAAAGTAATTTTTCATTTTTACGTCCCAATGTTAATAAAATCTGTGAAACAGCTGTGAGGCCAAAATGCTCACCAAACCCCTAGATAAATTCTATGAGGGGTGTAGTTTCCAAAATGGGGTCACTTTTAGGGGGTTTCCACTATATTGATACTTTAGGGGCTCTGCAAATGCGACATGGGACTTGAAAAATATTCCAGCAAAATCTGTCCTTCAAAAGCCAAATAGCCCTCTTTCCATTCTGAGCCCCGCCATGTTCCCATACAGCAGATTATGACCCCATATGGGGCATTTCTGTGTTCAGGAGAAATTGTTTAACGAACTTTATGGAGCTTTTTCCCCTTTATCCTCTTGTGAAAATGAAAAATGTGGGGCTAAATTGACAGTTTATTGGAAAAAAAGTAATTTTTCATTTTCATGGCCCAATGTTAATAAAATCTGTGAAACAGCTGTAGGGTCAAAATGCTCACTCTACCCTTTGATATGTTCTGTGGGGGGTGTAGTTTCCCAAATGGGGTCACTTTTAGGGGGTTTCCACTGTATTAGTACTCTAGGGGCTCTGCTAATGCGACATGGCACCTAAAATTATTCCAGCAAAATCTGCCATCCAAAAGCCAAATAGCGCTCTTTCCATTCCAAGCCCCGCCATGTCCCCATACAGCAGAATATGGCCACACATGGGGTATTGCCGTGTTCAGGAGAAATTGTGTAACAAACTGTGGGGGGCTTTTACTCCTTTAACCCCTTGTGAAAATTAAAACTTTGGGGATAAAGTGACATTTTAGTAATTTTTCATTTACACATCCCAATGTTAGTAAAATCTGTGAAACAACTGTAGGGTCAAAATGCTGACTATACCCCTTGATGAATTCTGTGAGGGGTGTAGATTCTAAAATGGGGTCACTTTTGGAGGGTTTCCATTGTTTTGGTACTCTAGGGGCTCTGCAAATGAGGCATGGTGCCTGAAAATTATTCCAGCAAAATCTGCTGTTCACACCCCCAGTGTCGCTCCTTCCCTTCCATGCACTGCCGTGTGCCCAAAAAATCAGTTTACGCCCACATGTGGGGTATTTCTATGTACGGGAGAAATTGCATAACAAAATGTGAGATGCATTTTCTCCTTTAACCCTTTGTGAATGTGTTAATTTTAGGTCTAAATGAATGTATTAATGAAAAAAAATGAAATGTCTAAATTTCACTTCCATATTATGTTTATTCTTATGAAAAACTTAAAGGGTTAACAAACATCCCAAATGCTGTTTTGAATAATTTGAGGGGTGTAGTTTTGAAAATGGGGTGATTTATGGGGGTTTCTATTATACAGGCCTTTATAATTCCTTACAGAACTGAAGCGGTCCCTAAAAAATTGGTTTGGAGAATTTTCTAGCAAATCTAGAAAATCGCTGTTACACTTGTAAGCCTTGTAACGTCCAAAATAAATAAAAAGACAATCAAAAGATGATGCCGATATAAAGCAGAGATATGGGAGATAATATTTATTCATGTATTTGGGTGGTATGACTATCTGCCTGAAAAGCAGAGAATTTCACATTTTGAAAATTGCAATTTTTTCCAAATTTCCATCAAATTTCCTAGTTTTTTTATAAATAAATACAAAAATATTGATTAATATTTACCACTAACATGAAGTATAATGTGTTACGAAAAAAACAGTCTCAAAATCATTTGTGTAAGTTAAACCGTCTCAAAGTTATTGCCATTTAAAGTGACACATGTCAGTTTTGAAAAAAAAAGGCCTGGTCTTTAACATACTTTTGGGCCTGGTCCTTAACCGGTTAAAGGGCTTTTCCTATCTCACTGTTTCAGCTCTGTCTGTAATTCTCTTCATCTCACTACCTGTATTTCTCCTCCCTCCCTCTTGCTAAATGGGCCAGAGAAGTCTCACAATGCTTATACAGATCAGATAATATGCAGATGTCTGTACAGAACTTAGTGTTATCTGTGTGTTTACATAGAGAGATAAGAGACTTAGTTTTATCAGCAAAGTGCAATTAGCTGAATCATTGTCCCGCTGAGCACTGAGTTAGTGACCTCACTTGTCCTATCTCCCAGGTTATGGTTATAGCAATGCTGTGAAAACAATGGGAGGAATAAGGTTGCATAGCAGGAGAAGAAAGCAGAATTTCTAAAGCAATATATTTAGGAAACGACTTCAATTTACATAAGCTACCAGTATAGATAGGATCCTTAAGATGGGGGCCCTTTAAACAAAAGAAGGGGGGCTATTTACCCTTCTGTGCTGCCATAGAATGAAAAAGACCAGTAGCATACCTACCAACTGTCCCAGATTCCAGGTCCTGTCCCTCAGTCCAGGTATTAACTCATCTGTGTCCTTGCCAGATGCAGATGAGTTAAAATGGTGAAGCAGGACCCATCCTCAAACAGCCCCTGCTTCACCGCCCTGTGTGAAGCACAATTCTCTGTGCTCCAGCCCTGGGAGCTGTAGGCATTAAACTGGGGGAAATGAAGAGGAACATTAAACTGGGGGTGGGGGTGGGACATTAAACTGTGGGAGGTAGATGGAGGGGGACATGTCTGCCTCTAGATGCTCCCAGTCTAATATCTCTTTCCTGTGACTCCCAGTTTTCTAATGTCCCCCTCCAGCTGTTCCCAATTTAATGTCCCTCTTAGCCTCCCCCTATTTAATGTCCCCACCCCCTCCATTTGCCACCAGTTTAATACCCCCTTCATCTGTCCCCAGTTTAATAACTCCCCTCCATTTGCCACCAGTTTAAAGTCCCCCTTCACCTGCCCCCAGTTTCTTGTCCCCACTAATGTGCCCCCTTCATTTGCCCCTAGTTTCATGTTCCCCCTCAATTTGCCCCCACAGTTTAACCCCTTAGCACTATTTCACGTACATGCACATCAGGGAATATGGGTTGTTCCCACATTCCCACGTTTGACCAGTGACCCCAGGTTGCCTGCAGCCTTCACATACCTGGTTGATCTTGCCTGTGTTGAAAGAAGTTAGCCTATGCGTTTGCATAGGCTAACTTCCTCTATAGACTGCAATACAAGTGTATTATGCAATACAATACAAGTGCCTATATTGCTGAATTAGTGATCCAGTGGATCACTGGTTCAGATCCCCTAGTGGGACATCAATAAAAAGTTAAAAAAAAATAGAAGTTAAGAGTATGAAAAAAAAAAATAATAATTAATCAAAAAAGAAATAATGATTTTTTTGCCATCTTGCCTTAAAAAAATCTTATAAAAAGTAATCAAAAAGTCACAGATACCCCAAAACAGTACCAGTAAAAAGTACCCACAAAAAAAATAAGCCCTCAACCAACTCTGTCAACCAAAAAAAAAAATGCTACACATCTCAGAAGATGACGATGCAAAATAATTGATTTCTTTCCCCAAATTGTTATTTGTTCTGCAAAACTAGTAACGTATAAATAAACAATATAAATGAGGTATCACCATATTCATACCAACTCGCAGAATAAAGGTCACATGTTACTTATACACTACGCTGTGTGGAAAAAAATTAAAAAGGTAAAAAGCAATACCAGAATTGCTGGGGAGGTTTTTAATCCACCAAGAAAGAGTTAATAAAATGTATTCTATAGTTTATAGGCACCTAGAAATCTTAGGAGCTACTGGGGATGTAGTAGGGAATTTGGTGTTCCCAATGCACTCTGCACAGCTAATATATTCACGCTTCACCATCTGCTGCGCAGTCAAGTCTGGAGTACTAATGCTCGTTAAACCCCCTGCTAAATTTTTTGAGGGGTGTAGTTTACAAAATGGGGTCACTCCTTTGGGGATTCCACTTTACTGGTACTTTAGAGTTTCATGACAAACATGACATGGCGTCCAGATACCAAACATCTAAGTATACACTTCAAAAGCCACACCATGACGCTGTTGCAGAACCCTGAAATGCACTCTTGAGCTCAAAATGATAATACCCCTTTATACATTTGTTGATGGTTGTAGTTTCTAAAATGGGGTCACTTTTTGGGGGTTTCCATTGTCCTGGTACTCAAGGGGCTTTGCTAATGCGACATGACACCTAGAAACTATTCCAGCAAAATCTGCCATCTAAAAGCAAAATAGCGCTTTTTCTATTCTGAGCCCCACCATGTACCCATAGAGCAGATTACGACCACATATGGGGTATTGCCATGTTCAGGAGAAATTATGTAACAAACTTTGGGGAGCTTTTTCTCCTTTTACCTATTGTGAAAATAAAAATTTGGGACTAAATTGACTGTTTATTGAAAAAAAGCAACTTTTCATTTTCATGTACCAATATTAATAAAATCTGTGAAACAACTGTAGGGCCAAACTGCTCATTATATCCCTTGATATGCTCTGTGAGGGGTGTAGTTTCCAAAATGGGGTCACTTTTGGGTGTTTCCAGTGTTTTGATACTCTAGGGCAGGGATAGGGAACCTTCGGCTCTCCAGCTGCTGTGAAACTACAACTCCCAACATGCTCCATTCACTTCCATGGGAATTCCAAGAACAGCAGAGCCAGTATGCATGCTGGGAGTTGTAGTTTTGCAACAGCTGTAGAGCCGTACGTTCCCTACCCCTGCTCTAGGGGCTCTGCCAGTGCAACATGGCACCTAAAAATAAACACGCAAAATTTGCTCTCCAGAAACCAAATAGCGCTCTTTCCATTCCAAGCCATTTACCCATACAGCAGATTCTGATCACATATAGGGTATTGCCGTGTTCAGGAAAAGTCTAACAATCTGTGGGTTGCATTTTTTCTTTTAACCCCTTGTGAAAATGAAAAGTTTGGGATAAAGTGACATTTTAGTAATTTTTCATTTACACATCCCAATGTTAATAAAATCTGTGAAAAGGCTGTGAGGTCAAAATGCTCACTATACCACTTGTTGAATTCTGTGAGGGGTGTAGTTTCCCGAAATGGGGTCCTTTTTTGGGAGGGTTCCTTTGTATTGGTACTCTAGGGGCTCTGCAAATGAGACATGGTGCCTGAAAACTATTCCAGCAAAATCTACTTTTCAAACACCCAGTGTTGCTCCTTCCCTTCCATGCACTGCCGTATGTCCAAAAATCAGTTTACACCCACATGTGGGGTATTTCTGTGTACAGGAGAAATTGCATAACAAAATGTGAGTTGCATTTTTTCCTTTAACCTTTTGGGAATATGTTAATTTTAGAGCTATATGAATGTATTATAGAAAAAAAGTGAAATGTCTAAATTTCGCCTCCATATTGTTTTAATTTCCGTGAAATACTTAAAGGGTTAACAAACTTCCGAAATGCTGTTTTGAATTGTTTTAGGGGTGCAGTTTTGAAAATGGGGTGATTCATGTGGGGTTCTAATATATAGGCCTTTATAATCTCCTTAAGAACTGAAGTGGTCCCTTAAAAATTAGTTTGGGAAATTTTCTTGTAAATCCGGAAAATCGTTGTTAAACTTCAAAGCCTTCTAACGTCCAAAGTAAATTAAAAGACAACCAAAAGATGATGCCGATATAAAGCAGAGATATGGGAGATAATATTTATTCATGTACTTGGATGGTATGACTATCTGTTTGACAAGCAGAGCAGTTCACATTTTGAAAATTGCGATTTTTTTTTTTTTTTTGCAAATTTCCTATTTTTTTTTTGATAATAAATATATAAATATTCATTAGATTTTACCACTAACATCAAGTACGAGAAAACAATCTCAAAATCACTTGTGTAAGTTAAAGCGTCTCAAAGTTATTGCCATATAAAATGACACATGTCAGTTTTGAAAAACGAGGCCTGGTCCGTAACGCACTTTTGAGCTGTCCTTAAGGGGTTAACTTAAAAAGCACTGATAGTCACTAGAGATGAGTGAACAGCATTCGATCGAATATCAGGCTATTCGAGATATTCGATTCCAATCGAATACCACGCTGCAAACGCAGTAAAAATTCATTTCCCCTCCCACCTTCCCTGGCGCTTTTGTTTACACCAATAACTGTGCAGGGCAGGTGGGATAGGAAGTAGGAAAGAGGAGGCATCGAAAAAAAATCGGAAAAAGTAATTGACTGGCTAAATCAGGTAACCTCCACTTTATACGAATAGTGGATTTCAGATTTGGTTCATGTGCGACTGTGAACTAGACTGGGATAAATGTACTGGCAGGGTTAGCTAGGAATTAGCTTTATTTAGGTGGGAATCTTACTCAAACAGCTCTTTGGGGCTCTGTATACCTTCCTTACCAGCCCGAGATACATGCAAGAGTACGGTCAATGCATTCCTATGGGAAAAAAGAGCTCCCGCATAACACAAGCTGCCAGCGATCCCGACTAGCATATGGTGCGCTGTCACAATGTGTTTGCATTGAACTTACTCTCGCATTTAGCTCGGGCTGCCAAGGTCTCATCACTTTCAAACTTCACCTGCAAGCACATCTTGTGGCAGCCCATTATATGCTAGTCGGGATCCCTGGCAGCTTGCGTTATGTGGGAGCTGACTTCTTCTCATAGGAATGCATTGACCTGCGTTGATTGGCCGAATGTACAGCATTCGGGCCAATCAACGCTGATTCTGCTGGAGGCTCGTCTGTGAGGAGGCGGAGTCTAAGATCGGTCCACAGCAGTCTCCATTGTGGTCCGATCTCAGGTGTAGCAGAGTTGAGCGCACAGCTCTGCTATATCTCAGGTATAGCAGAGTTGAGCACACAGCTCTGCTACATCTCAGATGTAGAAGAGTTGAGGGCGGAGCTCTGCTACATCTCAGGTGTAGCAGAGTTGAGCGCACAGCTCTGTAACATCTCAGGTGTAGCAGAGCTGTGCACTCAACTCTGCTACACCTGAGATGTAGCAGAGCTGTGTGCTCAACTCTGCTACACCTGAGATATAGCAGAGCTGTGAGCTCAACTCTGCTACACCTGAGATTGGACCACAATGGAGACTGCTGTGGACCGATCTTAGACTCCGCCTCATCACAGACGAGCCTCCGGCAGAACCACCGTTGATTGGCTGAATGCTGTACACTGTATAGCATTCGGACAATCAACACTGGTCAATGCATTCCTATGGGAAAAAGTCAGCTCCCGCATTATTAGTGGTGTAATACAGGGATGAATATTTCACTACTCACTCACTCACTATCTCTAATAGTCAACTCTCCTCTCTCCTTTGCTGCTCTGTAGGCAGTCTCTCCTCCCGGAGCGTTCTACAGGCTGTAGACGCAATGTAAGTGACGTCATCACATCACGAATACAGCACCCCGGGGGTCGGAGTGCACGTCGGAGAAGCAGGAGATGTCTATGGATAGCTCTGCTTCATTCGCTACTGAAGTCAACTCATCGGTGTTGCGAGAGTTGTAGCTGAGACATACCTCCCACCGACTGGGACTGCGGGACACGACCCACAATCCGGGACTGTCCTTCAGAATCTGGGACGGTTGGGAGGTAAATCACTGTGTGTCTTATCCCTATGCAAGTCTTCAGTAGGTGATACCTTTTTTAATGGCTAACTCATAATGATGACAGAATATGACGTTTCGAAGCTTTCCTCTGAGCTTCTTCTTCAGATATAACTAAAAAACACTTTCTAGAGGCTGCATATTTATGTACAACAGGACACATAGGGATAGGATTACAGGAGGGAGGGGGGAAGAGGCTTATTACAATATACTTATAAACAACAAACAATCAATTGCCAGATCCCCCAGTTCTTATCTTAATGGCTGTCTTAATGATGTGTATAAAAAGACATAAACCCACGTGAGATGTTCATCCCATTGTCCAACGTCTGGAATAGGGTCATGGCCTTGTACTCATAAATCAGTCGCTGTTTCCTTGATTTAAAGTTCCCTTTTAAGATCAAGATTTTCATGTCATTGGTGATATTATGATCTTCCTGGCAAAAATGATTTGGCACGGGAAGATCAGTTCTCTGTTGTTTGATTGTATGGCGATGTGAATTAATTCTCATTCTGAGTTTCTGACCAGTCTCTCCAACATACAGATTTTCAGTGGAACATTTGGTGCAAATGATCAAATACACCACATTAGGTGTGTTACAGGTGAACGTACCTGGGATTTTATATTCCCTGTTAGAGTTTGGTATCTCTATCCTGTCAGTGGTCAGTATGTGCGGGCAGGTTTTGCACCTCTTCTGTCCACATGGAAATGTTCCTTTGTTAGTTGGAGGTGACAGTGAGCTGCTAATAATCATATTCCTGAGGTTTGGTGGCTGTCTGTAGCATAGGAGAGGCCTGCCGTCTAACATCAGCGCCCAGGAAAGAAGGGCCATAAAATCTCTGAGAAATAATAACGACATCATCATTAAACCAGCGGACAAGGGTGGCGCTATAGTCATGATGGACACATCAGACTACATACAGGAGGCACACAGACAACTGAATGACACACACTACTACTCCAAGTTGGATTCAGACCCCACAGTGGAGTACTCCAAAAAACTAAAAAAGGTTATCTCCGGCCTATCTGATGGAGCAATAAGCCTAAGCAGCCTCATACCAGCAAGCCCTAGGACAGGGACTTTTTATATGCTTCCAAAACTGCACAAACCTGGGAACCCAGGGAGACCGATCATCTCATGTGTTGGGACTCTCACTGAACAAATCTCTGGATGGGTGGAGGGCACTCTGAAACCCCTAGTGAAGGATACAGCAAAAGGCTACTGCAAAAAGACAACCGTCTAAAATCCATATTTTCTGACCCCCCTCTCCTATGCTACAGACAGCCACCAAACCTCAGGAATATGATTATTAGCAGCTCACTGTCACCTCCAACTAACAAAGGAACATTTCCATGTGGACAGAAGAGGTGCAAGACCTGCCCACACATACTGACCACTGACAAGATAGAGATCCCAAACTCTAACAGGGAATATAAAATCCCAGGTACGTTCACCTGTAACACACCTAATGTGGTGTATTTGATCATTTGCACCAAATGTTCCACTGAAAATCTGTATGTTGGAGAGACCGGACAGAAACTCAGAATGAGAATTAATTCACATCGCCATACAATCAAACAACAGAGAACTGATCTTCCCGTGCCAAATCATTTTTGCCAGGAAGATCATAATATCACCAATGACATGAAAATCTTGATCTTAAAAGGGAACTTTAAATCAAGGAAACAGCGACTGATTTATGAGTACAAGGCCATGACCCTATTCCAGACGTTGGACAATGGGATGAACATCTCACGTGGGTTTATGTCTTTTTATACACATCATTAAGACAGCCATTAAGATAAGAACTGGGGATCTGGCAATTGATTGTTTGTTGTTATAAGTATATAGTAATAAGCCTCTTCCCCCCTCCCTCCTGTAATCCTACCCCTATGTGTCCTGTTGTACATAAATATGCAGCCTCTACAGAGTGTTCTTTAGTTATATCTGAAGAAGAAGCTCAGAGGAAGCTTCGAAACGTCATATTCTGTCATCATTATGAGTTAGCCATTAAAAAAGATATCACCTACTGAAGACTTGCAAAGTTTTTTTGTTTTTTATATTTTATAACCACTGGCTAACACGGTACCAAAAAAAACATTTTCCTTTTGTCTTATCCCTGTGAGTAAAGAAAACCAAAGACTTTCTAAATTCTGAACTTGCTACTTAAATGTTAGTGCTCCACATGGTTACTAGTTATGTCTATGGGGGAACCAGTACGAATTTCCCATTGGGGCCTAGGAATGGCAGGACACGCTTCACAGCAGCAGCCGGCTAGTAACACATGAGGTAACTGAAGCCGGCTCTACTACACTGCGCGGGTTGCTTGGTTACAGGTAGGCGTAGCCTTCTTCCCCCCTCCAGCATCGCGTCTCCGCCCAGCTCCCCCTGACAGAAGGGTTGTGTGTGATGACGTCATCTCTCCTGCAGCATGTCACAGGTCTGAGGCATGGAGACAGCGGGATCCGCTCTCACATAGGACGGGAGTCCTCCTAGTGCTAATACATGCAGAGGGGAACCTCTATCCCCTCCTCCATCCTGCTCAGGGTGTGATCATACTAGCCGGCGAGACGCCCCCTTTCTTCGGACTCCGGCATCCTGTTACTGCCAGAAGATTGAGCAAGGGCGGGAGGGCTGCTAGCCAAAGCCAAAAACTAGCCGGCCGGCAAGAGCCTGTATTGTGGAGTGTACGGCGCGTGCAGCCTGCGGGGGTCAACTACTTGTATCCCGTTATTAGGGCTGATAGGATTCCTGCCAGCGACAGATATGACATTGTGAGAAGACACATCTCCTGCAGGCTGACAATCCAGGGGAGCCCTCAGTGCTGCGGCTGAGCTGGTGAGTGCACAGCTATATGGGTTACTTCTACCGTATGTATCATCACACTGTACCCAACACTATGCTCCTCCTATAGACCAGCTGGAAGTCACACTCATCACAACACACACCTATAGACAACACACACACACATATATATATATATATATATATATATATATATATATATATATATATATATATATATAGCCTCACATATATGACGTGACATATGTCATCCTAGCTGCCTGCTGCAGGCATTATAGACATCAGGAGAAGATGATTGACCCTGAAATGGTTAATACTGTACATCTGCTGTGTTTACCTGCCATTTTATGTTGTATTCTTCAATCATTGATCTGGCTATCTATCTATCTATCTATCTATCTATCTATCTATCTATCTATCTATCTATCTATCTCTGGGGCCCTGTACAATGTGGTATTTCCATTTTATTATGGAGGACAGGAAGGGATATGATGTAATGTTTACATGCAGCCTCAGTTATGGAGGAGATCCAGCTATAGCATAGACTGAGATAGATAGATAGATAGATAGATAGATAGATAGATAGATAGATAGATAGATATGTGTGTGATGTGCAGCTAGTATATAGTGAGGCCCGTTTCTTTCCTGACATTCTTCAAGGTTAATGGATGTTGACAAGGGTATAGTTCTGGGAATATGGTACTCTGCTTGCTTGTGCTGTGTCTCTGTAAAGCAAACACCTGCAATGTAGCAGTAAACAACAATAAAGCCTTGTTCACATCTGCATTGGAGGTTCATTTAGGAGGCTCCATTGCAGATTCTGTGGGACACCACAGCCGAAGCCCAAAGGGCCCCCTTATAGTCAATGGGGCCTTTTCACCATGTTGTCCATTGTGTGACAGATTAAGCACTACTATTGACTATTATTTTCATTGTTTTGCATCTAAAATGGAACTGAACTGTGGAAAAATCCAGTGTGAAGTCAGCCAAAGTCTGTTCAGTAGAAATATTATCATTTCAGGTCCTATTAATCTGCTGTGAGTTGGTTGATACTGTTCAGTGATCTTCCTATAAATACACATCATTTTAGTGTTTATAGTGTTTACCTACGGAGGTAGGAGCTAAAGTGTTTTGCCCCAGTCAGGAAGTCGGTGGGGGGAGGTGGGGGCTTTATAACAACTAATGCAAGAGGGATTGGAGGGGTTATCCATAGAAAAGCATTAGGTTGTAGAGTGAGGCCTCACACACACAGCCATGGATAAAAACAGCTGTGAAAAATGAATCAAATTGTTCAGATTTTTCACGGTCGCTTTGGTTCTGTGGTGCAAACTTTTTTTTTTTTTTTTTTTTTATGGCTTCATCGTAAACTTGAGACTGTGTGACAGTATGGACGTGAACTTGCATGTCTGTTTATTTACAGATTATGGGTACATAAAAATAAAATCTGAGGCTTGCTCTTTCTTTTACTGATCATGGGTGCCCCTTAAATCTGACAGCATACACACATCATCCATCTTCTCTCCATATATGATAATATGGTGCATCTTTAACGCAAGGCCCTTACTTGCATCACAGATGTGCCTCGTCCCTGATCTGCCTCGCTCACCACTTTCTGCGGAGGGGTGGGCCAGGGTGGGGACACCTCGGCCTTACATGTTTATCAGAGCTTATGTCAGTGTTTTTCGGGTGAGTTATACAGGAATGTTATGGCAGTACATGACTGATGTAGACTTCAATTCTGGCAAACTGATGTCGCTGACTGATGTAGACTTCTATTCAGGCGCTCTGGCATGCTCCTGATCTATCAAGAGGCTTTTGCCAGTTGAGACCTTTATTATGACTGGTGTACAAATCTGCCCCAATGTGTATTGCTTACCTCACCATTCCCATGTGTTCTGATGCTTTGACACAGACATGTGACTACTTGCTAGTGTCCGAGATTGCAGTAGTTACATGTCCAAGTTGAAACATCATTACTAGAGGTCAGGATACATGACTTCCACCAGGCTCGTGGAAGTAGTCGGAGATTGGAAGGTATTACTAAGGGTGGGTACACACTACCATTATTAATGTCTGTTGCTGTCATCCATCATAAGATGAGGGCAATGGACATGAACAATAGTGAAGGGACTAATACAGATGGAGCACCCTCTGTCATTCTTTCTCATGTAAAATACATGGCGGAAGCTTTTTGCCATGAAGTTTTTTTTTTTTTCATTTTCTGATGGTAGAAAAAGTCTTGCATGCAGGACTTTCTTCTGTTATAAAAGTAAACAAACAAAACGTAAGGCAGCGTCCGCCATGTTGTTTATGATAGTCATTGGGAGTGTATGCAGATGCAGGGGGCTCTGTCTGCATTCGTCAACGGACATTCATATAGGTAGTGTAAATGTCCCCAAGGTTTGTTATTTTATAGCACTATAGGCTTTTGCGAAAACATTTCATAGGCCTGGACTACCACATTTACTAAGGACACTAAAACCTGATCATAGTTTTGGGAATGTATCTCAGGTTGGGAAGAGTTGCATTTCTAGACCCATAGAATCGTCTGAGAGGGCCGTGCAGCAGATATTGTAGTATAGCCATAAAGGAAAGGGCACCTATCATTCCCATGCAACTCAATGTAATATGGTGGTTTCCAGAGAGCAGAACTCAGTTTCTAGATTATGTAAAATGGAAATCTGTAGTGTTCCGCTGTTATCAGCCGTATAGGCCACATCACGTATATGTGAGACCTGTAGAACATCTGCACTGTAGATAGATGGGTAGTGATGTGTATGACGTGGGGAGGACCTGTTGTAATGTCTGTATTTTTCAGTGCATGTTTGTATCCCCTTGTATGATAATAAATGCAGGGGCACTTTTTCTTTTTTACCTGTTGTCAGGCTGGCAAAGGGAACGGCAGATGTATTTTAAGGAGCAATGTCGGTGGAAGGGCTAAATGTGTTCACTGAAACAGTCACTTCAGGGGTGGTGACATAATTCCGTAGGAGCGTGTACCTGGCTTTAAACATTAAAAGGTTGTCCAGGAGTAAAAAACATAAATAAGGCAGTGTGGTAAAATAGAAAATTAATACACGCCTGTTCCCATCTCCCTGTACTGCGGCTCTGAAGGTCCTTGCCAGTCTGTGCTGATGGACATGTGACCGCTGCAGAGCTGATATGGTCCTGTACGGCATGCCATCGATTCAGAGAAGTAAGCTGAGCTAAGTGGGGCCACTGGGATAGTGGTGGGCATAACAGGTGAGTATAAGTCAAACTGTCATTGCCCCCCCAATACCATGTTCATTTCTTGCTTTTTGGGCTAGTTCACACGTGAACTGCCCGCGCGGGTTTTGACACAGAGAGAGACGCGGCGAGCCGCGTCTCTCTCTTGTCAAAACCCGCCCGCCGCGACCATCGCTGTCGCGGCTTAACCCTCTGCTGTCGGCTCAAATGAATGAGCCGACATAGGAGGGAGCTGCGGGGGGCGGAAGCCGCGCGGCTGAGCCTGCGCGGCTTCTGCCTGAAGAAAGGACATGTCCTTTCTTTTCTCCGCTAGCAGCAGCTCGCCGCTAGCGGAGAAAAGAAGCCCGGCGGTCTCCATAGACCACCATTATAAGGGGAGGTTTTGGACGCGAAATCCGCTGTCAAAAACCTCCCCTTATACTCACGTGTGAACTAGCCCTTAGTAGGTTTTTTTTTTTAATACATTGGATATCTTGAGGGCCACAGGACTCCTGGTTTCTGTCTTCTGGCATTGCTGTTTAGCTTTTAGGGTGTAAATCTTAATTTTCATCTTTATGTTATCAGCTTTAATTCCTCAGAGTCCCCATAAATTCTTTTTTTACCGATCGCTCTATTGGCATACGGTGTGGCAAGTCTCCAGACATAGTTCATTACTATACTTTCTGGAAATTATCCAGGTTAACCTACAGTCAAGTTATAATGACTATATTTCCATTTATAACTTTAATTACACTTTTATGTGATCCTGCTATTTTGTTATTACTGGCATAACAATTTTTGACTTTTTAGAAGAAATTTTCTGCTGTGTTCTGTGCAAGCAAATGTCCAGAAGCTGCTGTATTTTTTATATATATAAGACTTACTTCCTATTAGCTACTATATGTTACAGAAGCCCTTGTACATCAAATGGATTCTCTGACCATTAGACGTGTACATGATGTGACTTATAGGCACTTATCGTACCGGTGGCTGTTTTTGCGAGTTATTCCGTGACAGACACAGCGTCTCATACATGGACAGGAAGTCAGTTTTGCTCACATTCATTTTGTATAGTCTTATTTGTGGTCATATGACACAGCTGAGGATCAAAAGTGGAGTGGCTAATTCAGTAACATGGGCTATACAATAAAAACACTTGTGGCATTGCATGTTAGTGTTCTTCCGGGATCCATTGTTACCCAGTTAGCTCATCATGTATGTAGCCTGATACTCTCCACATGTATTCTGTCTGTTCTTGAGTCAGCAGTTTGCACCAAACTTTGTGTGGTTTTGTCACATGGTTCTTGGCCAGCAACATGAAAACCCAGTCTAATGGTCTCTACAGAAAGCATTATTTCCATTTGTTATATAGTGGCAACTTATTCTACAGCACTGTACGATATTGTACACCTGTCCGCATAAGGGTCTGGCTCCAATGTCTTTCTGACATGCTAAGGCCTGGTTCACATCTGTGTTCGGTATTCCGTTCAGGGGAGTCTGCATGGGGACCCCCCGAACGGAATACCGAACGCATTGACAAACAGTGAGTTTATGAAAGCACACAGACACCATAGACTATAATGGGGTCTGTGTGTTTTCTGCGCGGTGTCCGCACGAGTCATATGGAGAGAAAAGTACTTCAAGAACTAATTTCCTCTCTGTATGACTCGTGTGGAAAACACACAGATCCCATTATAGTCTATGGGGTCCGTGTACATTCATTCCTCACCGCTTGTCAATGTGTCCGATATTCTGTTTAGGGTGCTCCCCATGCGGGCTCCCGAAAAGGAATGCCGAACGCGTTGACAAGCGGTGAGGGAATATCGAATACATTGATAAGCGGTGATGTGTACCAAGCCTAAGGCCAGTTCACCTATGAGTATATTTTGGAGTGTGGGAGTTTTCGCAAATGATGGTTTTTATTCTGCCCTCACCACTTTTTCGATAAGGGGGCATGTTATGAGTGAGCCCTGACAATTTTATCATTTTATGCTAGCTGTGAATTGGCATAGATTTAATTGGAAACGCACGGACTGCTTGGGATATTAAGAGTGGCGTACAATATTTTTGTCTTCATAAATCTCCCCTATTGTTGATTTATTCTTTTTCTGCCTGTTTTCTGCATTTTGTTGTGATCTGCTTCAGATGTGAGGAGGAATGAAGTAATCGTTATAATGTGCAGAAGTTGATAATAACAATGCAGCGTTGCTATGCGGATTAGATGGACGTTGCTGGTTCCTACTCTGCAGTATGTCAGTAATTCACTCTCTACAGCAGAGACTTGTAGGGAAATCTATTTCAGCCTCTTGTGCAATCACATAACAGAAATACCTTTCACGCTGGATTTTAATGTTATGGAGCAAATATTTGCAGTGTGTATTCTCCGTGTGACTGCAGTGCAGTGTATCACATCCTTGTACATGAATGATGCTTTTTGTGTTGGCAACTAATTAGAATTCAACTTCCGTTTTTCTAGGGCAGCATAGAAAAGAAAGGAAGTGATCTTAGAAGTGTCTTTGGGCCTTTCAGCCCAACCTTGTATTAGGTTGAGGAGGATCCTATTGTATAAGCTGGGCTAAATAAAGTTCAGTTCATGAATTTGTCCATGACTTGTTGCAGAATTATGGCAGTACCACAGGTTTTAGAGGAGAAAAATAGGGGAAAAAAAATTTCAGGCAAAAAATGGTAAAATATTTAATATATGGGAGTTGTAGTTTTGGAACAGCTGCAAGGCCACATTGACAGGTGACCCTGCAGCTGTACGGGGATGTATAGGGCGTTTTTTTTGTGGGGCCAGGTGTACTTTTTAGATATACCATTTTGGGAAATGTTTATTGCTTAGATCACCTTTTATTTAATTCAGAGGCAAAACAGAGAGAAAAACCCAGCGGTTTAGCACTTTTGATTTTGACGTTCACTGTACATAAAACTATTAGTAGACCGGGCATTTTCAGACACAGGGATACCTAATGTGTATGTTTCACAGTAATGTTATACTTTTATATGTATTCTAGGGAAAGGAGGTGAACTTTTATTTATTTTATTTTTTATTATATTTTTTTTAAGTGTTTTTTTTTTTTTTTTTTTTTTTTTTTTTTTACTATTTTAATATCCCCCGCCTAGGGGGCTTGAACCTGCAATCATTTGATTGCAAGTCCCATAGACGGCAATACAAGTGTATTGCCGTCTATGGGAGATTCTATACATTACTATCGCGGAGGGTCATAGACCAGCCGCGATAGTAATATATATCTATGACAAGCCTGGGAGCCTTCATTAGCTCCCGGCTGTCATCGGAACAGGTCGGCTCCTGCGGCCTCACCGTGCAGGAGCCGGCCTGCATCACTAAAGGTATGGGGCCGGTGGGGACCGGCCCCGGGGCTAACTGACTGCCAGGACCTGCGGAGGAGGAGCGGATTTGCAGCATGGCCGCGCTACTGTCACCGCTGGTTTTCTTCAGCGGCAATCTGCAGGCCCCGGCAGCTAAGACAGTCCCCGGCATCTGCTGTAATAGACCGGTGGATGCCGGGGAGTGTCTTAGCTGCCGGGGCCTGCAGTATTGTCACGCTCCTGCCGCTGAAGAAAACCAGCGGTGGCAGTAGCGCGGCCATCCCACATTCAGACTATAAGACGCACCCTAATTTTCCTCCGAAATTTAGGGGGAAAAAAGTGCGTCTTATAGTCCGAAAAATACGGTACCTCTTTCGCCAGTTTCTGTGTCGTTCCTGGTGGAGAGACACATTAGAATTCCTAAAGTGTCTAGCCCTTTTGTTCCAGGACTAGTGATGTTCCTGGCTGGAGTCTTACTGAACATTGTTATAGTTTATCCTATTCATAGGCCATAATCTATGTATCGACCTATGATCTTACATAGGCCTTATTCTTTAATGTGCGTAGGCCGTAATCCGTGTAAATTGATGGTGTTATAACAATGTGTCATCCTTCAGATGTCATGTCCATGGATTCACGTGAGATACATAGTATACTTTTTACACTATTCATGGCTCAATACATTGACCTTTGCTCAGACATGGCAGTAGGAAGCAAAGTTAGGCCTCGTGTACAAGCACCGTATGTACTCGAGTATAAGCCGAATTATACTCGGGTCAGCAAAAATTTTTTATTTTTATTTATTTAAGGGGGGGGGCGCAATATCAATGTATAGAATCTCCCATAAAATAGTGGAAAAAAAGAAGCTTTAACCCCTTCCCGACATCCGCCGTAATAGTACGGCGCATGTCGGGTGTGTAACTATTGTTTCTTTTTTTTTTTTAAGATGGGGGGAGGGGGTGTCTATGACCAGCCGCAATATCAATGTATAGAATCTCCCATAAAATAGTGGGAAAAAAAAAGGAAGCTTTAAAAAAATAAAGGAAGGGGTTAATAGGAGCACTGCAGATACGCTATATTCAGCCAGACTGAATTCCAAGTGGGGGAGAAAAATCCTAGTCCTCAAGCTCAGGGAAGGGGCAGACAGACAACCAAAACACCCCATCCCCTCCCCCAGCAACTACTGCACCCAAAAACTCCAACCATTTTAATTTTTGAAATTTTCCAGTAGCTGCTGCATTTACCCCCTAGGCTTGTACTCGAGTCAATAAGTTTTCCCAGTTTTTTTGTGGTAAAATTAGGGGCCTCGGCTTATATTCGGGTCGGCTTATACTCGAGTATATACGGTATTTTGGCTTTTGCTGTCTGAAAATACTGATCTGCAGTCCGCAAAAAAAACATGTTAGTATGCCTCCACTACAATTGTCTGTGCTGCAAATGCAGACAAGAATAGAACATGCGGTCTATATATATATATATGGTACAGACATGGCTTCAAAAACCACTGGCATGTGTGTGGTCTCATAGAAGTGAATAGATCCATACTTATCTTCAATTGTGAATAAAAACTATGGTGATGTGTTTGAGGCCCTATGGCTGGTATGGTATGTGGTGGTGAGCCTACTAAGGAACCTCTTAGGCCAAGACTTCTCTGCAACATATCATTCATGTTAGAAAGCAATGCTAAACACTCACATCTCATGTGTGATAATTTGCTTCCGCCAATTCCTGAAATCGCGATGTAGGCTTTTCTGTGACTATTGTAAACTTCAAGCGTTTTATAGTCTGGTAATCTGCAATGTTATAAACATAACATATGCTATGGTTTAAGGTACTTATTTTTAACCTAATAGGCTAAAGTGTTTTGACTGTTGCCTGGGAGTTTTTCACTGATGGTCTTTTTATTCAATAGGCATTTCTGTTCTAAATATCATCTTTCATTGGAAGTGCCTAACAATTGGATGCTGGAATAAAGAATTTTATAATATTTGCAGTTTTTAGAGACCAGGACTTCCAGTGGTGTGTTGGAATGCTATACTAAAACTAGGCATAGACCTAGAGTTGATGACATGATACTACAAGCTTCCCATTGTGGGGCAATTTCACGGATTTGCACGAGTTTCCTCTGATCATAAAGTACACAAGAAGAGTTGTGAATCAGAATTGATAAGTGTGACAAGGAAATAACTTATTTAGGCCGTGTTCACACTTGCATTAACCACTATGCTGGGATCCTCCATTGCAGATTATAGCATATTTGATGAAAGAACAGCAAAGTATACAACTCAGTTGAACACAACCCAGTGGACCCTATTATAAATCTGTGACGTTCTGTGTCTGCTGTGCACAGATCCTTCACTGCACTGGGGTTTCTATTCTTGACTGAAACCAGAAGGGAAATGTGACAGAGCCTGTTATAAATGATACAATATTGTTTAATAGTAAGGCCGTTTTTATTATTGTAAGGACTTTCCTTTGTCTGATATGATCGTGGTGATACGGGGTATGGTCAGAAATGTGGCTTCCTGTTTGGGTAATTTCAGCCCTACAGTGTTAATGACTCATTTCTTTCAGAATGAATTGAGGCGTGGTCCTTAGCTTAAATTTCAAACCGTGTGACTCCCCTTCGAACCAACAGCATGTATGTGTCATGAGTTCGCTCTGTAATAACTGGGGATAATGGTTCGAAAAAATGTATCTTCTGAAAGTGTTTTGTATACAGAGTAGTCATCTGCTAAAAATATGTACAGTATAGTCATTGTTTAATAAGCTCTTATTGTATCTTAGGTTTTGTTTTGTATCCAGACGTTTTGTAATTCTGATGGCGCAAAAGGTCTTTCTGTATGACATCGGTTATTGGTGAAGATGGAATAATGATACCTTTTCACCAGGGCAGCACATTGAACCAGACTGAATTTAGAGACCATTCCTGCCTCTAAATCAGTTCCAAATTCTTATCAGATACTGCCTCACGTTGTTTTCAATGGGAGTCAGTGGCAGATACCTTTTATTTTCCAAGATGCTGAAAAAAGTTGTGACCTGCTTGATATTACTGTGGAAGAGTCAGTGGCAGAACCTGCGGTGCAAGACACTCTGCTGAGTAAGGGTATGTTCACACAGGGATTTTTGCAGGCTGATTTTTGACACAGAATCTGCCTGCAAAAACGTTTCCCATACATTTTAATGGAAGTCCTTCGCTTTTTTTTCCCGCTAGCGTTCTTTTTTTTTTTTTTTTCCAGCTAGCGGTAAAAAGTGACATGCCCTATCTTCCTGCGGATTCAGCCACGGCTACCGGTGCTGGAGACTCCCTCCCGATTAGACCCTTTCTTCTGTGCTTAATCAGGAGCGGCATCCCGTTGTGTCTCGCCACGCAGAAAAGTCACACAGCGGAAAAAGTTTCCACCATGTGAACATATCCCTAACTCCATTATGTCTGTGGCTAATCAACATGTAAAGCTACAGCGCAAAGTAGAAGCTGGGAAGTAGAAGTCCACCTCAAAGAAGACCACCTTCACCTAATTTACTTAAAAATCTGTTACCCATGGACCCCATACAAACCTCCAATGTAGAGGAAGCACAGGTGTGAACTTAGCCTTAACCTGGTCTTAAAATAATTTTTCCACTAATAACACTTAGCCCCTTTTTAAAGGTCACATTCCCAGGCATAAGGGTTAAATAGGTTGTAGCCCACAGCCCAGCAGCAAGTGGAAGTAATGGGGGCAAATTGCCCTTTTGCTCCCATTGCCCAAGTGTTATTCACCTCCCCTGTACTCTGGCACGACACCCTGGAGTTGTGATGTTGGTGTCTGTGTCACAGCACCATGGTCCCTGGTGTTAGGCAGGAGGCCCAAAGAGAATGGAGTCACGCGAGTGACACTGTTTTTCTACGTTTGATCACCTCCTCTGGTCGTCCATTTACAATATTTTTGGGTATGTAGAGCACCCCAAGTACAATACTAGCAGTTCCAGTTTGGATGTTTTCAGTTTGACAGAAACTGCAGGTAGAACCAAGAGAAGAGTGTTGTGATAAATGAAATAAAATAACCGATGTGCACAAAATATCAGTTATCTGGGTTGACTTTCAGTTTTGGTTATTTTTCGATTTATTGCCCAGTCCTAGACTCCATTATAATCCATGAGTCCATTGGTATCGGTGGTGCTCATCATATGTGGATCCAATTCCGACTTTGTTTTCCATTGTTAGGTTTCCATGATGGAAGTCCCTAAGCAGATGTGAACCCAGCCTAATGCACAAAATGGGGGTTAATTCATTAAGACCAGCTTCATTTACTTCAGTATTGAATCTTTTACTTCAGTTATAGCTGGCGTACATTGCAGGCATCACTTATTCCAGAACATGTGTAACTGATCTTGAATCTGGCTCATATGATGACTATGTGATGATTTTACAGTGCAAAAGTGGTGCAGAGGTTTACTGGATCTGCCCAATAGTTTCATTGCATCTCTATTAATACATTTGCCATAGCGTTTCATAAGACATCCACATCCTGTGTGCCTTGCATTTTTGACAAAATGTATATATGGAGGTATTCTCTTCTAGGTGTTCTCCTTCTGCATAAAACACCCAACGGAGCCTGTACATAACTGGTGTACAAGCCTACAGGGCTGTGGAGTGACTCTCAACAAGGATGCCAACCCTGACAGTCACTAACTGCAAAGCTCACTACTTTTAATAGCAGTCGTGAGTACTGCAGTGGTTGTCTCATTTAATTCTATGGGACCAGCACTGCATTATTCACTACAGCCTCTAATAAAGTTCTATTTAATTTCTGTTCACGCAGACTTTTTCAATTCTATTTAAATTTTATGCTTACATCTACAAAAAAGGAAGTGCAAATACCATACTTTAATTTTATTTCATGTTGTTTTTTAAGTCCTAGTGAGGAGAGAAAAAAGAAAGGCTGGAGGTTGTTACTGGAGGTTGTAGGCCTTCCTGAATAGGTGAGTCTTCAGGGACTTCTTGAAGGCTTGTGATTGTGGGGGTCAGTCTTATGTGTCTTGGTAATGAGTTCCAGACTATGGGGGATGCACGAGAGAAATTTTGGAGACTATTGTGTGAAGCGTGGATAAGAACGGAGTAGGGGGTCTTTGGAGGATCTGAGGTTACGTGCAGGTAGCGGGAGATTAGGTCAGAGATATATGGAGGGGACAGGTTGTGGATGGCTTTGTATTGTCTGTGTTAGTTTTTTGAACCCTATTCGCTGGGCAATGGGTAGCCAGTGAAGGTACTGGCAGATGGGAGCAGCCGATGTAGAATGGGGGAAGAGGTGTATTAAGCAAGCAGCATAGCTTAAGGTGGACTGGCGGGGGGAGAGAGTATTGGCTGGGAGGCCATGGAGAAGGGTGTTACAGTAATCTAAGCGGGAGATTATGAGGGCATGGACTAGCCCCCATTGAGCATGACTGTCCTCCAGAGTAGAAAGTGAGGTACATAAAAGCATGTTCTGGTGAGTTTTCTGTTGAGTTTGCACTCAAGCGGCCCACACCTTTGGAATGAATGCCAGTTGGGCGTTAGAACCTTCTTAGTGTCTGACCTCGCTAATGGTCTTTTGGCTGACTGGACACACATTCCCAGAGACACACCTATCTTGTGAATAACCTTCCCAGAAGAGTGGAGGCTTTTCTAGTCACAAAAGTTCATATTAACGTCCATAACTTTGGAATAAGACGTCGGAAAATGACCAAAAAGCAACTTACTGGTTACATAATTTTCAGTAGTCTGTAACAAAGCACAGTACAACACCCATTCACAAACCCCATAACCTGCAGTAGATACTGTACTAGACATGCTGCAGATTTTCAAACATTGTTCACATCTATGTCAAGATTTCCTTTCCTAATGGCACTATTTGCAGACCATCTTTTCTGTATACTTTTGAAAACTTTTTTTCCCTACTATATATATTTTAACAAAAACTTGCATTTTTTGTACTAGTACTCCCAGTGTGAACTTAGTGTTAAAATAGATCAGTGCCTGTTCTATGCTCCGTATGTTAATTATTAGTTTGTGCTGGGCATAGAAGTGTTAAATCTCCCCTCTCCCGGCCTCTGACTATGACTTGACTAGAGCTGTTGAGTGATAAGGCGTCTCGGCTCCCTGGTACAAGTACTGCGGCAATGGATAAATGTTCCACTTACTACAGAAGTTCTGCTCATACATTCCAGGAACGGTGTGGGATTCTGTATGCAGTCATCTGCTCCGACTCACTGTAGTGCAAATGATGTGCTGCTTTATTGTACAGTATATAGTTATTGTATGTCTGGTGAAGTGCTCCTATGCTGGTATGAGTTATCTGTATCCAAAATTATCATTGCACGTCCAAAGGTTGTTCAGATTGTCCCAGCTCCACTCTAGTTATTGGGCAATTTCAATATGGCCTGCTGTTGGTTAAAGAAAAAAAAAATCTGTGTCAGCAAGAGAGGTTTCACATTACTAGTAAGGTAGTTACATGAAGCCTTTATAAGGAGATTTTTTTATTTTTTTTTTAATGTTCTTATAAGTGGGCCGATGTATATAATGATTGAGAGTTTAACATTAGCCCCAAACTTTTGTACAGAAAAAAGGTGACCTGTCAATGGTTCCACTGGGAAAGCTTGACATAGATGTGAACAGAGTTTGAATGTGAATGTGCTGAGTTAGTATCATCAGTATCGGGTCACTGGGGTCCTAAACCAGGCATCCCTGCTAATCTGTGGCTGCCACGTCTGCACGGTGTATGAATCTGGAAGCACTCTGCTCTGTACTTTGTGTCATGGCCATGCTGGGGTACAGCCACTCAGCTACCAACAAATTGAAGGGAAGCTGAACAGCAATAGCATGACTTGGATAATACACAGCTTCTCAATTGCACTTGCAACCTGAACTACGGAGAGCCTGTCTACTAAAACTCGTTACCTGCAGACTCCCTAGCCTATAATGGGGTCCATCGGGTTTCCGCTTCTTTTATACTGAACCAGTCATAGAGAAAGTTCATCTGTGCAGGACTTTTCTCTCTGCGAATTCTGCGGCGGAGTATCCTACGAAGATGTGACCCTAGCCATACAGAGCTGGCTGCTTCCTGGCTACGTAAACTGTACAGATCTAGTGGCCACAGCTGCTGATCTCTGGGGTGTCATACCACTGCCAAATTGATATTTATTCCTTATTGTAAGAACTGGCCATCAAAAAGTCTTGGACTGCCCTTTGAAAGAAATTTTATGCTTAAAATCTCACCCCAAGACATAAAGGATCAGGTCAATGGAAGTTTTAGGTCCAGGTGCGAAGAAGCATGTATAGTACATCTACAAGGTGCCATGTTCCTGTGGTCATTTACTCTATTGCTTGATACTTTGGCCGGGATTTGTTAAGTCAAGAGGCTTATTCTGCTCTGATTAAGAGGCTTATTGTAAAGCAGATTTGTGGATTAAGCCACTTGCACTTCTTCATCTTATCTTATAAACTTTATTATAACTTGATTCAGTTTATTAATCGCATATCTCACGTTTTACGATCAGTTTAGTATTGTTGCAGATGACCTGAGTTTGTAATTTGGTATAACTTGGACTTCAGGTAGACTACATTATCTGCTACTATGGCACGTCTGTACTGTGTTTCATGCAGAAGCCTAAGGGAGCCTTCACACGGAGTAAACACGTGTGTATTTTTGCAAAATACACATGTAAAAATAAGACTCCCATTGACTTCAATGATATTTTTTACACGTGTAAAAATACGCCTGTAAAAATAAACCTGTAAAATGTCATTGAAGTCAATGGGAGTCTTAGTTTTACATGAGTATTTTTACATGTGTATTTTGCAAAAATGTCCTGATGTTGGTTTCATTGATGCTGCTAAAGGGGCGACTCACTTCTGAGTATTATAGCGTATCTGGGCAATAATCAAAGGGGGTCCGACTGCCCAGAGCCACGCTGCAGTTTCTTGAACAGGTAACAAAGGTGCCGATGAAGTTTTAACCGCACCCAACCTGACTGTCTGAATATACCCTGAGACTGTGTTCACTCTGTCCCATTTCAGTTTAGGCACCACAAGAGAGTGCATTGTGTATATATGACATAGCGGCTCTT
Source organism: Leptodactylus fuscus (assembly GCF_031893055.1). NCBI lineage: Eukaryota > Metazoa > Chordata > Amphibia > Anura > Leptodactylidae > Leptodactylus > Leptodactylus fuscus. The sequence continues at coordinate 158,534,428 of NC_134268.1, forward strand.
TAGGCATTTGGGCCAGCCTTGTGCTCTTTCCAGACAAACAATACAATATGCCAGAAGATGATAATGTAGCGATCTTGCCCAAGCATGTGATTCTCCACTACTGGAAATGTGAGTCAGTCCGGACCTCCAGCAGTCTCAACAATCTGCTTGTACATTTGGCTGTCATTATGTTGAGGTCTGTGAGACGCTGCTGATTGTCATTGCATATGCCAGCTGGGGTGCCCTGACATACCCAAGCTGCTGCCTGGAAAAATCCCAACAGCTGGCACTGTAGACAACTGATTTTAGTTGAGGATCAGTTTTCTGAATGGCTGTGGGTGCCACTCCTAGCGATGGCTATCCTGACATCAGCAAGAAAGGAAAAATGGCCTCATGTCTTTGTGGTGAGATCATTAGTCAGGATCTCCAGCTGTACTCTGTGCATTAACCCTTAGTGCAAAGCGGCATTTCCTGTCTCAACATTTGAGTGATGGGATAAATCTTTTGGGCTTGGCTGTACATTCATCGTATCCTGCATGCATTTATGGAAACTGTATGACCGTTCTTCCATGTGATCATTCTGCCATATATTTAGAATGGAGCTTCTTGTTAACTCCTTATGTACTGCATATTCTCTAGAACTGCCGACAAATTTTTCATTCTTATCAAAATGAGTCATGCATACGTGTAGTTTTTACATGTTTATATATTTTTAGCATGACATAACTTTGAGTTTCTCTCTAACATTGATGAGTAAAGTAGCCTGTTTTTAAAGCAGTTTTCCAGAGTATTATATTAGTGACCTATTCTTAGGATTAGTAGACACCTAAGAGTTGCTGAAGTGGCTTGTGGCAGTGCCTAGTACTGCAGCTCAGCCCATTCATTCAAATATATTCATAAAGCCATAGAGAGAGATTTTGAAGGTCAGTGAGATCATGCGTATGGAGAACCTCACCTCTTTCCTGCATAGCACGACTGAAACCTACACTAAAACCTGGTTTTAATTTCAACGCTCTGGGGACTATCAGACGCTCCGGGGCTCTGGACCTTCCTCCTAGACCTGTGTGGTGCATTCTGTTCATGGTTATCACGGGTGGATGCCTCTTTCCTTCCGCCGTTTTGTTTATTTGTACTCTCTGGCAACGGTTTTACAGTCCACTGAGTATGGACCCTCTAGTCCAGTGGTTCTTAACCAGGGTTCGATCGAACCCTAGGCCATATGCATGGTTCATTTTGTGTACCAGTAAAAAAAAAGCATATACCGTATTTTTCGGACTATAAGACGCACTTTTTTTCCCCAAAATTTTTTGGGAAAAGAAGGGTGCGTCTTATAGTCTGAAGGTGGCGCCTGGCATCCGCTGTACTAGAGAGGCGGAAGCCGGCAAGTGATAGACGCCATTACAGGTGCCGGGGCCTGAGACATCGCTGCGCTCCTCTGCCCTGCATGACGCCAGCAGCGGCAGGGGCTCCTCCGTGCCCCCGCCGCTGGCTTCATGCAGGGCAGAGGATCGTAGCGATGTCTCAGGCCCCGGCGTCTATCCCTCCCCGGCATCCGCCTCTCTAGTACAGCGGATGCCGGGTCAGTATCCGTGGCCCCTTCTCCCCCGGGGCCGGTCCCCACCGGCCCCGTACCTGTAAAGTTGCAGGCCGGCTCCTGCGCGGCGATATCGCAGGAGCCGACCTGTTCGGGTGACAGCCGGGAGCCTAATGAGGCTCCCCGGCCTGTCACTGCTGTATTAGTATTGCGGCTGGTCTCTATGACCAGCCGTAATACTAATAGACAGAATGTCCCATAGACGGCAATACAGTTGTATTGCCGTCTATGGGACTTGCGATCAAGTGACCGCAGGTTCAAGCCCCCGGGGGGGAATAAAATAGTAAAAAAAAAAAAAAAAAAAAGCTTTAAAAATATGAAATAAATAAAAGTTCTAAATCACCTCCTGTTTTTTTTTTCAATGCAAGGTGATCTAAGCAATAGATATCCCCCAAAATGGTATAACTAAAAATTACAGCTGGCCCCGCAAAAAAAACGCCCTATACATCCCCGTACAGCTGCAGGGTCACCTGTCAATGTGGCCTTGCAGCTGTTGCAAAACTACAACTCCCATATATTAAATATTTTACCAGTTTTTGCTTCAAAATTTTTTTTCCCTATTTTCCTCCTCTAAAACCTAGGTGCGTCTTATAGTCCGAAAAATACGGTACCTATGTCTTGAATTTGGAAAAAAATCATATTTGATTTATCACTAAAGAAGGGTTTGGTGAATGTGCATATGAAACTGGTGGGTTCGGTACCTCAAACAAGGTTAAGAACCACTGCTCTAGTCGGTTTGTCTTTCACTCACCCCCTCTATTCGCACTCCCCTAATTACCCTCCCCCCCTTTTTTTCCCTTCTTTACTCCTTCTACCCATCCCCTCCCCCCTTGGTGTTGTCCTCTTTTTCTTCTGCCTCTTCCATTTGTTCTCCATTCTTCTTCTGCCCTTCAGCACCTTCCTTGACTGGACCATCCTGGAACCTCCCGGCGGTCCAAAGTCATTTAGTTTTGTTGGTATTGTTTCTATATTCGTGTATCCCCTTTTTATTGTGTTTGGGTTTTTTTTGTGTGTTTTAGGTTTATTTCAACCCTGTTGTATTGACAAAAATTTGCAATAAAAATTTGAATTAGAAAAATGCCATAGAGAGAAAGTGTTTTTGTTTACTGTTTTGACAATTTTTTAGCAATTCATATAGTTGTCTTTGATGTGACTATAGACCTGCAGCTGTAGCTGCACAACCTGGCCCTACAACATGTACTTACTGGCTTCTACATCTGGGTAAGATTTGTCCAGGCCTGTGCCATTATACCATAAATTCCCTCATTAGGGAGGGTCCGTTTTCTGTTCTATGAAACATTTTGATCATTTATGATCTATTTATAGTGGTATGAGACTCTTATATTTCTCAGAAGCTTCACAGTGAGCACGTCTCATGGGAAGAGAAGAATGCTCTGTGCTATTACACAACTTGCCTTGGCAAGGCCTAGTAGGCTTTTCTTTGTTATCTTCCTAACATTGTTTCCTGCTCATACAGTGTCGCTTGCTGTCTGGTCCTGGGCCACAGCTTGAAACCAGCACACATGATGAAGTCTGCTTGGCTGCCTTCAATGACATATTCATGGTCACTGCTGCTTTCTTATGGAAATAATATGTGTGGGTTATTCCGAGACCAAGATATTTGGAGTCTGACTTGTTGCACCCTTCATGGATCCAGTTGAAGAGGCTCAGGGCTCATGCGAGTATTGTGCCCTCTTCAATGTTTAATTGCTTCTTCTACATGCACACCATCTTCTTAGTAAGGTTAAATTCACATAAGCATCTGAGGTTCTGTCTCTCAAATGAATAAGTCCTGCATGGAGGGTTTTTCATCTTGTACAATGGTGGACCCCATAACAAGTACCTGATGGACTCCATTTTAGTCAAAGAAATCCATTCCCTTCCCTTGGTGTCCATCGCGTAACAGATCTCTTCTTAACATCCATTTCTGTTTTGTGTTACTTTGATGGAATAGAAAAACATAGTGAACGCCTAGATGTGACTATGGCCTAGCGTTTAATGGACTACCTATTCTTGGGATCGGAGGGGGTTAAATACTTTTTGTGGCATAACCCCTTTAATCCATGGTATAGTCGTTTCATCCCATTTTTAGTTGGTCTACGAATTTGCCATTCTGAACACGGAAGCTGTAAAGTAAAACCATGTCATGATCATCCACTATTTTGATCTCTGACTTGAGCTGGATGTTCACTGATGGTGTTCGCATCTGTCACTTTTTACAAATTGAGCTTCAAATATATGTCTGCACTCCACAGAATAATTAATTCATTTTTTCTTCCATTATACAGTTATAATTTTTATTAAATCTTAGCACAGTCCCCCCCCCCACCCCGTTAATTCTGGCGCCCTGTATGTTAATTAAGCCCTTCACTGTCAGAAGAGCATTTCTGACAGTGAAGGGAGCAGCGACGTCATTCTGACACTGTCCAATTAGCAGAGGACAGTGTCAGAGCAGCTTCAGCAGCGACTTCTCGCAAGATCACGCACTTCTCTCTTTACAGGACTGAGAAGAAGAAACGGAGGAGCAATGACACTTCAGTGACATCACTACAGTGAATCGCTCCTTTGGCTCTCTTTCTCAGTTTTGTAAAGAGAGAAGTGTGTGATCTCGCGAGAAGTCGCGAGATCACACTACTGAAGCTGCTCTGACACTGTCCTCTGCTAATTGGACAGTGTCAGAATGACGTCGCTGTTACCTTCACTGTCATAAAAGCCCTTCTGACAGTGAAGGGCTTAATTAACATACAGGATGCCAAAAATAACAGGGTTCAGAGCTCCACAACGAGGGGGGCTAGAGACAAAATTCAAAGTGCCTTGGGGTGGTGAAAGGTCCTCATTAGAGATGAGCGAGTACTGTTCGGATCAGCCGATCCGAACAGCACGCTCGCATAGAAATGAATGGACGTAGCCGGCACGCGGGGGGTTAAGCGGCCGGCCGCCGTCAAAGCGGAAGTACCAGGTGCAACCATTCATTTCTATGGAGCGTGCTGTTCGGATCGGCTGATCCCAACAGTACTCGCTCATCTCTAGTCCTCATTAATACTTGAAGAGGTTCCTCCGGCTCAGTTGGAATTTTATCTCTAGCCTCCAGTTTCAGAACAATCTCTTGCTATTAGTTTCAACTCCCAACATTCTAATTAGTCTCCCTAATGTCAAGTCGAAGATCCAAGAAACGTTGCTCCAACCCAGGACTACTCACTTGATAGTAGAGTGCCTAATTCCATGTAACTTCTTTCTTACTTAAATTCTGCAAAGTTTTAAAGATTTTCTCGAACTTTCTTAGTGGTGACAGTCTTTTATCTTGAGTGGTTGCCATGGATACGACCACTAATGCAGAAACCTTCTATGGTCTGGGACTTGTCAGGAACCCAGCTCTGATTTTCTTATTGTACCTGGGTTATCAGGCAGGGACACTACATGTATGAGAAGATATCCAGGCCACAATAAAGAAATCATGGCTGATTTTCTGACCTTAGAAAGTTTCTGCATTAGTGGTCGTATCCACTGGCAACCGATCAAGATAACACTGTCACCACAAAGAAAGTTAGAGAAAATCTTTAAAACTCTGCAGAATTTTTAATTACTTACATTTGCAAAAATGTTTAACTTTTAATTATCTACAAATTTAAAAATAATTATGTAGATGGGAATATCCCTTTAACATTATGCTGGCAGTTCAGTGGCCAAAGTAACAGCCAATGTTTTGCTATATTGTGGCAATAATGTGTCATGAATGGTGAGCTGTTAAAGTGGTCAATACTACTGTCCTTTGAATTACAGAATTTGCTGGCAAAGATTGACCTTTTCTTGTATGTTATGTATTAGTATGACCTTGAACAATCATTGGCATAGCTGGCCAGGGGGCAGCATAGTTTTCTTGAGCATGCACATACTTGAAGTTTAGTGCCAGAACAGAAATAAATGAACTCAATGGGCCAGAGGTAGGGCTTAAATGGAGGAGTGATCTGCTCTGTTGCTGTGGGCAATATTGGCAGCGTATTTTGATCACACTTTTTATATTACACTAGAGAAAGTACCCAGTGTTGCCCTAATATAAAAGATCCCACTGAAGTCAGCAAGATCACCAGTCAGCTGCTGCCCCTTTTCAAGAGTTATGAGTGAAGACTTTAACGTGTCGTGTGCCCACAAATTAATAATAAAAATTCTCAAAGGAGTGTTCTTATGGAGAGATTTCACTGTATGTAAGATTCTGCAACATTATGTGAATGTTTATTTTCTTACTAAACCATGTAGTGTTTGTATATGTAGTTGCTGTTACAAATTGATCCAATCGGGACACCTTCATGCTATTCTACTAGCTGGTTGCTGCTGTGACTTGAGATGTTGCTTCGCCACACTTAAATCTTGAGTTCAACTCTCACCAGAACAACTAAAATAACATTACTATGAAAATTGTATGGGTTTACTGTCCCATGTGCTGAATAGTTAAAGCATTGTCTAGATTAGGCCACCTTCTACCATGATTATTGGTGGCGAATGTTTCCAGCAAGTCTATGTCTACTAGTATACTATTAACCCATTTACCAGTCCGTAGTTCCACTATACGCACCTTGCATAGCTCCATATGCTCTGTACTAGGGCGGGCGAAGTAACTACAAGCACTGTTCATTGACTTGAACGGGACTGTGTTTGAGATAACCTTCCCAACTGCTGCCCCGTATTGCTTCTCTTGCTCTGCTGCCACTGCGGACAGACCCCCATTCTTTTTTTTTTTATTAATCTTCAAGGTGGGCACACACTTTAATTTGCTGAAAAATGAAGCATTACATGGTACCAATTGAAGCTAATGGGCTATCCATGTAGTGCATGGACAAATTACATTGGCTTTCTCTATTCTAGCCAATAGGGTTACAAATAATATTGTTTGGACACCTTTTAAGTTAACGTTAATTCTTTTACCGGACAGCTGACAATAGGTTTATGAGGATTAAAATGCCGGGCATATGGGGCAAATAATGCACCTTGTACCGTACTTGAGTTTAACCCTGTGAAATATCACCTGTTAATCTTCACTAGAAACATCTGCTGTATGCCATATTCACATGCTTAGGATTTTCTGTATAAATCCTGCCAGAATCCTCTGATGTTCCATTGGCAATGTAAGTGAATGAAGTATTTAATACCCCATTCACACGCTCAGCAAAATATATGCCGTAAAATAATGGACCTGCTGCACGTTCTTTAGGATTTCATAGAGCAAAGCTGCTTATTAGCTCCATTAAATTACAATGAGTCAGAATTGCGTGCGGATCCTGTGGCCAAACCCCGGCAGAAGTCAAAGTTTCAGATTATTTATAAAATCCACAGAGAAATTGCCCGTGGCAAGTCTGTGCCTAGAATCCATGGGCTTACTGTATTTCAATGTGTAAATAAGTTCTAAGCGTAATGTGTCACATATTCTACTTGGCGCTTATTTTTAAGCACTACTGAAATAAATATAATGTGTATCAGCAGATCTAAGCTGTTTATATTAGACACGCTGTCGCCGTCTGAGTATAGGAATTGTGTTAATATTTAATATCTTCTTTAAACTGTGGCATGTGATGTATTTATGGCTTACTCAGTTTATACATTTTGTCACTGACCGTACTGAATTTGCCAATCATTCAAGTCACTTTAATGGGGTCTCCAAGACTTATTGTTGGTCTATGGCCTAGGTCTCATCTGCGTTCGGGCCAATTATAATCTATGGGGTCTGCGGGCTACCTTAGGTGACCGCTTTTTTATGCGGATTAGGTTTCCGTTCACGGGTCCCTGAGCAGACTTCCCGAATGGAAACCCATGCGCAAATGTGAGCCGAGCTTATCCCTTCATGGGAGACTTTTTTTTTGTTTTTTTTTTTGTTTCTATATTTAAAAAAAAGTCACCAATTTCTAATATTTAATCCATTATAACAACACCTTTTACTAAGTTTTCCATGTTTGTTCAAAATATAGATTTTTATTTTACCCCAGAGAGGTTTACTTGATTACCCCGAAGAGAGAAAGTAGTTCTTGAAGTACTTTTCTCTCCATATGACTTGTACGGAAACCACACGTACCCTATTATGGTCAATGAGGTCTGTGTGCTTTCATTGCTCACTGCTTTGTAATGCATTTGGTATTCCGTTACAGCTTTTTAATGTGTTCTGTGTTCCGTTGTGGGGGGAGGGGATGCAGATGTGAACCATGCCTAAATCGTGTTTTATTCATATGTAAATGATGGGAAAAGAGCCTTGCCTGAGAATCTAGAGCTGAGACCAAAGCCCAGCAAGGTAACACATGCCCGAAGCACATTTTTCCTCATTTTGTGTTTGCCATATTCTGACACCCGTAACTTTTTTCTGTATACGGCGCTATATAAGGTGTCTTCATTAAAGTTTGTTGGACTTACAGAAGACACCTGTGGGTATCCCATGAACAGCTAAGATGAGAATACCCCTTTTTAAAGAAAGTCTACTATCAACAAAATCAAACTACATAGGAGTTGTCCCCTCGTCCACTCTGTTGTGGTTTCCTGCTGGTATTGTATAGAAAAGCCCTGTTGTCTGTCTCGTGTTCCAGGCACTGAACTGGACCTGCAACATCCTGGACAGAATGTGTCAGTTTTTGTGCAGTCGTGGAAGTCTGTTTTTAATGCGTATGGAAATGAGGTACTCTGTAAACTTAGGGCATGACAACGCCATCCAGAGCACCTCTTTTCATCTTCATATTGGGACCTTGTCAATCTTTGTTAGGTGGTGGCGCTGGGTTAATGACTGCAGGTAGAACCAGGTGCTGTGGCGGTTGCAGTCATACCCCAGGGCATTATACAGTTCATTTGCACACAGATTAAAAGATGGTTTTCTCTGCAGCAAAATATACTTTGCTATATGAGATTTTGCTGGTGGTAAACTAGGCCTGGCTCCATGTAGGATAATTTCACACAGAAATGATGATGCCTGTGCTTTATAATTTGATATCTGTAATGCTACGAATTTTGGCTTTTACAGAGTACCACGTAAATGAAGGCCAAGCGTCAGCCATTGCTTTTATTACCCCACATCTCTTTTGCACTGAACACAAGCCCACATTATCTCTCACGTTTACCACACCTGAGCAGGGTAAGGCTGGGAGCAGCTTGGGAAAGCTATATATTTTTTAGGGATTTTGCAAATAAACATTATAATGGTTGCAATTTGAATGATTTGAAGGGATACTAACAATAATGATGAAGTTGGAACATCTATCTATCTATCTATCTATCTATCTATCTATCTATCTATCTATCTATCTATCTATCTTATGCCTAATACATAGCTGATTGTATCTAATTTGCTTCAGGGGTTGACCATTATTTTGTATTTACGGTCACAGAATAAATGCTAAGTACAGGTCTATGGCAAATTTCTTTGAGTGCAGTGACCTAAAAATGCACTTGTGTTATTTCCAGAACATGACTGACATTCAGAAATGCTAAGGATAGTACCACACCTCCTGACTTACTGAATGAGCCTGGTGGATCATCTTCTGTGAATAGCAATGACCCTGCTTGCATTGGTCCAAGCTCATCTCTGCTGTTAGTTTGTGTGTCTTGTTTAATTGCCAATATTGGTAAATAGAAAAAAACCTTCTAGCAAATGCCGGCATTAGTCGCGATGGAGAAGCCATGAATGCTATGGACTGAAACTGTTTAAACAAATCTGTTGAGGGATCTAATAGTCGGGTGTGAGTATGGAGTCATTGTGGTGAGCATTTTAATCTTGCCTTTTCTTTGCGGTGACCCTTTGCACCATCTGCTACTGTGATGATTTGGGGAGCCATTGCATATGACAGTCAGTCATATGCAAGGGATACTAACAGCTCAGCGATTGTGCAGGACATCCTGCAGCCACATGTGTTACCTAGCATGGCAGGGCTTCAAATTTACATTTTTCTGAAGGATAATACTCGCCTGTGCACAGCAAAGCAAGGATTTCTCAGGAACATCTCTGCCAGATTGAAACACTTCCTTGGCCTGCTGCTTAACCAGGTTTGGCTGCCTGTGAGTGTGCAGAATCTGTAGGCCCAGCTACAACGTCTGTGGGAAATGTGCCACCAAATATCATATGACTGCTTGCTCAACCATTTTTGATCTTGTATCCAAGGTAGAGGTGGTCCAACAGGATACTAGAGATTCCATTCAATTGTACAGCTTTCCCCAATAAATGTATCCTTTTGCTCTAATATTGTAATCACTTATACATATCATCATTACATTCACGAATGGTTTCTTTTGATTCCAGGAAAGTGTGTGTGAATACATATATATATATATATATATATATATATATATATATATATATATATATATAGTGTGTATACAAAAAATCCACACCGGCCGAACAATCACAATACCACCCACTACTATTCCCTCCGTGGGTGTGTTATTTATGTGGTCTTCCTTTTGCCCCCTCCATGATGTAACAATTTTTGATGTCTATGTATTCAATAAATATGAACTGTTATGTAATTGTGGAGTCTATTTTTTAAAAATTTGCTTTTATGAATTAGTGGGCTGTTCCACTGATTCTAGTACATTACCATGAGTGCTGTTAGTTTAGATGCCTGTTATGCTATTTAGCCTCTGTACTGTCCATAGGGTGGTATCAGGCAGGAGCAGACAGGGGTGTGATTCTAAGCTCTGACACTGGCTGCCTCTGATTGGAGCTCTGAATCACACCAACTGCCTGATACCGCCTACCGGACATTACTGAAAGAGCTGATCAGAACTGAAATAGAATATCAGACACCAAAACCAACTGTGCTGGTTACTCAGGAATGGTGGGGGCTAGAGAGAAAATTCCAACTGCTATGTAATTGGTGGAGGAGCGCCTAATAACAGATGCTAAGAACTAGAATTGGTGGAGATAACGAATGATCCTCTTTAATAGCACTCAGCCTCTGATATCAACTTTTATTATTCCAGAGCTTAAAGAAAAGTCATTATGTGTAGGGACAGAGCACCGGCTTTGTTAATATATTCATTAGTAGGAATAACAAGAAACAGCACAGTTCATAGTAAACGGATACCAGGTTCACTTTAAATATTATAGTTCGCTATCTATCTATTGGTTGCTATGGGTTAAAAGACTAGTGTTTTTTTTGTTTTGTTTTTTTTTGTTAGTGCCTTTGGATATATAAGGCTTAGTGTTTTCTGACTTGACAGCTTCTTCTTATTGTTTCTTTCTTGGTATTTACGGTAACCTTTCGGCTACACTGCATGGTCAGCACAGAACAAGACTTCTTTTGTTCCTAGAAAAATATAGTAGTGACATTTTGTCTGTGTCTTGATGGTTTGGATAGTCTTTTATCTGTAGAAAACAGTCTATAAAATCTAATAAAAAATGTGCATTCTGAGGATAATGTTTATATATATATATACATAGCATGGTGACCATTACATATTGTCTGTAATATACTACAGAGCTCGCTACTTCCTATATGTGGAATAGGTCTGATTCCCAACCAAGACATCATCTGTACGGAGTATAGTGTGCTGTCTTTGTATGTGTGTTTTTTGTTTTCTTTTTTGTTGTTATTCAGACACTATAGTCTCTTTGCACCTCATAAAAGATGTTTATGTGAGGTGCAGAGCCATTGGCCTCCTTAGAAATAGTTTTACGTGTATTGATTCCCTTTCACAGTACAAGTAGTATATGTGATCGTGTCTTACAGAGCCATAGACACTCTTGTGTGCAGTACTAAGGTTTCCTTTCTATGGTACCTGATGGAATATGCTAATATGGATTCCTTTTATTTCTGAGAAAATACTTGTAGGTTTTCATGAGGCATTTTGAGGTACAGTATGATCCCATAGATTTTTATTAGTGCCATATAATGACGATGGTTCCATTTATGAGCCCTTATTCTTAATACACAATACATAGTTTAAGCTTAAAGGGACTATCATTGGCAAAGCATATTTTTAGCTAAAGCCACTTAGGAATAGCCTTTATTGAGGCTATTCTACTTATACCGTTTTTTCTATCTAGCTTGCTGCTGTTTCTTTGGAAAAAAAAAACAAACATTTCTTTTCATATGCAAATTATGCTCAAGGATCATAGTGGGTGTTCCCCATGTGCTCCGAGCACACCAGCGTCATCTCCTGCTCGCTGCTCCTTAGTGCATTTTAGTCACTGCCACCTTCATCTTCTGGTCTTCCTGCCTCGCGTAGGCATCTGACGCTGTTCTCTTCTTGATGGAAATGCTGCGCATGTGCAGTCGGCTCTGCCACTTCGGGTCCAGGCAGAGCTGACTGTGCATGCTCCTTCGTCTATTTTTCTGGTTTCTTACGCTAACGTTAGTTAGTTAGATAGAAAAGGCCAGTAGTCTGTGGGCTAGCTAGGGGGTGTGAGAGGGGGATCATGGGAGTTGTAGGCTAAAACAACAGGAAGCTAGGGAAGAATGGAAACAAATGCAGAGGATGACAGAACCTCCCAGAGTAAGACAGAAATCACTTAAAACACAGGTACTTTACTTTAATAAAGTATATTTCAAACGTGTTGTGTGTGGATTCAAAACCATTTAAAAGGAGTTTTTTTGCGAGTGGATTTTGACATGGAATCTGACTCAAAATCTGCCTGCAAATATGGCTCCCATTGACTTCACTGGGAGCCGCTTGCTTTTTTTCCCTGCTAGCTAGTAGTAGAAAAAAGAAACATTGAGTAATACACAGTCCAGTCATATTAATGTGACCACCGCCTACTTTTGACGTCAACATTAAATAACCAATGGCAGAAGGCACATGTCATCAGCTATCTGGGTGCACTCATCATTGTGGAAGGAACAATGGATCAACACAAGTATGCATCTGTCCTTGCCGACCATGTTCACCCCTACATGCGAAATGTTTTTCCTCTGGATGATGGCATCTACCAGCAGGACAATGTGACGTGTCATAAAGCTCACAGTGTATGTGCGTGGTTCGAGGAGCACCAGGATGAGTTTACCGTACTCCCTTGGGCAGCAAATTCCCCGGACTTGAACCCAATAGAGAATCTGTCGGACCACCTTGATCAGGTTGTTCGCGTCATGGATGCTCAACCGCGTAACCTAGTGCAGCTGGCCACGGCACTGGAGTCGGCATGGCTCAACATCCCAGTGAACATCATCACAACATCCCCTCTCTTCCTGTACGTCTCGCAGCGGTCGGCTCTGTGAAAGGTGGTTATTCTGGATTTTGACAGGTGGTCACATTAATGTGACTGGACTGTGTATCTGCAGCATATCTACCAGTGTACATATTAAACCAGAGAAGAATAAAGAATGGATAGTAGTAGATTTCTATACAGGATTTTAAAGAAAGGAGCTAAAATTTGGTAACCAAGTATATTACAACATTTTTTTAATGACACGAACGTTGCTAGAAAATCAAAGGTTGTTAAAATTTTAGGTTTGCTTTAAAGTAACTTCATAAAGTCTACAGGACATGCTTACTGTTACTGCAAATATTTGTGCAAGCAGTAAAGCATTGAGAAGACAAATATAGGGAGGAAAATGTTTGTTGAACTGTATAAGCATACACAGAGCGTACACTTCTGGAACTGGCGACATCCGCAAAGATAAATAATTGATGGTATCTACGGGGAGCAGACAGATGAATGGCTGCCATTTCAACTGCTTTATTTTCAGAACACTTCTGTTCCATTAGGCAGAATACTTCCTTTATTCCCTTTATGTTTTGTGAATCTTTTTAATACACGTTCGTACTTGCATGCACTTACCATATGCAAGGTATCATTAAAATTAATGTTCCTTTTCTGACAGCCATTCACGGAAGCATTGATATTGATTTGCTAATGTAAACACTGCAGTTTTTCTGTACAATTGTTGTTCTTGCATTTATACTACAGTTGGGATGTCCCTTGTTTTCAACTTAGTTCTTAAATCATACATCCAATTAAAGCAGCTTTTCATTAATGAATAATAAACATTCATATAAGAAACGTTGCTATGTATCTTACCTTAAGAAAGACTATTCTTCTCTTACCTTTCTTTTTCTGATCTGTGCCACCGTTCCTGAGAAATTTGTTTCTTTCTTCCATACGTAAATGAGTTTTCAGACAGCACAGGGGAATTCCCCTTTGCTCAAACAGCACTGGGGGCGTCCCCTGTGCTGTCTGAAAACTCTCCAGTGACGCCTTTGTCTTCTTCTGCCAGCCACCTCTTTGCTGCGTCACTGGCCGCAACTTCATCCAAAAGCGCCGACTGCGCATGTCCATCGGCCATTTTGCTGTGGTCTCTTACACGAGCTCGCATTCTGCTACAGGAAAATGGCTGACGGACATGTGCAGTCTGCGCTTTTGGATGAAGATGTGGCCGGTGACTCCGCGAAGAGGTGGCCGGCAGAAGAAGACAGAGGCTTCGCTGGAGAGTTTTGAGACAGCACAGAGGATGTCCCCTTTGCTATTTGAGCAAAGGGGAACACCCCCTGTGTTGTCTAAAAACTAATTTACATATGAAAGAAATAAGAAATTTCTCAGGAATGTCGGCGCGGAACAGAAAAAGAAAGGTAAGAGAAGAATAGCCTTTCTTACGGCTATTCCGACGTGTACTTAGTTTAAAAAGGGATTGTAATAATAGAATCCCTTTAAAGGGGCTCTATCAGCAAAATCCTGCAGATAGAGCCCTACATATGCGTGCATAGCCTTTAAAAAGGCTATTCAGGCACCGTAAAAGTTAAATTAAACTACCCCCCCATTTTAAAATAATAACTTAAAAAAGAATGTTCTCTACTTACGGAACGTGCACGCTGGGCGGGCATTCTGGGTGCGTCTTCATCTTCTTCCCCGCCTCTTCTTCCTCTGACGTCTTCGGGTCCCGTCCTCCTCCGGCGCTTGCTCGCGGACACTGATAAAAAAAAAATAGCCCGGGCGCAGTAGCCGTAGTAGAAGCCGCATGCTACGGGCTATTTTTTTTTATCAGTGTCCTCGAGCAAGCGCCGGAGGAGGACGGGACCCGAAGACGTCAGAGGAAGAAGAGGCGGGGAAGAAGAAGACGGCACACCCTGAATGCCCGCCCAGGGTGCACGTTCCGTAAGTAGAGAACATTCTTTTTTAAGTTATTATTTTAAAACGGGGGGGTAGTTTAATTTAACTTTTACGGTGCCTGAATAGCCTTTTTAAAGGCTATGCATGCATATGTAGGGCTCTATCAGCATGATTTTGCTGATAGAGCCTCTTTAAGGAAATTTGTTTCCTTCTCCACTTATTAGGCTATTCTTACCTTTTTACAGACTGCATGTGTAGGCCCCAGTATGCTATTGTGGTTAGGAGTAGACGGTTCACATGATGTGCTTATGTGTGTTTATGCTATTCAAGAACACACACTGTAAATTGCAAAGCTTGTAGTGAGTATGTTTATGTAGCACAACATTCACAATAGAAACCACTTAATCCACGATATAGAACCTGTGTGGCTAACATGGCGGTTGTTCTTCCTACATTCTTTATAGAATCCAAATTCATTCTTTATAATACGTCTTTGCTTATCCTAGTTGACAGTGGTCTGTTAGTACAAACCCAATAGAAACCAAAGAGTGAGATGATGGAATTAAGAGCCTTGACAAATGTAATCCTCAAATTTCTTTTATTACATTTTCTTATTATCTGTAGTTGTTGTTTTTTTTGTATCTTTAGCGGATGAAAAAGAGTAATAACTTTTCACTGTTGACTAGTTTTCTAAGTGATTGGTCACAGTGATTGTAGAGTAGACAATAGGAGGCATGAACTTGTACCAAAATGGGGATTGTGTTCTCATAATGTATGCTACTATATTTGTACATTCAGTGATACAGTTTATATAGTACGC
The DNA here is from genome assembly GCF_031893055.1 of Leptodactylus fuscus. Taxonomy (NCBI): domain Eukaryota; kingdom Metazoa; phylum Chordata; class Amphibia; order Anura; family Leptodactylidae; genus Leptodactylus; species Leptodactylus fuscus. Next base: position 158,549,830 of record NC_134268.1, read on the forward strand.
TACTGTACAGTGCAATCGGCTACAAAAACCTGTTATATGTAAGTTTAATGTTACATAGGTTTCATTACACATCATGCCTCGTTGAAAGAGCTCTTGCAATTTGTTTTAATACTGTAAGCCATTGATGTGAGTTAATCCCTGTTAATTATTGACACCCTGGATAAATTTTGGCAGCCGGCAGCTCCTACATCATTCAGTTACATTCCAAACAAAGTACATGTTACACATGAACATACTCTCTGCATAAGCAAAGTGCAATTTTAGGCCTCCTAGATAAAACAGTATAAGCTTGCCAAGACAAGTACTGTATTTGTTACAAATATGGAAATACAGTATAAGTTTACCATAATATTTAAAAAATTATGGGTCCAGTTTTCATATATTCTCCATACTAATCTACATCTACATTTTTTTTCAGGTAACTTTTGGCAGCTAAATAGACCAGATCCTGGGCAGCTGAATATTACCTGGTCTTGTGAGTATTCGACATTTTTCTGATTAGTTTTTTTCCTGTTTGTTCCACCAAAGCAAAACAGGAGGACTTTTTCCTTCACCAATTTTCAGTTAAAAAAAACTTTGGCCACCGGGCTTCGGGTTTTACTGATGTTTTAGCGGTCTGTCTCTCTTTTGTTCATGTCCCCAACAGACCTCCGCCTTCCTTATTAAATGGGTTATGTCTTGAAAAATATTGCTGATCATTGTGGTTCTAACTTCTGAGACTCCTATGATCCTGAAAATGAAGGTGTTTGAACCTGTTGTGAATGTGGCTATGGTGAAGATGGGGGATGTCCCTGGTGGATATAGATGCCCCCCTTCTCTCATTCACTTCAATAGGAGTGCTGGAGATGTCTTTGGCGCTCACATTCACGTGAAAGTGAATGGAGGTAAGTCTCTGTCCACCAGGAATGTGCCAGTCTTCACCTCTGTCACATTCACAACATGGGTTAACCACATACATGCTCAGGATTGGTGAGGGGTCTCAGCAGTCAAATGTTTTGCTGCATAACCACTATAAATCACCAACTAACTTACCCTCGTGTCCTGCTGCTAAATCACTGGAGAACATAATGAGATTAAATATGTACTGTACATAATGGATATATAAACATATCAGCCTAAACTCAGTGACCGCTGAAGTGTATGACATTGATGTTCTTGTGACTGTGGTACCAGTCTAGCTGTGGGATATATTAGGCACCAAGTGAACAGTGAGTTCTTGTTGCTGATGTGTTGAAAGCTGGCAGAATAGGTCTGAGTGTCATTGTAAGAGCCAAAATGTCACAATGTTTGCAACAGCAGGTCTTGTGTGGTATCTAGTACTTAGTACCTTCCAGAAGTAGTCCAAGAAATGACTAGTAAACCCACACCAGGGTTATGGGCCCCTAAGGGCTTATTGATATGTATGAAGAGTAAAGGCTAGCCCATTTAGGGAATGTTCACACTTGCGTCCCTGTGCGCCCTGTGTCATTCCACCAGGTTTCCATCCTAAGCCCCAACAAAACTGAACTGGGAATGGCTTCTCGGCAGTCAGTTTTAAAACCCATTCACTTGAATGGGTTTTAAAAGCAAACCGCCAGTGTTCATATGCAACCTCTCCACGGGGAAACTTTATTTTTTTTGGCCGGACACAAAGTCCTGCCAAATTGGATCTCTCAGATGAGCTGCTGTAGTATACATAGTATACATAGAAATGCATTATAACAGTGCATCAAAGCTGGCTGTATAGGGAACTGTGTAACTTCTGACTTCTTAGGCTCCGTTCCCACTGAGTAACGTGCCGCTCATTTAGACATGCAAACACGTGTCAGAGCGAGGCGCTTCAAAACAGATCCCATTGATTTCAGTGGGTGCCGACTTACGCGCACTACACATTGAAATCAATGGGAGGCTTTATAACCCATTGATTTCAATGGGTAGCGTGCATAAGCCTGCACCCATTGAAGTCAATGGGATCTGTTTTGAAGCTCCTTGCTCTGACACGTGTTTGCATGTCTAAATGAGCGGCACGTTACTCAGTGGGAACGGAGCCTAAGAAGTCAGAAGTTACACAGTTCCCTATACAGCCAGCTTTGATGCACTGTTATAATGCATTTCTATGTATACTATGTATACTACAGCAGCCTTTAGAGCTACCAGGCTGATCCCTGTCCACTGCTGAAAGCACCTACAATGGGATCATGAGCATCAAATGGCCATAAAACCTGACTTGCTCGATCTTTGCTCATTTTGCTAGACATTGTTAGAGCCATTTGAATAGACCCATAGACAACCATGAGTTTTAAAATGGGCATTAAATAGTTGTTTGAGACTATCAGACGGCCATTATTCACTGGCATGCGTATAAGCCCATTTAATAAGCGCTGTTTTTCCTCCACATTATGAGATGTGCTTCAAAAATCAAGTCCAATGCCCATGCAACGTCAAACACCTCAAAGATTTGCTGCTGACATCTTTGTGTCAGATATTACCGGAGATTTTCAGGGATTTTATACAGTCCATTCCTTGTGTACTTTGGATGTTACTGCTTGGTGAATATTGTTATATTTTCCATCTTCCAAAGTTGGCAACTTTTTTTTAAATTTTTCTCTCAACATATCTATGCAAGGGCTTAATCTTTGTGCGATGAGTTGTAATTTAATTTGCTCTGTTTTGGGGTATATATAATGTTTTGATTACCTTTTAGCAAAGTTTTTCTGGCTCATATGGAAAAAAATACAATTCTATCATAATGTTTGCATTTTGTTTTTACGGTGTTCACTCTGCTTTAAAAATGAAATGGCAATTTTGTTCAGGGATCATTGTCATTATGGTGATACCTTATTTATATTGGTTTTACATTTTTCCACTATTATTAAATAAAATTTAATTTTGTTTTGCAAATGACATTTCTGGGTCTTGCATATTCTGTTCTGAACTTCTTTTTTTTTTCTTTTTTTTTTTTTGACAGTGCAGGCAACCTCGTTCAGTTTTCTTGCTTTTCAAGTACCAGTAGAAAGGCTGTTGACAATATATATTGTGAAGTTAAAGGGGCTCTATCATTGGCAAAAGTCATTTTTAACGAAGCACATACATGCATAGCCTTTAGAAAGGCTATTTCACACGTACATTTTGTATGTAAATTGCCTCAGTAGATTTTGAATAAGTCCGTTTTTTATTCATATGCTAATTAGCTTCCAGCCAGCACAGGAAGTTCCCAGCAGCACTCGTGTCTGGTATTCTCTCCTATCTGTGTGTGCAAGCAGGAAGTCAGCAGCAGCAGCAGTCTGTGCTGTACACATACAGAGGAAAGAATAGCAGAGGGTGCACGATGAGACTTCCGGAGTGCACCAAGAGGCTAATTAGCATATGAATACAAATGGATCATTCAAAAACCACTGAGGCGATTTACATATAAAAGGTAGGTGTGGAATAGCCTTTCTAAAGGCTTTGCAAGGATGTGCTTATCTAAAAATGACTTTTCCCAATGATAGATCCCCTTTAAGGTAAAAGTAGAGTCCTTGGTGTCATCTGTATACACTAGTACCTCAGGCAAGCTTTAGAAATAGTGGTGTGGCAGCATTTGTTACTTTTCTGTCACTTGGAGATGTTCCATTGTGTAAAAAATGTTAGTGTCTTGTAATGGATAAGGGCGGCTTGAAGGAGCACAGATCTCATTATGGCGACTGTCCCGTCATGGTGTCCACAGCACCTTTCTTTGATCGTGTTCTTTATCCACATTGAAGACTAATAAAGCTGTATGTGCCTGATACTTGGGCCTTGATGGGTGCTTGCTGTGTTCAGCACCGTCCTGTCCCTCTCACTTTACACAAGGAGGCTCTATTTATAGATGCTCGGAGCACTGTGGAAGGAGTCCCAGTGAGCAGAGGCTGCACTCGGAGAAATCTGCTGAGAGCTACTCCCACACCAGTCTGACATTCAAGGTCACATGCAAGGGTGGTCGGGCCCGGCCTTCTCATTGGAAGCATTCTGCTCGGACAGCTGGGGCTAAAGGAGGCTTACTCATTTAAGACTTTGCATTTGTCCTGGTGAGCAATAAGATCATGAATGTTGCTTTTCAGTGTCGCTCCTCGTTTTCTTTCTTACTAATACACCTAATACACAGTGTGTGTAGTTCTCGGAGCTCTTCACAGAATAATACCTGTAACAGACTCTTCTCATTAAAGAGTACGCCATGTCTGTGCTTTGCTGCTGCTGTAATGTAGGGTAGTTGTAGTCAGGTCACCCTGAAACCTCTCTAACGTATTCTAACACATAGCTGGTAAGAGACGTCCGGTCCTGTATCCCAACCGCACAGAAATATCCTAAAAATAAATCAAATATCGGGTCATGTAATAGTCCGACCTTTAGAGATTTACATCATTGGTTTATCTATCTGTTATCTGTTGTATGACTGTCATGTAGGTGTGGCAATTATTATGTATCTAATGCTGTCTCAGGCAAATTAATGAATCTGACTAAAATGAAAATTGTCTTTGTTGCCCATAGCAACCAATCACAGTGCAGCTTTCATTTTGTGTTTTGCTCTTGAAAAATGAAAACTGTGCTGTGATTGGTTTCTTTGGTAGACTAATATAATTGTTATTTTAGAACATATCTTATATCTATAATACCGGTGTCCTTGTACATTGTAGAGTGGCTTTTGTGCCTCCTCAGGCAGGAACTAATACCAATTGCTGCTTCTGCACCTCCAAATAGCTACCATTTAATATATACTGTACCCAGTATTGGCCAAATTCAGAGTGGTCGAATTTTTGGATTTTCCCAAACAGTAAAGCTATGAGCAGTGACGCAGGGTACTGTAAAATACTGCTTTAGATGATCTGTCTGTTTCTCTTCCTTTATATTGCTGTCCTGCTTGTTCAGATTGACTGCTTTGTACAGTACAAGCACAAGCCAGGCAGTAAATTTATGGTTTCTGTTTCAACAAATTGACAACCTGTTGCCAAGCTGATGGGGCCCTGACCATGGGTAGCATCACCTATTGTCAGGCCTGGTAGTCATAGATTAGCTAAAGGGAGTCTATGGGGTTCAGAATGCCACCAAAACCAATAGTAGTGCTATGTAGTAGGGGGCCTTTAGTAGGAGCTGAAACATATCTTTGTGGCCACAAACCTATGGAGCAATTCAGAGAGAATCACTCGCTTATGGATATGCAGGTCAGCATGCAAGTGCATTGGAGGCAAGTCTGTTTTGCCTACCGACAGTTATAGGTGCTCATGTCCTTACTGAAATTATCAGGCTATGCCTACCTAGCCGTCTGTAGGCAAATCTGGCACATTAAACCCCACTCCCAATGGAATTAAAGTCTCATTTGTATATCCATAAAAAGATGATTATCTCTGTGTTGCTTTATCAGTTTGTGGTTACAAAGTTCTTTGTGGAGATTTGGGCTCAGGAAACCTAGATGTCCAGAAAACTGTAGCCGATCCCATACGCCTTGCTGCGTCCCAGTGCAGGAGAATACAGTGAAGGTGGTGCCGAACTAGATCAGCCGGTAAATTTAACCGGTTACCAGAAAACATTTTAAAAAAGCTTTGTGCCGGCAATGTAAATGGTTTTTACACAACTAATAATGTTGTCTATATGACCAGTTAGGGCGAATCAATGCACAAACTTTCTATTCAATTGCCTTTCATATCTTGCCCTTTTTTTCCCCCTTTTCGTGTCTTGTAAGAGAGAGCGGCCATGGTATTGTAATATTTTTTATAAAGTTACAATACCTTAGGGAGCAATGAGGGCATTGCATTGCCGCTGCCTCAAAAGGTAAGTGGCAATGCCCTTGCTGCTCCATTTGCATATTGACAAAAACAGCTATATCTTGGCAACTGAGGCCCCAATTCATAAGGGGAAACACATTTGATTGTGGTGACCCTAACCTATCTATCTGTGGGTTAGGTGGATTTGCTGAGTTGTGGTGACAGCCTCCCTTTAAGTTGATACAGAAAAGCACATCATGTATCACACAGTCCCGTTAGTACCATTTGTGTTAATGTTTTACTTTTATCCCTCTGTCCTTCACAATCTGATGTTGCGTTGAATTGTCCTTTTTCTTGTATTTCCTATGTTGTGCAAGTATTTGGTTAATTTTCTGGCTAGACCAGTTCTTGCTGCAAAGCTTGTCTTCTGAAAAGATCTTTGTTAACGGTTTGAATGAAGGCTTCAGCTTACTAAGGTGCTTTTATAGTGGTGCACTGAATTGTATTAAATACGGTTAAGATGAATGTACACGGGATATGCCCAGAGGGGTTTTATGCTGTTGCTTTTTTTTTCAACTTTCTTATCCACAATACCACGTAAATAGTCACTTTTATATATATACACTCACCGGCCACTTTATTAGGTACACCATGCTAGTAACGGGTTGGACCCCCTTTTGCCTTCAGAACTGCCTCAATTCTTCGTGGCATAGATTCAACAAGGTGCTGGAAGCATTCCTCAGAGATTTTGCTCCATATTGACATGATGGCATCACACAGTTGCCGCAGATTTGTCGGCTGCACATCCATGATGCGAATCTCTCGTTCCACCACATGCCAAAGATGCTCTATGGGATTGAGATCTGGTGACTGTGGAGGCCATTGGAGTACAGTGAACTCATTGTCATGTTCAAGAAACCAGTCTGAGATGATTCCAGCTTTATGACATGGCGCATTATCCTGCTGAAAGTAGCCATCAGATGTTGGGTACATTGCGGTCATAAAGGGATGGACATGGTCAGCAACAATACTCAGGTAGGCTTTGGCGTTGCAACGATGCTCAATTGGTACCAAGGGGCCCAAAGAGTGCCAAGAAAATATTCCCCACACCATGACACCACCACCACCAGCCTGAACTGTTACCGATACAAGGCAGGATGGATCCATGCTTTCATGTTGTTGACGCCAAATTCTGACCCTACCATCCGAATGTCGCAGCAGAAATCGAGACTCATCAGACCAGGCAACGTTTTTCCAATCTTCAATTGTCCAATTTCGATGAGCTTGTGCAAATTGTAGCCTCAGTTTCCTGTTCTTAGCTGAAAGGAGTGGCACCCGGTGTGGTCTTCTGCTGCTGTAGCCCATCTGCCTCAAAGTTCGACGTACTGTGCGTTCAGAGATGCTCTTCTGGCTACCTTGGTTGTAACGGGTGGCTATTTGAGTCACTGTTGCCTTTCTATCAGCTCGAACCAGTCTGGCCATTCTCCTCTGACCTCTGGCATCAACAAAGCATTTCCGCCCACAGAACTGCCGTTCACTGGATGTTTTTTCTTTTTCGGACCATTCTCTGTAAACCCTAGAGATGGTTGTTCGTGAAAATCCCAGTAGATCAGCAGTTTCTGAAATACTCAGACCAGCCCTTCTGGCACCAACAACCATGCCACGTTCAAAGGCACTCAAATCACCTTTCTTCCCCATACTGATGCTCGGTTTGAACTGCAGGAGATTGTCTTGACTATGTCTACATGCCTAAATGCACTTAGTTGCTGCCATGTGATTGGCTGATTAGAAATTAAGTGTTAACGAGCAGTTGGACAGGTGTACCTAATAAAGTGGCCGGTGAGTGTATATGTATATATATATATATATATATATATATATATATATATATATATAATATGTTACTTTCCTGCTAAAGCCATATTTTGTAGCTATACCTATAGATTATTTCAGTAGGATATGTGTGCTTTAGAGCAGATAAAGTGTATGGGAGCCAGTTGGCAAATACTGTATTTTATAGGGTTCTTACAAACTGAGGTAGAAGATGCATTTTTTTTTTTATGCCACATGATCATTGCTTTTAACTTTGGCAAAAAACACTGGATTGGTTTTCACATGGTAATTGGCCATATGGCCAAAAAAAAATGGTACAAAGCCACACATGCGACTACTAGTACATTTTATAGCTAAGGGGGTTGTCCCATCTCCTTGTTTCAGCAGTCTGCCTGCAGGCTCTTCTTCTCACTTTCTGTATATCTCCCCCTCCCCACCCCTTGTTGAACAGGACACCGAATTATCACAATACTTATGCAGATAATATGCACATGCTTATAGAGAACAGGCTCAGTGTTACCTGTATTTTTACATAGAGAGATAACAACAGACTTCATTAGCAAATTGCAATTAGCTTAACTGATTGTCGGCAGACAAGTGAGGTCACTTGTCTTATAGGTCCGTGGTTATGGAAACGCTGTTTAAACAATGGGAGGATTAAGTTCAAGCAGCAGGCAAACAAAGCAGCATTTATAAAGCAATATATTTAGGAAAAGTCTTCAGTTTACATAAGCTACCAGTATAGATAGGATCCTTGAGATGGGACAACTCTTTTAATACCATGACTAGCATATGGTCAATTTAATCTTGTTGTATTTATGAGCCTTTATCTGTATGTATAGCGTTACTGTCTTTCCTTATTCAGGCCTCCAGGAGTAACACAATTCACACACCCGTTAATAATAATGAAGTGACTTGGTTCATTCTGTACCACACTGTAGAGCAAAGCTAACAAAAGAGCTTAAGAAAACATGAAGCATCAGCCTATTGTGACTACTTTAGTTGCCAGTGTGAAAACTGTCACATAATAGTCACATAAAATAAACATACTAAAATAATGTTATAATTAATTCAATTCAAGTTGTCACTTTCAGAAGATACATTTCCACGATCAAAAAAACAAAAACAAAAAACAATCCTTCCTCCTTCCCAACAATGTATAATGTGTAACTAACCATCTGATACACAGAGAATGGAGCAGGATGCAGACCGCTCTGTTCAATTGCTAATATAAGAAACCATCACTCATCAGATAATGGCATATCCTATGTGTATGTAATCCTATGGCCCTGACTTGACTACCTCTTTAAAACAGACTGAAGGTTATTTGTTCAGATTGTTTAAGTGAAACGTGACTCACGTCTATAATTGAAATATCTCTTAGGCCATCTTATACGTCAGATATCTGTTGCCTGCTGACAGATAGCATAGCTTAGTCTGCTACCTGATTCTCTGCTTCAAAGAAAAAAACAAAACCTATGCTCCAAATGTCATGGCCCCTGTAATAAGAGAAATAAAAAAGGAAAGAGAGCATTACACAGTGAACAATTTTTACTAACAAATTTTATTTTATTTTAAATATGATTTTTATTGAAAAGAGAAAACAGAGAGAAATTTTACAGTGTAAAAACAGTTACAAACATAGGAAAAACCAACGCGGTCCAGTCAGTAGAATGAAAATTACAGGGTTGGAACTCCGTATTGCAATTTACTAAAATTTTGTCCACTGTTTTAATATGTTCAGAAACCTCACATGACTTTAGCTCAAATGGCGTTGATCAACCTTGGTGCCAGGGTACACAACAAGACCTGCTACGAACAGAGCATCGCCGCATGGTGAACTCCCCTTCTTACACCCCCCTCAGTCTTTATTCGTAGTATGTGAATATAGTGCTGTGGTTGGTCACCATTCATCTATATGTACTAATGTTTTACACTTATTTAGCCATTCTCTACTTTGAAAGCTTCTACTATGGGAAAGATTTTTTTTTTTCTTCAGATTTTGGCATTATCATTCTGTTCAGCAAACAATGAAGCTAAATATAGCCAGGGACATACTGTGATCGCATATGCTGATGCTCACAGTTTCTCCTTGGCTCCTGACCAATAAGTTACGGGCAGAAAATGCTGTATTTACGAGATTAGCTCCGAATGTGACTGTATTGTGTGAACACTTATAGACTGTATCATGACAAGGACTGTACACAAAATCATTGATCCACTGTTGCTATTTCATTACTCCAGCTTAGAAGCAGCAGCCTGAAAGCATACAGCGAGGATACAAAGACAATTATACTAAATGTAGTGTAAGGATAGGGCTGTGGAGTCGGGTTGGGGACAATTTTCAGGACCGTCAGAAAATAGATACTGACTCTGGCTTCAAAATAACATTTTTAATTATATGATGAAATTATTGATATCCTAATAAATAAATGTACAGTTTGTTTCATATACAACTCTTTGCAAAAATTATGGAATCACCAGTCCCTGAGGATGTTCCTTCAGTTGTTTAATTTTGTAGAAAAAAAAGCAGATCACAACCATGAAAAAAAAACTAAAGGCATTTCAAATGGCAACTTTCTGGCTTTAAAGAAACACTTAAAGAAATCAAGAAAAATATTTGTGGTAGCCAGTAACAGTTAGGTTTTTAGAACAAGCACAGGGAATAAATTATGGAATCACTCAATTCTGAAGAAAGAAATATGGAATCATGAGAAACAAACAAACAAGACTCCAACGCATTACTAGTACTTTGTTGCACCACCTCTGGCTTTTATAACTGCTTGCAGTCTCTGAGGCATTGACTTCATGAGTGATAAACATTACTCTTCATCAATCTGGCTCCATCCTTCTCTCATTGTTGTTGCCAGAGCAGCTTTGCAGGTTGGAGCCTTGTCATGGACCATTTTATTTCACTTCCACAACAGATTTTCAATTGGATTGAGATCCGGACTGTTTGCAGGCCATGACATTGACCTTTATGTGTCTTTCTTCAAGGAATTTTTTCACAGTTTTTGGAAAGATGCATTATCATTTTGAAATATGAGTTCATCATCCCCAAACATCCTTTCAATAGATGGGATAAGAAAAGTGTCCAAAATTTCTATGTAAACCTGTTTATTTATTGAAGATTTAATGAAAGCCATCTCCTCATTGCCTTTACCTGACATGCAGCCCCATATCATCAATGACTGTGGAAATTTGCATATTTTCTTCAGACAGTCGTCTGCATAAATCTCATTGGAAGGGCACCAAACAAAAGTTCCAGCATCATCACCTTGCCAAATGCAGATTTGAGATTCATCACTGAATATGACTTTTGTCCACGATTGCCTTTCCTTAGCCCATTGTAACATTGTTTTTTTTTCTGTTTAGGTGTTAGTGATGGCTTTCTTTTAGCTTTTCTGTATGTAAATCCCATCTTTGAAGAGTAATGTTCATCACTCATGAAGTCAATGCCTCAGAGACTGCAAGCCGTTATAAAAGCCAGAGGTGGTGCAACAAAGTACTAGTGTTATGTTGGAGTCTTGTTTTTGTTTTTCATGATTCCATAATTTTTTCCTCAGAATTGAGTGATTCCTTAATTGATTCCTTGTGCTTGTTCTAAATATCTAACTGTTAGTGGCTACCACAAATATTTTTCTTGATTTCTTTTAGTGTTTCTTAAAGCCAGAAAGTTGCCATTTTGAAATGCGCCTTGTTTTTTTCCGTGGCTGTGATCTGCTTTTTTTTTTCTACAAAATTAAACAACTGAAGGAACATCCTCAGGGACTGGTGATTCCATAATTTTTGCCAGGGGTTGTATACTTTCATAGGAATTCATTCACTAGATTTTTTATTAATTTGAGGATTTTTACTACCTCTCACTGACCATGGCTGTCGGCCATTTATGAAAGTTGAGTCGGGTTGTAATAAAATAGAGGAGGCAGTGTTGCCTACCAACTCCACAGCCCTGGTAAGGACAAGCACAGGTATCAGAAGACTTACTTGACCTCAATTCCTATATCGTTCAGTTTATTTCAGTAGTAGCTAGATATATAAGGGAGAAGTTATGTTATAAGGTGACAATAGTATATAGTCTGTCAGACCCATGTTTCCCTGATGGCAGCCCTAAGGCGAGGATCTGCATGGAGATCTTTCTTGATAGATTGTTGTTGGTATCTGCTATTGTCTGTGGGAAACCGAAGAAAACTGCCAGAAATCTTGGTTGGATAGAACCTATATAGTGAATTTTCACTGTCACAAATCAAGTCTTTGCATTTTTATGGATGCCCGCTATACTCTTGCTGTATCATAAACTATATGTGTTATTTGTACATACTTGTATACACTTTCATGCGGCTATGATCTAGCACATTGATCTTCCGTAACGGCACAGTGCTAGGTATTGTAATCCGCTCACTATTGTAAGATTGTTTTCCATACGTGTTAAGTTTAATGTTTCAGTATATAGCCTAATGGGCAATTTGGAATTAGACTGGAGTTGGCTGCTGCTTACCCATCTGGTCTGGCAGCACTTTATCTCCAGTGAGAGCAGAAGAGACGCCCTTATGTACATTAGCTGCTTGCCCAGCTGAAATTGTCGGTTTTAGGCAACATTCGTCTAATGTGTATGGGCAACTTGACAAACAGTTGATGTACACACAATGAAATAAGGCAGGGAGAAAAATAGAATGGGGACATTTTTCATGTATGGTCATAAGTGTGAATTGATGGCCAAGACCACTCTCCATAACCTCAAAATGGCTGTGATAAGGCGATAAAATCCTTTAAAATAAAGAGATGCCTTAGGGCAATAAAAAAAAATATCATTTGTGATTCTAAACATACAGTAGCCTTCAAGTATATAAAAAGAATATGTAAATGTCATAGAGAAAAAAAATAATTCTCATAATTTATTTCCAGGGACAGTCCATCTCCCTGACATTTGGTAGGTTATGAACCACTTGAGACATATTGATTATTAAAGGGATTTTAGCATTATTATTATTATTATTATTATTATTATTATTATTATTATTATTATTATTATTTTTAAACTAAAACCATGTAGAGATAACCTTTAGAAAGGCTATTCCTCTTACTCATGTTGTAAGTCCGCGCTGCCGTTTTTGAATTTTTCTTCTTTTCTTCATTATGGTAATTGTGCTCAGAAAGCAAACCTAGGGCGTATTCCCCCTGTGCTCAGAGCACAGCATTGTTATCCATTCCAACACTGCCTCCATCTTCTGCCTCTCCTCCTCTTCACTCCTCTTCTTATACAAGCCCACTGCAAAATTTTGTGGTGATCACCTGGTTATGACTGAACAGCATGTACATCACAAGGATCACATCTGCGTGGCACCCCCGTGCCTTCACTGCTCTATTCATTGAGGTCAGTGAGCATGGACCACAAAATGGACAGGAATAGGGCTGGTCCTGAGTTTTACAAGGGACCGTGATAATACATGGTGTGTATGGGTCCATAGAAATACATTGGTGAAAAACGGTCGTATCCATGAGGTCTTGGTCTTGGGTTCCACATTCAGGCTTATGAATGCAGGCTTTAATGCCAAAAGTATAAGTGGATTAAGAAAAAGAGGAGGAGTAGCAGCACCTGTCTTCTGTACTTTCTATCTCTTTATGTTCCACACCTGGTCGACAAAAAACTGAAACTGGAAACCCAGCCATATGGTTTTGCCACAGGTTTAAGCAAAATATGACCTCCCTGGTGCTGCCCTGGTGAACAGTAGTATCCGGGTCTGTACAGGGTTGCACATGTACGTTTACATAGTTGGAGAGATGGCTCCTATGTACTGCGCTCTTTGTTTTGTATAGATATGTGTAACTCTTTGTATTTTGCTGCTTAGATTGGGTTAATTTTGGATGAATAGTTTGGAGAGTGATTCATGTTCTTGTGATGGGTCATTCATGCTGGACCCTCTGGTATAGCCCAGTATTCTTCTACATGTGCGCTTATTTCAATATTGACTTTAGTAGAGTTGATGTTAAAAAGCTAAATTCTGCTTGTGAATTGTTTGCTGGGAGCAATATATCTGTACTGAATAGCCTTACATCCTGTGCCAAATACAATGTGACCCATTACCCTTGGCTTCCTCTCCGCTCTGGTATAACTGTGTTCACATTTCTCCTCTTCATGGGCGTCAAACAGCTTGTTTACTGTGAGCTTTTTATGTTGGTGTAAATTGCCATACATTGCCAGATGATAACATAGCACAAAAGAACAAAAATGCATAAAAAGAACATAGGCTTTAGTATTAAATGTGTGATAATCATTACTAATAAGTGAAAAATATATATGTGATATTACATGGTAACCTTTACTGATACATATTCAAAAAATAACTTCTAATATGGGCAGGTCACATGATCAGCAATGCAAGAAACGTACTTTTTTCTATGTCAAAAAACTGACATAGATGGGAATAATTCTGGTGCATCTTTGACATTAAGGTTTTTTTTTTCCCTAGACACCTCTTTTTACACCCGATGAAGGTGATTAAGACTAACTTGAAGAACACAAGTCAATAAATTAATCCACAAGTCCAAATTCAACCATCATGTTTAGTATTGTTTGTTAATTCTTGGTTCACACTAGCGCTCGATCTCCTTCACGGATTCAGTTCTTAATTCTGCTTGAAAAATGCGGAGAAAAAAAGCTCAGCTAGCAGACCCGATGGACCCCATTATAATCTATAGGTATTGTTCGCGGGTAACCGCTTTTTAAGCAGATTTGGTTCCTGGTTTAAAATCTTGAGGACAATGCCCTCAAACGTACAGCCAAGACAACAAAGGAGTGGCTCAAAATGAAGCATATTAAGGTTCTGAAGTGGCCTAGCCAGTCTCCAGACCTCAATCCCATAGAAAACTTATGGAGGAAGCTGAAGATCCAATTTGCCAAGCGACAGCCTCAAAATCTTAATCATTTAGAGATGATCTGCAAAGAGGAGTGGACCAACATTCCTCCTGACACATGTGCAAACCTCATTGTCACCTACAAAAAAAACGTCTGACTGCTGTGTGTAACAGTGTAATCCACAGCGCCCTACCCCTTTAAAGAGGACCTTTCATCAGATCGGGCACATGCAGTTTTATATACTGCTGGAAAACTGTCAGTGCGCTGAATTCAGCGCCCTATCGGCTTTCCTGATCTGTGCCCGGTGTAAAGCACTATCGGTCCCGGTACCGTAGCGCTTTAGTGTCAGAAGGGCGTTTCTGACAGTTAGCCCAGGGACACCCTTCTGCCCAGCAGCGCCTATCGCACTGTATAGTGTGAGCGGGGAGGAATGCCCCCTCCCTCTGCTCACAGTGCTCGTCCATGGACGAATATTATCAGGAGGGGAGGGGGCGTTCCTCCCCGCTCCACAGTACAGCGCGATAGGCGCTGCTGGGCAGAAGGGCGCCCCTGGCTAAGTGTCAGAAACGCCCTTCTGACTGTAAAGCGCTATGGTCCCGGGACCAATAGCGCTTTACACCGGGCACAGATCGGGAAAGCCGCACTGTCAGCACTGAATTCAGCGCACTGTCAGCTTTCCAGCAGTATATAAAACTGCCTGTGCCCGATCTGATGAAAGGTCCTCTTTAAGGGTATATTCACATGGTGGCAAATGAAGAGGATTTCCTGTTCATTATCTGCCGACGGCATTTTCGCTGTGTTGGGATGCTGATACAGTGCATCAGCATTCAGTCATAGCATCCCGCTCCCTATTAGGCCTGCATGAATGGGAGTCTGGGATGTGGGAAAGCTGTGTGTGTGACCTTGTGTAACAGTATCATCCACAGCGCCCTGTCCCTTTAAGGGTATTTTCACACGGCAGAAAATGAGTAGGAATTCCTCTTCATTTTCTTTACAGTGTAGCCGCGATGGGATGCAGTGCATCAGCATTTAGTCGGGGCAGGCCGCTCCTTGTTAGGCCCAGATGAATGCCCTAATGAACCTAATTTGTACATTTAGTAAAGTCATTGCCCCACTAAACTTAATATGGGTTTTTGTGCCACCCTTGGCAGTATGAACTGGCATCAGTACAGAATGTATTATGTCACTTAGGAGGAATTTCAGACCACTCTACTTTTCAGAACCCAATTGCTCTTCAGCTTTAGGTCATGGCCTAGCAGACAGGACATTCATCTTCAGTATTTTGTGCTAGAGAGCAGGATTCACAGCATCATAATGTTGCTACCATGTTTGTTGGTATGGGATGCAGCGTTAGCTTTATTCCAGATGTGACAGGCCCATGTCTTCCAGATAGTTCAACCTTTGACTCATCAGTTCACAGAATATTATCCTAAAAGGTCTTTTTTTTTTTTTTTTTTAAATGGGAAGTGAGCCTTTTTGTTCTTTTTTGACAGCATTGGTTTGCCGCTTACAACCATCCCATGGAATTCTTACACAGTGTCTTTCTTATTGTGGAATTGTATACATTGAGCTTAATGTGGCAAGTGATGCCTGTGGTTCTTCTGTGAACTTGTGGGTGGGCTGTCAGTGTGCTTTTGGTGAAATTTGTAGGCCAGCCATTCCAAAGAAGGTGGTCTACTGTTCCCAGCTGTCATTGTGGTGTGCATAAGCCAAAACCTTAGTGGCTTGTAACCTTTTTCAGAATAGGTACATTCAATGACTTGTATTATAACGTGGCATCATGTGCTGCTATATGACACCTTGTACCCTGCTTCAGATTGCCAGGCAGGTTCTATTTAAAGAATACCTGTCCTTTCATTTGACTTTCCAGGATCTACTACCATGCATATGAGGAATAACTCTATTTCTTGCCATTATATGACATTTTGCAGTTTTTTCCTCTGTAGGCTCTTGCTGTTGCATTGTATATTTCTCCCTGAGCTGGTGGATGGAGACTAGCTGTCATGTACTTAATTAAGAGGTTATAGAGCAGATCCTCCCATACTTACTTTCACTCAAATACAGCCCTATATGTCATATATAAGTTCATACTACTGTTGTTAGTGTCTTTTGCTGAATAACTGATACTAACACATCTGACATAAATCCATTAAAAATACCATTGATTACAATGGGATTTGATCTGTTGTCCGTTAATGTTCATTTTCACCAAATCTGTCGCATGTCCGTTATTTTAGCGGACACAATAACACAGGGTACAGGACTTGTGGTTTGTTTGTTTTTTTTATAACAGTAATGTCTATTGCTAACAGACAGTAAGGAACATTATACTGTCTATTATTACTTGGTTTTATTTTGTTTTAAATGGACCCTATCAGACTTCAACATTAGTGTGAACCTACCTTAAAGAAGTATAAAGTTCTTTGGTTGTGATATAAAGCTCCTATTTAGCTCCAACATCAGACAAATTCTGTTTCCACTGCTGTCTCTTTCCCTCTGTATATATATCTTAGGATAGAGTATCAATATTTTTATTACTTTTAATTTATTCTTTTCTTTCTTTCTTTCTTTTTTTTTTTTTTTTTTTGAGGATGAGATTGCTTGTACTGCAGATTGCTTAGACTGCAATACAACTACTGAGACCTGCCAGGAGCGCAGGGGGATAATCAGAGGCCCTACAAACATTCAATACCTGCAACCAGAGAGAATGCTGACTGCAGGCAATCCCTGCAGAGTGCTATAGTCAAACACCCGTCAGAAGGGGCAGAGCAGAAAGGGCAAAAACCAATTTGACAACTCTGATCAACCCCCCCCCGAATTGCTAGACTCCATAAGGGAGATTTAATCAAATTTATTAAATTGCCCATCCCTAGATCACACTACTGTTATTTAATGTCTGTTGCTACAGTTAATGCCCATTGCTGTCATTCATATGGAGCTGAGGCTAGATCATCTTTCACTCTTTGTGCGTCTGTGGGATTTTTTCCCATTCATCCAGCAGAGCATTTGAGGTCAGACAATGTTGTTGGAGGAGATGGCCTGGCTTGCAATCTCTGCTCTAGGTCATCCAAAAGGTGTTGAAAGCTGATCATGGAATATCTAGAAGGGAAGAAATGTCATAAACTGACTAGTTGCAGTGGTTGCTTCCTATTACAGTACCACACTGGGAATCGGTGAGCTCTTTAGAATGACCCATTCTATCACACACATTTATAAAGGCAGAATGCATGGCTAGGTGCTGGGTTTTATACACATTTGGCAATGCGAATGAATGACACCTGAATTCAATGATAGAGATGTGGACAGTGTGTATATAGATATATGTAAATGAAGGGGTTTCATCAGATGGGGGTGGTCCGGAGGAATCAGGTAAAATGATAATCACTTTAGTGCTGCTACTTTTCTGTCAGTTTTTGTTTACTGTGATGGTTTTTCTGGCCATTTACCCAAGTGGCTTCTGCAGTATATGGGTTACTGCAGGCCAGCGGTGATGTGGGTAGGCTGGCAAGTTATCACTGCATCACAGTTGAGCCATGTTCAAACTTGCATCGGAGTCTCCGCCGAAAGTTGTCAGAGGAAAAAGACCTGCACGGAGGGAGGACTTTCTCCTCCGCTTGTTTCAAATAATGGAGAAACGGGGAACTAGAGTTCAGTGGGAAGCAGAAATAGGACGTTGGGGGGATTCATCGGGGGAGATAGTGCTCTTTTGTTATATTATACCCTAAAACTCATTGCAGACAACATTTTTGGTTTTTTCATAAAAACCTCTAATTCAAAAAATAATACATGAGCATTGTATGATTGATGACCATGTAACAATGAGTATAGTTTGGCATATACACTCACCGGCCACTTTATTAGGTACACCTGTCCAACTGCTCGTTAACACTTAATTTCTAATCAGCCAATCACATGGCGGCAACTCAGTGCATTTAGGCATGTAGACATGGTCAAGACAATCTCCTGCAGTTCAAACCGAGCATCAGTATGGGGAAGAAAGGTGATTTGAGTGCCTTTGAACGTGGCATGGTTGTTGGTGCCAGAAGGGCTGGTCTGAGTATTTCAGAAACTGCTGATCTACTGGGATTTTCACGCACAACCATCTCTAGGGTTTACAGAGAATGGTCCGAAAAAGAAAAAACATCCAGTGAGCGGCAGATCTGTGGGCGGAAATGCGTTGTTGATGCCAGAGGTCAGAGGAGAATGGCCAGACTGGTTCGAGCTGATAGAAAGGTAACAGTGACTCAAATAGCCACCCGTTACAACCAAGGTAGCCAGAAGAGCATCTCTGAACGCACAGTACGTCGAACTTTGAGGCAGATGGGCTACAGCAGCAGAAGACCACACCGGGTGCCACTCCTTTCAGCTAAGAACAGGAAACTGAGGCTACAATTTGCACAAGCTCATCGAAATTGGACAATTGAAGATTGGAAAAACGTTGCCTGGTCTGATGAGTCTCGATTTCTGCTGCGACATTCGGATGGTAGGGTCAGAATTTGGCGTCAACAACATGAAAGCATGGATCCATCCTGCCTTGTATCAACGGTTCAGGCTGGTGGTGGTGGTGTCATGGTGTGGGGAATATTTTCTTGGCACTCTTTGGGCCCCTTGGTACCAATTGAGCATCGTTGCAACGCCAAAGCCTACCTGAGTATTGTTGCTGACCATGTCCGTCCCTTTTTAACCACAATGTACCCAACATCTGATGGCTACTTTCAGCAGGATAATGCGCCATGTCATAAAGCTGGAATTATCTCAGATTGGTTTCTTGAACATGACAATGAGTTCACTGTACTCCAATGGCCTCCACAGTCACCAGATCTCAATCCAATAGAGCATCTTTGGGATGTGGTGGAACGGGAGATTCGCATCATGGATGTGCAGCCGACAAATCTGCGGCAACTGTGTGATGCCATCATGTCAATATGGAGCAAAATCTCTGAGGAATGCTTCCAGCACCTTGTTGAATCTATGCCACGAAGAATTGAGGCAGTTCTGAAGGCAAAAGGGGGTCCAACCCGTTACTAGCATGGTGTACCTAATAAAGTGGCCGGTGAGTGTTTATTCTCCAGCAAAATGCTTTCTGAGAACTGAGCTTTGAGATGACTGTGTGACGATATGATGACATGTGGCAGATTTGTTGCGACTGTTCCTTTTATCTGAAGGTGGCTGGCAGAAATAGTTGCACATGATGCAGAAACAACCCCAGTCACATGTATGGAATGGATTTGTAAATTTGCCTGGGGTGAGAATAAGCCATAAAGATCCATTTCCTGTATATCGGCAGATATTGGTGATCGCCCCCTGTGCTCCCTGAGCATAATTTGCATATCAGAAGAAACGCTCCCCCCCCCCCCCCCCCAGAAACGGCGGAGAGCACAAGAGAATGACAGTTGGGAGTAGTATAACCTTTTTATAGGCTATTCCAACGTGCCATTACTTCAAAATTTTATTTTCTAATGATAGAATCTCTTTAAGTTTCGAACAAGGCCACTTCCTTAAGGGGTTAAACAGCGTTCTATTGAAAACATATAGCTGCAACTTTAGTCAAAACGATAATACCTGTCTATGGGGCCTCTGATAAGGGCTTGACTAGTTACTTTTTGTCATTTTGTGTTTAATAACCATAGTTCGGAGGGTTCACTTATTAATATTAATTCCAGAAAGCAACTGAAATGGATACAAATGTATCCTGGTGTGTAGTTGATATATACGCCTGGTATGGGTGTCTTGTATGTATAGCTGTAGCAAGGAGCCTGTACTGTATATTCCATTAATGTAATTACGTCAGTCGGCAAACATTGCTGGCAATTAGTTGGCAGCCGCTGAAGACGTGACTTTAAGAAAAATGTCACAGCTGTTTTAAGGCCTATCATATGTTTCTTCTTACTGAGCCGGTGGGGTTGCAGTATTTTACAATGTTTGCACTTTGTAGCTCTCATCTCCTTTGTCATGTAACTTCATGGAAATTTCATTTCAAAGTTGTTTAAGACTGTTTGATGATATCTATTAAAGGCACCTGTCCAGTGCTGGTGAAGATTAGACAGCCATTTTGTTGTACTTTTAACTATGGTATTGTATCGGCTCGCAAAGGAATTTATTTGGTGAACTTTATCATACTTTTTATGCTATTTTAAAGGGATCCTATCAGTAAAACAATTTTTTTCTGCCTACCACGTAGGAATAGCCTTAAGAAAGGCTATTCTTCTCCTACCTTTAGATGTCTTGTCTGCACCACCGTTAGGTATATAATCCAGTTTTCATTGGTATGCAAATTAGTTCTTTCGCAGCACTGGAGGCGGGCCAATTAGTTTTAATGATAGGATCCATTTAAAAAGTCACATTTTTTGCACTTGGCCTTTATATGTGTTTTAAAAATTTTATTTTTTGTTTTTTTGATTAATTTAATTTATTTTTGTCCATCATTCATGCCAATTTTGAAAAAGTGGCCAGGTTCAGCAGATTTTATAGATTTGCTCCAGATAATGATTTAAACAGGTGAAATCTACATCAGCCCCCACCTACCACAGATTTCCATTTCTGGAACTCTGATCACCTGAGATGCACCAAAATTATTTGCGCCTCTTAATCATTTTGGCACGTCTGACACCAGCAGGCAATAGATTAAAACTAGAATAACAAACATCAGCCTTAAAACAAAAATTCCATCCATTAACTTGCATCCAATGTGAGCAGCAACTGACTAAGGCCGAGGTCACCTCTGCAGATATTTGATTGTTAATCAGTGATTTCCCGTGTGTTGAGAAGGATCAGAAAGTCGAGGCTGGCCGGGATCCTGGAAACAACAAAATAAGAGCTGTGGGAGCAATGAGCTGACTATTGCCTCGAACTCTGAGCCTTTTGTCAGTATGTTTTCCCCATGGGGCATCACTCTTAAAGGGACTGTCCCAGAATTCATATTACTCACATACACAAGTAAGATTATAAGTGTTTGATCGCTGGGGGTCCCATCACTTGGACCGTCCCAGATCACAAGAAAAGGGATCTCGTGTCCACTGTATGAATGTCATGGTGGTCAAGTATCTGCATTCAATGTCTATGGGACTGCTGGATATAGCCAAGTACAGCACTTTGCTATTATGGAGTCGATTCTGAGACAACACCTTTAATGTTCATAATTATTTGGACACATGTATAAATATGATGATGTTTTAATCTTTTTTGTGTATTAAATGTAATCTACACATCCACTGATATATAACATTTCCTCCACAGCTGTCTGACTGTATGTGGCACTAGAAATCACCCTGGGAATGCTTATGGACTACTAAACCAAGGCCCCAACACTGCTTCAACTGATGGCAGTTTGCACATTTCCGTGAAACCTGCCAAGCTGGACCCCACAGCTGTGCAACACGACACCTCGGCCGTCATCGTGCCCAATTCGCCAGTAAGCGACAATGCAGTCCTAGCCTGTGCCACAGGCATTCATGAAGAACACTATGTAAGCGAAGCTGCAGGACCTGAAGATGCTTTGGGTCAGAGGGAATACAGAGATGCCGGCACCATTACAGGTGGGTAACTAGGTCTGTGACATCATGGCTGCCAATAACATAAGGGAAGGCATCATCGACGGCGGTCTACAATGCGAATATTGTCTTACTGAAACATTGCATGGCAGCATCCTGAAAACCTTAATATTCAGGTGTTACTACTGTTATTAACGTGTATAGGTTATATACAGATGGTATTTAGTGGAATCCCCATCATATAGCAATGTTCTAGCAGGAGAGGATGCATACAGTGCATTGCTTTCTATGGACCACCTATCCCAGGACTTGTCACTAGAGATGAGCGAACACTAAAATGTTCGAGGTTCGAAATTCGATTCGAACAGCCGCTCAATGTTCGTGTGTTCGAACGGGTTTCGAACCCCATTATAGTCTATGGGGAACAGATACTCGTTAAGGGGGAAACCCAAATCCGTGTCTGGAGGGTCACCAAGTCCACTATGACACCCCAGGAAATGATGCCAACACCTCTGGAATCACACTGGGACAGCAGGGGAAGCATGTCTGGGGGCATCTAACACACCAAAGACCCTCTATTACCCCAACATCACAGCCTAACAACTACACACTTTACACACTCAATACCACCTCTCTGACAGTAGGAAAACACCTTGAAACATGTGTATTTGGCACTTGCAGTGAGGAGAGCTTGTCACCAGCAGTGAATTTGGCCCTTGTAGTAAGTTGAGGTTGGCACCAACATTTGTTTTGAAAATCAGGGTGGATTGAGCCTCTAACCAGCAGAGTTTGGGCAAATTCATGGTGGAGGGAGCCTCTAAAAACCCCAGTTTGGACCAATTCATGGTGGAGGGAGACTCTAAAAACCCCAGTTTGGACCAATTCATGGTGGAGGGAGCCTCTAAAAACCCCAGTTTGGACCAATTCATGGTGGAGGGAGCCTCTAACCAGCCCAGTTTGGGCAAATTCATGGTGGAGGGAGCCTCTAACCAGCCCAGTTTGGACCAATTAATGGTGGAGGGAGCCTCTAACCAGCCCAGTTTGGACCAATTAATGGTGGAGGGAGCCTCTAACCACCCCAGTTTGGACCAATTCATGGTGGAGGGAGCCTCTAACCAGCCCAGTTTGGACCAATTCATGGTGGAGGGAGCCTCTAAAAAACCCAGTTTGGACCAATTCATGGTGGAGGGAGCCTCTAAACAGCCCAGTTTGGGCAAATTCATGGTGGAGGGAGCCTCTAACCACCCCAGTTTGGACCAATTCATGGTGGAGGGAGCCTCTAAACAGCCAAGTTTGGACCAATTCATGGTGAAGGGAGCCTCTAAAAACCCGTTTGGACCAATTCATGGTGGAGGGAGCCTCTAACCAGCCCAGTTTGGGCAAATTCATGGTGGAGGGAGCCTCTAAACAGCCCAGTTTGGGCAAATTCATGGTGGAGGGAGCCTCTAACCAGCCCAGTTTGGACCAATTCATGGTGGAGGGAGCCTCTAACCAGCCCAGTTTGGGCAAATTCATGGTGGAGGGAGCCTCTAAACAGCCCAGTTTGGGCAAATTCATGGTGGAGGGAGCCTCTAACCAGCCCAGTTTGGACCAATTCATGGTGGAGGGAGCCTCTAACCAGCCCAGTTTGGGCAAATTCATGGTGGAGGGAGCCTCTAAACAGCCCAGTTTGGGCAAATTCATGGTGGAGGGAGCCTCTAACCAGCCCAGTTTGGACCAATTAATGGTGGAGGGAGCCTCTAAACAGCCAAGTTTTGGGAAATTCATGGTGGAGGGAGCCTCTAACCAGCCCAGTTTGGACCAATTCATGGTGGAGGGAGCCTCTAACCAGCCCAGTTTGGACCAATTCATGGTGGAGGGAGCCTCTAAACAGCCCAGTTTGGGCAAATTCATGGTGGAGGGAGCCTCTAAAAAACCCAGTTTGGACCAATTCATGGTGGAGGGAGCCTCTAATTAGCCCAGTTTGGACCAATTAATTGTGGAGGGAGCCTCTAACCAGCCCAGTTTGGACCAATTAATGGTGGAGGGAGCCTCTAACCACCCCAGTTTGGGCAAATTCATGGTGGAGGGAGCCTCTAACCAGCCCAGTTTGGACCAATTAATGGTGGAGGGAGCCTCTAAACAGCCAAGTTTTGGGAAATTCATGGTGGAGGGAGCCTCTAACCAGCCCAGTTTGGACCAATTCATGGTGGAGGGAGCCTCTAAACAGCCCAGTTTGGGCAAATTCATGGTGGAGGGAGCCTCTAACCAGCCAAGTTTGGACCAATTCATGGTGAAGGGAGCCTCTAAAAACCCGTTTGGACCAATTCATGGTGGAGGGAGCCTCTAACCAGCCCAGTTTGGGCAAATTCATGGTGGAGGGAGCCTCTAAACAGCCCAGTTTGGGCAAATTCATGGTGGAGGGAGCCTCTAACCAGCCCAGTTTGGACCAATTCATGGTGGAGGGAGCCTCTAACCAGCCCAGTTTGGGCAAATTCATGGTGGAGGGAGCCTCTAAACAGCCCAGTTTGGGCAAATTCATGGTGGAGGGAGCCTCTAACCAGCCCAGTTTGGACCAATTAATGGTGGAGGGAGCCTCTAACCAGCCCAGTTTGGGCAAATTCATGGTGGAGGGAGCCTCTAACCAGCCCAGTTTGGACCAATTCATGGTGGAGGGAGCCTCTAACCAGCCCAGTTTGGGCAAATTCATGGTGGAGGGAGCCTCTAAACAGCCCAGTTTGGGCAAATTCATGGTGGAGGGAGCCTCTAACCAGCCCAGTTTGGACCAATTAATGGTGGAGGGAGCCTCTAAACAGCCAAGTTTTGGGAAATTCATGGTGGAGGGAGCCTCTAACCAGCCCAGTTTGGACCAATTCATGGTGGAGGGAGCCTCTAAACAGCCCAGTTTGGGCAAATTCATGGTGGAGGGAGCCTCTAAACAGCCAAGTTTGGACCAATTCATGGTGAAGGGAGCCTCTAAAAACCCGTTTGGACCAATTAATTGTGGAGGGAGCCTCTAACCAGCCCAGTTTGGGCAAATTCATGGTGGAGGGAGCCTCTAAACAGCCCAGTTTGGGCAAATTCATGGTGGAGGGAGCCTCTAACCAGCCCAGTTTGGACCAATTCATGGTGGAGGGAGCCTCTAACCAGCCCAGTTTGGGCAAATTCATGGTGGAGGGAGCCTCTAAACAGCCCAGTTTGGGCAAATTCATGGTGGAGGGAGCCTCTAACCAGCCCAGTTTGGACCAATTAATGGTGGAGGGAGCCTCTAAACAGCCAAGTTTTGGGAAATTCATGGTGGAGGGAGCCTCTAACCAGCCCAGTTTGGACCAATTCATGGTGGAGGGAGCCTCTAACCAGCCCAGTTTGGACCAATTCATGGTGGAGGGAGCGTCTAAACAGCCCAGTTTGGGCAAATTCATGGTGGAGGGAGCCTCTAAAAAACCCAGTTTGGACCAATTCATGGTGGAGGGAGCCTCTAATTAGCCCAGTTTGGACCAATTAATTGTGGAGGGAGCCTCTAACCAGCCCAGTTTGGACCAATTAATGGTGGAGGGAGCCTCTAACCACCCCAGTTTGGGCAAATTCATGGTGGAGGGAGCCTCTAACCAGCCCAGTTTGGACCAATTAATGGTGGAGGGAGCCTCTAAACAGCCAAGTTTTGGGAAATTCATGGTGGAGGGAGCCTCTAACCAGCCCAGTTTGGACCAATTCATGGTGGAGGGAGCCTCTAAACAGCCCAGTTTGGGCAAATTCATGGTGGAGGGAGCCTCTAAAAAACCCAGTTTGGACCAATTCATGGTGGAGGGAGCCTCTAATTAGCCCAGTTTGGACCAATTAATTGTGGAGGGAGCCTCTAACCAGCCCAGTTTGGACCAATTCATGGTGGAGGGAGCCTCTAACCAGCCCAGTTTGGGCAAATTCATGGTGGAGGGAGCCTCTAAACAGCCCAGTTTGGGCAAATTCATGGTGGAGGGAGCCTCTAACCAGCCCAGTTTGGACCAATTAATGGTGGAGGGAGCCTCTAAACAGCCAAGTTTTGGGAAATTCATGGTGGAGGGAGCCTCTAACCAGCCCAGTTTGGACCAATTCATGGTGGAGGGAGCCTCTAAACAGCCCAGTTTGGGCAAATTCATGGTGGAGGGAGCCTCTAAACAGCCAAGTTTGGACCAATTCATGGTGAAGGGAGCCTCTAAAAACCCGTTTGGACCAATTCATGGTGGAGGGAGCCTCTAACCAGCCCAGTTTGGGCAAATTCATGGTGGAGGGAGCCTCTAAACAGCCCAGTTTGGGCAAATTCATGGTGGAGGGAGCCTCTAACCAGCCCAGTTTGGACCAATTCATGGTGGAGGGAGCCTCTAACCAGCCCAGTTTGGGCAAATTCATGGTGGAGGGAGCCTCTAAACAGCCCAGTTTGGGCAAATTCATGGTGGAGGGAGCCTCTAACCAGCCCAGTTTGGACCAATTAATGGTGGAGGGAGCCTCTAAACAGCCAAGTTTTGGGAAATTCATGGTGGAGGGAGCCTCTAACCAGCCCAGTTTGGACCAATTCATGGTGGAGGGAGCCTCTAACCAGCCCAGTTTGGACCAATTCATGGTGGAGGGAGCCTCTAAACAGCCCAGTTTGGGCAAATTCATGGTGGAGGGAGCCTCTAAAAAACCCAGTTTGGACCAATTCATGGTGGAGGGAGCCTCTAATTAGCCCAGTTTGGACCAATTAATTGTGGAGGGAGCCTCTAACCAGCCCAGTTTGGACCAATTAATGGTGGAGGGAGCCTCTAACCACCCCAGTTTGGGCAAATTCATGGTGGAGGGAGCCTCTAACCAGCCCAGTTTGGACCAATTAATGGTGGAGGGAGCCTCTAAACAGCCAAGTTTTGGGAAATTCATGGTGGAGGGAGCCTCTAACCAGCCCAGTTTGGACCAATTCATGGTGGAGGGAGCCTCTAAACAGCCCAGTTTGGGCAAATTCATGGTGGAGGGAGCCTCTAAAAAACCCAGTTTGGACCAATTCATGGTGGAGGGAGCCTCTAATTAGCCCAGTTTGGACCAATTAATTGTGGAGGGAGCCTCTAACCAGCCCAGTTTGGGCAAATTCATGGTGGAGGGAGCCTCTAACCAGCCCAGTTTGGACCAATTCATGGTGGAGGGAGCCTCTAACCAGCCCAGTTTGGACCAATTCATGGTGGAGGGAGCCTCTAAAAAACCCAGTTTGGACCAATTCATGGTGGAGGGAGCCTCTAAACAGCCCAGTTTGGGCAAATTCATGGTGGAAGGAGCCTCTAACCAGCAGAGTTGTGGGAAAGCAGGGTGGAGGGAGCCTCTAACCAGCAGAGTTGGGGGAAATCATGTTGGAGGGAGCCTAGTATTAGCAGAATTGTGCAACGCTTATGGTGGATGAGTATGAGGATGCGGAGGAATTGGAGAGGTTGAGTACAGACATGGAGTTTCATGTTGGGGTGCTTTACACAGGTGGGCACAAAAATGAAGGCTCTATCCAGTGGTGGTTCATTTTTATCAAAGTGAGCCGTCGGCACTCTCAGCTGACAGACGGGTGCGCTTGTCAGTGATGATGCCACCGGCTGCACTGAACACCCTCTCAGATAGGACGCTGGCGGCAGGACAGGACAGCACCTCCAAGGCATATAGGGCAAGTTCAAGCCACAGGTCCAACTTCGACACCCAATACGTGTAGGGCGCAGAGGGGTCGGAGAGGACAGGGCTGTGGTCGGAAAGGTATTCCCGCAACATGCGCCTATACTTCTCACGCCTGGTGACACTAGGACCCTCCGTGGCGGCACTTTGGCGAGGGGGTGCCATCAAGGTGTCCCAGACCTTAGACAGTGTGCCCCTCGTTTGTGTGGACCGGTGAGAACTTGGTTGCCTACTGGAGGAACTGCCCTCCCTGCCGCCAACGTCACATGCTGGAAACATCTCCATCATATTCTGCACCAATTGCCTGTGGCAAGCATTGATGCGATTGGCCCTCCCCTCTACCGGAATAAAAGACGAGATGTTGTTTTTATACCGGGGGTCAAGGATAGCAAAGATCCAGTACTGGTTGTCCTCCATGATTTTGACAATACGCTTGTCGGTTGTAAAGCACCCCAACATGAACTCAGCCATGTCTGCCACAGTGTTAGTTGGCATGACTCCTCTGGCCCCACCGGAAAGTTCAATCTCCATTTCCTCCTCATCCTCCATGTCTACCCATCCGCGCTGCAACAATGGGACGATTCGAAGTTGCCCGGAAGCCTCCTGTATCACCATCACATCATCGGACAACTCTTCTTCCTCCTCCTCCTCCTCCTCCTCCTCCATTAAACGCAGTGAAGCGGACAGATGTGTGGACCTACTCTCCAGCTGTGACGGATCGGATGCTATCCCTAACTCCTCTGTGTGATCTGAGTTATCCCTGATGTCAATCAGGGATTCTCTCAGAACACACAAGAGCGGGATTGTAAGGCTCACCATCGCATCCTCAGAGCTCACCCTCCTTGTGGACTCCTCAAAGACCCGTAGGATGTCACAAAGGTCTCTCATCCATGGCCACTCATGGATGTGAAACTGAGGCAGCTGACTTTGTGGCACCCTAGGGTTTTGTAGCTGGTATTCCATCAAAGGTCTCTGCTGCTCAACCACTCTATTCAACATCTGAAACGTTGAGTTCCAGCGTGTGGGGACGTCGCACAAAAGCCGGTGTTGTGGCACATGCAGGCGTTGCTGGAGAGATTTTAAGCTAGCAGCGGCTACTGTCGACTTGCGAAAGTGGGCGCACATGCGCCGCACTTTCACCAGTAGCTCTGGAACATTGGGGTAGCTCTTTAGGAAACGTTGCACCACTAGGTTGAAGACGTGGGCCAGGCATGGAACATGTTGGAGTCCGGCAAGCTCCAGAGCTGCTACCAGGTTCCGGCCGTTATCACAAACGACCATGCCTGGGCCCAGGTGCAGCGGCTCAAACCATATTGCCGTCTCATCGAGGAGGGCATCCCTCACCTCGGAGGCAGTGTGCTGTCTGTCCCCCAAGCTGATCAGCTTCAGCACAGCCTGCTGACGTCTACCAACGCCAGTGCTGCAACGTTTCCAACTCGTAGCTGGGGTCAATCTAACAGCGGAGGAGGAGGCGGTGGCGGAGGAGGAGGCGGTGGCGGAGGAGGAGGCGGTAGAGGAGGAGGAGGAGGGGGGTGTTCTTCTCGTGTCCCTGCCAGGAATGTTAGGCGGGGAGACGAGGTACACCGGGCCAGTTTGGGAAGCATTCCAACCTCAACTACATTCACCCAGTGTGCCGTCAGTGAAATGTAGCGTCCCTGTCCGCATGCACTTGTCCACGCGTCGGTGGTCAAGTGGACCTTTGTGCAAAGCGCGGAACTAAGGGCCCGCCTGATGTTGAGTGACACGTGCTGGTGCAAGGCGGGGACGGCACACCGGGAGAAGTAGTGACGGCTAGGGACGGCATAGCGAGGTGCCGCAGTTGCCATCAGGTCCAGGAAGGCGGGAGTTTCAACAAGCCGGAACGCCAACATCTCCTGGGCCAGCAGTTTAGCGATGTTGGCGTTCAAGGCTTGCGCGTGTGGGTGGTTAGCAGTGTATTTCTGCCGCCGCTCCAATGTCTGAGAGATGGTGGGTTGTTGTAAAGAAACGCCTGATGGTGCCTTTGATGGTGCAGGAGAAGGAGATAAGACAGGACCAGGGGAGGATGAGGTAGAAGTCAACAAAGTGGCGGAGGCAGATGAAGTGGTGTCCTGGCTCGTCCTCTGGAGTGCATCGCCAGCACAGTCAGCAGTGGCAGTGGCAGAGGCAGAGGCAGTGGCAGTGGCGTGAACGGCAGGCGGCCTTTGTCCTGCCGTTGCTGCCTGCCACTGATTCCAGTGCTTGGATTCCAAATGACGGCGCATTGAAGTGGTGGACAGGTTGCTCTTCTCAGAGCCCCTAATCAATTTCGAGAGGCAAATTGTGCAGACAACACTATATCTGTCCTCGGCGCATTCCTTGAAAAAACTCCACACCTTCGAGAAACGTGCCCTCGAGGTGGGAGTTTTTCGGGGCTGGGTACGAACTGGAACATCTTGGGAGATTCCGGGTGTGGCCTGGCTTCGCCTAAGCTGCTGACCTCTGCCTCTGCCTCTAGCTACCCTTTTTGGTGCTGCACCTGCCTCAACATCCACACTACTTTCCCCGCTTGACATCCCCCCTGTCCAGGTCGGGTCAGTGTCCTCATCATCCACCACTTCCTCTTCCAACTCCTGTCTCATCTCCTCCTCCCGCACAATGCGCCGGTCAACTGGATGCCCTGACGGCAACTGCGTCACATCATCGTCGATGAGGGTGGGTTGCTGGTCATCCACCACCAAATCGAACGGAGATGGAGGAGACTCTAGTGTTTGAGCATCTGGACACAGATGCTCCTCTGTTAGGTTCGTGGAATCGTGACGTGGAGAGGCAGGTTGAGGGACAATGAAAGGAGCGGAGAACAGCTCTGGGGAGCAGGGACAGTTTGGGTTATTGTTCTGTAAAGCTTCGGAATTTTGGGAGGAAGGAAGACAAGACTGTTGGGTAATAGGAGGAGAGGAGGCAGAGTCTGACTGGCTGCTGGACAATGTGCTGTAAGCGTTCTCTGACAGCCATTGCAAGACCTGTTCCTGGTTCTCGGGCCTACTAAGGTTTGTACCCTGCAGTTTAGTTAATGTGGCAAGCAACCCTGGCACTGTGGAGTGGCGCAATGCTTGCTGCCCCACAGGAGTAGGCACGGGACGCCCTGTGGCTTCACTGCTACCTTGCTCCCCAGAACCATTCCCCCGACCTCGCCCACGGCCTCGTCCACGTCCCTTTCCGGGAGCCTTGCGCATTTTGAATTCCTAGTTAGAAATTGGCACTGTATACCAGTAGTAAAAATTGTGGGTGCACGTAACCCCAATATATTCTTTGAATTCCCAGTCAGAAACTGGCACTATATGGCAGTAGCAAGAAATGAGGGTATTTGTATTCCCAATATACTCTTTGAATTCCCAGTCAGACAATGGCACTGTATACCAGTAGTAAAAATTGTGGGTGCACGTAACCCCAATATATTCTTTGAATTCCCAGTCAGAAACTGGCACTATATGGCAGTAGCAAGAAATGAGGGTATTTGTATTCCCAATATACTCTTTGAATTCCCAGTCAGACAATGGCACTGTATACCAGTAGTAAAAATTGTGGGTGCACGTAACCCCAATATATTCTTTGAATTCCCAGTCAGAAACTGGCACTATATGGCAGTAGCAAGAAATGAGGGTATTTGTATTCCCAATATACTCTTTGAATTCCCAGTCAGACAATGGCACTGTATACCAGTAGTAAAAATTGTGGGTGCACGTAACCCCAATATATTCTTTGAATTCCCAGTCAGAAACTGGCACTATATGGCAGTAGCAAGAAATGAGGGTATTTGTATTCCCAATATACTCTTTGAATTCCCAGTCAGACAATGGCACTGTATACCAGTAGTAAAAATTGTGGGTGCACGTAACCCCAATATATTCTTTGAATTCCCAGTCAGAAACTGGCACTATATGGCAGTAGCAAGAAATGAGGGTATTTGTATTCCCAATATACTCTTTGAATTCCCAGTCAGACAATGGCACTGTATACCAGTAGTAAAAATTGTGGGTGCACGTAACCCCAATATATTCTTTGAATTCCCAGTCAGAAACTGGCACTATATGGCAGTAGCAAGAAATGAGGGTATTTGTATTCCCAATATACTCTTTGAATTCCCAGTCAGACAATGGCACTGTATACCAGTAGTAAAAATTGTGGGTGCACGTAACCCCAATATATTCTTTGAATTCCCAGTCAGAAACTGGCACTATATGGCAGTAGCAAGAAATGAGGGTATTTGTATTCCCAATATACTCTTTGAATTCCCAGTCAGACAATGGCACTGTATACCAGTAGTAAAAATTGTGGGTGCACGTAACCCCAATATATTCTTTGAATTCCCAGTCAGAAACTGGCACTATATGGCAGTAGCAAGAAATGAGGGTATTTGTATTCCCAATATACTCTTTGAATTCCCAGTCAGACAATGGCACTGTATACCAGTAGTAAAAATTGTGGGTGCACGTAACCCCAATATATTCTTTGAATTCCCAGTCAGAAACTGGCACTATATGGCAGTAGCAAGAAATGAGGG
Organism: Leptodactylus fuscus; assembly: GCF_031893055.1. Lineage (NCBI taxonomy): Eukaryota > Metazoa > Chordata > Amphibia > Anura > Leptodactylidae > Leptodactylus > Leptodactylus fuscus. The sequence goes on from NC_134268.1 coordinate 158,581,861, forward strand.
TATTTGTATTCCCAATATACTCTTTGAATTCCCAGTCAGACAATGGCACTGTATACCAGTAGTAAAAATTGTGGGTGCACGTAACCCCAATATATTCTTTGAATTCCCAGTCAGAAACTGGCACTATATGGCAGTAGCAAGAAATGAGGGTATTTGTATTCCCAATATACTCTTTGAATTCCCAGTCAGACAATGGCACTGTATACCAGTAGTAAAAATTGTGGGTGCACGTAACCCCAATATATTCTTTGAATTCCCAGTCAGAAACTGGCACTATATGGCAGTAGCAAGAAATGAGGGTATTTGTATTCCCAATATACTCTTTGAATTCCCAGTCAGACAATGGCACTGTATACCAGTAGTAAAAATTGTGGGTGCACGTAACCCCAATATATTCTTTGAATTCCCAGTCAGAAACTGGCACTATATGGCAGTAGCAAGAAATGAGGGTATTTGTATTCCCAATATACTCTTTGAATTCCCAGTCAGACAATGGCACTGTATACCAGTAGTAAAAATTGTGGGTGCACGTAACCCCAATATATTCTTTGAATTCCCAGTCAGAAACTGGCACTATATGGCAGTAGCAAGAAATGAGGGTATTTGTATTCCCAATATACTCTTTGAATTCCCAGTCAGACAATGGCACTGTATACCAGTAGTAAAAATTGTGGGTGCACGTAACCCCAATATATTCTTTGAATTACCAGTCAGAAACTGGCACTATATGGCAGTAGCAAGAAATGAGGGTATTTATAACCCCAATATATTCTTTGAATTCCCAGTCAGACAATGGCACTGTATACCAGTAGTAAAAATTGTGGGTGCACGTAACCCCAATATATTCTTTGAATTCCCAGTCAGAAACTGGCACTATATGGCAGTAGCAAGAAATGAGGGTATTTGTATTCCCAATATACTCTTTGAATTCCCAGTCAGACAATGGCACTGTATACCAGTAGTAAAAATTGTGGGTGCACGTAACCCCAATATATTCTTTGAATTCCCAGTCAGAAACTGGCACTATATGGCAGTAGCAAGAAATGAGGGTATTTGTATTCCCAATATACTCTTTGAATTCCCAGTCAGACAATGGCACTGTATACCAGTAGTAAAAATTGTGGGTGCACGTAACCCCAATATATTCTTTGAATTCCCAGTCAGAAACTGGCACTATATGGCAGTAGCAAGAAATGAGGGTATTTGTATTCCCAATATACTCTTTGAATTCCCAGTCAGACAATGGCACTGTATACCAGTAGTAAAAATTGTGGGTGCACGTAACCCCAATATATTCTTTGAATTCCCAGTCAGAAACTGGCACTATATGGCAGTAGCAAGAAATGAGGGTATTTGTATTCCCAATATACTCTTTGAATTCCCAGTCAGACAATGGCACTGTATACCAGTAGTAAAAATTGTGGGTGCACGTAACCCCAATATATTCTTTGAATTCCCAGTCAGAAACTGGCACTATATGGCAGTAGCAAGAAATGAGGGTATTTGTATTCCCAATATACTCTTTGAATTCCCAGTCAGACAATGGCACTGTATACCAGTAGTAAAAATTGTGGGTGCACGTAACCCCAATATATTCTTTGAATTCCCAGTCAGAAACTGGCACTATATGGCAGTAGCAAGAAATGAGGGTATTTGTATTCCCAATATACTCTTTGAATTCCCAGTCAGACAATGGCACTGTATACCAGTAGTAAAAATTGTGGGTGCACGTAACCCCAATATATTCTTTGAATTCCCAGTCAGAAACTGGCACTATATGGCAGTAGCAAGAAATGAGGGTATTTGTATTCCCAATATACTCTTTGAATTCCCAGTCAGACAATGGCACTGTATACCAGTAGTAAAAATTGTGGGTGCACGTAACCCCAATATATTCTTTGAATTACCAGTCAGAAACTGGCACTATATGGCAGTAGCAAGAAATGAGGGTATTTATAACCCCAATATATTCTTTGAATTCCCAGTCAGACAATGGCACTGTATACCAGTAGTAAAAATTGTGGGTGCACGTAACCCCAATATATTTGAATTCCCAGTCAGAAACTGGCACTATATGGCAGTAGCAAGAAATGAGGGTATTTGTATTCCCAATATACTCTTTGAATTCCCAGTCAGACAATGGCACTGTATACCAGTAGTAAAAATTGTGGGTGCACGTAACCCCAATATATTCTTTGAATTCCCAGTCAGACACTGGCACTATATGGCAGTAGCAAGAAATGAGGGTATTTGTATTCCCAATATATTCTTTGAATTCCCAGTCAGACAATGGCACTGTATACCAGTAGTAAAAATTGTGGGTGCACGTAACCCCAATATATTCTTTGAATTACCAGTCAGAAACTGGCACTATATGGCAGTAGCAAGAAATGAGGGTATTTGTATTCCCAATATATTCTTTGAATTCCCAGTCAGACAATGGCACTGTATACCAGTAGTAAAAATTGTGGGTGTATATAGCCCCAATTCTATTGCTAGGGGACTTGCAGGGTATTTCTGGGGTGAAGGTGGGGGGGCACACCGTTGGAACGGGTATCGGGGTATATATCGGGTATACGGGAATACACTGACAGTGTATTCCATTCAGGATCCTGGGAAAGCTGGGTTGCGGCGATTGAGCCCGTCAGTGCCACGTTACACTGACAAGCTTCTCCCTGGAATTTAGCTCTTACAAGAGCTGTTGGTTGTCTTCTCCTTCCTATCCTAGCCTGTCCCTGCCTACCCAGAATCTAAGCCCTAGCTAGCTGGACGGAAACCTCCGTCCTCGGTGAATTGCAAGCTCAGAATGACGCGAAGCTGGGCGTCGCTGTTCTTTTAAATTAGAGGTCACATGTTTTCGGCAGCCAATGGGTTTTGCCTACTTTTTTCAACGTCACCGGTGTCGTAGTTCCTGTCCCACCTACCCTGCGCTGTTATTGGAGCAAAAAAGGCGCCAGGGAAGGTGGGAGGGGAATCGAGTAATGGCGCACTTTACCACGCGGTGTTCGATTCGATTCGAACATGCCGAACAGCCTAATATCCGATCGAACATGAGTTCGATAGAACACTGTTCGCTCATCTCTACTTGTCACCTTCTGTTTCCTTGTCATGAACCCACCATGACTGTGCAGGCTTTGACCTTTGACATGCCAAGAAGCATGAATTGTTACGTAATTCGAGTGGCCGAGCACAGGACTGCGCTTAGGTAACACCTGCTGATGGAACGTCACTATCATTTACACTACCATTACACAAGGTGTAGGAGGTCAGAGTACAAGACCATTCATAAAGTCATATTTGCCTTTGTAATAGCTGCTTGTTCCCTAGAAGGTGGAAGCTTGTGGAGGCTCTAGACAGACTTGACTATTGTGAGTACTATAACAGGTAAACTCTTTTCTTCCATAGTAATTGTGCTGCAGTAGAAAAAAAATCACACTGTATGACTAGTGATCCAATTTTGCATTTTACATTAATATGTCAGTCTCTGAATTATGACCACAAGATAAGGGATTCAATCGACATTTAAGGGAATGGAAAGTTTAGGATTGTCTACCAGTGTTCTGGCTGTAACTAAGAATTGTCTGATATAGCTGCTGGCTGCCCTCTAGTGGCTATTTGGTTGTATTGACCAAAAATTACAGGCCATAATCTGTGTTTATTAAACTGGAGTACTGCTGAACCTGTTTAGGAGTATTTTAGAAGACCGCAACAGCAGTATATGCTCTGAAGTACTTGTAGGGGTTTCTCTCTTGTCAAGGGTTCCTCTGTGGTAAAAAGGATGGGAATGACTGTACTCCCAGTTACTGGCAGGGTAGGTCTCCTTGGGTTAAATCTGCTGTATGTTTCCTAAAAGTAAAAAGAAATCATTCACTTTTAAAATCTGTAGATTTTGCAGAGACTCCACATGTAGTCTGCAAAAATATCTGCCACCTTATATATTACTTATGTATTTGATAGTGGAATTTGTCTGAAACAAATCCATGCTCATTTAGCAGCCGAAATCGCCATGCTGAAGATTAAAAACCCCTCACCACAGGTCACTTTCAATGCAGTAAAATTTCCGCAGCATGCAGATATGATCTGCAAAATCTTATCCATTCACTTGCTACTGTAATCTGCTGAGTATTTTACCAGTGCAGATCTGCAGCTAAAATTATAAGCATCTCTGTCCCAAAGTAATTCATTTTGTAAATTTTACGTTAAAACTGGTGTTCACATGTAAGAAAAAAATTGTTGGCCATTAAAATCTACTATAGTTATAAAGCTACTGCTCAGCTAAATCTGACAAATGCTTAATTTTTTCTGCCCTCATCAGAGTTATTGGTACACTACTGATAGCACTGTATTGTCAAGTGGGCGGTCTTTACTGGCCATCATCCTCAATAGGCAGCGGAGAGAATTTTAGAAAATATCATGACACTCCAGTAGGTTGGGGATTTTGGTGCACAGAGATGGTTTCACCCTCTTTAATTCAGTTGATAGTAGCACATTTATTAGTGATATTACAGTAAATTTTTAGTCCTTATAGGACCTTCGTCAGACCATCGGATTGCCTTAGATATAATAGAATAGAGGTCAGTGATAAGCAGATGGTTCCACTATGGAGAATGTCCATACAATGAATAAAAAAACAATCCAACCGGTAATATTCTCTACACGTTCCTTAAGTGAGTGGGGTCTCATATACCACATTCATTCAGGCTTGAGATAAGGGCACTGCCTGAAATGTTGCCGGGTGTGTTCATTCGCACAGACCTCCTCCCACAGGTAATGTCTGTTCAGCATCTGCTCTGTGAATTTATGCTATGGACATTGTGGGACAATATATGAAGTCTTCTACAAGCTAGCAGATGACTCCTGTATGTTATTACAAGCTGGTACCCACGACTTCATCTGCGGTGATTGTAGAAGTGGGTATATACAGGCGTGGGTAAGGTTTTCATAGTGTGTATAAGGTATGGGATATGAAATGTAACTTTGTATCTTGTTTTTGCTGTAATTCAGAGAATACGTGAGACTTTTGTGTTGAAGTTAATTTGTATTTGAGCTGCTATACGGTGTTGTGAGAAACTGTACATAGTGACTTTGGGACAGAAGTATTTGAAGTTAACCCTTTCCCGTCGATGGCATTTTTTGATTTTCGTTTTTGACTCCCCTCCTTCTAAACCCCATAACTTTTTTATTTCTCCGCTCCCAGAGCCATATGAGGTCTTAATTTTTCCTGGGACAAATTTTTCTTCATGATGCCACCATTATTTATTCTATATAATGTACTGGGAAGCAGGAAAAAAATTCTGAATGGGGTGGATTTGACGAAAAAATGCATTTCTGCGACTTTCTTATGGGCTTTGATTTTACAGCGTTCACTGTGAAACCAAAATGACATGTCCCCTGTATTCTGTGTTTCGTTACGATTCCGGGGATACCAAATTTATATGGTTTTATTTACATTTTGACCCCTTAAAAAAATCCAAAACTGTGTTTAAAATTTTTTTTTTGAAAAGTCGCCATATTCCGACAGCCGTAACTTTTTTTATCTGTCCGTGTACGGGGATGTATAGGGCGTCTTTTTTTGCGGGGTCGGGTGTACTTTTTAGTTCTACCATTTTCGGGAAATGTTATTGCTTTGATCACTTTTTATTCAAATTTTTATCAGAATCAAAACAGTGAAAAAACGGCGGTTTGGCACTTTTGACCATTTTTCCCGCTACGGCGTTTACCGAACAGGAAAAATATTTGTATAGCTTTGTAGAGCGGGCGATTTCGGACGCGGGGATACCTAACATGTATGTGTTTCACAGTTTTTAACTACTTTTATATGTGTTCTAGGGAAAGGGGGGTGATTTTGAATTTTTAATCCTTTTTATTTGTTTTTATTTTTTTTTAACTTTTTTTTTAAAACTTTTTTTTTTTTTGCATTTATTTAGACCGCCTAGGGGTATTGACATGGGTGGGCGGTGTCGCGGATTGTCAGAGCGGTGGGGGTCGGCAAACATGGCTGCTCCGGAGCGTTATAGAGAGCCTCCTGGAGTATCGTTAAGGTGAGGGGCAAAGTAGTAAGGTATATGTATATGTGACTGTGTGGGGTTAGGGGCGAGGCTGCAGAGGGCAATATGAATTTTGTGGCTTGCTATGGTCCAAAGTGTGTGAGATTGCAGAGATGGTGGTGTGAGTTTGGGTTTTGTGGGGGTCCTGGCACAAACGTATGTGCGCTATTGTGACGAAAAGTAGCCTATTGCGCAATCGGGTGTATTAACTATGTTTGTGGAAACTTTCAGCCAAATTGGTCGAGCGGGTTTTGCGTGATTGACTAACAAACATCCAAACACACAAACCCACACAGTACGAAAACCTTACCCGCGCCTGTATATACCCACTTCTACAATCACCGCAGACGAAGTCGCGGGTACCAGCTAGTGTTAAATAAAATCGGAACAATTCTTGAACAATTTTGTCCATTCTTTTGTGGGACACAAAAGTTTGATTTGTCCTACATTTCTTTTTTCTTTTTTTTAATGTAGATTGTGAGCCCCATATAGGGATCACAATGTACTTTTTTTTAATTTTTTTTTTTATCAGTATTAGAGATGAGTGAACACTAGAGATGAGCGAGTACTGTTCGGATCAGCCGATCTGAACAGCACGCACGTATTGAAATGAATGGAAGCACCTGGTACTTCCACTTTGACGCCGGCCGCTTAACCCCCCGCGTGCCGGCTACGTCCATTCATTACAATGCGTGCGTGCTGTTCGGATCAACTGATCCGAACAGTACTCGCTCATCTCTAGAACACTATTCGAAACAGCTGTTTCGAATAGCACGCTCCCATAGAAATGAATGGAAGCGGCCGGCACGCAGACTTTGCCGGCGGCCGGCTGCTTAACCCCACGCATGCCGGCTACGTCCATTCATTTCTATGGGACTGTGCTATTCGAAACGGCTGTTTCGAATAGTGTTCGCTCATCTCTAATCCGTATGTCTTTATAGAATGGGAGGCAATCCACGCAAACACAGGGAGAACATACAAACTCCTTGCAGATGTTGTTCCTGAAGGGATTCGAACCCAGAACTCCAGCGCTTCAAGGCTGTAGTGCTAACCCCTCAGCCCCAATTTGTCCTACATTTCTGTCGTACATTTCTGTCCTACAGTATCTGATCCATTTTTATTTAACATTGACTCTACATAAAAAGGATTGTCATCGTTTTCCAGCCGAATTCCCCCTTTTTTTGTCATTCGTTTTTTGTATTGGCAACTGATGAACGTCAAAACATGATGTGAATGGCCCCTTAACTGTAGATCTGTCATTCTGATGTTCAAGTTGTACGGAATCCCCATTGAATATTAATAGCCAATTCTCCAGTTCCTTAAGGCTAAGGCCCCATGAAACGAACTGCAACTTTAATTTAAAAAAAGGGAAAAAAAAAAATATGTCAGTGGAAACGCTTTGCGTTCTTTTCTGTAGCCTTTTCCACTGCAGAGTTGCTGTGTTTTTCCCTGCTCTGCTTATTTAATGTATGCAGAAAAAGGTTTTCTTACTGCTGGTAAAATTGACATGCTGCGTTCTTCAAAAATCCCTGCTATCTATGGATGGGATCTGCCAGAATCTCATTCACTTTGCTGGTACTGTAAAACGCAGTGGGTGTTTTTTTCTGCTGCATTTCCACAGCAGGCAGAACGCAGTATTTCTGCATCGTGGAGCCTTAACCTAAAGGATGAGTGAGTTAAAGACGGTTATATTGCATGTGCCTCATTGTGAAATCTTAACAATTACACAATAGTGATTACTGATCAGTGGTAATTTTCACACCTTGTAGCATAAACTATAGTATAATGTAGCATTTCCGCAGATTTAAAGGGATGTTTTTTTAGTACCACCTTTTATAAGGATCCCAATATTTATCTACCTAATATTTTAACCAGTAGTTAAATTTGCACAGAGACCTAGTGACTTGGTGTCGTGGTGACCTCACTGACTATGTGGAGTTCATCCTTTCCCAATCCTGAACTTTGCACCTTCTGTAGTTTGAGTCCAGAAAAGCATGTGCATGAGGGGATCTAGTCTTCCAGGTATGTACGTCTGTCCTCTTCTTGTGTAAGGTAACCAGACTTGCAGGAAAAAGTCTATTAAGAGTCTGTAGACTGTTTTGTGCAAATTATTGTTAATGTAGTTTTTTTTATGATTTTATGTATCCTGTTCTCTGTATCTAGTTGTTGTTGTTGCATGTGTTTGTTTTTCCAACTAAAGGTGAGGTAACAGTGACAACATTAAAGTGGAATTCCAGCTTTAATAGGTGTGCGCCACATCTGATTACTTTTTAGGCTGCATTCACACTGTCACCATTGCTCCATTGTTTTTTCTCCCTTAGTAGATCAGAACAACTGATATTAAAGTTGCCAGATTGACAAATACAAATGGAAGATATTTTTGTGTGTGCGTGTCAGTCTTCACTGACAGAAATGTTAAAATATAATCAGATCGTCCCTTCTGTAGGCTTTCTAATTTTTAGATGGGGAAAAAAATGCTTTTCTGTATGGCCATGAAATGCGAAAATGACAAACTGTGCTGTAATTTACTGATCTTTGGAAGGCTACCTGGATTATATTGCAGTTTTCACAAAGAAACCATGGTGGGCGCTCATTGTCAGTATTGCTGAGGTTACAGATGTCACCCACCTCCTCTGATGTTACCCATATGTCACAACGTTTAATAACTTATAATACTAGAACTAATGGCACCAGGGAGCTTTGCAGTAAATGGGTGCTGTGTAATACACATTTGGCCACTGGATGGCACATGAAGCTTTTAGTAACAATTCTCAGCAATGAAAAGCTCTGCTGCAGTGTTCAGAAGCACCAACCTGGGTTTCAGGTACCCTCCACCCACACACAGTATCTATCTATCTATCTATCTATCTATCTATCTATCTATCTATCTATCTATCTATCATTATTCTTGAGAACAAAAAACTTTATTTTCTGGGTCCTGTTATTCATTTCACAGCAGATGCACTGAAACTGAAATGTGCAGATGTATATTTTTGCAGCACCAGAATTATTTAAATTTTACATTTTTAATTTTTATTTTATTGTTTATACAGCAGCAATATCTTTTACTCCAGAACTTTAGGAGAGAGTAGAGACGCTGCTGAAGTTTTTCCTGCTCAGCACTTCTCCCTTCCTAGCAGGTGGATGGGAGTGCTACATTGCTTCACTGTGAGATTAATGTAGGACATATTGGAATGTGACGGGCTAGAAAAATCCGCATCGGTTTTATCTAAGTGTAAAATTCCTGTTTATTGATCAATAGGACAGAAATAAATGAGATGTGGACTGGGTCAAGCACTATCATAGGATACAAGTTAATTTATTTCATTACCATAAAATGGTTCTAGGAAATGTTCCCGACTTTTGTGTTTTTGTTTTGTTTTTTTGTTGGTTTCTTTTTTCAACATTTTTTTTTTTTTTTATCATATTTTCCTCTATGAAATTTCCTGCTGCTGTTTAGTCCCATGACAGACTGTAAGGCTGGGGACCACTTTGTTGCGACATTACCACCCTATTTAACTACAGTACATCTTTATTTACCATTGTCATTACTATTGGAAAATAGAGTTACTGTCAAATACACCCTGAACTTGTAAAATGTCCATTTTTCATTTGGGGCATCTTAAATGTAAATAAATTCTAGGGCCATAGCTATAGAGACAGCAGGGGTAGCAGTCACCATCAGAGCCTGGACCCAATGGTCCTTCAGCCACATAAAATATATCACTTCTTTAAAGAGACGGATTACAGATCGGGACCTAGGAGCTTCCATTTCTGCCTCTAGTAGACCCGGTTTCTAAGGTTATGCTAACTATACCAATAACTATACTGGATCACCATATCAGCAGAGATATAGTCTCTGAATTTTGATATTCACGTCTTGATTTTTGCACCGAGAACACTTAGAATGTAGTGTAGTCTATCGCAAACATCTATCAGTGGCAACAACAGCTGCTGCAGTGAAAGCCATGTTTGCTATTGTTACCGCTGGAGGGTGACTTTTAGCTTTTACTACCCAACAAGGCGGCTCTTTTTTGTACTGTTCCCTATCACATGTCGTTTTGTCTTTGTTCACTCAGTGCATGCATTTGCCGTGTAAGATGATAGCAGCAGCACAGTAGAAGGTTTATCTGGTATTCTTATAATGTCGATCTATCTATGCCCTTGTAACCAGGTGCATGTATACAGGAGATGCTGCTAAGTGAATTCATGGCTCACATCCAAGAATAGATTGACTTTTGCAAATGAGGGACAATGCCGCGGAGTTCTTGTTTGTTCTCAAAGGTGTCTGCTCACAAAATCTTCACATGTGGTTTTATTAGGTAGTCCAATATTTTGATGATCTGTTTGATGATAGGTAATGTGTTTTTCTTCCAGGTGCAGATTAAGTTCTTATTCACACTAGTGAAGATAGTATACAGCAGTGTGTGTAAGCGTGTCTATCTATCTATCTATCTATCTATCTATCTATCTATCTATCAGTATGTATGTATGTATGTATGTGTATATACTGTACATATATATGGAAAGTATTGAGGACAAGCACTCCTTCTTTTTTGTCTTTTTTTCATTCCCCTCCTGGTTTTGTCTTCACAACCTGTCTGTATGACAGTACCGTAATGTATTAGAATCACTGATTCAGCAACCTTAGCTTGACACTTGACATTTTCAAAGACATTTGATGTGGTAAGTTAACAATTGCTGCATTAGTGCATTTAATGTGTTAAATGTCAAGTTACAGTTTGATACGAATTCTATTTTTATGTCAATCTAGCCTTGCCCATTTTCTGCTTTGTTTTGCCCAAATATTGCATTGCAATGGCTGAAATCCGCTGTAAAAATTCACAGCGTGTAAAAATCTGCACCCAAGGTCAGTTTCCATGCATATTCTGATTGTTATGCAGAGTATAGATAAGATTGGTTAAAATCTAAAAGCTTATCAGGATTCTCTGTATACCTAGCTTCAAGTCCTCAGTATACATTTTATGATTCTAGCATTTTCGATAAGAACGCCATATGTACGAGTTGTGGTCTCCGTGGAAACGCACTTCCTATAAAAATAATTGGCTAATAAACCTCTAAAATTTGGAAGTTGAGAAAATAATAAAAGCAGTGCACACACAGGACACACTGTAGTGCTCCATATCTGGTATCATATGCACAGTCTGTACACACTACAGTGATATTAGTATGTTTATACTGTTAGGTAACATTTAAAGGGTTATATAAGGGGGGGGGGGGAGATTTCTCTGTTACATAAATTGTGTCCCTTTTGTCCAGATGTGAAATAGTTATGTATTACAGTTTCTAGCTCACTTAATTTTCAGTGTTCAGTGTCCAAAAACCAGCATCCAGAAGAGGCAGACCCCATAGTACCGCAGCACAGCTAACCATTGCAGTGCCAAACAGATACCACCATGCTAGCCAAAATAACTTTGCAGAAGGGCCAAATGCCCTCCAACCTTTCCACCTTGTAATGGCAGCAGCAGTCCCTCCTAATAAAACCTTCCAAATTTTCTTTCCCCACATGCACACTCCTCATACTGTCTGGGGCCCCTCACAACAAGTCATAATATAAGAGAATAGCCTCCTTCCACCACTATCAGTATATAAAGTCTATACCTCCAGATTTCAGCATTCAGCTTGCAGAACGTCTCCCAGGTGGAGCCCCTGACGTCCTAGGCTTACTACATGAGATTAATAGGTCTGTAGAGGGCTTTGATGGCACATAGAAATCATCCATGTGGCGTGCTTGCTGTTTTTCCACAGACCTGTGTAGTCCATGGTCATATGATGGTCATACAGGTGCACAGCGTGTTAGCCATTCACCTGTGTGCTCATCACATGACCACGGGCTGTCCCTCACATGAACGTGGACTGATTTTTATCCATTGGAAGTAAGCAGAAAGAGTGACAGCAAGCAAAGATCTAGAAAACTGTGAAAATTGGTACATAAAATATTTTTGAAAATAACATATAATTGCTGAAACTGGACAGCCTCCATTAGCAAAATAGATATTGAGTGAGAATTGAGTGTGCTGCTATTTTGTGGTTTGTAACCCCGTGCACAGACCACTTATCGTAAAAGTACTAGATAACCATTTTTTTTTTACTCTTTTAGGTCTTTGCTCTTCTTGAATACAATCCATCTTTTCCTTTTATCCCATATTTGAGCTGAGCGTCCAAGCTCCCCGTCCTGTTATTTGCAGTATCCTTGCTATGGTATTCGTTTTGGTCTGATCCTAGAGCAAGGATGTAAGTTATTAGACAATATTAGAAGTATGAACTGACTATGGTTCCGGAATATCCACTTCAGAAGCATAGCCAAAAATTGCATAATAAATGAAGAGATATAAAGTTAATATTGATGTGAAGGCCAGCTACTGCTCAATTATATACTTGTGTTATTCATTAGTGACCGGAGAACCTGAAACTACAAGCAGCCATCTGCTAGCAGACTAAAATCCTAAGGGGCCAGTGTCATTAAGACATCTTTATGGGTTTCTGTTATGGAAAAGCATTACTTATGGCCACAGATACCTGTAATCCCTGTGATTTACAAGATGTGCAGTACTCGGGCTGTGGCTATTGCTTAGCGCAAGTCATGTAGTTATAGAGCTGAAGCGTCTCTATTTGTAGTCTTGGTATACGTCATCTGTCACATTGACATAAAGCGTTATCTGTCACATTGTATTTGGTAGACTTTATGCCGCACAACTGTGCCAGAGAGAGACTTTGTTGCCCAGAGCCGTGGTCAGAAGCACATGTGACTGAGAGACCCCATTTAACCTCATGTGAGCTTGTCTAAGCTGTGCTTGGGCTGCATTGTCTGTGGTTTCACAATCAGGCAGATGAGAACTAAAGGGGAGAGTAAATTATGATGTTGCGTAGCAATGTTACAGTCAGGGAAGGTATGCAATGCTACTAGTGCATGGGGAATCTAAAAGAGGACTGAGTGACTATGATATTGAGTATAGGTATGAGTGTGAAGGTGAATTAGACTGATATTTATAAGGATTCATTCAGATTACATTTTGTTTTTTTAAATCCATTTAACATATCTGATGCAAAAAATGGATTAAAAAAAAAAGATGCAAATAGACCATTTACATAGAAATCAGTGTTTAATGATGTGGGTTTTTTGTTTTTATTTTTGGAAGAACACAAATATATGGTATACTACATTTTGTTTCTGTCCAAAAATAATGATAGGAGTGGATCAGTTTGGTTTTTTTGTATAATTTTAACATTGATCTCTGGCTATCCATTTCTGTATGTTCTGCACGTTGCGTGCATCTCTTAAATGACATGGAATGGACAAAGCAGTGGTACAGTTTGGATCCTGTTGCTTGACCACTGCCACGTGAGAGAAGTGGCGAAGAACAATTGTCCCATGAATAGCTTTGACCAGGCAGGTGGACACAGGAGCAGCAGAGCAGGTTGCACTAATCCTCAGGATAACAAAGGCCTGCCACCAAAAGCGAAGGGTGCTGCAGGAAGGCAGTGTGTACCAAGTGAGTGCGTATAGAGATAGCGGTGAGTATGCTAGGCAGGCAGGATTCTAAGCTTCACCTTGAAGTTCCCTGTTCAAGAGTGTCCAGTCATGTTTAGAGTTGGCAAAACCCCCTGGGCTTTTTATTTGGGGGCCATAATGGAGCATTATTTTGTATGGGGGCAGGAGGGAAGTATTATACTATGTTGGGGCCCTTATGGGGTTTTATAGTGTGGAGACATTTAGGAGTCTTCTCCATTGTATGTTGAACAAAGGATGATCATCTATTGTATGGGAGCTGGATGGCATATCATATCTTATAAATCATATTTGTACATATGATGCATTTTGCCAGATTATGTCTGTTTTCCTGATGCCTGTAAGTTCGGAGGTATAGTTTTTGACTATAATAATCCACACAAGTCAGTGTCAATCTGTGCATAGGAATGTAGACTGGCTGCGTTGCATAAGACAGTCTGGTAGAAGAGGGATTGGCAGAGATTGAAAGGGCAGCCATTTTTATTCTGTGTGAACTGGTGCCTCAGCAGGGCCTTGTCAGTGATCTGGCTTTGTTTTAGCTATGTTTAGTCAGTAAAATTCATCGCCTCATGTGACAGGCGCCCGCTGTACCAACAGCAGCGCTCGCATGTGTTGTGCTTAGACAGACAGTAGGCATGACAGCTGGAGGGAAAATGTGACCGTCTGAAGGAGAGACAGGAGAGGTCAGAGCCGAGACTTACTCCACACACAAAATGAGTAAGTAAAAAGCCCCTAATGGCTGCTCGGGATGAGGAGGTGCTACCAAGATCAAAGTAAACACCACATCTTAAAGTCAAGTCCACTATTATTTAGTGTTTCTTAATGGTAGATTATTACATTTAGTTTTTACTGTTACAATATGGTTTCTATATTGCATCAGGCTGCCATTGTTTTCTCACAGGAGATTTCAGGTATTGAGTGTTTATGGCCATAAATGTTTGATAGAAACCCTCTCCTGTTGGGACAACATGGGGTTCACAGTCTCTATTGATGAATGCAGTACCTCAGATGGAAATACATATGTGTTAGAGGCAGGGGCATGGCTATAGGGGGTGCAGATGCTACTAGGCCCTAGATCCCCAACAAACAAAATATACAGCTCTTCTGAATGGCACAAGGTAAGCAAATTTTGCATTAGGGCCCTGGAGCTTCAAGCTACCAGAATTTTTAAAAAATTTCCAAAAAAAGTTACTGCTTGCAGGATTTCTTTATCTGGACACTGGAAAGCACCTTAATAGATCCCGTTATTAGACAGTGGGATCTTTGGGTTGCTGGTGATAAATATATGGCTCTTCTGTTCTGCTCCTATAACTGATTATTATGCACGATCCATTATAATTCTCATTTTATTAGAGCTGTTGTGTGTTGTAGTTATGTAATAATTATATGGTGGAAAGAGTAGCCACGGGTGCTGGGTGTATTCAGTGGACAGGCACATCACATGTCATATAATGATGGTGACGGAGTTGTATTTTTCCACATCTCTGTATAGGGCTGCATATTGCTCATCAACTTCATATCTGTCAATATACAAAGCTACTATTCTGCTACATTTTTGTAAGTGTTGTGTAACCGAATCCTACAACTCCTCACTGTGTCTGTCTCGATTCATTGCCAAGAATGATTTTACAGATGCTTAACAAGGTTCTCTTATTCATTCCTAATAGCTAGAGATGAGCGAACACTAAAATGTTCGAGGTTCGAAATTCGATTCGAACAGCCGCTCAATGTTCGTGTGTTCGAACGGGTTTCGAACCCCATTATAGTCTATGGGGAACAGATACTCGTTAAGGGGGAAACCCAAATCCGTGTCTGGAGGGTCACCAAGTCCACTATGACACCCCAGGAAATGATGCCAACACCTCTGGAATCACACTGGGACAGCAGGGGAAGCATGTCTGGGGGCATCTAACACACCAAAGACCCTCTATTACCCCAACATCACAGCCTAACAACTACACACTTTACACACTCAATACCACCTCTCTGACAGTAGGAAAACACCTTGAAACATGTGTATTTGGCACTTGCAGTGAGGAGAGCTTGTCACCAGCAGTGAATTTGGCCCTTGTAGTAAGTTGAGGTTGGCACCAACATTTGTTTTGAAAATCAGGGTGGATTGAGCCTCTAACCAGCAGAGTTTGGGCAAATTCATGGTGGAGGGAGCCTCTAAAAACCCCAGTTTGGACCAATTCATGGTGGAGGGAGACTCTAAAAACCCCAGTTTGGACCAATTCATGGTGGAGGGAGCCTCTAAAAACCCCAGTTTGGACCAATTCATGGTGGAGGGAGCCTCTAACCAGCCCAGTTTGGGCAAATTCATGGTGGAGGGAGCCTCTAACCAGCCCAGTTTGGACCAATTAATGGTGGAGGGAGCCTCTAACCAGCCCAGTTTGGACCAATTAATGGTGGAGGGAGCCTCTAACCACCCCAGTTTGGACCAATTCATGGTGGAGGGAGCCTCTAACCAGCCCAGTTTGGACCAATTCATGGTGGAGGGAGCCTCTAAAAAACCCAGTTTGGACCAATTCATGGTGGAGGGAGCCTCTAAACAGCCCAGTTTGGGCAAATTCATGGTGGAGGGAGCCTCTAACCACCCCAGTTTGGACCAATTCATGGTGGAGGGAGCCTCTAAACAGCCAAGTTTGGACCAATTCATGGTGAAGGGAGCCTCTAAAAACCCGTTTGGACCAATTCATGGTGGAGGGAGCCTCTAACCAGCCCAGTTTGGGCAAATTCATGGTGGAGGGAGCCTCTAAACAGCCCAGTTTGGGCAAATTCATGGTGGAGGGAGCCTCTAACCAGCCCAGTTTGGACCAATTCATGGTGGAGGGAGCCTCTAACCAGCCCAGTTTGGGCAAATTCATGGTGGAGGGAGCCTCTAAACAGCCCAGTTTGGGCAAATTCATGGTGGAGGGAGCCTCTAACCAGCCCAGTTTGGACCAATTCATGGTGGAGGGAGCCTCTAACCAGCCCAGTTTGGGCAAATTCATGGTGGAGGGAGCCTCTAAACAGCCCAGTTTGGGCAAATTCATGGTGGAGGGAGCCTCTAACCAGCCCAGTTTGGACCAATTAATGGTGGAGGGAGCCTCTAAACAGCCAAGTTTTGGGAAATTCATGGTGGAGGGAGCCTCTAACCAGCCCAGTTTGGACCAATTCATGGTGGAGGGAGCCTCTAACCAGCCCAGTTTGGACCAATTCATGGTGGAGGGAGCCTCTAAACAGCCCAGTTTGGGCAAATTCATGGTGGAGGGAGCCTCTAAAAAACCCAGTTTGGACCAATTCATGGTGGAGGGAGCCTCTAATTAGCCCAGTTTGGACCAATTAATTGTGGAGGGAGCCTCTAACCAGCCCAGTTTGGACCAATTAATGGTGGAGGGAGCCTCTAACCACCCCAGTTTGGGCAAATTCATGGTGGAGGGAGCCTCTAACCAGCCCAGTTTGGACCAATTAATGGTGGAGGGAGCCTCTAAACAGCCAAGTTTTGGGAAATTCATGGTGGAGGGAGCCTCTAACCAGCCCAGTTTGGACCAATTCATGGTGGAGGGAGCCTCTAAACAGCCCAGTTTGGGCAAATTCATGGTGGAGGGAGCCTCTAACCAGCCAAGTTTGGACCAATTCATGGTGAAGGGAGCCTCTAAAAACCCGTTTGGACCAATTCATGGTGGAGGGAGCCTCTAACCAGCCCAGTTTGGGCAAATTCATGGTGGAGGGAGCCTCTAAACAGCCCAGTTTGGGCAAATTCATGGTGGAGGGAGCCTCTAACCAGCCCAGTTTGGACCAATTCATGGTGGAGGGAGCCTCTAACCAGCCCAGTTTGGGCAAATTCATGGTGGAGGGAGCCTCTAAACAGCCCAGTTTGGGCAAATTCATGGTGGAGGGAGCCTCTAACCAGCCCAGTTTGGACCAATTAATGGTGGAGGGAGCCTCTAACCAGCCCAGTTTGGGCAAATTCATGGTGGAGGGAGCCTCTAAACAGCCCAGTTTGGGCAAATTCATGGTGGAGGGAGCCTCTAACCAGCCCAGTTTGGACCAATTCATGGTGGAGGGAGCCTCTAACCAGCCCAGTTTGGGCAAATTCATGGTGGAGGGAGCCTCTAAACAGCCCAGTTTGGGCAAATTCATGGTGGAGGGAGCCTCTAACCAGCCCAGTTTGGACCAATTAATGGTGGAGGGAGCCTCTAAACAGCCAAGTTTTGGGAAATTCATGGTGGAGGGAGCCTCTAACCAGCCCAGTTTGGACCAATTCATGGTGGAGGGAGCCTCTAAACAGCCCAGTTTGGGCAAATTCATGGTGGAGGGAGCCTCTAAACAGCCAAGTTTGGACCAATTCATGGTGGAGGGAGCCTCTAACCAGCCCAGTTTGGACCAATTCATGGTGGAGGGAGCCTCTAACCAGCCCAGTTTGGGCAAATTCATGGTGGAGGGAGCCTCTAAACAGCCCAGTTTGGGCAAATTCATGGTGGAGGGAGCCTCTAACCAGCCCAGTTTGGACCAATTAATGGTGGAGGGAGCCTCTAAACAGCCAAGTTTTGGGAAATTCATGGTGGAGGGAGCCTCTAACCAGCCCAGTTTGGACCAATTCATGGTGGAGGGAGCCTCTAACCAGCCCAGTTTGGACCAATTCATGGTGGAGGGAGCCTCTAAACAGCCCAGTTTGGGCAAATTCATGGTGGAGGGAGCCTCTAAAAAACCCAGTTTGGACCAATTCATGGTGGAGGGAGCCTCTAATTAGCCCAGTTTGGACCAATTAATTGTGGAGGGAGCCTCTAACCAGCCCAGTTTGGACCAATTAATGGTGGAGGGAGCCTCTAACCACCCCAGTTTGGGCAAATTCATGGTGGAGGGAGCCTCTAACCAGCCCAGTTTGGACCAATTAATGGTGGAGGGAGCCTCTAAACAGCCAAGTTTTGGGAAATTCATGGTGGAGGGAGCCTCTAACCAGCCCGGTTTGGACCAATTCATGGTGGAGGGAGCCTCTAAACAGCCCAGTTTGGGCAAATTCATGGTGGAGGGAGCCTCTAAAAAACCCAGTTTGGACCAATTCATGGTGGAGGGAGCCTCTAATTAGCCCAGTTTGGACCAATTAATTGTGGAGGGAGCCTCTAACCAGCCCAGTTTGGACCAATTCATGGTGGAGGGAGCCTCTAACCAGCCCAGTTTGGGCAAATTCATGGTGGAGGGAGCCTCTAAACAGCCCAGTTTGGGCAAATTCATGGTGGAGGGAGCCTCTAACCAGCCCAGTTTGGACCAATTAATGGTGGAGGGAGCCTCTAAACAGCCAAGTTTTGGGAAATTCATGGTGGAGGGAGCCTCTAACCAGCCCAGTTTGGACCAATTCATGGTGGAGGGAGCCTCTAAACAGCCCAGTTTGGGCAAATTCATGGTGGAGGGAGCCTCTAAACAGCCAAGTTTGGACCAATTCATGGTGAAGGGAGCCTCTAAAAACCCGTTTGGACCAATTCATGGTGGAGGGAGCCTCTAACCAGCCCAGTTTGGGCAAATTCATGGTGGAGGGAGCCTCTAAACAGCCCAGTTTGGGCAAATTCATGGTGGAGGGAGCCTCTAACCAGCCCAGTTTGGACCAATTCATGGTGGAGGGAGCCTCTAACCAGCCCAGTTTGGGCAAATTCATGGTGGAGGGAGCCTCTAAACAGCCCAGTTTGGGCAAATTCATGGTGGAGGGAGCCTCTAACCAGCCCAGTTTGGACCAATTAATGGTGGAGGGAGCCTCTAAACAGCCAAGTTTTGGGAAATTCATGGTGGAGGGAGCCTCTAACCAGCCCAGTTTGGACCAATTCATGGTGGAGGGAGCCTCTAACCAGCCCAGTTTGGACCAATTCATGGTGGAGGGAGCCTCTAAACAGCCCAGTTTGGGCAAATTCATGGTGGAGGGAGCCTCTAAAAAACCCAGTTTGGACCAATTCATGGTGGAGGGAGCCTCTAATTAGCCCAGTTTGGACCAATTAATTGTGGAGGGAGCCTCTAACCAGCCCAGTTTGGACCAATTAATGGTGGAGGGAGCCTCTAACCACCCCAGTTTGGGCAAATTCATGGTGGAGGGAGCCTCTAACCAGCCCAGTTTGGACCAATTAATGGTGGAGGGAGCCTCTAAACAGCCAAGTTTTGGGAAATTCATGGTGGAGGGAGCCTCTAACCAGCCCAGTTTGGACCAATTCATGGTGGAGGGAGCCTCTAAACAGCCCAGTTTGGGCAAATTCATGGTGGAGGGAGCCTCTAAAAAACCCAGTTTGGACCAATTCATGGTGGAGGGAGCCTCTAATTAGCCCAGTTTGGACCAATTAATTGTGGAGGGAGCCTCTAACCAGCCCAGTTTGGGCAAATTCATGGTGGAGGGAGCCTCTAACCAGCCCAGTTTGGACCAATTCATGGTGGAGGGAGCCTCTAACCAGCCCAGTTTGGACCAATTCATGGTGGAGGGAGCCTCTAAAAAACCCAGTTTGGACCAATTCATGGTGGAGGGAGCCTCTAAACAGCCCAGTTTGGGCAAATTCATGGTGGAAGGAGCCTCTAACCAGCAGAGTTGTGGGAAAGCAGGGTGGAGGGAGCCTCTAACCAGCAGAGTTGGTGGAAATCAGGGTGGAGGGAGCCTCTAACCAGCAGAGTTGGGGGAAATCATGTTGGAGGGAGCCTAGTATTAGCAGAATTGTGCAACGCTTATGGTGGATGAGTATGAGGATGCGGAGGAATTGGAGAGGTTGAGTACAGACATGGAGTTTCATGTTGGGGTGCTTTACACAGGTGGGCACAAAAATGAAGGCTCTATCCAGTGGTGGTTCATTTTTATCAAAGTGAGCCGGTCGGCACTCTCAGCTGACAGACGGGTGCGCTTGTCAGTGATGATGCCACCGGCTGCACTGAACACCCTCTCAGATAGGACGCTGGCGGCAGGACAGGACAGCACCTCCAAGGCATATAGGGCAAGTTCAAGCCACAGGTCCAACTTCGACACCCAATACGTGTAGGGCGCAGAGGGGTCGGAGAGGACAGGGCTGTGGTCGGAAAGGTATTCCCGCAACATGCGCCTATACTTCTCACGCCTGGTGACACTAGGACCCTCCGTGGCGGCACTTTGGCGAGGGGGTGCCATCAAGGTGTCCCAGACCTTAGACAGTGTGCCCCTCGTTTGTGTGGACCGGTGAGAACTTGGTTGCCTACTGGAGGAACTGCCCTCCCTGCCGCCAACGTCACATGCTGGAAACATCTCCATCATATTCTGCACCAATTGCCTGTGGCAAGCATTGATGCGATTGGCCCTCCCCTCTACCGGAATAAAAGACGAGATGTTGTTTTTATACCGGGGGTCAAGGATAGCAAAGATCCAGTACTGGTTGTCCTCCATGATTTTGACAATACGCTTGTCGGTTGTAAAGCACCCCAACATGAACTCAGCCATGTCTGCCACAGTGTTAGTTGGCATGACTCCTCTGGCCCCACCGGAAAGTTCAATCTCCATTTCCTCCTCATCCTCCATGTCTACCCATCCGCGCTGCAACAATGGGACGATTCGAAGTTGCCCGGAAGCCTCCTGTATCACCATCACATCATCGGACAACTCTTCTTCCTCCTCCTCCTCCTCCTCCTCCTCCATTAAACGCAGTGAAGCGGACAGATGTGTGGACCTACTCTCCAGCTGTGACGGATCGGATGCTATCCCTAACTCCTCTGTGTGATCTGAGTTATCCCTGATGTCAATCAGGGATTCTCTCAGAACACACAAGAGCGGGATTGTAAGGCTCACCATCGCATCCTCAGAGCTCACCCTCCTTGTGGACTCCTCAAAGACCCGTAGGTGTCACAAAGGTCTCTCATCCATGGCCACTCATGGATGTGAAACTGAGGCAGCTGACTTTGTGGCACCCTAGGGTTTTGTAGCTGGTATTCCATCAAAGGTCTCTGCTGCTCAACCACTCTATTCAACATCTGAAACGTTGAGTTCCAGCGTGTGGGGACGTCGCACAAAAGCCGGTGTTGTGGCACATGCAGGCGTTGCTGGAGAGATTTTAAGCTAGCAGCGGCTACTGTCGACTTGCGAAAGTGGGCGCACATGCGCCGCACTTTCACCAGTAGCTCTGGAACATTGGGGTAGCTCTTTAGGAAACGTTGCACCACTAGGTTGAAGACGTGGGCCAGGCATGGAACATGTTGGAGTCCGGCAAGCTCCAGAGCTGCTACCAGGTTCCGGCCGTTATCACAAACGACCATGCCTGGGCCCAGGTGCAGCGGCTCAAACCATATTGCCGTCTCATCGAGGAGGGCATCCCTCACCTCGGAGGCAGTGTGCTGTCTGTCCCCCAAGCTGATCAGCTTCAGCACAGCCTGCTGACGTCTACCAACGCCAGTGCTGCAACGTTTCCAACTCGTAGCTGGGGTCAATCTAACAGCGGAGGAGGAGGCGGTGGCGGAGGAGGAGGCGGTGGCGGAGGAGGAGGCGGTAGAGGAGGAGGAGGAGGGGGGTGTTCTTCTCGTGTCCCTGCCAGGAATGTTAGGCGGGGAGACGAGGTACACCGGGCCAGTTTGGGAAGCAGTCCCAGCCTCAACTACATTCACCCAGTGTGCCGTCAGTGAAATGTAGCGTCCCTGTCCGCATGCACTTGTCCACGCGTCGGTGGTCAAGTGGACCTTTGTGCAAAGCGCGGAACTAAGGGCCCGCCTGATGTTGAGTGACACGTGCTGGTGCAAGGCGGGGACGGCACACCGGGAGAAGTAGTGACGGCTAGGGACGGCATAGCGAGGTGCCGCAGTTGCCATCAGGTCCAGGAAGGCGGGAGTTTCAACAAGCCGGAACGCCAACATCTCCTGGGCCAGCAGTTTAGCGATGTTGGCGTTCAAGGCTTGCGCGTGTGGGTGGTTAGCAGTGTATTTCTGCCGCCGCTCCAATGTCTGAGAGATGGTGGGTTGTTGTAAAGAAACGCCTGATGGTGCCTTTGATGGTGCAGGAGAAGGAGATAAGACAGGACCAGGGGAGGATGAGGTAGAAGTCAACAAAGTGGCGGAGGCAGATGAAGTGGTGTCCTGGCTCGTCCTCTGGAGTGCATCGCCAGCACAGTCAGCAGTGGCAGAGGCAGAGGCAGTGGCAGTGGCGTGAACGGCAGGCGGCCTTTGTCCTGCCGTTGCTGCCTGCCACTGATTCCAGTGCTTGGATTCCAAATGACGGCGCATTGAAGTGGTGGACAGGTTGCTCTTCTCAGAGCCCCTAATCAATTTCGAGAGGCAAATTGTGCAGACAACACTATATCTGTCCTCGGCGCATTCCTTGAAAAAACTCCACACCTTCGAGAAACGTGCCCTCGAGGTGGGAGTTTTTCGGGGCTGGGTACGAACTGGAACATCTTGGGAGATTCCGGGTGTGGCCTGGCTTCGCCTAAGCTGCTGACCTCTGCCTCTGCCTCTAGCTACCCTTTTTGGTGCTGCACCTGCCTCAACATCCACACTACTTTCCCCGCTTGACATCCCCCCCTGTCCAGGTCGGGTCAGTGTCCTCATCATCCACCACTTCCTCTTCCAACTCCTGTCTCATCTCCTCCTCCCGCACAATGCGCCGGTCAACTGGATGCCCTGACGGCAACTGCGTCACATCATCGTCGATGAGGGTGGGTTGCTGGTCATCCACCACCAAATCGAACGGAGATGGAGGAGACTCTAGTGTTTGAGCATCTGGACACAGATGCTCCTCTGTTAGGTTCGTGGAATCGTGACGTGGAGAGGCAGGTTGAGGGACAATGAAAGGAGCGGAGAACAGCTCTGGGGAGCAGGGACAGTTTGGGTTATTGTTCTGTAAAGCTTCGGAATTTTGGGAGGAAGGAAGACAAGACTGTTGGGTAATAGGAGGAGAGGAGGCAGAGTCTGACTGGCTGCTGGACAATGTGCTGTAAGCGTTCTCTGACAGCCATTGCAAGACCTGTTCCTGGTTCTCGGGCCTACTAAGGTTTGTACCCTGCAGTTTAGTTAATGTGGCAAGCAACCCTGGCACTGTGGAGTGGCGCAATGCTTGCTGCCCCACAGGAGTAGGCACGGGACGCCCTGTGGCTTCACTGCTACCTTGCTCCCCAGAACCATTCCCCCGACCTCGCCCACGGCCTCGTCCACGTCCCTTTCCGGGAGCCTTGCGCATTTTGAATTCCTAGTTAGAAATTGGCACTGTATACCAGTAGTAAAAATTGTGGGTGCACGTAACCCCAATATATTCTTTGAATTCCCAGTCAGAAACTGGCACTATATGGCAGTAGCAAGAAATGAGGGTATTTGTATTCCCAATATACTCTTTGAATTCCCAGTCAGACAATGGCACTGTATACCAGTAGTAAAAATTGTGGGTGCACGTAACCCCAATATATTCTTTGAATTCCCAGTCAGAAACTGGCACTATATGGCAGTAGCAAGAAATGAGGGTATTTGTATTCCCAATATACTCTTTGAATTCCCAGTCAGACAATGGCACTGTATACCAGTAGTAAAAATTGTGGGTGCACGTAACCCCAATATATTCTTTGAATTCCCAGTCAGAAACTGGCACTATATGGCAGTAGCAAGAAATGAGGGTATTTGTATTCCCAATATACTCTTTGAATTCCCAGTCAGACAATGGCACTGTATACCAGTAGTAAAAATTGTGGGTGCACGTAACCCCAATATATTCTTTGAATTCCCAGTCAGAAACTGGCACTATATGGCAGTAGCAAGAAATGAGGGTATTTGTATTCCCAATATACTCTTTGAATTCCCAGTCAGACAATGGCACTGTATACCAGTAGTAAAAATTGTGGGTGCACGTAACCCCAATATATTCTTTGAATTACCAGTCAGAAACTGGCACTATATGGCAGTAGCAAGAAATGAGGGTATTTGTATTCCCAATATACTCTTTGAATTCCCAGTCAGACAATGGCACTGTATACCAGTAGTAAAAATTGTGGGTGCACGTAACCCCAATATATTCTTTGAATTCCCAGTCAGAAACTGGCACTATATGGCAGTAGCAAGAAATGAGGGTATTTGTATTCCCAATATACTCTTTGAATTCCCAGTCAGACAATGGCACTGTATACCAGTAGTAAAAATTGTGGGTGCACGTAACCCCAATATATTCTTTGAATTCCCAGTCAGAAACTGGCACTATATGGCAGTAGCAAGAAATGAGGGTATTTGTATTCCCAATATACTCTTTGAATTCCCAGTCAGACAATGGCACTGTATACCAGTAGTAAAAATTGTGGGTGCACGTAACCCCAATATATTCTTTGAATTCCCAGTCAGAAACTGGCACTATATGGCAGTAGCAAGAAATGAGGGTATTTGTATTCCCAATATACTCTTTGAATTCCCAGTCAGACAATGGCACTGTATACCAGTAGTAAAAATTGTGGGTGCACGTAACCCCAATATATTCTTTGAATTCCCAGTCAGAAACTGGCACTATATGGCAGTAGCAAGAAATGAGGGTATTTGTATTCCCAATATACTCTTTGAATTCCCAGTCAGACAATGGCACTGTATACCAGTAGTAAAAATTGTGGGTGCACGTAACCCCAATATATTCTTTGAATTCCCAGTCAGAAACTGGCACTATATGGCAGTAGCAAGAAATGAGGGTATTTGTATTCCCAATATACTCTTTGAATTCCCAGTCAGACAATGGCACTGTATACCAGTAGTAAAAATTGTGGGTGCACGTAACCCCAATATATTCTTTGAATTACCAGTCAGAAACTGGCACTATATGGCAGTAGCAAGAAATGAGGGTATTTATAACCCCAATATATTCTTTGAATTCCCAGTCAGACAATGGCACTGTATACCAGTAGTAAAAATTGTGGGTGCACGTAACCCCAATATATTCTTTGAATTCCCAGTCAGAAACTGGCACTATATGGCAGTAGCAAGAAATGAGGGTATTTGTATTCCCAATATACTCTTTGAATTCCCAGTCAGACAATGGCACTGTATACCAGTAGTAAAAATTGTGGGTGCACGTAACCCCAATATATTCTTTGAATTCCCAGTCAGAAACTGGCACTATATGGCAGTAGCAAGAAATGAGGGTATTTGTATTCCCAATATACTCTTTGAATTCCCAGTCAGACAATGGCACTGTATACCAGTAGTAAAAATTGTGGGTGCACGTAACCCCAATATATTCTTTGAATTCCCAGTCAGAAACTGGCACTATATGGCAGTAGCAAGAAATGAGGGTATTTGTATTCCCAATATACTCTTTGAATTCCCAGTCAGACAATGGCACTGTATACCAGTAGTAAAAATTGTGGGTGCACGTAACCCCAATATATTCTTTGAATTCCCAGCCAGAAACTGGCACTATATGGCAGTAGCAAGAAATGAGGGTATTTATAACCCCAATATATTCTTTGAATTCCCAGTCAGACAATGGCACTGTATACCAGTAGTAAAAATTGTGGGTGCACGTAACCCCAATATATTCTTTGAATTACCAGTCAGAAACTGGCACTATATGGCAGTAGCAAGAAATGAGGGTATTTATAACCCCAATATATTCTTTGAATTCCCAGTCAGACAATGGCACTGTATACCAGTAGTAAAAATTGTGGGTGCACGTAACCCCAATATATTCTTTGAATTCCCAGTCAGAAACTGGCACTATATGGCAGTAGCAAGAAATGAGGGTATTTGTATTCCCAATATACTCTTTGAATTCCCAGTCAGACAATGGCACTGTATACCAGTAGTAAAAATTGTGGGTGCACGTAACCCCAATATATTCTTTGAATTCCCAGTCAGAAACTGGCACTATATGGCAGTAGCAAGAAATGAGGGTATTTGTATTCCCAATATACTCTTTGAATTCCCAGTCAGACAATGGCACTGTATACCAGTAGTAAAAATTGTGGGTGCACGTAACCCCAATATATTCTTTGAATTACCAGTCAGAAACTGGCACTATATGGCAGTAGCAAGAAATGAGGGTATTTGTATTCCCAATATACTCTTTGAATTCCCAGTCAGACAATGGCACTGTATACCAGTAGTAAAAATTGTGGGTGCACGTAACCCCAATATATTCTTTGAATTCCCAGTCAGAAACTGGCACTATATGGCAGTAGCAAGAAATGAGGGTATTTGTATTCCCAATATACTCTTTGAATTCCCAGTCAGACAATGGCACTGTATACCAGTAGTAAAAATTGTGGGTGCACGTAACCCCAATATATTCTTTGAATTCCCAGTCAGAAACTGGCACTATATGGCAGTAGCAAGAAATGAGGGTATTTGTATTCCCAATATACTCTTTGAATTCCCAGTCAGACAATGGCACTGTATACCAGTAGTAAAAATTGTGGGTGCACGTAACCCCAATATATTCTTTGAATTCCCAGTCAGAAACTGGCACTATATGGCAGTAGCAAGAAATGAGGGTATTTGTATTCCCAATATACTCTTTGAATTCCCAGTCAGACAATGGCACTGTATACCAGTAGTAAAAATTGTGGGTGCACGTAACCCCAATATATTCTTTGAATTACCAGTCAGAAACTGGCACTATATGGCAGTAGCAAGAAATGAGGGTATTTATAACCCCAATATATTCTTTGAATTCCCAGTCAGACAATGGCACTGTATACCAGTAGTAAAAATTGTGGGTGCACGTAACCCCAATATATTCTTTGAATTCCCAGTCAGAAACTGGCACTATATGGCAGTAGCAAGAAATGAGGGTATTTGTATTCCCAATATACTCTTTGAATTCCCAGTCAGACAATGGCACTGTATACCAGTAGTAAAAATTGTGGGTGCACGTAACCCCAATATATTCTTTGAATTCCCAGTCAGACACTGGCACTATATGGCAGTAGCAAGAAATGAGGGTATTTGTATTCCCAATATATTCTTTGAATTCCCAGTCAGACAATGGCACTGTATACCAGTAGTAAAAATTGTGGGTGCACGTAACCCCAATATATTCTTTGAATTACCAGTCAGAAACTGGCACTATATGGCAGTAGCAAGAAATGAGGGTATTTGTATTCCCAATATATTCTTTGAATTCCCAGTCAGACAATGGCACTGTATACCAGTAGTAAAAATTGTGGGTGTATATAGCCCCAATTCTATTGCTAGGGGACTTGCAGGGTATTTCTGGGGTGAAGGTGGGGGGGCACACCGTTGGAACGGGTATCGGGGTATATATCGGGTATACGGGAATACACTGACAGTGTATTCCATTCAGGATCCTGGGAAAGCTGGGTTGCGGCGATTGAGCCCGTCAGTGCCACGTTACACTGACAAGCTTCTCCCTGGAATTTAGCTCTTACAAGAGCTGTTGGTTGTCTTCTCCTTCCTATCCTAGCCTGTCCCTGCCTACCCAGAATCTAAGCCCTAGCTAGCTGGACGGAAACCTCCGTCCTCGGTGAATTGCAAGCTCAGAATGACGCGAAGCTGGGCGTCGCTGTTCTTTTAAATTAGAGGTCACATGTTTTCGGCAGCCAATGGGTTTTGCCTACTTTTTTCAACGTCACCGGTGTCGTAGTTCCTGTCCCACCTACCCTGCGCTGTTATTGGAGCAAAAAAGGCGCCAGGGAAGGTGGGAGGGGAATCGAGTAATGGCGCACTTTACCACGCGGTGTTCGATTCGATTCGAACATGCCGAACAGCCTAATATCCGATCGAACATGAGTTCGATAGAACACTGTTCGCTCATCTCTACTAATAGCTTCTATCTGAAACACCTGAAGGTTACGCTTTCAGCTTGACTTGTGTTTCAAGTATGAGAATATTTATTACCTCTGGTGGTCAGAAAATTCTTTTATTCATTGTTGGGTTTTTCAGTTATAATCCAGATTTGTGCCTCATACTGTACAATAAAATTTTTCCATGTCTGTTAAAGGGAATCTGACACACAAACCCAGCACATCACGCAATTGTGCACGTATGTTAGGGTCACCCAAATCAAACCGTGTTTTCCCATTGTGAATCAGTGCCTCCGTTGCCTTGTTGTGGCCATTTCTCATAATATGCAAATTAGCTGTTTGGAGCAACGAGGGCGTTACTGTTGCTCCAAAAGTTAAGTAGCAACATCTTTGTTTGTTAAAAGAGCTCATTTGCATAATGACAAAATGACCATAAATCAGGAACAGAGGAAAATGCCGTCTGATTCATATGACCCTGTTTAATTGCGGGGTTAAGTTCTGGGATAGACTCCCTTTACAAACCATACTTTTCTTGTTATGCATGTACTGTTAACTATATTAATTCACATTTTACTGTAAATCATAGTAACTAGCTAACGTTTCTGTTTCTGATGTGCCTGTTTAACATCATTAGTAGAGATGAGCGAACAGTGAAACGTTCAATTCGAGTAGCCGCTCAATACTTGACTGTTCGATCGAACATCGAACCCCATTATAGTCTATGGGGAATAAATACTCGTTTAGGGGGAAACCACTATTCAACTCAGGAGGGTCACCAAGTCCACTATGATACCCCAGGAAATGATGCCAACACCCTGGAATGCAACTGGGACAGCAGGGGAAGCATGCCTGGGGGGTATCTAACATGCCCAAGTCACTGTATTACGTCGGGATCCCTGTCAGCTTGTGATATGCAGGAGCTGGCTTTTTCCCATAGGAATGCATTGACCAGCGTTGATTGGCCAAATGCCATACAGAGTACAGCTTTCGGCCAATCAACACTGGTTCTGCCAGAAGTTTGTATGTGAGGAGTCGGAGTCTAATATCAGACCAGATGGGAGACTGCTGTGGACCGATCTTAGACTCCGCCTCCTCTGGCAGAACCAGCGTTGATTCGCTGAACGCTGTACTCTGTATGGCATTCGGCCAATCAACGCTGGTCAATGCATTCCTATGCCAAGATGTAGCAGTGCTGGCCGTGCGCTTAGCTTGTCTACACCGGAGATGCAGCCAAACTGAGCGCATGGCCAGCACTGCTACACCGGAGATGTGAACCTGGCTGCACACTCAGCTCTGCTGCATCAGAGATGTAGCAGAGATGTGTGCGCTGAACCCTGCGGAACACTTTGCTCTGCTGCATCATAGATGTAGCAGAGCTGTGTGCGCTGAACCCTGCTGCACACTCAACTCTGCTGCTTCTCCGGTTTAGCAGTGCTGAGCGCACGGCCAGCACTGCTGCAACTCGGCATAGGAATGCATTTACCAGCGTTGATTGGCCGAATGCCATACAGAGTACAGCATTCGGAAGAGGTGAAGTCCAAGCAATAGTGTGTATGGCGCTCAAACAGCTGAGCGTACACAAGGACTAAAATTGTATATCTGAAGGAAAGAAACCAAGACTACGATGTGTGATAGGAATGCAGTAAAACTTCCATAAACATTAAAGAAGATCTTTCATCAGATTGGGCACAGGCAGTTTTATATACTGCTGGAAAGCTGACAGTGCAGTGAATTCAGCGCACTGTCGACTTTCCCGATCTGTGCCCGGTGTAAAGCGCTATCGGTCCCGTTACCGTAGCGCTTTAGTGTCAGAAGGGCGTTTCTGACACTTAGCCAGGAACGTCCTTCTGCCCAGCAGCGCCTATCGCGCTGTGCTGTAGAGCGGGGAGGAACGCCCCCTCCCTCTGCTCACACAGCTTGTCCATAGACAAGTGTTATCAGGAGGGGAGGGGGTGTTCCTCCCTGCTCACACAGTACAGCGTGATAGGCGCTGCTGGGCAGAAGGACGTCCCTGGCTAAGTGTCAGAAACGCCCTTCTGACTGTAAAGCGCTACTTTACCGGGACCGATAGCGCTTTACACCGGGCACAGATCGGGAAAGCCGACAGCTTTCCAGCAGTATATAGAACTGCCTGTGCCCAATCTGATGAAAGGTCCTCTTTAAATCAATGTTCATGCAATTTGTTTTTGTTTTTTCACGTTTTGACCATCCTGTGTAGACCCCATTTTCCCATTTCCTGACTTTTCACCTTCTATAACTTTACCAGGTAATGTTTTGTAACAATCTCATACCTTTTTATTTTCTTGATACAGATGTGTGCAATAGTACTGACCTTCCGGAAGTTGAAATCATCAGTCTGCTGGAAGAGCAGCTGCCTCATTACAAGTTAAGAGCTGACACCATCTATGGCTATGACCACGACGACTGGCTCCAAACCCCACTCATCTCTCCTGATGCTAACATTGACCTGACTACTGAACAGATTGAAGAGACCTTGAAATATTTCCGTGAGTACTTGCATATTGTTCGAGAATTTTTGTGGTCAAAAAATTAATATTATGCAATAGGTTGTAAAGAAGTCAAATTTCTGGTCTGTATATTGTATATTATAATATTTATACTTCGCATTTCATAGACTTGAATAAATCCAATGCCATAATATTCAATAATGTTTTACTTATATTAAAGGAGATATGTTATGAAGAGTATGTATATTTTGTCAATAGGACAGGATAGTTGCTGACCATCAGGGGTTTGACTGGCACTTTCAGTGAATGGCAGCGGGGATGCATCTTGTCCTACGTTCAGCCTGGCTGCATTCATAATGAGGGTAAAGGAACCCTCATTCTCAGTATTGGAGGGGTCTCCATATTCAGATCAGCTGTTTATCCTCTATACAGCCACCTCTGTAATTTTTTGGTGTGAAGACATTTCAACAAACCATTACTGAGTAATCTAATAAAAGAGGAACTCTTTTTGGATGGGCAGCTGTTTTAGCATAGAGATAGATGGCATTCAGAGAGATTAAAATGGTCTCTTTTGTAACATCTTTGACTTGGGGCTCAGACACTTTGGAAAGCTAGTTTGTATGTTTGCATCATCTCTATATAGCTAGCTTAATCCCTAAGATGTTTAGCGGTGTTGCAGATACTTGGCTTTTCTTGTTCGGTGCTGATTGATTCTTGCTCCTTTCTCTCCATTCACATGGAAAGCTATTTTCAGAATTCTGCTTCTTGCTACTCTGAAACTAGGTTATCTCCACTACACAGATCACTTTCTTGTCATCATTTTAGCTGTAGCTACACACTGTACCGTGTTGACACAATTGTGACAGACTAAAACACTTAGCTTTTGAATGTCATTGGAGGAATAAAATATGCAAAATAAAACAAAAGATTTGTTGGTTATTTCTTACAAAGTGATGGATTAGGGTCTGAATGATCCTAAGAAATAAAAAACTACAGCGCAGGCCCAGTGTAGTATCCACTTCACTGGAACCCTGGTCACCTGCTGTGCAGGTAACTTCAGCATGATCCTGTTTAAGTGAATGGGTCCTTGTAGTTTCCTGTACAGTTTGGTGTCCTGGAAGCATTGCTGTGAAATACCCACTATGGTGCCTATACAGCGCTTTTCTCTCAATTTTTTTCACCCTTTTCGGGCGGAAACCACTATAATGGGGTCCACTAGTTTCTGTGGGTAACCGCTTTTTAAATTGGATTAGTATTCATGTCAGTGGGACATCTCAAGATAGCTGACAATATATGACAACTCTTTGGGCGTCTAGAGAAAGTCCATAGGTGAGGAGTACAAGATAAATGTTGGAATTTTAATTATACTAAAATTGTAATCTGCCATAATCTCCAATACCTAATTTACATATTTGTTAGGATCCCCCTCTATATATTAAAGCTGGGGAAGTGCTCACTGCACCTTTTGTGTATTCCAATAATGTGGTTCTGCACTAATATTTATCATAGTGCTTAATCTCTATATTGTAAAAGAAGATATGTGTATGTATGTATGTGTGTGTGTGTGTGTGTGTATATATATATATATATATATATATATATATATATATATATATATATATATATATATGCGAATCCTGCTCCTTGCCGGCATTGATGTGTGGTACTGTTGTACACCCTATATTGATTTAATTTAATGTTCCTTTAAAATATAGTTCTCCTTCCCTTCTCTTTCTTTCAGAGCTTTCCAGCAGATTTTATATGACAGGATAAATAATGCTGCATGCAAGTCCCCAAATTTTCCTGTAAAAATGTTTGTCATTGACCTGCCGGCCCTCATTACACTATAAATCAGTGGGATCTCAGGGCTGTTTTCACAACACAAGTGTAAAGTTTAAGACACACCAATTTCTCTCGGTTAGCCCAGGAGAAGAGACCATTATAGTTCAGGTTATGAATTGCTGCCGATGTCTTTTATTGTTTCCAAAACTCAGTATGCTTACTGTACACAAAGCCTTTGCCTATGACAGTGTCTGTCGACTATCCCGGTAGCTTGTGCTGAAGTCAAGCTCACTTTACTATTTAATCCCTAGCTCTGCAGTTTGTCTGTTGTACTTGGTGACTGTAGACTTTGGCCTGTCTCTTGAGTAAATTGTATATGTACATAGTTTATTTGCTTGTCTGTTGCTGTATGCAGTCTATTGTTGCTAAATAGAGATGAGCGAACAGTGTTCTATCGAACACATGTTCGATCGGATATCAGGGTGTTCGATGTGTTCGATTCGAATCGAACATCACGTGGCAAACTCCAAAAAAATTCGATTCCCCTCCCACCTTCCCTGGCGCTTTTTTTGCACCAATAACAGCGCAGGGGAGGTGGGACAGGAACTACAACACCGGAGGCATCGAAAAAAATCGGAAAAAGTCATTGGCTGCCGAAATCAGGTGACCTCCATTTTAGACGAATAGTGGATTTCAAATCCGGGTCATATGAGAATGTGAACTTTGTGACTATGAGACAGGGATAGCTGTACAGGCAGGGATAGCTAGGGATAACCTTTATTTAGGTAGGAATGTTATTAAAAATAACTTTTTGGGGCTCTATCGGGTGTGTAATTGTGATTTTTGTGACATAAACTTTTTCCAATAGGAATGCATTGGACAGCGCTGATTGGCCAGAGTACGGAATTCGACCAATCAGCGCTGGCTCTGCTGGAGGAGGCGGAGTCTAAGATGGCTCCACACCAGTCTCCATTCAGGTCCGACCTTAGACTCCGCCTCCTCCGGCAGAGCCAGCGCTGATTGGCCGAAGGCTGGCCAATGCATTCCTATGCGAATGCAGAGACTTAGTAGTGCTGAGCCAGTTCTGCTGAACTACACCGTGTGCCAGTCAGCCCATCTGATATAGCAGAGCCGAGAGAACACTGGGCTCTGCTACATCAGATG
The DNA here is from genome assembly GCF_031893055.1 of Leptodactylus fuscus. Lineage (NCBI taxonomy): Eukaryota > Metazoa > Chordata > Amphibia > Anura > Leptodactylidae > Leptodactylus > Leptodactylus fuscus. The sequence continues at coordinate 158,615,537 of NC_134268.1, forward strand.
GGCTGACCGGCACACGGTGTAGTTCAGCAGAACTGGCTCAGCACTGCTACCAATAGGAATGCATTGGCCAGCCTTCGGCCAATCAGCGCTGGCTCTGCCGGAGGAGGCGGAGTCTAAGGTCGGACCTGAATGGAGACTGGTGTGGAGCGATCTTAGACTCCGCCTCTTCCAGCAGAGCCAGCGCTGATTGGCCAGAGTACGGAATTCGACCAATCAGCGCTGGCCAATGCAATGACAGGGATGACAGGGATTTCCATGCAATCAGCCCATCTGATATAGCAGAGCCGAGTGTGTGATGTAGCAATGCCGAGTGTGCACACTCGGCTCTGCTACATCTGATGTGCCGGTCAGCCCATCTGATATACAGAGCAGAGTGTGTGATGTAGCAATGCCGAGTGTGCACACTCGGCTCTGCTACATCTGATGTGCCGGTCAGCCCATCTGATATACAGAGCCGAGTGTGTGATGTAGCAATGCCGAGTGTGCACACTCGGCTCTGCTACATCTGATGTGCCGGTCAGCCCATCTGATGTAGCAGAGCCGAGTGTGTGATGTAGCAGAGCAGAGTGTGCACACTCGGCTCTGCTACATCTGATGTGCCGGTCAGCCCATCTGATGTAGCAGAGCCGAGTGTGTGATGTAGCAGAGCCGAGTGTGAATATAGGAATCCATAGGAATGCATTGGCCAGCGCTGATTGGCCAGAGTACGGAATTCGACCAATCAGCGCTGGCTCTTCCGGAGGAGGCGGAGTCTATGGTCGGACCTGAATGGAGACTGGTGTGGAGCGATCTTAGACTCCGCCTCCTCCAGCAGAGCCAGCGCTGATTGGTCGAATTCCGTACTCTGGCCAATCAGCGCTGGCCAATGCATTTCTATGGGGAAAAGTTAGCTTGCGAAAATCACAAGCTGACAGGGATTTCCATGAAATAAAGTGACTTTTATGCCCCCAGACATGCTTCCCCTGCTGTCCCAGTGTCATTCCAGGGTGTTGGTATCATTTCCTGGGGTGTCATAGTGGACTCGGTGACCCTCCAGACACGGATTTGGGTTTCCCCCTTAACGAGTATATGTTCCCCATAGACTATAATGGGGTTCGAAACCCGTTCGAACACTCGAACAGTGAGCGGCTGTTCGAATCGAATTTCGAACCTCGAACATTTTAGTGTTCGCTCATCTCTATTGCTAAACACTGTAGGTTCAACTTTTTTTTTTTTTTTTTAATGTAGATTGTGAGCCCCACATAGGGATCACAATGTTTTTTGTTTTTTTTTCCCTATCAGTATGATTCTGTAGAATGGGAGGAAATCCACGCAAACACCAGGAGAACACAAACTTCTTGCAGATGTGGTTCCTGGCGGGATTCGAACCCAGGACTCCAGCGCTGCAAGGCAGCAGTGCTAACCACTGAGCCACCGTGTTGCCCCCCCACTGTAGGTTCAACTTGCACCCAAATGTGCTATTCATACAACTTTATTCGTGTCCGTTTTTCCATGCAAAACCAAATAGCATTGGTGTGTTTTGTCTAGGCTAACGCTATACAGTGGATGGGGCTCTGCGCCTATTACTTGAAAAGGAGCTGGCTTGTTTCTGACCCCAATCTGCTCAATAGTCTAGTTTTATAACCTAAATCTTTAACTTTGCATATACATTGCTTTCTATGTTTCTTATCCATTCGCATACAAAGCTAACTTTGAAAGCATCCTGCCTTAAATTTGTGACATGTATATATTTTATGGCGTATAATATAAGATGATAATGCCTCTTTTTGTTATAGATTTGCTCTGTATAAAATTGCTTTTAGTGAAATCCTGATTTATTTTTGGCTGATTACAAAGACCTCATCGGTGTGAATAAGTGTTAAGTCACAGGATAAATATAATTAGATCCAGCTCATATCTAGATCACTCCTTCCAGGCAGCAGATCCTCCCAGTGCAGCCTGCAATGCGTATCATGTTCCTATAACCTTGAAGCTGTTAAGGTTCAGATAACGTAAGATATTGTGTCACTCTTCACTAATATCCTTGTGTAATGCTGATCATAGATTGCAATACATGTATCATACATTACACGTGTCTCTAGAAATATGACGGTATGATATTCAATGTATGCATTTCCTATTGTACAACACTTTCTACCCTTATTTACCACCATGTGAAACGTACATCATTCAAATACAGCTTTTACAATTGTTCATGGATCTCTATGCCAGAGGTTCCATTATTGTGGCTATCATTTCAGGTCCTCAAATGTACCCTTTGCATTTTTCTACATTTTCCAGGGGGATGTTGTGTTCATGTTTTCTGATGGATACAAGAAGTTGTAGAATTGATGCCATGTAGCCATATAACAGTAGATGCTTGGCTGCTTTTTTGTCCTTTCTGTATGTTTCAGTATTCTGTTTACACTCTGCAGAGATCCCCGATAAAATCCAGGCCCACCTTACATGTCATGGTGTCTTACTGTCCATCTACTCAGATTCTACACCAGAATCCACTTATTGACAATGTATGTGAATGAGAGCTTTATAAGTCTTTTGAGATTTTAGCAAAATAATCTTGATATGTCTATCATGCCTTGCATCAATACAAACCAGCTTGGACAGAATTTACTTCATGTACAATGAAGTGAGGTGTACGAGTATCTGCATCATCTGCACATACACCAGATGCTGCCAGATCTGGCTTCTAATGATGTATCCCAAACCAAGGGACTATGACTTTTCTCCCAAACTACATCATTCAGATTAAATTGTCACAGATCAATGGGTCTGAAACCAGATGGTAAGTGTGCTGCCACACAGTGTTCCAGTTACGGTCATAACTAAGGTTGAGCGATCGGGATCGGATTCCGATCGGTGATCGAGTAAATTTCACAATCGCGATCCGAATTCCGATCCCTATCTTTTTAGGCAGGATCGAGGTCAGAGGTTATTTCCCACAATGCTTTGCTACTGGCCAAGCATTGTGGGAAAAGCTAACAATGTTAGGAATGAATGGATGCCGCCGGCACACACCCTGTGCCGGCGTCCGGCCACTTAACCACTGCGTGCCGGCTGCGTCCATTCATTCCTACGGCATAGCAGGGAGGAAACAGAAGAGTAGATGGTATCTACTCTTCTGTTTCCTCTCTGCTGTGCTGTATCCTCAACTCTGCTACAGCTGCATTATTGTACATTGACATGTCTATCTATTCTTCTTCTTCGTCCCTGCTTTACCGTATACTCATCAGCTCTGCTACATCTGAGACCTACATCTCAGATGTAGCAGAGCTGAGTATACGTTAAAGCAGGGACGAAGCAAAAGAGTCGATAGACAAGTCCACTTACCTACACAGATACGCTGCCGCTCCCCTTCTTGCATCTTCTCGGTCCGTGCGCGCCCCTAGCTCCCAGGTTAGTTACAGACCTAGGAAGAAGGCGGGGCTTGTGGCTTAGGAGAGTGTGGGCAGGTACTGTACCCGCCCACACTCTTCTAAGCCACAACAAGCCCCGCTTACTCCCAGCATCAGTAACAATAGCCTCGGAGGCGGGGGCACATACGGTGCTCTGCAAACATGCGCAGTAGAAAGAAGAGAAGCGAGAGCAGCGTGGATTGGCAGTGCTTCTGTGTAGGTAAGTGGGGGACTTAAGTAGCCGGGGGATTTTCTAATCACTACACAGCGTGGAGTCTAAAAATTAAAGCGTTCAATTTTTGGATTCCATGTTGTGTAGTGAATAGAATCGTTTTTAAAATTCGATCTCCGATTATTTAAAAAATCCCATTGACTTGCATTAAGATCGGGTTCAAATGGAAAATGATCGGAAATCAGATTTTAAAAACGATCTTGAAATCTCAAGATTGGCTCAACCCTAGTCATAACGTCTTTCAGTGACGGGGCCATAGGTGCTTTCACCTTATAAATAAGTAAATCAACAATTAATTTACAGGGTCACTGATGTGTTCACTTTTTAGGAAGTGAAAATAATGACCTATCCTTAGGATAGGTCAGCATTATTAGATCTAGGAGGGTCGAAGACCTGGGACTCATGCTGATCAGCTGCTCTAGAATAGCATGGCTCCTGGTAATGTTTATATACAAAGAGCAATTAATTCCTTGTAGACCAACAATATTAGAAACTGGATATCATTATAAAGTTTAGATGATTATACAGCAGGATTTTGCTGTAAGTGTGATGGACACACAATGTACCTGGATGTGACTAGCCGCATCAAGCCCTCAAGCCACAAGTCGCTTCGCTTCAGTGTAAGTAAAAGAATGTTAAAAGGGGTTTTCCAGGATAAAAAGCCAATTTCTAGACTAATCTAAACACCCTCCTCCCCGCCTACTTTCTAAATTAACATAATTTAATCAAAAATGCATATTTACCCATTTACCTGGGTAACCCCAGAGACATTTTCTGGTTACCGGTGATGTTCCGTTTCTGGAAATGGAATGTCACTTACTACTCTCCCCGCAACCCATCCACCCCACACCTGCGCAGCAGAGAGAGGATTATTTGGCTGCAGAGCAGTGCTGGGACTGTTCTGTGTATCGGCAGTAAGAAAAGAGGGAGGAGCTGTCCCGCAAATCTGGAAGGAAGAAAGGTAAGTATGCTGGGATGGGAAGGGCTAGTAGTGGGCAGGATAGCTAGAAAGACAGAAAGGGGTGTAAGGGAGGGAGAGAGGAAGGGGGAGTGAGGTGAGAGGGAGCTAGAGTGGAAGCTACACCAAATAAACAAATGCGGAAGATGCCAGGAGCTCACAGAAATCACACACAACACTACAAAAGGTATTTTGGTGCATTTATTAACCCATTAATAGCACTAACAGACCTTTTTAAAAAAAAAAAAAAAAAAAAAAATCATTTTTTGCCCAGACCACCTCTTTTAAGTTTTAAGATAAGGATATCATTGCAGGCTGTGCAGTAACAGCAAAGCCACACATTCTGCAATGAGAGTAAGATGAAATTCATTGCTGTTTCACTTAAACACATGTAAAACCACCAGTGGTTAGAGAATGGATGATGCTATAGTATGTCCCCACACTAGTGCAGCTGGTAATGATATATAGGCTACATTAAAGGGATTCTATCATTTAAACTCATTTTATTTCTAGTTGACATGTGGGAATAGCCTTAAGAAAGGCTATTCGTCTCCTACCTTTATCAGTCGTCTCCGGCCCGCCGTTTGGTGAAAAATCAATTTTTTGTCGCAATGCAAATGAGTTCTCTCGCAGCACTGGCGGGCCCCAGCACTCAAACAGCACTGGGGGCATCCCTAATTCTGCGAGAGAACTCTCTCCAGCGATGCCTCTCTTCTTCAGCAACCACCTCTTCCATCTTCTTCTTCCGGCTGGGGTCAGACTTGCATGCCTGCGCAGTCACTTGAGCTTTTCTCAACTATTTGTTTATTTTACAGTTATTTTTGGCAGAATTGTATGTAAAACCAGTAGTAGAAGTAATGGATGTTCACACATCCATTCTGAGAGAGAAATGTGAAATGTGCTGCAGCCATTTCAGCTTTTTATGAAAACTTAGCTACCTTTTACGGAATATAGTTGGGAATCTCCAGCAAGAAGAAACTGAAGGTGAATTGAGATATCCAGTAACATGTGCAGAAAAATTTGTATTTACAAGAACTTTCTAGTACTATGCATTGTAAGCAAGAAGTTACAGGTACCCCTGGTGACTTCACAGCTGTGGATGCCACAGCCAGAGTTCAGACTATCCAGTAGCTCCAATGTAACCGATCACTTACTCACAACAGTGCCAAGTATTGAAGGGTGACTGTTTTATTTATTCTTTTCAATGGTGTATATTCATTTTACTGTAGTTGACCTTGAGACAGAAGAAAACCATTACTGTCTTTGATACCGTAATCTTGGGTGTTAGCTTAGTTGTGCAGCCACAAGGTGAATCTGACATTGACATTGAGTGCAGCTGGCGCAGTGCCTATGTGGAGTCCTGTTAGACTAGCTGGCTCCAGTATGGTGTTCTAGGTGCCGCACATGAGGATTGAAACTCACCGAGGATAAGGGACAAGTGACAGGTATTTTTCACTGCAATGCTTATGAAGCCTATTCTAGTATGTTTAATAGTGTTCTATAAGACACAAATTATGGAGGTTTCCTGATTTTTTTTATTTTTTTTTTTTATATATACTTGTTTTTATTAAATTATTTTTTTAACAACAAGTTGTGGGTATCCACTTCATGCAGGTCAGTTTTAACAAGAATAATGCAGGAGTTATTCTTATTGTGCTTGGAATAGTTTATAAAAGGCGGTGTCCTTAATTTATTTTTATTTTTTAATAGTCCTTAAATTGTTATTACAATAAGGCCATGTCCAAACATCCTGGATACCTGGAGAGCAATGTGTTTTGGGCATCAATTCCTCTTTGACATTTTACTCTGTCAAATCCTTGTTCGTATGAAGCACTGAAGAAACAAAAACCACTATCAGCCCCTGCTGAAGTAGAATCCCTCTAAGGATACCCCATAGATGACACCTGCGGCAATGGAGGTATTGACCGTGCCATGATCTGTTGAGGGTACCTGGAAAATTGGATTTGAGAAACACTGACTTACCTTATATGTATCTAATCTGAGAATCGTGTCCTATTTCAGAGCTTAATGTTGGCATACACATTAGTTTTAGTGTTGACTGAACACATTCTGTCAGATTTATCGTTGCCACTATGCCAGAAAATTGACATAAAGCCACAGACTTCAGATTTGAGACCTTTAATATTCCTCTTGCAATAAAAATTGGTAGCAATGGTGTAAATCTGGCAATTTTACACCAACCTTGCAGTTTTCCTGAAAGGACGTTAGGTAGGGGGCATTTATAATAATTCTTGCTTCCTTTCACACAGAAATGAAGCCTGAAATCCTGCCATGTCATTTTGGGTTTTTTTTTATACGTACAGCAGGTAAAATAAGTATTATTGAACACCAGTTTTCTAAGTAAATAATATTTACTATTGACCTGAAACTCTCCCCAGATGTCGGTAACAATCCTATTCTATCCAAATCTAACTATACACATAGATTGTTATATGTAATAATGAGAAATGATACAGACAAAAAGTATTGAACACTCTTACTGAAATTTATTTAATAATTTTTTACAAAAGCCATTGTTGGTGATGAGAGCTTCAAGACTGTTTCTGTATGTAGAAACTAGTGGCATGTATTGCCCAGATGCGATTTTGACCCATTCTTCTACACAAACACTATGTTATATTCCTTCCATAGATTTTCTACTGGATTCAGGTCAGGTGATCAGATTTATTTTCTTTCTCTGAAACCAGTTGAGAGTTTCCTTGGCTGTGAGTTTGGGATCATTGTCTTGCTGAAATGTCCACCCTTGGTTCATCTTCATCATCCTGGTAGTTGGCAGCAGATTTTTATCAAGAATGTCTCAGTATATTTGTCCATTTATCCTTCCCTCAATCATATGAAGTTTGCCAGTGCCGTATGCTGAAAAACACCCCCTCACCATAATGTTCACGGTTGGTCTGGTGTTTTGGGGCGATATTCAGTGCCTTTTGGCCTCCAAGCATGGTGTGTATTATGGCAACCAAAGAGTTCAATTTTGGTCTCATCTGTATTTTACAGGCTTGTCCAATTGTTGTTGAGCAAACTATAAATGCGCTTGAACATGTTTATTATTCAGCAATGGAGTCTTGCGTGGTGAGCGCGCATACAGGCCATGGAGGTTGAGGGCATTACTGATTTGTTTTTTTTTTTTTTTTTATACAATTGTACTTGCTGCTTCCAGGTCTTTCTGTAGCTCTGCACAGGTGGTCCTTGGCTCATAGACAACTCTTATCAGAACTCTTTTCACTCCTCTGTCTGAAGTCTTGCAGGCAGTACCTGGTCGTGGCCAGTTTATGATGAAATTGTGTTCTTTCCACTTCTGGATTATAGCCCCAACACTGCTCACTGGAACCTTCAGTAGTTTAGAAATTCTTCTGTAACCTATGCTATCAGGATGGATAACCTGTCTAATCTATAAATAATCTGGGGCCGTAGGGGGGGGGAAGGGGGAGAATCATACTTCCCTTTCCACGGTGCTCCAGTACCTCCCATCACAGTCTGGTCTTCTCGATCCAGTGGTGTCTTGTGTCGTAAGTCCCCACCACACGTGACCACTGTGGCCAATCAGCAGCTTCAGTGGAAGGGATCCATGATGTCATGGCCAGTGAGCAATTTCACTTTTAGAAGTCGAAGTAGCAGAAGAGCCGGAACACTCCTGCAGAACACTGGAGCACTGGGGACGGGTGAATGTGATTGAGAAAAGTGGTAAACCCATTCTTTACCTCTACGTCTGGTATCATTATCCATTCACTGTTTGCTTATCCTTTAGCTATTTGCTTTATCTTAAAGGGATTCTACCACTAAAACACTTTTTTTTTCTAGTTACCATGTCGGAATAGCCTTTAAAAAGGCTATTCGTCTCTTACCTGTGGAAGTGCTCTCCGCCGCGCCGTTCGTTCAAAATACCGGTTTGTACCGGTATGCTAATTAGTTCTCTCGCAGCGATGGGGGCGTCCCCATTGCAGCTCGAAAACCGACCGCAGCGCCGCCTCTCTGGTCTTCGGTGTCCTCCCCTTGCCTCTTCAGCGTCTGTCGGACGCCTGCGCAGTATGCTCTCTGTTCGGCGAAGCTTGCCGAACGTACTGCGCATGCGCGAAAGTGCGGTGCCCGCACTATGGCTGGGACCGCACTTTCGCGCATGCGCAGTACGTTCGGCAAGCTTCGCCGAACAGAGAGCATACTGCGCAGGCGTCCGACAGACGCTGAAGAGGCAAGGGGAGGACACCGAAGACCAGAGAGGCGGCGCTGCGGTCGGTTTTCGAGCTGCAATGGGGACGCCCCCATCGCTGCGAGAGAACTAATTAGCATACCGGTACAAACCGGTATTTTGAACGAACGGCGCGGCGGAGATCACTTCCACAGGTAAGAGACGAATAGCCTTTTTAAAGGCTATTCCGACGTGGTAACTAGAAAAAAATGTGTTTTAGTGGTAGAATCCCTTTAAATCAAAGTTTATTCATTTCACTTAGTGGCGGTCGTAGAATGAGGTGCTATATTAATTTACCTTTAAGAATTATTTCTTAACTTATTTCTTATTGGACGTGTGGATATTCGTGTAATTATGTCTACAAAACGTAGCTTAGTAATAGCACAGAGAAGTTATTTATACCAGTGATCTGTTGATGTCAGACCAACCCTAACAACAGTTTTATTATTCTGGACTTGCAGTATGATCGTAAGACAGATTGCTTTAGGCATAAGGTAAGTTGCGTTTCTCACTGCATTATACAGTGTCTGTTTGCCCTGGGCCCCCAAAAAGTTCCTAATGCAAACATCAAATATATTAGTAGGAGCCCATTCACCTGCTGGAGGACAGATAAGTGTCCTTTTTGCGCAGTATGGAATAGCATAGTATGCAGACAGGAAAATCCAGTAAAAGAATATCCATCTGTGTGTGTCAGCCTCTTGCTTTTTATGTAAAAAACAAAAACAAAACAAAAAACCACTACCTTTGATAATACCTACTTTTGTTTTGTTCCTTTTCATTTCCACTCTCTCCAGTTTTATGTTGAATTAGATGTAGCCTGATCATTGACATGCCATGACCCAGCAGAGCTACATTGGACTTTTACCCTCCCAGATGCGTCAACTTGAACCTTGCTTGGGGTTGCTCCTGTTCAGATGGGTGTACCGATGACATTTCTTCCTCTATTGTATTCACTACTGACTCATACAAAGTAAAACTATACAAAACTATTATGCACAGTATACATTTCATTACTATGGATGCCTATTAGTGGCAGATTCCTGTGTATGTGTATCATTATTTATATAGCACCATTAATTCCAGGGTGCTGTACATTTGGGGGTTTACATACAGTACACAAAATACATAAAACAGATATAATACGAACAGTGACCAATGGGTACAGTGGGATAGACGTCCCTGCCCACGAGGGCTTACAGTCTGAGGGAAGTGGGATAGAGACAGAAGGTGAGGGGAGAGGCTGTTTGGATGGTGGTGACAGTAGTGTTATTGTAGGTTGTCTTCAAGGTCTTTTTGAAGCTTGTAAGTGTTGGGGTCAGTCTTATGTGTCATGGTAGTGAGCTCTGACATTTCTCCGGAAATTTTCCTGATGTATATCTTTGGACCAAGTAAAACATTGCGTCAAAGCATCCTTGGGGTATGTTCATGTGTTTCCGATTTGCAACATATTTTGTTGTAGTTGTGGAATTGAAACAGATAGTACTAGGAAAATGATTGAGATTTTACTAATTCTTCAACAGAAAATGATCTGTGGTGTGGATAATAAATCTGCAGATTAAACCCTTAGCAATTTATAGGATGAAATTGGCAGCCAATTCCCAGCATTTCTGCAGGGACAACAGCAGCTTGGTGCATTTTGGTGTGGATTTTCTGGTGCTAAAAATCTGTAGCATTATTAACTGTATGACAACATTCTCTAAGTGGGACACAGTAATGTGTAAGGAATTTAAGATTCTTGTAGTGCTTTTAAAGATATTCTCTAACTATCATGACAGTTTTGACAGTGACTTTGTCTTGATCTGTTGCCAATTGGTACGACCATGAATGCAGGATTTTTCTAAGGTCTGGGAAACCCCACCATGATTTTGTTATTGTCAACAGGTTATCGGGCAGGAGACTAATATCTGATATAGCTGTAACCTTCTTAAGATGTGTCAGCAGGTCCTCAGCTATATAATATTAACGTTCCTGAATGAATTCCTCCAGAAACTTCAGTTAAACTTCTAGAAATGTCAGCCTATGAAGATTAGATCAGTTAGATATGGTTATCTATGTTTGTTCTTCCCTTATGTAGTCTGGGAATGAGTTGGTGTGTGTTTTGTTTTGTTTGTTTGTTTTATTTTTAATTGAATGCATATCATATAGAGAATTGGGATCAACAAGCTGAAAATGACTGTTCTTGTTTGTCAAAAGGAAGAGCATTCATTTAATTTCCCATAAGCTTCCTTTAAATCTGATCTAGTTATAAACCTCCCCATATCCTCGGCATCATTTCCCGGCCATACAGTCTCTATGGAAACCACTAAGCTAAGTGATATGCAGGACCTAAGCGGAAGGCTGTATAGCTGGCAAGTGGTGGTGTGTGCCCCTGACGTCACCGTCTCAGCCTATTGATAGGACAACCATGTCAACTCCCATCCAGGATGCTTCTACATTGCTTCTTTATTACAGCATGCTGCCACTGAGATCTACTGCAGGCTTCTGAACCCGTTATTTTAGCTTCCCATTTTCTCCTCATCTTTGTCTGCTTCCTAAGAAGATGCTTTTTGTCGTGTCCCAGTCCTATGTGTCTTCCTTTACACCAGATGAGGATCACAGCAGAGAGGCCTGGCTGAGGTTCACCTGACCTCGGAAAGGCTGTGGACAGTCTATTCCTTGATGCAGTAAGGAACACTGACTATGCAGAAATTTATCGAAGAGGATTATTATCAACTGGACTGGTGGTACGAGGATTGTGCAGATGGTAATAAGGCTTTTCTGCTGGTGATGAGGAATGTAATGCATGTATTGTAGGAATTCTCAATGGATTACACATTTACACTTAAGTTACTGCAACAATGGCAGTGACAGCTATCTATATACAGAAGTACCATGTGGATAACAGCAGCCAGCATCCGTGGAGTAAAAAAAAATGCTCTGGCAATTAAAGGGTGAAACAATCGATCTCCACGTGGTGACTAGTGAGTCTATTTAGAACCTATGGGGTTATTTATTAGAGGTGTGATATGTTTGTGATCTCAATCTGAAGCTTATTTTTACCCATTTATGGTCATCGTGGTGGGTGTGCATCAGTGATCATTCCGTAGAGGTTGTTCCAAACGCTGCATATATCTCTAAAACCGTGTAAAACGCAGCTTGCTCCGTGCGTTGATCTATATTGCAGGTGCCCTCGTGCTGCCACCCTGCATTTTCCTCCCTGATGTAATATCCTTTTGAGTTGCAGGAATGGAATATTTGGGAGGATGCTCATTTCCCAGACTAGTGGCTTTTATATGTAACATCAAAAATTCATGATTTTGGTGTGCTGTGGTTCTGTATTATTTACTATGACATTGTGTTTATAGTGTCGGATTATTAGTATGCATGGTATCTGCAGTGCTTTCCAGAAACTCAGATTGAATGTGTGGGCATAGACAATGCAAGCAAGTCTCGTGCCATGTTCCTGCTGTTAAAACACAAAGGGACTTTTTCTGTCTTTTATTCCTAAGATGCTGTAATCGAAAAGGAATCTGCCTCAAGTTTACCAATACCCTGCTTTTTATTACTATTTTGCATCCACATTTTTATACTATTCTTAATTGTATATCGTTATACTATGGAACACTGACCCCAATACAAGAATCATGAGTCCACTGAGCCTGATGCTCCCAGGGGGTTGTCACACAGTTGTCATGCATTGCTTTAATTGAATCATACCTTGCTGACGCACAGCATAATCCTCTTATTATGCGGCTTGGTGCATGCTTGGATACCAGGTTTTTTTTTTTTTTTTTTTTTTTTTTTTTTTGGGGGGGGGGGCTTTTTAATTTGTATTTCATATTAAAATCAATATTAAAAGTGTCAATGATTGTAAATTGTGGGTATCTAAGGTTTTATGTAATATGATGTTATCCTAGCAAGGTTTCCTTACCCCTTGTGTGCAGGGGTGAACCTAGCCTTGCTAAAAAGACCTCCCGAGTATAATAATAGTGGTAGTTGTCGGGATTCGCGGGCTGGGCCTGCTCACCGCCGCTTCTGCTCTCCTCTTCTGCTGTATATAGTATATATATAGTATATCGTATAACAGAAGGGGAGCGGGGGGTGGCCATAAGCAGGCCCGGGGAAGTAGGTAAATAGGCCGCTACCTGCTGGGGATACTATTAAACAAAAAATATGTTACTTGCCTACCTTGCGATCCCTTGATGGAGCCTCGCGCCGCTGCCACCACCTCTTCTTAGCCCAGCCGCACATAAGACGTCTGAATCTCAGCGCAGGAGGCATGATGATGTCTTATCATCACCGCCTGCGCTGAGACATAGAGGTCTAAGCTAGCCCAGGACAGGGTCGCTTAGATTTGTTTTCAGAGTGGCCTGCCTTGGGCTAGTTTAAAAAAAAAAAAAAAAAAAAAAAGTAAAAAAAATGGTGAAACCACCGCCCCCTCTGAAAGTGCTGCCTGAGGCGGCCGCCTCACCTCGGCTCATTAGAGGTACGGGTGTGGCCTTGCTTGTGTGTATGAACGTGTTTCTGTTAATGGATCCATGTAAAACTTCTGTAGGTTACCAACCCCCGCTAAATTAGTGGTAAGGGGGAACTGATTTACAAGTAAGAAATGCAGTACCATACAGAACACCAACTCATGTGTTACCAGTATAGAACGCTACATGGTACGATACTCTCTAAATATGGTACCTTTAGAAATTCAGGTAGGAGTTGTGCAGTGACGACTAACTCTAATTTTTCATATGGATGTGTACGAGGGCTTGGTGAAGACATATAGCCTCCTTTATCAAAATTTCTTACAGTAAAGCTGTCTGTCCCTGTAGCCAACCAGAGCTCGGCTCTCATCTTCCCAAAACAGTTTAAGAAATGAAAGTAAAACTCTAATTGGTTGTTATGGGCAATGAAAACAATCCTAATATTAGTGCCGATGGTGTAGATTATATACCTTGTTTGGCATAAGGTAGAATCTTAGAATCACATGTGAAGTCATGGGAACTGTCTTGGACAACGATACAAAATGCTATAAAGGATATAATACACACAGTGAAAATGACTATATAAGTGTGTCATTGGCAGCAGCAAGAGACAAGATAAATATTTGGTTGCTTTTTTTTTTAATCTTTGCTTTCCTCAGAAGAGAATGTGCTCACTGAAGTTTGGAAGATGGCTGTACAATTTATAAAAGACATAGCAATCTACTTCAGAATCCTATACTATGTGTATCAAGAGGCTTATGTGTCATCTTATACTTCCTTCAGCACAATAAATAGGTAGCTTTAGAATTTCAGAGGGAAGCCATCTGTTGCTGGAGGAATAAGTATCCTCCTTTACATAGCAAGTACAGCATGTGCATTGCCTTCAGTACATGTCCCGAGGAATGGAAGGCATGAACAGTAGATAGTATGATATAGCATTCATACCTTCCATGGTTTTAGGCAATGCAGGAGCCCTACTTGTATTCTGTCTGACGCTGTTTGTACATGGCTCTAGAAATCGCACTCAACAGGCCGACCAAGCCATCTGCGTGGAGAGCACACCTGGCAGTATCCTGGAGATTCTCCCCCCCCCCTTCCCCAGTGTCTTAGTGCCAAAATAGGACCATGTAGAAGTGGTGTGGATAACCTGTTGCAGCGAATTTCTTAGGCCCGACAGTGTCCCTATTAGGCTATACTCTCGTATGCCGGATTTCTGGTGTAGATCTGCAGGGGTCTATACTTATCCAATAGGGCTGATTCACATATTTTCCCTTGTAGAATTCACGAGAATAATCAATATACAACATCATATTTCCCACAGAAGAAACTGTGTAAAACACCACCTTCACTTGTATTAGATGCACAACCATAGCAGATTTGACAAAGATGTAGTTGTAGGCATTGAATCCATTTCTAATTGTCCAAGTCCTAAAATGTGTGAACAAGCGGAGGTAAGACCTAGTCCCCCACAGTCAACCAAAGTCCCCAGTAACAGTTGCCGTGCTCCAATCTACACAACACAAAAAGTAGGACGTTGTAAATGCTCTCTTGTATTTCATGTTCCTGTAGTGATCTGTACAGCAGAATGATAAAGTGCGTCCCCCAGAATAAATCAGTGAATAACTGAATAACAAGGGCTGTGGGGGTTCATGGTCTGAGAAACACTGTCTTGGCAAATCTTAATGACAAGCGGTTTTTCTTTTTGAGCTCCTTGCAAGTGTGTAAATCCCAAATTCTTGTCTAGCTCAGACAGTGCAGCAAAGACTTATCTTATACTAGCATTTTCCTGCGACTTTGTCCGCGTGTTGTATATGCAGGTCGTTGCTAACAACATCTGCAATTGCTGTTGGCGCTGATCCGCCTGTGGCGGCGTGTCGGTTCTGGTACATTTCGGAAACTGCGCAGTATACCCAGGTGTGCCCCGGCCCACTCTCAACCCGCCTCTCCTCCCACCCCCCCACCCCCTTCCCTAATGTTCTAATACGTGTTCCATTCTATCTATGTGTGAAATTTCAGGCAAATCCGTTCGGCCTTTGTGGCGTGATTGAGGAACAAACATCCAAGCACACAAACTTTCACATTTATAGTATTAGTAGGATTATATTATATTATATTGCAGCATGCTAGTGCAGAAAATGAGTTCCAGGTAACAAGTCATATGGATCTGTAAGAGTTGCCTGTGGTTGATGTCATCCTGGTGATTTTTATTGTCAGACATTATGTAGTTTTCCTTTGAATGTATATGTCATCCTCACATTAGTTAGTTCCTCCGTGTTTGTTCTGCTCTTAATTCGATCATAAATATATATGCAGTGTCAGAGTTTGTAACTATGGAAACGCAGAAGTAGTTCAGTCTGTCATTGTATTGCATTGTATGTTTTGTTTCTTTTCCATCTGTGCCTTAGAGACCTCAAAAGAGACATCAAATCTGTGCCTTATTGGGGATCTCTCCTCAGAGACTGCCCCTATTGGAATGTTGCATTTCTGGCTTGAAAAAGCGTCGTACTAGACGCGAAACGGCTGTTGCCTTTTTTTTTGCCTATAATGCCTTGTCTCCCTCCCTGTATTATTTTTATTTATTCTTAATAAAGGATTTTGATTTTACACATGAGGAGTGTCAGATATCAAGTATCATCTGCCGTCTATGGAATGGTGAGTGCCCACCCCGATCTTTTTCTATTTTTTTCCCTATTGGAATGTGGCTGCCACAGGAATCGGCTAATCCTCACAGGTCCCACTTTCGCAACCTTGGCAAAAACATAGTGTTGTAGGGGAAGCTGTGGCGAGCTGGGCACTTCAGCTACAGGGTAAATGCAGTATTACCTGGAAATGTCCATGAATGTAATACAAAGATTGCTTCAGAACTGGTCCGACATGGCGAATGCCAGGAGAACATTACCTACCTATATGCATCTTGATCTTGAAAACTGTGAGTACATTGGAAACAGGGCCACACCTCTAATGAGGCGGGGTGAGGCGGCTGCCTCAGGTGGCACTTTGGAGGATACGGTAGCTGCGGCAATTTCTTTTTCTTTTTTTTTTTTTTTCTAAATTAGCGCAGGAGAGGGCCGCCTGCTCTTTCCCGAGGGGGACTTTTTCAACTGTGCTGAAAAGTTCGGCTTATACTCGAGTATATACGGTAACTGGGAGTATTTCTTTCTTATAACAAGAAAATTGATTATGGTGGTCATGCCCTATTATCAAAGACTACTGGGAAGAAATTCAATCTCTAGTTCGGAAAATCACGAACTCCAAACTCACCCTGTCGCCTACGATGGTCTTCCTGTCACTATCCACACCCTCTTTTGACCCTCACAAGCACCTCTTAACTACTCACCTTCTCGCAGCAGCCAAGTCCTTGATTCCATGCTTCTGGTTGCAAACTTCTTCACCACCCATTTCTCTCTGGAAAAACAAAATTAGAGAGATCTCTCGTTTTGAAGCACTACTCAGCAAATCTAGACGATGCTTCCCTGCCTACCAAAAAACCTGGTCCCCCTTCCTGAAGTACCTGGACTCGTGAGTTGGTCAATATGCTACCACCTATCCCCCCGTACATTCTTCTCCACCCTTATCCTTCCTTACCGCCTTCATACTGTCCTCACTCCATACCTTACCTCCCTTCCCCCAATCATTCATTTTCTTCTCTAATTCTTCCCCTATCTCTTCATCTAGGCTTCCACAGCTTTCCTGCTCTCTCCCATTCCCCCCTTCCCCCCTCGTTTGTCTAATAGCTCTCCACCTTCGACTTCACGTACACTTTCCCTCCCTCTCTTCCCCTTCCCCACATTCTCCCTTCGCCCCTTCCCCCCCCTCCCCTCCCTTTGTTATGATCCTCAGTTCTAGAACGCAGTAGGGAACCCCTCTTCCACATTGATTGTACTTAACTATCTCTGTCTTTTCTTCTTCAGATGCTCATATAGGTTTAATGTCATTCTCTCCCTGTCCCTCATCTGACTCTATCCGGATATCTCCAGATAATTGTAATATGTCCTTCGTTTAATATGCATACCGCTGTTAAATAACTTGCCGCTGTTTGACAACTTATGTAAACATGTCATGTTGCTTATGTTTTCTCTTAAAATGTAAAAAATTTCAATAAAACACTTTGAATTTAAAAAAAAAAAGAAAATTGATTATACCAATATACTTGAAGCACTAGGACCTCTTTGGTTTTAAGGGGCAATCTTAATGCCTCGGCATATGAAGATATTTAGTACAATTGTGTGTGTTTCCAATTTGTGCGAAGTTTGGTATAAGCTCTTTTCTATTCCAGCATGACATAAGGACATGGCTGGGAGAGTTTAGTGTGGGAAAAATTAACTAGTTCGCAAAAAGCTCTGACCTCAACCCCATCAAACACCTTTAAGGTAGGTTCACACAGCGGAAAAAGAAAAGAAATAACTTCTCATTTTCTGCAGACTGTGGCTGGGAGGCATATATGACTATGACGGTAGGAATCCCTCTACCAACATGAAGTTGAGACGAATCTTGCCTTCAATTAAATGAAGAATGCAGGGCAGTCGAGTCAGTAGGCCTAACCACCAACGTCAATTCCTCTGTTTTTATACAGACTCCAGTGCCTCTATAAATAGCTGTCTGTAAGGTAGATAAATAAGGATATAGGTGGCACGCCAAAAAATAAAAGTGAAATCCGGTGTAGTTTACTGCATGTGCAATGTTTCATCTCCCAAATATGCCCTCTATAAACTCCACCGGATTTCACTTTTATTTTTTGGATTGCTGTTTATTTATCTACATTGGATTTGGGGTCAAGAATCCATGGTTGTCCACCCATTTGTATGTGGACTCCTATTTCTACATATAAGGTTTGTTATCTTGCACTGTATGGTCTGTTTTATAGTTTAGCTGAAAGGAGTTTAGGCAATCTTTTCCTTTTATGTTGGGTCCTGAGACCTTTAGGCCAGGGTTACACTGTGGATTTTGTATCGCTATGAATTTATTTTAACTATTTAGGTACAGCTGTAGTCCAATTGAATGCATTGATTGATCGCAGTCTTGTGGGTTGCAACTGTCATTAAATAGTTAAAATCAAAAAGTTGCAGTGTAGCTCTAGCCTAAGGCCGCATTCACAATCCCAGTTGCCGGATTTACCTGTCTGATCAGTATGCTGGAAGAGGGGCTCATAGCAATACAGTTATCTATGCTGCTAGCAGCCCCTACTTCCCCCGGCCCTATACTTTCTGTAAGAATGCTGTGCGGTCTTTTTTTTTCTTCTTTTTTTTTGTTTGAGTTTCATTCTAAAGTACTTTTCTATCCTAATCCATGTTATCACATTCATGGTCAGGATTACAAGGGGAGTTTCCAGGTCTGATAATCTGTGACTGACCTGCCAATACTAATGTAACTTGTGCCTTTAGTTTACAGTCTGACAGGCTTCACTGAGTGTTTATATGGCATTTGCAGGCAAATCCACCTGTCACAATTGGATTCAAAGGAGAGATATACACTCACCGGCCACATTATTAGGTACACCATGCTAGTAACGGGTTGGACCCCCTTTTGCCTTCAGAACTGCCTCAATTCTTCGTGACATAGATTCAACAAGGTGCTGGAAGCATTCCTCAGAGATTTTGGTCCATATTGACATGATGGCATCACACAGTTGCCGCAGATTTGTCGGCTGCACATCCATGATGCGAATCTCCCGTTCCACCACATCCCAAAGATGCTCTATTGGATTGAGATCTGGTGACTGAGGAGGCCATTGGAGTACAGTGAACTCATTGTCATGTTCAAGAAACCAGTCTGAGATGATTCCAGCTTTATGACATGGCGCATTATCCTGCTGAAAGTAGCCATCAGATGTTGGGTACATTGTGGTCATAAAGGGATGGCCATGGTCAGCAACAATACTCAGGTAGGCTTTGGCGTTGCAACGATGCTCAATTGGTACCAAGGGGCCCAAAGAGTGCCAAGAAAATATTCCCCACACCATGACCCCACCACCACCAGCCTGAACCGTTGATACAAGGCAGGATGGATCCATGCTTTCATGTTGTTGACGCCAAATTCTGACCCTACCATCCGAATGTCGCAGCAGAAATCGAGACTCATCAGACCAGGCAACGTTTTTCCAATCTTCAATTGTCCAATTTCGATGAGCTTGTGCAAATTGTAGCCTCAGTTTCCTGTTCTTAGCTGAAAGGAGTGGCACCCGGTGTGGTCTTCTGCTGCTGTAGCCCATCTGCCTCAAAGTTCGACGTACTGTGCGTTCAGAGATGCTCTTCTGGCTACCTTGGTTGTAACGGGTGGCTATTTGAGTCACTGTTGCCTTTCTATCAGCTCGAACCAGTCTGGCCATTCTCCTCTGACCTCTGGCATCAACAACGCATTTCCGCCCACAGAACTGCCGCTCACTGGATGTTTTTTCTTTTTCGGACCATTCTCTGTAAACCCTAGAGATGGTTGTGCGTGAAAATCCCAGTAGATCAGCAGTTTCTGAAATACTCAGACCAGCCCTTCTGGCACCAACAACCATGCCACGTTCAAAGGCACTCAAATCACCTTTCTTCCCCATACTGATGCTCGGTTTGAACTGCAGGAGATTGTCTTGACCATGTCTACATGCCTAAATGCACTTAGTTGCTGCCATGTGATTGGCTGATTAGAAATTAAGTGTTAACGAGCAGTTGGACAGGTGTACCTAATAAAGTGGCCGGTGAGTGTATGTATTGAACTCATGACTATTGCAGACAGCAAATGCTATTTCTCAGAAAATGTCTGTTCAGCATAGGGTTCCTCCAGGTCAGGTGATTATTACTTATGCTCAATTCCTGGTGGCATATCTTTAAAGGGATAGTCCTGTTTTGTTTTGTTTTTTTGCAAGTAAATCTTTTTGTATCATAGAAAGTTAGATGATTTTCCAAAATGTACTCACAGTTTTCAAGATCAAAATTCCCTTTTCAAACTGAATAATTTCTGCAAGAAATATTGAGAACTTTATTTTATATTGCCTAAATCATATAATAACCTTTATTTGATATCGGAATGCCCCTTTAAAGGGGTATTCCCATCTCCACATTGGGAATAACTGCCGGTAAGTCCCAATCACCCGTACAAGTCCATCGGGTATAGAGGAGACGTGCTGTTCTAGTAACATTATCCCTTAGAGGTGAATGTGAACTACGGAAACCTCCTGGCACACCTGAGCTGTACTGTCCATAGTTCCACTGTTATGGACCGCGTAGGTTTTAATGTGCTATGGTGTTTGTGTAGCTACCATGAATTACGGAAACTACATACAGCATTACTTCTTGGCTGCCTCTTAAGTCCTTCCCTGCCAGTTGGGATTTCTAAGCAGTTATTTCCATCTCTGTAGTGATTTGCCAAGATGGAAATGACCCTTTAATGATTTAGTAGAATTATTTCCATCTTAGGAGAAAAATGAAAAGGGGAGGATCCTTGCTGTATCTCGGAAAAGCAAAGTACATTTATATTCTTAATACATTATTAATTTAATATTTAAAAGATGTGAGGGATCATACTCTAAACACCCACTGCTGCACTGAAGTCAAGATGTCACAAAATTCTTGGCAAAGCACTGGAGTTGCGGTGCGTTTCCTGCTGCGTTTAAGTTTTCCATGGATAGGTCACTTTGTATTATTTGTTTGTTTGGTTTTTCTGCAGCATGTGGATAAGCTTTGGTGAAACCTCACGCACTAGACTGGTACTGTACATCACAGATTGATAACCACCGGCGAGCCGGCATCGGCCAGATCCCCCCTTCCTTGATGACATAGACTCCCAAATCCACATTTATATACCTGCTTGAAGATTGCATCCGTATCCAAATGGAATTATCCCTTTATAGGGCAGATTGGCTCATGATATGCTGATGGAAACAAAGTAGAGATTTACTTTATCCACATTCTCTACACCCCACTGGTTGTACTTGTCTTTTTCAGTGTAGCTATATGATCCTGACTTTACTGAGCTCATCTCACATGTACATGATGCAGTTTTTAAAGCCCTGTATTCAGTGGCGTAACTAGGAATGGCTGGGCCTTGTGGCAAACTTTTGACATGGGACCCCCCTTTCCTGACCGACACCTGCACACATTATTATGCCCCATTGTGGCCCCTGCACACGATATTATGCCCCATGATGAACACCCATGAACAATCATTATACTCCGGGGTCTTTTCAGACCCCAGAGTATAATAATTGGAGACTGGGGTGATACAAACATAAAAAAAACACTGTTACTTACATATCTCCGGCTCCGCTGCAGTCTTCGGTGGTGTCGGCCATCTTTAATGATGTACGGATGTCACATGACCCAGGACGCAGGTCAGGGACATCAAACATCTAGGCCCAATGCCTGTATGGAGCATGGGAAGGTAAGTAACACGTTTATTATGTTCGCTTACCTCTCCTGGGCCCCTGGTCATTATATTCAGGGGTCTGAAAAGTAAATCGGGCCCATTACCGGCTGGAGTTATGGCCTATTAAGAAAAAAACCAAAAACCCGCAGGAGTAGCGGCTGTCGCCGGGCCCCTAATGTCCCAGGCCCTTTGGCAGCCGCTACCCCGGTAGTTATGCCACTGCCTGTATTACAGTAGTATTATGTGAGAAGTGGAGACTTTCTTTGCAGCCGACTCCACTTGTACAACCACTTTTATATAAGCGCATAACAATAAAATATTGAATGACACAGTGCTGATGTGTTTCACAGGAATCCTCCCGTGTGTAAATTCTAATACTTCCCCCTCTCCACCTAGTAATGACTCCCTGGATCAGTGACCACGCTGTCTATGTATGTAATGGACACAATGGCTGTGGTCACCCATACTTACACACTGCCAGTCACTACCCATACTGCAGTAGGATGCACCTCCATGTAAATACACTATTGTATTGTTTCTCTATGGCGCTTTGTCCCAGACATCATTCACCTCATCATTTTGCTTAATTTTGAGAGAAATCCATTCTTGAAGTAAGATTAGATTTCCTAGCCTCTCGGAGTCTTGTCATTTCCTCAGCTATTTTGAGGAGAGGTCCGGTATACAGGGACCCTCAGCTCTCCCTGACTTGTCCTGATGGTTGTGCGCTAGACTGTAATTGTTTTCCTGTCACTTGTAGGGTTAATGAATCATTGACAAGGGAACCTGTCGTCCCACCCTCGGTGAGGTGTAGTATCAGCCAGCACTTCCTTGCTGCAGTTGCTATGAAACTTGCTGGGAACATACCATTCACATGTAAAGGGGGAGAACAGTATTCTAAAATAGTTTCTCTCTTTGTATATTTTTCTGGATTCGTTTTGTTTTTTAGCAGTGTATTCTAAAATCTTGCCCTGTCGTGGAGACTGTGTTTTATTCTTTCTTGTAGCAGCTGTCTCGGTCTAGACGTGTAACAGGTGCTGCTATACTTGGGTGGATCCCAGTCCCTGCTGGCTACACTTATGTGTCAGCGGTGAGAGTGCTCAGGTATTATCACATCGTCCTGTGCTCCAAGTATGTGAGAGACCAGGGATGCTGCCCCATAAATGGGGCTCCCGCTGTGCTCTAACCGTGCCACGCATGTGGCCCCTTAGGGGCCACCCAACTTGTGCCTTTAACTATTAAGATCACGGGTGCCTTTAATAAGCTGTGTGACCTCCAGCCCTGGATATAACTACTTCTAATGATGTCCTTTATTGAGCCGCTGACTGATGAGGAAAGCTATGAGTGCGACTGTGAAAATGACCAGGAGGGACTTTACGATGACTCTGCCGATCAGCTGCAGATTGCCGAAGAAGGTAAAATGGATGTTTTGTTGGTATTTGGCTTGATGGGCATAGCATTATACTGTATTGTAGAAAGTTATTGTAGAACCTTAGTGTTAGATTTGCTCTTCATAATAGATTTCTTTTGCATATGTTTTCCCACTAATAAAACCATGTCGGGGTAAAAAGTTGAATATTCACATTGGATTCTCATATAGGTGTATATCATAGTGTATTTAGCCTTTGTTCACACTTTGCTAAAATACTATTGTCAGCTGCGCTCACTGTATACAGCAGAAGATAATAAAAGATCTGTTATATACCTCATGGCCCGTAAAACGATGGCACTAATGAGAACAGAGACATTGTGGATATAAACAGTTGTAGATTTGTTGCATACAGTCCCATTCATCTGAAAAGGCTTTGCAGAAATCCATGTATTCTGCGGAAACAGATTGTGGATAGTCTCGAATCCAGTCTGTCGTATGTGAACATAGCTGTAACCTCACTGAGACCTGTAATGAAGTTCTTAGAAGTAATCCCTTTGTATGCCACGAATTGTACTGTATGATAGTGATCTCTGGTAATTGAATTTGATAGGCTGTATTCACCCAAATATTGTTTCATGTTATTAACAAAAAAAAAAACAACACCCTCAAAAATCACTTTAAGCACTGTATAGGAATACAGCTTTCAGCTCTTATCTTGTGCCACTTACTGGTGTTGTACACTTTCTTGGATTCCACAATAATGCACTTTTTTTATCCTGGTGTCTTCCACATCGTCAAGTTTAGGTGTATTGTTTTAAAAGGATTCTCAATAGGCTATTCACTTAGCACACATGCTTTGTTTAGTCTTAGTCACGTCTTATCTTGTACTGTGGAACTTGTTTCTCTCCAGTACGTGGTGTTCTCCTTGTAGAATGATTACATGTTTTTTTTTAACCATACTTACACATGACATGCCATTAAGATGGTGTGAAGCTAAATTATTAATTAAATTAATGAGAATAAAGTAATTTTTTTCTGAGAGTATCTTTTATCTTGCAGTATTATGGATATGTATCCAAAGAGCTTTTCATTTGAAAAATGATCGGAGTGATATCCTAGGAGTTATACTCTTATGTGCTGTTTTTCCTCTTCTTTTATTCATCAGTTTAAAGGGGCTCTATCATTGGGAAAAGTCATTTTTAGATAAGCACATCCTTGCATAGCCTTTAGGCTATTTCACACGTACCTTTAGCATGTAAATTGCCTCAGTAGATGTTGTCTGATTTATATTCATATGCTAATGAGCTTAGACCATGCATCGTTTGTTCTATGTGTATGTATAGCAGAGACAAGTCATCAGCACAGCAGCCTCTGCTATGCATGCACATAGAGAAGACAGTGCACACAGACATTTCCAATGCATGGTCGAAAGCTCATTAGCATATGAATAAAAACTGACTTATTCAAAATCTACTGAGGCAATTTACATACTAACAATACATGTGAAATATCCTTTCTAAAGGCTATGCAAGGATGTGCTTTTCTAAAAAATGACTTTTCCCAATGATAGAGCCCCTTTAAGGTTAAAGTCCCACGTGGTGTCCTGCAGCAAAAAAAACCCAAAAAACGATGCAGTAAAAACCATGGTGCAACCCATTGTGGTTGGACAGAACATTTGCAGAAGTTTACTTTGCACACTTTCTGCTTCAATCATACATATAATGAAACCACTGGAATTTATTAATAATTGACATGCTGCGATTTCCAAAACCGCAATGGTTTTGGAAATCGCAGCATTTCCATTTTGCATTGTGGGAATCCCACCCACTTTGCTGTGACAGTAAATGCCACATTTATGTCATGTGGGGCCCTGACCTAAAGGGGTTATCCAGGGTATATTAATTGATGACCTATCCAAAGGATATCAGATTGGTGAGGATCAGATTGGAATCAATTGTTCTCAATAGCTGAGAATGGAGCAGGAAGCAAACAGTTCTGCCCCTTGTTTAGTGGCACAGTGGGGACACGAGCACCTAATATTGAGCTGTAAAGACTTTGTGTAACATAAAGGCATGATGCCTAAAGGGGTTTCTCCAGGGGTTGCTATTGATGGCCTATCCTTTACATCAGATGATTGGGACACCCAGCACCACTATTAATCAGTTGCTGTGACCGGAGGATCTTCACAGTGTATGGAGCCATAGACATCTGTAGGCTTACTTGCTAAAGGCAGTTCTGAAAAAAGTACAACTAAGTGTTAACTGATAGTATAGTGTGCTCTCCTGAAACAACCAGGGTTATATTTTCTTCTTGAGGGGAGTGGATGGCTCACCTGTTCAGGCCTATGGGTTGTGTGCGTGGGGAGCTCAACCTGATGATAAAAAGCACCGTGCGCCTTTGGCTAAGTGTCACTTTCCACAACTAGATAACCTGCTATTTACTTATTTAGGGAATAATTTTTGAGATTTGAGATCTTTGTAGGAAACTTGACGCACTCCACACAAGCCACTGCTCTAATGTCACTGCTTGTCATCACAGCAGGTTTTGCTTCCATTTGAGCTGAAGTGTTCTGTTACCTATAGCTTCAGTGGCTGTAGCTCGATTTGTCAGGCATTCATCATCCTCAGCCTCATTATCCTCATCGTCAGGTATTCCATCAAACGATAGCTACACATGCACCGACCAAGATCAAACTCACGCCTGGAGTTATGGACAACAAGGAATTGCGCTTGTGTTTGCCAATAAAGCCGTGTTTTTCAAATATTTGTGGTGGAGCGCATTTCCGTATTGTCCGTAGCTCCAGGCGTAAGTTTGGTGTTGGTCCATACATGTGTATCTATCCACACCGTAGGGTGCTAAGAATATTGCTGCTGTAGCCCACCCATAGAGGAATCCTCTGACTCAATCGGTTCCAACGCTTTTGGCAGAGTTGTGGCTGTTTCACAACTCAGTAAGGTGAGAACCTTTCCTATACATATTTTATAATATTCCATACGAATGGTATCACGCTCTGGCCCGCTCGGTGCTGTTCTTTGTTTTCTTTGAGCCACATCAAATGATATCTGTTTAGCATGACCTAAATGTATTATGTTGGTGGCCTACGTTTACACGTAGTGGAAAGCAGCAAATTTGGAAAATTTTCCAAATTTTTGTTACTCTCTGTGTGAACATTGTAAGGCTGATCAGACCGGTCGTGTATTTACACAAGATTGTGCTATTTTATTCTTTACACTCTGTTCACACTGCATTTGTGTTGTAGATCAGATGTGTATGTGAGGAAATATTTATCATATATCATGAATAGGCCTCCATTATATACAGCACAGTGCACTTTATTTTTATTTTTTATTTTTTTTAGTTGTACTACAAACAGGAAAGGGCATCAGACTACACTTCCTGTGCACTCAGGAAAGGGCAGGGGCTGTCACCCATACCATAGGTGGTGGGTGCTTGACATTGAGCTCCTTAGGTAAGGTGCTTAGGTAATCTGGGGAACACATAAATTTCATCCAGTAATATCACCTCTAAGGGCTAGTTCACACAGGGCAAGTTGGCAGTGGATTTTGCCGCGGAATCCAGCTCAAAATCTGCTGCTCCCATTAACTACAATGGGAGCTGCTCGCTTCTTTTTATCGCTAGCTAGTAGTAGAAAAAAGAAGTGAGCTGCCCTGTCTTGCCGTGGATTCATTCATTTGGGCCTAATCCATCGCGGAATGCCGCGACTGGATGTTAGTGCGCTGCAGCCGCGACTGAATGTGTACACGCGGAACCCCGTGTGAACTAGCCCTTATAAAATCTCCTGTAAGGGTTCGTTCACATCAGCGTTCATCTGTCCTTATTGCAGGTTTCCGTTTCCTGCATAAAACAGATGCAGGAGACGGAAGCCTGCAGGAGACTTTCTCACCCATTCATTTGAATGGGTGAGAAAGGTGTCCGGCCGTGAGCGGCAGTGAGCGTTTTGCGCTCTCCGCCGCGAAACCGGGTTTTATAATCCGGACACAGAGTCGGACATGCAGTACTCTGTGTCCGGATTAAAAAATCCGGTTTCGCGGTGGAGAGCCTAAAACGCTCACCGCCGCTCACGGCCGGACCCGGTCTATGGTTTCCGTCTTCTGCCATGCAGAAGACGGAAACCATAGAACGGAGACATGAACGCAGGTGTGAACCTAGCGTAAGAGCCATGTATGACAAAGGGCAAATTTCTCATATGCATGATATTCCTTACATTTGATGTCACCTAATACAGATGGGCACATATAATATATTGTCTATAATATCATACTCTACCCACAATATATCTGGAAAGTGGCTAGTATTCTCATGTGCACTGAATACTATGAATTTTCTGCATTTTGCAGTGTAAGTGACACTTGGGGACTGAAGAGCTTCCAAGTCATTAAAGAGAATGCATGTCTCTAGAGTCAGTACTGAAATAGACTCCATATGGTTTTAGAAGGCCAGCCTTCAGGTGACACTATTGTTGTGTAGCCAGAAGGATGTGTGCACTGTCATGAAATGTATGTTTTCCTTTTATCGACTCATATTTTTATCCCATAATATTCGCATATTATTCATAAACCCACCTCATACAGTGATCTCCCTGTACAGGACTATGGCATAACAGTACCTCTAGTTTCATGCGTTCAGTTACATTGCAGTCTTTTCTCAGATCCAAAACTGTACATTATAAATTACGTGACTAAGGTTAGTTCATAGGTAACACCTTATGCATACAGCCATACTGTGGATCTTTAATGCTGTCACTATAGGCTGCTACGGTATTAGCTCATACAATACACCTGTAGGTATACTGCTTTATATGGCAAAGATTTTTCATATTAATCCTTAAAATTAAAGTATAGAGTAAAGCTCCATCCTATGCCATCTATCAAATATGTAGGTAATTCTTTACTGGAGATTTCGGATCCATATGGACACAGTGAGGGGAATTTATTAAGGCTGCTTTTTTCCTATGCCAGTCTTAATAAAGGCCTTGACTGGCACAAGGTACTCTTGAATTATCAAGAGTCTCCAGCTGCTTAATAAGTAGGCGCACGCCAGTGCACCAGACTGGAAATCTACGACAGTCAGGAAATAGCCTATAATATACGCACAAAGCCTTACATGTCTGACTTTGTGTCCGCGGAGAGGTTACATATGGACACCGGCGTTCTGCTTTAAAAACCCATTCAAATGAATGGGTTTTAAGGCTGACCGGCATTCTGCTCCGGATTAGGCCCAAATGAATGGGCCTAGTTGGGAGGAAGTGTTCGCGCTGCGGAATCCACAGCATGAAAGGGCAGGTCGCTTCTTTTTTTTCTACAAGCAGCACAAAAAACGCTAGCGTAAAAAAGACGTGAACAGCTCCCATTGAAGTCAATGGAGGCCTTTTTTGGAGCCAGATTTTGACGTGGATTCCGCGTCAAAATCCCGTCTGAACCCGGCTTTATTGTTTCAGTTCTCATCTAGAAAGAAGTATGGTCTGACACAGACTGCTGAACAGTACGGTCCTCAGTGTGGCCATATGTTATTGTATACCATTATATACTATTAAAAAAAAAAAAAAAAAATCAACATTTTCTAGAATACCTTTAAGGTCCTACTAGTTTAGTGTTTGGATTAGGTAAATTTAGGTAAGTTTTCTAGGAAGGGGCTCAATGGATGTTCTTTGGTTTCTTAGACAACTGAAGCAAAAATAAAATATTGTGCAAGAAGTTCAACCCTAAGCTCATGTGATGCAGTTGGAATAGGCCATATACCTGTATTTCATTACATCTTATGGATTTAAAAAGCAGAAATTCCTCAAGATGAGCTCTCAGATATTATAGAATATATTCTTTGAGCATCACTGGAGCCCAAACTGTAGAAAGCTGTTAATAATCATTGTTAGTATTAATAATAAGCAATATGACATATTTGAGTACAGGTAGGTATTTAGATTGGCTTGTTACCAGAGAGCGGTCACATACTGCACGTCTTGCTGATGACACTCTTATCTGGAAGTGAAGGTTTGGCTCGGAGACTTGGTATTTATTACTCACTTGTGTATTTCTTCTACACATGCACTTTTATTAGAGCAGAGATTTGTTGCTATGGTAACATGGTTATTGCTACTTGGAATCTCATTTATCAAACCCCAGTTATAAAGAATTTGTTTCTAAGGAAACAAAAAGATGAAAAAAAGCAAAAGAGCACAGTAGTTGTTTGTGTGCTCACATGTTATTTTTACAGTAAATATCACATGTTGTTCAGAATCCTTAACCCCTTAGAGACACAGCCCAAAAGTGACTTAAGGACCAGGCCTCTTTTTTCAAATCTGACATGTGTCACTTTAAATGGCGATAACTTTGAGACGCTTTAACTTACACAAGTGATTCTGAGATTGTTTTTTCGTAACACATTGTACTTCATGTCAGTAGTAAATTTTCGTTGATATGTTTTGTCTTTAATTATGAAAAAATAGGAAATTTGGTGAAGATTTTGAAAAAAATGCAGTTTTCAAACTTTGAAATTGCAAGCCTTTGAAATAGAAAGTCATACTACCCGAATTTTTTCATAAATATAATTAACCATGTCTCTGATTTATGTAGCAATCAAATTTTAAGCACCCTTTAATTTTTTTCAGATATTATAAGGCTTACAAGTCAAGCAGTAATTTTCCAAATTTTCAAGAAAATTTCCAAAACACATTTTTCAAGGGACCAGTTCAGTTCTGAAGGGAACTTGAAAGGCCTCTCTAATAAAACCCCCCAAAAGTCACCCCATTCTAAAAACTGCACTCCTGAAAGAATCTAAAACAGCAGTTAGAAAGTTTCTTAACCCTTTCAGCATTTCACAACAATTAAAACAAAATGGAGGTCAAATTTACATTTTTCAATTTCTGTCACTAATATATTCATTTAGCCCTAGAATTTACACATTTACTAAGGTTTAAAGGAGAAACTGCACCCCACATTTTGTTACACAATTTCTCCCGAACACGACAATACCCCATATGTGCTGGTACCCTAATGTACGGGCACACGGTCGCTCTCAGAACAGATGGAGCGCTAATTGGATTTTGTAGGCCAGATTTTGCTAGAATATTTTTCAGGCGCCATGCCCCGATTGCAAAGCCCCCAAGGTGCCAAAACAGTGGAAAACCCCAAAATGTCACCCCATTTTGGAAACTATACCCCTCAAGGAATTTACCAAGGGGTTTAGTGAGCCCTTTGACCCTACAGGAGTGTAACAGAATTGGCCCAACAAAAGGAAAAGTGACATTTTTTGCTATAAAATGTAGCTTTAACCCCAAATTATGCATTTCCACAACGGGTTAAAAAAGAAAATGCACCCCACAAATTGTCAAGCACTTTGCCCCAACTACAGAAATGCCCCACATGTGGATGTAAAGTGATGTATGGGCACACTGTAAAGTCCAGAGCTGAAGGATCGCTACAGGTGTTTCACAGATTTTTTTACCATTGAGATGTGAAAATGAAAAATTACTTTTTTTCCAATAAATCGTCCATTTAGCGCCATATTTTTAATTTTTGCAAGTAGTTAGAGAATTAAGAGCCCCCCACAGTTTGTTACACAATTTCCCCTGAACACGGCAATACCCCATATGGGATAATAATCTGCTGTATGGGTACATGTTGGGGCTCAGAATGGAAAGAGCGCTATTTGGATTTTGGAGGGCATATATTGCTGGAATAGTTTTGAGGTGCCATGTTGGATTTGCTGAGCCCCTAAAGTATCAATACAATAGAAACCCCTCAAAAGTGACCCCATTTTAGAAACTACACCCATCAAGGAATGTATCAAGTGGTATTATGATTTTGAGACTAAAAATGCTTCCCAAAATTTGAAATTTTTAAAGAAATATGCCATTTTGGTATCCAATGCATTGCACCCACTTTGTATTGTCAGAGACCTGCACTCCTAAAACTATTAAGTGGGCGATCCCGAGGGGCAAAAAAATTATATGTGTGGGTATAAACTGCTGCTTGGGTGCACAGCAGGGCTCAGAAGGGAAGGAGCACTGTGCTTTATAGCTTTTGGGGTACAGATTTAGAGGGACTTTCTGGGTGCCATGTTGTTTTTGCAGAGCCCTGGAGGTGCCAGTAAACTGGAATTCCCCAAGAAGTGACCCCATTTTGTAGGGGAAATTTTAGAGTCTCTGCAAAAGTGCCATGGCATCCAAAAACCAAACCATCTAAGTCTGTGCTCCAAAAACCAAATAACCTTCTTCCCTTCTGTGTCTGGCTGGGCCCTAATATCAGTTTATACCCACATATGACATTACGTACGTTATCCGGGGTACACCAGTGTCATACATGTGCCCTAATATCAGTTTATACTCACATATGACATTACCCCGGTTACACCAGTGTCATACATGTGGCATAAACTGCAGTTTGGGCACACAGCAGGGGGCAGAAGGGAAGGAGCGCGATGCGGCTTTTGGAGTACAGATTCAGATGTTTGGTATCTAGACGCCATGTCATGTTTGTAGAGCCTGTAAGGTACCAGAAAAGTGGATTCCCCAAAGGAGTGACCGCAGTTTGAAAACTGCACCCCTAAAAGAATTTATCAGGGGGTGTAGTGTAGTATTAGTATCCCGGACGTGACTGCACAGCGGATGGCAAAGAGGGAATATATAAGCGGTGCGGAGGACATTGCAGACACTAAATTCCCTACTGTACCCCCAGTAGCTCCTATGATTGGGGGAGTCACACTGGGGTCACTTTGGGGGTCACTTCTGGTATATTTTCCCTCATAAGCTGTAAATATAGGGTGTCCCCTGATATTCGCTTG
The DNA here is from genome assembly GCF_031893055.1 of Leptodactylus fuscus. Classification (NCBI taxonomy): domain Eukaryota; kingdom Metazoa; phylum Chordata; class Amphibia; order Anura; family Leptodactylidae; genus Leptodactylus; species Leptodactylus fuscus. Next base: position 158,647,294 of record NC_134268.1, read on the forward strand.
CACAGCTTATACATTCCCTGCCTGCCGCACCCAGTTGTGTTCTAATGATTTGGCGATTTTGCGTGATTTTGTCTTCACATTGGTAGAGGCTATATTTTCTTTATTTTTCTGCTGACGTGGCCATATAAGGGCTTGTTGTTTGCGGGATACGATGTATTTTGTAATGACACCATCTTGGGGTGCCTAAAACTTACTGATTACATTTTATTAACTCTTTTTTTGCTGGATTTAAAAGAGAAAAAATCAATTCTGGTATTGAGTTTTACCTTTTACATTTTTCGCCATGCAGCGTACAGTATAAGTAACATGTGACCTTTATTCTGCGGGTTGGTACGGTTACGTCGATACCTCATTTATGTTATTTTTTTATGCGATACTAAGTCTGCAGAACAAAAACACATTTGGGGACATAAATCAGTGATTTTTGCATCGCCATCTTCTGAGAGGCGTAACATTTTTATTTTTCGCTTGACAGTGTTGGTTGAGGGCTTATTTTTTGCGGGACAACCTGTGCATTTTATTGGTACTATTTTGGGGTGCATATGACTTTTTGATCACTTTTTATAGCACATTTTGTAAGGTGAGATGGCGAAAAATCACTACTTCCGGCGGGTTTTTTCCGTTATTTTTTACCGCCGTTCACTGTGTACATTAAATATTGTTTCAGTTTTGTTGTACAGGTTGTTACGGACGCGACAATACCAAATATGTATTGTTTTTATTAATTTTTTGGTTTTTTTTACATAATTCATTTTTTATAGAAAAAAGGGATTTTTGGGACTTTATAACTTTATTAATTGTTTTCAAATACTTTTTTTTTTTTTTACACTTTTTTTTTTTACTTGTTCTTGTGTCTATGGGACACATGGATCAGTGAAGATTGCATCACTGATTCTCTACTCTAGACTGAGACACAGGCTGCAGTGACAGCCTGCACGTGTCTCACTCTAGACACAGGAAGTGAGCTGTGCGGACGGGACAGCTCACTTCCAGAAGACGCTGGGAGCACCAGGTAAGTAAGTGAGTGCTCAGGGCTGTCTGGGGTCACTAACCAGACCCCAGACTACGTACTACAGATACCGGCACCCCCCGATCTCGGTCCGGGGGGTGCCGGCGGGGGGGGGGGGGGGGGGGGAGAGAGAGATCGCGGCACCCTTTGTTTGCGGTGGTCATGTTTGACCATCGCAATCAAAGGGTTAAAACCTCCGATCGGTAAAAGTACCGACCGGAGGTTATGGAAAAGGGTGATAGCTGTCAGTAACAGCTATCACTCAGTTCCGATTCCGCCCGCTCAGCTAGTGAGCGGGCGGAATCACCATGACGTAATATTACTTCATGGTGCGCGAAGTACCTCGCGTCCATGACGTAATAGTACGTCAAAGGTCGCTAAGGGGTTAAAGACTAAACCTGAGGGGCCTCAGCTTATATTCGGGGCGGCTTATACTCGAGTATATACGGTACTTTCTACTTTTTCTTTTTTGTGTTTAATGGTTTCGATTAAATGCCAAAGGTTTTCCCAGGTTTAGTCATTTGTGCTTGTGAACACAATTAGATCCCCTTTTTTTGTATTGAGCATAATGAATAACGACCATAAAACAGAAAAGGTTGTCTTTACTAAATCTCGAAGAAAATACATTAAAATAATATACTATTAAAAAAAAGTCTAAAATGCAATACATTGGGTAGATGGTGCTGTACATCCAATTATGGTACAATCACATCTGTGATGTGGTTCCATTATCAGTTTATCTGCTCCATAAAAACAGGAAAAATTATCCATCTCATCCATTTAAACCCCATTTATTTCAGCTGTTATTTAAAATGCTCAAAATTTTTTAAAATTGTTCGAATTGCCCAGGTGCCCTCTGTTGGCATCCGCTCTGTTATGGAACACTTTTTTTTTTTTTTTTTTTTCTTAATAGAGAGAGAACGGAGCCATGGGAAATATAAAATTCACTTTGTTCTATTATTCCATTACGTTACAAAGAAATGAATACTGTATGTGAACCCTTGGTCAGAAAGTAGTGTACAGACAGACATTATCTTAATAAACCCTCATGATCTTTGTACAAAGTCATTTATTGCAACCTTTGTCTTGTGTACAGTAATGTGTTAAACTCTGTTTGCCTCTGGCATTTGGTTTGTACCATTTTCTTAGCTGAGAATCGCCTCGAAGCCTAGTCCGACCTCTCCGCTTACTTGTCAGATAGGCAGTAGCAGTGTGTGAGGTTTTCTGAGGTTCTCTGCTTGTTTTCTTTAGCAGGAGCACATTGTGAAGTACCCATAGTAACTGGCTCCGGAGTAACCACAGCGCTGCCGCTTTTTGCCTTCATTTTGAACCCACTGTTGTAAGGACATAAAGACAATGGCATTACAGTCAATAGTTGAATAGCGCGGCGGAATTAACAAATGCCAGCTACTGCTGTTCACTTGGATTAAAAGGAAATAATCCTTATGCTTTTGCCTGTAAAACAGTATTAAAATGGTACTATTCCTTACAAGCGGATTACCTTTGAATAATAATGTTTTATACCCTGTTATTTTAACAGCAGGTTGGATTGTACAATAAGAATTCATGTGTAACAATGGAAAACTGTAAAACAGCATATCTTCCTGATATATAGACAGAAATCACCCTTTAGGCTAAGACCCCATGTTGCTTTTTTTTGTTGTGTGTTTTGAGCCAAAGTCAAGAATGGCTACAAATGGAATGGGAAATATATATACTTCTTATACGTCTACTTTTTTCCCAATCCACTCCTGATTTTGTCTCAAAAAATCACAGCAAAATATTCTACAGTAAAAGCTACATTTCTGCAACATGTTTTCTCAGCCTTAAAAAGGTTTTCCAGAGACCCTGGATCCTAAGGGCTAGTTCACACGGATGCACTGGCATCCCGTAGCAGCATTCTGCAATGGATTAGGCCCTAATGAATAGACCGGAGCCTCGTGCCCCGAACACTACAGCTGATTCAGCCACGGAATCTGCGGCAAGATGGGGCAGCTCTCTCTTCTTTTTTCTGCTACTAGTTAGCGGGAAAAAGAAGCGAGCGGCTCACATTGAAGTCAATAGGAACCATTTTTGGTTCCATGTATGTTCTTGTAAACCGTAAACCCATTCTGAATGGAGACTGGGCATTGTGTGCATCGGACCATTCATTTCAAAAAGAGCGCTAGAAAAAGTTGATGGGAATATCGATAGCACGCTGGCTTAGTGGTTAGCAACATTGCCTTGCAGCGCTGGAGTCATAGATGGGATTCCAACCAAGAGCAACATCTGCAAGCAGTTTATATGTTCTCCCCGTGTTTGTGTGGGTTTCTTTCAGGAACTTACATACTGAGCCTTATATTGAACAATGGCTGGAAGCTGGTAGACTGTGTTCATCTAAACTATGAGGTTTATAGGTTGTCACTTGTGACATAACCACAATCAAAGCACAATAAGTCATAATCAAGTTGCATATGATTTGCATGATTATATTTGTGACCTGCAACCTGCAACTAAAAATCCAAAAGTCCAATGTTACTCTATTGACAAAATTTTCACCAAAAAAACGCTGCATTTCTGCAACATGGGGCCTTAGCGTTATTTGACCTTCCCAGTGTTATGTTCATAGATTTGGTAATATGGTGTGTTTGATATAGAATACTGTGTTTTGTGACATGCAGAACTGGAGCTGTGCTTAAAACTCATCAGCTAACTAAATCGCATCTTCCTAAAGCTCATTCACTACAATGCTGAATCTGGCTGTTACCATAAATTTACAAACTGCACATCACACCATAACTGTGAACATACCCTATGGGTGTGAAAGAGAAATGTTCTTTATAAGCATGGTGTCTTGGGCTGATCCCTAGTGCTATTTATACATCCTTCTCTCATGTCACGTCTCTTTCTTGCTATTAATCATCTTATACATAAATAGGCCATGATGCGCATACACCTTTTATAAAAAGCAATTGTATGGCACTTAATAAAATAAAGAACTGTGGTGTAATCTTGATGTTTGCAGGGTAGGCGCGGTTATGGCTGCGAAAAAGCCACCAGTTAAAAAAAGAGCACTGAATTGTATAGAGCCTTTTTGTTATATTATTTTATGGTATTATGTATTGGTACTTTTCCAGTTATAGAAACAAAATGCCGCAAATACAGGGAGATTCCAAAAGAGTGGCGCAAACTTATATCCTCATTATTCGCCATCTATCTAAGTTTGCAATGTACACTACAAATGCTTGATGTGATATTCATTGGTGACATGGCAGAGGTCTACCTCCATCCAGATGCGTACCAGCATATTCCCAGGTGTGATGTGTAGTCTCGGGGCCAGAGGTCACATTTTATGCATTGATAAACGTCTTCTGCTTATTAATACAGCTGAACATTGGCATGCAGGAGCTATTTCCTTGGCTCGGATCATTAGTGTCTGAGCAGGAACCAGACCTGCTGTACTTTAATCCATTTACAGCATCGGTTATCTTGATCCTAACCAATGGCAGAGATAACAGGTATCATCCCTTTGCCGTCATCCAACATACAGCATAGCTTGGTGTTGGGTCTCTGCTGTTTTACATAATGGAGAACCAGCTTTAATGCCTGCGATCAGAGAGGTCTTTGGTAGAGCTAAGGCCCCCCGATCATTCCCCTGCCTCTTGGATTCCTATATGTTTCTGATACAGCTCCCGCATGGTAAGAGTGTGATAGCCGTCCCGTGTCTGATTACTGGAATCCTGTCATAGGGAAGGTTACCAAATTAGACATCCTTGTGTCCGAAAATGGGAAAGTAATAAAGATATTTATCCCATACGGTGAACAAATCACCAATTTGCCTTCCCCAAAAATGTAATAAAAAGTGATAAACGCGTCGGGCAACCATCCCACCCCAAAATGGTATAAATAAAAACTACATCTTATGCCGTAAGAAAAATTTACAGGTGTTAGATTATGACGACTAAAATAAATACATTTTTGCAGCGCTGGAGTCCTGGGTTTGAATTCTACCAAGGAATCCTGCAAGGCGTTTGTATGTTCTCCCCGTGTGTGCATGGGTTTCCTGCGAGTACTCTGGTTTCCTTCCACATTACAAAGACATACTGATAGGGAATGTAGATTGTGAGCCCTGAGTGATGCCAATGTCTGCAAAGTGCTGCGGAATATGATGGCGCTATACAGTACATGTAATATAATAAATAATAAATAATTGGCCTTTCCACTGAGGTGAAAGATAGCCTTATCACTGACCTGTTGGTGAATTCGCCATCTTCCAATTGGTCCTGCAGGTTAAAGCTAAGGCCACAGCGTTTTTTAGTTTGTTGTCTTGCTGCAATGCAATGGGAAATGCTTGAAATGCGACAAAAGTGTAGAAAATGTGTGTGACGGAGGCTTTAGGCGATTTTCACACAGCAATGTTGTGGCTGGGAATTTTACATTTGTATTTGTAAATTGAAACCAGAAATGGAACTTACACAAAAACTATAATAGAAAGACTTGTTTACTTTCTGTGTTTTGTACCCACTGGTTTTGGCTTACAAATACTGATGCAAAATATTGAAGAGAATGCAGCTCTGTGAAAATGATCCCAGGCCTTGTTCAAACAGGAGCTTTATAGGGACAGTTGTATTCCTTTATTGAAGACCTACAGGACCTATTGTGTATATATAAAACAAAGGTAAAGCCCCATATACCTTTTATGCTGTTCTTACTCGGCCGTAATGTAAGTCCACAAATGACCCGCAATTAAGGCTTTTCAATTGCGGACCATTTGCAGACTCATTATATTCTTTGCGGACTCTTGCAACACCGGATATTTTATCCATGGTGTGGCCAGACCTCAACGGTGGTCCGCAATTTATACAACATGTCCGCAATGGCCGTGAATTGCGGCCTGCACGGAGTGCGGCAGGACACGGACGTCTATGTTGCAGATCAGAAACCAGTGTTGCTGATCAGCAACTTGCGGACCATACATTCAATACGGTCGTGTAAGACCAGCCTTTAGGGTGCTTTTTCTGCTATTGAGATGGATGGCAGGAGACCCCACATGCAGATTTTTTTTTTTTTTTTTAAAACCCAAACCAGAATGGATCCATAGAAATGCATTACACAAATATTGAACTAGCTCCTCTCTTTTATGTGTGGCTTAAAAAAAAATTAATCATTGCAAGATAGAGCAATGTACAGACAGGATCCTTGAGATGGGTTTGCTTATGCATATGTGCAGACTAAAAATTCTAGTCAAAGTGGGGTAAGAGGCACATATAACTTATTTTCAGTAAAATTTCGATCTGATCCCGTTATGTAATCATTAGAACACGATATGCTATGTTTACACAGTGCTTTTTTTCAGTTAATAACTGCATGTTTTTGTTTTGTTATTACAACACATTTTATAGTTTTCTTTAAGCTAATATCCATTAAAGGTGTTTTTCCACGAAAGACATATAGGATAGAATAGGAGCAGATCCCAACTCTAGGGACTGCACGTAACTCTAAAATGATCCCCCCCAGCCACCGTGTCCCACTACATACTTGTCCACAATCTCATTGAGAATGCTTTCAGTTATGGTTGGGCTGTACAGAAACAGTGTAGCTTTGTGGTACGGTGTTTCTGTAAGTCTCATAGCACTGAATGGGGGTTATGGAAACTATGTAACTCGATGTTACTGTAATTCTCAGCAACAGCAGGAGTGGGTATGAAGCATGGAAGGGGTGGGAGCGTGAGGTTTACTCATTTTAAACATAGGTGCAGATTCCAAAGTTGGAATCTGAATCTCTCAGACATTTCTAGAATATCCTGTGGATAGGCCATAAATGAATTTATTGGGAAAACCTCTATAGGCTTATGTCCCAGGTAGTGAGCCACAGCCGAAAAGCTGCAGAATATCTGCATTGGAAACCTCTCAGAGAATTGTATATGTGAAGGAGCTGGAAATCTTGCTGCTGAATGTCAATTGTGTTCAGCTCTTCTCATTGTATGTGTGGGTGTAAACAAAACAGCTCCATTGAGAATCTCGTCCAGGACTGATACTGGCTGAACTATATGTTCTTTCTAAATAGCCATAACCGCCTCTTATGTATTTACATAGGTTTTTTTTTTGTTTTGTTTTTTCAAATGTGAAACTTTCTTGGTCCACGTGTATTGCAGCACAGGCTTGTCTTAACTGAGGCTCAGTGTGAACAGTAGGTAGAAATGATGTGATAATCTTCTTGTGCTCGCTCACTCTCTCTGTACTAAACATCTGCAAAATAATAACTGAGCTTGAGGTTATATGTAGTCATTTTAGAGAAAGCAGAGCTTCACTGTAAAACATGGGCGGGCAGAGAAGCAATATAGGATTTGTATTGCACATTACCCCTTGCTTCACTGAAAGGGATTCCATCATTAGACTAAGTACATGTAGGAATAACCTTAAGAAAGGCTAGTCTTCTCTTACCTTTATTATTCTGATCCGTACTGCCATTTCTGAGTAATATCTTCTTTCTTCCTTATGTAAATGAGTTTTCTCACAGCACTGGGGGCATCCCCTGCACTCAAACAGCATTGGGGACATCCCCAGTGCTGCTTCAAAACTCTCCAACGACGCCTCTGTCTTCTTCTCCGGACCGCCTCTTCTCTCGCACTCCTATCGCTTCTTCATCCAAAATCTCCGACTGTGCGTGTTCGTCAGCCATTTTCCTGTGGCCAAATGGGAGAGACCACAGGAAAATGGCCGACGGAGGCGTCGCTGGAGAGTTTTTGCAAGCAGCACTGTCACAAATCCTGTGTTTAAATGCAATCCAGAAAAACAGAAAACTGGACACTCACCATTAATGAGTTTGCATTTGGACTTTTTTGCTTACTGTGAGCACCTCTAGAGTACATATATAAAGTTTGCCCCATTATTTTCCGTTATATGGCTTGTATGTATTCAGTAGTGCCGCCCTACTTCTCATATTAAATCCTGTGTTTAGTCTGGCTCTTGAGCATGTGTTCACTTAAGCATTGATTAATCTATTCTTCCAATACAACAATGGACCAGAAGAACGGATCAAACAATAAGAATGTCAGTCTAATGATTGACCACAGCAGATCCAAAGGGACCCCATTGTTTTTAATAGGGTCTGTCAAATAGCCATTGTTTTCTGTGACATCACCAGACACAGCCTTGGCGTGATAATCTGGCGACACTTATTATCAGCACAGGCAGAATTATAGTGACAATATCTTCTATATACAGAGCATAGGGACCACAATTTACAATGGGTAATGGACACTGCTCATTTTCACTGTATAGTGACCTCTGCACAAGTTACAGAGCATATTTAGAAACATTTCCCTTACTCATATGCAGAAAAAACTGAATAAAAAAAGAAAGTTAAAACCGTGTTGAGACAGGCAGGAGACTATTCCTAGACACCCCCTTTAACTGACATCTCTGTATCTTCAGATGGCGTAGACTCCTAAAGTGACTTTGTAGTAGTGTCTGTTGTGTTTAGTTACTAATGTGTGTTACCATAGTATAAGATTTACAATAGAAAAGATATATTCTGTAGTTCTAGTCTAAAGAGCTTTAGGTTTTCTCAGTATTGCTAAACTCACCTTAACTGTCACAAGTATGTGTAATATAACTGCGTTATATAATAGAGCTGAGACTGTTCGGTTTTAGGCGATTTCATGTTAGAAGTCCTAGTTTAGGTAATGTGAGTTTCCGTCTTCAGCTGGCATGGTGCGTTCAGTCTTCTGCTTAGACCCCATGCCAAGCCATCTGTCCATTTTCAGCACTCATTTGTAAGCTATTAGTAAGTATAAGCTAATACGGAAAAATGAGCCGCCAATGTCCTTATGTGCCCGCTCACCAGGGACAACCATGTTTTGTAGAACAGTTTTGTATATTTCTGGTATATATACTGTGTAATTGTTCCATATATCAACTGTTCGTATAAGATCAATACCAGCCAAAACCAAATATATTTGAACGCAGTGGTCCAGATTTTTGACCAGGATTTAGATTTGAAAAATTTCAATATTGAATTTCTCTGTAGTGGAAACTTTACTCCCGCTTACTCTATGGGGGAAGTTACTATTGTTGTACTATGAGTATTGTTGTAGCTCTGAATAGCTCTACATTGCAGCGCTGGCAAACACCTGTATGGGAGTTGTCTAGGATGTTTCAAAAGGATCATCTTGTCCAGAAGCAGTGCTACATCTTACTATGGGATGTATCTGGCGTTGTAGCTTTTCCTTATTCTACTGAAAGTGGCTGTACCACAATACCAGAGACACTTTGGACAGCCATGGTTGGACCATCCATTTAAATATTACCGTAACATCCCAAGATTGTACTGTAGTTGGTGTGCCAAAGCAAATACTCTTATAAGTTGCCCTGGAGTACATTGACATGGAAGACATGCATGTAATAACCTAATCTTTGTTTTGTTGTACAGTCATTGTACTGATGTTTTTGTACTTTTTTTTTTTTTTTTTTTTCAGTTTTATGTGCTGAACGAGTGGGCCAGATGACTAAAACATACAATGATATAGATGCTGTTACACGCCTTCTAGAAGAGGTAAGTGTTTGATAGTGTGCACTCTACAGCCTCAAATATTCTATGAGTTTATGTTTGATGAGTGTTTTCTCTTCCAATGGAAGAAGGGGTTTGGCAGATTGTCCTATCACCAGGTTTGGATCATGGTGCCGAATTGCACATCCTAAACCATAGTGTAGCACTGGCCTCATTACCCTTAGTCATGCTCAGGCTAGTGAGATTACATTATTGGGTACATGGCATAAAATGTCTCATCTTCCCTCAATTTACTAAAGTTGGTCATGCACGTTTGATACTGTAGCTATCAACCAAACATAGTTCAGCTGATGATTGCTATTCCTCCTGATTCCCCACCTACACACTGCTTGGCCGAGCATGCATGTGTTCTCTGAGAGGAGAGGGAAACGTCTGGCTATCCCCCTTGTGATCAAAGGATTTGGATATTGAAATCCAGCATACTGGATCCTCTTTTTCATTTTTCATCTGGTGTGAGGGAATGGTTGGGACACTCCCTTATATTGGCCCATACATTATATTGTTGGGCATTTCCACTGAAGACATTGGGCTTTACCAACATTTATTCTAATGTGTTTGGGCAGCCTTAGGCTAAAGCCCAACTTTTTTGTTGCAGATTTTTGTTGTGGTGTTTTGCGCCAAACCCAGTAGTGACTACAAAGGAAATGGGAAATATTAAAGGGGTTGTCCACTTTCAGACCAATATTGAGAAGCAAATGTTATTGCTTGTACGATAAAAGGATATACAATTTTGCAATATACTTTCTGCATCAAATCCTCACAGTTTTCTAGATCTCTGCTTGTTGTCATTCATTCTGTTACTTCTAGAGGATAAAACTCTGACCATGGTCATGTGATTTACAGTCCATGGTCATGTGATGAGCACACAGGTGCACAGCTGATTACCAGGCAGATGTCTGATTACTGTGCTGGGACTGTAACGAGCGACACCTGTGTGCTAATCACATGACCATGGACCGTAAATCACATGACCATGGTCAGAGTTTTATCCACTAGAAGTAAGGGAGCGTTTACACTACCGTCGGTGTCCGACAGCTAGTGTCCGCTGCTAATGTCCGTTCAAAATCTTGTGCGGACATTAGCAGCGGACACTAACTGTGTCCGTGACATTTTGCATTGATTTAAATGGACATCGGGTGCGTTCTTTTACAGTCCGTGGGTGTCCTTAACTGTCCGTTCCCAAAGATGTCCGACTTTTTAAGCGGACAGCAAAACCAAACATGTTGTCTTTTGCTGTCCGCTTGAAAAGTCAGATATCTTTGAGGCAGCCATGATAAGAATAACAGTTGTCTATCAATATTGGTCTGAAAGTGGACAATCCCTTTAAGGAAACTCATATATTTCTCCCTTCTAGTGAATCCTCTCTTGGCTTTGGCTGAAAAAAAAAAACAGCAAAGTATGTAACAAAAAAAAAAAGCAATGGGGGTCTTAGTCCTACAGTGCAATGTACTTCTAAGTGACAGACAGGGCTATGGACCCTTCTTTCTTTCTAGCTATTACAGTAATCTTGGTAGCCTGTATATAAGGCCTTATTCTCCTATATATGGCCATCTGTTGTTTTTTTTCCCCTTCAGTAACCAATGACTTGAGGGAAACTGAAGGCAAAATTGATCCCATTGTTTTTCTATTGGACAGTTTGTGGCATCCAGTACATTATCTTCTGCCTGCACCAGACGAGGGAATATAGCATGCAGTATTTTCCTGTCCCACTTCATTTGGACCAGTGCACAAGCATTTCATTAGCTGTTTTATAACACATAATACATATTAATAGGTTTGTGATGTTCTTCAGGATGTTTGTTAGTGGTGAATCGGATACAATGTCCCTCTGTTATTACGTACTATAAACATTCATTGTGGAGTCAGCCATGGATTTGCATAGATTTCCATGTACTTCTGTATCTGCAAGTCAAACTTCTCCTTATACATGTTAATGTTTTCCTTCGAAACAGCAGTGATCTGGTTTTTCAGGTTTTCTTCTTTTTGAATAAACTACTATTAACTATGTTTTTTGTTGTTGCTATTTTTAGCTTATTAAAGGGATTGTCCCACGTCGCATACTTACCCGTCTTCGTTCCTCTAAAATCTTCTGTCTTCCGGCTTTGTCTCGTCATTGGTGGGCAGGGTCACATATGCAAAGCCAAGCAGCGAGATGCCGCCGGCCCTGCGTGCGCGCTCATACACCAGTCTACCCTTCACAATGCGAATACAGACCCGACACCCTGCGGGTCTGTATTAGCATTGTGAAGGCTAGACTGGTGTATGAGCTTGCATGCAGGGCCGGCGGCATCTCGCCGCCTGGCTTTGCATATGTGACCCCGGAGCGGAACAGCATCGCTTCTGCCGCTGCTGTCTTCATGCAGGGCAGAAGCATAGCGATGTGCCTGTGTCGGCGTCTAACAGTCCCCAGCATCCGCCTATTACAGCGGATGCTGGGGAGTTAGATGCTGGCACAGGTGAAGCCAGCAACATCGCTATGTGCCTGCCTTGCATGAAGACAGCAGCGGCAGAACCGATTCTGTTATTCCGCTCCTCCGCCCCCGCCCGGAATAGCAGCATCGCTTCTGCCGCTGCTGTCTTCATGCAGGGCAGAAGCATAGAGATGTTGCTGGCTTCACCTGTCCCCCAAAGGGTAAACTACCCCCCCCCCCCTCCCCTGCACTTAGCCCCTCTTCCCTCCCCCTGAGAGCAGCAGACACATCACTTGACTCAGGAGCAGCTAGGTCAGGGCTGTGGCCACAAAAAAATGAATAAAGTGAGATAGTGGCCAAACAAAGCAGTTTTGCTGAGGCAGTGTATTTAGGAAAAGTCTTACATTTACAAGTAGTATAGATAGGATCCTTGTGACGAGACAACCCCTTTAAACATGATCTCCTAAATATAGAATCTAAGTCTAGTAAGGCATACTAGGATACAAATCTTTTTGTTAGTATTATATATTGGTCTTTTGATATGTCTTGGGGATACATAGTATTGGTTGGTGCTATATTGTACCATTTGATGCCAATACTACTTAGGGCTCGTTCACACGGGGCAAGAGGGGGCAGATTTTGACACGGAATCCGCCTCAAAATCTGCCCCCTCACAGTAGAGGTTTATGTAGACCACTAGTGTTCTTTTTTTCCGGAAATCAATACAAGTCAATGAAAGGTGCAAAAAACGCTAGCAGTTTTTGGTAAAAAAATGTCTCAAAAAATGCCAGGTGGTTTTTTCAAGGTCCATTCACTGTGCTCAAGTCCTCCTGTCAAAAAACGCTTCTAAAAAAAAAAACTTCCTAATTCCTGAAGCAGATTTTTTCCTGACCAAATTCCTTGACCACCCTAAGGCCCTATTCACACGGGGCAAGAGGGGGCGGATTATGGCGCTGAATCCACGTCATAATCTGCCCCCTCACAATGGTGGTCTGTGTAGACTGCCAGCCTACTTTTTTCCATGAGTGGCATGTTGCTGCTCACAAAAATAAGAAACGAGCTGTCCTTTCTTGAGGCGGACTCAGCGGCTGATTCAGCCCTGGCGTCGGCCTCGCGACAGCACCCTCCATTAATTTGAGCCTACTCCGGAGGGGGAAGCCGCAACAGTCATGGCAGGAGCATTTTGGCCCGGGAGTGACGCAGCTTCCCGTGTCACTCTCGGGGCCAAAATCCGCCAATCTGCTCTCCGTGTGAACGGGACCTAACAGGTGTGAGCCTGCCCTTAGGGTAATACGTGATTTGTCTACACATATTTGCCTAGTGGAAATAATCTCATTTTAGACTTCAGCATTTATCTAATGGTGTATCATAGGTAACAATTGCACCAATTGAGCCTTTTGCCCTCTAAATACCACTCAGTTTATGCCAAGCAGAAGGTCAGAGGAAGAGAGCCATCAGGTCTGTAGGTAAATGTATAATACAACCAGTCATTCTACGTATGCCATACGCGTCAAATTTACGATCGTGTGTGTCAAGCTGGGTTCTGATCCTTTGCTTACAACAGTAGAAACACATTTTGTATTGGTAGTTTCAGCCAAATTCCTTAGAAAAATGCTACAAAAACTAGGTCTGATCGATGTGATGAATGGGAAAAAAAAAACACTGACCTGATACCTGCTCTTTGTTATAAGTTTTTTTTTGTCACCATGTATGGTATGACGTTTTACATAAGTTTAGTCCATGGCTACTTTATGCTCATTGTCACCTGAGGCTGCAGTGTCAAAATTGCCTTTCCATGGATTAGGTCAGTCGTCAGTAGACGTGACAAGTAACCGACATTGTATGATTCAGTGATGTAACTAATGCTGTCGTGTACCTACAGTTTTGTGGGGCCTTTATAGAGTTTCTTGACGTTCTGACATGCACCACCCTTTCTCATTCACCCAGCCAATCCATGACTGTTCTCCATGATGGAAGCTCCTTTGTAACAATGCATTTAATCTATTCCTTTAATTATGGACAGATTAGTTTTTGAGATGCTTAATACAATGTGTACTGGTCCAACACTATGCCCCTGTGACATAAAAGACATTGCTCGGGGTGTTCCTTGGTATTTTGTAGCAAGTTGCTAGCAGCAAAGTATACAAAGCCTTTGTCTAAACCATGTATTACAGGGCGCACAGATACCTATAGTGACTAAATTGTGGTTCATCTTTTTAATTCGTCAAAGGGAAATCCTTTTACTGAGATAAAGAATACAAGAATTTTGGCTCCTGGTAATCCAAGAGTGGCTTGGCCTATCATAGCAGAATTTTGCCTAGATCTCAGTGAACACGCATACAGACTCCTGCTTGTTTACACATACATGACCTTATAGCTGTACATGTACACTCCCTGTGTACATATACATGAAGTTTCCATGAGAATAACTGTAGGTAAAGACATTACACCGGCATATATTCTTGTCTTACGCTAGGTTCACACCTGCGTTCTGGTCTCTGTTCTGTGCTTTCCGTCTTCTACATGCAAGAAGACGGAAAGCATAGACCGGGTCAGGCCGTGAGCGGTGGTGAGCATTTTATGCTCTCCGCCGCAAAACCGTTTTTTTTAAAATCCGGACACAGAGTACTGCATGTCCGACTCTGTGTCCGGATTAAAAAACCCGGTTTCGCGGCGGAGAGCATAAAACGCTCACCGCCGCTCACGGCCGGACATCTTTCTCACCCATTCAAATGAATGGGTATGAAAGACTCCTGCAGGCTTCCGTCTCCTGCTCTGTTTTATGGAGGAAACAGAAACCTGCATAACTGAGTCCTGGGCGCAGATGTGAACGAGCCCTGAGTGGCATGAAGCAAGTGTGTTTTAAGGATTTTGAGCAAGAAGATTAATTATGCCACCCAAGCTTAGTGATCACTCAGCTTCTGCTTTGTCAAATTTTTATATTATTTTATAATTTTTGTTCATATTATTATCAGAGCTAAATCCTCTAAAAGTATAGTGAGTTCTATCACCGTCTCCTGAGATATTTCTCCTTGTGTGGTTTTGACAGGCCTTGAGACAAGTCACGTTTAGTAAGAGATCTTTCTTACAGTATATTTCTCTCCTCCTTTTGCAGAAAGAACGGGATCTGGAATTAGCTGCTCGTATTGGCCAGTCTTTGCTGAAGAAGAATAAGACACTTACTGAAAGGAATGAGTACTTAGAAGAACAAGTAGAACATATCAGAGAAGAGGTAAAAGTCTATGTACATTGTGTTTCCACATATAACCTGTTGCAGGTGTCTTCACTTGTGATTCTGAGGAATTGGTTTCAAGTAAATCAAATGATTTATATACTATAAATTATTGTGTAATAAAAAGACAATTTCTAATACCCATTTTTTTTTAGTACTGTACAATTGCTACCTGCTGTCAGTGACTAGAAAATAGGCAGGAATATTTCCATTCTCTGACAGCAATCCAATACAGCTAAAATAGGGTTGAAGTTGAAACACAACGGGTGTCAGAGAGCTGTGAAACGTTTTAGTACAGAGCGTTCAGCTTACTAACAAAAACACATCACAACCAGTTATCTGCTTGCCTGGGCTTAGGCTGCATTTTTAATGCTGTCGTCCTTTCCGTTCTTCTAATCTAGTTTTTTGGGTTTTTTTTAATCTGCCATAGCTGACTTCAGGGTCTGCAATCCTCATCGATTAGTTGCATCTTTGTAGATATTAGAGACAATGTGCTTTTAGGAATCCTCAGAAAATATGCAGCCCTGCTTCTGTGATCCTTAGTGATCCTCAGTAATCTGCCAGGGAACATAGCAACTAATATTTAATTTTCTCTACAGCGGGATAATAAAACATTACTTGCTCCCCAATGCAATCTCTGATGTATCTATGTAATTTGGGGGATTTGTTCAGATCTCTAGGGGTCAAGGCAATCTCTGAAGCAGCTCTCCTAATTGATGGGAGTCCCAAGTGAGTAACCTCCCTCTATTAGGACATTTGGAAATGGGTTTTGTAAGCCAGACAACCTCTGATGAAAGTCGCTGCTGGTTTTCTTATCAGTTTAGCCTACAGTACTTTTTTTTTTTTTTTTTAATATCTTAGATATTCAATGCTTTTTAAAATAAAAGCGAATATGATTGATGTGAACATACTGTCACTTCAGTACCTTATTGCCAATGTCAATATTCACAACTCACAAGTAGGGTTGAGCCAATCTTGAGATTTCAGAATCGTTTTTAAAATCCGATTTCCAATCATTTTCCATTCGAACCCGATCCCAATGCAAGTCATTGGGATTTTTTTTTAATCAAAGATCAGATTTTAAAAACGATCCTATTCACTACACAGCATGGAGTGTAAAAATTGAACGCTTTAATTGTTAGACTCCACGCTGTGTAGTGATTAAAAAAAAAAATCCTCTGGCTACTTAGTCCCCACCTGGTGTCCACTTACCTGCACAGAAGTGCTGCCGCTGGTCCAGTCTCCTCTGTTCTCGCTCCTGTTCTCGCCTCGTTGCCCCCCCTTCCCAGGTTAGTTCTACAGACCTAGGAAGAAGGTGAGGCTTGTGGCTTAGGAGAGTGTGGGTGGGTACAGGGCGGGGAGATGTGAGTGCTCCCCTCCCAGTACCTGCCCACACTCTCCTAAGCCACAAGCCTCGCCTTCTTCCTAGGTCTGTAACACTAACCTGGGAGGCGGGGGCAGCGAGGCGAGAACTGGGGGACCGTACCAGCGGCAGCGCTTCTGCGCAGGTAAGTGTTATACCTGTTTCACATATGCTGATGTGTTCCTTCCGTAAGAGTCCGCATGAGGACCCCTATGGACGGAACACTAGCGCAACTGCAAGCGCTCTGCAGTTCAAGCACACGGACCCCATTATAGTCTATGGGGCCCGTGCGCTTGAATGCACAGCGCTTGTGTTACGTCCGTAGGGGTCCTCATGCGGACTCTTATGGACGAAACACATCCGCATATGTGAACCAAGTCTTAAGCTACTAATTTCCCATTAGAATGTATGGACGCAGCCGGTGCGCAGGGGGTTAAGCGGCTGGACACCGGCACAGGCTGTGTGCCGGCTGCATCCATTCATTCCTATGGGACCTAGCTAACTTTGCTAGCTTTTCCCAGAATGCTTGGCCAGTAGCAAAGCATTGTGGGAAATAACCTCTGACCTCGATCCCGCCTAAAAAGATCGGGATCGGAATTCCATTTGCGATGGTGAAACTTACTCGATCGCCGTTCGGAATCCGATCTTTTCCGATCCCGATCGCTCAACCCTACTCACAAGTCTTTTATAGTATATAATGCTCAGAACATAATAGTTGATGTCCTTTATCTGACATTTTCCCTTGCTCATTGAATTGACTTGCACGTCATCTTTTTGTTCAGTTGCTTAATTTTGTTGTGTGTCTTTATCTGCTGTATTGATAACTATGGGAGCAACAGTCACCAGGCGTTCTTGTTATCAAATGGGTGTGAGACTATAATAGGACAAAAGCCATGAGTATGAGGAAGATAACACCACACAGTCCTACAATATCAATCAATGTTTTATATAATTGTGTCTTTGTAATCATTGGCAAAGGTTCTGCATGTTCTAATTTTATGCTTTTTATGGAGCCCATACACGTAGTACTGACTAATAATATGGCACTGCATGTATTGGTTGAGAAAGTATATTATAAAAGGTAAGTTTTCATTTGGCTACAGTTTTCAAGGCCTCTACTTGTTTGCTGATGATGATAGTGTATATTTGTAATTCCTCCAACATACAGAAATAATATTTTGTTACCATTTTGCACCTTTAGGTATCACAGTTGCGCCATGAATTATCTATGAAAGATGAGTTACTTCAGTTTTACACCAATGCAGCTGAGGAGAGCGAGCCTGAATCGATCTGCTCCACTCCGTAAGTCACTGACTATCCCCCGAGTCACTGTTGTGGCGTCATCTGAGCAAAGGGCATGTCACCTCCCTGGAGTTCCACCTTTCTTTAAGACACATTCCTCTGTGATACATGTTTATTTGTATAAGGCAGTGACAGACAAAGATAGCTCGAGTGAAAGAGCTGGAACTTTGCAATGATCATATATTGTATATGGTGTTATGTATTGTATTTGTTACTACATGATCTCCGCATGGATGGCTGAAATCTATACTGCTTCAATATAGACCGTCCAGTTAGCAGTTGAAGACTGTCATGCAAGTCAATACCTATAAATAATAACCTTGGGCAAATGACAGAGATCAACATTCCCCAAACCATCCCCCCCACAATACAGTGACAGGTAATGCATTCAACACATCAAGGATGACATTGGCATTGATGAGCTAATATCAGAGAGAGGGGGGCCCAGCCCCCACAGGGGTGGGCGTGTCCTCAGACACAACAGCCCTCACCTCTGTCACAGGTGTAAGCAAAGCCTCATTAGCATTTTCACTGCACTCTGCTGGTGACAGAGGGGGGGCGATTAGCTAACCTCTCCCTCACTATGCAACTAGCTATAGCATTACATTAGCATCAGCAACATTAACATACATTGCATTACAATAAGTTGGGGTTACTTCCATCCCATAGTAATGGGACACCAGCGGCCCTAAGTCGGTCCCCAACAGTTTATTAGCAAGCAGGTGAGACTGCAGCCCCACCTCCCGCATTCCTTTTCCTGCACCCCAGTCCAGATGGACCCCAAATCCACATGAACCTGGGTCACAGGTAATCCTGGATGGCATCCAGCCATCCTGTCACAGGCAAGGTCTTTCTAGGGATAATGTCCTCAGAGTCTATCACTTCTGGCCAAGCCAGTGGACAACTGGCCCCTGAGTCTTTTAGTCCCTGCTTGACTATTACCCCACCCCCTCACATGGACAATCTCGCCTGGCTTGCAGAAAATAGATGGTGGTGAAATCCAGCTTTGCCTCTCCTTCCAGCTTGGGGTCTTTGCAGTTTGGCTCCTCCCCCGATCTTTGGCATCCAGGTGGCCGCATGGCAATCTGCAAACTGCGCAGCTTGGACTGCTGTTTTAGGCTTCCGGGCACACACAAACAGTATAAAAGTCCATAAAAATTCATCATAGTCCATGATCAGATGAGAGTTACATCATACTCCTCATAATCCAGAAGTCCATGATCAGAGTCCATAAGCACATGTTCCTCAGCCACATGGCTTCTTTGGGGGAGGGGGCCACACATAGAGTCGACTTGCTCACATGGTGTTTCTAGATGCAAAGCCAGAGAAGAACCCCCTCAGGCTGTTTTTTAGCTCCGCTTCATCAGGACAAAGCTGTGATGTGGGACTGCATCTTAGCTACAGTGTGCATGGGGGAGGGTAAGGTAGTCTGAATCACACCTCCTACCCCCTCAGGTGTTCAGGCTGCTGTTCTTTGCCTCCTCAAACACAAACCTTTCACAGGGCCGTCAGAAAATCGGGGTGTGAGGGCTGATTTCCATTATGGAACTCTACTAGCCCACATGAAAACATTGGACTCGTAACTGAGTTTTCTGTATTGTTTCAGCACTCATTTTGGCTGAACAGCAGAATTATGTGGAGTCGTACACACCTGTAGCTTTACTATGCCACCCTTGTACTGAGTACCACCTTAAGCTGACAGATCTGCTTCAAGTGATTGATGTTCTTATTACAGAGATTGCTGCCTTTACAGGTGGAGGCATGCACATAATAAGGAGGCATGGGGATAATCGGTGGAAGGCCTCACCATATATTGAAGCCTGAGTTTGTACATAAGCCTTTTGGAGGATTACGTAAATCTAATGCGGGGTGTTGACTAATCGTGTGGAAAACCTGTAATATAATTTATACGTGGTAAAATAGAAATATACTGATGTTCTTATTTTTGAGGAAGGATGAATAATCATGACACAATCCCTTCAGGTATCAGTGCATTGAGGAACTGTCAGCGGAAACAATTGAGTGATACATTTATTAGTATGTTCTCATTTTATTAGTGAATTTACTTCAGCTATAAAGCAGTTCCACATAATATAAAGCAGAAACTTGGCACTACTTTGACTGCATCTTTCTGTACTCTGTACAGGAAGATATACTGAAATATGTAAGGCTGAAACTGACCATTCCTTTGGCCTGTATCAGATGACTGGCAATCTATGGATAGTTGCCAAATGCAAAGAGCAAACAAAATGACTTTACACACACTTTTACGGCACTATACGCTGACTTGATTTTAAGGACTATGGATACATTTGGAGTAAATAATTTTCTATTGCATTTATGTATATTGTGTTCATCATATGTGCTGTTATTTTTTGTTTAATTAGAAAGATTTCCCCACTTCTTCTTCTTCTGTAGCCAGCATGCTTTCCCATTCATTGCAGACTGCTAACCCCCATTTAATGAAAAATCCATTAAAAAGTTCATTTGGCAGAAAATGGCAGAGAGAAAAGTCCTGCAATTAAAGGGATCCTATCATTCAATCACAATTTTTTCTCATTAACACATCGGAATAGCCTTAAGAAAGGCTATTCTTCTCCTACCTTTCGTTGTCTTCTCCGTGCCGCCGTTCGCTTGAAAATCCGGTTTTTGCTGGTATGTAAATGAGTTCTCTCGCAGCATTGGGGGCGGGCCCCAGCGCTCAAACAGCACTGGGGGTGTCCCCAATGCTGCCAGAGAACTCTCCAGCGCCGCCTCCATCTTCTTCTGGAAGGAGGTCTTCACTACGTCTTCTTCCGGCAGTGGCTTCTAACTTCTAGGCCTCGGGCCTAGGGCAAGCCGACTGCGCATGCCCGCCGGCCATGAGAAAATGGCCGCTTACAATACTGTGTAAGTGGCCATTTTTCTTGCGGCTACGGGTAACCGCTAATTTGGCAAGCGGCCTCTCCATCGTCCAGTCCCCCAGTGGATCTGAACTGTGGAAGCATACTACATGTGTGAACCTAGCCTAAGTCTGTATTTGTTTTTTTGTTTTAAAGCAAATACATACCATTTAAACCCAGCGTAAAAGAAAACTGCTTCCAGGCAAAGCCTTTTAATACGGTTAGGGTTACATGGTGACTTTGACTATAACTCTTCTAGGCTCAGGGGATAATCGTACACATTAGGGAGAGTGTGTGCCTACATAGGCAGTACGGAGACTTACAAGTCTTTCCTGCTCCGCTAGGGATTCTCCAGGATGTAATTAGGAGGACAGTGCACTCTGAATGCCGCCCTCTAGAGGGCAGCCTCCTTAACATCATGCATGACTCAGTTAATAAATCTATCATCATGATGCGGATTTAATTGCCAAATTAGTATTTCTATTCCAATCTGTTCCTTTTGGAATAGAAATTCTAATTTGGCAATTAAATCCGCATCATGATAGTAGACTTATTAACTGAGTCATGCATGATGTTAAGGAGGCTGCCCTCTAGAGAGCGGCATTCAGAGTGCACTGTCCTCCTAATTAAATCCTGGAGAATAGATTTGCATGTTTTTTTTACCTATAACTCTTCTACTCATGTAAGTGGATGGCGTCACATTGTGACTTATGTGACATCTGGATTGTGACTTCCAGTCACAAAAAAAACCGAGCAGTGTTCACAACCTCCCCTAGATTGTAATGGGAAGCCATTAGTGATGCAGGGCAAAGCAGCCATCTTTAACTGCGACTCCCATTGGATGATCAGATCAAAGTCGCCATGTAAACCTAGCCTTTTAGCAGTTGCATATTATGGATGTGATACACAAACACTTAAATACCATAGACTTCTGTAACTTAGTTCATTATTATTTTATTGCTTTAACAACAGTTTTTTTTTATTTTTCCTAAAGCCTTAAGAGGAACGAATCTTCATCATCCGTCCAAAACTATTTCCACTTTGACTCCCTACAGAAGAAACTGAAAGATCTTGAGGATGAGAACATTGTTCTGCGGTCTGAGGTGAGGTCTTGTGATTCTTTCTTGTTTTTAATAGATGATAAAGAAAATTAAAAGAAAATGATTGTGTATATTGAACCTGCTTTAAACAAGGTGGAGATTCTCCTAAGACAACTGTAGAGATAATCTATGTAGCTGCAAAGTTTAGCCTGTTACTGACACCTAGTGACTGATGTTAGATATTACATATTTTTTTGTATCTGGGATGGGAAAATCCCATCAAATTTAGAGTTTTTCTTTATATTCGTTCATGGTGAACTCCTTTTAAGATTTTTTTTTTTTTTTTTTTGTCTGTACTCATCTTAGTATAGTAGACATTCAGACTGTTTGGAGATGTACGGTATATGCTGCTCACATTTTCTGTAACATAATGAACTATATCATCAGCACTTTTGCGCCAGTGTCTGAGGAATGTGGCTTCTATTCTTTTTGTCTTGTTTTAGAATTGTTTTTCAAGTTTTTTTCCTCACAAAAATAAATAAAAAGAAAAATTACATTTCATGTCTTCAAGCTTCTAACTCTCATTAAAAGCAGTTCTGCTATATGTAAGCACATGATTCAGGATTTATTATTTTTTTTTATTTATGACCTCTGCTTAGCATAAGTGATGTTACTGCATTTCTGCTCCCAGTGACATCAGTAGTAGCTGTTGGCCCAGTGCTTATCAGGCATCGCCTATCCTAAGGATGGCACATTAATAAAAAATTCATGGACAGTCCCTTTAAACCAGAGGATTTGGTTAATGTCAGACTGTAGTATAATTGAGACATCATAAATATTAAGCTACTTTTACTGTATTGTGAAATATGAAGTTTCCTGCCCAGTAAAACCCATTTACTTGCTTTTTTCAGCAATAGCTTTGAGTTTCATTTCTACATTGTTCATTTGTATATTAAATGTATTGTTATGGTTGATATCTTTTTATTGAAATTTTTTTCAAAAAATGTATGAATGTGCAACTATCTTGCAGCTAGTTGTCATGTTTGGTTAGTATAGTGTTTTATAGGATATAGTGCTGCTATTAATAAGGCGTCTTATTAGTATGCTTATTGTTACAGGCATGCCACTTGCAAACCGAGACCATCACATATGAGGAGAAGGAACAGCAGCTTGTCAATGACTGTGTGAAAGAACTAAGTAGGTCATCTATTAAATGTGCAAATACTATGCACTCATTATCATCTATAATGTCCATGGGGACTCTACAGTACAGAGAAATAAAACGCTGTATACATAAAGACTTCTTATAACTCTGGCCTACTTGACCTCTATTTTCTAGGGGATGCTAACATTCAGATTGCCAGCATATCAGAGGAATTAGCAAAGAAAACTGAAGATGCAGCTCGGCAACAAGAAGAGATCACTCACCTGCTATCTCAGATTGTTGATATTCAGAAGAAGGCTAAGGCAGTGAGTATTGTGCTGTAGTCGCTGAAGACAGGTTTGCTAGATGCAGCATATTGTACAATAATGTGTAATGTCCAATTGTGACCAAAATATGGTTTTGATCTGATATTCTTAATGAAGAAAGACATTAGCACGCGCCTAGTAGCATCCACAGAACCCTAGGAATATATCTGTTCAGCAAATGTAACCTAGACCTGTTTTAAATACATTGCATTGTGGATGTTGTTAGTTTGCCTGTCACATAATTTGTAGAAATTGCATGTACATTGCCATTTAATAAATATTAACAGCACAAATGGAGTATGTGACCATATTAAGCCCTGTTCATATCTCGGTCAGGTCTCTATTCATAGTGGTAGTTGTAGTTCTGAGCTCGATCCGCTACATAATCGGCCCGATTGATTCTAAATTTTCCATCCTTTTGACGTCAAGAATAGCATGGCATTGTGGAGGATGGGTCAGCATTTGCACCTTAGGGAGAAACTCATAGGTTATTTAACAGGGGTATGTACACAGGGGTATATAGCCACACCGCAGTGCTGTGGTCTCTGCTACTGGCAACTAATCGTGGCACCCAATGGAGCCTGATACCTGTAAAGAATGTGCTAAATGTTACTGTACGTGTCCAAACAGCCTTTGTAATCACATTTGTTCAATCCCTATAGATTCAGGACTGCAGAAACATCTTGTATTAGATAACTATGGCTGGGTTTTATGTGAAGTATAGGGACAGTTTTTTACCATTTAGGGACATTTGAGATGCTCATTCTGCTCTTTTCCCTGTCTGATCGTCCTGATTGGGTGAGTGACTAGAAATTAATATTCTATTATAAAAAAAATTAATAAAGCATTGTTTGTAAACATTCTATTGAAAACGATAACATTTTGTGCCATTTTTTACATATTAGGGCTCGTTCACATCTGTACCCGGCACTCCGTTATGCAGGTTTCCGTTTCCTGCCTAAAATAGAGCAGGAGACGGAAACCTGCAGGAGTCTTTCTCACCCATTCATTTGAATGGGTGAGAAAGATGTCCGCCGTGAGCGGCGGTGAGCGTTTTATGCTCTCCGCCGCGAAACCGGGTTTTTTAATTCAGACACAGAGTCGGACATGCAGTACTCTGTGTCCGGATTAAAAAATCCGGTTTCGCGGCGGAGAGCATAAAACGCTCACCGCCGGGCCCGGTCTGTGCTTTCCGTCTTCTTGCATGTAGAAAACGGAAAGCACAGAACGGAGAGTAGAACGCAGGAGTGAACCTAGCGTCAAACTTTAGTAGCTAGTAAGAATACTTGAAATAAGTCTGGGTCAATAGAAAATATGAAAACTAAAATATTGATAGATGGGTGTCCTCTGATTTAGATTTTTCAGATATTTATATATTATGAAACTTGGAATGTCTTCTAAGCCCCCAAATTTTATTATAGTATACAATCTATTGTGTTTTTTTTGTTTTTCTTCTAGTATACAGTAGAAAATGAAGAACTTGTGCAACACCTGGGGGCAGCTAAAGATGCCCAGCGCCAGCTTACAGCTGAGGTAAGAACATTATAAAAGGAAACATGGGTAACCAGGTGTCCTTTCATTAGCATTGCAGTTTTGTTTCGGCCATTTTGTTCTCACTCAGCTAGAGAAACAAACTTGAGAATTTTGTACGGTAAGGTATTTCTTAAAAGTTGCAAAACTTAAGCACACCCTTGAAATGATGTTGGTCTTAGGTTTTAATAAATGTAATCTGTCACTTTGTAGAGCTTCTTATTAGCCATGTCACTTGTTTTTCAATTATCTGTTAATCGTTGTTGTGTAGTTACGGGAGCTGGAGGACAAGTATGCAGAGTGCATGGAAATGCTTCATGAGGCGCAGGAAGAGCTAAAGAACCTTAGAAATAAAACCATGCCAAATGTCATTTCCCGACGTTACCACACTATGGGTGTTTTTCCCATGGTAAGTAGGCAATAATAGCTACCATACCCACTAATAAATTAAATGTCTTACCATTGCATTACATATTTTTAGGATGAATGCTGTTTTAAGGGATCAGAATATAGTTACAATAGGCAAGCGGTATCAGATTGGTGAAGGTCTATCTCCCAGAGTAGCTGCAATGCCCTGCACTGTCACTGCTAAGTAGCAATACTCTGCAACTAAAACAGCCCAAAATAATAGAATTAGAGCAGCAATTAGAAATTGGATTATTATCTACTTAGGAGTGGTATCTGAAAGGGGTCTCTGGGAGCATGGATTCCTAATGTGGCTTCATCTACTCCCCATAAAGAGTATTTCCTCCATTCATTCCTTTTACCTACAGTACCACATTGTCCTTTATGCCACTCCAGTCACATTACTCTCTTCTTCATGTTTTTGCTACTTCTTGTGACAAAGCGCTCTCAAATAGTGAGAGAGTCCTGGAAGTGGCCAAGCTGGAAATTCAGGATATAGACAATCCCAAAGCATGGTGGGCATACCAGGGGGATTCTTTGAGATGACATTTTTTTTTAGAAGGTTTGTGGGGGCTTTAGGTAGACATGAATAAGTTAGGATCCCTTTTCTAAACAGGTTTTGAGCTTGGAAAACCCCTTTAAATCCTCCTGTAAAACGTATATGTGCCATTTTAGAGCTTGATCTATACGCTAACTAGGAAGCTGCAGAACATTATAGTATTCCTTTTGCTCCATATTCCTCTCCAACTAATGACCATGCCAATTTCACAACACTATTGGCTTTTTACAGGCTGTTGTACAATGGGGCCAGCAACTGATAATAGGCAGGACATTAGTGTCCATTTTCCTACAGCCGCCCAGTCTAAATGCCTTTTATAAAGCAGTTATAGTTTCTAATTGCTATGGATAATAGCATTATGCTTCTATTTAGAGAAGAGCGGAACAAAAAAACCCCCCAAAAACATAACTATGTAATAACGGTAAGACTAGGCTTTCGTAATAGATAGCTAAGAGGGAAAATCTAGTAACGTTTCTGCCATCTTTAAGCTTTTGATGTCTCATTGTTCATATGGTTTATCTCAGTAGCATTTCAATATTATGGATTTGAGAATATTATCCTTTTATGTCAAATAACAAATCACTGAGCAAGGATGGGTCAACCTAATCATCAAAACAATTCACTGAAGTATTTCATAGGTCTAAACAAACATTTTTTTTTATTGAAAGCCGATAAAAAAATAACAAAAAACAAAGCAAGTGTGTTTGTGCCCTAAAGTAATGCGTCAAATAAAAACTAAGGATCTATTCACACGGAGGAAAATGGCGCTGTATTTGGTGCTAAATTTTCAGTGCTGAAAAAAAAGCCTCCCATTGATTTCAATGGCTTCTGCTAGCTTTTTTTTCCACTAAAGGCTAGCAGATCCCGTTGAAATTAATGGGAGGCTTTTTTTTTTCAGTGTGGAAAATTCAGCACCAAATAAAGTGCCATTTTCTTCTGTTTGAATGGACCCTTAGAGTGATAAAATCATACTAATGAGTGCTGGTTCATTTATTGTTTTTCCCTGAACCAGGACCCCTAAATTATACAGCGGGCAACCAATTAGAATTAGCCCAGCATATAGCAATCCAGACACAGCTGTCCGTAAGAGGCCCCTCCAGGCATTTAGCCCAGGTATGAGGTCTCCGGCTAAACAATCTATCTGATCCAGGCTGGAGGCTAGGCTATTGCAATGATATTTAAAGCAAATAGAGAGTATTTTTTTTGCCTTCATTTTTTACCAGGTTTTTTGTTGAAATGCCATTGAGTGGTATCTACTTTAGTAGATACAATAATATTTGAGGGTCTGATTTTTATCTGATATGTGTTTGCCTTTCTATTTTGGTTAGTATAACATACGACCTCTGTCACATCATCTTTTTTTTTTTTTTTTTCTGGGTTAACAGGATTCCTTAGCTGCTGAAATAGAGGGGTCTATGAGAAAAGAGCTGCAGATTGATGATCCAGATTCTCCTGAGATGAAGTAAGAAGTGCTTTACTATGTGATATTTCTGACATTTGGAATACCCACTGTAACTGTTTAAAAGGTTCTATAATTTTCTATTTGTTCCTTATCATGTCTTTTTGGAAAGGTCAAAAATAACAGCAGTAGCCCTGAATAAAGTGTTGCCTCTCATAGCCACAAACCTACTGTCAATAACTAATTCTGTTAATGACTATATTATTGAACATGGGAAGAATATGCAAATCTGTCTCCCAAGATGTAAACAGGGAGACAGTGCCTCTGTTATGCTGCCCTCTATAGCAAGCACCCTGAACAACATGCCCGACTTCCCAGAAGTCTTTACTGCATAATGCGAGGTTATAACCAAATCAATTTCTCAGCTACGGACGGCACCGTTTCTGTCTCTTTGGACTTCATCAGCACAGCTTAGAGAGAATTGATTTGGGCAGCATAACAGAGGCACTGTCTCCCTGTTTACATCTTGGGAGACAGATTTGCATATTCTTCCCATGTTCCCTTGCAGTGGAGCAACTATGGCTGTATAAGTCTCCACACACCTGAGAAGGTGGTCTCTCCCTAAGGATAGACGTTATCCTCACAATCTATATTATTGAAACAAACTTATTCAAATAAAAACTCCTCCACATAATCTTTAAAAAAAATTAAAATGAAAAAGCATTGGTCGTTAAAGTAGTTCTCAAGTCCAAAGGAGCACAAAACAAATTTATTCTCCAGTTTCTGACCACAAACTATTGGTCAATGATGCAGAGTTTTTATTGGATGTATTCTGTGGTACAATACATCCATTATAAACTCTGGCTGATTGACCAGTAGTATGTATTGTGGTGCACGGGATTTCCTTAGATGCACCACAATGATTAAGTGGTTCAGAAAACTACTGCAGGGACTTGCTAGCTGTATGATCATGGTTACCAGCAGTCATTGAAAGTAGGTCAGAAACCTAGTAACCCTGCTCAAATACAGTAGACTGCCTCAGTTAATGCTGGTTGCCATATGTATCTGCAGGGAGTTGCAGGAGGTACAGGACCCACCATTCATATGAATGTTTGGATGGGCTCTGCATTCACTACCAGGATATTCCTGTTATTCCTGACACCACTACATCTATGCATGTCGTCTTTTCTCCTACTCAAAAAACTAGAGAATGATGAGAAGATTATGTGGAGGTTTTATAGGAAAAACTGCATAGATTTTACTCTGTCTACTTAATATAGTAATTTTTAATGTTATATCTTTTCTGCTTTGTACTCTGTTCATTACTAGTGTGTATGTTCTACTAACTCTTATCCCTTAGTGTGTTTCTTAAAATGTTAGTTTAAGACCCCACCCACTAGGAGGCAAATTGGCTTATCTTGTCTAAGATTTTAGACAGTGCAAACTTAGACTAGACAGTCTTAAAACGCACTAGACTTTTTACAGTGGCTGATGCTGAATTAATCTATTACATCCTTAGGGTATATTCACACAGAGTTTTTTTTTAGCAGATTTTGATGCGGAGTCCGCCTCAAAAAACGGCTCCCATTGACTTCAATGGGAGCCGCTCACTTCTTTTTTTTCCGCTAGCTAGTTGCTCAAAAAAGAAGTGAGGTGCCCTATCTTGCCACGGCACGAGGCCCATTCTTCAGGCCTAATCCAGAGCGGAATGCCGGGATTGAATGCCAGTGCACTGCACCAGCATCACGTCGCGGCTAGCCGTGCGGAAATGTTCACACGTGGATTGTAAATTCCGCTGTGTGAACATACCCTTACTCTCTCTAGTCTAAGTGTATACCACCTGTTGCTTGTTGTTTTTTTGTACTAGAATTTTGGTAAAATTATGAAGTGCATTGTCACATCTTAAGCCATTTTCCTACTAAGCCACTTTGTCAAGCTAGTTGGGGTTTTGTACCAGAGATGTGAAAAATGTGACAAATCTTGCACTTAATACAACAGAACTCTGTTTTCTCCTAGTGGCAACCACCAAAAACGTGTGTTTGAAACTGTGCGGAATGTGAACCAAGTAGTGAAGCAGAGGTCATTGGCTCCTTCTCCGATGAACATCCCAGGTTCTAACCAGTCCTCAGCAATGAACTCTTTAATGTCTAGCTGTGTCAGTACACCACGCTCCAGTCTTTATGGGGGAGACATTTCGAATATTGTCATAGATAATAAAACCAATAGCATTATACTGGAAACTGAGACACCTGATAACAGGTTAGTGCCACTGTATGAGTGTGAATTTCAGTATAATATTGTTTCTAGTGCACATGCATATGTCACAAAACATACTTTAAGGGACATTTTTATATACCTTTTTATCTGCCATCTATTTTATTTAGCAACTTCTGAATATTTCACATTTTTTAGATACTGTATTACCTTCATTTATTGTTTAACAACCTGTAAAATAATAATAATGGGAAACATAATCTTTTATATAAGCAAATTGTTTACAAGGGGAGAGGCTTCCCCAAAACTTTCAAAAAGTTTGAGGTCCTTGGTGTGATTTGCTTATGACTTTATACACTAGATTCTTCCTATAGCACATATGAGTTCTGATTGTTATTTTGGATCTTACTGCACACCCTTCAATAAAATAAAAAATAAAAACCTGTAATAAATGCTCCGTATCTGATATTCTCATCAATTCTTGCTGTCCTTCTTGTCTTTAGTGATGGAGATAAGAACAAGAAGCCTGGCACTCCAGGAACACCAGGTTCTAATGACCTTGAGACGGCCCTGCGAAGGTTGTCCCTTCGGCGTGAGAACTACCTTCTGGAACGCAAGTTCTTTGAAGATGATCAGGAACGAAAGTTGCGCACTCTAGCTGAGAAGGGAGAACTTCACAGTGGATCTTTAACACCAACAGAAAGCATCATGTCTTTGGGTACCCACTCCTCCAGACTATCAGAGTTCACCGGCCTCTCAGGAATGTCTTTCAGCAGCCGATCTTACCTGCCAGAGAAACTTCAGATCGTGAAGCCCCTAGAAGGTGACAAGGGGCCCCGGCCCTTCTATGTTTTGCTTAGTGACTCATTGTGGTCTCTAATACATCACCAGAAAGCAGGCACTTTACATAATACACACTCTTTCTACTTTAGGGATAGTCATCCTCGTTGTTGGTTTGAGTTATTTTAACATAAAGGTGGTATAGCGAAATAATAATGGCTGTCTATCCACTAGTACAAAATGAATCCTAAATACTTGTGTGCCTTTACTCTACATGGCCTATATGTATGACCAAGGAGCAACAAACAGTACAGTGCAATCTTGGTTTAGCCTTTGTAGATTTGTTGAAGTTCCATCAGTATTCATTCTGGATATATGTATCAAACACTTTTTAAATAGTAAAATATAAAGTATAACTCCCGTTATTTTTTTGTTGTTTGTTATTTTGTTAGGTTTGGTGAACATTTTTGCAATATAGTTAATTAACTTATTTAACTTTCTTTTCATAAAAAAAACGTCTTCCTAGCAATCCTTTAACTGAGCTGTTGCCAGGGAAAATCCCTACACATTTGTTTTGCCAACATGGAGATCGGTAGTATTTGCCAAAAGAGGAATGGTCACTTCCAATGGCTGTATCTCCAATTTTAGGGCTCGTTCACACGGGGCAAGAGGGGGTGGATTTTGATGCCAAATCCACCTTAAAATCCACCCCCTCACAATAGAGGTCTATGTAGACCGCTAGCGTCCTTTTTTCCGTGAGTGGTTTGTTCCCGCTCACGGAAAAAAGAAGCGAGCTGCCCTTTCTTCAGGCGGATTCCGCGGCTGATTCAGCCCCAGCGTCTGCCTTGAGGCAGCACCCTCTGGGGCCTACTCTGGAATGGGAAGCCGTGACTGTCGGAAGCTGCGACAGTCGCGGCAGGTGCATTTTGGTCCTATTCTGATGCGGCATCCCGCGTCAAAATCAGGAACAAAATACGCAGTCACAACCCTCGTGTGAACTAGCCCTTATAAAACCTAGAAAAATGGTATGGAGATTCCCAGCCTTCATATGCCGCTAAGGCTGCAGTATTAGCTATAAAATAATCTGAGATATCACTAGTTAGGAACACAATCAGGAATTTGCATATTAAATCACATTCTCTACTGTGTATTTTACTAGTGATATTTCAGTTTTTATTATAGCCAGAGCTGCAATCTTGGTAGCGTGTGAAAGCTGACAATGTTAGTTTCCATGTGATACCAGCAACATGTTGTATAAATATACAGCTATTTGAAATGACTGTGTCTCCTTAGCAAATGCTCCAGCTCTACATACTGAATCGAGTCAGTCCAGGTGTATGGGACAGAGTCTCCCTGGCAGTTCTTAGTACATTGCTACTGGGAACTGTACAGCCTGTTTTCTATTAAAAAGAAGTTAGATAGGTTTATTAGTCATATTACAAAAATGTTCACCAAATACCTCCCAACACAATAGCAAAACAAAATTAAGTAAAATTGGGAGTTACATTTTTAGTTCCGGATATTTCACTAAGCTCTTGGATATTTAATGCTTCTGTCATGTAGGTTCACCCTTTTTAGGCACTTTATTGTAAAATGTTTCTTGTCAAAGTAAATATGCCAATATGTTTTCGAGTTTTTGCATCCAAAGTGCTAACACAACTAGAAAGGTGAGGAGAATACAGATGTAAAGCCATGATCTTGGTTATGCCATATTAGTTGTATAAAATCTGCCTGATGTATATTACACTTGGGGCAACAGATTTTTCTGTGTCTCATACAGTAAAGAAGTTGGAGAGTAAAGCATAGCCTTTGTATTAACGTAAACCGAGAGAATCGGTGAGTGTATAAGTGGCACTCTATTGTCATTCGTATACAATTTCAGCCATTATATTAGATGGCAATTATATAGGCTGTTACCATATCTTTCCTCTCTTTCTCATTGTCTGTACATCTTCCAATATTACCCTGCCATACCCGTTTTATATAACTTCTCCAAGAACCCCAAGGGTCCAATTTTTAATCGTTCTCTATCAGGTGTTTCTTCCAACATTTGCTTTCCTTGAAGATAGAAGAAAAAAAAATCAATTAAATAATAACAAATTTAGTCGGAAGCATACTAAGAACCTTTATAGACCCATGAATAAGCAAATGTGATACCTCAGTTATACTTAGCTTTGTGTGAGAGGTCTTGCAGACTTGATTTTGTGGGACAACCCCTCCCAACCAATCTGTTGCTGAGTATTCCCAATACATATGTTACTGAGCTTAATACAGGAGAAAATAATCCCTAAAATCCAGAGAGGATCATTCACCATCTCCACCATCTCCAGTTCCTTGCATCCGTCAATAGGTTTCTCTACTGATACCAATGCAGCTGGAATTTTTCCTCTTACAGTTCCAGAGTTATCAGTGCAGTTAGAATTGGTATTTAGACTCTCTACTGTCAAGTGGGTGGATCCCACAATGAATAGATGTTTGGGACTGCTGCTGGGCCGGTACTATACAGATGCCGGTTTATATTGTATGGCAGCTCTGCTACCGCTGAAGTGACTCATCTGTAATAACTAATGATGGGTTATCAATGGGAAAAAAACAAAACAGAAAACCCATTTAAAGTACATTGTATTGTTTGATTTTTACATATATTTTTTTACATACACAACTTTTAAAGAATTGTTCTGACAAATTCAAGATAGAGAATAGAGACTTTTCTAAGTATGATGTTTGGGTG
This sequence comes from Leptodactylus fuscus, assembly GCF_031893055.1. Classification (NCBI taxonomy): domain Eukaryota; kingdom Metazoa; phylum Chordata; class Amphibia; order Anura; family Leptodactylidae; genus Leptodactylus; species Leptodactylus fuscus. The sequence goes on from NC_134268.1 coordinate 158,680,171, forward strand.
GAGAGCATAGTAGGAATTCTAGAATTATTCATTTATGCTTTGTGTATTATTATTCTCATTTGTCTTGCCAGTTAGGACTTATAGATAACTATAATTCATTCATAATGATGAGAATGGGATGTTTAGCTGCAGGTACTAAGTTGTTTGCTCACAAGCACTTTGGTTATTCTGTATCCTATACTATGTATGTTCTGTTTTGTTTTTCCCTTTTACTCCTCTTTTTGAGTTGGCCATCTTGTACCTTTTGCTATTGTATCTATTTTGATCTTTCAATAAAATCTCTATCATATTTCATCTATACTATTTGTTTCTTTTTCCTATGCTGTTTTTTGTTCTCATAGCCATGCATCATTATGTTCTCATAATATTATTTGTATAATTGTACAGTCTGCAAAGAAAAATGGCTGTAAGCAAAATGGGTCACATTAACTTGGCTATACTTGAGACTTTAGAGACTAAGACTCTTGTTGTCCTTTCCATTGCGCTAATCCTTCAGAGAATCTGAAAAATTGGAAAAAAATGGTTTCCCTGCTAGCCTGTACAAACAATAAACTTTTTCTTTATCTGTTATAGTTAAAGGGGTTTTCCCAACTCGCCTGCTCACCAACCTGCATGCTGTGCTCTGTTCACTTCCTGGTTTTCTCGGTAAATTGGTGGGCGAGGTTTCACTTGCTCTGCTAGCTCTCTTCATAGCTGTACATGTTTGCAGTCAGTAATGAGGGATGGTTGTAAATAAAATTTGTATATTATCACTGGAAGATGCGCAATATGAAGCTGATGTAGCAGAGCTGGATTTGATAGGTGATGAGAATCTCAAACTTACATGCTACAGAACCAAGAGTCAGTTTGCAATAAACTCCGTTTTAGGTCTGTGTTTACATACAGAGGTAACAGACTCCCTGTCTCAGCCCTTATCAGCAAAATTCAGTTAGCTGACTGAAAACTGGAAGAGAAAGAGCTCAGAAATATGAGCACTCAGCTCCCTCTCCCTCCTGAGAGCAGGGAGCTACGTCACTTGTCCTGGCTGTCCTAGCCGGAGAGATGTGGTTATGGAAACACAGTGTAAACAATGAAGTGAATAATCTCATTAGCCAAACAAAGCCGTTTTGATGAAGCAATGTATTTAGGAAGTGTCTTCAGTCCACATAAGCTAGCAGTATAGATAGGATCTTTGAGATGGGACAACCCCTTTAATTTTAATGTTACAACAAAAATACACGATCACTTCCTTCTGGTTTCTTTTTTACGGCATTTTCTTTCTTTTTTTTTAAATTGAAATAAATTATGGCAGATACAATTAACCCCTTAGCGACCCTTGACGTAACTGTACGTCATGGGTCGCATGGGGATGTATGGAGTGAGCTCACACGCTGAGCTCGCTCCATACACGGCAGATGCCGGCTGTATAATACAGCCAGGACCTGCCACTAACAGCAGCGGTCGGTGCCCGAGCCGATCGCTGCTGTTAACCCTTTACACACTGCGGTCAAACGTGACCGCAGTGTGTAAATGGCGCTGGCGGCATGGGCGCCGCCATGTTTTGCCGATCGCCGCCCTCCTGAACGTCACATGAGGGCGGTGATCGGTTGCTATGACAGCCGGAAGCCTATTGAAGGCTTCCAGGCTTGTCTCTGCACTAGATCTATTAGACGATGCCAGAGGCATCGTCTAATAGAAGTGCTGCGATTTTCCTATTCACTGCAATACTGTAGTATTGCAGTGAATAGTATGAGCGATCAGACTCCCTAGGTTTCAAGGTACCTAAGGGGTCTGATCATAAATGTAACAGAAGAAAAAAAAAAGTTTTTAAAAGTATTAAAAAAATAAAAAAAAATATAAAAGTTCAAATCACCCCCCTTTCCCTAGATCAGCTATAAAAGTAATTAAAGAACATTAAACATAAACATATTAGGTATCCCTGCGCTCCAAAATGCCTGAACTATTAGAATATTAAAACATTTATCCCGTACTGCGAACGGCGTAGCGGCAAAAAAAATAAAAACAGCCAAAAAGCGTTTTTTTCAACACTTTGCCTCCTATAAAAAATTGAATAAAAAGTGATCAAACCATCAGATCTTTCCCCAAATGGTATCAATAGAAACGTCATCTTGTCCCGCATAAAAAGACACCACAACCAGCTCCATACATGGAAATATGAAAAAGTTACAGGTGTTAGAACATGATGACACAAATTTTTTTTTCTATTTTGCAAAGTTTATCATTTTTTTAAAAGTATCAAAAAATTTCAAATACTATATAAATTTGGTATCACCACGTTTGTACTGACACGTAGAACACAGGTAACATGTCATTTGTACCAAACAGTGAATGCTGTAAAAATTAAACCCATAAGAAAATGGCGCAAATGCATTTTTTCTCCAATTGCGCCTCATTCTGAATTTTTTTCCAGCTTCCCAGTACATTGCACAGCATATTGAATGGTGCCATTACAAATTACAATTTGTCCCGCAAACAATAAGCTATCATGTGACTCTGTGAACTGAAAAATGAAAAAGTTATGGCTCTTGAAATGTGAGGAGGGAAAAACGAAAATGCGAAACCAAAAAAATGGCCTGGTCCTTAAGGGGTTAAAAAGTTTTTTTGTTTGTCTATGTTATAAGGGAAACTGTTTTTCAATTTTGCTGAACCTTGGTCTGATCAGAACAATGGAAAGGACAACTTCAGTCTGAACCTAGCCTATACCCTTTCATTTTGAGTCCATATGTAGCAGTTGAATCTGTATTACAGACAGTACAATTATAGCATTTCCTTCTGTTATACGTTTCATGCACAGTGTATTTATTCCTCCTTTATTTTTGTTGCCGTGGGCTGATTTTTCATTCCTTTCCATCCATGTCCTGTTTGCAGGGTTTTTGGTGTACTATAACATGTGGGTATGTATACAATGAATATTTGCAGTAGAATTGAAAGCTTTAGTTTGTCATATTCTCCTGTTCTACCCTTAGTTGCTTTGGGTAGTTTAGTGTACATATGGTAGATATAATGTTTTCCTGGATTAGATAGAATTAGCACTTGAATTCTTCAAAATACCTACATAGGAGAAAATCAAATACACTTTTTAATCTTCCTTGGACTAGCATATCTCCTATAAGAATCAAAGACTGAGAAATGTTGAAATCCAAACACCCGATCCCTCTGTACCCCACATCTTCCATCCAGGAAGAGTTTGATGGCCATCACGGACTTGCCTTTTGTGTCTTTGATTATTTTCTGACAAATTGTATTGTTACTATGTGTATTTACTGCAATTCTCAATAGAAAATAGGAAAGCATACTTATTTAGGAGATTATTGTCCAGCTTTTAAGTTGGCCATACACTTTAGCTACACCCCATAGAAGTTGTAATGTCTTTGAGCAGTAGTTTCTTCAAAATAGGTTGAAAGTACAGTTATAGAAAACTGTACGTATTCATTTTGCAGCCTTTTAGCTGAGTTAAATTTTGTTTTTTTGGCTTTCATTGTAACGTCACAGTTTGTGAAAAAGAGTAAATACAGAATCAGCTCTTCCACATCTGTGTATGGCAAATGTAAAGGGAATCTACCACCTCCCCAAATATATTCAACAGTCACCTCTGTGTTATACAGCACATCACAGGGATGAACCTTTCTTATGTATGTCAATTTTGTGCAGTATATTTGGACTTTAAAGTCTTGCACTGAGGGCGGGCATTCAACTCCAGGAACACGGATCTTACTGTCCAAGTAGGATGGGTGATATCATAGCAGTGGGAAGACAAGGGGTAGCAGAAGATGAGGACCCGCCCCCAGTGCACCAACTAAATCTACAAAATATAACTAAGGTATATCATTTATCAATCTGATGTGCTCTATAACATGGTCATGACAGTTGACACAACCACATTGATTTTAGATTTTTCAGAAAACACCAGATTCTATTTTTTGTAAGTAAATTATGAAGTGGATTTGGCTTAGATTTCACCTCTTGCATTTCGGCGAAAGAGGTAATTCAGGACAAATCCACAACATAGTCGTGCTGCAGATGTGAGAAATGCTGCTTATGAATGAAGCTTTAAAATCCTCGTTTACATGTACCGTATTTTTCGGACTATAAGACGCACTTTTTTTCCCCAAAATTTCGGAGGAAAATGAGGGTGCGTCTTATAGTCCGAATGTGGGATTTGCAGCATGGCCGCACTACTGCCACCGCTGGTTTTCTTCAGCGGCAGGAGCGTGACAATCTGCAGGCCCCGGCAGCTAAGACACTCCCCGGCATCCGCCGGTCTATTACAGCAGATGCCGGGGACTGTCTTAGCTGCCGGGGCCTGCAGATCGCCACGCTCCTGCCGCTGAAGAAAACCAGCAGTGGCAGAAGCGCGGCCATGCTGCAAATCCGCTCCTCCTCCACAGGTCCCGGCAGTTAGTTAGCCCCGGGGCCGGTCCCATACCTTTAGTGATGCAGGCCGGCTCCTGCACGGCGAGGCCGCAGGAGCCGACCTGTACCGATGACAGCCGGGAGCCTAATGAAGGCTCCCAGGCCTGTCATAGATATATATTACTATCGCGGCTGGTCTATGACACTCCGCGATAGTAATGTATAGAATCTCCCATAGACGGCAATACACTTGTATTGCCGTCTATTGGACTTGCAATCAAATGATTGCAGGTTCAAGCCCCCTAGGCGGGGGATAATAAAATAGTAAAAAAAAAATAAAAAAAAAACCACTTAAAAAAAATAATAAAAAATAAAATAAATAAAAGTTCACCTCCTTTCCCTAGAATACATATAAAAGTATAACATTACTGTGAAACATATACATTAGGTATCCCTGTGTCTGAAAATGCCCTGTCTACTAATATTTTTATGTACAGTGAACGTCAAAATCAAAAGTGCTAAACCGCATTAAACATTTCCCAAAATGGTATAACTAAAAAGTACACCTGGCCCCACAAAAAAAAAAACGCCCTATACATCCCCGTACAGCTGCAGGGTCACCTGTCAATGTGGCCTTGCAGCTGTTCTAAAACTACAACTCCCATACATTAAATATTTTACCATTTTTTGCCTGAAAAATTTTTTCCCTATTTTTCTCCTCTAAAACCTGGGTGCGTCTTATAGTCCAGTGCGTCTTATAGTCCGAAAAATATTCTATTTTGCTTTATTGGGCAATTTTCAGTGTTGAATCCATATATAAAAATCTTCTGAATATGTTTTTTAGCACTTTATCTAGCAATGAGATTTTAATTGTATTTTCTTTCCCATGTACCCAGGTTAAGTATACAAATATATATATATAATATATATATATATATATATATATATATATATATATATATATATATATATATATATTGCAGTTTTATTCACACATAATTTCTGCAATTAAATTTTTTATATATGAATCTTGGCAGTCAAATAATCCATAAACTACCCAGTCTAGAACATTCTCCATACTCCCCTCAGCAGAGGTGTGAAGCTCATGGACTCCAATGCAAAATGGAGGCCCTACCTACCTTGTTCCACTTAGAATAGTGGTATTTTTTATGTGGCATAGAAAGCCCCCCTCAAGCCCCTATAGCTACACCGCTAAGGTTTGATTTTCTCCTCAGATGAGACTTCCACTTACTTTCTTTCGTGTTATTTTAGTAGTAGTAGTAGTAGTAGTAGTAGTAGTAGGCGTAATAGTTTTGAAGCAACTGTAGAATAATTGTTTGGAGCTTTTGCCCTAAAGTGTCTGAAACTTATTATGGTCTTTTTGCACAGTAAAAAAAATTTGACATTTGAATTTATTTTTTTTAAAAATAAATTAATACAAATTTGTTTTTGTTTTTTTCCGGAAATAGGGAACATTTTTTTTCTTGCTTAGATTTTCCTTGTCATTAGTCTACAACCTTTTTTTGAATGAGCTTACCCAAGATTTCCTCCATCTGTTCAGATAGAGAACGGTCTTTATCCCCGTGGTTAAGTCTACATTCACACGACTGAGGTGCAAAATTGCTGTGAGAAGTGACCATTTTTCATGGCCATCTTGCACCCAAGGGGGCAGCCATTTTCACAAATCCCTCATACGTTGCAGTGCATGGAGGTGTCCGTTACAACAGACCATCAAAATAATGGTCATGTGAATAGCCCTCATTTACTTGAAGTGAATTTAATGCAGCCGTGCGATGTCCGTTACTCACTGTTGTGTAAATATAGCTTTACTCTTGTTTCATTTGCACAAGGGACAGAATTCCTGTTTTGGAGTTTGGTGGGGGTCCCAGCATTTTGACCCTGCCCCACCCAATCGGGCATATTTCATCTATATTATGGATAGGTGATGGATTGAAATCTTGGAAGTCTTAATTCTGTCAAAAAAGACCTCATGTTAAGGAGCAACTGACAGATTTTATAAAATGACAAGTGGCAAAGCTGAGCCTACACCTAAAGTAGGTGATTAAGTGCAGAATTTTATTTTTTTTTTTTTTTTACAAATCTGGAACATACATATGTTGACAGGCTTGTCAGTTTTACTCCAAAAATAGCTTAGTGCTTCATTGCTTAGATAGTGGAACAATGAAAAATATTGTAGTCATTATATCATGTTATTGCATTTTCTAACGTCACCACCAGAGGGAGATATGTCCCAGGTTATTACTAATCTCTCTCAGCTATCTAATATTAAAATATGTAATGATTCGGTAGTCTGAGGGAAGTAATGTCTCTTTATAGTCATGCATACAATGTCCTTGTTCCAATTTCTATTTTGTTTCCTAAACCGTTAATGTTTTCCTAATTGGCAAAGTCCAGTTTTAGAGAGGCTGTCTCCTCAAATATACCATCTGCACATGTCATTATTTTGCAGGGAGATTCATATTCATAAAATATCCTTTTAATTCCATGTCCGTTTGTTCTTTCTATTCCAGGTTCAGCAACTTTACATCAATGGCAGCAGTTGGCACAGCCTCACCTAGGAGGAATTCTGGACCCTAGACCTGGAGTGGTTACCAAGGGCTTCCGCAACTTAGATCTTGACCAGGAGGACGTGTACTGCTTCACAGACTTTGAAGAAGACGAGACAGGTGACATTCCTTTCAAGAGCTTAACTACCTCGAGTCCCGTCCATCATTCAGAGACCTCAGGTGAGAGGTCTCAAGCACAAGTGACTGTGTCTGACAGCAAGAATTGTCCAAGCCATTCTCAGGCTACCCCAGAGGACTTGCAAGAGCCCGCGACAGACGATGATGAGGGGTCTGGTGAGGGATCCTCCTTACGTCCTGTAAAATGGACATCTTTACAGGATATTGAGTATTGGGCCATTTTCACCTCTACACCACAGCATATACGCAAATGTTTTACTTCATGCAATAAGTGATCTGAGCAGTTAACAAATAATCTCTTGTTTAGCAGGTCCTCCCATTGGTATTTGTTTCCAGATTTGCATACATTGCAAGAACCACATTTATTATATGTAAAGGCTGCTAAAAGAAAGAGTCTGGTAAATGCTGAATGTACTGTGCAATATTTAGCTTTGTGGTTAGTGTTTGGTATGTTTCATGTGAGCATATATTTGAGTGTTTAGTCTGCCATCTTGTGGGGTTATACTAGTCTACACTGTGACTTGGAATGCACAAGGAAAGCCTGCATTCATTATTGTCCTTTTTACAGAGACTCATTAGTATGATTTAAGTGAACTAGTCTAGCGATTTATACCGTCATATCTGCTAACAGCAACCTGTATGATGCAGGGAGAGAATCTGAGTTCTGGGATCCATTGAATTATGTGACTTGGAGCAAATTTGTCTGTGAAAAGCAAAGTAAAGCCTTGCATGGACAGTGAGGGTTCTGCCTACACTTGATGATTGACAGATTTACCTGTATCGTTGTGTGTATAGAGAAGCCTGTCAATTACTGGCAGGGTAAGCAAGACTCACTTTTTCTCCTAGCAGTCTTGTCAAGATGAACTCCACTTCATACTCTGAAATCATGAGCCAAATCATATAAACCTATATAACACAGAGCTCAGTTTCTTTCCCTCTATAATATCCTGCCCTCAGATAGGACAGCAACAATCACCGTTTTGTTTTTTTTACCCTAATGGAGTTATGCAAGCAAAGCATCCCAATGATATCTTCCTCCACATAGGGGTGCTGCTTTCCATTAATAGAAGCAATAATTTGTTGCTTTGATTAAAAAAAAAAAAAAAATGCACATTGCAAATTAAGGGGTTTTTTTTGCCCACCTTGCAGTGGTCATTACATGGTGCTGTGCCACCCACGTCTTAGTGCAAATGTGGCAGGTTACTTGTTTGCAAAAAAATTGCAGCTCAGGCCCAGTTCACATCTGTGCATGAGCTTCCGTTTGGGAGTGCACTTGGGTACCCCCCGAACGAAAACCTAATCCGCATAAAAAAGCGTCTACCTTAGGAAACCCATGGACCCCAGAGACTATAATGGAGTCCTCGTGGTTTCCGCTCGGTTTCCGCATGAAAAATGCGGAGAGAAAAGTGCTGCTTTCTCTCTGCATTTTTATGCGAAGAGGGGAAAAGAATCGTGAAATGCAGATGTGAACCGGCCTTGCAGATGTTGTTCCTGGCGGAATCAAACCCAGGACTCCAGTGCTGCAAGGCTGCAGTGCTAACTACTGAGCCACCGTGTTGCCCCTGTGCTTTTATGGCATGTAATTTAGACTAAGTGCACTTAGTCAGCTCATTATATATACATTAACATTTTCTTATTAGATCGCTGGTATGCATCCGCATACCATTTTTGAATTGTATGGACAAGTGCAGCATACTGAACTTTCCTATACAGAAGGATTCTGCAAAATCTACAGTCAATGTTTTTTCATGAGGCATTCTTTTTGGTAACATATTATTCAAAGCTTCCATGTGTGATATACATTTTATGCGCATACACCCAACAATAGGCTTAAAAGCAATGCACACTGACTCATTGACATCCAGTAAAAGTAGGATCACTGGGCATCCCAGAAGTTGTCTGTTTCTGCCCATCTAAACTGACTGCACATGCTCAGTCCCCACAAACATGTTCAGCACTGACCTTTTTTGGCATGTCTAATAGAGGTATGAGGTAAGATCTAGCTTACTGCTTTGCATCAGGGCATTGCACATTACGTGCGCTACATACCTGCCACTTTTTATATATTTTTGCACAGTAACAATTATTTTATATAAAGATATTGTAAATATGTGTAAGTAACAAATGATCCATCATGGGTGTTATTTTGCACTGCTAAATGGTTATTTTTGCACTAATGAAAATTATTGTATTTGTACAGATAAAATTCCTATGTAAAATTTTGCAGGGCTAAAGCTGAATTTTGGATTAAAGGGATTTTGGATTACCTAATATATATATATTTTTTTTCTTTTTATCATTATTAGTAGTAACTTTGGAATTCTAAATTGTCTTTGCTTATTTTTGTAGAAAAGGTAAATTTATAGGTAGGGCTGGGAGAGTATGACCTAAATCACCATCAATTCAACATTTTACCTGGATTACGATTAATGGACAATTATTTTAGGACACCCCCTTATTTATATACCCCTGAATTTGTTTTGTTCATATATCAGCCACATAACATCCTCAATATATATTTACGATACTGTGTAGGGTGGGTTCACATCTGCGCCTGGTCTCCACTTTGTGGGTTTCCGTCTTCTGCCCGAGAAACTGGACAGGCAGTCATTGACCATCCGTGAGCATCTTCTGGTCTCCACAGCGAAACTGTTTTTTTTTTAACCGGACACAAAGTCCTGCATGTCTGACTTTTGTATCAGGTTAAAAAAACGGTTTTGCCACGGTGACGCAGAAGACGCACACAGGTGGACACTTTGCAAACCCATTCAAATAAATGGGTTTGAAAACTGACTGCTGGTTTCCGTCTCCTGTCCAGTTCCTTGGGCAGAAGACGGAAACCTGCAAAGTGGAGACCGGGCGCAGGTGTGAACTCGCCCTCAGTTGATCATCGGAGTGCACTTTTATTCTGAGAAGAGCACAGTACAAGTTATATAAAAGTGAAGGATGAGCCATCAGTTTTACATTTCCAGACAACCCTTTTAGCCTCTTCACCTACAAAAATATAATTGTCTGCTTTAATATACAATTGATCCTAAAATAAAGATATGGTGCTTTCATAATCCATTCAACATCATTGGTAAAAGCATATTTTATATTAAGGAATAGTAAATTAGATGTAGTTTTAGCAGGGTTCTAGACCTTCTAATGTGTCCACACTGGTGATGAGAATGTTACTCTTGTGCTGGAGGACCAGGCACATCTGTGCATTACTAAGCCTGTTGATGATGGGCCTGTGTAATTCTTGATTCTTCTAATGATCACATTGCAGTAGAAGTTCACACTTGCTGTCCCTGATCACCAGTGGTCCAAACATCAGATATCCTGTGATCAGCCTTATCAGGGGAATCTAGTTGACAAGAAGAGATTGTCCTTCTAACATCTTACCTATGTCATAAAAGCTGTGTGCAGGGCATATAAATAATATATAAATAAATTAACTTTTTATTTTTATTCTTCATGAAACACTTTGTATGGAAATGACTGTCAGGAGCCCTACAGGATGGTTCATCCCAGTCCCTGCCCTACTTATCATGCATGGAGTATTTGGGAATTGCATGACAAGATTAATGTAGAGAGCTAATTATTATGAACCTTATAGGCCGATTATGACAAGTAGGTCCAGGAGGCTCCTCTTTTGGCACTCATGAATCATTTGCAATCATAGAGCCACCATTTTCAAGCTCTTAATGCTTTCTAGATATAAAATAATTAAAGCAGGAAAATAAAATGCTGTAATAATAACTGCCAAGTCCTGTTCTCTGCAAAGGGACTTGTCAAAAAAATCTGACACCATGCTTTTTATTGTCTGTTTTTCCCTTTTGATAGAGAATTTTTCTTTTCCCAACAATCAGTGCTGTCATTGCCTGATCACCTAATTAAAGGTGATGTTTCATGAAAAACAGTTTATCCCATATCTGTGTCCCCCTGCTTTAATGTAGCAACAGTCACACTGGTGCACTGCTTCTTCATTCAGCTCTACGTGACTGCTGCTGGCAATGGCATAACTAGGAATGGTAGGGTCCAAAGGTATTTTACATGGGAAACCCCCGACCCCCTAACCACCCCCACACACAAACTGCATTCCTGAACACACTGTTGTGACCCTACACACACTATTCTGCTCCATAGTGGCCCTGCACACACTATTATGCCTGATAGTGGCCCCTGCACACAGTATTATTCCCCATAGTGGCCCCTGCACACAGTATAATGCCCCATAGTGGACCACCCATGAACAATTATTATACTCTGGGGCCTGTGAGTGAGGAGTGAGCAGGAGGGAGGAATGGTAAGTAAATAGAGCCCATTACCTGCTGGGGTTGCTCCAGCATGTAACAGCCTATTAAAATTTTTTTAAAAAAAACAACATTAGAGGCCCACCGGGCCCCCTAATGTCCCGGGCCCTGTGGCAGCAGCTATCACTGCTACTCTGGTAGTTACGCTCAATGTCCCATTTAACATTGTTGTCAGTACCGGGGTCTTAGAATTGGGAACCTCAATGTGTATCTCCAGTTATAATCAACTTTTTTTTTCTTTTTTTTTAATACATGAATACTGGTTTTGAAAATATGTTTCTTTTACCACTTAAGCTGTTCCTCCTGTTTCTGACTGCTTGTTTACATTAGATGTGTCTCTGTATTCAGTCTCGCACACATAGTTCATTGGAGATGGGAGGCGTGTACTAGGAGGTTGCTGCTCATTCTGTGACTTGGTAGCCTCTTAATTACAACCTAGCAGTATGAAAAGAGCACAGAGTACAGCAGCAGAAATTCGTGTCTTTTCTAGCAGCATTGTCCCCTTCCCGTCTTCATAGAATATGTAGAAAGTAACTCAACCTGAAAGGTGGAGAAGAAAACATATTTATTTAATATGATATATTAGAATAGTTTAATATATTTACTTGTATTATTCACTTATAAAAAGTTGTAAATAACTGGGGGGTACGGATCAGCCATTTGTGTACTGAGAATATGTTGTGTTCAGTGGAAAACCTCGAGAATGAATTTGTTGACCCGCTTGCAGCATGGTACTGAAAATGCTCCAACCAGTGATGTAGCTATGGAGGTCTCAGGGATCACTGTTGTGGCCAGGTCTCTAAAGTCAGCAGGGTCAGTACTGTATGCTGTGTTGAATTTTATAATTGTTTTATCCCTAAAAAGTGTTGGCTGGCTTGCTGACGTGTGTTTGTATGCTATTCTCCTCCTGGCTCCCCTACAACATCAGAAACACTAGAGAGCGGGAAGCATTGGAGCTGGGAGGAAAATAGAAGACGCACATACTGCCGAACACCCCATGTAGGGAGTGCTGTGTAGGGAGACAGTAGAGGTGAGTTCAATTAGCTGAGGGTGGAGACTATTACCTGTGTGTGAGGGACTGTTGCCTAAGGGGAGGCCATAAGATAGCATTATTTCCTTTGTGGATACCAAAAAGAGATGCACTATTCGCTTCCAGAGTAACAAGGTGCACAGTTATACTTTGCTTTGGGCAACGAGTTTGCACTAGTACGTTGCAGAGGGTGCAAGTAATACTACTGCACACTAGTGCTTAATGCACTGTTTTCTTGTGGGGGGCATTGTTAACTATTGATGGGCCCAAAGGGATCCCCTGGCTATTAGCGCTGCATCACAGTTCCAGATATGCAATTCAAAGTTACAGAACAACGGCCATAAAAGAAGTTGTAAGTGGATGTGTGGGAACATGCTGAACTTTCACACCAGGCCCACGAGCCCCTGACTCCAACTCTGCTTATGGCTAGAGTTCTATGCTTCACGTTGGCAGCATCCTGACATTCATGGCTTTCCCAGCTACAGATTGGCCACTTGTTACTCAACTCATTAACCCCACATTGTGCAGTATGCTGTCAGAAAAGCATCACATCGAAACTCTTGAAAGGTTCATTACATCCCGTGTACATTTTTGGGCAGTTTCATTGAAGATTTTAACAGAACGTCATACTTTCCACTCTTCATCTGATCGAGGTTCACTGGTTCATGTCCCTTGACAAGAGATTAATGTCAATTGTAAATTTTGGTAGCGGATTTGTATATCATTTTACTGCTTTCTCGTACTTGTTCAACTTATTTAAAAAAACATCCACGTGTGCTTTAAAGAATCACCCTGTGATCTGAGGTTATGAGGTGAACCATCATCCATATACTGTGTATTAAGAAAATAATTCTATTGTGTCTTGGAATTTGAAGTGTATTTAGCATAAACAAACAAGAACATGTGGCGAAACATTACAAATAATTTAGATTTTTAGTATTTCGTGATCTTGATCCTGCAGTTTTAGTCAAGTGCCATTACCTGCAGCCCTGAAAATCAGAAATCTGGAAGACTCAAGGTTTGATATACAAGCAGTATTGATACCTGCCCTCTTTGCTGTTGCTTTTCTGCTTTCTAGGAAGCAAGAACCTAGAATTACTTGTCTATTTTCCTGCGCTCAGAACTTTGCTTGTCTCTTCTTTTAGCAGCCTCTATATCTAATTGGTGTTTATATATTTTCAGTGATCTGCAAAATCATGAGATCGCCGCCATAGCACATCTCTTTCTGGAGTTATATGGAGCATACAGTATATTGGATTATATATTAGACCCGCTGCAAAGTTTTTATTTTTGTCATATGTGATTGTTGCATATAGTGCTTCTAAATAACTCTGGAAAGACTATTGCTTATCTGTGGTACTCTTCCCCTTACTAATCTCCCAATAAATTCCTTTCTGATCTCTATAGCGGACTTATGTATAGTATAGTCTCAATGCAATCCTGTTTCCATATAGCCCTATATGAAGTTTTGGAACCGCCTTAGCTTTGCTTCATGAATCCACACACATATGTGATTTTCCGGTCTTTTTTCATATATATGTGGCTGGATTTTGAAGCAGAGGAAAACAATATCTATTGCTGTGTGTAATTGCAAATCGTAGATATTTGACATTATTGAAAGATCTTTAGAAAGCCATTTTAATTTATACACCTTGGCAAACATTTTTTTATTACTCCTAAAATAAAGCAGCTTTGTAAATAGATGTTACTTTATAGCTTCTGTGCAGACCTATTTGTGTAGCAGACTACAAATACACCACATGAATTCTGATCCGGCAGTCATACCTATCCAATTGTGCCCTAAGTCCTAATGCATACTTTTTGCTAACCCACCAGATGTAAGAGGCAAGTGGGCAGGAACAATAAAAAAGTGGTCTCTAAGGTGTAACATTAATTAGGTGCTAATTGTGTGATGGGAAATCCTTCACTTTGTCTTGCTATTAAGAAAAATCAAACCAGGTTCTTAGGAGAAATGTTGTTTTGTAAAGAAACTTGAATATAAATGGCTTTTTTGTTTTTTTTCTATCTACAGTGCACCATCCTGGGAAATGTTTGTCTCAGACCAACTCCACCTTTACATTCACCACATGTCGGATTTTGCACCCGTCTGATGAACTCACACGAGTCACTCCGAGGTCAGATATTTTATATAGATGTCTGGTTCATTCATCCTTTTGCATTTTACTTCTATTTTATAGTTGTGAAACCCAAAGGCTTCCATCCTGATTTTTTTGGTGTGTGACCTCTACATACTGGCATATCATATGAGGGTGGCGGGTTTCCAGCATAATGGATTTCATATACTTGTGTGATGGAAGGTACTACATATTGATGCATCTGTAGACCACCAACTGGTTTTTACCCATATTGGTAGTATAGACCCTTGCTGCTGTACGGAGACTCTTCTGTTAGGTTTATAGACTTTTGTATGAAAAGTATAGTGCTGCAGATACCTGTGACGCACAATACAGACACGTTACAATTTAAAGGGAAAGTACACCTACTTTTGTGTGCATTTTATTTTGTACCAGATCTAACACTTTAGTACATAGATTTGGACATGCAGTTGGGTATTGTGATGGATAAAGCTAAGCATTATGTACAATTTACAATATTATTATTAATTTATTAATTGCTAATTGAGTCACTTAATTAAACATGGTTCTTCACAGGTCTTTTGATGAAGAAGAAGAAAGCACTTTATACCAAGTTTTGCTGAGAGGAGCTATAGGGCAGGCTCTATGACAAGCAAGGGAGGGGGTGAGCAGTATTGCAGATGCAGTCCCCCGCTGGCTGGGTCACTGTAGTTAAATGTGTGTTTTTCCCAGCTAACATAGACTCTGACAGATCTGTCATCCTAACACCACTAAGGTCTATATACCTATAAGATTACAAAGACTTTACCATTCTAATTGAATACAGGGAAGACTTGTCTGGCTCACTGGCATGTTGTCTTGTGTAATAGATAAAACATAACATATTATGTTTGCCCTTTTGCTGTATTACCTCAGGCATGTACCGTTTTATACATTTATATGATATATGAAAAGTGGTTGTGTGCTATTATTTCCTTTACATATGATAGTATGAACTTTATATTTTTGGAAAGGTTTGTGTTATGTTTTGTTTCTGTATCTTTACACATGTAAATCTGGATTGTGGAAGACATAAGTAGCTAACACAGCTTTCTTTGCACGCCATACTGACTAGTGAACGTAGCGTACAAAAAAAAGACATGTCTACATTCTGAAAAATGTAACAATCATTGTATTCTGACAATATTTACAATACATAAAATATATAATATGTAATATATAAGATAAAATATGTGAGGGTTAAAGGGAGTCTGCCAACACCAATATGGCTTTGAAATTGTTGTAGGGGCAGTGGCGTAACTAGGAATGGCAGGACTCCAAGGCGAACATTTGACATGGCCCCCTCCACTCCCCTGACCCTCCTGCTATAATTCTGATATATACCTGAAAGCCTGAGCAAAATCCTATTAAACAGAAACTCCAAATTGTAGCATAAATAGTGCCTTGTAAAAGGCTATCTTATCATATACCAGTATATGGTTCAATAATTTGCATTGTGGCCACAGAAAAAAAAAAAAAAGATAGATTCTAGCAAATAGACTAAGGGCACAGATATTTCAGTATGCATGTGGACTGCAAGCATGAATCTTAAATATGGAATTTTGTTACTGTTTTATCTTATTTTAGCAGGGTTTCTTTACTATTCTCTAATTGTTAACATTCTCTTTGTGCCCTGTAGCCTTAACACAACCCCAACTCCAGCTTCTGGCATCTTCAGCAATCTAAAATCCACGCCAGCAAGCACCCCATGCACACCCAGACGTCTCAGCTTGGCAGAGTCCTTCACTAATTTGAGAGAATCGACAACTACTATGAGCACATCTCTTGGATTGGTAAGGCTCCTGAAGGAACGGGGCATATCAGCAGCTGTGTACAACCCACAGAGTTGGGACAGGGCTGGGAACACTTATATAATGAATCAGTCTCTTCCAAAAATGACTGTCATACCTTCCACTCCTCCAAATTCACCTATGCAGACACCAAGCTCCTCTCCTCCTTCACTAGACTTTAAATGTACCAGCCCACCGTATGACAACTTCCTGGCTTCTAAACCTGCCAGCTCGATTCTAAAGGAGGTGAGGGAAAAGAAGAACATACGAAGCAGTGAATGCCAAACTGATGTTTCTGTCTCCAATCTAAATTTGGTTGACAAGGTGAAAAAATTTGGAATTGCCAAAGTCTCAGGACCAGCGCAAGCATCTTCTGCGTGTGAGAGTCCCATTCTGTGTGGTGCCCAGGGACCAGTACGGGCATTTGTTCCTGGAGGTATTATACAGGAAGGTCTGCCTTTAAGTTACCCGTCTGCAACAAGTGCTATTGGTGGAATTCAGCTAAACACAGGAATTAGAAGGAATCGTAGCTTTCCAGCTATGGTAGGATCCAGCATGCAAATGAAAGCACCATCAACATTGACACCAGGTATACTGATGGGGGCTAAACTACCCAAACAGACTAGTTTACGATGAAAACCATCCAACTACTACTGACTATATCACCAGATCAGAGGCTGTTTGCATTAGCCCTGCATATTAGCTACTGAACCTTCTGCATCTAGTGCTCGTCTACAATGCAAAGACTTTCTGCGGATCTCCTCTTCTCCCATCCTTCTTATACTGTACTTGTACTGACAAATCAACATTGTGCCTAGATGAGAAGTGGAGAGTGTACTTTCTATAAATATGTAGATAAATATCATACTGTAACTAAAATTATTTTACCGGTTGAAAAAGGTGACTTATCGAGTTTGCTGTAATATTGTAGATATTGATAATAATGTACATTAAATTAATGGAATGCACTGAACCTAAAGAACTGTTGGGGACGGTAGAATGCCAATATAGTTTTAGTACTAAAATTACCGACCAAGGTTTTTATTTCAATTACAAGGATGCTCTAGCCTAGACAGGTATGATATATCCTTGAGGCACTTGCATATATTGTCACTGTGTTGTTGTTCAATGCAATACATGGAGATACTTTTACAAGTCTGATAAACCAGATACTGTTACTAAAGCTGAAGATCGCAACCATAATGGGGGGAAACACAGTTTATTATTAACTAAATATTGTACGCACTACTTTCAGTTCACTTTATGTATTTAAACTTCAATAAAATATCACTACTGTGGAGGTGGCCATTATGTTAGCTAAAGAACTCTTTACAAAATGGCACCTAGCAATAAATTAAAGGGGTTGTCCATCCGATTAAAATGATCTAGAAAAGACTCAAAATGATTAAAAAAAAAAAAATCATGCCTTACCGATCCTCCCATTGCTTTTATTCTCTCTACTGCCTGGACCTTTGTGATATACGGGAAAGGATTATTCAGCCAGTGACTGTCTTCTTGGCTGATCCACCCTAGTCACATATCCGATGTCAGAAGGGACTAGTAAGTAGAAACCACCAATGACCCTGGAAAGTGTTGCAATAGCGATTTAGTGCACTGAGTGTTTTGTTTTAGTTTATTTTGTTTTTTTTCTTTAATGTTTTATGGCATTCTGAGCCATTTTCTTTTTTTCTTTTTTTTTTTTTTCTTTTTTTCAGGGCAATTTATATAAAGTCAGCCAAATACCAAGGTTAATGTTCTGTTCTCAGTGGATGTATGGCGTCTGCTTATAACAGAAGCCATGGCACTGTGACAGATCCATTAAATCATGGACATGAACGGCAACGGATGGCCTTCATTAACTTATAATGGGTGTCCATTCAGCCCTGTTGACGTTTCTACTGTTTTGATGGCAAAACAATATATTGTTGTGTTCTGATTAATATTGCTATCAAAATTGGCAGAAACCCAACCGAATGTCCTAGCACAGGTGTGAATAGAGTCTGTCTGTATAGCCTAGTAGTTAGATCTGTATTACATATATACACTTGTGTTTTGTTTTTGTTTTTTTTTGTTTTTTTTAGTCTTACTTTGCAGTCACCTTAAACTGATTCTTTACTATAGTTGCTTTTTTTTCCACTAAGCACTGGGACCCATTTCAGAAAAATTTCAGATTTCAACTAAAAAGGGATTTCTAGCTCACGGAATAATAAAGAGCTGAAGCTTAAATACTGTACTTGAAGTCTAGAATTGTTCTCCTTTGAAGGAAAGTATTTTATTGTTGGTTAATGGTGGAATTTGTGTTTTATATGTTTATTAAAGGAAGCCCATCGATATGTTATAGTGCTATTATAATTTTTTGTTGTTTAGGTCAGCTAGTTTTTAAAGTATTTTATGAACAGAATTAGGTCAATGTCATGGTATAAACAGTCACACAATCTACCTATATTTAATTTTATTTCTTTTCTAATTTATAATATTCTATTTTTTTTTTTTTTTACTTGAATTTTGTTTGACATTGCACCAGATATGTTCTGTTGTTTGAGTCCATCAGAATATGCTTCTTGTTACCTGCTTTGCTTATCATGTCAAATGGATTCACTTCAGTTTTCATTCATTTCTTACTTGCCCATTGTATTTTGTTCCTGAAGTTTCCAGTCATGGAAGGCAGAGTAGAAAGATAAGGACCATCCTCTGTAACATTAAGTTTTTCTGATAAGTGTTAAATGCAGATTAATATAATCGGATAGGGAAATATAGATCTGGGAATGCACAATGTAAACCAAATGTCTTTGAAGGGACACTGCTGTATACAGTGCTGCCTTTAGTTCATCCATATACCTAATGTGTTACATACAAGCTGTAAATTTTTCCAGGTGCTGTTTTATGTGATACTTAAGATCCAAGCATTGCTGATGCTAAGACAATTTGGTTAGATACTCATTTCCTCAATCAACATACCTGATAATCACATGGAACCACTCGGCCTACAGTAAGTGATATATGGATGCAAGCCCTCACTGTAACTTGTACCTGAGGTTATTGCTAGGCCAAGTATGTGCATATTTTCTAACTCCAGCGGATGCTCTTTCTCTATTAGATGTCCTTTGAGTCTTCTAGAATGTGGCATCGGGGGATCCTGCCATGTAAGATGTTATTCTGCAACAAGTCAACGGATGGGAGTTTTCTCCTTGTTTCTTTATACTATTGACTCCTCTGGTTTTGTTAATGTGTGCCTATTGAAAAGCAAATAATCCTAACTATATTTTTTATCAGAATGTATCTTTAGGCAGTACTTAGCCCGATGAACCATTGACTGTATGAAACATTGTTATGAAGCCCAAGTTGTGTTCCCCGAGATATTGGATGTAGCCAATAAAAATGTTATCACATTTTGCTTCTCAAATAATAAACTTTGCGAACTATAGCTTTGATTCTTTTATATTATATAGAATTCTGTTGCTTGTTTGAATCTTTTGCTATTTATTTCTTCCACATCCATCCAAAAATTCGGAGTGCAGAGTCCATTATTATCTCTGCTAAAAAAACTAATTGTTTGTTCTCAACTTACTGCCTGCTACTGATACAGTAGATGTGCCTCAAGTCTTCTATATAGTGTTCACAACACACCAGCATGTAGTGAGTCACTTGTCCTGGGTGCACAGGAGGTCTTAGGACTTTATCCAAGCTGCTCTGTTGAAACAGACAGGAGAGAAATGGGAAGGTACTAGAGCTACTCTTGTTACTTGAGTAGGATGAGTGATATTATAACAGTGGAAGGATCAACTGCATGGGGTAGTGCAGGCAGGGGGTGGTAGTGGTCTGAGTGACAAGAGCAAGGAGCTGATGGCCAACCCCCAGTGCATCTTCAGATCTACTAAAATGACATGCATAACAAACATACGTGGTTTATCACTGTGAATATGCTTTTTTATGTAGAATGTAAGCCCCATATAGGGATCACAATGTACCCCCCCATGGGGAGAACATACAAACTCCTTGCAGATGTTCCTGGTGGGATTAGAGCCCAGGACTCCAGCGCTGCAAGGCTGCAGTACTAACCACTCAGCCACCATGTTGCCCTACTGTGAATATGCTTGGTGGAGGTGCTAGGCTCCCTATAGTCTTTGCCCTGGGTGAACAAAAGCCTAGCTACAGCTTGGCTGCAAACTCGCATCATATTACTACCACAGAGTACCTACACTGTGTTGTCACCTTGCAGTTCTAGGTCTTCTTTGTCTATAAGCTGAAATCAAGCGTTTGGGCAGCATAGCACTTAGTGAGCTACTACAGGCGCTTGGAAAGGAACTCACTCCACCAATTGTAGCAACTCATAACTTCTGGCACTCAGATATTCTATTATAGGAGAGTAAGTTTATTAAGACTATCCACAGATGAACACGTGACTTTTCTGTCCCCACAGAATCTTCCTCAGATATCAGATTGCTTGCATAGAACAAGGAGAAGAGAAGCATTGGGGTGCAGGAGCAACTACAACATACAGCATACAGCCAAGGCAATGGCTCAAAAAGAAGCACTTTAACGTCATGGAGTGGCCTAGCCAGTCTCCAGACCTTAATCCCATAGAAAACTTATGGAGGGAGCTGAAGCTCTGAGTTGCCAAGCAATAGCCTCAAAATCTTAATGATTTAGAGATGATCTGCAAAGAGGAGTGGACCAAAATACCTCCTGACGTGTGAACAAACCTCATTGTCACCTACAAAAGACGTCTGACTGCTGTGCTTGCCAACAAGGATTTTGCCTCTAAGTATTAAATCTTGTTTGTCAGAGGGATCAAATACTTATTTCTCTATGCAAAATGCTAATTTATACAATGTGATTCATGTGTTCATGTCTTTGTCAGTGTGCAAACTTACAAAATCGGCAAGGGATCAAATAATTATTTCCTTCATTGTAAACCCAGAACATACGTAATATTGTCATATGTGGGTATAAACTGCTGTTTGGACACACAAAGGGGAGTAAGCACTATTTGGTTTTTGGAGCACAGATTAGGTGGTTTGGTTTTTGCATATCATGACACACTTGCAGAGCTTTGAAATGCCAGTAAAGTGGAAATTCCTGACACGTGACCATTTTCAAAACTGCTTCCCTGAAGGAATTTAGCCAGGGGTACAGTGAGCATTTTAACCCCCAAGTGTTGCATTAATTTATTGTTCAGGCATGAATGTGCAGCTGATGGTGGCAATTATGTTATGGCAGTATGCAATTTGTTATGCCCAGACTGTATCAGAGAACACTCCAAAAGTTATGCCTGGGTTAACTGCTTTACAGTTTTGAAGTGTGTGTGCAAATCTAGATAAATTGCAGTTTTCACTTTTCTGCGCACTCCGTTCCAGAAACTAAAAGCAACACTCAAGGGTTTAAAAATGCGTCTTATACTGGTTGATAAAGCCCTTGAGGGGTGTATGTCCAAAAGCAAAACTATAGAAAATAGCACGCCTTCCCTCCTGTGCCCAAACAGCAGTTTATACCCACATATGGCATCATTAAAGAGGACCTTTCACCATATCTGGGCACAGGCAGTGTTATATACTGCCAGAAAGCTGACAGTGCACTGAATTCAGCGCACTGTCGGCTTTCCCGATCTGTGCCCGGTGTAAAGCGCTATCGGTCCCGGTACCGTAGCGCTTTACAGTCAGAAGGGCGTTTCTGACCATTAGCCAGGAACGTCCTTCTGCCTCGCGGCGCCAATCGCGCTGTGCTGTGGAGCCGGGAGGAACGCCCGCTCCTGATAATGCTCGTCTACGGACAAGCTGTGTGAGCAGAGGGAGGGGGGAGTTCCTCCCGGCTCCACGGCACAGCGCGATTGGCGCCGTGAGGCAGAAGGACGTTCCTGGCTAATGGTCAGAAACGCCCTTCTGACCATAGAAGAGCTACGGTACCGGGCCGTAAGCTCTTCACACCGGGCACAGATCGGGAAAGCCGACAGTGCGCTGAATTCAGCGCACTGTCAGCTTTCTGGCAGTATATAGAACTGCCTGTGCCCAAAAGTGGTGAAAGGTCCTCTTTAAGTACATTATCTTGGGTAGAACAGTATCATACATGTGGGCATAAACTGTAGTTTGGGCACATGGCAGGGTACAGATGTGAAGGAGGGCTATGTGCTTTTGGAGCGCAGAATTAGATTGTTGTTTTTAGGATGCCATGTCACAATTGTTGAGACCCTAAAGTTGCCCCTACAAAATTGTGCAGTACACTCATGTAAGAAGAAATCCAAGACTGTGCATTGACCATGTACTGTATGCTCAGCCAAAAGCTGAAGTGGCGGAGTGTACAGCATGTGTGTGAGACTTCATTAGCGCCGACAGGACGAGACAGCAACGGGGAGGAGGAGGAGTGAACTACAATCAAGAAGAGGGTGGCGATGCAGGTCCAAGATGATGGTGTGCTCGGAGCACAGGGGGTAACTCTTCCAAATCCCAATGATAGACTTCCTTCCCTGACAAGACTGTAAAAAAAAATCTGAAATTCAAACAATTGGTTACAGTTGAGGGGAAAATACATATTTTTGTGTTTTAAGTTTTGTTTCTTTGAAACATTATTTTCTGTGTTAATGTAAAAAATAAGTACACCATTTAAGGTGTTCTAAAACTTTTGACTGGTCCTGTATACTCCCTAAGGCCATATAGGTCCAATATAACCTCAATTTTATTCACTTTCCCCAGCTCCCTGTAGCTGATGGGCTACCACTATAGAAATAGCTGACCTTAGATGAGATCTGGAAGGCTGTCAGAGAGTTGGCCTTTAGAAAATCAACTTGCCTCAGTGGTATTTCTTCAGTACTATTCTGCTAACTCAAGACCTCTTTGGACCTCCTACTAAAAATGTACCAGGCAGTGTGATGATTGCACGGCTCCCTATCTCCTTATATGAAGTGACATTAATCATGTTTCTAAAACCCGACAAGGATGATAAAGGGTGCGAGTCCTTACAGACTTGTTTCTCTTAAATATTGAGATGCTGGCCAAGGCTTGACATTGTTATTATGAACCAACCTGACTCTAAGTTCACATATGCGCTCTAATTTCCTTTATTCATGTCTGCTTGGGAATCCGAAAAATGGAAACCCAATCCACTTGCAAAGTGGATACCCAAGGGAACCTGCAGACCCCATAGATTATAATGTCGTCTGCCAAGTTTCCGCCTTGCAGGACTTTTCTCTCCGCATTTTTCAAGAGTAATGGGGCATGGATTCCACGAACAGTGACACAGCACAAGTGTAAAACTAGCCTAAGTTCATCCCTGAAAATCAACCTCATAAAATATTGGTGGGATTCAGATGGGAGGTCAGAGGCATCAGAGGTGGGCCATGGCATCACTTGATGTGACCAAGGCCTTTAACTCTGGAATGGGGATATTTGAGTTTCTATAACACTTTGGTTTTGACTCCTGGTTTTATAAATATCACAGAAAGTGGTAGTAGGCCCCCAATGCAAGATATGATAGAAAAAGCAAAGGTGCAACATGCTAATGAAACATCCACTCGCACGCCTGCAATCCATAAGGGGCGTGGATGCCAGCACTTCAAATGCACAAATATGAAACTTATACAAGGCAATGTCACATGATAATTTGATCCGTAATAGAATCATTATCATATTTAGTATTGTTATCACCTTCCCCACTTTTCTGTGACTCATCTTGGCAATAACATTCATGTATGCCCTCATGATTCCTAACAGAATCTTCCCTAGTGCTCCCAATAGCACTGCCACCCACAGCACACCCCTGCCACTACTACCTCCTCTCCCCCTCTCTCTCTCTCTCTCTCTCTCTCTAAAAAAATATAAATTCTCATCCAACTCATCAAAAAGAGGTGGAGGAAGAGGAAGTGTTTGGCTATGAGGAATATCTCAGCAGATGCCACTAGAGCAGGGGTGCTCACACTTTTTCAGCATGTGAGCTACTTTCTAAACTGATTATGGAAAAAGATCTACTACCCACTTCACGGGGGCGTGTCTGTGGGCGGGGTCGGCGCGGAGCGTGAGAGCAGGAGACAGCGGCGTTCTGTGGCCGCCCAGGGATCCCCGGTGTCTGCTTTTTCACAGCGCAGGCTGAAAATTATCTTTGGACACTGGCAGGCTGGGGCTGCGGCAGCCCCGCCTGCCAGTGTCCAGAGATGACTCTCAGCCTGCGCTGTGAAGAAGCAGCACCCCGGCCCCCTCCATCCCTAAGAGCGGGGAGCGCGTCATCCCCCGGAGCTGCTGCTGCCCGGCCTGCAAGTGTCCAGAGTGCTTGTTCACAGCGCAGGCTGAGTCGACTCTCTGCCTGCACTGTGAACAAGCAGACACCAGGGATCCCTGGCTGCATCCCACGATCGACGTATTGGGCACCCCTGCACTAGAGAATGGGATCTTTTCAGTGAAGATAAAGAAGAAGACACAGTTGACAGTACAAAAAGACAGCATGATAAATTACACAGAACCCCAATACTTGTGGTTTATGGTTTTCAAAAATGTCTTTATTTTCAGTATATATGACAAGACTGCGGATACTGGCAGTGCTATCAAGACCCTAAGAAATGTTGCTGTTGCCATCCACATTATTAATGTTAGTACTAAAAGGGTCACCTGGTCAGTAAGTATTAGACTAAAACTATCAAGAGTTATGTTTCAGATTAGGGCAGGCTAGACTGTATATTGGGTGAACACACAAAAAAAAATGCTTAAATAATAGTGTTTTTTTTTTCTTTCTTTCTTTTTAGATTAGGGGAGGCTGAAATGCTGTGTATACATGAGCGCCTAATACAGTTAGAACTGCAGTATATAATATTCTTGATATTGAATGGTAATATTTCTTCATATGGCACAGACCTGCATATGCTTTGCCATAGAAGGTGCAGTTTCCTGCTAAAGTCATATGGACATTGACATTTGGGTATAGCAAAAACACAAATGGGCCTTTGCTCCTGCTTTGGTCACTTTTTTTTATAACATACTAAAAAGATCAAAGAAATGCATTCAAATATATAATTTTCTGCCTATTTGCCAGCAGGTGGCAGGAAGGTCCCTGTGTATTGCAAAAGAAATAAAATTCACAAGATTCTACGATGATTTTCAAGACCACTAACACTGGTCAACAGCCAAAATGTTTCGGGCATCAAACCAGTTGTTCTTAACTAATTTTGGGGTGCTGAGATTGAAATTGATTCTAAAATTTTAAAATTGGCTTTACTTTTCATGATATAGACGTGCATTTTATATTTCTATTTATATTTGGTTAAGAAAGCCTACCACCTGTATTTTGGCTGCAAAATAGGCAACCAGGAAAAGAGTTGGGCTCCACACATATGCTGTAATACATGTTCTTCAAATCTCAGACAGTGGTTGAACCGAAAGAGACAGTCTATGCCGTTTGCAGTGCCAATGGTCTGGAGAGAGCCATCTGACCATAGTGACAATTGCTACTTCTGCAAGGTGCCTCCAATTGGGAAAGGAATTTCAAAAAGAAAGAAGTGGACTTTACAGTATCCGAATATTCCATCTGCGATACGCCCAGTAGCTCATTCTGAAGAATTGCCAGTTCCAAATGCTCCAGAAACATTCTCGCTCGATTCCACTGACGAGGAAGAAGAAGGAGTTTGTCATGAACCATCTACCTCGTCAGATCCAGACTTTCCTGCATTACTCTCCACTGAACCGCACCTTATATCGCAAAGTGAACGTAACGATCTTGTTAGAGATCTAGACCTGCCCAAGAGTAAGGCCGAGCTCTTAGGTTCCAGACTTCAACAGTGGAATCTGTTGGCAGATAATGTTCAAATTTCTTTCTTTAGGAACCGTCAACCGTCTCTTGTCCAATTCTTCTTCATGGAGAGTGATCTTGTTGTATGCAGTAACGTTTGTAGTTTAATGGATGCTCTCAAAATCAGCTATAACCCCGATGAGTGGAGGCTATTTATCGATTCATCAAAGCTAAGTCTTAAAGCTGTCTTACTTCACAATGGCAATGCACTACCATCAGTTCCAATTGGTTATGCTGTTCACATGAAGGAAACCTATAACAACATGAAAGAGCTCTTGAGATGCATAAACTATGATCAACATCTGTGGTGCTCTGTGGTGACTTGAAGGTGGTAGCGCTAGTGCTTGGTCTACAGGGAGGATACACCAAGTACTGCTGCTTCCTATGTGAGTGGAACAGTCGTGCAAGATCAGAACACTACAAGAAAAGACACTGGCCATTCAGAAAGTCACTGCAGCCAGGGACTAAAAATGTTATGCATCCAGCACTTGTTCAAGCAGGAAAGATTCTGTTACCTCCTTTACATATCAAGCTTGGTCTTATGAAGAATTTTGTAAAGGCAATGGATAGAAATGAAGAGGCATTCAAATATCTCCTCTGTAAGTTTCCAAGGTTGAGTGAAGCGAAGATAAAAGCAGGAGTCTTTATTGGTCCTCAGATTCGTATGCTTCTTCAAGATGACGAGTTTTACCATTTGCTGCGTGGCAAAGAAAAGACTGCATGGGAAGCATTCAAGTTAGTCGTGACTAATTTCTTGGGAAACACCAAAGCAGATAATTATGAAGAGTTGGTTGAAAATCTCCTGAAGGCATATAAAAACCTGGGATGTAACATGTCTTTAAAGATTCATTTCTTACACTCTCATCTAGACTTCTTTGCACCAAACTGTGGAGCGGTGAGCGATGAACATGGTGAACGATTTTATCAGGAAATTGCGACTATGGAAAAGAGATATCAGGGTAAATGGAACCCATCAATGCTTGCAGACTACTGCTGGACAATTATCAGAGACAATCCCATGTCTGAATACAAGAGACGTGTGTAAAGGAGCCGAATAGCAATTCAATAAGGATCTACGTTCCAAAGTTCAATAAACATACTTCATTTGTAAAAAATTCTTAGCTATGACTATAAATTATAGTTGATTTTAGATAGAACTAAGTTTCCTAAGAATATATTTCCAAAATTTTAAAAACAGTAAACTTGCACCTCTATTATTGCAGAATCATATTCTATACAATTCACAAAACAGTAAAATGAGAACTCTTCGATATCATAGAAACTAGAGCCAATTGACAATTTTCCTTGTGATATTTGAATTCAGCACATAAAAATCATTAGGGAATGACTCATTTCATTTCAGAAACAAACAACTTTTGAAAATTTGTTGACCAGTGTAATTTAAGTAAAGGCTTCTTTCATATATGAAATGTATAACAAAAGAAGACAATAGATTAAACAATTACGATTGTCTACAAGGGGCCTAACACAGACATAGACATCAAAATCTTTCATCACCTTTTTTACATATTTCCTCACTGAAATTATCCTATTTATTCCCATGTCTTACACATTAGACTACCTCCTTCCTTATACAATGTAGCTCACTATGACTTATTTATCTGTTTAATCTTTGATCAGGTTAGCTTTATTCATTATGCAGTATGGACATCCATGTGTTACTTGCCATACATGCTTGTGTTAGTTATGACCTCCTTTCTTTGTCTATTGTTGTGACAGCTATAATTGTAATTGATATCAGTAAAGTGTTTTTAAGATTACTGAGAAATATTTAGGTTATAGGCTTGGTTAATTGATCATTGGGACTAGTGATTTGGATCGTCTAGGACAGTAGTTCCCAAATGGTGGGTCCCGACCCCTGGAGGAAAGTCGTGTGAAGACTGCTGGGAGGTTGTGAGCCATAAGTGGTAAATATACTGCTCAGTGCTGTGCTGCAGTACTGATATGTCTGCTGATAAAGAACAACAGCTTTATCAGTAGCAGAGCACTGCACAGCCTTCAGCGGTGTGCCCAGGGGAGGTGAGTAAAAATAACTACACATACCTACTTAATTTACCTCCCAGACTGGTGGGCAAGAAGTCTGCCTGATTATTCTTATACCTCTGTGCGGTTACTAAGACTTGAATCACCATACACTTGAAATCTACAGCTCCCCCTTCGGATATTGACCTTCTTGCTAGGGTCAAGGATATCTGCAATCTTGAATACCAGACTTCCTCTCTCAATAATACTGTGCCAGCCTTCAACGGTATCTGGGCCTCATTGGACTCCTACTGTATACTAAGAAATGTGTAACATCTCAACAATTGTCCTTCCCCCTTTCTCTTTCTCCCTTCTTGTCTCTTCCCTATATTTCATCTGATTGTTCTATTGCTGGTTCTTTAACTCCCATGTTTTGGCATACCTCCCAACTTTCAAAGGACAGAAAGAGGGACAAATACAGTAGATTTAACTCCGCCCACTTCTAAATTAACTTTGCCTATTTCTATCAATTCCTCTTTATGATCCCCACACAATAACCCTAATATTATATGCCCCCATATTATAATGTTCTCCTCAAATTGACCCCACAGTATAAAGTCTCTCTCCTGGTGCAGCCACAGTTTAATGTCCCCCTCCAGCGCCCCAGTTTAAACTGGGGACAACTAGAGGGGGATATTAAACTGTGGGGTTATTTGGTGGGGGACATTAAACTGTGGGGGCAGCTGGAGGGTGACATTAAACTGGGGGAAACTAGAGGGTAACATTAAAGAGGACCTTTCATGTGTTGAGGCACAGACGGTTTTATATACCGCTGGAAAGCCGACAGTACGCTGAATTCAGCGCACTGTTGGCTTTCACGATCTGTGCCCGAGGTGAAGAGCTATTGGTGCCGGTACCATAGCTCTTCAACGTCGTAAGGAACGTCCTTTTACACAGCAGTGCCTATAGAGCTGTACTGTGTGAGCGGGGAGGAACCCCCCCCCCCCCCCAAGTACTTGTCTATGGACGAGTACTGTGAGAAGAAGGAAACGTTCCTCCTGCTCACACAGTACAGCTCTATAGGCGCTGCTGTGAAGAAGGACGTTCCTGACAGACTGTCAGGAACGTCCTTTTGACGGTGAAGAGCTACAGTACCGGCACCGATAGCTCTTCACCTGGGGCACAGATCGTGAAAGCCAACAGTGTGCTGAATTCAGCACACTGTCAGCTTTCCAGTGGTATATAAAACCGCCTGTGCCCCAACTCATGAAGGGTCCTCTTTCACGTCCCCCTCCAGCTGCCCCAGTTTAATATCCTCCTTCAGTTACCACCATTTTAATGTTCTCCTCCTGCTATCCTCTTGGGTTTGATGTCCCTCTCCAGTTGCCCCCAGTTTAAGGACCCCTGCCCTCCTTCAGATGCCTGAAGAACCCACAAGACCCTGTTTCCCTCGATGCCAACGGCACCCCAGGGACTCCTATCCCACCCTAAACACCAATACAATCCTCCAGACCCTCCAGGATACATTCTCATATAACATCACTCTCTTTTCAGCCCCTCAACATTCAGTCCCATGTAAATACATCGCCCCCTCCAATTTGCAGTCTTTTGCTAAACAATCCTATCACTTCCCTTCCTTCCTGCAGTTCCACAAGACATTCATTACTGCTTTCTGTTCTTCCTCTATAGAGTACGGTGTTGTGATGGAAGAGACCCTACCCTCCTTGAAGAGGCCCCACCCATTCCTGTGACATAATACCTACCCAGAGCAGCTCCATTAAGACATCGCCAAGCAGGCAGGGACACAGTGGTGAGGGGGGTTGGGCTATTTGCTCCTGCTTCACCACTGTATTCAACTCATCTGTGTCCTCTCTGAACGCAGATGAGTTTAATCCGGGACATACCTCCCACCAACTGGGACTGCGGGCATGACCCTGGATCCAGGACTGTCCCGCAGAATCCGGGACGGTTGGGAGGTATGGTTTCAGAACATTTTTCAATAAAAAATAGTTAAAAAACCCCAACAACAACAGCAAAAAAAAAAACCACTAACACTTATATTCACCTCTCCTGGGTGTCTGACGATGTTCTGGCATCCTTCTCAGGCCTCTTGTGATGTCATATGCCTTGGGGGGGTGTCACCATTGTACCCCAATCATAGGCCTGAGCAGTGATACCTGGGGCCTGTAACGTCACAAGGAGCCTGAAGAAGACGTGAAGTGACTGCAGGACCCCGAGAGGATGCCCAGGAAGATAAGGCAAGGTAATTGTGTTTATTTTTTTCTCACTTCCCTGTGCCTCTACTTATTATTAGAGATGAGCGAACAGTGTTCTATCGAACACATGTTCGATCGGATATCAGGGTGTTCGCCATGTTCGAATCGAATCGAACACCGCGTGGTAAAGTGCGCCAAAATTCGATTCCCCTCCCACCTTCCCTGGCGCCTTTTTTGCACCAATAACAGCGCAGGGGAGGTGGGACAGGAACTACGACACCGGGGGCATTGAAAAAAATTGGAAAAAGTCATTGACTGCCGAAATCAGGTGACCTCCATTTTAGACGAATAGTGGATTTCAAATCCGGGTCATATGAGAATGTGAACTTTGTGACTATGAGACAGGGATAGCTGTACAGGCAGGGATAGCTAGGGATAACCTTTATTTAGGGGGGAATGTTATTAAAAATTAACTTTTTGGGGCTCTATCGGGTGTGTAATTGTGATTTTTGTGAGATAAACTTTTTCCCATAGGGATGCATTGGCCAGCGCTGATTGGCCGAATTCCGTACTTTGGCCAATCAGCGCTGGCTCTGTTGGAGGAGGCGGAGTCTAAGATTGCTCCACACCAGTCTCCATTCTGGTCCGACCTTAGACTCCGCCTCCTACAGCAGAGCCAGCGCTGATTGGCCGAATTCTGTACTCTGGCCAATCAGCACTGGCTAATGCATTGTATTAGCGTGATGAAGCAGTGCTGAATGTGTGTGTTTAGCTCAACTACACCGGTGGAGTAGTTGAGCTAAGCACACAGATTCAGCTCTGCTTTAATCAGCGCTGGCCAATGCATTCTATTAGCTTGATGAAGCAGAGTGTGCACAAGGGTTCAAGCGCACCCTCGGCTCTGATGTAGCAGAGCCGAGGCTGCACAAGGGTTCAAGCGCACCCTCGGCTCTGATGTAGCAGAGCCGAGGGTGCACAAGGGTTCAAGTGCACCCTCGGCTCTGCTACATCAGAGCCGAGGGTGCGCTTGAACCCTTGTGCAGCCTCGGCTCTGCTACATCAGAGCCGAGGGTGCGCTTGAACCCTTGTGCACACTCTGCTTCATCAAGCTAATAGAATGCATTGGCCAGCGCTGATTGAAGCAGAGCTGAATCTGTGTGCTTAGCTCAACTACTCCACCGGTGTAGTTGAGCCAAACACACACATTCAGCACTGCTTCATCACGCCAATAGAATGCATTGGCCAGCACTGATTGGCCAGAGTACGGAATTCGGCCAATCAGCACTGGCTCTGCTGGAGGAGGCGGAGTCTAAGGTCAGACCAGAATGGAGACTGGTGTGGAGCGATCTTAGACTCCGCCTCCTCCAGCAGAGCCAGCGCTGATTGGTCGAGTTCCGTACTCTGGCCAATCAGCACTGGCCAATGCATTCTATTAGCCCGATGAAGTAGAGCTGAATGTGTGTGCTTAGCACACACATTCAGCTCTACTTCATCGGGCTAATAGAATGCATTGGCCAATCAGCGCTGGCCAATGCATTCTATTAGCGTGAACTGAGTTTGCACAGGGGTTCTAGTGCACCCTCGGCTCTGCTACATCAGATTGCTACATCTGATGTAGCAGTGCCGAGTGTGCATCAGATGTGTAGTTGAGCAGAACTGGCTCAGCACTGCTAAGTCTCTGCATTCGCATAGGAATGCATTGGCCAGCCTTCGGCCAATCAGCGCTGGCTCTGCCGGAGGAGGCGGAGTCTAAGGTCGGACCTGAATGGAGACTGGTGTGGAGCGATCTTAGACTCCACCTCCTCCAGCAGAGCCAGCGCTGATTGGTCGAGTTCCGTACTCTGGCCAATCAGCACTGGCCAATGCATTTCTATGGGGAAAAGTTAGCTTGCGAAAATCGCAAACTGACAGGGATTTCCATGAAATAAAGTGACTTTTATGCCCCCAGACATGCTTCCCCTGCTGTCCCAGTGTCATTCCAGGGTGTTGGTATCATTTCCTGGGGTGTCATAGTGGACTTGGTGACCCTCCAGACACGGATTTGGGTTTCCCCCTTAACGAGTATATGTTCCCCATAGACTATAATGGGGTTCGAAACCCATTCGAACACTCGAACAGTGAGCGGCTGTTCGAATCGAATTTCGAACCTCGAACATTTTAGTGTTCGCTCATCTCTACTTATTATCTAATATACTTATGGTCTAGACTCTAGGAGGTGTAAGTGCTAATAATTGGCAGACTGATGTCTACATGGCACTGTTTTTTGAATAATTTTGAATCATTTTCAAAATTTTCATTTTTATTTCAATACTTTTTGCTTTATCCTCTGTTCTGTTAGGTTTTGATTTAATTTTTGGCTAACAAAATAGTTGATGAGCCAGCTCCATTAAGAATGAATTGATGAACAGGGAATGGTTACTATGCACATCAAGGGCTGCTTGCTGGTGTTTTTTTTTAATTAAGTGATGCATATTGAAAACTAATGTATTTTTGACATGCTGTTTCTCATATTCATGTAACATTGGTGCTCTGTTTGTTCTCACATGCTACCTTTCCCAGTAGACCTAGCTTTCTGGCTTCTTCTCTGCATGCTTCTGTCTCTTTAAGGATTTGTTTCCTCGCCTGCTAAACTTCCTCCCGCAAATCTCTGTCTTCCTGTTTGTATAGAACTCTTCTTATCTAGCCCAACTTGGCTAAGCAATATCTCAAGGTGCCTGTTACATGATCTGTTGTTTGCAGTATGCATGCTATCCTTCAATCTCAGTCATGCTTGTGTCTGTAATACCATGGACATAGTTGTTCTGCTGTGGGGCAACACAGTGGCTCAGTGGTTAGCACTGCAGCCTTGCAGCGCTGGAGTCCTGGAGTTCGAATACCGTCAGGAACAACATCTGCAAGGAGTTTTTATGTTCTCCCCGTGTCTGCGTGGATTTCCTCCCAGTCTATAAAGACATATGGGAAGAATATGCAAATCTGTCTCCCAAGATGTAAGCAGGGAGACAGTGCCTCTGTTATGCTGCCCTCTATAGCAAGCAACCCTGAACAACATGCCCGACTTCCCAGAAGCCTTTGCTGCATGATGCGAGGTTATAACCAAATCAGTTTCTCAGCTACGGACGGCACCGTTTCTGTCTCTTTGGACGTCATCAGCGCAGCCTAGAGAGAACTGATTTGGTTTAAGTGAGAGGCTGAAAGACCAGATTGTGGGGATAACGTCTATCCTTAGGGAGAGACCACCTTCTCAGGCACTGTCTCCCTGTTTACATCTTGGGAGACAGATTTGCATATTCTTCCCATGTTCCTTTGCAGTGGAGCAACTATGGCTATAAGTCTCCACACACCTGAGAAGGTGGTCTCTCCCTAAGGATAGACGTTATCCCCACTATAAAGACATATTGATAGGAAAAAAAAAATGTACATTGTGATCCCTTAATGGGGCTCACAATCTACATAACAAAAATTTAAAAAAAAATATTTGTTCTGCTGCGTTGTATCTCTGCTATGTTTGGATACATGTCCTAGTTTTTGCATGTCTTGTTTTGACTGTTTTTTAGCCATGTATTTCTGTATATGTCTTTCATGCGACCATCTGGTTTCTGTGACCTACAGGCTTCATCTATTACCTGAGACCTGTGGATTTCTGTTCCCTATGGGCTTTGAGTATCTGTAGCAAATTGGCTTCTAAAATACCTTTGCTACCTGTGACCTTTAGTTTCCAAGGCCTAAGGGCTTGTCCAATACTACTGTGACCTATGGATTTCTTTGGCCTACATGCTTCACTTCTGCAATACCTCTGCTACCTATGACCTCCAAGTTTCTGTGTGGAGATATATTTTCTTCTGTTTATTTCCGTATGTCCGCTACCTGTAGCCTGTGGGTTTCTGCCACATTTGTACCTTTGCCATTTGTCCTGAATTCTGGAGAGTCTACTTGGACATCGCCCTTAGAGGTAGCCATAAGTCAATCCAGTTTGGTAGCACAATGGGCCCACAATTTGCTGTCTGTTCCAATTACTCTTTGGCCTCTGTTATACAGACTCTGTTGGATGCCATGTGAACTGTTTTCAGCTTGAATCAATTCCAATAAGTGAGAATACCTTTACATACTTGCCACATGCCAATTTTTTATTGTTATTTTGGACTCGTAACCTTCATACACAGGCAAAAT
The DNA here is from genome assembly GCF_031893055.1 of Leptodactylus fuscus. NCBI lineage: Eukaryota > Metazoa > Chordata > Amphibia > Anura > Leptodactylidae > Leptodactylus > Leptodactylus fuscus. The sequence continues at coordinate 158,714,613 of NC_134268.1, forward strand.
TGTAGAAAAAGTATTAGTATTACATAGTACATTAACAGCATAGCACACCATGGTTTGTTCAATAGAGTAGATTACCTTGAGTGATATTGGCTTTTACTATAACCGTGTAAATTCAGACGCTTTCAAGGTACAGTAAAGATCTTGTGAAATCCAATGGGGGCCCTATTATGGTTTCATATGAAACAGAGCTGTAATGTGGTCAGGTGCATGAGCTTATTTACAGGAAGAAAAAATAGTAGATGAACTCATTTTGATTTGAGATTTTATATTTGGATTTGTTACAGCCACTAAACAATTTCTTTTGACAATTCTATTTTAGAACATCTTTTAATAGGCGCAGATTATTAAATGCATAAAGTTAGAAGCTTTGAAGAACATTTATTATCTTATACAGATATACGGGCCAAGTGTTTGAGACATTTAATGGTATTATTTATTACTGTAATTATATACTTGTGTAAATGTAATTTATTCTTAAAGACAATGAAAAATAGACTTAATTGTTGACTAGATCATTATTACTTAGGTGTTCCTGTTCAAACTAAACCTCAACATGTAGGAGGAAAATAATTGCTATGAAGACAGATGAAGTCTGGTTCTTGACAATTATAGCAGTCAAACATTCCTAATTCTCATTAAATCAGAAAGCCGTTTCTTCTCAAATAATTCTATTTATGTTTAATGCTTTGTTAAAAGAGTCCCTTAAAGTGTAACTTTTTTTACTTTGTTTTTTGCTTTTGCGGTCAGTGTTTGATAAACATTTTTGTAATATACTTAATTAAAATCTAATTTCCTTTTGATAAAAAAACGACTGTAAAGTACTCATTAGCAATGTTCTAAGCATCACCTGGGAGAGTCTGTCCATACACAGGTACTCAATGCAATATGTAGAGCTGTAGCATTTACCAAAGGGGGATGGTCACTTCAAATGTCTATATCTCTGGTTTTATACCACCTAGAAAAATGGTTTTGTTATCACATGGAAGCTTTCACAGAGGTGCAGGCATATGAAAATGCTACAGCTCTACATGCTGGCAATATTATTTTAAGGGAATATATATTGTTCTAGACTATTGCAGCACCACTGGAGCCCCCACCAGACATGTCACCTGAGGGTTTCCACCAACTTTTATGTAGCTCTGGTCATTACTGTCACTTGTGTCCACATAGTAAAATGCATTTTAGTTACATGGCACACCCTTCTCCCTGCTTCACTAAGGCTTTATTGGAGACTCTGCCACAGAAACCATTAAAAACCGACAGAGGACTTTTTTCTTCCCTGATTTCAGTATGCCTGCATGCTGTCCAATGTCAGGTCCCCTGGCCGACCTGAATGACTAAGAACCCAGCACAGATGTGATACTAGCCTAAGGCCTCCTCCTCCCCTGCAATGTATTATATTCCCGTCTTACATTCTTACAGTTGATTGTCTAAAAAGCCTCTGCAGCACTCTTTCTTCTCAGTTAGGACATAGAAGAAAGGGAGGACTTCACAGTTGTTAAAGCAGAGACCCACACCTACCAATTAGACTGAAACAAGTAATCCTTGTGGGATAAAATGATAGTGGCATAACCACAAGGTTTGAGGGGCGCAGGGGTTGCCCTGGTCCCTCTGACTCTGTGGGGCCCACCCTGGGGCCACCATTAATACATGCTTTACTTTTAACTAGATCAGTATCTGCAGACACCAACCTAGTTAAGACCCATCTTGCAACTTAACTGTCTTGTAAACCGCAAGCCACTTCAGGCCTACGGTTTACAGGACACTGAGACTACAGAGAGAACACATCTGCTCTTGGCAAAGGTGGGTGCGATCATGTTACAGCATCGCACCTCTTGCACAGAGACACAGATGTCTTGTGGTGGCTCCTGCACATAGAGCACAGGTCAAGGAGAAGAGGTTTTGACTCCATTCATTAAGATGAGTAGTAGCAAGATGGTGAGTAGAGCTTGTTTTTAAAAAATGTTATTGCAGTTGTGGGTAATTCAATAGTAAAAGGGGTCATTAGGAGGGGAAATTATAACTATAAGGGAAGACTCATTAGGGTGCATTATGACGATGGGGAGGTCATTTATATAAGTGGACATTATGAACATAAGGGGGGTCATTTATATAAAGACTATTAGAGGGCATTATGAATAAAAGTGGTGGAGGTTATTTATATAAAAGTCATTAGGGATATGGTATTTATTCAGGGGGAATAAGGGGCATGATATAAGGAGGCAATTCATTTAATTAAGATGTCATTTGGGCTTTTTTAAGGCTGAGGCCTCATGTGGCATCCCGCAGCAAAAAAGCGGTGCAGGAAAAACTGTAACGGCAACTCATCACGGTTTTTCCCACAGCACTTTTCATAGAAAGTCTGCAGAGGTTTCTATTTCCATTATGCTTATAGGGTAACCGCCATCATTTTCGTAGATATAATTGACATGCTGTGATTTCCAAAACTGAAAAGGTTTTGGAAATCGCAGCGTGTCCACTGCGCATATTTTTCTGAAATGTGTGGATGGAATTTGCTTAAACTGTACAAGAACTGTAAAACACTACGTTTTTATGTGGCGTTTACACAGCAGCTAAACCATGGTGTTTACGCCATGTGCAGCCCTGGCCTTAAAGAGTTTTCCAGCTCGATTTTATTGATGATCTATCCTCAGAATAGGTCATCAATAAGAAATAAGTGACTCCCCATTGATCAGCTGTATGAAGGGGCTATGGCACCAGTTTATATCACATGCTGTCTGTTTATAGTGATTGTGTCATGTAGTTATAGCCTTGTCACATAGATGTGTATAGGACCAGGCTGTAGTTACATTATATGGCCACTATGAGATGTATAATACTATATAAACAGAGAAGGGATCTCGGTGCTTAAACATATACGCCTCTGCACAAGGGGGTCTCTGCCTGACTCCATCTTGCTTTTCGAATTATCAGATTGCAGCGCTGCTAAGAGAAAGTCACATCCCACAACTTGCAATATTCTGCTTTATTAAAGATACAATTACAAAAGTTTATAGTGAGAAAAAGAGGAGATGGCTTGTGGTCAGCCAATCTTAAAAACAATACTTATCGATATTCCTCTCTCCAGATATTCCACAGGAATGATACATATATAAATTACAATTACTTAGAGAACAGATAATTCATATATATATATATATATATATATATATATATATATATTATATTTGCTGAATACACAATGGAGTGTCTGTACAAAATAACACACTTAGGGCGGGTTCACACCTGCGCCTGGTCTCCGCTTTCGGGTTACCATCTTCTGCCGAGAGAAACTGGACAGGAAACGGAAATCCAGCGGTCAGTTTTCAAACCTATTCACTTGAATCGGTTTGCAAAGTGACCGCTTGTCAGCATCTTCTGCCTCTCTGCGGCGAGACCGTTCTTTTTCACCAGACACAAAGTTGGGCATGCAGGATTTAAAAAAAATAAAAATAAAAATCTTGCCGCGGAGAGGCAGAAGACGCTCACAAGCGGTCACTTTGCAAACCCATTCAAGTGAATGGGTTTGAAAACTGACCGCTGGGTTTCCGTTTCCTGTCCAGTTTCTCTAGGCAGAAGACAAACCCGAAAGCGGAGACCAGGCACAGGTGTGACCCCGTCCTTAATTCACACTTTCCATGGCTGGAGGTTCCAACAGATGAACATGAACATGTTACTGGTAAAACCCCTGTATTAGTGAAATGCATGCAGTGATGGGCTGCCTAGAACCTTCTTTCGACACTATAGTGAAGTACCACATGTCCTGCTCTTTATCTGTGCCAGGTTAGAGTGGCACCATATTATTTGGACTCAGAGACACTACCTCGTCTATAAACCTCCATGGTCATGTTTTTCTGTTTCATTTCTTTCATTATTTATCTTTATTTTACCTCTGTCTCTAAATTTCTTTTTGTTGTAACTTCTAAGTAAACTTTCATTTGCTTTCTTCATCTGTGAGAGAGATTGTTTTGATGTTTGCCACAACAGATGGTGGAGAATTTAGCAGGCATGGCTGTTCACATCCTTTGTAGGGTTTCAACTTTCTACTCTTCTCTGAAGTGTGGCAGGACATCTGTATGAACAAACCTTATTAGACAGCCCTTCTCTTTTAAGAATAAACTTTTTAGTTGAGATCCATGAATCAGGATTTGGGACGCCAGATCTTCAGTTACTAAAGTGGGAACGAGAAGGGAGCTTTTTTCCTCAGTGGGGGTTACAATAGAAAATCATTCACAGGTCTTTTTGGTGATCTCTAATGATTACTATCTAGAGATCAAAAGCCTGTAACGGACAGTAACTGATAGCCATCGATTACTATACATTTGTGTCTGCTATGATAGGTACCGGGTGTTTTCTAAACGAACACCTTCTGAGCGGAAACCAATGGCAGTGTGAACCCTACCGTAACACTGTATTGTTTCATAGTGGTTATGCTTTGTAATTACAGCCTTGTCCTATCCACTTCTATGGGTGAGGCTGTGATTACAAAGCATGACTGCTATAAAACAGAGTTAAGGGGATATCGTCACTCCATAGGGAGAGACCACCATATAGGTGTGTGGAGTCTTATTAAGCCATGAGCGCTCCACTGCAAAGGAACATGAGAAGAATATGCAAATCTGACTTCCTAATTACATCATGGAAGTTAGACTTGCACATTCTCAGTCAGTGCCCTCTATTGGTATGCACACTTGAGGCACTGACATCCTAATTACATCATGGAAGTCAGATTTGCATATTCTTCCCATGTTCCTTTGCAGTGGAGCGCTCATGGCTTAATAAGACTCCACACACCTATATGTTGGTCCCTCCCTATGGAGTGACGATATCCCCTTAACCCTGTCTAAGCCTCTCACCTCTGCCAGATCAGTCCTCTCTATGCCAAGCTGATGAGATGCAAATACATCGAAACGGCTGTCCTTGGCTGAGAAGACTGTATATGGTATAATCCCAACATCATTGCAAACAAAGGCCTCTGAGCAGGTCGGCATGATGTTAAAGGGAGCGCCCTCTATAGGTGTGATTGACTGAGACTCTGTCTTCCTAATTACATCATGAAAGTTAGACTTGCACACTCTCAGTCAGGGCCCTCTATTGGTGTGCATACTTGAGGCACTGACATCCTAATTACATCATGGAAGTCAGATTTGCATATTCTTCCCATGCTATAAAACAGACAATGAAGAGGTCACAGCTGATCAGTGAGGATCCCAGGTGTCCCCTGATGACTGATCATAAATAAAAATGACCTGGACAATCCTTTTAATGCCAGAATCGGTGGAGCAGCCGCTATTAATTTACATGAAGAACTGGACTTGTTGGAGTTGGCGAAAGGTTCTCTTTAAACAAATCCCATCTGTATACTGCAGAAAAAAATATGCAGCATGTCAATGATGGTTGAAAGCCAAGGGCAGCCATGGAGGAATCTCAGCTGAAAGCCACAGGGAAAAGCATTTGTATTTCTGTGGGCAAGTCTTCTGCAAGCTGCGAGGCTTTAGCCTCGTACTATTTGTCTTAGTCTTCCTTAAATAAGATATCCTGAGCTATCAACTATTCTAACTCTGCCCTATTTTTTTTTTATTTAAGAGGTTGCTTCCGCTAAACCTCGCACTTTTACTTGGATGAGAAGTAATATCTTTTTTTAAAAAAATGCTAAAACGTAGTCTTGTGTCAAATATTCCACTTATACTTCTATGTTCAGTTGATACATTTCATCGAAAGGAGAGAAATGTTAAATATAATGTTGGCGTTTCAATTATCGTCGTTTGAACTCCTGAACTTTTGAGTGGTGTTATCTACCATGGCATCATTTAGCATAGTCACTAAGTAATTTCTACATCGTCCCCAGGGCAGCATAGATTGGAAACTGTGAATTAAGTATGCCATTCTTTTGAATGCTAATGCTATACAATATTGAAGCCGGTTCTAAGATTTCAAAGCCTGTGGTTGTCAAGGGATGTGGTAATGCGTTGTATGTGGGATGCTAGTTAAGGGATTTAAAGGCGGAAATGTTGGATGAGAAACCCACTGTTTTTGTAGCATAAATATTCAGGACTGTTCTTTTAAGTGTCATGCGCTAGCTAATGAGGCTCATGGGGTTATCTCAGTATACAAAGAAAATTATGTGTAACAAACTAGTGGCCATTAGCTTAGAGATGCTGCATGCAAAGTTATAGCCCGGTTACAAACAATGCTCAATGTATGGGGTCATTTCAGCTAGACACTATACAGTATGTAGACTCATGGCTAACAATAAGAATAACTACATGTTTCATTCAGGTTGCAAGAATCGGATATTGATGTGAGTGATCCCATCTGAGATATATATTTTTCATTTTGATGCTTTTGTAGTATATAATTCAGCCTATAAATGTTGTATGGCATCGCTTTTGGTCACATCATGAAAGTAAAAGCTGAATTGTTTCCTTTAGGCAGATTTTTAATAATGGAAACTGTTTAAAATGACCGGAGACAAAAATATGATACCCTTGTCCTCACAAAAGAATCTGTACATTGAGATGTAGGATTTTGAATTGTAAAGTCTTCTGAATTGGAGGTGCTGTTGTACCTCTGCCAAGCCCCTATAATATAATGTATTGAATATCAGTTTGATGCATTAGATGTATCTAGAAGAGAAATATATATTTTTTATGTTTAACTATCTACTGTATGCTTCAGATTTTTGTATATATTTATACCAGAAACATCAATTCACATGACTTATTTTATAAGCTTCCTGTTTTTCTGAATACCTGGGTGCAATATAGTGCAGGGATCAGGTTAACCCTTTCAGGACCAACCGTCATTGATGTCCCAATGCTCAGGCCAAACTTAGCACTTTGGTATACATTACTTTTCACGGCAATATCTTTTTAATGGCTTTACAATCCTCAACTATTTTTACCACGATTTTTTTAGGACACAGAAGAATTGCTGCGAAATTGAAACTTCATTGAAATACGAAGCCTTATTTGTTGAATAAGTTGACTTTTTTAGAAAAATGGTGAATGAAAAATTAAAATTTTTACATTTTACCTAAAACAAAATAGTATATACAGTGTGTATATGTATATATATGTATATATATATATATATATATATATATATATATATATATATATACACACACACTATTGCACATAAAAATGTTGAAATTAGATTTTCTAGTTCTTCTGATTATAGGGATTGTACATTTATATAATTTGAAAAAAATTAGGCTTTATATGGTTTTATATTCAGCATGGCTTATTTTCTGGTCCCCTAGTCCATGTGTAAATTAACCAGTAGTTTAGTATAGTAGAAGGCTGTAAACTGCTTGTGTTATCTCTAGTTAGGCTCCCTGCTGAGAGAGCACACCTGGGGTAGAAGGTGAAGAGAGGGGCTGGCAGGGTAGCGAGTTCTGCTAGTACAATGTGAATGAGAAGGCTCTTTCCCTTCACTGTGGTCACCATATAGAGTTAAATTTTGTTAAAAGTGATGATAAATGTCCTAAAAGCTTCCCTTATCAAAGTGTAACTTCAACATGGATGCCGGAACATATCACTCCTATAGGAGCAGCAGTAAATCACAGGTGTGCGATTTTAATTAACGTTACTGCAGGGCCAAGTATCAGATAAAGTAACATAAATAGCCAGATTAGTGATGTCTATGGGTTAACGGAGTGCCCCACCTGCTCCTCAAATTGTCAGCACTAGCTCCTATTCCTTCTTCTATTGGGAAAAATAGATGTCAGGACTAGAGAAGGAAGTTTTAGAGTCAGCAAGTTGTGGCCCATTGTGCTACCAAACTAGTGTGCGTTTGGGCCAACTCTAAATGCGTTGTTTAAGAAGACTTTCCATAGTATACACCCTTCAACCTCTGTACCGGGCTTTACTGCAGAAAGCCTGCCAGGTTGTTACCTCCTGAAATATTCTTGGTAATGGTAGCAGCTGCTCAACACGCTCAGAGACATTGCTGTGAATCACCAGATGTCATGCAAGAGAATAGTCAGGTTCAGTCAGGGTCTACAGTTCAAGTCAAAGCAGGAAGTTGAGGTAAACGGTAAAGAATCTGTAGTCGGGTACTATCTAAAGGTCAGGCATGCGTATCAGGGCCCCTTCACACGGCGTAAGCGCGCCGCTCATTTAGACCCGTACACGCGAGCGCTTCAAAACACATCCCATTACGCACACTCCCATTGAAGTGAATGGGAAGTGTTTTGAAGCGCTTGCGTGTACGGGTCTAAACGAGCGGCGCGCTTACACCGTGTGAAGGGGCCCTCAAACAGGACAGGAACAACAATATGTTGCATGTGGCAGATTCATTGACTGAAAAGACATTGATTTATTTTGCTTTATATATATAGCACCATCATAATTTGCAGCTCTTTACAGACATTGTCAATCACTGTTCCATATGGAGCTCACAATCTACATTCGCTAAGTAACCTATTCAGACACTCTAAGATATTGTGAAGAGGTCTGAGAAAATGCCAAGCACAAAAAGGTGTAGCCAGCAAAAGGACAGGGGATAGCCCCTATTTCCCTATAGACCAAGGAAAAAAATCCAGGTCCATAAAATAAAACAAAAATTGGAGGTAGAGGTGGTGACACGTAGAGGGACTATTTTAACCTACCTCCTATTTTTGACCGGCTCCCATTGATTTCCTTTTGGTCAGGAACAGACATGATCATTCTTTAGGCCTATTCAGACATTCACTCCTCCCGACTAGGCCCATTCATTGGACCTAATCCGGAGCAGAGTGCGCGACTGGATGCCGGTGCAGTGCAGTGCTACCCGTCTCAGGTTCCGGACCCATCTGCCTCAGGTTCCGGACCAAAAAACCCAGTGTGCACCCGGCCTTAGGTTGTGTAGTGAATTTACAGCTGTAGGCTGTTTTGTACATTTTGTGACAGATTTAAGGTTAACCACATGGGTACTAGCTCCCAACAGGCCTGACAATGTAGGAGACGGCTATCTGAATTATTTGTTAATTGAGATGGATCTTTTATAGACCACAGTAGTATAAAATATACGTGCCTATACTATATCTCTGAGTGTCTCTTGATGTGGAGACTCTCAGATGTTTTTTTCTTTCAGAATCTGTTATATGCTATGTTACAAAGGTATTCATATCAAGGCATCATATAACCCAACATATATTTGTTACAGTGCCATTTGTATTTATAGACTGTGTCTGGTATTGCAGCTCAGACAAATGGGGTTCAGCTGCAATACCAGTCACAGCCACTTGTCAAAAAAATGACAGAAAGCAGATTTTTTTTTTTTTTTTTTGAATTCTCAATCTCTAACATAGCTGACCATAAGCAGATAGTGATGTGATGTGAAAAAGTAAAAGCATCTGCAAGGCATTATGGTAAAATCCTTTGTAAGTGCAATTTTGTGTTTTTATTAACTTATTGAACTCCATGCACAATTTCATCTGTAGTTTTCAGTACTTTGACTCTGTTCTCCCAAACAAAGGATTTTTTTAAAATATAAATGGCATGTAATTTATTTTTTTGCACACACATTCTGAAGTCTACGGAAATCAGTCTCTCCAATCTCCCTAGAGATTTGAACAAACCTGTGTTAGAAAATTGCTGAATTTCCCTGTGGCAATACAACCAATATTCTTCAAGTATCCTCTAAATGACATGGAAAGAGAGCATAGTTCCATCCTCACATGGAAAATTACTCATTACTTCTCTTTATTGATGTAGAAGTGCGTTCAAGACTGAAGATGGGAACTATTTTCATATCATGTGATGCAGCAGGTTTTAAGCTGCGCTATTATCGCTATGTTTCCAAGTCTATTTGTTTTCTGAGCTACAGAGGAGTTCCTGTAAGATATTTATTCTATGTACATTTCTTAGATTTATAGACTCAGCAAGTATGAATGTCACTAAATAAGGCTGGGTTCACATCTGCGCCAGAGTCTCTGTATGAAGTCGCAGAAACCGCCGAATATCAGAGGAGAGAAAAATTCTGCACAGACTTCTCTTTCTGTTGCTTTCAGTTGGAAAACTGATCTGTTTTACTGGTCCGGCTCTCTGTCATTCAGATCCCTGTGCGGACCCGAACGATGGAGACCACAATATTAGTATGAACCTAATGTAAGATGTCTGTGTTTTTCTTCGTAATATATTTAAATTCATTTATATTTAATATAATATTTACTGTATATATCTAGTCTATATATAAAAAAACCCTCAAAATCTGTAGTTGTCTGCTCTATACAAATCCACAGTTCTAATCCGATTTGGATGAAATTTGGCATGCCCCCTCTCCACGCACAGGAGCAGAATACTGCACACGTTACATCTCTCTAGCTTACCCCCGTCATGAGATTGGGGCCTCCAAAGTTAGGCCCTATCTTATAATGGGGAAAAATTAAAGTGAAAGTGCTAAGAGGAAAACAAAAGTCGTGACTGACAGGGACAGATTATAACGACGGCGCCAAAGAGTCACTACTGAAGGGGCTGCACCACCACACACAACACACAAACATTTCACAAACACCATATAAACATCACACAGACAGCGCACATACACCAACCCACAAGCACAACACCACACAAATGTCACAACACAAACACCACCCCACAAATACCACATGCACACCACACACATACATACACACGCAAACATGTACATATATGCGCGCACGCACACGCAAGGACCACACACGCATGCAAACACGCTTAGATGAATGCACACTACGCACACGGACAAATAGAGAACATGCATACTCACACACAACTACCGCACGCATGGACACTTGCACTGCGCATGCACAAACACATGGATCACATGCGCACATACATGCATACATATACATGGACCACACACGTGCATGCACACGCATACATACACATGGATCCTACGCGAGCACAAACAAACGCATACTTACACATGGATCACACGCGTGCACAAACACATGTATGCACGCACTGACAAAACATCCTTAGTGGCTGTTTGCACATTACTGTATTTTTCATGGGCCTCTGGCCCACAGATTTCGTGGTTCCATAGGTTTCTTTGTGCACAAAGCTGTGAATTTTGGTAATTATGTCTCACTTATCCAGTGGAAATGGGGGACTATTTTTCCTAGATGCACCAGGAGGTTCTGGTAAAACATTTTTAATTAATTTGCTGCTTGTAGAAATTCACTTAAACAATGACATTGCCTTGGCTGATGCATCAACTCTTTTAGATGGAGGGCACACGGCTCATTCAGCTCTAGGATTGCCCTTTAATTTAGCATTATCAGAAACTCCTGTCTGTAATATCACTTAGGCTGGATTCAGACAGGGTATTTTGGTCCGGATTTTGACGCGGAATCCCATTCCCCCTCCCATTCATTTGGGCCTAATCCAGAGCAGAATGCCATGACTGGATACTGGTGCACTGTATGCACTGCACCGGGATCCAGTCGCAGCTAGCCATTTTTTAGACCCGACTCTGAGGCGGCCTCCGCGTCAGAATCCAGTCCAAAAAACCCCATCTGAACCAAGCCTAAGGGCTCTGGGAAAGCTAAGGTATTACAAACTTGCAAAGTAATTGTTTGGTATGAATGTACCATGGCGTACAAAAAAGCAGTCGAGGCCCTTGATTGCACCTTGAAAGATCTGTGGGCAACCGATTGTCTAATGGGGGGAATTGTTGTAATTTTTACAGGTGACTTCTGCCAGATGTTACCTGTTCTTAATGGAGCAATACCAGTGGATGAGCTGAATACCTGTCTAAAATCTTCTTATCTGTGGATACACGTTCAGAAGCAAACTCTTACTACTAATATGCGGGTTCATTTGTTGGGAAATACAACTGCGGATAAATTTACACACCAGCTACTATGTCTTGGAAATGACAGGTTCCCTTCTGATTCCACTACTGGTCTCATTTCCTTTGGTCCATGTGCTTTCTTAAGCTCACCGTTTGTCAATGCGTTCGGTATTCCATTCGGGGGGGTTCCCATATGGAATACTGAACGCAGATTTGAACCAGGCCTAACACATACAAAAATAGCGAAACGGTGCAGGTCCTGAGGTCCCAAAATACTTTGGCCTGAACTGGCTAATGACCTTTTATTTCTTGTTCCTGTATGGCATGATGCCATTTATCCTGGCCAAAAACACCAGTTATTATATATATATATATTTATTTCAAATACTTCCTTGTGTCATTTTTCAGCCCTCACGTCTTACATATGCTTATATTAATACAGAGGGAAATAACTGTACCATACTCATTTATTTCAGCATAATCCATTCTGAAGCAATTTCACTCTCAGGAGAAAAGAAGACGGCGGTTAACAGAGCAATCGAATAATTTTATCATCTCTTAGTTCTATCTTGATTTTCATTCCCCCCTTGTCTTGGCGCTGGTATAATATCATTTAAATGAATGCCAGTTTATTTGTTTGCAGATTCATACACTGTCTGTCACTTTTCTTGACACATATTTTCGCCTTTGTCATACCATATGAATCCCAGCATAGTGCCACAAAGACAGTTTTCAGGGAAATGACACTGGATGAATTGGAGCTGCCTTGTGATAGACTTGTGTGATTTTGATGATAGCCCAACCTGTACTGGATTTTAACCCAATCCTAACACAGGCACATTTCTTTCACTGCATAGTCCCTTTGCTAATAATGAGCAAACTATGTGATGTGGTGACTTCTACATCATAAAAGTGATGCTGTATCTACAACCTCACTAAGACCAGACGTACAATCTATAAGCTGCATTGCATTTGTTAACACCTCTACTTTTCCCTTGAATTATTTTTACACTGATCGCTCTAATTTTACCTTTATTATCTATAGGAATTATTATATATGATATTTGCTCTGTCCCTTCCAATCCCTCCCTCCTCGGCCAGGTACACACCCTTTGGTGAGCCTGTGCCTGTACCAGTTGCTTATGGGTGTAGATTTCAGGAATCATTTACACCAAAAACCTAGCATAAGTGCTAGTAAATCTGAGGAGGATGATGGCTCTGCCTCCACCACACGACCTTTGAGAAAAGGTGAGGGCAGCTTAACAAAACACTTGTGACAAATATTGTCGCAAGTGTCATTCACAAAGTCACAAATCTCCAGTTTGTGATTTTTTTTAATACCCCCGAAGTGCCGTATACACAATATTGTAGTTGGTGCCTCTGCTGTAACCAGCTGACTGCTCAGAAAACCTATGGCTCTGCTATTAATGGTTGTATCATCTGCTTTTCACATATTTTACGCTTTTGTGATATTTGCACTTTATGGTTGTGAGTACTATCTAGCTATGTTATGTTGACTGACAGTAATGTTGTTTTGAAGGTCCGGGCTTTTAGTAGTTTGTCCAACCCTTATACAAAGTCCTGAAAAGGTTTCTTGGATCTTGGCACTTGACTGATTATTTACTATTGATTGGCCTATTCTGGCCCTTAAAGGGGTATTCCCATGTACATAACCATTTTTAAAATTGTACATAATTAAAAATGAAACATTTTTGCAACTATAAGTAATTAAACATTTTGCAGAGTTTTAATGATTTTCTCTAAATATCTTGTGGTCCCAGTCTATTGTCTTGATCAGTTGCCAGTGGATACGACCATGAATGCAGGAACTTTCTAAGACCAGAAACCCAGCTATGATTTCCTTATTGGCGCCAGGATATCTTCTCATACATGTAATGTCCCTTCCTGATAACCCCTCTACAACAAGAAAACCATAGCTGGGCTCCTGTCAAGTCCAAGACCATAGGAAGTTTTTGCATTTGTGGTTGTATCCATTGGCAACTGATCAAGACAACAACTTGTGACCATTAGATATTTAGAGAAAATCTTTTAAACTTCGCAAAATGTTTAATCACTTATATATGCAAAAATATTTAACTTTTAATTATCTACAAATATAGATATGATTATGTACATGGCAATACCCTTTAATGACCAAAAACCGCATCAAAAATAAATTCCTAATTCTTGAAGCAGATTTTTTTCGCTGCCAAAAAACTCTGTGTGAACATACTCTTTAGGTTAACAAGAGCTGACACTTCTCTATTAACCCTTTCTACCCTTTAAACTTCAATAAAGCACCACATAAGTTTTAATATATATTTTTTTTAACTTAATTTTCTGTTGGTTGAACTTGGAAAGTGTCTTATGGTCAGATATGTCTTATTATTAGAAACGTACAGTAGACTTTTACAGTATGTATAGGTATAGTAAGTACTAGTAATTTATTGCACCTGCCTGTTTATCTGAGCACATACAGTAGAAATCTGAATTTCACACTCTACTGTAATTTATAATAGATTTATTAGAATTGTGATAGCTTTAAGGTATTATCCAGAACACTAATAGATCCACAATGCTCCACTAAAAATAAGTGAGAACAGCAAAAGTAATAGAGATGTAGTACAAACATGCTAGATTTTACATTGGTTAGCTAAAAAGTCCAGGCAGATCATCACTATGTAATGTGCAAAATTTTAGGTGACATGGAGTCTCCTGCTCTGCCAATATAAAAAGGTATTGGCTCAAAAACAATTCTTGCCTCTACAGATACAAAAGATACCACCTATATATTTTACAGCGAGGGCAACCTGCAGTGATACTCTCATTCCTCATAGTACTATAGGACTATGCCATTCTATATTCCAAAAAAGTAGATGTTGAAAGATGTAGTGAAACACTCTTTTTAAGTAGGTTGTCCAGGATGTAAACACATATATAATAGTAGACCATGCTTTCAAATGTAGAAAAAAAAGTCAAGTCAAAGTTTAGGCAGCGAGGGATCAGTGCTGAGACTCAATGACTGACTCAATGGTCAAGACCATTGGTGGAACTTGAGCAGCAGGGGATTAAATGGATGAACAATTTATTTTCCAATTTAGAAGCATTCTCTGCTCTAAAAAAATGATTCATTTCTGGTAAAGCCTTTATAACCAAGTATTACGGATTTATATTTTTTAATTCATAATTGGAATCTTTGTTATTTGAACTTTTTCTGCTGTGCCGCATCTTTTACCCGTCTTCCAGTATTAGAAGGAACAGTTTCCAACACTGCTTCAAATGACTGGCCTTTCGTAAGAACAGTAAACGGGGATAACCAACAACTATGACACAGGGACATCCCGCTGTATACCTTACTTTAGTCCTTTACGACTTATATACCAAGTTTCCAATTGGAATATTTAAGAAATGCTCCTGTGTTTCTTTAGCATAAATATCTATAAGGAGAAATGTTTTAATAATTCCAATTGAAAAAAATATCAATTTAGGTGATTTAACAGGGGAGTCCTAGGGCCTCCCTTTTAATTGAAGCAGCATTCAAGGCAATAAAGATTTTGTTGTAAAAAAAAATTAAAAAATTCAATATGGCCATGTTTAATCCTATTAGCTAGCTACAGTATGAAAGACATAAGATTATTGCATTCTGTCATGCAAATATTTTGACTGTAAACAGAATATTTTTTATATTGTTGGTGACATTTCTTGGTCCCATAGCTAATACAGTTCTGGCTTAGTTCTACTTTTGTTCACAGAGTTGCGAAAGTTTTATTGTCGTTGAGTGATACATACACTTAGGTTAGCAAACAAGGTAGCGAGAACTGGCCAGTGATCACAACATTTCTTATTAATGACCCAAAAAAGAAGATGGTACCCAAATCACACTTAAGAATAAAAATACAACTCTAACATTTGCTTTGGAGCTTGTATTTATATAATTGAAATAATATTTAACACCCCCTGTGGCCAATATAGGCAACTATAAATTGCTGATGAAAAGAAATGATATATTTGATGTATTTTTGTAATTGTGCTTTATATTTAGTATTTTTATTGAGTAGGCATTGGCAGTTTTTTCATCTACGGTTTATTGTGAAATACCCAGCGACCTGCTGGTAAAAGTGGTAAATTAAATCATATTTGATATGGTAGCCTATGAGACTAAATAAAAAGGTCAAAATCAAAAGGAAAAAAATAATGCTTCTGTAAAATTTTGCATATGTGTACTGCATTGTAAAGTTATACACACAAATTTACAACAAGTACCTAATAAATATATGTTTAGAACACTGATTTGTAAAGACAGCAAATTACTTTATTTGTCTGTACAGAATCTGTTGTATATTTTTTATAGGTTTGTGCATTTTAAGAAGACTATTCATGAATCGTATTCTTCAGCACTGCGGCGGCCGAAATCCATCCAGCCCAAGTAATCTCTGTCATGTAACTGATGGGTAGGGTCAATGATGGATCTGCTTGGCAAAACTGCAAATCGTCCAGAAGGTCCAGCTGAAATAGAAAATATACAATGTCAGCTAACCATGGAAATATATAGGCATATTATGACCATTACTTGGGGTGGTTAAGATCTAATGTTTAACTCCATTAACATCACATTCTTGGTTAATTTTGGTGCTCCATAGATGGTGGACTGTAAGCTTATTAAACCCATCGATGAAAGAGTACTTGCAATCTATCATATCATAATACGCCCAAAATCACTTTGCTTCCTACTATTTCATGTTCATTCAACCAGGTGTAGAAATCTTCTGCCACATTATGGGAATGGCGGATGGAACTTAAAGCGATTGTGCATGATTATGAAACATGGCTGTTTTCTTTTTCACAGGATATGACCATAAATTTGGTGCTCACATGGCAATACTACAGCTCAATCACTTTAAAATTAATAGGACTGCCCCATACACTACACAGATTTTACCCTACAGTCTTGTTCTCTGCTTTAGAGGTTGTAATGCCCTAGGCACTACTCTCCATATTTGTTGGTCCTGCCAACACGCCAATCGCTTTTGGCCAGCTATTCATAGATTGGCACAACAGCTTTTTGGCCACTCATTTCCATTGTGTGCCCGAATCTTCCTATTAAGTATTAAGCCAGCAAGTCTTAAATATGCCAAACATAAATCATTCCAGTATTTCTTGAAGGCTGGACGTATCCATATTGCCTATCATTAGAAGAGGCCCTATCTTTCCCTTTCCGATGTGATGAGGTGGGCTGACTCCACAATACATGAAAAAATTAACCCCATCATTTCTGATACACTTCTGATCTTTAACAAAAGTTGGGCACCCTAGGTCAATAGGTCCAACGTCCCAGGCCTGCCATATTGTCTCCAACTATACTATGTGGGATGTCTGCTCTCCTCCCGTTGGTCAGGGTCTCCATACCACTTCGCTCTTAGCTTTCTGTATTACAGCTATTGGTTATTGTTTTCAAAGTCTTTTTATTTCACTCCTTGTTTTTCAGACATGTTATCTTCAGTGATGTCACAATTTTCTCATATTTTGGAAGCCTTATTTCGCAGTCCTATGCCGATTATGTGACTGTTTTAATATGTGCCTTGTCTTCTGTATTTTTATGTATTAAATACCTTTGAAATTAAAAAGAATATGACTATGCTGCAGCATGGCCATGTGATCAACAGATGTGATGTCACTTCCTGAGAGAATAAAATCCGCCTTGTTTTCTAATCCTGTACAACCTCTTTGGTGGATTAGAAAATTTAGCTTTGTTTCCAAAAACAATGTCATATTACGATATTACGATACTAGAGATAACCTTTGGACAGATGTGGCACTTTTTCTGAGAAAAAGCAGCCTTTTTTATTTTAAATTCTAGAAAACCGTTTTAGCATATTTAGGATTGAGAAGCTCAGAGAATAATAGTGCATGACAGATCTAGATCCTTCCACTGCTTATGGAAGCATCGGGTTCTTTATCTGGAGTTATCCATAATACTTGATATATTGATTTTAGGGTGATCTCTCTATTCATCATCTTTGAAACCTCATCTGTTTTTTCAATCTCCCTACCATGTCTGATTTTATTTCTTGATGTATCCACAAGCACATGTACCCACACAAAGTGGCCGTACTCTTTCATGATCTTTGTACTCAGCAGTATACCGCTCTTGTATATTACTCTTGTAACACATAATATCTCCTATAAGGAAAATTATATCTTTGTAGCGTATTAGCCAGTGTATATGAAATATAAAGATTGAGTCTTCAGTAGTTTATAACTTTTTTAATGGCTAACAAAACATATGACAGATTGCAAGCTTTCGAGACTACTAGGTCTCTTCATCAGGCATGGTATGACTCAATATGATCATTAGGAGCCCACTGTCACCTCCAACTACAAGAGGAACATTTCCGTGCAGACAAAAAAAGTGCAAAACATACTGACTTATGATCCCCAACTCTAATCAGGACTACAAGATCCCAGATACCTTCAACTGCAGCACACCAAAAGTGGTGTATTTAATAATATGTACCAAATGTATAGGGGGTCTTTATGTAGGGGAGAGCTCACACCGCTACATGATTACAGATGTAGAGAATGGACCTCCCTGTGCCAAACACACCCTGTGCAATCAAAATCGTAATATCATCAATGACATGAAGGTTTTGGTTTTAAGGGGGAATTTCAAATGTAAAAGTGAGAGGAGAATATGGAAATATAAACTGATGACCACCTTTGACACATTCCAGAGGATGGATTTATGTCCTTCTACAAGAGCTAGGCATCACATCACCAATCAAAGGGACCATAAAAACTCAGAGGGCCTTCCTTTGAACTGATAATTAGTTTTTTAACTTATCTATTTATTTGTGTGTGTACTGCTTTCCATCACCTATTGCACTGAACACTTGATTCCTGTCTCCTTTTTGTGTATAAATATGCATGCCTTCAGAAATTGTGTAATACCATGCCTGATGAAGAGACTTAGTAGTCTTGAAAGCTTGCAATCTGTTATCTTTTCTGTTAGCCATTAAAAATGTATCAACTACTGAAGACTCTCAATCTTGCTTTATGCCCAAGATTTGAACTGCCAGAGTGAGATTGGTGTAAAGAGGCTGGCACAGTATGCGGGGAGGAGAAGGGCAGACAGAGCACAAGCACTGGAGGGGGCGGAATGAAAGGTATGACGCAGGGGGCTGCTTGCAGGCCCTGGGGAACGCCTAGGGTGTTCCGAGGGCTCTTTTGCATAAAGTTATCCAGGATTACAAAGGAACATTTTGTGGAGAATCTAAAAAGAGATGGTAGTAGTAGAATAGCCTTTTTAAAGGCTATCCAGGAATGTCTTTATCTCAAAACCACTTACACCAATGATAGACTTGCTTTAAAGCAGAAAATCTAATTATTAGACTTCATTTACATGCTTGTTACATGCCATCACTAGAGATGGGCGAACTCATTTGTTTTGAATCATATTCAATTTCCAAAAGTTCTTGGTTTGCCTTAAACACAAAACTTTGGGGTTTGTCACCCACAAAACACTGGTTTACTCTGGGGTTTCCTCAAACTCAAGAGAATAATAAGTGGAGGACCAGTGAGAGAATAAGAAACACTTCTACTCACTTTGCCTCATCTCTCCTGAGTGCCTGATAGTCCTCCAAAGCCCAGCGGTAACCCAAGGCATGTGTCATCAGACACAGGCCAGAAGAGGATAAGTGTTATTTTTTTGTCACCTCCCCTGGATCTCCTAAACAGGGGATTCCTTTGTCATATATCCTTATAGAGTATATGGGACAGGTTTTCTGAAGGTGAAAACCCATTTAAAGTGTAACGAAACTTTCAAGCAACTTCTCATGTGAAATCTCTGTGAAATCCTATATTTCTTTATTCTGTACCTTGCTTATCTTTTGAGAGCTGTTCCTGCCTTTCACTGTGAATGAGGGTGGTGGGAGTCACTTCAAGCAGTCATAAAATATGTTACAAAATATAGAAACGTAGAGTGTGATATTTACATGCAGTTGTATATAAATATCCAAATCTCAACTGTATTTTCAACCAGTAGCAATAGTAATGTTAGAACTTCAATCTTGGTGTCATATGAAAGATGAGGATCTTATTTCATACAGCACTAGGAGCACATTTCTACATTTTATAATGCCCTAGTTAGAACTGTTTGTAGGGCTCACCCCAGCCTTATTTTCTCTTCATTGCACACACATAATCTTGTGGACAGTACACACTGAGAAGCAGAGTATTGTTCTCAATTGAGAATAATAAAGAAATGCAGGACTTCATAGAAAGCGGCCAAAATTTGTTTATAAAGTATATTACAAAATTTATTAAAAGTTTGAAAGTTTAGTTGCACTGGTAGAAGCACAATATTGCATTAGTATAATCTGTAGTAACTACCTAAAAATCTATTCTGAGTTGTGGTTTAGATGGTTATGGTTATAATAAAAATTTAGATATTCATGCATTGTCTTCCTGGTGAGTTCTGGAGGTGTAATTTAAACTACAGTAATACTAACTCATATCTATCTATCTATCTATCTATCTATCTATCTATCTATCTATCTATCTATCTATCTATATGGTATTACCTTCACTGGTCATGTTATATTTGTACTCTAATGGAGCAACCAAGTAGCAACACATGGCCCACTGTTAGTACCTTACTTGTTATTCAACTTACAACTGGATATCTCCTACTGAAGTTATATCCATAAGACAGTAATATAGAGTAGTCCTTCATGCTACAGAGTCATCAAGTTACCGTGCAGTGGTCTTTTTCTTGGGCAATCTATTACTCTATTACCATTTAACTTGTACTATACAATATCACAGGCTGATCTTTGTTCCATGAAAACGCACAGACAATCTTTATAGGCATTTCATTGGATTTAGCAGATCACATTGGATAAATATAGAGATAACCATTGGGTATATTGCTACAGTGCAGGTGTTGACTGGTTGCCTTGTTCTGTATATCGTGTTAAGCTTCACTTCATGCATTGTCCTTTTCTCTGCTTTTGGCAAGACTACTTTTTTGGAAACTAGATGAGGATGGCCCCATTTTTTCTGGCGCACACTGCGCACTATAAATCTGCCTTTCCAACATTCAGCAGATCTTTCATACTTGATTTTATATAATAATCTCCTTCTATATAATTTAATCTGTTTATTTTTTCCTTTTTTGATTTGATAATTTGAAAATTGAAATGTTTAACTTTGCCTTATAGTTAAGACTATTAGTTTAATATTTTATATTTTTTCATAAGCTGTGTTACACGTGCCCATAGGCTTTGTATGATGCTCATAATCTTCATTCAAGTACGTAGGGTTTAAGCTGTAGCTCTAGACTTAACTCATAGTAACAAATGCTACTTTTTGGAAAACAACAGATTTATTTTCCAAAAAGTTTTTTAAGCCAAGGCCTGGACTGGTTTTTGTAGAAGTGAGACAGCGCTTCCTATTTATTTCCCATTCCTGTTGTAGTCACTCTTAACTTTGGCTCAAAAAACTTCTAGACTGATAGTGATGCAACTATTTTGGTATATTTTAGCATGGTCTATTGGTTAATAACATATCATTCCACATATACCGTATTTTTCGCACTACAAGACACACTTTTTTTTTCTCCAAATATGGGAGGGGAGGGGAGACATGAGTGATGCACTCACGTCTCCCCGCCCACACTCTCCAGCCACACCAAGCCCAGCCTACTCCCTGCATCTCTACAATGCTACTCTAGGGAAGCAGGGGGGGGGGGTGCAGGGCACTCTGAAGACACGTGAAGGACAGAGGACTGGACCGGACCAAGGAGAACTGGAAGCTGCAGCTGAGCAGGTAAGTAGAACCCGGTGGGGGGTCTTAAAGATGGCGGCCGCTCCTGCAGAGTGGTTGCCATAGCTACCGAGTCTATGTACAGGAGACCCGATAGCTATGGCAATTGCTCTGCAGAGCGGCCACAAGTCTTAAGAGCTAGTGCCCACGATCAGGCATTACTACTACTGGTGTTACTACTAGCCGACCTGTTACTGTGCCACACAAGAGCCTCCCCTGACCAGCCTCAATAGTAATATTGAGCATCTCCCATAGACTCCCATTTTGCAAGTTCAAAATCTCTCTCTCTCTCTATATATGTATATATATATATATATGTATATATATATATATATATATATATATATATATATATATATATATGTATATATATAGTTCAAATCACCCCCATATCCCTAGAATCCATATAAAACAAAAACATTACTGTTGAAACACATACACATTTGGTATCCCTGTGTCCGAAAACCCCCGGTTCTATTTACATTGGTGAAATATTATATTATTATGTTATTAAATATTTAACAAATTTTTTTGCTTCAAAATTTTTCCCCCTATTTTCCTCCTCTAAAACCTTAGTGCGTCTTATGGTCCGGTGCGTCTTATAGTCCAAAAAATATTGTAAATTTAACGTGCAGTGAACATAGGCAGTGTTGTACACATTGATTTCAATTTTCCATCCATGTACTGGCAAAATTGAAAACCAAATGAATTCTATTTGATTGAATTCTTGTAACACGACGTTTCTTTACTTTTATCCCGTTCTCTCATTATACTGTATATCTGCTCATTATTTGTGATCACTACAGGGTGGATGGAGCTTTATGGAAAATGACTTGTGATAATATCTACTATGATTTTTTTTAATATTCATCTTTAGCAAACCCTCAATTATATAACTGCACATTGTATTATTAGAAATGACTAAATGCTCCCATTACCCAACATTCCCCCTTTACAGTATTAAAGGGATTGCCTGGTTATTGTATTTATGGTCCTTCCTTAGGATAGTTTATAAATACCTGACTGGTAGGGGAGGGGGCAGACAGTTGCACAATGGCGTCATTGGGATTTGAGCTGTACTAACATCACCCCGGCACTATACAGAGCTATTTGCTTCTGGCTCCATACACTGTATATTCTGGGGATTGGACACAGCTCCAGACAACTGATCTGTGTGGCAAACGGCTGTTGACTCCCAACGATCAGATATTTATGGCTTTTATGCCTTTTAACATGAAGTATGAATAGGGGCGACCACAAAATACAGCCGATTTCGGTCGATTTCGTAGTAGGAGGTATACATATCATTTGTAGGGACTAAATTTATACGCATCACATACATTTGCCAAAATCCACTGGGGGTGTATTTTTTTGGCCGCCTCTGTGTGTATATATAAATATATATATATATATATATATATATATATATATATATATATATATAACAATTGAACCATATCCCAATCTCAAGCTACAGCATGCTATGGTATAACTCCCAATTTAACAGACATAGTGTCTACTATGCAGCCCAGATATAGATTAGGTTAATCTCCAATGTTTATGGCGCCTCAGAGGTGTTACTGACTACTGTGAATGAAGAAGAAAGAGTGTTGTGAGCTTTCCTGACATGTCTGTTTTAGTAAATACTTGTATTCCCCATTAACTAAATATTTTGGAGCATATTTTGTGAACTTGTTCCTTTCTCCTGTAATTCATAATGGACATTTATAAATAAATTGACAGCTGGGTGTTACCAGTCTCTTCAAGAAGGTGCGCACCTACACAGACTGGCATTTTCAGTGATTGGACAGTGTCTGGGCATTTTCCAGTGGTCAATATATTATAATATATATGCAGACTCCTAAGAAAATATATTCCACAATTGTTATTTTATAGGGAATACAAATATTTATAAAAACAAATATGTCATGAAAGCTGATCTTGTATCACCTTTCTCTGACACGTGTTGTATGTACTTTGGATGTTAGGTATTTAATCATGGCTACTGCTCCAGACCTGAGGGGGTGCCATAGTCATTCTGAAATATGTCAATTATACCTACAGAAATGCTGGCGGTTTCCCTATAGGTATAACTGAAGCAGAAAGTCTTTTAGTCTTTCAAGCAGCATTTTTTTAGGCAAAGTCAGGAGAGGATTAAAGGGGATCTATCATTGGGAAAAGTCATTTTTAACTAAACATATACTTGCATAGCCTTTAGAAAGTCTAGTCAACACATACCTTTTGTATGTAAATCGCCTCAGTAGTTTTTGAATGAGCCCATCCTTATTCATATGCTAATTAGCTTTCAGCGAGCACCGGAAGTCTCATCGAGCACCCTCTGCTATTCTCCCCTATGTGTGTGTACAGCACAGGCTGCTGCTGCTAATGACTCATCTCCCTGCTCTCAAACAACCCATAGGAGAGAAGAGCAGACAGTTGTGCTCGCTGAGAACTTTCTGTGCTCACTGGAAGCTAATTAGCATATGAATAAATAAACAGGCTCATTCAAAAACTACTGAGGCAATTAGCATACAAAAGGTATATGTGGAATAGCATTTTTAAAGGCTATGCAAGTATATGTTTAGTGAAAAATGACTTTTCCCAATGATAGAGCCCCTTTAAACATAAGGAAAACATATAAGAGCTTCCTTTATATTCCATTTCTTTTCAAACCACTCCTGACTTTGGCTCATAAAAATGCAGCAAAATCTGCAACAAAAAACACTGCATTTCTGCAACATGGGGCCTTAGCCTCAAGGATTTTGGTAAAGAGTGCTGTGGGAAAAACTGCAATGCATTTCTGCTGTGGTTTCCCCATAGTGCTTTTTTTTTTTTTTTTTTTTGCTGTGGCCTGCTATGTGGGCCATTAGCCAAAAGAAGTATATATAAAAAAAATTTAAAGTTTTTTAAAATATAAGAAAAATAAAAGGTACATACATAATAAAGGTACATAATACATATTAGCTAATTTGGTGAATGTTATTTTTTTCCTAGCATTTCACCTCCCCCCCAAAATTTTAAAAAATAATCAACAAGTCAGATATACTCTATAGGGGTACCAATTAAAATGTCCGCTTGTCTCTTAAAATAGATCATTTATATAGTTATATTGGGAGAAATATGAAAAAAGTTATTTTGGTCAGCAAATAAAATTTTATTTTGAGAAAAGTTTTGATTTATTTAAGCTATTAAACCATAAGAAAAGCAATAAAAATCTGCCATGATAATGCTGACCTGCAGCACGTAGGTAGCATCATTTTTATTCAGCCATGAATGCTGTGAAAATGATACCCATAAAACCGTGGTAACACAATTGTGTTTATTCCAATTCCACCCGATTCCGATTTACAGTATATTGTACAAATCGAGCTATTATGAAGTACAATTTATCCCCCAAAAACAAAAACCTTATATTGATCTGAGAATGAAAAAATAAAAAAGTTATGGTTTTTGAAAGATGGAGAGTACAAAACAAAAAGCTGTGGCAAGAAGGGGTTAATCCAAAGTGAAAACTATTACAAATATGCAAACTGCTTATATCTTTATGACTTCATAAAAATCAAAAGTGACCAATGTTAGACTAATGTTACCTCTAGATTGGTGTTGAATCACCCGGGGTCTCTTAGTTTTGTTTGACTTTTGAGGACTAAATTCAAAAACTGTAATTTACTTTATTGTCTCCATATCCAAAAATACTGTCACCGAGAATCCAGAGATCATTGTCAGTGATATACAGTCCCTTTTACTGAAATGTGAATATCCAGTATTGTAAACTGCGACCATACCACATATTTTATTTTCCCACTTTTCAATATTTTTGGCACACATTATCAACTTATGTCCTCATTTTACGTGGACTTGGCATAGCTACGTGACATATTTTGTTTATTACATATGCCAGCTGTTATGCCTACATCTGTCATCTGTACTATCTTCTGAATGAAATCAATCCAGCATCTGTTCACACAATTCCCCAATTCATTACATGGTTCTACTTCCAATTTTTCATCACGATTACATGTGAGTCTGACACTGACTAATAAGCGTAAACCAGCTGATGGCATAGTAAGAGTTCAACATGTCTTGGATTGGAAAATGTAACTTATGGTCTGTTATAACATAAGTCATGTGAGCCTCAAATGTTTCGGTGCCACTAGTAATCCTAGTGACCTATGTTTAGCTTGAATGGGTAGCAGCTATTAGATACCATGCTGTATTGTTAGCATTATAATGTACATCTGAGACCCAAAACATACTAGTGATCTTTATGGCCTTGGTGTCCTCCATTGTTAACAGCTTTATTGGACTAAGCGTTTGGCTTTGGCCAAGGCAAAAGGGTCTGGGGCAGGGAATCCTTGTCTTTCAGCCAAACTTGCATTAAAGCACTTAACCCATTTATGCCGGAGGTTACATAGTTACATAGTAGATGAAGTTGGATGGAAACATCAGTCCATCAAGTCCAACCTATAACCCTACAATCCCCTACAGGTTGTATTTTTTGAAATACTCTAGGCATAAATGGGTTAATCTCACAAGCCATAAACCCCTGTTCTGCCTGTTCTAAGCCACAGTGTGAAGAATTCATTACTATAACATCCTAATAAAACCTTATTAGAGAATTATACCAGTCAGGTAATAATTAATTTATAGTATTATCTGCGCGCTGTGCATACAATATCTCAAGTTGAAATGAAATCATCATCTAGATTGTCTCATGGGTAAGATACATTAATACAGTTCCATATCAATCACGATTAACCATTTGGCATCACTAAACTGAATAATGTAGCAACAAATTATAATGAATTAATTTATCCATTAGCAAAGTAAATCGCCGCTGAAAAGAACATATAATTCCAAAATATTTCAGCATTTCTTTAGAAATTTTTGAAAGAAAATATTTAAGTTTTTCTCCATTTTTATAGCAAATAAATTAGGAGGATTCCTTAGCTTGATCAGGTTAAAGTGAAGAAGTGTAATCTCACCTCTCCTGGTCTGGAGATATCTGGTGAAAATTGCCCTTAAATGATCCTTTTGGTCTCCATTTCCATCAGCTCGCTGGAAGGCTTTTACCTGGCCAGATGAGGCACGGATATGTCTTGGGTGATGTAATAGGTTTTGCTCTTCTATTTCACGGGTCCCTAGGTCTTCATTCATAGTTTGCTGTCCTGTTGAGATCGCAGACAGCACTGCAAGTAACACACAGATGCATATTCCTCTGTACATATCTAAAAGGAAGTCAGAAACCATGATACATTTTTAATTGACTCAAGAAGCACATAGTTCCATAAATAATTGATAGCATTAAAAATATTGTAAAAAAAAAAACACGTATAACCATAGGAACTAATCCCCAAACAAATATAGTCCAAATCTGTATTCACGTCGTATCCAAAGTAACAGATGCGGCAGAGCTAAATGTGTCATTTAATAAGATTCACTATAATATCTTAATACGTCACCAGTTTTTACATAGAACAGGTACATACAATCCAAACATTGTCTTAAAGGAAAAGAAGAAAATACTACGTACGAACCACTAACTGTCTAATAGTTAAACTCCATGCAGGGTAATAGAACTGCTGAATCTGTATATATGAGTCTAACATACCAACATACAGCCTATTAATATTTAATGACGGTCTCACAGTTCAACACGACAAGAGAAAAAATGAATAAATCATATAAAAAACTGACCACGTAGACAGATAACACACAACTATCACAAGAGGATATGTTCTGCACAGTGCAGGGTTATAGACAATGGTTGTTGCATGTATGATCATGTGTCTAGGACACTGACATGTTACGTTGTAAGTTTTGTCTGAGACAAAAACATGATACATTGCAGTTGTTAAATTCTCATGTGCACATAGAAGTTTATTTCGAATGTCCTAATGTCTTTGTCCAAATAGAATAATATAAGACACATCAATTTATGTGAGAAATAACTTTTGTACCATATGTTGGCATGATATATTAGATTATAAAGTGAGACACAACTCTACACTGTCAGGACTAGTAGAGAATGAACTGACATAAGAATGCCTATGATATTTACAACGGTACATAATCCTATAAATGATTCAAGCTTGTGATATGTCACTATCATTTGGTGAATAATCAATATAATGCTATGGCTCTTCTATACATTGTAAGGATTCTCGAAATGTAAAATGTTGATAAAGCCCCTATAAACTTACAGCAAAATTGCAGATCACTGCAGATCCCTGGTCGCCCAGTGGTTAGCTGCTATATACTGACCTCAATATGTTAACGTTGAGCCATATTGTTATAGAATGTCCTACCTGGTAACTGCACCTGTTGTAATGTACAATATGATATGCCAGCTCTATTAAATAAACAGCCTTGGCATATTTTTACAAGAGAATTTCATATAATATATAATATAATAAAATATAATATATTTTGTACTTCTTTTTGACATCTTTGCCTTTATTATAGGTAATTTATAGCTAACGTACGTGCTGAATATTTTGCTATGTGTGCAAGTTATAGTCATGATGATAAATCTAATAATCACGATTGTGTATTTGTTATATTTGACATTTACCAGTATTGTAACTGAAAGTGAAATAAGGCAGAGTATAAATAAAATACAACATGGCAAGTACCAGAGCAGTGTATAGAAGACATATTAATAATAAAGACATTGTTATGCTAGACAAAATGATCTATTCCTCTATAATATTCATATGCGTCTTATGATCCAACACTTTTGTCTACAGGTGACAGTAAAAGAAATGGTCTTATTTTAGCAGCATAACCTCACAACCCTCAAACAAAACATAGTAAATCTACACGTTCTATAAAATGAAGTCTCTAGATGAAAAAAAAAAATCGCTATAGTTAGTTAATGAGAAATTCTATCTCCATTGGAGATCCTAAAACCTATGAACTTCACAGTAACTTCACTTTACTAGGTAATGCTGCAATGTTGTCTGATTGTTTAGTTTATCACATGCACAATAAGTCCCTGTATAGTAGATTCCATTACCTGAGTAGTATGTCTCTATAAATACATCATTGTCTGTCTCTTTATGGTATGCACACACATATTCTGTGCTAGTGAATAGACCGAGTACTCACCTTTCAGACAAGATCTGCTTTTCCACAGCAGAAGCAGGAGAGGGCAGTGCTCAGTGTGCAGGAATAGTTATTGTGCTCTTGGCTGCTGTGCTCAGGCTTATATACTCCCTTATATACTCCCCTCTCACTGTCATCTGTTTGCACAAGCTGATGCAAACAAGGGCTCACCAAATCCTCAGCAGGATGCCATCAGGTCATAAGATTTTCATGTCACTCCAGGCGAGTCCACAGATAGACCTCTTAACATCACTAACATCCCACCTTTTGGTTACTCTACCCCAGGCATTATACACATCATCCCTGTATTATACATTTAGACTGATCAGCCCTGGACATTAAGTATCTTATGTAGAGGTTACATAACCTGAGAGAACCTCTGCTTTCATGTCTTCACTGTTAACATCTCCTTTACTAGAGAACCATATGATATATAGATAGCTAGATTAACAAATAAAGCTTATTAGAATGTAAAAAGGACCAGATCCACAAATGTGGATAATAGATCATGTCGCCTTAAGGTGTAGCATAGATAGAGCAACACATAGTATCATCCATCTTAAAGAAATAGAACAATGTGCTGGACAAGTAGTGTCCTCATTGTCAGCCATATAATACATCTCAAGCTCATGCCAGATCCCAATTACATAGCGAGTGGAAGGTTTGAGATTTTGCTCTGAAACATTTTATTTGGTTGACAAAGAATTCTCCTCATTGAACACGTCTTATCCAGAACAATACTGTATTTCTTTGATTTGGATGATTCTGCGTATTGCATACTGCGTCTGTGTAACACCTTGGTAGTAAACTGAATATTCTGCTCTTTTGAATTAAAACCACATCAGAGATATTGCTGTATTAACTCTTGTCTGGCTTTTTATCCCGTTTTCTAGAAAGTACACACGATGTTTAAATATACTCTGTTACTGTGCATGTGGGCATTGCTTGTGAAGAGACTAGATCAAGGCTATTGATGAGATTTAATAGTTTTTTTTCTGGTCAGCACAGTATTTTTTTTTATACTGATGACCTACTCTCAAGTCTGTTAAAACTATATGGGACTAATGCCTGCACCCCACCCTGACCATCTGTTCTAGGCCACCCCTGGTAATGGCACCTATAGAGAAAACCGAGTTACGCTAGGTTCACACCTGCGTTCATGTCTCTGTTCTACGGTTTCTGTCTTCTGCATGGCAGAAGACGGAAACCATAGACCGGGTCCGGCCGTGAGCGGCGGTGAGCGTTTTAGGCTCTCCGCCGCGAAACCAGATTTTTTTATCCAGACACAGAGTACTGCATGTCCGACTCTGTGTCCGGATTATAAAACCCGGTTTCGCGGCGGAGAGCGCAAAACGCTCACCGCCGCTCACGGCCGGACAGCTTTCTCACCCATTCAAATGAATGGGTGAGAAAGTCTCCTGCAGGTTTCCGTCTCCTGCATCTGTTTTATGCAGGAAACGGAAACCTGCAATAAGGACAGATGAACGCAGATGTGAACGAGCCCTTAGAAGTAGAAGGCTTCTACTACTGCAGCCCACTTCCCATTCATGGAATAGAAGGAATCTTTGGCACCACTGCTATAAAGAAGATGGAGCCTTCTGCTTCAAGTGCTGTCCCCTGTATAGGTTTTGGCACCAGAGTTTGCCTGGAACAGCTGATTGGTGCAGAATCCAGATATTCCAGCCGATTTGATACTGATGACCTATCCTGATATATCATAAGTACAAATAATGCTCCACAGGCAAGAAAATACTTTTAGATTGAACCTATGGCATTGAAGATGTGGTCCAGTCTACTAGCATG
Organism: Leptodactylus fuscus; assembly: GCF_031893055.1. Lineage (NCBI taxonomy): Eukaryota > Metazoa > Chordata > Amphibia > Anura > Leptodactylidae > Leptodactylus > Leptodactylus fuscus. The sequence continues at coordinate 158,745,108 of NC_134268.1, forward strand.
ATCTTTTAGAGCTGGAGGAGCTGAGCAATTTTGTGGAAAAGATCAGTATACTGTATACTATTGATTGAAATCCCTGCTGTGCTTTTGTATCCAGTCAAAGGTCCAAACCAGTGATTGACAGCTGTATCTGCAAGCATGCCCAAACAGGGAACGCTGCTATCATTGAGTGAAGCCGCTCATGGACTGCTAAGCCCAGAATGAGCCACAATTCCAGTCACTATGATACCAGTTATAGTCATTTTTTTTTCCGACAAAACATCATTCAGAGCTACCTGCTGTATGACATATCTTTAGTCTGTACATTGGACAATCAATAGATTAGATAGTCATTAGATAGGCTCACATTTGGTAACAAGTTCTCTTTTAGAAAGTGAGCATGACGGTAGAGCGGATCAGATATAACATGGATGCCTATCCCATGATGCGCCTCCTGTTTGCTTGTATTACTTAAAGGGGCTCTATAAGCAAAATTATCTTTGGGCCTAATCTGGAGAGGAATGCCGTGAACTGGATGCCGGTGCACTGCATCGGCATCCCGTCGCGGCTAGCTGCGCGGAAGTGTTCATATGTGAATGCAGGATATATAAAGAGAAGTACTTACATGTACTGATGTAAATACAGAACTTTGGTTGTGGTAGAAAGCTTCTATTTAGCAATGGCGTCACACTATGCCAGTCTTTCTTCCCGCCCTCTCCTCCCCCTCTACTTTCCGGAGTCTGTAATTCTTACTCATGTGAATTGCTGTCCTTCTAGAAACAGATATACATTAGGAGAATTGTTAAGAGACACGGAGTCTGTTAACCCTTGCTCTGTCGTTTTTGACAGATTTGATTGATTTACTTGATTTCTCATATTCTGTCATATTTCATGAATTTGTCATGTTCCGATGATTTATGGTTGAATGTGTAATTACTTCCAGAATACATGGCTAGTTGTTATGGATAATTAATTTTTTACATAAATATCAAATCTCACTATGTATTTATAAGACCTTCATGATGAAATATGTATTGTTGAATTATATATTTTTTTACATAGAGCTGCTTTTTTACATAGACTAAATATAAAATGTGACAATTATTCATAATCACAGTTAACACACAGGTGACAATAACGCTTAGACTTTATTCACACTTCCACATTATGGCTTTGTATGGTAGTTGCATATTCAGTTTAACAAATCACATCACATTGTATTCTGGGAAAGCCAAAGGATTTCTTGCACTCCCATGATTAGATGTGATTCCTTACATAGCACTGTATATATTACATGCACACAAGGCTATCTTGTAAGCCCTCGCGGGCAGGGCCCTCTACCCCACTGTGCCAGTCGGTCACTGTTAGTATTATATCTACCTGTATATTCTGTGTATTGTATGTAACCCCCAAATGTAAAGCACCATGGAATGAATGGTGCTATATAAATAAACAATAATAATAATAATAATAATAATAAATAATAAGATTAAAGCCTAATTGTAGATTAATAAAAAGATGTAAATGACGAATGATATTTATCCATTTTGTTATTTTTACTTTGCAGGGGAACAATTGATACCAATCTATTATGATGTCTATCATTTTCTAGCTCCCAATGGAAATAATTAGTAAACTCTCCAACATATTTACTCTGGTGATGTGCAGGATAAGTGGAGGAATATGATGTCTATGTTATGTATTATATTATTATATTATAATACAACATTTGCTAACCTTTTTATCGTGGTAATACGTCTGTAATGCTTTCTCTTCCCAACTAATGATGACCTAACTAAGGCATCCATAACTGTAATAGGTAAGAAACATATCTATGTTGACTATGGATGCCTATGAACATCAGGTGTAGTACAAAACATTAAAAAGGTCACAACACTAAAGTAACACAAGCCCCCCAGGGCTTTGATAATAGGATACCTGCCTTATAACATTCCCATCCTTATTGTATTTTATTGAGTGCTATAGTTAAGCTTATTTTAGTTTTTCATTTCCATTTTGTCCTCTTCAAGAGCCATCATTTTTTCATTTTTCAGTTCACAGAGTCACATGATGGCTTATTGTTTGTGGAACAAATTATACTTTGTAATGGCGCCATTCAATATCCTGTGCAGTGTACTCGAAAACTGGCAAAAAATTCTGAATAAAGTGGAATTGCAAATTTTTTATGGGTTTAATTTTTTTATAGCATTCAATATACAGGTATGTTAAAAATAACATGTTACCTGTATTCTTTGGGTCAGTGTGATCACAGCGATACCAAATTTCAGTAGTATTTTTTATGTTTCGATACCTATTAAGAAATGAAAAAATTAGCAAAATAGAAATATTTCTTTGTGTCGCCATGTTCTTACACCTGTAACTTTTCAGATTTACATGTATGGAGTTGGGTAAGGTGTCTTTTTATGCGGGACAAGATGTTGTTTTTATTGATACTAATTTGGGGATGGTCTGCTGATGCGGGTGTTGGCTGTATTATACAGCTGGTATCCCCAGGTATGGAGAGTGCTCAAGTCCTGAGCCCTCTCCATACATCCCCTGCCACCTAATCAAGTACGTAATTTTGTACAAGGGGGTTAAAGGTTTGGCCTGACTATTGCTACTATTAACATTGGCACTGTACAGGGGTAATACTGCACACATCTTAGCCACATTGTTGACTTTGGAACTGTATTTATACAACTGAATCACCATAAACGTTGTTAAAAAAATGAAACAATGAAGCATAATGTGTCACATGTATATAAAGTAGTTGATAGAGCTATTTGCAAATTTCTCACCAAGTTTCTCTTACATTTACTTACTAGTCTTGTTCATAATTAGTGTTTCCGAATAAAGATTGGTCAATGCTAAAACTATTAGTTATGCAATGTCCATAACACATATTATTCATATACTGTATTTATCTGACATCTCAAGACATCGCAATGCCATTTTGTTATTTTCATCTGCCATAGGATCAGAACAAAAGGCTGAACAATTGACACAATGAAGGTTGGAGATAGAGCACCTTCCATTTGCATCCGTCATCTTTCGCTCTAATGGTTGTTTATTTTTTCAATGAAAGATAAAATACTGAGCTCAGGACTTAAATAAAAAATCAAAAAAAGTCAAGCCCCTAGGATTCATGTAACATCGATATGGAGAACCCTATTGTTGTCAGAGGTCATCAGACTAGTTGACACCATAATGCTGTAAGAGAAGATTAACATCACCATAACTGATACTGTATTACATTTCGGTAAGGTGTGGGCCCCATGGATTAACAGGTCACATCTGTCATATTGTTTGCAATTATAACCCCCGGCAATGCCAAAAAAACTGTCACTCAAGACATGATAAATGTGCCCCATAATGGCTAAACATGACGTGAGTAGACTTTGCGTACAGTGAGTAAAATCTAATCTCCGTTTCCTGGATATAACCTTTAATGATACATTTGTTAGTGTAGGGGTCATATAGTTGAAAGAGGCGTCACTTGAAACAGTCAAGTCTGGATAGATTTCACTGTTTCTATGTATGCACTATAAACACAAATAGGATTACAAGCATTACAATAACTAGTATTGGCTTTCCAAGCCCTGTCAGCATCACACATCATGTATCCTTACTAACTCTTGCGGCGTCATTTCCAGCACAGTGAGAATGCCTGGCTGGATTAAGCATCTGAAAATCTATACAGAGCTGCTTCATTTTAATCACTGTCCAGCAGGATCACACAGCAATAAGCATCATCATTGTGAGCTGTTACATTCTCTTGAGAGACAGATTAAATCCCTTCTCCAAACATGACATTATCATTTACTGCGCTCTGTAAGATCTATAATGTTGACACAGCAAGCAGCCTCTTTCCTGATGTGTAATCCATTTAAGCGCTCTTCATATCCCCAAATCAACCGAATGCTACCCACTCATGAACATATCTGCACATTGATCAGGAAGGCCACTATCATTAACAGGTGTTTCTTACAAGATCATTATAGTTAAGTCATCAAGCCAGTAAAATTCAATGGGCACAAGTAAATCAAACCATCTATCTTAATTCTGGATTATTTTGTGAATATTTACTTTATATCGCACCATTATCCTAATAGCAAATGTCTCGCTGGAGACAGCCACAGCACGTAAATATTTCAAGGTTGAAAGCTTTATTCTGACACTTGACTCCTTATTTCATATATCGTGTTTAGTGCCATTGTATTAAATGTTACTTGCATGAATATAGGAGAGAATCCGACTGGAACTGTCCAAGGTGCTGGAATGAAATGGGACTGTCGGGGGAGTCTGTCAGGCCCTACATGCCTCCCAAATCAATAGTAAGATATAAATAATAATAGGAGCAGAGACCTAACTATGACACAAAAATAATATTTTTTACGAATATGCAAATTAGCCGACAAGTGCAACAGGACAGGGGCAGTTTGTCAGAGAGGAATCAGACCTGCCCCCATTGCACTTGCAGAATGACTTGCAAATCCATAAAAAGATGATTATCTCTGCATTGCTTAATCTGTGGCTGAAAAGATGTGATTCTACACCTGCTAAAGACCTATATGTGGTACTATAGTTTGGGGGGCATTTTAGACCTGACAGAGTCCCTTTGAAAGGAGTCTGTCAGTAGTTTTAAGCCTGCAAAATTGCTGCTAGCACTGTACAGGACAGCAGAGCAGTGCAGTACAGCCGAGTTACATCACAGGCATCTCTGTGCTCTGACACCAATCTCTTTCCCTATGCATTTCAGGAATCATTAGCGGTGTCCTTCCATATTCACTAAAGTACTTCTTTCCCTGAGGAAGGAAACTACTAACAACTTCTGAAACACAATGGCAGGCATTGGAGCACAGACATGCAGCCTGAGTGCCAGTGACGTCACTTGGTGAACATGTTCTTGAGTTTACTACTCCAACACTTTTAGTGCACACATGGGATACTTCTGAGCACTTTTGGATATACTAATATATCACGACCACCTTTATATGAGACTGTCCTACTATCTACTGCAAAGAGAAGATATGCAAACGGTAAACAGGCAGCTGCCAGTGGAAGACGAGCAGACTGCAGGTGCTTGTTTGACAAATGTCAAGAATCTAAACATGGCGCCCATTCAGAACATGAGCGCCATATCTGGTGGGTCTCTGCTTCTTTACACATCAGCTTGTATTGTATTGTCAATGATTGAAAAAAAACTCTGACCACGCATCTGTGAGGTTACTGTGAATGAGCATGCTCCCTCCAGATACCAAATCCCTCCCTTCCTTGAGAAAGATTGTAGGGGCTGTTTGATTACTACAGCAACTGGGAGCCTTGGAAAGGCCACCATGTCAGTTACTGCTGTATTACTATTGAAATCTACAGTGTATGGAATAACCCAGTGATTGCATGTTAATGCTCTCATGGGGGAAGGGGAAAGGTGCTGAAATGAAGTTAAAATAATTATGTATTTAAAAAACACATAGCAATTCTAATCATCCCCGTCACAATTTTACAAATAAAAATAGACAAAAGAAAATAAACATATTGGGGTAGATTATAAACTTTTTTTTTTTTTAAAGCAATCATTGTTGCTAATAGCTTTTATTTTTCAGTCGCAGAATATGACTGAAAGCCGCACTGTGATTAGTTGCTTTGCTACTGTCTGAACTATGAAAATATTAAAGTATTTCTCCTCTATGGTAAATACCATAATGAGGGGGAAAAAAAATCTAAAAAAAACTAAACCGTTTTTTGTTGCTTGTTCTCCACACAAAAAATTGAAGAAAAAGTTATCAAAACACCATACACTCCCCAATAATATCATCTAAATATAAAATAATAAAAATTTTCGTAATAAAACTACAACTTCACATAGCTCCATAGTCAGAAATATAAAAAGATATATAAATATGATATTGTCTTGATCAGACCTGGGCAAAGCACGGTCCCCGGGCCATATCCGGCCCTCTGACTGATTCAGAACGACCTGCATAGCCTGTCTAGGGAGGCGTGTCTTAGTGACGGCAGGACAGTGCTAGAAGATGGAGATGTGTCGTGTGTGTCATAAGGTACTGAGAGGGGAATGTGAGATGCAGGGTGGAGTGTGTGTGTGTCTATATGTGTCTGCCTGTCTGTATGTGTGTGTCTGTGTGTGTGTGTGTGTGTGTGTGTCTCAATAACCTAGGGGCAGAGATGGAAGGGGAATGTTATACTAGGGCAGAGCTGATGGCATATGGAGGGGGGACATGAAACTGCAGGCAGATGGAGGGGGCACTTAAATTGGGGGGACATTAAACTGGCAACAACTGGAGGGGGCATTAAACCATGGAGGTAGCAGGAGGGGGACCTGTCTGCCTCTAGTTGCCCCCAGTTTAATGTCACCCTCCAGCTACCGTACAATTTAATGTCTGCTTCCAGCTGCCCGATTTTAATGTCCCCCTCTAGTTGCCCCCATTTTCATGTCCTGCTCCAGCTGTCATTAATTTATTGCAACCCCTCCAACTACCCCCACTGTTAATGTCACCCTCCAGCTGCTCCAGTTTCATGTCCCCTCTAGTTTCCCCCAGTTTATACTGGGGCACCAGGAGAGGGACTTAATACTGTGGGGCAGTTGGAAGGGAACATTATAATGTGGGGACATATCATGTACGGGTGACTGTAGGAGGATTATACTGTGTGGGGGCACATGGAAAGATGATTGGGAATGGGCGGAGTCAACGTAGAAGTGGGTGGAGCTAAATTTTCCACGGTGTGGCCCTCTAGCATAGTTTCAATTTGTTATGCGGCCCCATGGGAAAATTAATTGCCCACCCCTGGTCTTGATTGTACTGACGCAAAATGAACATTGTAAAAACAAGACTAGTAAGAAAATGATACAACTGAGTTTTTTCAATTCCATCCCATTATTAATTTCTTTCCAGTTTTTTAGTACATTGTATGGCGTGTTAAGTGACATCATTGGGAATTATTATTTGTCCAGTAAAAAACAAGTCTTCATTCGGCGATGTTGATGGAAAATTAGTGTTATGGCTCTTGGAGGAAAGGGAAAACTAATTCAAAAACAGGAAAATTGCTGTGTCCTTAAGGAGCTGTCTGTAGATATATACATTATGTATATCTAATAGTAATGGATGCATGTACACTATATAAAATACTGTATATGTTTATACATAGTTTATCATTGTTTTATTTGTCTCTCTATTTCAATAGTTTTTTCTTAATATAGTAATGTGAAGTTAACCACAAATATTCTCAGAAGAAAAATATTGATTATACAAAGCTCCGGATAGTGCAAATAAGCTACCCGGGCTAGGCGCAGAGCCATGCGCCCAGTCACTCTTGCCTTACGAAAGGCACAGATACGCTAGCAATGGGACTTCCCCTTCCACGTTATGTGCACTATCAACAAAAAAGACTACATCTTTTGGTCCCTGAGGAGAGGTCCCCACATCCTGTGCATGAAGGACTCCAAATGGATGATCCAGAACCAGCTGATCCTCTCGCCCAGAGACCTTTGTGTGCATGCACCCGAAATGCAAGCAGTTGTCAGGCCCTCCTCAACCTCCACCTCCTACTGAGGCCCCCAGGCACTTTTGATAAGTACCGTATTTTTCGGACTATAAGACGCACTGGACTATAAGACGCACCCAGGTTTTAGAGGAGGAAAATAGGGAAAAAAAATTTGGAAGCAAAAAATGGTAAAATATTTAATATATGGGAGTTGTAGTTTTGCAACAGCTGCAAGGCCACATTGACAGGTGACCCTGCAGCTGTACGGGGACGCATAGAGTGTTTTTTTTTTGCGGGGCCAGAAGTACTTTTTAGTTATACCATTTTGGGGACTATATATTGCTTAGATCACCTTGTATTGAAAAAAAAACCCGGTGGTTTATGATATATGATTTTCTACTTTTATATATATATATTCTAGGGACAGGAGGTGATTTAGAACTTTTATTTATTTCATATTTTTATTATATATTTAAAAAAATTTTTTTTTTTTTTTTTTTTACTATTTTATTCCTCCCCCGGGGGCTTGAACCTGCGGTCGCTTGATTGCAAGTCCCATAGACGGCAATACAACTGTATTGCCGTCTATGGGACATTCTGTCTATTAGTATTACGGCTGGTCCTAGGCCCAGCCGCAATACTAATATATAGCAGTGACAGGCCTGGGAGCCTCATTAGGCTCCCGGCTGTCACCCGAACAGGTCGGCTCCTGCGATATCGCCGCGCAGGAGCCGGCCTGCAACTCCACAGGTACGAGGCCGGTGGGGACCAGCCCCGGGGGAGAAGGGGCCGCTGATACTGACCCGGCATCCGCTGTACTAGAGAGGCGGGTGCCGGCGAGGGATAGACGCCAACACAGGTGCCGGGGTCTCAGACATCGCTGCGCTGCCCTGCATGAAGCCAGCGGCAGGGGGGACGGAGGAGTGGAAGAGCATCGCCGCTGCCGCTGCTGGCTTCATGCAGGGCAGAGGAGTGCAGCGATGTCTCAGGCCCCGGCGTCTATCCCTTGCCGACATCCGTCTCTCTATTACGGCGGATGCCAGGCGCCACATTCAGACTATAAGACGCACCCTTCTTTTCCCCCCAAATTTTGGGGAAAAAAAGTGCGTCTTATAGTCCGAAAAATACGGTATATGGCCACGTGCCTTATTTCGTTCTCAGATTTCTCATTATGGACATTGAGATTATACTGTATTTCTGTAATCTCTGATTTTTGGCCTTGGTCGCATAATATTGCCTTGCGTGGCCTTTGTTTCATCATTGTATTTTTTATAGTCACTATTCAAGTGCTACTGTTCTTATTTTTGCACTACTTCTCCATGGAGGTTCCTGGAATTATAACATATACCCTCTAGGAACCTATGGAACTTAGCATTGTCCCTATTGCTCTACTGGGGGGTTGACCGTGGCGGTGTTCCCCATGTCCCACCTATGCCCTTTGCATTTTAAGATCCATTGCACATCATCCCCTCATGGTGTGCCACCCTAATTCGAAGTTTTTTGTTATTGTCCTATGTCCTATGTGCAAAGTGTAGGTGAAAGGCGAGTGACCTTACTTAGGACACATTAAAATCAAATAAAGTTTATTTAAAGTTATTTAAAACCCCAACTTGATTAACAAAAAAAGAAATCCCCCCTCAAAAACCAAGATAAAGGGGGCCACACGGTGGCTCAGTGGTTAGCACTGCAGCCTTGCAGCGCTGGAGTCCTGGTGTTCAAATCCCGCCAAGGACAGAAAACCATCAGCAAGGAGTTTGTATGTTCTCCCCGTGTTTGCATGGATTTCCATCCCATATTCCAAAAAAGACATACTGATAGGGAAAAATGTACATTGTGAGCTCTACGTAGGGCTCACAATCTACATTTAAAAAAAACAAACAAGATAAAGTAAGGAGAGAGAGCTGCGTATTAACTGCACCTCGATATTAAATGTGCATAGATTCCTAAAATATTCAACTAGCGCCTATCTCCCCTCAATAGGGTGTTCACTAGATATGTAGTGTAGCTGAATGACATGTACAAGCTTCAAGGGAGTTGTCCCTATATCCTTACACAGGTTCACTTAATTTGTAACCCAACCTAATAAATCTCAGCCTAACATTTCACAGAGACCCACTCCTATCTAAAAACTTTACAGCACACATTTCACCACTGGAGTCCATTCCTATCACCAACGGATCATCAGAGGAAAACTAAGTCTGTATAGTAGGGGAGCCTAAATTCAATCTTGTTGCAGATAAATGTTAGAGTAGCATTTCCCCCTCTCCCATGTCGGCACTAGTATCTGGCCGCACGGAGCCGTGGAGATATTGGCCTGTATATAGCCCAAAGTCCGCCCCCTCATCGCTGATTTGTCCAAACCTGATGCTCTGTTGCACCCATCCCTTTCTCCCGGCCAGGATGCGGGCCTCAAGCATGCGCACTGTGGCCACTAATCAGGTTCGCAGAGAGGGACCCAACCTCCGCTGAAACTCTGCCTATCAGCATAAACAAAGTCCCCAATCACTCGCTAGATTAACCAGCGTGGTATCACGCAGATGAATAAACAGGTAAGTACAGCTTCACATTGAACACCAAAACCAGAAGACCATGCAGCGATGTCAGTGAAACCCCCGTTAGACATATAATATATTGATGAACCGGAGGATGTTAACTTAGAATAATTCACTATTGAGTCAATGGGCTGACAAAATAAATGATTTATGAGGCTTCCTTCTGTCATCTCCAGGATCTCAGGGTTGGGAACCTTGATTTCTCTAAAGTAGTCTGATGCAGGGATTTTAATTTCTTGGTTAATGTGACCCTATACTGCTCCTGGCCCTCTGCAGATAAACTCACCTATAGGGCAAAGAGAGAGATTCGTACTGCTCTCCAGTTCCTTAATGTAGCTGATACTTGGCGTGACTTCAATGAGAAGAGGAAAGATTATACCTACTTTTCTCAGATCACCACCATCAAGATCTGGTCATGCTTGAAATTGATTTCCAGACTCCCACTGCTACTCACTCCCAAAGGCGGATGATAGAAGTCCCCTTTCTTATATATATGGCATATTGAACGTTCTGCCCTCTGATCTCAAATTGGACTTTATGATGTCCTGGAAACAGAACTTGAAGACCTCCCGAATTCCAGCTCAATGGACCAATTGTTGAATTTCATGATCAAGGGCAGTTGGCAGGTCACCCTTATGGAGTCGCAGAACATATCTGGTTACTTCCAGAATGAATTGTTTTTATCCTGCAGTTTCACTTCTTTGCTTCCTGGGCTGTAGCTGTAATGCTCTCAGAGATACTCTTCATATTTGGTAGGCCTGCCCTTTGGCCTTTCGTTTCTGGATGTCCATCTTTAGGATGTCTCCTAGGACAATCAATCCCACTGACTGCGCCAGTGTTCCTACTCAGCCTTAAGCCAACTACTCTTCACACAATATAAATTGCTTCAGTGTATACTGATGGCTGCAAGAATCCATATCGCTTCCAATTGGAAGAAACTACGTCTTTCATTGATGGAGGTATTTGGCCATGTTGATGCGATCATTTTTCATGAAAAAGTCAATGCCACTAGTTCAGATACCTATCCACACTTCAACAAGGTCTGGTCTCCTTCATTTAATAGGTTCAATATTCCAGGTCTGTCATATTGTCTTCAGTTTTAATTGGTAACTGGATGCGAGTGTTATGTTTTTCCTTAGGCAGGGTCCCCTCCCCCCTCTCTCTCTCCCTGACTTATACACCTTGGTGCTGTTATTCTCTTCCCATCTCCCTCTATGTTTGTTGCTGGTTATATACAGTTTTACCCCTTTTCTTTTCGGAGTCTTAATATCTCGGATTACATTATTCTATCTTTGTATTATACAGTATTATGTACATCTTGCCTTATAGAATGTTTTTATTGCTGTCCTTTTTATACCTGCACACTGTACTTTTTGCTGTTATTCAATAAATACTCTTGAAACTAAAACATAAAAGAAAACTACAGTAAGGCTGGGGCCCCATGGACTGGAACCGCCACGATTTGCCCGCGGCAGAAAAGCAGAGTCCACTGTGGAGATCGCTGCCCAATACATGTCCAGCTGTCACCAACTAAGAGGAAGATGAGACTTCACGGATTGTTATACCCCAAATCACCCACCCCACCCCCCATACAGCCATCATCAACTAAGAGGAAGATGAGACCCCACGGACTGTCATACCCCAAATCACCCACCCCACCCCACATACCCACCACTCTCCCTCCCAACCCCAACTCTCCCCCCCTACTTTACTAGCTTTGGCAATGCCAAATATCTATTCGGACGTGCCAATAAAGCTTGTTTGATTCTTTGAAGTCATACCATGGAAAAGTAGTAGATGGCAGGTACCTTCCACTGAGGTGGCTGGTATCTACACAGAGATAAAATGGAAAGATCTGTGCCTGTTCTGTGTTCTCAACCTACTCTTAGCATTGGCACGCACTCCCCAATGCAAATCACTGACCATAACACTGATATGTGATTAAAGGGGTTGTCCGGGATTACCATAAAACCTTACATTAATCTAAATACCCTCCCCCTCCTACTTTCTAAATTACATTATTAATCAAAAATGCCTATTTACTTATATGTGACCAGCCCAGGGACACTTTCTGACTATCTGGTAATAATCCGTTTTCCTTTTTTCTGGAAACAGATCCTCACTACTACTCCCTTTCCCCCCTTCCCATCCACACCATCATACTTACCCATCTTCTTCCTGTCTAGGCTTCCTTCTCCGGGGAACGACAACTCCTTCTTCAGTGACGTCGGCATGTGCAATCGAGCCAGAGTTCTGGCTTAGCGCTGAAGCCGACAATACATCTCTATCGAGCTAGCTGGGATCCTACACAATAGACATGAGTTGAAGGCTACGGCACAGTGCTGCGTGTTCCCTGCAGAAGGAAGACCGGAAGAAGACAGGTAAAGAATAATAGGGTATGGCAGTGGGCTAAGTGAGTTAGGAAAGGCAGCCAGTGGGAGGAATAGCTAGGGAGATGGGGGAGGGGGTGGGAGGAGTGAGCTGGAGATAGTGTGAGAGACTACAACTACCAGAATACATTGCAGCCGGAAGCTACACACCAGGTAAACAAATGCAGAAGATACTAGGCCTTCCCAGAGAAACCCAGAAATCACTCAAAACACTGCTAAAGTTATATGGGTGCACTTGTTAACCCATTAATAACACTAACAGACCTTTTTTTTAAAAAAAAAAATTTTATTTATAAAATACCCTGTTTCCCCGAAAATAAGGCACCCCCTGAAAGTAAGACACCCCCAATAATAATAATCTTTCTGCGCAAAGATTGTATGAAGAAAACCATTGTAGCTGGCTGAACACTGTGCGCGATGTTCCGTGTGCACAGGTATGCCGGCTGCTGACGCCGCTGTGATACGTTGTATACACTGTTCCTGCTGCTGTTGGATGAGCTGGGAGATGCCCACTGTGTATACACTAAGCATCACTCTCCCAGCTCATCGCACAGCAGCAGGAAAAGTGGATACAACATACGGTATCACAGCAGCGGCAGCAGCAGCCGGCTTTCCTGTGCACACAGAGCACCGCACAGAGCGTTCAGCCAGCTGCAATGTTTTTCTTCATACAGTCTTTGTGCAGCAAGCACATCTCAGTATAGCGCAGTGGTGGCAGCAGCACACTAAAATAAAATAAGACATCCCCTGAAAATAAGACATAGCATATCTTTAGAACCAAAATTTAATATAAGACACTGTCTTATTTTCGGGGAAACACGGTAGTTTTTGCCCGGAAAACCCCTTTAAGGCCTAAATGTTGTAGGTGCCAATTTCATCAGCAGACTTGTAAGTAATTTGAGTATGTTGAATTACAAAAACATATTGGTTGGAAATATATAAATACATAGAAAAAAGTCACAATGAAAGTACTCAGAACTGTAACCTAAGCGTGAAATCCATTAATTGACAAATTGAGAGTTATCATTTTTATTTTAAATGTCACAAAGTGTTTGCATGTCACAAAGAGAAATTTGGTGCCTCTTTGAGTCTAAATTGCGAGTTGCAATATGTTCGTGCAAATAAGCCCAAAAAGTCACATATTCCTATTTTTTATTTTACTTTGGGCACTAGAATTCTAGAATGCAACGCTCAATAAATTGCTCCCATTGTTAGGACAACTTCTCAGGGACTACCAAACAGGTGAGACACGGTAAGTACTTATTTCTCTCACTATTCAAAGAGCTTCCATTTATAAAGAAAGCAACTCAAGTTGAAAATATGTCTTAGGAAAAAAACAGTTGCCGTACCTAATACAGAGTGCATGTGCTTTAAAGGTACATTGGACTTGATGCCCTTGATCTCAGTGTTGTGAGTCAAAATGTCATGAGGTTTGTTCGAATGTTATAAAACATTTCAGACTGGAATTACACTTTACATGTTATTGAACTGTACTTGAAATTGAATGCAAATCTAAAGTCGCCCATAGACTAGTGTCAATCCAGGTAAACAATGTGTGAATGGCTCAGCTCAGTGCATTGAGTTTCAGATAGCAATGTACCAAATGCAAAATAACCATTTGGCATTCTGTAAAGTATATGACACATGGCTAATGAGTACGTATGGTGTCTGCGAAAAATACGGATACAACACATTCTTGATGTGTGAATGAAGCCTTATACACATGGTGAAGAATATCAAAAGATCCATCATGAGTATAATATCTATATATAATATCATGTGTGAGGTTTAGTTGGTCTTGCACTTTTAGGATATACAGTTTGATACAATAGGCATTGGAAATTCAGGGCAATGACAACGTCGACAAACAGCAACTCTTTCTCTGGTGGACCTGGTCCATTATAGATTAGACAGACGGCCATTAATTGAGTAAATACTTGTAATCCTGCAGTTTCCAAGTAGCAGGCACTGCAGAAGAAATCTGCAATGGATGGCATAATTTCTGGCAAAATCCACTATTTGACGGGTCTAGAGCAGGGGTCCTCAAACTTTTTAAACAGGGGGCCAGTTCACTGTCCCTCAGACCATTGGAGGGCCAAAATATAGTTAAAAAGAAAACTATGAACAAATTCCTCCCCACACAGTATTAAATGCTACACAGCAGCCCCCTTCCCCACACAGTATTAAATGCTCAACATTAGCCCCCTCCCCACACAATATTAAATGCTCCACCGTACCCTCCCCACAATATTAAATGCTCCACAGTAGCACCCCTTTTGTGTGTATACACATACACAATTATACTTACCTGAAGTCCCATGAAGAGCCGCCGCGTGTCCTCCTCCTTCAGAATGCAGGCACTGATGACTTACATCATTGTGCCTGTGCCGGGGCAGAAGTCCCACTCAGCAGTTAGAGTAGGCCGCGGTCGCTCGGACTGTGGCCTACACTGACAGCTTTCAGCTGTATGTGCAGATGCACATAAAGCTGAAAGAAGGGATCGCTCACTAATGGGGAATCCTGTACCAGATTCCCCGTTAGAGAGTGATCCGGGTGACGGTACATGTCCCAGCAGAGAGGGTTCTGTGTGCCCTCTCTGAATGCATGCCATAGGTTCGCTAACATAGCCCTAGGACCTTCATTATAGGTGTGGTTCTTCCAGGGGGCCGGAATAATAATCTTGGCGGGCTACATGTGGCCTGTGGGCCGCAGTTTGAGGACCCCTGGTCTAGAGAGTAGTGGTAGCTCTCATATAATGGTGTCGTCTGAGATAAGTTTTATTATCTGATAAAGGGAAAAATACTGCAGCATTAAAGGGAAATATATACTGTCGGATTGCAGTCTTCCTTCTCAAGGTAAGTGCTACCTATTATTAACACAGATAAATGTTAATTAATTCACATAACACTTCACACAAGGTTGTGGAGGCTAATAGAAAATACAACAGATTATAGGCTTTAGAAACCTTGATTGACAAGGCATTTTATTATAATTTTATTAAATAACAGCCTTAATTACTCACGATAAAGTTATCTGACATATCCTAGAACAAAAGATATTGTTAACGTAACAAAAAATGTTATCTGTCAAGTGTATGTGATCTATGTGTAAATGATATAAATCAGCAGAAGTCTTCATAAGTATACACTACTAGTGCTCTATATGCTTTATAAAAGTGAGATATTATTAATTTAGTGTGGGAGTGGTGATGAGTCAGTTAAAGATGTGCAAACCGATTTCTAACAAACTGGGTTTGACCAGAATTTGTAAAGGTATTCTATCATTAGTATCCCGTTTTTAGATAAACCCACGTTGGAATAGCCTTAAGAAAGGCTATTCTTCCCTTACCTTTAGAAGTCTTCTCTGCGCCACTGTTTTGTATATATTCCCTGTTTCTTCATTATGTTAATAAGATTTCTCGCAGCACTGGAGGCATCCCCAGCACTCAAACAGCACTGGGGGCATCCCCTGTGCTGCTAGAAAACACTCCAGTGCCACCTTGTTCTTGTTCTTGTTCTCTGCCTCCACCTCTTCTTTCCTGTTCGGCCACAGGAAAAAGGCCGACTATGCTCACTGCATTACCAACTGTTTCTCCTACTCCTTCTCTTCCACACCAACATCAATTATTCATAAGGGAATGTGTGTCAGGAAACAAATTCATCCAGCGTTTCTGCAACTGAACTCACACCTGGCCAAGCTACTGATGGTGCAGTCACTGCTATACCACTTAGTGGCTACCACTGAGTTTCACCATGTGATGGCAAGTACTCAACCTCAATGGAGGATACCTAGCCACCATTATTTTTCTAGAAAATCTATCTCTGCTGTATATTACTATGTGTTGGAGAATGTTGGCCTTTTCTTGGATATGTCAGTCAGGAAAGATGCACACCGCCGTCAACAATTGGAGCAGCAATTATGGAAAAGGGTAATACATGTCTTTCATGGCAACAAAGCTAGGTTCTAGTTCCATCCCATTTGTACAGGTCCAGTGTTAACACTATGTAGGGACCATCCACTTCATCTGGATCCTCCAATTTGGACGGTTTCTCGCTACCATCTTCCCACTGGATGGCTCCTCGCCAACTCCAACTGATCTGCATTGTCAGCAAGAATTGCACCAATATTGTTGCTGTACTGCATTTGGGATGAATGACAGATTGCACCTGAATGGAGCATGTCTTTTATCTGGTGGTTCACCTGTATAGTGGCTTAAGAGTTGTTCCTCCTGGCCAGAAATGTCTCTGTGCATTGAAATGTGTTCTCATGTTGCAAAAAACACCCTATGCCATTTCAAGCAACAAAACGGTCTGCCTTTGCACTGCCATATCTGCAATATTCCAACTCAGTGGATCTGTGTGAGCAGTAGAAAATGGTGATTGATTATTACATGGAGCTGACCTAATTTCTAAATATGTCATTGCAAGCTCAAGGCTGCAGTGTGTTGGCTTCTCAAGCCTTTTGAAGAGGCCGCCAAATTTATTAGCAGGCACAACTGAGGCATCAGCGATCCCTCTATTGCCTAACTTACAGGAAACACACTTGTGCAAAGTGGGACAGAAGAAGAGGAACAGTTTCCACCTCTTATTCAAAGAGGAGGAACTCGGACTCCTAGACTTGAAGAGGAGGAGAAGTAAGACTCCCTTTGATGCAGGGGGTCCTTGATATGTCATAGAACAGGGGTCAGCGACCTAGGGCACTCTAGCTGCTGTGAAACTATAACTCCCAACATGCTCCATTCACTTCCATGGGAGTTCCCAGAACAGCAGAGTAAGTATGCATGCTGGGAGTTGTAGTTTTACAACAGCTGGAGTGCCGAAGGTTGTCTACCCCTGTTATAAACATACAGCCAGGGAAGTCAGCCATCCCTTATTTCTTCTAAGATGATGTTGATGACGACAATCATGCTAGTCAATAACACCAACCATGACATGACCTTAGGTTCTTGTACATGCTGGCAAGCAAGCACTGCTAACACAGTGACAAGCGTATTATTAGTATCAAGCAAAGGGATGACTACTGGATGGCCCTTAGACTGTCACTATAAAGCCAAAATGAGAGAACTATTCAGTGCTTCCCAAAGGGAATTAAAATTGGAATATTATCAGGGTAGACTGTATATTCTTCTTCCTGTAGTATTTAGGGAGGCCACTGCAACTGCCAGTTCCAAACATACCAAGGTGGCTCTTCATGCTCTTGGCCCACCTCACTCAGTTGCCGCTCCACCTCCTCTGCCAGTGCTACAGCTCCTAGTGTCAGGAGTTAAACAGCAGCAGCCAGGTCCAGTACAGTATCTGGAACATGATGAACCAGAGATTTTTCAACTTTCAGTGCCAACTAAAGCCACAACAGGCAACCGATACCCTCGCTGTCGTAATTAGAGTGCACCTATATCCCAGCAGCTAACTGTGAAATGTGGAATTCTGGGCCAATAAGTTAGAGCAATGGAAGAATCTGGCCCAGTTTGCCATGAGAGTTTTATCTTGTCCAGCCTAGAGAGTGTTAAGTGCCACTGGTGACATTGTGACAACTAAAAGGATGAAACTGTTCACCTTCAGTGTGAAAAAAATTACTTTTGTCAAAATAAATGATGCATGTATCTGTGAAGATTTACTGTACTTTACTGCTAATACTGTCTGCTACGCCTAAACAGCTCCCACCATTGCCACCACTCAGTCAGACATCTTCTGCTACCTGTTTTTTTATAAGATTCATAGCCACAACTAACACCACTTAACCAGATATGTCCTGCAGTCTAGTCCATCATATTCCACTATAGCACACTTCTGGTGTTTTGGCATCAAACAAACCAAAACCATTTTAATAATTTTGATTTCACATCTGCTTCAATAAAGGGATATTTTTTCATGGATTCTTTTTTTGTAAAGTGAAATTTTCTTCACTTTTCTAATAACAAGAAACGTGTAGCAATCAAAAGTCATCAAAATGGGCTAATTTTTCTATAAAACCATTGCTTTTTGTAATATAACCACCGTGTGTGTATACAAAAGTGGGAAAGCACCTTTTTTCCCAAAGAAGGGTAAGTTGTGGAGCATTTTAGTATAAAAGTGAGTAGCAGCGCAGTGTATGGTTAAACTTTGTATCCTCTGCTTACCATTTGTTTTTCCATAGACATACTGTACATGTCACTTTCTCTTTGACATAACAACAGAATGTGGTATTGGCCCAAGGGTCATGGATAGAGATGAGTGAACCGGTTCTGAGTGAACTGGATTTAACCTGGATTTTCCAAAAATCTTAAGAGACTTCAGAGTATAATAATTTCACTTCCGATTCTAAACTCTGACTGAAACAAACTAGAAGGTTGACTCGTCTGAACCTGAGATGATTCAGATCTAAAGAAGTTCACCCATGGAAATGAAGGACTTCTCTATTCAAAATCGGATGCCATATTTGCAGGCCCATTTCAATCTCTGCTATGGAGCTCCCTCTCTAATACCAGACAAGCTGATATCAAACTGAATATAAGTGTGTGCCACAATGAAAGCCTCATATCGCGTGCAGAATTCAGATTTAGATTATGTGTGGTGTGAATATGCATTGCAAGCTCTTCATCTTCTCCTGATTTTTTTAAAATTTTTTTAATATACACAGCTGTATAGAGTGTTACCACATATATACATTTAATAAAAATAAGTTACATGAGATATGTAATATAAAAAACCAAAAAACTTGATAGTCTTCAGTAGTTGATACCTTTTTAATGGCTAACTAATAATGATGACAGATTACGTTTCGGAACTCTCGGCTCCTTTCTCAAGTAAATTTAAAACCATTTCTGAAGGATGCATATTTATGTACAAAAAGGACATATAGGGATAGAATTCCAGGAGGAAGGGGGGTAGAGGGTTGTTAGTAATTGGTAGAAACAATGCAAACACATACAGGTTCTTATCAGTTCTCAGGGTCTCAGGTCAGTGATTTCTGTAAAATGGCATAAAACCATGTGACAAATTTAGCCCCCTCTCCAGTGTTGGAAGCAGGGTCATAAATTTACACTCATAAATGCGTTGTTCTTTCTTTGATTTGAAATTCCCTCTTAAAACCAAAATTTTCATGTGATCGGTGATGATATGATCCTCATTGCAGAAATGTTTGAAATGAGATATGTATGCATCATTTTCATAGGTTTGCTGGCAGTTGTCATTTTTTGGGGGAATAGAATTGGATATATATATTATGTTGTTTACCATTGTAATGTACTGTGCAATGCAGTGGTGACAGCTGAATATACTTGGGGGAGTTACAGTTTCCCTTTATACCAATAGACCAATGTGAATGAACTAATATTGTTGTTACTGTAAATAATAGGTCAAGAACAAATATTTAGTGTAATAATGGGTCAAAAACAAATAGTGGTCTCTGAGCTTTATAGCGAACATAATTTGCTGGTATCTAATATGTGTGTGCTGTTAGCAGAATAAAAAAACTTAAGAGAACATTAAAAAGAGAAATGAATAGGTGACTTATCACTAGCTTAAAAAAAAAATAAAAAAATATTATAATGAAATTCTACATTAAAAGATGTGTCATCGGGTAAATACATCTTTGTTGACCAAGTAGGAGGTAGCATGGATGCACCAGTTAGTGAGAAACGCAACTGAAATAAAGAGTTTTCTTTCCTTACAACAAATCCAGTACTATATACACTTTTCAGAAATATCAGTTAAACAATCCACCCTCCACTTTTTTTTTTTTTTTAGTACAAAAGCATTGTGTAATAAAAACAAAACAAAAAAAAACCCACATACGTTATCTGTACAGAAAGGTACTGAGCCCCAGGGATATGGAGATAAAGCACTTTCATTCTTTATTCAAATGAGGATCTTGGAGCACAGGGGGAGTTTTCTTCTATTACTGAGCACTGCTGCATCATCACTAAACACGCCCATCCTGCATTCAGCTCCTCCCCCTAAGAAGTGTGAGTTGATCCTCAGAGTGTCAGTTGATCCTCACACTGGGGACAAGCCATACCTTATGGTATGGTTTTTATTCTGTTAATAGCATCTACAGCACTATGGAAGTGTATTAAAATAGCTGGGGGCAATGACAGACTCACTTTAAGTGATACAGTCACTTTAAATACAGATACCTGAAGACATAAAAGGACAAAATAAAAATAATGTAGTAGAGTCTTGGAAATAATGAAAAATTGACTTCTGATTATTTCTAGTGTTTCATTGAATATAAATCCATAAGCAAACTCTCCCTAGTAGTGGCTAAAGGCAGACAGAATTTTATCATGTAACTGTAGATTAGATAACTTTGTATTATAGATAGATATATTTATATATTATGTGTTATAAACTTTTAGACACTGGACCATCCATACCCAACATGGATATAGAGATGAGCGAATACTATTAGAAACTGATGTTTCGAATAGCACGCTCCCATAGAAATGAATGGACGCAGCTGGCACCAGCGTCTGGCCGCTTAACCCCCTGCGTGCCGGCCGCTCCCATTCATTCCTATGGGAGTGTGCTATTTGAAACTGCCATTTCGAATAGTATTCGCTCATCTCTAATTTAATGAACATCATTACTAACCCTGCCATCATATTAAACCACAAAAACCACTAAGTGTTCACAGCCAAGCCACTGTAACATTTTTAAAAATTCTACTTTTTCCCATATAACTGCATTTTCCAAAATGTCATAAAGTCAAACTATGTGAAATCATTGAAGTACTTCTATATTGAAGGCCCTCCACCTCCATTTATCTATAACGCCTCAACAACAGTAATATTTGAACACAACAAACGTCTCAAGTTATTCTGCATTGATAAGCTTTCTGATCTCCCAATCGCAAACATTTCCCAAGTTACTCTATTACAAGCTCACATGCGTTCTAAACCAAAAGGTCTCTGTATATCAAATCCCTTCTTGCTTCTAGGTTTATGCTTCAAGCTTAAACCTTTGAAGCTGAAATGTATTTATCAGAATCGTAGCTGGACCTCTAATGAGAACAGAGGGAGATCAGGAAAGACTCACATCTGTCTCCCTAAGTGTGTGTATAAGAATAGAACTGAGCATTTTATTAGCAATCGACTTTTACAGATACATATTTTGCTAAAGTTTCGTTCTCAACAGCAACTAGACCTGAAAAGGATGGATAAAAATATAAGAATGACGGCTGAGATAAATCCCTGTACTTGAGCTTAACAGCCTGTCAGAGTATATCATTTCATTTAGTTTGTGTATAATAGCTTTACATAATAAGCAAATGTATGTTTCATTTTAATATAGATACAATTACAAGTAATGCACTTTTGTCTTCAGCTCCTATGCGACCGTAGTGTGATCCTGCAGTCATGCTCTTCCAACATACATTCAGATAATTAGCAAAATGTAGGGGAAAACATGGAAAGGAGTAAGAATCATTGAAATAATTAAACATGGGGTACACACAGTAGCCTGGAACCTTCCTTTCTTAAAGGAACTTACTTTTCATGATTGTCAATTAGTGTTTTTATACCTTATATTTTGTAAATATATACATCTGTAGACATAAAGACATTGTACAGCTAATAAGATATTACAATGCAGAAGATTCTGAGCCTAGAATTCATGGTGTAAGTGTGACAATAAACCTAGCATACAGTAGTGACATGCATAGTGCGTTTGCATGGCTATAATGGTGTCTGGTCAAACTTACTTTTTTTTTTTTCTTAAATGTAGATTGTGAACCCCATATAGGGCTATATTATTTACTATTATTATTATATATTATTACCTATTAATATGTCTTTGTAGAATGGGAGAAAATCCACACAAACATGGGGAGAAGATACAAACTCCTTGCAGATGTTGTTCCTGGAGGGATTTGAACCCTGGACTCCAGCACTGCACTGCAAGGCTGCAGTGCTATCCACTGAGCCACCGTGTTGCCCTAGTCAAACTCTTACTTTAAATCTCGTAGTGCTTCATCAAGGCTGTGGAAGAAGATTTTGATGTGTTCATAATATGTAGGTGACCTCTGCCCACAAGCTGCTGATTGGACGTTTTCTCCCTACTGCTGTGCAAAGTGAGAAAGCTGTCAATAAGCAGCAAGAGGTAGAGGGGCAGAGGACAGCTTTGCACATCATGAATATAATAGTACTGCTCACACACTGCAAGGCTTAAATAGTGTTTTACATCATGACATTGCAAAAATAATGCACATAGAGGTAATAAGTGTCACTGTCACTACTGGATATTGATTTAAGAGTGTAGTTGACAGGTTCCACTTAATTCTTTATTTATTGATTTTAGAGTAGGCACAAACACGGTAATAACAAACCACTGCCAGAGCGAAAGGCAAATGAGTAAAAACATTACAAGTAACCAATGCAGTTTCAATAATAGTGTAAAATATTCTGTATTTCGGTGAAACTTGTGACCACGTGTTGAGGCCTTATCATAATAGGAAGAGTCATCTTGTTATAATAACTTGTGGAGTTTAATTAAAGTCTTGAAGGAGAACACAGGAACAGGGAAAATGTCCAAAATAACAGAAATATCAGTCAATGTCTAAATAGCTTACATCTTCAGAGAAGTTAGGTTTATTCATTTGGATATCTTGTAGAGTTACAGATTGGTTCATGCTTGTCATCTGGTTGATGGACTTTGGCAGGTCACGACGTCCATGAATGACCACCTCTCAGGACCATCCACCCTGGTCCTCCCAAAGACATGTGTATTTCTCACTCATTTATATGCATGAGAGGGGGTGTTACCTTCCACCTTGTTGCTATGTAAGGAGATTTCTAAAATGGTGTACTCTAAGCGCACGCATGTACCCAGAATATAGAAGTGTGATTTCAGTAGAGTATTAACCCTTTGTATGCTGGAGATTATTGCAAATATCATAATATTTAACAAATAGAGAATAGAGAAAGAAAATCAGAGACAAGGAACAAGATCAACTAAACTAAATGCCAGACAGTGTTTAGGAGGGATTATGCCTCCTTCCTGAGAAGTCTAGGGTAGTAGAAGAGATACTTTAGAGTTCTCTGGGTGATATTCAGTAGTGGAGGAGTTAAGGACTGTTTCTGTTTTAGTCTAGGATAGTAGAGGAATTAATATTTGTGTACCAGATGTTTTTTTTGGATAGAAGAGAATATTTAAATCACAACTTTAAGAATATTTACAATGCAATTTCTAATGATATAAGGTTGGACTAGCGCTATAGTTATAATTATAATATAGTTATATTATGTATAAAAGTTTGTATTAATTGAACAATTTTTTTTACACTTTAAAATTCCACATAGTTCACTTCACATTATACATTCTGTATAATTCCTCCTAAATTCTATCACAGACAATGTATTCTAAATCATGAACAAAGGACCCAGGGGTCTATAAAGTGATGGCTTGCTTTAAACCTGATTCAGAAAGGTTCATTTACTACTATTTTTGAATAAGGCGGTCTTAAAATTAACACCATGTAGGCCTCATAAATAGAGAGTGTAAAGGGGTTGTCCAGGACCATTAGGTTATCTGCTTCAGATACTTGAGAATCCTCTCCATTACATACATACCAACCAGCTGACTATAAGGTGTGTATCTGTTCTAGTAATAGTAAGAGTGGAATAAGACTTTCTACGAGAACAAAATTCAGCGCACTGTTGGCTTTCCGGTTATATGCCCCGGGTGAAGAGCTACAGTCCTATGAAAAAGTTTGGGCACCCCTATTAATCTTAATCATTTTTAGTTCTAAATATTTTGGTATTTGCAACAGCCATTTCAGTTTGATATATCTAATAACTGATGGACACAGTAATATTTCAGGATTGAAATGAGGTTTATTGTACTAACAGAAAATGTGCAATATGCATTAAACCAAAATTTGACCGGTGCAAAAGTATGGGCACCTCAACAGAAAAGTGACATTAATATTTAGTAGATCCTCCTTTTGCAAAGATAACAGCCTCTAGTCGCTTCCTGTAGCTTTTAATCAGTTCCTGGATCCTGGATAAAGGTATTTTGGACAAACAATTCAAGTTCAGTTAAGTTAGATGGTCGCCGAGCATGGACAGCCCGCTTCAAATCATCCCACAGATGTTCAATGATATTCAGGTCTGGGGACTGGGATGGCCATTCCAGAACATTGTAATTGTTCCTCTGCATGAATGCCTGAGTTGATTTGGAGCAGTGTTTTGGATCATTGTCTTGCTGAAATATCCATCCCCGGCGTAACTTCAACTTCGTCACTGATTCTTGAACATTATTCTCAAGAATCTGCTGATACTGAGTGGAATCCATGCGACCCTCAACTTTAACAAGATTCCCGGTGCCGGCATTGGCCACACAGCCCCAAAGCATGATGGAACCTCCACCAAATTTTACAGTGGGTAGCAAGTGTTTTTCTTGGAATGCTGTTTCTTTTTGGACGCCATGCATAACGCCTTTTTTTATAACCAAACAACTCAATCTTTGTTTCCAAAATGAAGTTGGCTTCTCCAAATGTGCTTTTGCATACCTCAGGCAACTCTATTTGTGGTGTACGTGCAGAAACGGCTTCTTTCTCATCACTCTCCCATACAGCTTCTCCTTGTGCAAAGTGCGCTGTATTGCTGACTGATGCACAGTGACACCATCTGCAGCAAGATGATGCTGCAGCTCTTTGGAGGTGGTCTGTGGATTGTCCTTGACTGTTCTCACCATTCTTCTTCTCTGCCTTTCTGATATTTTTCTTGGCCTGCCACTTCTGGGCTTAACAAGAACTGTCCCTGTGGTCTTCCATTTCATTACTATGTTCCTCACAGTGGAAACTGACAGGTTAAATCTCTGAGACAACGTTTTGTATCCTTACCCTGAACAACTATGTTGAACAATCTTTGTTTTCAGATCATTTGAGAACGGGCTGTCCATGTTCGGCGACCATCAAACTTAACTGAACTTGAATTGTTTTGTAGAAAGAAATGGTCCAAAATACCTTCATCCAGGATCCAGGAACTGATTAAAAGCTACAGGAAGCAACTAGAGGCTGTTATCTTTGCAAAAGGAGGATGTACTAAATATTAATGTCACTTTTCTGTTGAGGTGCCCATATTTTTGCACCGGTCAAATTTTAGTTTAATGCATATTGCGCATTTTCTGTTAGTACAATAAACTTCATTTCAATCCTGAAATATTACTGTGTCCATCAGTTATTAGATATATCAAACTGAAATGGCTGTTGCAAACACCAAAATATTTAGAACTAAAAATGATTAAGATTAATAGGGGTGCCCAAACTTTTTCATACGACTGTATCAGTGCCATTACCGAGAGCTGTTCTCTGTCAGAAGGGTGTCCTGACAGTCTAACTAGGAACGCCCCTCCTGACAGTACTGTGTGTAGTGCTATACTGTGAGGGGGTGTTCCTTACTGCCCATCAATGACGCTGAGTGGTGAGGAACGGTCCCCCAGTACTAGTCTGTGGACGAGTACTATCCGGAGGGAAGAGGTGGGGGGGGCGTTCCTCACTGCTCAGTGTCATTGATGGGCAGTACGGAATTAGAGATTAGCGAGTACTGTTCGGATCAGCCCATCCGAACAGCACGCACGCATTGAAATCAATGCACGTAGCCGGCACGCGGCGGGTTAAGCGGCCGGCCGCCGTCAAACCGGAAGCACCAGGTGCTTCCATTCATTTCAATGCGTGCGTGCTGTTCGGATCGGCTGATCCGAACAGTACTCGCTCATCTCTATACGGAATGCCCCCTCACAGTATAGCACTACTTACAGTACTGTCAGGAGGGACATTCCTAGTTAGACTAGTCAGGACACCCTTCTGACAGTGAAGAGCTCTCGGTAACAGCGTTGATAGCTCTTCACCGGGGGCACATAACGGAAAAGCTGATGTTAGCTTTCTAGCGGTATATAAAACCACATGTGCCCAAGGACATGAAAGGTCCTCTTTAAGTTTGCTCAACTGTGCTTTTGCTTGTGAATATATCTTACCTATTCTATAATTTCTCTATAAACATTTCACTGGTTTTCCTACTGGGTGTTCTAAACTACTGTTATCTACTAAACTTGTATCGGACTCTGTAGATGCAAGTCATTTCTGTATGAATATGGATTGTTCATGACTAGTGTTGGAGTGGAGTGCCTAGGATCAACCATTCAAAAATGGGCCCATTATACAGCTGACGCTCCTTATCAAATTCCTAAAATGCTGCCAACATAAACATATTGCATACAGTCTGATTTTTTTCTTTCCTTGTGCCCTGTAAATAGCCTGCTGCCTCATTCTTGCCTTGAACTTGGGCACACTTAGTTCTGTGAGCTGGCTATATGTGCACACACAGCTGCAGACCTCAGGCAACAGAAAAGGCTGCAGAATTACTGATTTTTAGGGCTCCTGCAGTTGGATTGAAAAGATGTGGCCTAGGGACTATGAATATCAGTTGACCTGACATCATCTGAGGTGCCCAGTTTGTCTACAGCATATGAGAATAAACTGGAGAGTTAATTACTGAGTTCTCTTCAGTATATTATATCAGTGCCTAGCCTGGTTGAGATGCAGTACAATGATTATTTGTATGAAGTTCTGGGAGCCCACCTGGTTCACTGGCCCACCAGGGGGTTTAACTGTTTACCTGTTGGCCAGTCCAAACCTGTTCATTACCTCTACCTTATTCTTACAAGTTTGTTCAGCTCAAGAGTTACTAGTTGACAACAAGCATCTTTCTCCTTGTATTTTTATAACCACTTAGCATCTCTATGAGCGAATTGGTGACAAAGTAGCTCTGGATAAAATCCTGAATGTGGCCCATAGACAGAGGACCAACATAAATACATATGTAAGGGTATGGTTTCTATGAAATGCCTTTAACCATAAACCACATGGTCTACTTCTGTAACCATCATGCTTTGTTCCTATACCTGATAGATTGAGGCCTTGTACTGCAACCATTAAAAGAGTTATACAGCTTCCAAAAATCATTTGCAGATATATCCACATAAGTGCTTAATACTCACTGTTCCCTTGTGCTCCCTTTCATTGGCTATATTTTACTTGCTGCTCCTTTTGTCACTGTAATTTACATGCAGTGGATAAACCACATTTCCTATTTTTCATCTGTCTGCTCTCACTCTCTATGTACCACTCCCTTCTCCAATCTGGTTACAATATAAAGGTTATTACTAGAGATGAGCGAACAGTGTTCTATCGAACTCATGTTCGATCGGATATTAGGCTGTTCGGCATGTTCGAATCGAATCGAACACCGCGTGGTAAAGTGCGCCATTACTCGATTCCCCTCCCACCTTCCCTGGCGCCTTTTTTGCTCCAATAACAGCGCTGGGTAGGTGGGACAGGAACTACGACACCGGTGACGTTGAAAAAAGTAGGCAAAACCCATTGGCTGCCGAAAACATGTGACCTCTAATTTAAAAGAACAGCGACGCCCAGCTTCGCGTCATTCTGAGCTTGCAATTCACCGAGGACGGAGGTTTCCGTCCAGCTAGCTAGGGCTTAGATTCTGGGTAGGCAGGGACAGGCTAGGATAGGAAGGAGAAGACAACCAACAGCTCTTGTAAGAGCTAAATTCCAGGGAGAAGCTTGTCAGTGTAACGTGGCACTGACGGGCTCAATCGCCGCAACCCAGCTTTCCGCGGATCCTGAATGGAATACACTGTCAGTGTATTCCCGTATACCCGATATATACCCCGATACCCGTTCCAACGGTGTGCCCCCCCACCTTCACCCCAGAAATACCCTGCAAGTCCCCTAGCAATAGAATTGGGGCTATATACACCCACAATTTTTACTACTGGTATACAGTGCCATTGTCTGACTGGGAATTCAAAGAATATATTGGGAATACAAATACCCTCATTTCTTGCTACTGCCATATAGTGCCAGTTTCTGACTGGTAATTCAAAGAATATATTGGGGTTACGTGCACCCACAATTTTTACTACTGGTATACAGTGCCATTGTCTGACTGGGAATTCAAAGAATATATTGGGAATACAAATACCCTCATTTCTTGCTACTGCCATATAGTGCCAGTGTCTGACTGGGAATTCAAAGAATATATTGGGGTTACGTGCACCCACAATTTTTACTACTGGTATACAGTGCCATTGTCTGACTGGGAATTCAAAGAGTATATTGGGAATACAAATACCCTCATTTCTTGCTACTGCCATATAGTGCCAGTTTCTGACTGGGAATTCAAAGAATATATTGGGGTTACGTGCACCCACAATTTTTACTACTGGTATACAGTGCCATTGTCTGACTGGGAATTCAAAGAATATATTGGGGTTATAAATACCCTCATTTCTTGCTACTGCCATATAGTGCCAGTTTCTGACTGGGAATTCAAAGAATATATTGGGGTTACGTGCACCCACAATTTTTACTACTGGTATACAGTGCCATTGTCTGACTGGGAATTCAAAGAGTATATTGGGAATACAAATACCCTCATTTCTTGCTACTGCCATATAGTGCCAGTTTCTGACTGGGAATTCAAAGAATATATTGGGGTTACGTGCACCCACAATTTTTACTACTGGTATACAGTGCCATTGTCTGACTGGGAATTCAAAGAATATATTGGGGTTATAAATACCCTCATTTCTTGCTACTGCCATATAGTGCCAGTTTCTGACTGGTAATTCAAAGAATATATTGGGGTTACGGGCACCCACAATTTTTACTACTGGTATACAGTGCCATTGTCTGACTGGGAATTCAAAGAATATATTGGGGTTATAAATACCCTCATTTCTTGCTACTGCCATATAGTGCCAGTTTCTGACTGGTAATTCAAAGAATATATTGGGGTTACGTGCACCCACAATTTTTACTACTGGTATACAGTGCCATTGTCTGACTGGGAATTCAAAGAGTATATTGGGAATACAAATACCCTCATTTCTTGCTACTGCCATATAGTGCCAGTTTCTGACTGGGAATTCAAAGAATATATTGGGGTTACGTGCACCCACAATTTTTACTACTGGTATACAGTGCCATTGTCTGACTGGGAATTCAAAGAGTATATTGGGAATACAAATACCCTCATTTCTTGCTACTGCCATATAGTGCCAGTTTCTGACTGGGAATTCAAAGAATATATTGGGGTTACGTGCACCCACAATTTTTACTACTGGTATACAGTGCCATTGTCTGACTGGGAATTCAAAGAATATATTGGGGTTATAAATACCCTCATTTCTTGCTACTGCCATATAGTGCCAGTTTCTGACTGGGAATTCAAAGAATATATTGGGGTTACGTGCACCCACAATTTTTACTACTGGTATACAGTGCCATTGTCTGACTGGGAATTCAAAGAGTATATTGGGAATACAAATACCCTCATTTCTTGCTACTGCCATATAGTGCCAGTTTCTGACTGGGAATTCAAAGAATATATTGGGGTTACGTGCACCCACAATTTTTACTACTGGTATACAGTGCCATTGTCTGACTGGGAATTCAAAGAATATATTGGGGTTATAAATACCCTCATTTCTTGCTACTGCCATATAGTGCCAGTTTCTGACTGGTAATTCAAAGAATATATTGGGGTTACGTGCACCCACAATTTTTACTACTGGTATACAGTGCCATTGTCTGACTGGGAATTCAAAGAATATATTGGGGTTATAAATACCCTCATTTCTTGCTACTGCCATATAGTGCCAGTTTCTGACTGGGAATTCAAAGAATATATTGGGGTTACGTGCACCCACAATTTTTACTACTGGTATACAGTGCCATTGTCTGACTGGGAATTCAAAGAGTATATTGGGAATACAAATACCCTCATTTCTTGCTACTGCCATATAGTGCCAGTTTCTGACTGGGAATTCAAAGAATATATTGGGGTTACGTGCACCCACAATTTTTACTACTGGTATACAGTGCCATTGTCTGACTGGGAATTCAAAGAATATATTGGGGTTATAAATACCCTCATTTCTTGCTACTGCCATATAGTGCCAGTTTCTGACTGGTAATTCAAAGAATATATTGGGGTTACGTGCACCCACAATTTTTACTACTGGTATACAGTGCCATTGTCTGACTGGGAATTCAAAGAATATATTGGGGTTATAAATACCCTCATTTCTTGCTACTGCCATATAGTGCCAGTTTCTGACTGGTAATTCAAAGAATATATTGGGGTTACGTGCACCCACAATTTTTACTACTGGTATACAGTGCCATTGTCTGACTGGGAATTCAAAGAATATATTGGGGTTATAAATACCCTCATTTCTTGCTACTGCCATATAGTGCCAGTTTCTGACTGGGAATTCAAAGAATATATTGGGGTTACGTGCACCCACAATTTTTACTACTGGTATACAGTGCCATTGTCTGACTGGGAATTCAAAGAGTATATTGGGAATACAAATACCCTCATTTCTTGCTACTGCCATATAGTGCCAGTTTCTGACTGGGAATTCAAAGAATATATTGGGGTTACGTGCACCCACAATTTTTACTACTGGTATACAGTGCCATTGTCTGACTGGGAATTCAAAGAATATATTGGGGTTATAAATACCCTCATTTCTTGCTACTGCCATATAGTGCCAGTTTCTGACTGGGAATTCAAAGAATATATTGGGGTTACGTGCACCCACAATTTTTACTACTGGTATACAGTGCCATTGTCTGACTGGGGATTCAAAGAGTATATTGGGAATACAAATACCCTCATTTCTTGCTACTGCCATATAGTGCCAGTTTCTGACTGGGAATTCAAAGAATATATTGGGGTTACGTGCACCCACAATTTTTACTACTGGTATACAGTGCCATTGTCTGACTGGGAATTCAAAGAATATATTGGGGTTATAAATACCCTCATTTCTTGCTACTGCCATATAGTGCCAGTTTCTGACTGGTAATTCAAAGAATATATTGGGGTTACGTGCACCCACAATTTTTACTACTGGTATACAGTGCCATTGTCTGACTGGGAATTCAAAGAGTATATTGGGAATACAAATACCCTCATTTCTTGCTACTGCCATATAGTGCCAGTTTCTGACTGGTAATTCAAAGAATATATTGGGGTTACGTGCACCCACAATTTTTACTACTGGTATACAGTGCCAATTTCTAACTAGGAATTCAAAATGCGCAAGGCTCCCGGAAAGGGACGTGGACGAGGCCGTGGGCGAGGTCGGGGGAATGGTTCTGGGGAGCAAGGTAGCAGTGAAGCCACAGGGCGTCCCGTGCCTACTCCTGTGGGGCAGCAAGCATTGCGCCACTCCACAGTGCCAGGGTTGCTTGCCACATTAACTAAACTGCAGGGTACAAACCTTAGTAGGCCCGAGAACCAGGAACAGGTCTTGCAATGGCTGTCAGAGAACGCTTACAGCACATTGTCCAGCAGCCAGTCAGACTCTGCCTCCTCTCCTCCTATTACCCAACAGTCTTGTCTTCCTTCCTCCCAAAATTCCGAAGCTTTACAGAACAATAACCCAAACTGTCCCTGCTCCCCAGAGCTGTTCTCCGCTCCTTTCATTGTCCCTCAACCTGCCTCTCCACGTCACGATTCCACGAACCTAACAGAGGAGCATCTGTATCCAGATGCTCAAACACTAGAGTCTCCTCCATCTCCGTTCGATTTGGTGGTGGATGACCAGCAACCCACCCTCATCGACGATGATGTGACGCAGTTGCCGTCAGGGCATCCAGTTGACCGGCGCATTGTGCGGGAGGAGGAGATGAGACAGGAGTTGGAAGAGGAAGTGGTGGATGATGAGGACACTGACCCGACCTGGACAGGGGGGATGTCAAGCGGGGAAAGTAGTGTGGATGTTGAGGCAGGTGCAGCACCAAAAAGGGTAGCTAGAGGCAGAGGCAGAGGTCAGCAGCTTAGGCGAAGCCAGGCCACACCCGGAATCTCCCAAGATGTTCCAGTTCGTACCCAGCCCCGAAAAACTCCCACCTCGAGGGCACGTTTCTCGAAGGTGTGGAGTTTTTTCAAGGAATGCGCCGAGGACAGATATAGTGTTGTCTGCACAATTTGCCTCTCGAAATTGATTAGGGGCTCTGAGAAGAGCAACCTGTCCACCACTTCAATGCGCCGTCATTTGGAATCCAAGCACTGGAATCAGTGGCAGGCAGCAACGGCAGGACAAAGGCCGCCTGCCGTTCACGCCACTGCCACTGCCTCTGCCTCTGCCTCTGCCACTGCCACTGCTGACTGTGCTGGCGATGCACTCCAGAGGACGAGCCAGGACACCACTTCATCTGCCTCCGCCACTTTGTTGACTTCTACCTCATCCTCCCCTGGTCCTGTCTTATCTCCTTCTCCTGCACCATCAAAGGCACCATCAGGCGTTTCTTTACAACAACCCACCATCTCTCAGACATTGGAGCGGCGGCAGAAATACACTGCTAACCACCCACACGCGCAAGCCTTGAACGCCAACATCGCTAAACTGCTGGCCCAGGAGATGTTGGCGTTCCGGCTTGTTGAAACTCCCGCCTTCCTGGACCTGATGGCAACTGCGGCACCTCGCTATGCCGTCCCTAGCCGTCACTACTTCTCCCGGTGTGCCGTCCCCGCCTTGCACCAGCACGTGTCACTCAACATCAGGCGGGCCCTTAGTTCCGCGCTTTGCACAAAGGTCCACTTGACCACCGACGCGTGGACAAGTGCATGCGGACAGGGACGCTACATTTCACTGACGGCACACTGGGTGAATGTAGTTGAGGCTGGGACTGCTTCCCAAACTGGCCCGGTGTACCTCGTC
The DNA here is from genome assembly GCF_031893055.1 of Leptodactylus fuscus. NCBI lineage: Eukaryota > Metazoa > Chordata > Amphibia > Anura > Leptodactylidae > Leptodactylus > Leptodactylus fuscus. Next base: position 158,778,261 of record NC_134268.1, read on the forward strand.
TCCCCGCCTAACATTCCTGGCAGGGACACGAGAAGAACACCCCCCTCCTCCTCCTCCTCTACCGCCTCCTCCTCCGCCACCGCCTCCTCCTCCGCCACCGCCTCCTCCTCCGCTGTTAGATTGACCCCAGCTACGAGTTGGAAACGTTGCAGCACTGGCGTTGGTAGACGTCAGCAGGCTGTGCTGAAGCTGATCAGCTTGGGGGACAGACAGCACACTGCCTCCGAGGTGAGGGATGCCCTCCTCGATGAGACGGCAATATGGTTTGAGCCGCTGCACCTGGGCCCAGGCATGGTCGTTTGTGATAACGGCCGGAACCTGTTAGCAGCTCTGGAGCTTGCCGGACTCCAACATGTTCCATGCCTGGCCCACGTCTTCAACCTAGTGGTGCAACGTTTCCTAAAGAGCTACCCCAATGTTCCAGAGCTACTGGTGAAAGTGCGGCGCATGTGCGCCCACTTTCGCAAGTCGACAGTAGCCGCTGCTAGCTTAAAATCTCTCCAGCAACGCCTGCATGTGCCACAACACCGGCTTTTGTGCGACGTCCCCACACGCTGGAACTCAACGTTTCAGATGTTGAATAGAGTGGTTGAGCAGCAGAGACCTTTGATGGAATACCAGCTACAAAACCCTAGGGTGCCACAAAGTCAGCTGCCTCAGTTTCACATCCATGAGTGGCCATGGATGAGAGACCTTTGTGACATCCTACGGGTCTTTGAGGAGTCCACAAGGAGGGTGAGCTCTGAGGATGCGATGGTGAGCCTTACAATCCCGCTCTTGTGTGTTCTGAGAGAATCCCTGATTGACATCAGGGATAACTCAGATCACACAGAGGAGTTAGGGATAGCATCCGATCCGTCACAGCTGGAGAGTAGGTCCACACATCTGTCCGCTTCACTGCGTTTAATGGAGGAGGAGGAGGAGGAGGAGGAGGAAGAAGAGTTGTCCGATGATGTGATGGTGATACAGGAGGCTTCCGGGCAACTTCGAATCGTCCCATTGTTGCAGCGCGGATGGGTAGACATGGAGGATGAGGAGGAAATGGAGATTGAACTTTCCGGTGGGGCCAGAGGAGTCATGCCAACTAACACTGTGGCAGACATGGCTGAGTTCATGTTGGGGTGCTTTACAACCGACAAGCGTATTGTCAAAATCATGGAGGACAACCAGTACTGGATCTTTGCTATCCTTGACCCCGGTATAAAAACAACATCTCGTCTTTTATTCCGGTAGAGGGGAGGGCCAATCGCATCAATGCTTGCCACAGGCAATTGGTGCAGAATATGATGGAGATGTTTCCAGCATGTGACGTTGGCGGCAGGGAGGGCAGTTCCTCCAGTAGGCAACCAAGTTCTCACCGGTCCACACAAACGAGGGGCACACTGTCTAAGGTCTGGGACACCTTGATGGCACCCCCTCGCCAAAGTGCCGCCACGGAGGGTCCTAGTGTCACCAGGCGTGAGAAGTATAGGCGCATGTTGCGGGAATACCTTTCCGACCACAGCCCTGTCCTCTCCGACCCCTCTGCGCCCTACACGTATTGGGTGTCGAAGTTGGACCTGTGGCTTGAACTTGCCCTATATGCCTTGGAGGTGCTGTCCTGTCCTGCCGCCAGCGTCCTATCTGAGAGGGTGTTCAGTGCAGCCGGTGGCATCATCACTGACAAGCGCACCCGTCTGTCAGCTGAGAGTGCCGACCGGCTCACTTTGATAAAAATGAACCACCACTGGGTAGAGCCGTCATTTTTGTGCCCACCTGTGTAAAGCACCCCAACATGAAACTCCATGTCTGTACTCAACCTCTCCAATTCCTCCGCATCCTCATACTCATCCACCATAAGCGTTGCACAATTCTGCTAATACTAGGCTCCCTCCACCCTGATTTCCCCCAACTCTGCTGGTTAGAGGCTCCCTCCACCCTGATTTCCACCAACTCTGCTGGTTAGAGGCTCCCTCCACCATGAATTTGCCCAAACTGGGCTGTTTAGAGGCTCCCTCCACCATGAATTGTTCCAAACTGGGGTTTTTAGAGGCTCCCTCCACCATGAATTGGTCCAAACTGGGCTGGTTAGAGGCTCCCTCCACCATGAATTTCCCAAAACTTGGCTGTTTAGAGGCTCCCTCCACCATGAATTTGCCCAAACTGGGCTGTTTAGAGGCTCCCTCCACCATGAATTGGTCCAAACTGGGCTGGTTAGAGGCTCCCTCCACCATGAATTTCCCAAAACTTGGCTGTTTAGAGGCTCCCTCCACCATTAATTGGTCCAAACTGGGCTGGTTAGAGGCTCCCTCCACCATGAATTTGCCCAAACTGGGGTGGTTAGAGGCTCCCTCCACCATTAATTGGTCCAAACTGGGCTGGTTAGAGGCTCCCTCCACCATGAATTTCCCAAAACTTGGCTGTTTAGAGGCTCCCTCCACCATTAATTGGTCCAAACTGGGCTGGTTAGAGGCTCCCTCCACCATGAATTTGCCCAAACTGGGCTGTTTAGAGGCTCCCTCCACCATGAATTTGCCCAAACTGGGCTGTTTAGAGGCTCCCTCCACCATGAATTGGTCCAAACTGGGCTGGTTAGAGGCTCCCTCCACCATGAATTTCCCAAAACTTGGCTGTTTAGAGGCTCCCTCCACCATTAATTGGTCCAAACTGGGCTGGTTAGAGGCTCCCTCCACCATGAATTTGCCCAAACTGGGGTGGTTAGAGGCTCCCTCCACCATTAATTGGTCCAAACTGGGCTGGTTAGAGGCTCCCTCCACAATTAATTGGTCCAAACTGGGCTAATTAGAGGCTCCCTCCACCATGAATTGGTCCAAACTGGGTTTTTTAGAGGCTCCCTCCACCATGAATTTCCCAAAACTTGGCTGTTTAGAGGCTCCCTCCACCATGAATTGGTCCAAACTGGGCTGGTTAGAGGCTCCCTCCACCATGAATTTCCCAAAACTTGGCTGTTTAGAGGCTCCCTCCACCATTAATTGGTCCAAACTGGGCTGGTTAGAGGCTCCCTCCACCATGAATTTGCCCAAACTGGGCTGTTTAGAGGCTCCCTCCACCATGAATTGGTCCAAACTGGGGTGGTTAGAGGCTCCCTCCACCATGAATTGGTCCAAACTGGGCTGGTTAGAGGCTCCCTCCACCATGAATTTCCCAAAACTTGGCTGTTTAGAGGCTCCCTCCACCATTAATTGGTCCAAACTGGGCTGGTTAGAGGCTCCCTCCACCATTAATTGGTCCAAACTGGGCTGGTTAGAGGCTCCCTCCACCATTAATTGGTCCAAACTGGGCTGGTTAGAGGCTCCCTCCACCATGAATTTCCCAAAACTTGGCTGTTTAGAGGCTCCCTCCACCATTAATTGGTCCAAACTGGGCTGGTTAGAGGCTCCCTCCACCATGAATTTGCCCAAACTGGGCTGTTTAGAGGCTCCCTCCACCATGAATTTGCCCAAACTGGGCTGTTTAGAGGCTCCCTCCACCATGAATTGGTCCAAACTGGGCTGGTTAGAGGCTCCCTCCACCATGAATTTCCCAAAACTTGGCTGTTTAGAGGCTCCCTCCACCATTAATTGGTCCAAACTGGGCTGGTTAGAGGCTCCCTCCACCATTAATTGGTCCAAACTGGGCTGGTTAGAGGCTCCCTCCACCATTAATTGGTCCAAACTGGGCTGGTTAGAGGCTCCCTCCACCATGAATTTCCCAAAACTTGGCTGTTTAGAGGCTCCCTCCACCATTAATTGGTCCAAACTGGGCTGGTTAGAGGCTCCCTCCACCATGAATTTGCCCAAACTGGGCTGTTTAGAGGCTCCCTCCACCATGAATTTGCCCAAACTGGGCTGTTTAGAGGCTCCCTCCACCATGAATTGGTCCAAACTGGGCTGGTTAGAGGCTCCCTCCACCATGAATTTCCCAAAACTTGGCTGTTTAGAGGCTCCCTCCACCATTAATTGGTCCAAACTGGGCTGGTTAGAGGCTCCCTCCACCATGAATTTGCCCAAACTGGGCTGTTTAGAGGCTCCCTCCACCATGAATTTGCCCAAACTGGGCTGTTTAGAGGCTCCCTCCACCATGAATTGGTCCAAACTGGGCTGGTTAGAGGCTCCCTCCACCATGAATTTCCCAAAACTTGGCTGTTTAGAGGCTCCCTCCACCATTAATTGGTCCAAACTGGGCTGGTTAGAGGCTCCCTCCACCATGAATTTGCCCAAACTGGGCTGTTTAGAGGCTCCCTCCACCATGAATTTGCCCAAACTGGGCTGTTTAGAGGCTCCCTCCACCATGAATTGGTCCAAACTGGGCTGGTTAGAGGCTCCCTCCACCATGAATTTCCCAAAACTTGGCTGTTTAGAGGCTCCCTCCACCATTAATTGGTCCAAACTGGGCTGGTTAGAGGCTCCCTCCACCATGAATTTGCCCAAACTGGGGTGGTTAGAGGCTCCCTCCACCATTAATTGGTCCAAACTGGGCTGGTTAGAGGCTCCCTCCACAATTAATTGGTCCAAACTGGGCTACTTAGAGGCTCCCTCCACCATGAATTGGTCCAAACTGGGTTTTTTAGAGGCTCCCTCCACCATGAATTTGCCCAAACTGGGCTGTTTAGAGGCTCCCTCCACCATGAATTGGTCCAAACTGGGCTGGTTAGAGGCTCCCTCCACCATGAATTGGTCCAAACTGGGCTGGTTAGAGGCTCCCTCCACCATGAATTTCCCAAAACTTGGCTGTTTAGAGGCTCCCTCCACCATTAATTGGTCCAAACTGGGCTGGTTAGAGGCTCCCTCCACCATGAATTGGTCCAAACTGGGGTTTTTAGAGGCTCCCTCCACCATGAATTGGTCCAAACTGGGGTTTTTAGAGTCTCCCTCCACCATGAATTGGTCCAAACTGGGGTTTTTAGAGTCTCCCTCCACCATGAATTGGTCCAAACTGGGGTTTTTAGAGGCTCCCTCCACCATGAATTTGCCCAAACTCTGCTGGTTAGAGGCTCAATCCACCCTGATTTTCAAAACAAATGTTGGTGCCAACCTCAACTTACTACAAGGGCCAAATTCACTGCTGGTGACAAGCTCTCCTCACTGCAAGTGCCAAATACACATGTTTCAAGGTGTTTTCCTACTGTCAGAGAGGTGGTATTGAGTGTGTAAAGTGTGTAGTTGTTAGGCTGTGATGTTGGGGTAATAGAGGGTCTTTGGTGTGTTAGATGCCCCCAGACATGCTTCCCCTGCTGTCCCAGTGTCATTCCAGAGGTGTTGGCATCATTTCCTGGGGTGTCATAGTGGACTTGGTGACCCTCCAGACACGGATTTGGGTTTCCCCCTTAACGAGTATCTGTTCCCCATAGACTATAATGGGGTTCGAAACCCGTTCGAACACACGAACATTGAGCGGCTGTTCGAATCGAATTTCGAACCTCGAACATTTTAGTGTTCGCTCATCTCTAGTTATTACAAATGTGGTACAAAATGTGTATTAGGCTAGGTTTACATCTAGGTTTTGGGTTTCAGTTTGGGGAGTCCATTTACGGACCTGTGGAAACCCGCGGGCCCCATAGACTATATGAGGATCTGTGTGGCTTCTGCCCAAAAAAAATCGAAAAATCCAGAGAGAAAAAGGCGGCTTGCAGCTCTTTTCTCTCCGCATTTTTCATGAGGAGAGGGGAACGGAATTCCCGAACGTAGTACAAACGCTGGTGTAAACCAAGCCTTACTTTTAAGTATGTAAAGGGAATTGTCAGCCCTATAGCTGGGGAGACACATAAGAAATAAAAATCTACATTAATTGCAATAGTTCTAATGTAGTGAACCCCATGGACTGTGTGTTTACTACTGATTAGCAATTGCTATTTCATAGAACAAGTTATTGGTGCAAGTTTCTAGACAAACACTATATTGATTGTCTGTATACATTTTATTTATACAATGACTACGGGCAGTATTTGCCCAAAACTCAGCAGCATTCCTGTGTGTACATGGTTCTAATTGCCTGAAATATACATTCTGCTTTTATTGGATCAAAAGTGTGCTGGACCTGTCTCCTGCTATTGCTATCCTCTGTGCTGCCGGCATTTTCTTGCACCCAGCTGATCCTATTTGATAATTATAGCTTCTATATATAGGGATCTGGACAAGAGTAGCGATGCTTTGAGTACAACTCAGGAAATAATTTTCATTTATATGTAAGAAAAATCCATAACAAAGCAATCCTATTAATATTATAAAGGTGAAAGTTTGTGAGTTTGTGGGTTTGTGTGTTTGAATGTTTGGATGTTTGTTCCTCAATCACAGCCAAACGGCTGAATGGATTTTGGGGAAATTTCACACACACACACACACACACACACACACACACACACACACACACACACACACACACACACACACACACACACACACACATATTTGCCAGGAAAAGGTAGTAGGCTACTTAAAATGTGGGTCACTCACCCCAAATCGCCACCATGACCCTCCAAACACACCTCCGGGCTCGGCTGTAGAAGCTGGCATTTTGCCAGTGCTGGTCTGTCCAAGCACCTCCTATTGGGTGGGCTATAGAGCCAGGGCTGCAGCACCATAGGTTGGGGGCGTGAAGGCAGCAGCCTGAAAACTATATGCACTGAACGAATGGAGAAAGCAGCGGCGAGGGAGCATGGCCATGCTACTATACTGGGGCCGATGTAGAAGGGGGACATGACGCTGGGGACAGAGATGGGGGGACATGAAGCTGGGGGCAGAGATGGGGGAGACAAGAAACTGGGGCCAGAGATGGGGGACATGAAGCTGGAGGCAGAGATGGAGGGACAAGAAACTAGGGCCAGAGATGGGGGGGAATGAGGCTGGGGGCAGAGATCAGGGGACAAGAAACTGGGGGCACAGATAGAGGGACATGAAACTGGGGGCAGAGATGGAGGGACACAGATGGGGGGACAAGAAACTGGGGGCAGCGATGGGGGGCCAAGAAACTGGGGGCAGCGATGGCGCGATAAGAAACTGGGGGCAGAGATGGGGGGACAAGAAACTGGGCCCAGAGATGGGGGGACAAGAAACTGCGGGGACACGAAACTGGGGGCAGAGATGAGGGAACAAGAAACTGGGGGCAGAGATGGGGGAACAAGAAACTGGGAAGAGATGGGGGGACAAGAAACTGGGGGCAGAGATGGGCGGACAACACATATAAGCGGTTCAACGCCACCACCAACCCGCAGACGAAGTCGCGGGTAACTGCTAGTAAGTAATATTTCCCATGACATAATCATATTGTGGAAAAGATAAGATAATCCTTTAATAGTCCCACATTGGGGAAATTTCAGCATGTTACAGCAGCATAGTAATACAGGTACAGGATAATACAGAGTAATATAATACAAACGTAGACACACATATGCTGAGAAGAGAAGATATACTAGGAGTCCATAGCAGCTAAGGAACAGAAGAAGAAAGAAGGAAGACTTCATAATCATAATCATTAGTTTTCTGTGCGGGGTGATCTTCGCTTGTTTGATGTAGATTATACAGCCTGGTCGTGGTTGGAAGGAAGGACCTGTGATAGCGATTAGAGATGAGCGAACAGTGTTCTATCGAACACATGTTCGATCGGATATCAGGGTGTTCGCCATGTTCGAATCGAATCGAACACCGCGTGGTAAAGTGCGCCAAAATTCGATTCCCCTCCCACCTTCCCTGGCGCCTTTTTTGCACCAATAACAGCGCAGGGGAGGTGGGACAGGAACTACGACACCGGGGGCATTGAAAAAAATTGGAAAAAGTCATTGGCTGCCGAAATCAGGTGACCTCCATTTTAGACGAATAGTGGATTTCAAATCCGGGTCATATGAGAATGTGAACTTTGTGACTATGAGACAGGGATAGCTGTACAGGCAGGGATAGCTAGGGATAACCTTTATTTAGGGGGGAATGTTATTAAAAATAACTTTTTGGGGCTCTATCGGGTGTGTAATTGTGATTTTTGTGAGATAAACTTTTTCCCATAGGGATGCATTGGCCAGCGCTGATTGGCCGAATTCCGTACTTTGGCCAATCAGCGCTGGCTGTGCTGGAGGAGGCGGAGTCTAAGGTCGGACCTGAATGGAGACTGGTGTGGAGCGATCTTAGACTCCGCCTCCTCCAGCAGAGCCAGCGCTGATTGGCCGAATTCCGTACTCTGGCCAATCAGCGCTGGCCAGTGCATTCTATTGGCGTGATGAAGCAGTGCTGAATGTGTGTGTTTAGCTCAACTACTCCACTGGCGTAGTTGAGCTAAACACACACATTCAGCACTGCTTCATCACGCCAATAGAATGCATTGGCCAGTGCTGATTGAAGCAGAGCTGAATCTGTGTGCTTAGCTCAACTACTCCACCGGCGTAGTTGAGCTAAACATACACATTCAGCACTGCTTCATCCTGCCAATACAATGCATTAGCCAGTGCTGATTGGCCAGAGTACGGAATTCGGCCAATCAGCGCTGGCTCTGCTGGAGGAGGCGGAGTCTAAGATTGCTCCACACCAGTCTCCATTCTGGTCCGACCTTAGACTCCGCCTCCTCCAGCAGAGCCAGCGCTGATTGGTCGAGTTCTGTACTCTGGCCAATCAGCGCTGGCCAATGCATTCTATTAGCCCGATGAAGTAGAGCTGAATGTGTGTGCTTAGCACACACATTCAGCTCTGCTTCATCGGGCTAATAGAATGCATTGGCCAATCAGCGCTGGCCAATGCATTCTATTAGCGTGAACTGAGTTTGCACAGGGGTTCTAGTGCACCCTCGGCTCTGCTACATCAGATTGCTACATCTGATGTAGCAGTGCCGAGTGTGCATCAGATGTGTAGTTGAGCAGAACTGGCTCAGCACTGCTAAGTCTCTGCATTCGCATAGGAATGCATTGGCCAGCCTTCGGCCAATCAGCGCTGGCTCTGCCGGAGGAGGCGGAGTCTAAGGTCGGACCTGAATGGAGACTGGTGTGGAGCGATCTTAGACTCCGCCTCCTCCAGCAGAGCCAACGCTGATTGGTCGAGTTCCTACTCTGGCCAATCAGCACTGGCCAATGCATTTCTATGGGGAAAAGTTAGCTTGCAAAAATCGCAAACTGACAGGGATTTCCATGAAATAAAGTGACTTTTATGCCCCCAGACATGCTTCCCCTGCTGTCCCAGTGTCATTCCAGGGTGTTGGTATCATTTCCTGGGGTGTCATAGTGGACTCGGTGACCCTCCAGACATGGATTTGGGTTTCCCCCTTAACGAGTATATGTTCCCCATAGACTATAATGGGGTTCGAAACCCATTCGAACACTCAAACAGTGAGCGGCTGTTCGAATCGAATTTCGAACCTCGAACATTTTAGTGTTCGCTCATCTCTAATAGCGATCTTTGTCACACTTGGGGTGAAGCAGACGGTCACTTACAGTGCTGCCAAGTCCCATCAAGGTCCCATACATGGGGTGGGATTTGTTCTCCCGCATGGAGGTCACCACAGACAGTATCCTTCTGTCACCCACCACCTGTTCTGGGTCCAAGGGGCTCCACAGGACAGAGCTGACCCTCCTGATCAGCCTGTCAAGTCTATTTCTGTCCCTGGTTGATATACTGCTCCCCCAGCAGGCCACACCGAAAAAATGGCTGAAGCAACCACAGAGTTGAAGAAGGCCCTAAGAAGTGGCCCCTGGACTCCGAAGGCCCTCGGCCTCCTGAGCAGGTAGAGTCTGCTGTGGCCCTTTCTGTGCAGCGCCTCCAGGTGATCAGCCCAGTCTAGTTTATTATTGAGGAGCACGCCCAGATACTTATAGGTCCTGACTATCTCAATATATGTTCCTTGGATCTCCACCGGGGTCGGAGCACCTCTCCGTTCACTAAAGTCCACCACCATCTCCTTGGTCTTCTCAGCATTAATCCTGAGCTGGTTCTGCTGGCACCATTCAACAAAATCCCGGTTTAAGTCCCTGTATTCCCTATCGTCGCCATCAGTGGTGAGGCCTACTATAGCAGAGTAATCGGAGTACTTCTGTAGGTAACAGCTGGATGAGTTGTGCCTAAAGTCAGCAGTGTACAGTGTGAAGAGAAATAGGGCAAGAACAGTACCTTGTGTTGCCCCCGTACTACAGATCACAGTGTCAGACACACCGTCTTGGGCTCTCACATACTGAGGGCGGTTTGTCAGGTAGTCTAGTATCCAGTTGGACAGGTGATGGTCAACACCACCAAGGTTCAGCTATTCCCTCAGTAGCCCTGGCTGAATGGTGTTGAACGCACTGGAGAAGTCAAAGAACATTATTCTCACAGTGTTCCCGGGTTTCTCTAGGTGAGAGAGAGCTCTATGAAGAAGGTGGATGATGGCGTCATCTACCCCAATGCCCTCCCAACACTGTATATAAATTCAGTGTCCCTCAAAAGGGTCACTTATAAGGACTCTTGCCTTATTATAAATGCAACATTTCTGTATTGTTTTATATTGTTCACACATGGCTGTTTGCTCTTTCCAGCTTTATACTGGGTATGTAAGGGTTAATTTTCCATTACTTGGGTTTACTAGATGGTGGAAGGCAGAGGGATAGTTTGAGGTTCCTGAGGGGGCCCCAATGCAAAAAACGTTGTACTATTTATAATAGCAGTATATGAAATGTAAAGATTGATAATCCTTAGTAGTTGATACCTTTTTAATGGCTAACAAAAAATGATGACATATTGTGAGCTTTTGGAACAACTCGGTACCTTCATCAGGCTGGTATAACACAATATCTGAAGGCAAGCACATTTATACAGGAATGCAGTGTTTGATGCACAAATGATGGAAAGCAGTACAAGCAAATTAACACATAAGTCCAAAAAAAAGGCAGTTCACAGGAAGGTTCTCTGAGTTCTCTGAGTTTACCCCTACAGAGGGTCTAATGTTGGAAAAAAAGAAGACATCTGATTGGACACCTCCAACTGGATGCAATAACCATCTGGATAATTACCTAGAGTGTTTCAGACACATGGTGAAATCCACTATTCTAGACACAGACAAAAGACTGCTGTCTAACATCAGTGCCCAAGAAAGAAGGGCCATACAATCCCTTTTAATAGGAAACAGGACAGGAGTGGCTATGCTTTTAATCCCTTTCTATGAAGAACTGACTTGGCAGATGTGATAGACTTCTAGACCAGATTATGGGGATATTGTCACTCCTTAGGGAGAGACCACCATGTAGGAGTGTGGAGTCTTATAAAGCCATTTTTGCTCCACTGTGGGGGATTATGGGAAGAATATGCAAATGTGTTTCCCAGGATGTAAATAGGGAAACACTGTCTCAGTATGCTGCCCTCTATTGGAAGCAGCTCCCTTGAACATCATGCCCGACTTTTCAACAAGCCTTTAATTGCAATGATGCAGGATTTTGCCAATTCAGTATCATCCCAACTGCGGACGGCACCATTTTGATCTGATTGGATCTCATCAGCCCAGTCTAGGGAGAACTGGGAAATACATTTGCATATTCTTCCCATAATCCCCACAGTGGAGCGAAAATGGCTTTATAAGACTCCACACACCTACATGGTGGTCTCTCCCTAAGGAGTGACAATATCCCCATAATCTGGTCTAGAAGCCTATCACCTCTGCCAAGTCAGTTCTTCCTAGAAAGGGATTAAAAGCATAGCCACTCCTGACCTGTTTCCTATGTAAGGGCTATATGTGTGTAAGCTGATGCTATAAGTGAATTGTGCCTCCATGTTGCCCTGTAACTGGATGATTCTTGCCAAGTAAACTGAGCCATGAACTAGCAGGGAACCCGACTCACTCACTTCAGTATGACACTCTCATCACTGTGCCAGCCTATGTGCCGTAAGAAGCTTTGGTGTCAAAAGCAACTGAGACTAGCAAGTATAAAGTAAGTATACATAGGGTTAGAAAGCAGGCCAGATGGCCCAATGTGTGATCAAAAGGAACAGTCCAGTGGGAATCTTCCAGTAAATCATATGGCCAGTCCATACCTGAGTATTCCATATAACGCCTTCAACAGGGTAAAGGAAAGACTTTGAATTTGATAGTTAAACTCTTCAGATGAGTTTGACTGCAAGTACTTTGAAATTTAAAGATTTTGAGAAATTCACTTTATGTTGTTTTCATATTCACAAGGCTCAACTTACATTGCAGCTGATTCAGGCATCAGGTGGCATTGTGACATGGTATAAATGTTCCAGTTATTATCTCTAGCTCTATATTGCAATATTGAGAATAGTGAGAGCAATGAGACATCTGCCCTAAACTGGGTCATTGTGTACATGATGGACTGTCATTGCGTACTTATTCCTAATTGCTTTCATTGTCTGATTCCGATTGACAATAGGATACAATAATATCTACATGTTTTAACAGCTTTAAAGGTCTCCATAACCAAAATAAGCCTGGAGTTAGTTAGTGAACCCCGTATACCATTATCTACTATTTACTTGTTTAGAGCTTGTCCTTAAATCTTCATTGAAATTAACCATTAACCATTATAAAAGGAGACTACATTGACCTCAGAGCAGCGACAATATTAGCCTATTATTTTTATTTGCAATGAAAGATGTCTTAAGATACAAATTACATTTAGACAACTATTCCTTAAGCAAAAGTGAATACACTCATCTCAGTATTTTATTTCCTTAGATGTATGCCTACATGAGCCATGTTGCCAATATGGAGTTTATTTCTTTGAAGAGTAACTAAGTTTCTGGTTATTTAGTATGTCCCCCACAATAGATTTTATTAAACATGAAATAAAATGTTATTGTATACAGATATTGTTTGTATTCTCTTCCCTAATATTAAAATCCATGAAAACAATTGTTTGCCCGTTAGAAAAGTATATAATCGGCTGCTGTCAGAACGAAGGCCACCAGATGTTCCTACATACTGGAACTGAACTTTCCTAACCTGTATTGTACGTACACAAAACAAGTGATCTATGCACACAAGGTAATGCACACTTTTGCAAGTATTTATTAATGAGTCGGTGGAGATCACCGCTGCTCCGGCAGGTGAAACTCCCTACCAAACTCATGAAAGGGGTCCCCAAGTGCTGCATAGCCTCTGTGGACGTAAGGTGGCACAGCCTCACAGGTTGCTAATTAATTATGCATATTGGTGTTTTGTTATATTAAAAGTGGCATGTTGCTGTTGAAAAAACAGTTTTTACGCGTAATTTGTTAGAATTTTTAGGAATTGTCATTGACTCAGTCACGACGGAATTTCGTTTGCCCATGGAAAAAGTTAAAAAGATGAAATTATTGATAGTGCAGATGTTAGCCAAGGCTAACGTTACTTTGAAGGACATGCAATCTTTACTAGGTCTGTTGAATTTTGCGGGGACGGTAATTCCCATGGGCCGGGTTTTCTCAAAACGGTTATACTAGAGGTCTTAAATCTCCTCATTCTCATATCAGATTAACTGCTCTTGGGTAAATTTAATGGGGCAAGTTACTGGCAGTCTGAGTTTATTGAGGATGAGGCTTTGTGTCTTTTTACTGACTTTGCTGGCAGTATGGGCTACGGAGATTATTGGCAAGGACAATGGTCTGCTGAGCAGTGGCCAGATTTATGGATTAAGTTGGGCATGATACAGAATGCAGTTTTACTTGAACTCTTCCTGGTTGTTGTTTGAATAGTAATTTGGGGTTCCTGTTTTAAAGATAGGAGAATTGTACTTCATTCAGATAATAAGGGATTAGTATTTGCAATTAAGCCCTTGTTCACATCAGCATTTGGAGTCTGTCTGGGGGAGTCCGCATGGGGACCCCCCAAAAAGAATTCCAAACGCAAGTGCAAGCGCTGGTGCAGTAAAAGCACACGGACCCCATAGACTATAATGGGGTCCGTGTGCTTGCCACCGGATCTCCACAGGCATTTTGCGGACAGGAAAGTACTTCACCGTCTACTTTCCTTTCTGCATGATTTGTGCGGGCAGTGCGCGGCAAGCACACAGATCCCATTATAGTCTATGGGGTCCGTGTGCTTTTACTGCACAGTGCTTGAAATTGCGTTTGTATTCAGCTAAATCCTACTACATGTAGTATTTAGCTGTCCGCTTGAAAAAGTGAACAGACACTTAAAGGGATTCTACCATTAAAGCAACTTTTTTTCTAATTACCACGTCGGAATAGCCTTAAGAAAGGCTATTTGTCTCCTACCTTTAGATGTGGTCTCTGTCGCGCCGTTCCTTAGAAATACCAGTACTTACCGGTATGCTAATGAGGTCTCGACAGCAATGGGGGCGTCCTTCTTCATCTGCCTCCTCCCCTTGTCTGTCGTCTTCTTACTTCGTCATGTCTGACGCCTGTGCAGTCGGCTCAGACAGCGAGACCCTATTAGAGCCGACTGCGCATGCCGGCCGGCGGCCATATTTCCAAGGCTGCAATTGCGTTCATGCGCAGTACACTCCTCACGTCTTCGCTGAACAGAGTGTACTGCGCATGCTCAGTAAGGTCCGTACAGTCCTCCGATGCGCGAGTGAACTCATCCAGGCGTTGGAGGGCTGTACGGACCTTACTGAGCATGCGCAGTACACTCTGTTCGGCGAAGCTGTGAGGAGCGTACTGTGCATGCGCGCAATTGAAGATCCTGAAGAAGATGGAGGCGGCTCTGGAGAGTTCTCTTGCAGCATTGGGGATGCCCCCAGTGCTGTTTGAGTGCTGGGGCCCGCCCCCAGTGCTGCAAGTGAACTCATTTGCATACCGACAAAAAGAGCATTTCTTCCAAACGGCAGCGCGGAGAAGTTAGGAGACAAATAGCTTTTCTTAAGGCTATTCCTATGTGTTAGTGAGAAAAATTTTGATTCTAATGGTAGAATTTCTTTAAGCTCTGTAAAGTAGTCAACCTAGTGTAGGAAAGTATTATACTACAGATAAATTTGGGAAGCTGGAAGCTTGGGTGGGAAATCACAAATTCTTTTAATATGTATAAATGTAAAGTTTTGCCCCTGGACCTTGAAAATGAGTACAATTATGTATTAGACAAAACTGTAAAACTGCCACTGCAAAAAAGATTTGGGGATATTGGTTTATCAACTTAGCTTTAACTTAACTTTAGTAACCAGTGCCAGGTAAGTACTGCCAAGGCAGATGAAACTATGGGGTGCATCACAGAATCTGAAGCATTAGTCAGTGATGTCATCCTGCAGTGTCAGCATCCTGGGCTACCTGGGAAAACCAAAGTCAATGCTCTGCAACTGAGGAGTGAGGAGCAGAGAGTATTGCTCCATTTGTTAAATCTATCCTTGCAATCAGAAACCCCTTTTAACATCACAATCATATTGTTAGTATAACAGATGGAGATATGAGCCAAAAGTGAGAACCAGTACAAGATACACTGATCAAAATGGCTAACATGGCGCTTTGTGTCCAATACCTCAGGCCACATCCACTCCAACCCCACAATGTTGTTCACCTGAGCTCCAGATGGTGGGGATGGACTTGGCTGCACTGCTGGGTAGAGTGGTACCGGTTGGGAAACATCAAACACACAGCGAACCACAAATCACTGTAAGCCAGACACTGAGACCTCTTACCAGCAGATGTTTCGGGTAGTGATGCAGGTTCAAGTATTCAGAAGGCTGTGGTGGGTGGTCAGAAGGTGGAAGCAGATAGATAAATCATAGTTGTATGGTTCGGGTCATCAACAAGAGAGCAAAGCAGTACAGTGGGATA
The DNA here is from genome assembly GCF_031893055.1 of Leptodactylus fuscus. Classification (NCBI taxonomy): domain Eukaryota; kingdom Metazoa; phylum Chordata; class Amphibia; order Anura; family Leptodactylidae; genus Leptodactylus; species Leptodactylus fuscus. Next base: position 158,793,905 of record NC_134268.1, read on the forward strand.
CCCAAAGGGAACGTCAGGAAGGCCAAGTTGGTAACAGGAGCGGTGGAGCAGTACAAAAATCGGTATTCAGGAAGCAGAGGTCTACAGACAAGCCGGGGTCATAAACAGGAACAGGCACAGTACAAAATCAGGAGGCAAAGGGAGGGTCAGAGGTCAAGGCAAGAGGGTCAGAGCACAGGCAAACAGGACAGGAGGAACGCTTATTACCAGGAGACAAGTACAAATAAATAGCCAGCAGTGGACCGGAGCCAGAACCCTCCTTAAAAAAGCTCTGGCCTGTCACTAGGCCGAAAACCGGAAGTCCCCCGTCCGACTCAGACCGGCAACTCCCGCACAACTCTACAGAGTTTTGACCTACAGCGCGAGACCCCGAAGTGGGGGACTAGGAAGCGCAGGAAGGCGAGAGCTGGTAACCTCTAAATAGCGTTGTGGAGGCTCCACCCCAGCTCCTGACATATTTTATCAAAGTACAACTAAACTCTCTATTTTGATATTAAAGTATCATTTACTTATAGAAAGAATATTATAAGAAATTATATTCTACCACAGCACAATGTAACCTGCATGATTCATAAATTGTATGAAGACGTACTGTATAAGCATAATATAGTATAAGAAGCAACATGCTCTTCTAGTAAATCCCTTTATCACTGCTGCTGTAGTGTAGTATAGCATATATTATATTAGAGCAATGTAATTTATCATTTTAATGTTGATTTAATGAGACTCATTCAGTGTCAGCTTCTTAATCTTCATTGAACAAAGATGATATATGAAAGATGATGAAAAAGTAGTTACATACAAAAAAGAAAACCATGGAAGGAGAGGATGAACATTTTCTTAATATTTTTATCATGCTTCAGATTAAGAGTCACACACATGAAGTGCAATGCCTGGAGACAGAAATGAGCATATACCCTCTCCTTGTCATTCATAGATACAAAGGCTTTAGCTATCATTTCAAACTCTTCTTTATACCCAGATATGAATTTTATAGGCTCGTATACGACATGAATGTATTGACATATATATTTGCAGTTGAAATCTTAGTAATACAGTAATAATAATAATAGTACCGTATTTAAATAGAAACAACACCTTCTGTATGTCATTTATATGTGTAGGGGACTGTAGGGTTGTAGGTTGGGCTTGATGGACTGATGTCTTCATCCAAACTCATCTACTGTATAACTGTGTGTTGGATAACCCAATTCACATGCTGAGTGATGGGGAATGATGGATTGTTTTTACTGCCAGATATAAATGGCATAGTGCAGAGAAGATATGTATGCCCCTATATGAAAACAGTCTGAGTGTTTTATAAGCCAAGTCAAGCCATCAAAAAAAAAAAGAATATGTTAAAAAAAAACCCCAATATGTATACTCAAAATTTAGATACAATTATCTTTTATTGATACATTGGTAAAACAAGGAAAAAAACATAAAAAAAACTTCAAAAGTACGAAGGAACCATAAAACATAAAACCAATCCCACATAATGCCCTACAAAAGGGGCTATGTAAGTATATTCCCACTTTGCTGCTGGATATCATAACAAATGCTCCACCACCTATCTGAATAATAAACTACAAAACAATATTTCATCTTACCACAGTTTTAAACACAAGTTATAAGGATGAAAAGAATTAGAAAAATATTGAGCAAGCCCTGAAATGTGACATCCACACAGACAATATCAGAGAGGTGTCAGTGGTATGAATAGGTGACATATCAGAGATCCCACACATATTACTGCTGGGTGCCACTTTTTCAGGGGATAATAGTTATGGTTCAAGTTGTCTTTCATATACACAAAAGTCATGAGAAAGGGTTGAAAATGGAGACTACTCAAGCCATGGAATGCTGGCAACTGTGCTGCAGCCCAATGGAGGGAACTGGATAATTGACATAATAGTAGTGTTGGTGGTGATGTAACAGGTAGGTCAAGGATACTCAACCAAACTCCTCCAGCCCACCTCCCAAGCCAGACACTGATGAGGGGGTCCTGGGAAATACCTGATGATGGTGGTTGTTTTTTCACTGGGGTGCTTCCAGTTGGAGCAGGGTCCTGTCTTACCCTGAGCCATGTAATGATGTTCAAAGGGGCCTTGATGGTAGGAACAACTCTGGAGACAGTAGTTCAGTTGAATCAAGATGACACTTAACTGTGAGAATTTATGACCATGTAACACATGCAGCTTCCGGATAGGGGTAGTAATTTCCATTGGAATGGCTATTATTGGACTCAGGATGAGGGATGCCCAGAATAAGATGATGATAAATGGTGCCTTTTTCCACTGCAAAATTACATATAAGTAGAGATGAGCAAACACTATTTGAAACAGCCGTTTCGAATAGCACGCTCCCATAGAAATGAATGGGCGCTTCCATTCATTTCTATGGGAGCGTGCTATTTGAAACGGCTGTTTCGAATAGTGTTCGCTCATCTCTACTTATAAGTCTCTACTTCTCCCACTATGGCTATGAGAGCTGAGTTAAGGAACTCGATACCTGGATGTGAATGGGTCCTGGCTGACTTTTTCCACAACACTGGTGCACTTTTTCCTCTTTGGTTCTGACAAAAGTTTCTACCCTGTCTCAGAGAACAATGTCACTGTAGGACGATGGGCTACGTCTTCCTTCAGGCATTGCAGAGGACTTTTAGCACTAGTTACTAGGCTACTAGCATAACTTACAGTCTCTACCCCAACCCAGTGGCCTGCTAACATACAATTACAGGGCAAAAACACATAAAATACACAGCAACATAGTACAATAAAAATACCACACAAAATAATAAAAAATTGATAATTTATTAGACAAGATAAATATAAAGACATGAAATAAAAACATGTAAGGCGGGGACAAACAAAATGGCCACTTAACTCATTTCCCGTGGAAAGGGAATTAGTAAAACATACAGTGTTGGCCAAAAGTATTGGCACCCCTGCAATTCTGTCAGATAATACTCAGTTTCTTCCAGAAAATGATTACAAGCACAAATTCTTTGGTATTAATATCTTCATTTATTTTACTTGCAATGAAAAAACACAAAATAGAATGAAAAAAGGTCAAATCATTGATCATTTTACACAAAACTCCAAAAATGGGGCGGACAAAAGTATTGGCCCCCTCAGCCTAATACTTGGTAGAACAACCTTTAGACAAAATAACTGCGAACAACCGCTTCCGGTAACCATCAATGAGTTTCTTACAATGCTCTGCTGGAATTTTAGACCATTCTTCTTTGGCAAACTGCTCCAGGTCCCTGAGATGTGAAGGGGGCCTTCTCCAAACTGCCATTTTGAGATCTCTCCACAGGTGTTTTATGGGATTTAGGTCTGGACTCATTGCTGGCCACTTTAGAAGTCTCCAGTGCTTTCCCTCAAACCATTTTCTAGTGCTTTTTGAAGTGTGTTTTGGGTCATTGTCCTGCTGGAAGACCCATGACCTCTGAGGGAGACCCAGCTTTCTCACACTGGGCCCTACATTATGCTGCAAAATTTGTTGGTAGTCTTCAGACTTCATAATGCCATGCACACGGTCAAGCAGTCCAGTGCCAGAGGCAGCAAAGCAACCCCAAAACATCAGGGAACCTCCGCCATGTTTGACTGTAGGGACCGTGTTCTTTTCTTTGAAGGCCTCTTTTTTTTCCTGTAAACTCTATGTTGATGCCTTTTCCCAAAAAGCTCTACTTTTGTCTCATCTGACCAGAGAACATTCTTCCAAAATGTTTTTGGCTTTCTCAGGTAAGTTTTGGCAAACTCCAGCCTGGCTTTTTTATGTCTCTGGGTAAGAAGTGGGGTCTTCCTGGGTATCCTACCATACAGTCCCTTTTCATTCAGACACCGGCGGATAGTACAGGTTGACACTGTTGTACCCTCGGACTGCAGGGCAGCTTGAACTTGTTTAGATGTTAGTCGAGGTTCTTTATCCACCATGCACACAATCTTGCGTTGAAATCTCTCGCCAATTTTTCTTTTCCGTCCACATCTAGGGAGGTTAGTCACAGTGCCATGTGCTTTAAACTTCTTGATGACACTGCACACAGTAGACACAGGAACATTCAGGTCTTTGGAGATGGACTTGTAGCCTTGAGATTGCTCATGCTTCCTCACAATTTTGCTTCTCAAGTCCTCAGACAGTTCTTTGGTCTTCTTTCTTTTCTCCATGCTCAATGTTGTACACACAAGGACACAGGACATAGGTTGAGTCAACTTTAATCCATTTCAACTGGCTGCAATTGTGATTTAGTTATTGCCACCACCTGTTAGGTGCCTCAGGTAAATAACAGGTGCTGTTAATTACACAAATTAGAGACGCATCACATGATTTTTCCAACAGTGCCAATACTTTTGTCCACCCCCTTTTTTATGTTTGGTGTGGAATTATATCCAATTTGGCTTTTTGACAATTCTTTTTGTGGTTTTCCATTGAAGACAAAGTAAATGAAGATAATAATACCAAAGAATTTGTGATTGCAATCATTTTCTGGAAGAAAAAGAGTATTATCTGACAGAATTGCAGGGGTACCAATACTTTTGGTCAACACTGTATAAGAGTAACACAGTTTGTGAGACAAGTTTATATCACTAAGGAAAATACAGCAAGAGCAAAGACATTAGTAATACTAGAAAGCACATTGACCAATGTGTATATATTAAGCATAATAGCAAAGGCACGGCTGTAGTAAGTCCATAAATACTCAATATATATACAGACCAAACAGACCCATGTGAACAAGATGGTATAACAATAGTGTGGGGCCTCAGACTTAATAAGCATCAGGTATTAGTCATTTTTTGGGTCAAATGCCCAGAATAAGCTCACAAACTACATTAAGGTTTCCCATGTCTTGCGAGCCCTTATACTAAAAACAAAATACTAATTCCCTAGGAACCTCCAAATTCCAACACTAAATCCAATACCAATTATGGCAAAAGATACTAAAAACACTCTTTTATTAATTTCAAAATTAAAATAAATTCAGGGTACATTCAAATTCAAATATGCAACTAGTGTCCCTAGCACTGGCAACAGGAGTAATGATTTGTAAGCTCCAAAGCAGAAAAAGCTGACACTGACCCTTAAATCATATACCCCTAATGGCCATTTCACACGGAGTTAACACGCTCGCATTCTGGCAAGTATACATGTGTCAGAAAGTGAGTGCTCAAAACAGATCCCATTCATTTCAATTGGTCATTACGAGCGTATAACGTGCGTAACTTTGCGCGTGCAATTTTGCGGCCACAAAATTCGCGCGCCCGCTTACTCCATGTGAACTGGCCCTAATACTCTCTTTCTGTTCCCTCAGTGTGTATGAGACATATAGGGTGTGTCTTTGCTAAACAATTGCTCAAATGAAAGTGCACAACTAGTATACAATAAAATAACACAATGTAGCACCTCAATATATGAGGAAGCTACATAAATCCCCCCAATAGGATCTTTTATACCCCGGACTAGGGGAACGCTCACCTATCCTCGCGCTTCCCTGCTCCGGACTGAAGGCGTGGTCAAAAGACACACCCCTTGTCCCTTATTGGATAGAGGGCGCGAGTCAAGGTTACCATGATAGCAGAGATGCAATTGCTAGAGAGGGTTCAGATCATTCCAGCCCATCAATTGGCTGCAAAATGTCACACAATAAAACCTCACGTCAAGTACCCAGAATTGGATCATGATTTTCAAAAGGTAAGTAAAACCAGCCTCGATGGGTAAATTATATTTATTATGGCTCTACTTAAGGGTTCGTTATTGACGAAAGGTACCGCAATCCAACCAAAGGAATTAGGGTCCCCAAGTATATGGTCACCAGTGTATGACAATATATCCGTTACATCAGATTGTCAATGCCTTATAAGGTATCCAACTTATGTCAGCACATTCACCCTAGTAGCAACCTATATATGATGTTAGCCCATCAAACAAAATGATATACATTAAATGGCATTAAACGGGTAATAACGCAAGTCCCGGACTCTATCAAAAAAACTCAATCCTATGTGAATAGGGGTCTAAGTTAACTAAATGCCCTATATTATCTATGAATTATGTTCATCCATAAGGCAATTTATTATATCTTATTTGACCTTTTAAACATGATATATGCAAATAACAAACTTCAGGTTCAAGAAACATCATCAGAGACAAAAAATAAAAAATAAAAAATCATAGCTGGAATAGAGTTCCAACAGTAAATATCCTACCTAATGATATACCCAAATCTAGCGTAAAATTCTGGAACACCTAATGACGGATGGAACTAAGGTCAGTGATCCTTAATATATAATTATCCCTACCCTAATTAAAAGGGGGCTCAAAAAAGAACTTTACAATCTTCCTAACCAAATACAAAATCATCACGTCATTTTGATGACACCTACATAGGATAATATGACCGCCTATATTGGTTTACGATCAGATAGCCGCGTACATATTTGTTCCTATATAGGAGGACTCAAAGCACTAACTAAAATAAGGGGTTCTTTCCAGGAATACATAATCCATATTCCGAAGGGACATAGACATTTACTAGATAAAAGCAGCAAAAGAAATAATTTCGTTTAAACCCTCTGGTTTGACACATCTTAATCGATAGGTCCATATCGTTTCTTGTTGCAATAATTTGTGGTCCATGTCTCCTCTCCGTATTGTAGAGCTAACCTTTTCTATTCCCTGGAACGATAAAGATCTAATATCCCCGTTGTATATTTCTCTGATGTTTCTACTGAGTGGTTGGTCTTAATCACGATTGATGTTTCCTATATGTTTCTGGATCCTTCTACGGAGCTCTCTACCGGTCTTCCCTATATAATTCTTGGGTCATCCACATGTTGCCATGTAGACAACCCCACTGCTCTTGCAATTGATGTAATCTTTGATCGTAAATGTTGTCCCTGTTGTAGCGTTCTGGAAAGTATCCCCCTTTTGGAAAAATCTGATGGCCTTACATCCCCCACACTTGAACAAGCCCACTGCCCACATGCCCACTGGTTTTGATTTGTCTAACCAAGTCCCAGCCGAGGGTGGTGGGCCAAGATGACTGTGAATGAGATGGTCCCTCAAATTTCTTCCTTGTCTGTACGTGATTGATGGTTGTTCAGTAAGATATTCCTGGATACCCTCATCCAACCAAAAAATCAATATACCTCACTAAAAAAGAAGATCATCTAAAATCATATCACTGTGCTAAGCCTCCCCCGCTGACATCACTGACTCTGCTATACACCAATGGCTTTTACATAGAGTAAAGTCAGTTATGTGACCAAGAGCCAGAGCATCACCAGGGGAGGTAAAGGAACGTAAAGGAACGAGACTTCTGCCCCCTGTTCTTAGTCATCTGAACTGTAAACAGTGATTTGCACAAACTGATCATTCTATCTGATACCATTGACGTAATTGTGGTATAATAATACTACATAATGAAAAGTAAGGAAAGTCAAAACTTCCATATATTCAAAGTGCACATTGTAAGATTTCTACAGAATATTAACATTTCTATTTTTCCAAAGTTTCAGTGCATTTCCTTCCATGTTCCATGCTAGCCATAATATTTTGTTCCACATGAATAATTCTTTTCATGTCAGTCCTTATTTAGAACCGTGATGTCATGACTCTGTGTAATCCGGCATATATTATTTCCTAATTAGTTTAAGAATATATTCTCTTTGATTGCATTAAAACTCTAGAGACACACTACTACTGAGACTGACTCAGACTGACAGACTAAAACTTACAAGTGCCGACTCTGTTATTTACACTTATAGAATTGTTTACTTATTTATCATTTTAATGTTTGCTTATTGCTAAATAGTTCTATACATATGGAAATTTTATGCACATTGCACCTACAGCTCCCGGGGCCGGAGTACACAGCTCTCTGCCCTGTCATTGGCTTCAACTGTATCGGCATATATGGCACATCAATACAGTTGTGAGAGGAGCTGTCTTGGCAGAAAGTCTGGTGCCCAGATCCAGTGTCCCACAACCATAGGGCAAGTGCACCGTTTGCCCTATGGTTAAAGTAGCCCTGTATGTGTATGAGAAACCACAGGCAAGCATCACAGGAATCCGCCTCAAAATCCGCCCCTCACAATTGAGGTCTATGTAGACCGCTTGCCCTCTTCTTTCCGCTAGCGTTTTTTTTTTCCACTAGCATAAAAAAGAAGCAGCATGACCTTTCTTCAGGCGGATTCCCCCTCAGGAAATCAATACAAGTCAATGGGACGTGTAAAAACCACTAGCGTTTTTTGGCGCAGTTTTTGGCAAAAACCGCCAGGCGGTTTTTCAAGGTCCATTCACTGTGCTGCAGGAAAAAACGTGAAACAAAAAACGCCTCAAAAATGCTCCAAATACCGCGTCATGTCAAAAACCTAGAGAAAACCGGGAACACTGTGAGAATAGTGTTCTTTGACTTCTCCAGTGCTTTCAACACCATTCAGCCAGGGCTACTGAAGGAGAAGCTGAACCTTGGGGGTGTGGACCAGCACCTGTCCTACTGGATCCTAGACTACCTAACTAACCGCCCTCAGTATGTGAGAGCCCGGGACTGTGTGTCTGACACTGTGATCTGTAGTACGGGGGCACCACAAGGTACAGTTCTTGCCCCATTTCTCTTCACACTGTACACTGCTGACTTTAGGCAAAACTCATCCAGCTGTTACTTACAGAAGTACTTCAATAACTCTGCTATAGTAGGCCTTATCACTGATGGCGACGATAGGGAATACAGAGACTTAAACCGGGATTTGGTTGAATGGTGCCAGCAGAACCAGCTCAGGATTAATGCTGGGAAGACCAAGGAGATGGTGGTGGACTTTAGTAAACGGAGAAGTGCTCCGACCCTGGTGGAGATCCAAGAGACATGTATTGAGATAGTCAGGACCTATAAGTATCTGGGTGTGCTCCTCAACAATAAACTAGACTGGGCTGATCACCTGGAGGTGCTGCACAGAAAGAGTCACAGCAGGCTCTACCTGTTCAGGAGGCTGAGGGCCTTCGGAGTCCAGGGGACACTTCTTAGGGCCTTCTTCAACTCTGTGGTTGCTTCAGCCATCTTTTTCCGTGTGGCCTGCTGGGGGAGCAGTATATCAACCAGGGACAGAAATAGACTTGACAGGCTGATCAGAAGGGCCAGCTCTGTCCTGGGGAGCCCCTTGGACCCAGTACAGGTGGTGGGTGACAGAAGGATACTGTCTGTGGTGACCTTCATGCGGGAGAACAAATCCCACCCCATGTATGGGACCTTGATGGCACTTGGCAGCACTGTAAGTGACCATCTGCTTCACCCCAAGTGTGAGAAGGAGCGCTATCGCAGGTTCTTCTCTGCACAGAAAACTAATGATTATGATTATGAAGTCTTCCTTCTTTCTTCTTCTGTTTCTTAGCTGCTATGGAGTCCTAGTATATCTTCTCTTCTCAGCATATGTGTGTCTACGTCTGTAATATATTACTGTGTATTATCCCTGTATCTGTATTACTATGCTGTTGTAACATACTGAAATTTCCCCACTGTGGGACTGTTAAAGGATTATCTTAAAGGATTATTTTATCTTAAAAAGCTCCAAAAAACACTTCCTAATTCCTGAAGCTGATTTTTTCCTGACCAAATTCCTCGACCACCCTGTAAGGATCCAGTTCTGTTTTTACGTTTCACCTGTCTGTGGGCAAGTCTGCCTCGTTGTAAGATGGCCGCTATAGCTTCGGTGGCCATCTTGCCTGCTCTTGAGGCTATATTAATGAATGCACCTGTGTTCCTCCCTGCTTGAGTATCAGTCAGATCTTTGTCTCGTCTGCCTCTAGCTCTCCGCCTCTATTGTGAAGAGTCCTGTGGTTCTCTTGTTCCAGAGTTCTGCCATTTCCTACCATACCTGCATCTAGATACCTGTCTTCCTCCCGGCTGTTGCCCTTCAGCTTATCCCCTCAGCTGCACATGAGCTCCCCCTGATTGATTCAGTCTCTCATCAGGAAAACCTCTAGTGCTACACAACCTGCCTTTTACTACCGGCCGAACGCTACCCAGCTGTGCTGCAACTGACTGTAAGTTCGTCTCTTCTTTGCTGTAACTATTGTCTGCTGTGCATTTCCCCTATCAGCCATAGGTGTCCACAGAGCATCCACACATAGTGTAACAGGATACTCAAGCCCACAAGATGGAGGCCGCTGAGTCTGGGGACTTGGAGACCCGTATTAAGAGAATACAGCAATACACAACTTCTTTGTATACAGAGTTGCAGTCGCTAAAGTCCAAGATAAATTCTCTAGAGTTACAAGCTAACAAAAATGTGCAGGATCTTGGCAAAGCGATGCAGGACTTGCATACACGGACAACCGCGGTTGAGGCTTTGAAGTCAGCTCCCCCCGTAGTACTGAGCCCCCCAAAATTGCCACCATTTAGGTTTGGTGGAGACCGCGACAAGTACCGTGGCTTTGTAAACCAGTGTAAACTCTATTTTGATGCACATATCGGTCAATTTCCAAATGATCGCGCCAAGGTACTCTGCATCATCATGCTTCTGACACACAAGGCTCTAGCATGGGCAAACCCGCTAATTGAGACCGCTGATCCTTGTCTAGATAGTCTGACTCAGTTCCTTGATGGCATGGCCCTGATGTTTGATGATCCTAATCGTCGCGCCACTGCAGAGACCAACTTACTGGCGCTTCGACAGGGCCGACGTACGGTCACAGAGTATGCCATGGAATTTAAGAGATGGGCAGTGGACACGACTTGGAAATCTGAGGCGCAACTACCGTTGTTCAGGAGAGGATTATCCAGCGCCATTAAGGACGAACTGGCCCGTTCTGAGGCTCCCTCCAAGTTTGAAGAGTATGTACACCATTGCATACGGATTGATATCCGCTTATCCGAACGAAGACAAGAGAGATGGGCAGCGATGAATCGCAGGGACAGCCCACCAGCATTTTCTCCTGCATTTCCCAAGGAACCTTCTAATAGGCCCCCACAGGAGACTGAGCCAATGCAACTAGATGTTGTACAGAGGTCTGAGAGTAATGCTCGTAGGGAACGTCGGCTGCGTGACGGTCTATGTCTCTATTGTGGGGAGTCCGGTCATTTTCTCATAAATTGCCCGAATCGACCTCGCAGGACTGTCGCAGCCGTGGCCGAAGGAGATTTGTCTGACTGTGAATCAGAAGCCTCAGAAGCGTCACAGCCTTTGAATGCAGTTATTCAGACCCTGTCGTCGGTGGCTTCACACCTGGAGAAGAGGAAGAAGGAGACCCATTGCCTCCTGCCAATTCAGATTTGGACCAACACTCGTTGGATTTCCACCTCAGCAATGGTGGATTCCGGAGCTAGTGGCAACTTCATGGATCTGGCCTTTGCTAAAGAACATGGTATCGCAACCCAACATAGGGCCTCACCCGTGCTTATGGAGACTGTGGATGGTTCCCCCCTGGTGTCGGGGCCAATAGATCAGGAAACCAGACCCCTAAGGGTATCCATGCCGCCTGATCATCAGGAAGAACTATCCTTCATGCTTATCTCCTCTCCTCATTTTCCAGTAATCCTAGGCCTCCCATGGTTGAAAAAGCAGAACCCAGCTATCAACTGGGAAACTAGAGAGTTACGCTTCCCTGCAAAGAAGAAGTCAGCCATTTGCCCGGTCACATCGGTTCCTGACAATCCTTCTAACCTTTTTTCATCAGTCTATTCTGACTTCTTGGGCGTGAGTGACAAGAAGAATGCAGATAAACTTCCACCACACCGGCCATATGACTGTCCAATTGAGCTTTTGCCCGGTGCAGCAATTCCGTTTGGCCACATCTATCCTCTAGCCGGGCCGGAGTTAAAGGCCCTCAAGGACTACGTTGATGAAAACCTGGCAAAGGGGTTTATTCGTCCTTCCTCATCTCCAGCAGGTGCTCCAATCTTTTTTGTGAAAAAGAAGGACGGGTCCCTCAGACCCTGCATAGATTATCGGGAACTCAACAAAATCACTGTTAAAAACCGTTATCCACTTCCTCTAATCCCCGAACTTCTGGAACGAGTTCGCCATGCCAAGATTTTTTCCAAATTAGATCTTCGAGGAGCATACAACTTACTGCGGATTAGAAAAGGAGACGAGTGGAAAACTGCCTTTCGGTGTCGGTACGGACACTTTGAATATCTGGTCATGCCGTTTGGTCTATGCAATGCCCCAGCTGCTTTCCAACATTTGGTTAATGACATCTTCCGGGATCTCTTGGATCAGTTCATGGTGGTGTATTTGGACGATATCCTTATTTTTTCCAGCTCTCTACAAGAACATGAGGAACATGTGAAGATTGTTCTGGACCGCCTACGAGTAAACCAACTTTACATTAAACTCGAAAAATGCGAGTTCCACAAGACTGAGATCCAGTTTTTGGGCTATGTAATCTCACAACAAGGATTATATATGGATATCAGTAAGATCCAAGCAATCATGGATTGGCCGGTCCCGAAGAATACCCGAGAGGTACAACGTTTCATAGGCTTTGCCAACTTTTACCGGCGCTTTATTAAGCACTTCTCAGAGATTGTCAGTCCCATTACCCAACTTACCAAGAAGGGGACAGTGTTCCGTTGGACACCCCAAGCCCAGGAGGCATTTACTCGCCTTAAGTCAAGGTTCACATCCGCCCCAGTATTAATACATCCTGATCCGGAGTTGGCATTTATAATAGAGGTGGACGCTTCAGACAGTGCCGTGGGAGCTGTCTTATCTCAGAGAACAGGAGAGAAGGGTCTCTTGCACCCTTGTGCATACTTCTCCCGAAAGTTATCTTCTGCTGAGAGGAATTACGATGTCGGAAACAAGGAACTGTTGGCGATCATCTCCGCGTTCAAAGAATGGAGGCATCATTTGCAGGGGGCTTCTCAGCAGATTGTCGTACTCACCGATCACCGTAATTTGGAGTTTGTCCGATCCGCAAGATGTCTTTCTCCCCGACAGGTTCGCTGGAGCCTATTTCTAAACCAATTTAATTTTATCATCTCCTATCGACCGGGCTCCCGTAATGGCAAGGCTGACGCCCTTTCCCGGATGTTCTCTACCGAATCGGATTCGGCTCCCTCATTTGAGACTATAGTACCCGACGCCAATGTGGTGGGAGTGATACAGAACGAAGACTTAATTAACGCCTTTAAGGAAGCCTATGTCACTGATCCTCTCTTGTCCCAGCCGGCTAATGACGTTCATCTGACCTTTAAAAATGGAGTATGGTTCCAAGGCCAATGCCTCTACGTGCCTAAGTCTGCCAAACTAAGAGTACTAAGACTGATGCATGACTCCAAGGTGGCAGGTCATAAAGGGGTGCAGAAGACTCAAGAGTTCCTCTCACGATTCTTCTGGTGGCCGGGGTATCAGAGGGATGTTAAAGACTATGTCCGTTCTTGTGTCATCTGTGCCAGATGTAAGACACCTCGGTCTGCTCCGACTGGATTGCTACAACCTCTGCCAGTGCCTTCTCGTCCATGGGGATCCATATCTATGGACTTTATTGTCGAATTACCTATCTCTAAGGGTATGAATACCATTCTAGTTGTGGTTGATCGATTAACGAAGGCTGCCCACTTTATACCTTACCCCAGACTACCAACTGCTAAAGACACTGTGGAATTAATTATTCAAAATGTCTTTCGGCTGCACGGGGTCCCCGACGAAGTCATTTCAGATCGAGGAGCGCAATTCATGGCGAGATTCTGGCAAGGATTTTGTTCAGCATTAGACATTAAAGTCCGCTTGTCCTCTGCCTACCATCCGCAGTCAAACGGCCAGACCGAGAGGACCAATCAGACTTTGGAACAGTACCTGCGTTGTTTCATCAGTCATTTGCAGGATGATTGGCTGGATCTCCTTCCTCTGGCAGAATTCTCCTATAACAATTCCCAGAGTGCTTCTACAAAGGTGTCACCCTTCTATGCCAATCTGGGGTTCCACCCCAAAGTTTTTCCCAGGCTGCCAAGTGATGTCACCATACCGGCAGTTACGGAACGTGTGGCAATCATTCAGCAAAACTTGGAAGTGTTGAAGGAAACCTTGACTGCAGCTCAGGAGAGATATAAGAGATCAGCGGATCAGTCCCGCAGACCAGAACCCATATTCAAAGTTGGAGACTTAGTCTGGCTTTCTACAAAAAATTTAAAACTGAGAGTACCCTCCCCGAAGCTGGGGCAAAGATTTGTAGGACCATTTAAGATAAGTGCCATCATCAGTGCAGTGGCCGTTAGATTAAAGCTCCCCAACACCATGAAAATCCATCCAGTATTCCATGTTTCCCTATTGAAGGCTGCTATCCCTAATCCGTTCCCGGGACGCGCTGCCCAACCACCCGATTCAGTATTGATTGATGGTGAGGAACAATTTTTGGTGGAAGAGATTCTGGATTCTAGAATCCATAGGAACCAATTACAGTATCTGGTCAAGTGGGAAGGGTACCCGCCTGAAGAAAATTCTTGGGAACCTGTTGATAATATAAATGCTCCCCGTCTGGTGTCCAGGTTCCACCGAAGACATCCCGGTAAGCCTGCCCATAGGGTGTCCGGAGGCCACTCCTAAGGTGGGGGTAGTGTAAGGATCCAGTTCTGTTTTTACGTTTCACCTGTCTGTGGGCAAGTCTGCCTCGTTGTAAGATGGCCGCTATAGCTTCGGTGGCCATCTTGCCTGCTCTTGAGGCTATATTAATGAATGCACCTGTGTTCCTCCCTGCTTGAGTATCAGTCAGATCTTTGTCTCGTCTGCCTCTAGCTCTCCGCCTCTATTGTGAAGAGTCCTGTGGTTCTCTTGTTCCAGAGTTCTGCCATTTCCTACCATACCTGCATCTAGATACCTGTCTTCCTCCCGGCTGTTGCCCTTCAGCTTATCCCCTCAGCTGCACATGAGCTCCCCCTGATTGATTCAGTCTCTCATCAGGAAAACCTCTAGTGCTACACAACCTGCCTTTTACTACCGGCCGAACGCTACCCAGCTGTGCTGCAACTGACTGTAAGTTCGTCTCTTCTTTGCTGTAACTATTGTCTGCTGTGCATTTCCCCTATCAGCCATAGGTGTCCACAGAGCATCCACACATAGTGTAACACACCCTAATATGTGTGAACTAGCCCTATGGGGTCCGTGTGCTTTCACTGGCACACCGCTTGCAGTTGCGTTCAGTATTCCGTCCGGGGGTCCTCATGCGGCCTCCCCCGGATAGAATACCAACGCAGATGTGAACGAGGCCTTAGTTACCTGATATTGGAGACTGCCTGGAACAGCTGATCTGTGTGGGGTTTTGGTGTCTGACCCTCTCTGATCTAATAATGATGACCTATCTTAGGAATAGCACATTGGTATAAATATTGGACTTTTATGTACTTAGTTCAATCGCCTCTTCTTGCAATATGATTTTTACATAAAAAAATTAAATAAAATCACAATGGCAGGAAATTACCCACGATAATGTTCTACTGAGAGGTTTTTACAGAGAACTTTTCCTTCATGTACAAAATATTAGCACAATACAAACAGTAGTTATATTTATATAGCGAATCAAAATGGGAAAACAATAGTAAGTGTCCTATAATACATTTCTAAATAGCACCTGTAATATGTGTTATCTGTAACATTAAGGGATAATTATCTCCTGACCTTTCCTATTTATTTTATTTGAAGCTGGTATGGAAATATGAATTGTATTTATACGACTGGATAATCCATTATTAATTATGCACTTGCTCCATAATTCAGGATGACAAATGTATGAATATGTTTTGTTTCATAAAATATTGTTTCAAATGCAAGATCATTGTTAATATGCTAAATTACACTTCACAGGGTATAAATGGGCATTTAATAAGTCCTTCATGCCTAGGGGCCAATAAATGACAATATTAATGATCAGATGCATACAAATAATAATACAGTAAATTAATAGATAATGGAGAATAACATGCAGAACAGTGTTATGTGAAGTTGATAATTTTTTCCCTCTAAATTCTTTATTTTGGCAAGTATATACATTTTACCCACCTGGGTTATTCTGTACAGAAAAAGCCTTAGGAAGCCATGGAACAGATTGCTGTCTGACGTAAAGCCAAATTACAAAATGCAAGGTATTTAAAACTGTGTTATGTTTCATAGGGTTTCCTACATCGTGGGGATTCATCTCGTGCTATGCCAAACTTATCACATGTACTCCCATCTGACAATCCATAATATAATGTTTAATTCAAATTTTAATGGTGAACATTGATCATTTAATGAGTTTCTAACAGTACAGAAAAACTCTTAAACAGTCCAACATTGTAAAACATTGAAATTTTTTGGCTAAAGTACACATGGCTTTCAAATTGTCAAGTTTTCACTTCTTGCCCGAGACAGAAGTGAGTATAGGAGATTTGTGCATGAGCTTCAGCACTTGGTGGTGCCATTCTAGTATGCTGGTCCTGCTATTTGGTGTTCTACCACTTTGGGGCTGTACTGTTGTTACTTCAAGTCACTTCCATTCCACTCTGCATGGTTAGTATCTAGTAGCGCCCCCTTTGGCATGTATCAAAGGTTGTAAACACTTTTTGTAGCCAGCCAAGAGTCTTTCAATTCTTGTTTGAGGGATTTTCATTAGAGATGAGCGAACAGTGTTCTATCGAACTCATGTTCGATCGGATATTAGGCTGTTCGGCATGTTCGAATCGAATCGAACACCGCGTGGTAAAGTGCGCCATTACTCGATTCCCCTCCCACCTTCCCTGGCGCCTTTTTTGCTCCAATAACAGCGCAGGGTAGGTGGGACAGGAACTACGACACCGGTGACGTTGAAAAAAGTAGGCAAAACCCATTGGCTGCCGAAAACATGTGACCTCTAATTTAAAAGAACAGCGCCGCCCAGGTTCGCGTCATTCTGAGCTTGCAATTCACCGGGGACGGAGGTTTCCGTCCAGTTAGCTAGGGGTTAGATTCTGGGTAGGCAGGGACAGGCTAGGATAGGAAGGAGAAGACAACCACAACAGCTCTTGTAAGAGCTAAATTCCAGGGAGAAGCTTGTCAGTGTAACGTGGCACTGACGGGCTCAATCGCCGCAACCCAGCTTTCCGCGGATCCTGAATGGAATACACTGTCAGTGTATTCCCATATACCCGATATATACCCCCGATACCCGTTCCAACGGTGTGCCCCCCCACCTTCACCCCAGAAATACTCTGCAAGTCCCCTAGCAATAGAATTGGGGCTATATACACCCACTATTTTTGCTACTGCCATATAGTGCCATTGTCTCACTGGGAATTCAAAGAATATATTGGGCTTACATATAACTTCAATTCCAGGGAGAAGCTTGTCAGTGTAACGTGGCACTGACGGGCTCAATCGCCGCAACCCAGCTTTCCCAGGATCCTGAATGGAACACACTGACAGTGTATTCCCGTATACCCCATATATACACCCCAAATCCCCGTTCCAACGGTGTGCCCCCCCCACCTTCACCTCAGAAATACCCTGCAAGTCCCCTAGCAATAGAATTGGGGCTATATACACCCACTATTTTTGCTACTGGTATATAGTGCCATTGTCTGACTGGGAATTCAAAGAATATATTGGGGTTACGTGCACCCACAATTTTTGCTACTGGTATATAGTGCCATTGTCTCACTGGGAATTCAAAGAATATATGGGGGTTACGTGCACCCACAATTTTTGCTACTGGTAGATAGTGCCATTGTCTCACTGGGAATTCAAAGAATATATGGGGGTTATGTGCACCCACAATTTTTGCTACTGGTATATAGTGCCATTGTCTGACTGGGAATTCAAAGAATATATTGGGGTTACGTGCACCCACAATTTTTGCTACTGGTATATAGTGCCATTGTCTCACTGGGAATTCAAAGAATATATGGGGGTTACGTGCACCCACAATTTTTGCTACTGGTATATAGTGCCATTGTCTCACTGGGAATTCAAAGAATATATGGGGGTTATGTGCACCCACAATTTTTGCTACTGGTATACAGTGCCATTGTCTCACTGGGAATTCAAAGAATATATTGGGGTTACGTGCACCCACAATTTTTGCTACTGCTATACAGTGCCATTGTCTCACTGGGAATTCAAAGAATATATTGGGGTTACGTGCACTCACAATTTTTGCTACTGGTAGATAGTGCCATTGTCTCACTGGGAATTCAAAGAATATATTGGGGTTACGTGCACCCACAATTTTTGCTACTGCTATACAGTGCCATTGTCTCACTGGGAATTCAAAGAATATATTGGGGTTACGTGCACCCACAATTTTTGCTACTGGTAGATAGTGCCATTGTCTCACTGGGAATTCAAAGAATATATTGGGCTTACATATAACTTCAATTCCAGGGAGAAGCTTGTCAGTGTAACGTGGCACTGACGGGCTCAATCGCCGCAACCCAGCTTTCCCAGGATCTTGAATGGAACACACTGACAGTGTATTCCCGTATACCCCATATATACACCCCAAATCCCCGTTCCAACGGTGTGCCCCCCCACCTTCACCTCAGAAATACCCTGCAAGTCCCCTAGCAATAGAATTGGGGCTATATACACCCACTATTTTTGCTACTGGTATATAGTGCCATTGTCTGACTGGGAATTCAAAGAATATATTGGGGTTACGTGCACCCACAATTTTTGCTACTGGTATATAGTGCCATTGTCTGACTGGGAATTCAAAGAATATATTGGGGTTACGTGCACCCACAATTTTTGCTACTGGTATATAGTGCCATTGTCTCACTGGGAATTCAAAGAATATATGGGGGTTACGTGCACCCACAATTTTTGCTACTGCTATACAGTGCCATTGTCTCACTGGGAATTCAAAGAATATATTGGGGTTACGTGCACCCACAATTTTTGCTACTGGTATATAGTGCCATTGTCTGACTGGGAATTCAAAGAATATATGGGGGTTATGTGCACCCACAATTTTTGCTACTGCTATACAGTGCCATTGTCTCACTGGGAATTCAAAGAATATATTGGGGTTATGTGCACCCACAATTTTTGCTACTGGTATATAGTGCCATTGTCTGACTGGGAATTCAAAGAATATATGGGGGTTACGTGCACCCACAATTTTTGCTACTGCTATACAGTGCCATTGTCTCACTGGGAATTCAAAGACTATATTGGGGTTATGTGCACCCACAATTTCTGCTACTGGTATATAGTGCCATTGTCTGACTGGGAATTCAAAGAATATATTGGGGTTACAAATACCCTCATTTCTTGCTACTGCCATATAGTGCCAGTTTCTGACTGGTAATTCAAAGAATATATTGGGGTTACGTGCACCCACAATTTTTGCTACTGGTATATAGTGCCATTGTCTGACTGGGAATTCAAAGAATATATGGGGGTTACGTGCACCCACAATTTTTGCTACTGCTATACAGTGCCATTGTCTCACTGGGAATTCAAAGAATATATTGGGGTTACGTGCACCCACAATTTTTGCTACTGGTATATAGTGCCATTGTCTGACTGGGAATTCAAAGAATATATGGGGGTTACGTGCACCCACAATTTTTGCTACTGCTATACAGTGCCATTGTCTCACTGGGAATTCAAAGAATATATTGGGGTTATGTGCACCCACAATTTCTGCTACTGGTATATAGTGCCATTGTCTGACTGGGAATTCAAAGAATATATTGGGGTTACAAATACCCTCATTTCTTGCTACTGCCATATAGTGCCAGTTTCTGACTGGTAATTCAAAGAATATATTGGGGTTACGTGCACCCACAATTTTTGCTACTGGTATATAGTGCCATTGTCTGACTGGGAATTCAAAGAATATATGGGGGTTACGTGCACCCACAATTTTTGCTACTGCTATACAGTGCCATTGTCTCACTGGGAATTCAAAGAATATATTGGGGTTACGTGCACCCACAATTTTTGCTACTGGTATATAGTGCCATTGTCTGACTGGGAATTCAAAGAATATATGGGGGTTACGTGCACCCACAATTTTTGCTACTGCTATACAGTGCCATTGTCTCACTGGGAATTCAAAGAATATATTGGGGTTACGTGCACCCACAATTTTTGCTACTGGTATATAGTGCCATTGTCTGACTGGGAATTCAAAGAATATATGGGGGTTACGTGCACCCACAATTTTTGCTACTGCTATACAGTGCCATTGTCTCACTGGGAATTCAAAGAATATATTGGGGTTATGTGCACCCACAATTTTTGCTACTGCTATATAGTGCCAGTTTCTGACTGGTAATTCAAAGAATATATTGGGGTTACGTGCACCCACAATTTTTGCTACTGGTATATAGTGCCATTGTCTGACTGGGAATTCAAAGAATATATGGGGGTTACGTGCACCCACAATTTTTGCTACTGCTATACAGTGCCATTGTCTCACTGGGAATTCAAAGAATATATTGGGGTTACGTGCACCCACAATTTTTGCTACTGCTATACAGTGCCATTGTCTCACTGGGAATTCAAAGAATATATTGGGGTTACGTGCACCCACAATTTTTGCTACTGGTAGATAGTGCCATTGTCTCACTGGGAATTCCACAAATAATTTGGGGATTCATTTACCCTACATCTCAGGCTCTTGCCATATTCACCCAGGTTGTCAGTGCTGCACCAGCTCGTTCCCAGACAGCTCGGCCCGAAAAACACGTTACCTATATAGAGGATTTGGACAATGAAGACAACATGTTCTAAATCTAATGTCTGCACCTTCTCCAGAATTAAAATAAAGGCAGCGTTTAACTTTCAAATAGCACTGCACAAAGGAAGAGCTTATCAGCTTGTCTCATGACATGCTACTGAAAAGTGTCATTTGTGTATCTTAATGTAAATATAGTTGTATAAGCTTTTTGGGTTTTAGGCACTGCCAAGTTATTTATTACCACCCGCTCCCTTATAATGATGATGACGCCAAAGTCACTGTGGGTGTTCAGAGCTCACAGCTTTGGTTGACATTTGTCTTGCTCTCTGTCGGTACCAGCTGTCTTTTTGGATACCGTAAAGTTATGTTGACTTTATTAACAGCTATAGAAGCTTTAGCCAGGTTGTGACGGTGTGTAACCCTAACAACACTAAGTGGGATGCACATTAATAGTCAGTCTATGTACGCTAAACGTATCACTGAAGTAATTTTTTTTCCCTCTCCCCTAATATAAGAAAGGAACAGACATTAGACCTAGACCGGGGTTCGAGGCTTGTAAAAATACAGTATTATTTGTTCTTCATGATGTGAAATATGTGTTGAAAAGCAACCCAAGATGAAGTCAGCCATGTGTGCCAGTGTGTTACTTGGCATGCCTTTGCTGGCCCCAACTGTAAGGGTCACTCTCCATTTCCTCCATTTTCCACTCCCCTTCACACCATTTGTGGTGAAGCAATGGGATGCACTGAAGTGCACCCTCTAGCCTCGTGTGGGACAGGGACATCAGATGCCACTCCAACCCCCCGCTTCTTCCTCCGCCAGCCAACGGTGCGAAGATGAGAGGAGTGTGCTCTGAATGTTTTCTGCCTAGCAGAGGCTAGTTCTCACTTACGAAAATGGCCCCACTTTGACCTGTATATCAGGCACAATGGTGTAGGTTTCAAAGAAACATGGCACCAACAAGTTGAAAAACGTGGGCCATGTGTGGACCGTGTTTGAGTCTGGCAAGCTCCAGATCTGCTACCAGGTTCCAGCCATTATCACAGGCGCAAAAATGCCAGGCCCCAGGTGTAGCAGGGAAAAAAAAATGCCATCTCAGCCAGGATGGCATCCCTGACCTCGGAGGCACTGTGCTGTCTGTCCCCCAAGCTGATCAGTTTCAGCACGGCCTGCTGACATCTCCCCATGCCAGTGTTACAGTGTTTTCCGCTAGTAGCTGGGGTGTAGGTTGCAGCATCGTAGGGTTTCAGTCTACTCCTGCCATGAATTTTGGCCTGGGAGAGGAGATAGGCCACCCCAGTTTGCACCCGGGGAACAGACTCCACCACATTCACCCTGCCTGTCATTAAAGATAAGCACTGCAGCATCCCTGACCACAGGCGCTTGTCCATGTGTCGGTGGTCAAGTGGACCTTGCAGCAAAGCGCAGAGCTCTGGGCCCGACTGATGTTATGGGACACATGCAGGCGCAAGGCAGGGACAGCACACCAAGAGAAGTAGTAACGGCTAGGCCCAGCATAGGGAGGTGCCCCAGCTGCCATCTGCTGACGGAAGGCCTGGGTCTCCAGAAGCATAAACAAACACCAACATCCTTAGGGCCAGCAGTTTATCGATGAGGCTGTTAAAGGCTTGGGCATGGGGGTGGGTTGTGTTGTACTTCTGCCTGCAATGAAAAGCTTGGGAAATGTGGAGTGGCTGGGAAGAGGCGCATGATGGTGCAGGCCAAAAGGGCGCATGAGGGTGAACTCCCCAATGTGTCAGAGATAGGTGTGTAGGTGTCCTTGCATCATATACTTGCACCATATTTGGCTTTGGAAGTTAATTTTGTGCCAAAAAGTGGTTAAGACAGCGATCCCTCAGCTACTCCCGTTACACTGTCTAGTGAAATTACCATCTTTGGAAGTGGACCACCACTTGTAATATCCCAAAGGAAGCAGGCAAGAGATGTGCAGTGCAGAAAAAAAGATGAGAAAATAAGTGTAGGCTGTAGAACACAGAGGGATCGGAGAGGACAGAGCTGGTGTCGGCCAGGTATTCCCACAACATGCGCCTATACTTGTCCCTCCTGGTGACACTAGGCCCCTGAGTGGCAGTAATTTGTCCAGGGGGGCCATTAACGTGTTCCAGACCTAGGAATAAGTCTTCCAACAGGGTAGAGTTTTGCATGCCTTTGCTTCTACCCACTGTTTTTGCTGCTTAGCTTCCCTCCACATCTACACTGCTTTCACCCCTAAACATCACCCCAGTTTATGCCTTTGTTTCTACCCTGTTTTTTTTGTTGAATTAGCTTCCCTCCACATCTACACTGCTTTAGCCCCTAAACATCACCCCAGTTTATGCCTTTGCTTCTACCCTGTTTTTTTTTGTTGAATTAGCTTCCCTCCACATCTACACTGCTTTAGCCCCTAAACATCACCCCAGTTTATGCCTTTGCTTCTACCCAGGTTTTTTGTTGATTTAGCTTCCCTCTACATCTACACTGCTTTAGCCCCTAGACATCACCCCTGTCCATGTGGGGTCGGTGGCCTCGTCATCCACCAACTCCTCTTCCAATTGCGCACTGGCCCCTTACTGCAAACCGCACATGACCACAGCTTGCCCTGATGGCAACTGTGTCTCATGGTCCCCACTTAGGTCCAGACAAGTCGGTGGCGGGTCCAAAACCTCAAAATTGGAAGGAAATGGCGGATGCTGCAGTATTTCTAACACCTGTTCCTGGTGCTCGGGCCTGGTCTGTGTTGTACCCTGCACCCTGCTTAACGCAGCTGCCATATCCGAAGTTGTGCTGAGCGCATGCTAATGTTTCGTGTCCAGTGCAATGGATGGGATGGGATTTCACATAAGTCTGCCACCCATGGCCACTCATGGTTGAGCAACTGAGGGAGTTGACTTTGACGAACCCGAGGGTTTTGGAGTTGGAACTACATCAAAGGTCTGTGCTGCTCACACACTCTGCTCAACACATGATATGTTTAGTGCCAGCAGTGTGGAGACGTCGCACAACAGCCGTTGTTCCAGCAGGTACAGGCGTTGTAGGAGTGCATAGAGGCTAGCAGCGGCAACTATAGACTTTAAAAACTATCCGCACAAGCGCCACACTTTCACCAGTAGCTCAGGAACATTGTGGTACCTTTTTAAAATGATTAGCAGCAATGAGTTAAAAACGTGGCCCAGGCATGGAATATGTTGCAGGCTGCCAAGCTACAGAGCCAATCCCAGGTTACGGCCATTATCACACATGACAACATGCCTGGGCCCAGGTGCAGTGGCAAAAACCACATTGCCGTCTCATCGAGGATGGCATGACTCACTTTGTAGGCAGTGTGCTGTCTGGCCCCCAAGCTGATGAGCTTCAGCACGGCCCACTGACGTCTCCCCACACCAGTGTTGCAGCGTTTCCAGCTCATAGCTGGGGTCAATTTAACAGCGGAGGAGGGTGGTGTTTCAGCCCTCCTCCCAGGAATGTTGTGTGGGGAGACAAGTCAGGCCATCACATTTTGCGACCCGGTCCACGCCTCAACTACATTCAACCACTGTGCCCAAATTGAAAGGTAGCGTCCCTGTCCGCATGCACTTGTCCATTCGTTACTGGTCACATGGAACTTTAGGGCTAAGCGCTGAATTTAGGGACCGCCTCATGTTTGGGGGAAAGTGCTGGTGTGGACGGCACAGTGCGGTGGCGCAGTAGACACTCTGCCCAAAAAGGGCAGAGTGTCCCCCAGCCGGGATTCCAACATCTCCTGGGCCAGATTTCTTGAGATGAGGCCGTTGAAGCCTTGGGCATGTGGGTGGGTTGCGCTGTACTTTAGCATGAAATGAAAGGCTTGGGAGATGGGGAGTTGCTGGGAAGAGGCGCATGATGGCACGGGCAAAAGGAGAAATGGCAGGAAAAGGTGAGGATAAGGGTGAACTCCCCAAAGTGTCAGAGGCAGATGTGGAGGTGTCCTGGCTGCTGGTCTGGACTGCAGCGCCAGCCCTGTCAACAGTGGGAGAGGCAGTGGCCGCCAGGCCAAACGACGATTATCCTGCGCTTGCTCTCACCCACTGAGCCCAGGGCTTGCCTTCCAAATGATGGCACCCGCAAGAGGTGGTGAGATTCCTCTCCGCAGATCTCCAACCCATCTTGGACTTGCAAATTGCACTAAATTTGTCATGTAACTGACATGTATATGATGAGTCTATCCATTGTCTGTTCATTTTGGTGAAAGTCAGCCTGACAGCTGACAGACAGCTGTGCTTGTCAGTGATGATGCCACCGGCTGCTTGTACCCCCAGTTTTTGCTGCTTAGCTTGCCTCCACATCCACACTGCTTTTGCCCCTACACATCACCCCTATCCATGCCTGTGCCTCTAGCCATAAGTCTGCCACCCATGGAAACTCATGGTGCAGAAAGTGAGGGAGCTGACTCTGAGGAACCCTTGGGTTTTGTAGCTGGTACTCCATCAAAGGTCTCTGCTGCTCACACACCCTGCTGAACATACGGTATCTAGGGTTAGAGCGTGTGGTGACCTCGCACAACAGTAGGTGCTTCAGGCAGATGTAGGCCTTGCTGGAGTGTATTGCGGCTAGCTCCAGGTACTGTAGACTTGGGAAAGTGGGTGTCCAAGTGCCGCACTTTCACCCTTAGCTCAGCTAATTTGGGGTATGTTTTTAAAAATCATTGCATTGGAGACTGGCAAGCTCCAGAGCCCTCCAACAAGACAAAAAAGCCTGGCCCCAGGGGCAGCGGGGATAAACAAATTGCCATCTCATCCAGGATGGCATCCCTGACCTCAGAGGCAGTATGCTGTCCGTCTCCCAAGCTGATGAGCTTCAGCCCAGCCTGCTGACGTCTCCCCACACCAGTGTTGCAGCGTTTTCAGCTCGTAGCTGGGGTCAATCTAACAGCGGAGGAGGAGGAGGGTGGTGTTTCAGCCCTCCTCCCAGGAATGTTTTGTGGGGAGACAAGTCAGGAAAATTCTTGAAACAGGGGAGAGTTTTGCATCTTTGCCCTTGCTGCCTATGGACATCCCTTTGCCTCTAGCCACCATTTTCCCTGTTTTGCTTGCCTCCACATCCACACTGCTTTTGCCCCTAGACATCACCCCAGTCCATGCCTTAGCTTGTACCCCCAGTTTTTCCTGCTTAGCTTGCCTCCACATCCACACTGCTTTTGCCCCTAGACATCATCCCTATCCATGCCTCTGCCCCTAGCCATAACTCTGCCACCCCTGGAAACTCATGGTGCAGAAACTTTGGGAGCTGACTTTGAGGAACCCTTGGGTTTTGTAGATGGAACTCCATCAAAGGTCTGTGCAGCTCACACACCCTGCTCAAGATATGGTATTGTAGGGTTTCAGCGTGTGTGAATGACGGACAACAGCCTGTGTTTGGACAGATGTAGGCCTTGCTAGAGTGTTTTTAGGCTAGCAGCGACTCCTGTGCACTTGCAAAAGTGGGCGCACAAGCGCCGCATTTTCAACAGTAGCTTCGGTACATTTGGGTATGTTTTCAAAAAACTTTGCACCACTAGGTTAGACGTGGGCCAAACATGGAACGTGTTGGAGGCTGGCAAGCTCCAGAGCCGCTACCAGGTTCCAGCCATTATCACAGGCGTAAAAATGCCAGGCCCCAGGTGTAGCAGGGAAAAAAAAATGCCATCTCAGCCAGGATGGCATCCCTGACCTCGGAGGCACTGTGCTGTCTGTCCCCCAAGCTGATGAGCTTCAGCACCGCCTGCTGACGTCTCCCCACACCAGTGTTTTAGCGTTTGCCGCTAGTAGCTGTGGTGGAGGTTGCAGCGTCGTAGGGTTTCAGTCTACTCCTGCCATGAATTTTGGCCTGGGAGAGGAGATAGGGTACCTCAGTTTGCACCCCGGGACCAGACTCCACCACATTCACCCTGCCTGTCCTTAAAGATAAGCAGCATCCCTGACCACAGGCGCTTGTCCAAGTGTCGGTGGTCAAGTGGACCTTGCAGCAAAGCGCGGAACTAAGGGCCCACCTGATGTTGAGTGACACGTGCTGGTGCAAGGCGGGGACGCCACACCAGGAGAAGTTGAGACGGCTAGGGACGGCATAGTGAGGTGCCACAGTTGCCATCAGGTCCGGGAAGGCGGGAGTTTCAACAAGCCGGAACGCCAACCTCTCCTGGGCCAGCAGTTTAGCGATTTTGGCGTTCTAGGCTTGCGTGGGTGGTTAGCGGTGTATTTCTGCCGGCTCTCCAATGTCTGAGAGATGGTGGGTTGTTGTAAAGAAGCGCCTGATGGTGCCTTTGATGGTGCAGGAGAAGGAGATTAGACAGAAACAGGGGAGGATGAGGGAGAAGTCAACAAAGTGGCGGAGGCAGATGAAGTGATGTCCTGGCTCGTCCTCTGGAGTGCATCGCCAGCACTGTGAGCAGAGGCAGTGGCATGAACGGCGGGCGACGTTTGTCCTGCCGTTGCTGCCTGCCACTGATTCCATTGCTTGGATTCCAAATGACGGTGCATTGAAGTGGTGGACAGGTTGCTCTTCTCAGGGCCCCTACTCGATTTCGAGAGGCAAATTGTGTAGATGACACTATATCTGTCCTCGGCGCATTCCTTGAAAAAACTCTACACCTTCAAGAAACGTGCCCTCGATGGGGGAGTTTTTCTGGGCTGGGTACAAAAGGGAACATCTTCGGACATTCCGGGTCTGGCCTGGCTTTGGCAAAGCAGCTGACCTCTGCCTCTGGACATGTCTCTGCCTCTAGCTACCCTTTTTGGTGCTGCACCTGCCTCAACATCCACACTACTTTCCCAGCTTGACATCCGCCTTGTCCAGGTGGGGTCGGTGTCCTCGTCGTCCACCACCTCCTCTTCCAACTCCTGTCTCGCCTCCTCCTCCTGCACAATGCGCATGTCAACTGGCTTCCCTGACAGCAACTGCGTCTCATCGTCGTCGATGAGGGTGGGTTGCTGGTCATCCGCCACCAAATCGACCGGAGATGGAATGGAGGAGACTCTAGTGTTTGAGCATCTGGACACAGATACTCGTCTGTTAGGTCCGTGGAATCGCGAAATGGAGGGGCAGGTTGCGGTACAGTCAAAGGAAGGGAGAACAGCTCTGGGGAGCAGGGACAGTTGGGGTTATTGTTCTGGGAAGATTGGGAATTTTGGGTGGAAGGAGGACAAGACTGTTGGGTAAGAGGAGGTAGAGGCTGACTGGCTGGTGGACAATGTGCTTTAAGCGTTATCCGACAGCCATTGCAAGACCTGTTCCTGGTTCTCGGGCCTACTAATCTTTGTACCATTCAGCCTAGTTAATGTGGAACTTTTGTGCAAAGCGCAGAACTTAGGGCCCGCCTGATGTTAAGGGACACACGCTGGTACAAGGCTCAACTCACCCTAAGTGCCAAAAACACTGCTGGTGCAAGGCTCTACTCATGCCAAGGGCCTCAATCTCTGCTGGTAGCTCAGCTTAAGGTCCTGTAACTTTGTTTGGAAGGGCTCATGTTAAGGGCTAGAAAAGTGAATTTTTGAAGGTCTTACCACATCACACACACACACACACACACACACACACACTCAAAATGACAGTTAAGGGTGAGGGCTTTTGGAATTCCCATTGCCTATTCCATTTGTGGTTGTCATGGGGAACGTGATTTAAAGGGGTGGTTGTTACTGTTTGTTGAGCTTAAATTGGGGTTTGTGTCCATCCATTTGGGGAGTAAAGAAGGTTTCCAGGTATTTTCCCACTTTGATAGAGGTTTTTTTGAATGTGGAAAGTGTGTAGTTGTTAGGCAGTGATGTTGGGGTAATAGAGGGTCTTTGGTGTGTTAGATGCCCCCAGACATGCTTCCCCTGCTGTCCCAGTGTCATTCCAGAGGTGTTGGCATCATTTCCTGGAGTGTCATAGTGGACTTGGTGACCCTCCAGACACGGATTTGGGTTTCCCCCTTAACGAGTATCTGTTCCCCATAGACTATAATGGGGTTCGAAACCCGTTCGAACACACGAACATTGAGCGGCTGTTCGAATCGAATTTCGAACCTCGAACATTTTAGTGTTCGCTCATCTCTAATTTTCATCCATTCTTCCTTGGAAGTCTTCCAGTTCTGTGAGATTCCTGGGTCATCTTGCATGCACTGCTCTTTTGAGGTCTAGCCTTCTAGCTACAGATTTGATTTTCAATGATGTTCAGATCAGGGGACTGTGAAGGCCATGATAAAACCTTCAGCTTGTTCTTTTTTAGGTAGTCTATGGTGGATTTTGATGCGTGTTTAGGATCATTATCCATTTGTAGAAGACATTCTCCTTTCAATTTCAGCTTTTTTTTTTTTTTCTTTACAGATGCTATTGTTTGCTTCAAGAATTTGCTGAAATTTCATTGAATCCATTTTGTCACTCTACCCCTGAAATATTTCCTGTGTCATTTGGGGCCGCAGCACAACCCCAAAGCATGATTTATCAATCCCCATACTTAATGGTTGGAGAGATTTTTTTCCTGAAATTCTTTGGCCTTTTTCTACAAACATACCTTTGATCATTGTGGCCAAAGAGTTCTATTCTAACCTCATCGGTCCAGAGGACTTGTTTCTAAAATGCATCAGGCTTGTTTAGATGTGCTTTAGCAAACTTCTGACGCTGAATTTCATGGTGAGGATGGAGAAGAAGTTTTCTTCTGATGACTCTTCAATGAAGGCCTGAAGGTCTTTTGCAGTCAAGCAGGGGTTCTGATTTGCCACTCTGGCAATCCTAGCTGCCTCTGAAATTTTTCTTTGTCTTCAAGACCTTATCTTGACCTCCACTGTTATTGTAATTGCCATTTCTTAACTACATTTCAAATTCAGGAAAGGGTAACTTGAAATCACTTTTCTATCTTCTTATAGCCTTCTCCTGTTTTGTGGGCCTCCACTATTTTAATTTTCAGAGTGCTAGGCAGCTGCTTAGGAGAATCAATGGCTGCTGGGTTTTTGCACGGCGTTAGAGGAGGCTGGGTATGTATAAAGCTGTAAAATTTGCAGCACTTGGCCTTTCCTAACATTGATTGTGAACAAGTCATAAATAATATACTGATATTGAGACCTTATTACCTACCAAGGGAACTATTACATCTTATAGTGATAGCTGCATATGTCCCCCCTTTGCAAAACTGATTCTGCCTGTAATGTGCTACATGCTGTGGTGAGCCAGCTGCAATCATTAAACCCCTATGCCCTCCTTCTTATGTCTTGAGATTTCAACCATGTCTCTCCATCATCATCCACTCCACCCAGTTTCACAAGTATATAACCTGCCACACAAGAGACAACACAACACTGAACTTACTGTTTGAGAATGTAAGAAAGGCATATAACTCATCAGCCCTACCACCACTATGTAGATTGGATCACAACCTGGTGCATCTGCGACCGGTGTACAATCCATTTGTACGTAGAGAACCAGCTGATACTCATACAGTGAGGAACTAATCAGAAGAGTGGAGGGGGGAGCTTTCCGGGATTATTTTGATAAATTGCATGGTAACAGTTGCAAGTTTCCCATCTGAATGTAACTGAGGGGCTTACACACTGCATAAAGAACTACATTACTTTCTGTGTAGATAGATGTTTCTCTAACAACAAGCCATGGATTAACTCTGATATAAAAGCTCTTCTCAAGGAGAAAAAGAGAGCCTTCAGATCTGGAGATAAGGAATGTCTGGGGGTTGTACAAAAGGATCTGAGGTAACAGATCAGGGAAGGATTTAAGTCCGCACCACTGCTTCTACTGAGCTAACTCACCACAAGATATATATATATATATATATATATATATATATATATATATATATATATATAGTGTGTATATATATAGTGTGTGTATATATATATATATATATATATATATATATATATATATATATTTATATTTATATACATATTTGTATATATATATATATATATATATATATATATTGGCGAAGTTAGTAAAAGCTGTGGTGCGGACCCAAGCAGTCAGGACAGGGGCACAAATTGTGCAGCAAACTGGTTTATTTAGAAAAAAAAAAAACAGGAAAAGAAATAAACCTTGACTTCAAGCAAAAATAAACAAAACAAAATACAGCCTTAACTTCGGCAAAACAAAATAAATACCTGCTTGTATGAGCCACTAGCTAAACGGAATGGATAACCTAACTATACGTGTGGCTTACTTCCAGCCACACGAACATAACAGGAGCAATATAGTCTCACCAGACTCAGGGTTACAGGACAGAACCATAAACCTCCTTTTATCTCATGGATCTGCCCTGCAGAGCAAGAGTTGCAGCCTTTTCTGGCCCAGTAATGAGCCAAGGATCTACAGCTGCGCTGAGGCCTACTCTAGATCCACCCTGGACCACTGATGTCAGAAACCTGGGGCTGAAATATCTGGACTTCAGCATTCTGCCTGTCATCTTCTCTCTCTCTCTCTCTCTCTCTCTCAATTAACACATAGGCTATTTTTTATCCTGGTAAATGACATGGCTTCATGACTGATATGAATTTATGTTCATATATTATATTAAACTGCTCTTGCAGCAGGCTGATAAAGCCAGGTCTGTTATCTCTCTATGTAAACACACTTGCTAACTCTGAGTCCATTGTGTGAATATTTGCATATTATCTGATCTGCTCCAGACAGTGTTCTCACAAACCTCTTTAATCCAAATTGGCAGTTTGCCAATTTTAAACATGTCGGGGGGAAGGGGGAGCATCTAATTTGTTGCAAAATTCTAAAACAACAAGAGAAAGTAGCCATGAAGTCAACAGAGTTCTCTTCAAGTGGAGCTGAAGGGGATCATTGATGTCAACCATACACTCATTATATGGTGCCCCACCAAGTTGCTGAAATCAACACCAACAACACGGTCATTATATGGTGTCCCAGCCAGCTGCTGAGATGCTGGAACAATCACAGGCACAGCGTGAGGAACAAGTTCAGCAGCAGGACAGCTTGAAAGCTGCCGAAATGCTGAAGCAGCTGAACCATTGACGGCAGCAATTTGCTGAATATAGGCGGAACATCAACGCCAACAACAAGCAGACGAAGTTGCGGGCAGAGGCTAGTATGTTTAAAATTTTGTCTCATTGTTTAATTCCAGATATTTATATGTATTTTGATCTTTAAGCTTGAAAGTAAATTGCTCTTAAAAGATTTGCCCTAACAGTGGAGTGTTTGAAGATGAATAATTAAACTGACAATTTAGTATTGAACAGAAACTCTTGAAATTCTCTGTATGTCAGAGCAAAGAAAATGAAAGCTTCTGTTTCCTTTAACATTCCTCTCGGAGTAATGAATTCATATCTCAGGAAAAGCTCTGCATGTGGATTCATATCTTGGACCGGAGTAATTAGCAGGTTATATAACATAGTGAATATTTTGCACACTTTAGATAACAAATGCAGAATGTTTTATTTGGATAAAATCATAGTCCATATGTTTGCAATTCAAATATGCAATTAATTTTTGCTTCTTATGGTGCCTACGTCATTTTTATTATAATAGGTCTGGAAATGTGAGAAATATATCACAACATGATGCTTGGAAAAAGGACGAAACTTTTTAAGAATAGCTTAGGGTAGAGGGATAACCATGAGGGATAACCATGCTGAACTGTGCAGTGAGAACACCAGCACTGGAGCTCAATGGCCGCCTGTACAGACTCTAGGAGGATTGTTAATTTCCTCAGGCTCATCTAGAGACAGCCCTGAGAAGGGAATATTGCTGTCTGGATTATTGGGCATTTTATGTTCCATCCCAGGAGGAGCAGGAGAGGACCTGAGAGGAGGAAAGTCTTCAGACCTAGTTTAAAGGTAACCAGATCCCAGTTAGGACTCCCTGTATCACCATCCCCAGTATCCATAGCTGAGAAAGGCACAAGAGGAAGAGTAGCTGGAGAACTTGCCATAGAGCCTGTAATTTCCCTGGGCACCCTCCTATAACCAAGGCTGGGGGATTGGACACTGTGCTACTACTATTCCTAGGTAGAAGCTGCCATTTACTTCTGTCCCAGTTGCTGAATAAAACTCTTACCTTGTTTAATTGCATCTCTGGTCTCCTGAGTCGTGCCTGCCTTACCGTTAGGGCCCTTCCAACCAACATCACACCAGCTTAGAGAGGAGAAGTCCCTTCTCCAGCTGGAAGCACCCCGAGGGCAACTACTACCACCACCATTCAGGTAGTGATGAAGGACCCCCTCAATGGTGTCCGGTCCAGGAGCGGAACTGGAGTGCTTGGTGAAGTGTACTTGGCCTAGCAGGTGGCACATCATCTGCCACTACAACTCCCATCCTATGGTCTGTTCCATCTGGATTGCGGCAATAATAGTACTTTTGATTGAAACTGAACCAGGTAGGGCGCTAACAAGACAAATATTAATTGACACAAATATTGTGAGGTTCACCCATCTGTTCATGTCCCTGTTCAACCAAACGAATTTTCAATGTAAAAATGTATATTGTATACTGTATTTGTACAGATCTGCTGATTGGACAACAGAAATATGATTTGAATGAAGTCTTTATTTGTTTTTCTTTTGCCTCTCCCCAAGCCACTAGAGGAAGCACCAACACAAATATCAAAGATGAGGGGTGGGGAACTCATTCTGGCACCAGCAGAGAAAAAAAAGGAAGACGTCAAAGAACAGGTCTCAGAGAAAAGACCATGAAGCCATACCACAGCCAAAATGATCAATGACTGTTTCCAGCAGTAGGGCAGAAGAGGTCATCTGCTGGCAGAGGGGTTGGATTCAGTACTGACTCTGCTCCAGGTCCATGTACACAAGAAGGATGCCATTTTGCCCCAACCCAGTTGGAAGGCTAACCCGCAAACACAGATTGGAGATTCAATCTTGTCAGTAATTCCAGAGGTAGTGCTGTTATTGTATAAAAGACTCATAAGAGGTTTGGGTTACAAGCAGTGAATAGTGAAACAAGTAAGACAATTTGCAAGTGTAACCCTAATGTTGCTGCCTTGTGTGCTATGTATTTTTGTTATCGTATCATGATAGCAAAGACTGTATAATCATTCAACCAAGTATTATCGTTAAACGTTACTTAGAAATTTAAAGAGAAATGAAAGACTTTCTTCTGTACAGGTTGTCTGCAAGGAAGTGCCAAGGTTGCCCCAGGAACCTAGATGTGGAAGGAGAGGGAGACTCCCTCCCCACAGGTACTGTGAGTAAAAGGAAACAGTTAATCATCTGTTTATGTGCATTTTATAAGTGTTGTTCTGTGTGCTTTCAAACCTACACATCATTACAATTTATTGTAATTTTAACTTTTTTACCCTAGGGCTGGAAAAACAACTAAGGGAACATACTTACAGATGGCAGATTTCATGTCTTCCCAGCCTGCTCCTCTCCCAGATGTGACAGTAGGAAACCCATGACATCTTCAAAACACTGCACATCTCCTGTCTGCATTTGGGTTACAATGCTAAATACAGCCCAGATTTTCAGCACAGCTGATTTTTATTTATTTTTTAATTTTACAAGAAGCTGAACATTTTAGCTCCTTCACACTTGAGTGCTGGCATAAAGACAAAAATATTATTGAGAGTGCTTCTTTAGAGAGAACATTTGTTTTTGCAAGTTAGCTCCACAGGGCATTGGCAGCCAGAAAACAAATGTACTTATTGTAGTCATCTAGGGGTTATAGTGAAATACCGCCTGGAATGTTTAGGTTGAAATTCTGTGCTGGAGAACTTTTAATACATCTATAGTGATTGTTTTTTGATAAAGTGCCTTCTAAATCCTCTGCATGCAAAAATATAAAATATAACATGCTTCCCATAGTCTCCACTAGAAGGAGGATGATAGCATTGCACAATGTTATGTGACCAATGGAGCATATAACCTGGGGTGTGCGTGAATCTTTGCAAGGCCACTACAATACACATAGCACTTGCCCAACCATACCATCCCAAGACATCAGCGAAATGTCGGTGGTGCCAATAGAATGATTAGAATCATCACTTGGTTTAAGTGTGGACCAATTTATGAAACTGACGGTGTTTCTGGCCATCAAATAAATTTTGGTCCTGGATCTTTATCCAGTGATGCTTTGATATGTTTGGCCATAGGTATCTACTAGAGATGAGCGAACACCAAAATGTTCGAAATCCAATTCGAACAGTCGCTCACTGTTCGACTGTTCGAACGGGTTTCGAACCCATTATAGTCTATGGGGAACATATACTCGTTAAGGGGGAAACCCAAATCCGTCTCTGGAGGGTCACCAAGTCCACTATGACACCCCAGGAAATGATGCCAACACCCTGGAATGACACTGGGACAGCACGGGAAGCATGTCTGGGGGCATAAAAGTCACTTTATTACATGGAAATCCCTGTCAGCTTGCGATTTTCACAAGCTAACTTTTTCCAATAGGAATGCATTGGCCAGCGCTGATTGGCCAGTTTACAGAATTCGGCCAATCAGCGCTGGCTCTGCCGGAGGAGGCGGAGTCTAAGATCGCTCCACACCAGTCTCCATTCAGGTCCGACCTTAGACTCCGCCTCCTCCGACAGAGCCAGCGTTGATTGGCCGAATTCTGTAAACTGGCCAATCAGCGCTGGCCAATGCATTCTATTGGGGTGATGAAGCAGAGCTGAATGTGTGTGCTGAGCTCAACTACACCGGTGGTGTAGCCGGGAGTTCAGTGCATGGCCAGCTCTTCTATGCCAGAGATTGAACTCTCAACTACACCGGTGGTGTAGCCAAGAGTTCAGTGCACGGCCAGCTCTGCTATGCCGGAGATTGAGCAGAGTTGGCCGTGCGCTCCGGTGGTGTAGCAGAGCCGAGGGTGCAGAAGGGTTCAAGTGCACCCTCGGCTCTGATGTAGCAGAGCTGTGTGTGCACAAGGGTTAGAGCGCACACTCCGTCCGGAGATGTAGCCGTGCTGATGCTGTCAACACTGCTACATCTGATATCGGAGCACAATGGAGACTACTGTGGAGTTGTGTTCCGATATCAGATGTAGCAGTGTTGACAGCATAAGCATGGCTACATCTCCGAGGGTGCACTTGAACCCTTCTGCACCCTCGGCTCTGCTACATCAGAGCCGAGGGTGCACTTGAATCCTTCTGCACCCTCGGCGCTGCTACATCAGAGCCGAGGGTGCACTTGAATCCTTCTGCACCCTTTGCTCTGCTACATGAGCCGAGGGTGCACTTGAATCCTTCTGCACCCTCGGCTCTGCTACATCAGAGCCGAGGGTGCATTTGAATCCTTCTGCACTCTCGGCTCTGCTACATCAGAGCTGAGGGTGCACTTGAATCCTTCTGCACCCTCAGCTCTGCTACCACCGGAGCGCACGGCCAACTCTGCTCAATCTCTGGCATAGCAGAGCTGGCCGTGCACTGAACTCTCGGCTATGCCACCGGCGTAGTTGAGAGTTCAATCTCCGGCATAGCAGAGCTGGCCGTGCACTGAACTCTTGGCTACACCACCGGCGTAGTTGAGAGTTCAATCTTCGGCATAGCAGAGCTGGCTGTGCATTGAACTCTCGGCTACGCCACTGGCGTAGTTGAGCTCAGCTCACACATTCAGCTCTGCTTTATCACGTCAATAGAATGCATTGGCCAGCGCTGATTGGCCAGAGTACATAATTCGGCCAATCAGCGCTGGCTCTGCTGGAGGAGGCGGAGTCTAAGGTCGGACCAGAATGGAGACTGGTGTGGAGCGATCTTAGACTCCGCCTCCTCCAGCAGAGCCAGCGCTGATTGGCCGAATTATGGACTCTGGCCAATCAGTGCTGGCCAATGCATTCCTATGGGAAAAAGTTTATCTCACAAAAAACACAATTACACACCCGATAGAGCCCCAAAAAGTTATTTTTAATAACATTCCCACATAAATAAAGGTTATCCCTAGCTATCCCTGCCTGTACAGCTATCCCTGTCTCATAGTCACAAAGTTCACAGTCTCATATGACCCGGATTTGAAATCCACTATTCGTCTAAAATGGGGGTCACCTGATTTCGGCAGCCAATGACTTTTTTCCGATTTTTTTCAATGCCTCCGGTGTCGTAGTTCCTGTCCCACCTCCCCTTCGCTGTTATTGATGCAAAAAAAGCGCCAGGGAAGGTGGGAGGGGAATCAAATTTTTTTGGAGTTTGCCACGTGATGTTCGATTCCAATCGAACACATCGAACAGCCTGATATCCGATCGAACATGTGTTCGATAGAACACTGTTCGCTCATCTCTAGTATCTACTACCCCTCTCCTCTGGAACATTGCACCCAGCTGGAATTTGCAGTCAATGACCATGGTATATGTCACTTGTCTTCTCTCGGTGGGAATTTTTAACTGTGAGATTTGGTTAGAAAGGTATTTGCTTCCTGGCTCTTACAGAGTGTGTTTATCTTAGTAATGTCCACACCTCTCCCTGTGGACTATCTAGCTGGTAATGTTGGACAGCTTGTGGACATCCACGATCTATGTATGACACTACTGACAGTTTGCATCCAGGAAACCCTCTCTACAAGAGAGAACAGCGTAACCCCTCGTTCACATCTGCATTTGGTAATCCATTCAGGGACCCCACATGGGGACCCCCTGAACGGATTACCAAATGCACTGGCAAGCGGTGTGCAGTAAAAGCACATGGACTCCATAGACTATAATAGGGTCCGTGTGCTTTTCACATGCTGCCCGCACGAATCAAGCGGACATGAAAGTAGATCCCGAAGTACTTTTCTGTCTGTATGTTCTGTGCGGACCAGCACGGAGAGCACACGGCACTCCATTATACTCTATGGGGTCTGTGTGCTGTCACTGCACACTGCTTGGCAATGCATTTGGTATTCTGTTTGGGGGCTCCCAACGGATTACCAAACGCAGATGTGAACAAGGGGTAAGGCTGCTTTCACATGGTCAGTGTTTGATCAGTGATTTTGTTCAGTGATTGTGAGCCAAAATTAGGAGTAGAGAATACACAGAGACCAGGTATAATGAAATATTTTGACCTGTTCTGTGTTTTAACCCCACTCCTAGTTTTGGCATACAATCACTGACCAAACACTGACTGTGTGAAAGCAGCCTTAGATTCATTCCAACTCTAACTGAGGCAAGAAGGGGCCCTGGGTGATAACATGTCCTTTCTTCCAAATGGTAGCAGTTTGTTGCATCATCTTTTGTAGATTAACACTCTTGACAACAAGTTCTTTGACATTGTGATTGTGTCAGGCCCATTTCTTCCATTCAGAGTCAAGAGATGGAAGGTATGAAGGGACAATCAACCATATTAGCAGCAGGTTAGAAAAGTGACACACAGTCATATCCCTTACTATACCCGATGTTACAGCTTCAAAAAAGTACATACAATGTCATACTGTCCATTGGCATCCAAGAAACCCACCTAAGCAGCATTGATACTTCTCGAGAAGCCTATAATACACTTTGAATGTCTCCCTGGTATATACAGTCAAGGCCTGATACTTCGAAAACAAAAGGACGATAAGCACAAAGTCATTGCAGGACATAGAGTATGAGCTTCTGGGCTCAAGAGTCATTGTCTGCATCTGATAATGTTTGTACTGTGTGTCTACATCCTATGTATGAATATTGTTTAAACTTTTTTTTTTAAATATGAGGCTGTCAGACGTCACTTTAAAGTATATTGAGGCTAAGGCCCCACGTTGCAGAAACTCAGCTTTATTTGTTGCAGATTTTGCTGCGTGTTTTGGAGCCAAAGGCAGGAGTGGATTGAGCAAAAGGTAGAAGGATTAGAATTTCCTATATATTCCCCAGTCCTTTCGTAACCACTCCTAGGTTTGGCTAAAAAAACCCACAGCAAAATCTGCTGCAAAAGAAGCTGCGTTTCTGCAACATGGGCCCTCAGATCTGAAGGTATTTTTTTATGCAGATCTTGCTACGGTTTTTTTAAGCCAAAGCCAGGATCGGATTTAACAGAAGGGAAAATGATTACAACTTCCTTTATATTTTCCATTCCTTTTCAAACCACACTAAAAATAAAAAATAAACAAATAAAAAAGGCAACATAACCTGCAACAAAAAAGCAACTTTTTCGCAACGTGGGGACTTACGTATAGCGTTTGTGAAGTGTACAATGAACAAGGTCTTAAAATGACATAAGTACATTTATCTAAGTATTGAATAAAAACATATTAACACTGACATTTAACTTTTCACCTTTTTTTAGAGTTCTGAAAAAAATGGGATATGTTCAGCTTTTATCTAGCCCATGTCTCATGGCAGTTTGTTCTTTCATGTACCATTTTTACTGTCATCCATCATAAAGATTAGTAGGAGGATTTCATTATTGTACATTTCTGACATCTTCCCACATCAAGATTTTTTAAGTTGTTTTGTCTATTCTTGACATTTTCTAATGACAGGAGACATTTAATACATTACCACCATTGTATGATTTCACAAACAATTCATGTGAAGTACACATCTCTGTGTGTAGGTGATGTGCGGTAATTTGAACAATTTGCCAAGATATTTTTGGACTTTTTTATCACATACATATACATATATATATCTTGTTGAAAGTTAGAAGCGATCTCATTTTCACTTTGGTATTCATTTTTTTTAATAAAATGTTCATATATATATATATATATATATATATATATATATATATATAGTATATATATGTGTAGAAAGCCGATGGCTGGCAAAATAATGTAGGGGGTGTGTACATCTCGCCCAGACTACTCAGGTGGGCAAGATGAGAGAAAGTCCAGGAATGACTTGTTCTCAGCAGACAGCTTTTGTCTGCTGAGCATTTTTGTTACATGCTCAGTATTGGGCTGGATTTTTTTAAGAATGGCAGGTAGGATTGGCAGTGGGACCTGTCATTCCACACCCTCCAGTCCACACATTGTGGATGTTTCTGCAGCGTGTCAGCTGCTGTGGATT
The DNA here is from genome assembly GCF_031893055.1 of Leptodactylus fuscus. Lineage (NCBI taxonomy): Eukaryota > Metazoa > Chordata > Amphibia > Anura > Leptodactylidae > Leptodactylus > Leptodactylus fuscus. The sequence continues at coordinate 158,833,404 of NC_134268.1, forward strand.
GTCCTCATCAGTGAGGTTTAAAAGGTCAGCTCCAGCAGCAAGACTTTGGACAGATCTGGAATGCAGGGCCAGCTGGAAGGTCACACTGTGGGAATTGTGCCTTGTACCCTTCAATTTTGCCATTGAATCTGCTATCATAGGTGAGGTAACCTATTGATGTGTGTAGTTAGAGCCTAGCCGGGCAGGTATTTATTTTTGTATTGTTTCCTTTTGTTGCTGCACTACCGTTTTGTTTTGAGTGAAAATAAAACTCTACTTTGGTTTTGGTCTAAAGAAACTGGACTTGTGTGTCTATGCCACCCCACCTAACAACCCCAGACCCTGACTATATATATCCTATTAATATTATAAATATGAAATGTTTGTGAGTTTGTGGGTTTGTGACTTTGGATGTTCGGATGTTTGGCGGTCAATCACGCAAAAACCGCTCCACCGATTTGGCTGAAATTTTCCACAAAAATAGTCACTACACTCGATTGCACAATAGGCTACTTTTTGTCACAATAACGCACATACGTTTTTCCCAGGACCCTCACAAAATCCAAACTCACATCACTATCTCTGCAATCTCACACACTTTGGACCCCGATTTGGCTGAAATTTTCCACAAACATAGTCCCTACACTCGATTGTGCAATAGGCTACTTTTTGTCACAATAGCGCACATACGTTTTTCCCAGGACCCCCACAAAACCCAAACTCACATCACTATCTCTGCAATCTCACACACTTTGGACCATAGCAAGCCACAAAATTCATATTACCCCCTACAGCACAGGTCAGCATGCTAAGAGTGGCACTCCTGTCATATTTCACTGGCACGCCAGCAGCACAGGACATGCAAGAGTTAAATGAAGTCCGAGTCTCTTCAGTGCTCTGCTAGAGCTGAGGCATAAGGCCACTCCCCTTTGCGAGATGTGCAGGAAACCCAGGGGGTGGAGCTTAATCGCTCAAGTCTCTGCCTGCTATAGTGATAGCTCCTGCCGAAGCTGCTAGCAAACTGAAAGTAAGAAACACACAGCTCCCTTCCTTTAGTTCCTATTCTCATTAATGTCAGCCATTTGGGGTTATTAGTTTAGTGTTAGTAACTCCATGTGCCTCACATTAATAGGAATAAACCCCATCATGTCCCTCATATTAACCCCTGTGTGCCCCATATAAAGGTTACTAATATGTGAGACATATGGAGGTACTAATAAAAAACCTCAGTAATGAAGATACTTAACTATTACCTCCAAGTCTCTCACATATTAGTAACTAGAGATGAGCGAGTACTGTTGGGATCAGCCGATCCGAACAGCACGCTCCATAGAAATGAATGGATGCACCTGGTACTTCCGCTTGGACATAGCCGACGCGCTTAACCCCCCCGCGTGTCGGCTACGTCCATTCATTTCTATGCGAGCGTGCTGTTCGGATCGGCTGATCTCAACAGTACTCGCTCATCTCTATCAGTAACTCTTACACAGGGGTTAATGTGAGGGACATTATGGGGTTAATTGCTATTAATAAGAGGCACATGGAGTTACTAAACTTTCATGTACAGGGCCAGACTTTATGTTGCTTGCTCAAGAGTATCCTGTGCCCAAAACTTACATGTACTGGCGCAAAATAACAACTCATACAATGTCGTATATCGAAGTATATTAACCTGAAATACCTCTGTCCCAAAGACACTATGTACAGTTTATACCAACACCGTATAGCGGCTGAAATACAAATTACATTCAACACAAAAGTCTCATGTGCTCTCAGAATTACAGCAAAAACAAGATACACAGTTACATTTTATATCCCATACCTTATACACAGTACGAAAACCTTACCCGCACCTGTATATACCCACTACTACAATCACCGCAGACGAAGTCGCGGGTACCAGCTAGTATATATATATATATATTTTAATTTTTTTATTTAAGTTGTTGATAATCCGAGGCTGCTTTCACTTGAACGACTTGTATTGAGGGTTATTAAAAAATGATGTTGTACAACCTAGTGTTTTTTCATTTTTCTTCCATGTCCAATCCATGCGTCAACCATGTCATCCATTTTTTCTTTGTATCTGTAAAAAAAATAGATGCTGTCTTAATTTTCCTTGCAATGAATCTGTAAAATATTGAAGAACCACAGATACTTTGTTTTTTTCTGATCCCTATAGACTTGAATGATGATTAGCCATAGTCGCTCCACTGCAAGGGATTTGGTAAAAATTACACATTATGCAGTAAAGGCTTCTGGGAAAGTCAGGCATGATGTTCAGGGTGCTTCCTATGGAGGGCAGCATAACAGAGGCACTGTTTCCCTACTTACATCTTGGGAGACAGATTTGCACATTCCTCCCATGTTCCCTTGCAGTGGAGCGACTATGGCTGTATAAGTCTTCACACACCTAATAGGTGGTTTCTCCTTAAGGAGGAACATTATCCCCATAATCTAGATAAATAACTGACAGCATAAATACCAGGATATAATAGTAAATAGCTGGCTGATCAGAGCAACCATAAGTACCAAATGGAACAGGACAAGTGTATCAATATATACTAAAAGTACAAAAATAGAACGTGATTATGGCAATTCCCGAGACTTGGTCCTTTCTTATCTTCATCAATACCCTTGGTATGATGGGAATTGGAGGGAAGATGTATACCAGCCTGAACCTCCACGGGATGGGCAGGGCATCCACTGCCAAGGGATTGTCCTCCTGGTACAGAGAGCAGAAGGTTTCCACCTTGGCATTGAGTCGGGTTGCCATAAGATCAACCTCTGGGAGACCCCATCTTTGGATGATCTGTTGAAACATTCAATTGAGAGCACTGGAGCCCTGGGCCGCCATCAGAAGCGCTGAGAGGAAATTCAGGCAGCCAAGTCTGCCGGGGATTCCCCTCAGCGCTTTTGCCAGCGGCTGGCCACAGTTCACACTTCAGGTCCGGCAGCCAGGGTCTTCCTTCAGGTCCACCCCTCAGTGCTCCTGCCGGGAATTCCCCACAGCGCCTCTGTAAAGGCTCCCCGGATGCAGTGCTTTTCTTTTGCAGGCTGCTCTATGTAGCCTACAAAATAAATGACGATTTTTGCAATGTATTGCAATGCATTAGCATTGTAATGCATTGCATTAGTGATAAGACCTCTAGCACCTCTAAATGCTAAAAAAAATTTTTTTTAAAAGTAAGAAAAAAAAAAAATTATAAAAAATTCAAATCACCCCCCCCCCCCTTTCCCTAGAACACATATAAAACTAATACTGTGAAACACATACACATTAGGTATCCCTTTGTCCGAAAACGCCCGCTCTACAAATCTATAAAAATATGTACGGTAAACGCCGTAGCTGGAAAAAAAAGTTGTCTAACTGCCCCTTCCCTGAGACTGGGCTTTTTTCCCCCCACTTGGAATTCAGTCTGACTATAGCCAGGCTGAATATAGGGTATCTGCAATGCTCCTATTCCGTTGGGAAGGGGTTAATAGGAGCACTGCAAATACCCTATATTCAGCCAGGCTGAAGTCCAAATGGGGAAAAAAAGTCCAGTCCTCAAGTTCAGGGAAGGGGCAGACAGACAACCAAAACACCCCCTCCTCTTTCCCAGCACCCAGCAACTACTGCACCCAAAAACTCCAACCATTTTAATGTTGGAAATTTTCCAGTAGCTGCTGCATTTACCCCCCAGGCTTATACTCGAGTCAATAAGTTTTCGCAGGTTTTTTTTGTGGTAAAATTAGGGGCCTCGGCTTATATTCGGGTCCGCTTATACTCGAGTATATACGGTATATATTGCATAATAGAAAACACTGAAAAGAGGTTTTTGCATCAGTATTGCTGGAGATGTGGTAAAGGAGTGAGCAAGAAACTTTTGGAGAAACAAACCTTAATATAATTGGATTCTAAAATACATGTCTAACCTCCTTCTTAAGAACAAGGGGTCACCTTCCAGTCTTTATGTCCTAAATTTAAAAGTAGAACCTATAACCCATTGTGGCACGTTTACCCAAAGTCTTATGTGCATTATTTTTAGTGTGTACAATAGCATCAAAGTGCAGTACAGTTATGATAACTGGGCATTTCACCGTTGAAAAAATGTTATTTCGGTAACATTCACTTTTGTTTAGGCTCAAAAAATAATGAGCTCATATCTGAATATGATATAATACATGCAATAAGCCTAAGTTATACGGAACTGTACTGCACAACATCAACTTGTAAATCTAGTTGGAAATTCTTTACTTAGCGGAAGATATATATATATATATATATATATATATATATATATATATATATCTTCCGCTAAAGAAGATATATATATATCTTTTTGGTGGAAACTTGAATCCATTATTTCTGATGTCATTTCAACCTCATGGAGTGATTTTTACTATATTTATCGAAATAGCAGGAGGGTTTCGTGAAATTTTAATGATATGTAAAGAAGTAGCTCATTAGTGTAAGAAAAAAAAACATGTATATTCTATAGAAGTTAGAACTCACAAAATAATGACTAGTTAAAATGAACATAACCATGCAAACATTTTTCTACATGACTTTTGGTTACTTAAGTGACTGTAGTTTCACATGTCTGTTCTAATCTTTAGATAGAAATTAGGAGTTTGAGGAAGTAAAGACCTTTTTACTTCAAATAGAGCGCATTTGTTATACTGTTCCTGAATATTTTATAGCAGATCAGGAATTTATATGTTGTTCACTATGGAAACTATAAGGCATAAAAGAAAATGAAAAGCTAAGGCCCCACGTGGTGAAACACAGCAAAAAAACCTGCGTTTTCCACAGAAACCTTAAATTTCTGCACCCCTTATACCTATATGGAAAGTGCCAGCGTTTGCACAGGTATAATTAGTATGTTGCAATTTTCCAAAAACCAGGCATTCTTGAAAACGCAGCCATTCCGCCTCAGATTTTTTTTCTGCAATGTGTGGATGGAATTAGCTAGAGTCCCATCAACTTTGTAGGTACTTTAAAACTCACCATTTTCTCAACCTTGTGTCCCAGCCTAACAGGCATTCTGATGAGATAATATAATAGTCATGGCCATAAGTGTTGGCACCCTTAAAATTTTTACAGAAAAGGATTTCTCCTAGCAAATAATTGCAATGACACATGTTTTGTTATACACTTGTATATTTTCTGTGTGTGTATAGAAACAACACATAAAAAAAGAGAAGCAAATTGGACATAAATTTCACGCAAAAAAAAAATGGGCTAGGCAAAATTATCACTTTTTCAAAATTGTGGGTAAATAACTTTTGTTTCTAGCATGTGATGCTTATGCAAACTCACCTGTGGCAAGTAACAGGTGTAGAGAATATAAAAATCACACCTGAAAAAGGGGAAAAAAAATATAGTAGAATATGGCTGTGTTGTACATTGTAATTATCTCCAACAGCCACCATGGTAACAAATTTATAGCGCTTATGCTCGTATACAAGACTTCTCTCGAGTTGCACCACTTCTCTGGAATGCTCTACTCCAGACACATCTTTTCAGACAGGCTTATCATAATTCATAATGTAAACCCTTCTGTTCCGTAATTTGAATCCCTTAAACAAACCCTCCTCTGTTCCCGCTCCCACATTACCCCATAGGTCGAGATGAGCGAACGGCATTTGTTCGAATTGATATTCCATTGAATATCAGGCCGTTCCAGGTATTCGATTACAATCGAATACCACGAGGCAAATGCACAAAAAATTCGTATCTTCTCCCACCTTCCCTGGCACTTTTTTTGCACCAATAACTGTGCAGGGGAGGTGGGACAAGAACTACGATAACGGAGGCAGATCCAGCGTTCATTGGCCTAATGCTGTACTCTGTATGGCATTCGGCCAATCAACGCTGGTCAATGCATTTCTATGGGAAAAAGTAGGCTCTCGCATATTGCAAACTGACAGGGATCCCGACGAGATAGTGGTGTAATACAGGTACTTGGGCATGTTAAATGCCCCCAGGCATGCCTCCCCTGCTGTTCCAGTTGAATTACAGGGTGTTGGCATCATTTCCTGGGGTGTCATAGTAGACTTGGTGACTCTCCTAAGTCGAAGTGTGGCTTCCCCTGAAACAAAGCATTTTTCCCTTTAGACTATAATGAGGTTCGATATTCGTTCGAATAGTCGAATATCGTGGGGCTATTCGAAACAAATATCGAATATTTCACTGTTCGCTCATCTCTACCCATAGGATATGATGCCATTTGCTACTAACTTTACATGTCCAGGCACCACCTTCACGTTAAAGGACACGACTGGTGATGGCTCATACAGTTTTATGTTTGTGTAATGACAGTAACCTCTATTACAAAATTGTCTGACCACTGTATAAGCAATATCGCCCCTGCTACCTCTGATACCGCCCCTGCTACCTCTTGTGTCACCCCCTCTACCTCATAGTTTTTAAGCTCTTGTGAGCAGGGCCCTCAGTCCCATTGTATGAAGGGATTATTTCTTTGTAATGTATCTTTTTGTCTGAACTTGAACCCTACAAATTGTACAGTGCTGTGGAATATGTTGGCACTATAAAAATAAAATGTATTATTATTATTATTATTATTATTAATCTGTTGCTAGCATTTGTTTGAGGCTAGATTCACCCGACCAAGTTTTCCCTATGAAATCGGGACTCCATGAAATCATGTCAGGAGTGGGACTCCTAGCATCACAGTTAGGGCCCCTTCACACGGAGTAAACGCGCCGCGCATTGTGGCGCGTTTACGGCGCGTGTACACCGCGTTTTTTTACGGTGCACGATTACGCCGCGTTAACGCCGCGTTTACGCGGCGTTAACGCGGCGTAATCGCGCACCGTAAAAAAACGCGGCGTACACGCGTCGTAAACGCGCCACAATGCGCGGCGCGTTTACTCCGTGTGAAGGGGCCCTTACAGTACAGAACAGTATGTCGCTGGGAGGCAGGGACACCTAGAATCATAGATAATGTATGATGCTAGCAGTCCTGCTCCCAACATACAGTTCAGGCTGACAAATATTGTGAAAACATGGGCCGAGTTTCAAGAGTGTGTGAATCTAAGGGAGCGTTCACACTACCGTCGGTGTCCGACATGTAGTGTCCGCTCCTAGTGTCCGCTCAAAATCTGTCACGGACACTAGGAGCGGACACTAGATGTGTCCGTGACACCTGTCATTCACTTGAATGGGCATCGGGTGCATTCTTTTGCACTCCGTGCCCGTCCTTCTCTGTCCGCAAGAGAAGATGTCCGACTTCTCAAGCGGACAGAAAAACCCTGCATGCAGGGTTTTTCTGTCCGCTTGAGAAGTCGGACATCTTCTCTTGCGGACAGAGAAGGACGGACACGGAGTGCAAAAGAACGCACCCGATGCCCATTCAAGTGAATGACAGGTGTCACGGACACATCTAGTGTGCGTTCCTAGTGTCCGTGACAGATTTTGAGCGGACACTAGGAGCGGACACTACATGTCGGACACCGACGGTAGTGTGAACGCCCCCTAAGATAACTCTTTATTTCTTAAATTAGTAAAATTGTGAAAGGGAAATAAACAACATCTTTGCATTGTTTTATGGATATAAGTGATGCATCATTAAGGGACACACAGGTAATATACATTACATGTCACCACAAGTCATACACATTACATTTTGCAGAGATCATTCTGTTGTAGCAAACATTGTTGATCAAGTTCATTTTTAACATCTCAATGTTCTTTTCTATGTCTCCTATATAAATGCTTTTACTCCTGGAAAACACTCTTGTTATCTATTCTTTTGAATCCAACTATATGACAGTATATTATTATATCTTCATATTCTGCTATGTCTTTCTTTTATTTTTCTAACAACCCTATACTATTTTTTACTTCTTCTGCTGTAACTGAAGACACATATAATTTTAATATTGAAAAGCTCTTTCAGCTTTTCTTCCAGTTTTTTTTTTTTAAGTACACTGTACTCAGATTGCAACAAGATATACACTCACCGGCCACTTTATTAGGTACACCATGCTAGTAACGGGTTGGACCCCCTTTTGCCTTCAGAACTGCCTCAATTCTTCGTGGCATAGATTCAACAAGGTGCTGGAAGCATTCCTCAGAGATTTTGGTCCATATTGACATGATGGCATCACACAGTTGCTGCAGATTTGTTGGCTGCACATCCATGATGCGAATCTCCCGTTCCACCACATCCCAAAGATGCTCTATTGGATTGAGATCTGGTGACTGTGGAGGCCATTGGAGTACAGTGAACTCATTGTCATGTTCAAGAAACCAGTCTGAGATGATTCCAGCTTTATGACATGGCGCATTATCCTGCTGAAAGTAGCCATCAGATGTTGGGTACATTGTGGTCATAAAGGGATGGACATGGTCAGCAACAATACTCAGGTAGTCCTTGGCGTTGCAACGATGCTCAATTGGTACCAAGGGGCCCAAAGAGTGCCAAGAAAATATTCCCCACACCATGACACCACCACCACCAGCCTGAACCGTTGATACAAGGCAGGATGGATCCATGCTTTCATGTTGTTGACGCCAAATTCTGACCCTACCATCCGAATGTCACAGCAGAAATCGAGACTCATCAGACCAGGCAACGTTTTTCCAATCTTCAATTGTCCAATTTCGATGAGCTTGTGCAAATTGTAGCCTCAGTTTCTTGTTCTTAGCTGAAAGGAGTGGCACCCGGTGTGGTCTTCTGCTGCTGTAGCCCATCTGCCTCAAAGTTCGACATACTGTGCGTTCAGAGATGCTCTTCTGGCTACCTTGGTTGTAACGGGTGGCTATTTGAGTCACTGTTGCCTTTCTATCAGCTCGAACCAGTCTGGCCATTCTCCTCTGACCTCTGGCATCAACAACGCATTTCCGCCCACAGAACTGCCGCTCACTGGATGTTTTTTCTTTTTCGGACCATTCTCTGTAAACCCTAGAGATGGTTGTGCGTGAAAATCCCAGTAGATCAGCAGTTTCTGAAATACTCAGACCAGCCCTTCTGGCACCAACAACCATGCCACGTTCAAAGGCACTCAAATCACCTTTCTTCCCCATACTGATGCTCGGTTTGAACTGCAGGAGATTGTCTTGACCATGTCTACATGCCTAAATGCACTGAGTTGCCGCCATGTGATTGGCTGATTAGAAATTAAGTGTTAACGAGCAGTTGGACAGGTGTACCTAATAAAGTGGCCGGTGAGTGTATGTTATATGTTCTCTTAAAGAAATCTTCCAAGAAGGAAACAGTGAGGAATATTTACCGATACTTGCACGCAAGGGTTAAATGTATTCGGCAATGGGGCGCATACTGTGAATCATATTACTGAAATGTGAAAGTGTGTATGAAGCATGGCAACTCAGCTACTGAGTGGCAGACTACAGAAAATTACTGAGTGTATTTGCCAAGTGCTGAGAGTTCCAAACCTCCTCTGCCACATATAATGTGCGCCAGGAGGTTTATGGCAAGGCTTTACATGACCAAACAGCTGCACTCAAGTCTTACATCCCCAAGCATAATGCTAGACTTCAGATGTATAAGTCATATAAGACACAATGCCACTAGATTCTGGAGAAGTGGAAACGTGTTCTATGGAGTGATGAATCGCACTACTCTATCCAGGAATTTGATGGACAATTGGGTGTAACAAGCGAACATTTGCATTGCACCAACTGTAAAGATTGGTTAAGGAGGGATAATGTTATGGTGTTGTTTTCCAGGGGTTGGTCTGGACATCTTAGATCTACTGAAGTAATACTTTAGCCTACCAATGCATTTTGCACAATTGTTTGCTTCCACGTTTGTGGGAACAGATTGAGGTCTTCCCTTTTCTGTTCCAACATGAATGTCCCCCAGGGCACAAAGCAAGGCCCATAAAGGTATGGTTTTATGAGTTTTCTGTACAAGAATTTGACTAGCCCACACAAGGCTCTGACCTCAACCACATTAAACACCTTTGGGAGCCAAGCTCTATTATTCTACATCAGTGTCTGACCTCTCAAATGCTTTTATGGATGAATGGGAAAAAAATCCCCCAGACACATTACGAATTATAGTAGAAAGCCTTCCCAGAAGAATGGATCTTGTTTTAGCTGAACCCTATTAAATGCTAGAGATGAGCGAACAATAAAATGTTTGAGGTTCGATATTCGTTTCGAGTAGCCCCTCAATATTCGACTACTCGAATCAAATATCGAACCCTATTATAGTCTATGGGGGGAAAATGCTCATTTCAGGGGTAGGCAACGTTCGATCAAATCATACTTACCAAGTCCACGAGTGAGGGTCGGGCTGGATCCTCCGAGAAGTCTTCTCCGTTCAGCGTCCCTGCGGCATCTTCCGGCTCTGAATTCACTCTGCCAGGCATCGGGCCTGGGCAGAGCCGACTGCGCATGTCCGCACTACAAGCGGACATGCGCAGTCGGCTCTGCCCAGTCCCGATGCCTGGCAGAGTGAATGAAGAGCCGGAAGACGCCGCGGGGAAGCTGCACAGAGAAGACTTCTAAAGGTAAGAGAAGAACCAGCGTTGATTGGCCGACTATATAGCACTCGGCCAATCAATGCTGGTTCTGCATCAAACTTTTACATTTGAATAGCAAGTGGTACTCGATTGAGTATGAGTATTTTGAATACCGTAGTATTCAATCGAATACTTACTCGATCGAATACTACTCGCTCATCTCTATTAAATACCTATGGATTTAGAAAGGGGTGCCAGAAAAGTTCCTATAGATGTAATATGTAGCTGTCTTAATACAGTACTCTTGTCCATATACTTCTCACATAGTGGTAAAGTAAAATATTTTTTGGTGCTCAGAAATAAAAAAATAAATAAAAATAAAATAAAAAAACCTTAGAGAATTAAGCAGAAAAAAAATGTTAGCATTTAGCAAACAGGAACGAGGTCTTGTAAGACAGAGACAGGTTCAATAAATATATATAGAAATTTGAAGAAATTGTTTCCTATGAATGTTTCAGCAGCATGCCATTTCTAAAACGTGGTAAATAATTTATTTTCTATAATATAAAGGCTTAATACAGAAGGCCGTTAAAGTGATTTATGCATCTGTGAAATATAAATCACTTTTTACAAAGTTTTACCAAGATAACATTAATGGCTTATGTTGATCATCCAAATGTGTACTTCTCACATAAAAGGGTCTTTTAAGTTGTTTTGCAAATAAACACATTAGAATTGCAGGAGATGCGTTTGCGCAAGAAGCAAGCCAAGCTATTGCCTTCATCATACTCATTAAATTCACTTGTGGCTTACAACCAAGACAGATTTTAAGTCGGCTGCCAGCATTTTATACTTGACTTAATCATGTCTTGTGCAGAAAGGTTTGGGTTAGTGAGCGGCTGTAAAAATCTGCAGAGAAAGCTGAATGTTCCAATATTGTGGAATTGTACTACTTACATAGCCTTTGATAAAATATTTGATACTAAGAACTAACAGACCTGTAGGTTGGTCTTTGAACACAGTATAATGTTTTATCAGTACAGAAGTCCTGAATGACAATATTAATATAGGTATACTCTGTTGGTATTATTAATAACTGATACAATTAATAATGGCAATTCTTGTTGGCCATCTTCCTACATGTGTAAATGAATGCAGTGTCCACCAAAAGGAACACTGCTAAAGATTTTATACTTTTGATAATGTGAATTGTGTTTGCACTGTATACTACTTTGCACTGTTTTATACTGCCTATTTGCAATTCCCAGCTTCATAGAGGACATCTCCAACACTTGGTGAAAATTGACACCCCCTACTGTTTAACTTCATAGAGTCCACTGCTTTGCAACATAGGGTTTGCTATAAGGTGGGATGTATTTAGTGGCTTGCAGGACCAAGACTTCCATATCACCACAATAGGAAGGGTCACCACAGAGAAAAGGATAAAGAGCATAGCCTTTCCTGTCCATGTGTATAAAGTATCATATTTGTAGCACTTGCTGCTGTAAGTGAATTGTTTCTTCATACTGCCTTGTAAACTGGATGTTTCTTGCCAAGTAAATTGAGCTGCGAACTGTATTTGTTTCCACTGCCACCCAGACTTCTGTGCCTTTATTCTCACCTAATATCAAGGGCTCCATGTAATGCCATTATATTGGGGACAAGGTGTAGAAAGTGCCCTGGGACCCTGCACATCACCTCATTGTGACCCCCTTATCACTGTGCTGGTCTAGGGACAAAAGCCACCGTGACCATTGAAGACACCATCTTGGGACTATTTCTGTCTGCGCCATCTCCATACTCTACCATGATTAATGAGTTTTTTCCATCACTACAGATTAAAATGCAATAAGACCAGCGACTTGTGACCACCAGTATCTCCCATCTCCTGGTAGTCTAGGCTGCAAGTTTATCACTTCCTCCCACTGCAGGTCTCTGTCTCTCTGCTGCCATGCACATCCTCCTCCACTTTTCTCCGCAGTTTCCTGCATTTCCAGGGTGGGCATGACATCTCTTACTGCTTCTTAGAAAACCAGTACATGCACCAGCTAATCTGCCCCCAACAGAGGCTTTTTAACCCATTGATTTCAATATGTTACGCGCGCTAAACGGAACCTATTGAAGTCAATGGGATTCTGTTTTGTAGCGCTGATTCTGACACGAGTTTACGTGTCAGAATCAACACTGTGTTACATCGTGTGAATGCCCCCTAATAGGGGTTGTCCAAGGAGCATAATTGTACACACATGTGCTTGGGTTTTCTTGCACCTGGGTGTTCCTGGCTGGTACTGACCTTGCGTCATGTGATTGGAACCAGCCTCTGTTCCCTGGGTCACTCTACCTCTTCCCTCCTCTCCTGTTTTCACTCCTACCTACCTGTGCTATGGGGCTGACTGACTATAGTAAACCTACTATAGTCAATAGGCCTCTATTGCATAGGTAATCTATCTGTGACTACAGGAGAGTAGAAAGAAGGCCGTGCAGTGGTATTAATCACATGACCTGGGGTCAGAACCAGCATGGAACCCCCAGCTCCTGCTTCAAGAAAACCTGGTACATTTAAGTAATTACATTCACTGGAAATTCCTTTAAAAAATTGTCCCCAAAGTTTTTATAAAAAAAAAATGCCAGTAAAACGAAAACCAAAAAAATAAGTAAGTGCGTAACTAGCTTTGAGGTTTTATTCTTTAACTCTGTTTCTATTTCTGATTGACTTTAATGGAATTACATGTCTGGGTTTTAGGTAGAATTCTGTGGTAGATTATTCCATTCTGCCCTTCCAAAGATACCTAAATCTGGATGAAACAGAGGTGAATTGATGACAACAGGTAGCATTTGCCATCAAAAATATATTGTATGATCAATGGGGGTTTAACTGAAATATTTTGTGTGTATTTCTGTAAATATAATGGAACAGATGACAGAAAGAAAAAATTTTGCATAAACACAGCATATGTTGTGACTTGTGGACAGTATTCATATTGGGCAGTTTTACTGCAGTTTTAGAATGCCAAATCTAGACTAGATTTTTATTTTTTAAAGATTTTTTTTTCGTTATTACTACATTTGCAAGTGGTGATTTAGACGAAAGAGACGCCATTACAGCTCTAAACATTGCTTGAGCAGTCTTTATATTCCAATTTATGTTACATGTCAGAGAAAGTAGTAGCGAACACTACAGGCAAGGTAAACAATGAAAAGTGGCATCTATAATCCCTGCCATGGAATGTATATATTATGACAGAGATGAGATTTTCTGTTATTTAATCAGCTTGCCAGCTTTGTTCTTTACAGATAAATCTAGCACTTACAATTATGTTATAGATAAGTATGTGTTACTATTTTGTGTGTACAGCATTTACCTGACTTATGAATAGAAATGAATCATTTCTTGTAGTTTTACATTACCCATAAACACGTCAGTAGTGGGTGTACATAATAAATATATAGAGAACAGAAGGTCCTATTTCTGTATACCATTGTATAACACATCGTAGACTGTAAAGTATTGTACTAGACTGGGGTTAGGCAACCTTAGATGTACAGCGTTCCAATTTAAATTAAAAAAAGAATAAATCAAAGGTGAGGTACTTGGGGTGCCGAGCAATAATTGTAAGGTTGATGACTCCTATACTAAAGTCATAGGCCACAAACCATAACACAGAAGTGCTGCCACCAGATGTTTCAGGATACATGTGTTTACTGTGACTGTATTTCCCGGGATACACTTGTACTTCCTCATTAGAAGCAATGAAAGTACAAGCCCTCACTTAGTGGTAAATGTATGTGTCCAGGAGCACCATGTGGCAGCACCCTTAGGGAGCCTTCACGCGGACTAAACGCATGAGTATTTATGCAAAATACATGTGTAAAAATAAGACTCCCATTGACTTCAATGATATTTTTTACATGTGTAAAAATACGCCTGTAAAATGTCATTGAAGTCAATGGGAGTCTTATTTTTACACGTGTATTTTGCAAAAATACATGCGCATTTACTCCATGTGAAGGCTCCCTTAGAGTGGTGATGCACTATATATCTGAATGTAGCTATAGCTACATCCAGTCCTAGGCCTTAATATCCCATAGCAACCCCTTCACACAGTATAATGTCATATAGTGAACCCTCCACACAGTATAATGTTCCATAGTGGCCCCTCCACATGGTATAATGTCCCATAGTGAACCATCCATATGGTAATATATCCTATTGTGGCCCCTTCACATGGTATAATGTTCCATAGCGCCCCTCCACACAGTATTATGTACCATAGTGGCCCCTCCACATGGTATAATGTCCCATAGTGGCCTCTCCACACAGTATAATGTTCCATAGTGGCCCCTCCACATGGTATAATGTCCCATAGTGAACCATCCATATGGTAATATATCCTATTGTGGCCCCTTCACATGGTATAATGTTCCATAGCGCCCCTCCACACAGTATTATGTACCATAGTGGCCCCTCCACATAGTATAATGTCCCATAGTGGCCTCTCCACACAGTATAATGTTCCATAGTGGCCCCTCCACATGGTATAATGTCCCATAGTGAACCATCCATATGGTAATATATCCTATTGTGGCCCCTTCACATAGTATAATGTTCCATAGCGCCCCTCCACACAGTATAATGTCTCAGCATAATCCCTCCACATGCTATAACGTCCCATAGTGGCCCCTTCAAATAGTATAATATTCTATATTGACCACTCCATAGTATTTTATCCTATAGTGGCCCCAATTAATTTTCTAGCAATAAGCACCCTATGTCAGTATGCAAAAAACCCAAACATGCCCCATTTTTGCTTCATGTGGCCTTTGTTTTAGCCTCCATTCAAACAATAGAAATCCATTTTTCACAATCTGAAAGGTGGCCGTTTGCACTACAGTGTATGGAGGGATCCATAAAAACTGACAAAAGTAGAACATCACCAGAAAACAGGCTGTCAAAGTAAATGAAAATAGTCACAAAGATTGAAAGTAACGTGGGCGTGTAGCAGCCATTAAAAAAAAAAACCTCCATCACACGGCATTTGTGTGAATGTCGGCCTACATTCCTGCTCATTCACTCCCCATAAGGTGCTGATATCAGAAGGCCTCTTGTATCCTAAAGCCTGAATGTTAAGATGTATCTTTGACAACACTGAACAACTGACTTTGATTGTCAAACAATCTCAGCAAAGTGAAGTAAAGAAACTTTCTAGAGAGAACTACAGGCAGTATCACATGCTGCACCTGTTTGGGCTTCCACAATTGAATAAAATGAGTTCAGTTCTAGCGTATGTAAATGTATTATGGATAAAGTAAGTAATTATGGGTTGCACCTTTAATTGTCACAATGGTAGACCATTACAGAATTCCCTGTATACCTACAGAGTACAGTTCAATGCAAGTACTTGTCTCATTAAACTGAACAGTACTTGGAAACAAACTTGATGCAAAAACAAGAAGAACATCCTGACTTGGAAAATATGAATTTTCAATGTACAGTATGACATGCTCATTTGTTGTTTCTACCCCAAAGCCTTCAATAAATTATTGATATCTCATTGTTTTCTTTCCAAGGGCACACAGTGGTCACATTGATTTCTGAGTAATAAACTGCAAGGTTACGATTTTTTTTTACATGGCTAAAGAAACATTGTGTGCCAGAAACTGATGAGGTTATCTTACCCACTACTAAGGTATAAAGGTTCTATGCTATAATGAAATGTGGAATAGATTGGATGCAGTAACTACGTATGGTATTTTCCAGGTTATTAATTCTGCAGGATATAATATCAACCATACATAACAGTTTTGTTGATGGCTACAGCTGCAGATAAGAACCCTGCAAAAATTGATTTAAAATGAACAATAAAAGTACTTTAAGGAAGAACTGCAGGCAGATCCACTACTTTATGTCATTTTTGCTTTAGATAGTGTTTTAGCTCGAGAGCTCAATTTGATCAGGAAGGAACACTCTGCCATAGGCTGAGGCCAAATGTTGCGGAAAAGCTGCGCTTTGGATTGTAGGTTCTGCAGTATTATTTTTAGCCAAAACCAAGAGTGGATTTAGCAGAAGAGAGAAGTATCAGAGTTTCTTTCATATTTTCCATGCAGTATTGAACCGCTCCTGGCTTTGCCTGAAAAAGTTTATTAGACAATCCAGAATACTAAGCATGACATTTTGGTCATCAGTAGTCCTTAGAAAAACTACCAGAAGAACATGCATATACAGTAGATTGAGCAGCCACACACACTGCTAGTTTATGTGCACTTGTCACACAAGAGCTTACACACTAGTTTTGTATGGCTGCCCCATCTATATACATAGTTACATAGTAGATGAGGTTAGGTGAAGAAATTAGTCCATCAAGTCCAACCTATAATCCTACAGTCCCCTACAGTGTTGATCCAGAGGAAGGCAAAAAAAAACAAAAAACCATGAGGCTCATGCCAATTGCCCCATTGCAGGGGAAAAATATTCCTTCCTAACTCCAATCTGGCAGTCAGTATAAAACCCTGGATCAACGTGTCCTAGAATCCATAACCCATAATATTGTTCTCTTCAAGAAAGGCATCCAGGCCCTATTTGAACTTGTGCAATGAATCCACCATCACCACGTCCTGGGGCAGAGAGTTCCAGAGCCTCGCTGTTCTTACTGTAAGGCCAGGGCCCCACGGTCCAGAGACGTCCTCCAGAAGTTCCTCTGCTGCAATCTGATGGTTTGAAAAAGTTTTATTGGTGACTGAAACATCTTTCCTATTTCTCTGGTTATGGTTTCTATAATTTGACAGATCCAGCACTGATGTTAATTTAACTTTTCTATTCATGAGACAGAAAAATAGAAATAATAGAGTAGATGTGAAATACCCTGTTATTTGATTAAAATTTTGAAAACCATATATCATTTTTGTTCCACTTTACAATTATCTACTACTGTGTGTTGGTCTATCAATTAAAATCATATATAAGAGCTGGTTATTACGGTTTGTCCTTATGAAGAGTGCCACGTCAAAAAATGAAAAAGGAATAGTAAGAACTAAAACGTAACATTTATTAGGGTTCATAAATAAAATGAGTGCGTGTTTAAAATTGTAAAGCTGTACTACTGTTGGAGCTTCCCTAAGGGTCTGTATGTGTTATACACAGGTCAGATACTTCACATATATTGGAGTGTTACCTCATATGTCCGTCCTCATGCATTAATTCTTTGACATTCAGCCTATTGTATTGCTCCAGAAGTTCCTACAATAAAATCGCTAAATAATAGTGACACTCCGGACTGGTCACTTCCCATTTAGTGTCTCTGAGTATCACTATATATCGCCAGCAGCCTATTGTTGACCACAAGTGACAGATTGGACCAAAGGATTTATGCCTCCATAATGAACTTGCTCATATTATTAAGTTTCATTGTATAGTGGCATGATCTGTACTAGTGCGCCTGTTGCTAACAATAAATAGTCATACATTGTTGCTACCATAAAATTCAAAGTAGCACCGTGTCATTCATTACAAGATATGAAGGTGCTAGTCAGCTAATCTCAGTCGGACTCCACCTATATTGTTAGCTAACTATGTTGTTCTATCCACTGAAGCTACTATTATCTCTATCTCTCTACCAGAAGAGTGCTGTATATGTTTATCCTGCAATCCTTTATTGCTGTATCACTCACTGTTGTGGTAAACATACCTCGATTTAGTACTACTCGCTCATCTCTAAGCAACTGTGTGAAAATGCGCGTATCTAATCCTCTGGCATGTGGAACTGTAAGCAGACGTGCGTATCTAATCCTACGGCATGTGGTACTGTGTGCAAAAGTGCTTATCTAATCCTCTGGTGTGTGGAACTGTGTGCAGATGCGAGTATCCAATCCTCTGGCATGTGGTATTGTGTGCAGACGTATGTATCCAATGCCCTGGTGTATGGTACTGTGTGCAGACACGTGTATCTAATCCTCCGGCATGTGAAACTGTGTGCAGATGCACGTATCTAATACTACAGCATGTGGTACTGTGTGCAGACGTGCGTTTCTAATCCTCTGGCGTATGGAACTGTGTGCAGATGTGCATATCCAGTCCTCTGGTGTGTAGTACTGTGTGCAGACGCATGTATCTAATCTTATGGCATGTACAACTGTGTGCAGAGGTGCGTATCTAATCCTCTGGAGTGTGGAACTGTGTTTAGACGCGTGTATCTAATCCTATGCCATGTGGTACTGTGTGCAGACGTACATATCTTATGCTCTGGTGTGTGGAACTGTGTGCAGATGCGTGTATCCAATCCTTTGGCATGTGGTACTGTGTGCAGACGCATGTATCCAATCCCCCGGCGTGTAGTACTGTGTGCAGATGCGTGTATCTAATCCTTCAGTATGTGGAACTGTGTGCAGAAGAAGCGTATTTAATCCTTTGGTGTGTGGGACTGTGTGCAGACGCGTGTATCTAATCCTCTGGCGTGTGATACTGTGTGCTGATCTGTGTATCTAATCCTCTGATGCGTGTATGTCAGTTGCCCGTCTGTGCACAGTTCCACATGCTGGAGGATTAGATATGCACGTCTTTACACAATACCACACAATGGAGGATTAGATATGCGCCACTGTAAACAATACCACATATATAAAATAGTCGTCTAATAGCATACTCCAGGTCTGTAAAAGATTTTGTACATGCATATTCATTTTCAGTATATTACTCTAGTTTAGAAGTACAACTTTAATATTTACACACTGTTCTAGCTGTTTAACAATCTTATTCTTTATGTACGAAGAAGGCAATAGAACGCGCTCGAGGTCACAGTAGCGTTTTGGGCCCTCATGCCCTTTTTCAAGTGCATAAACTTAATCCACAGATGGCGTAGCATAGACCAGCTTTCTATGACAGAAAGAGTCAGATGAAAAGCGGTGCTGTTTTCAACCAGCTTTTCATCTGACAGTTTCTGTCATAGAAAGCTGGTCTATGCTACGCCATCTGTGGATTAAGTTTATGCACTTGAAAAAGGGCATGAGGGCCCGAAACGCAGTGTTTTAGCATTGAGTACCTTTTAACCAATAAATTCTACTGTGACCTCGAGCGCGGTATATTGCCTTCTTCATATCATTCTCTTTCCCGGTTGTTCCCTGATCGGTGCTCTTTGGACGTGCTGCTCCCTCCATCTATATACAAATAAAGAATTTCTTTACGTGGTTGTGAATGGGTCACAACCACATCAGGTGAGAGGCCATTTGGGTCACTATTCTTACCATATATTTTGGATATCCTTCATTTTGATTTCCACAAATATCTACACTAGAAGTCTGCTCGGTGCCTTCTCTTTTTTGTTTTGAGTATTATTCTTTATGTAGTCCTCCTAAAGTAAGAGCTAAGCTGCAGTGACTCAGTTAAGCCACTACACAAAGCTATCTGCATTCTGCTCCATTCTCTGTGTATGATGTATTTTCTTTTTCACCTATCATTTTACAGTGTATATAGTTCATGTTATTGTAAAAGATTTGTGCTTCTTTAAACCTATAGGGAATACACCTGACACTGGGTTCACACCTGCGTCTGGGGTCTCCGTTCTGTGGTTTCCGTCTTCTGCATGCCAGAAGACGGAAACCACAGACCGGGTCCGGCCGTGCGCGGCGGTGAGCGTTTTGCGCTCTCCGCCGCGAAACCGGATTTTTTTATCCGGACACAGAGTAGTGCATGTCCGACTCTGTGTCCGGATTATAAAACCCGGTTTCGCGGCGGAGAGCGCAAAACGCTCACTGCCGCGCACGGCCGGACAGCTTTCTCACCCATTCAAATGAATGGGTGAGAAAGTCTCCTGCAGGCTTCCGTCTCCTGCATCTGTTTTATGCAGGAAACGGAAACCTGCAATAAGGACCGACGACGCAGATGTGAACGAGCCCTTATGTGGTTTTCAAACTTGCAAGCTGCCCAAAACAGTACAAATATAGAGATAGTGTTGTTGTTTTTTTTTTTTTTTTTTTTACAGTTGACTCTATTATAGTAGTGTTCTGCAATTTTTGTATTGAGAGGCTAAACTACATTCAGATTACAAATTATATAATACTTTATCACTTTAAGTGCATATATACGATGTTATACACAATGGGGTAACATAAAGTACAGTATATTATGAATTGCCTATTGAGGTTATATTAGCATAGCATTGGTTAAAATGCGTGCACTAAATAAATGATTTTCTGGTGTAAATCCAGGATAAAAACGCATCAACAGATGTATCATCTCAAAAGGAAATCACATAAAAAGCTGCAGGATATATATTTTTTTCTTGCATCTGATGCCTATGTTTGTGCACTTGGGAATTTTTGGTGTCCTGCCCATACATATCCCACACAGCTTATAATAATTAACTTCGATGATGAATCTTACTATGATTGTATAAATGTAAATTCATGAACTGAAAGTATTGTAGTTAGTTCAGGTGGTGTATTTATCTAACACTGCAACATTTGATAAATTTTAAGAAAATTACAGTAATACAAATTCCAGCCAAACTGACTTTGAAAATTCTCCTCCTAATAAATGAATAGGTGTAAGGAAATTACTAGTTGTGCAATTCCCTAGTGCTGCTGCTGAAACCAGGAAGGAAGGGAAAGGCAGAGACAATGAATCCTAAACTTAGCCACTGTCCCTACCTACTTGCCTCAGCTACCCTAGTCGGTAGCAGGGCAACTTGGCAACAGTCCCTTCTTTAGATAACTGTAACAAAGAACAGCACAAGACAAACAACACAGAAGAGGAGTCAGCAAGTCAAGGGTCAAAGCCAGAGAGATAAAGCAGTACAAAAACACAATCCAAAAGAGAAGTCACAAGGGAAGCAATACAATAACAAAAGAAGAGCTTAGAAAGGACGAAGTCACAATAGCTAGCCAACCTGTGTGGACTGATGACCTGTTTATAGGAAGTCCAGGACCTGACCCAGACTTGATAGACTGTCAATCACACAGGTAAGACTAAGATTAACTATTAGAGGAGCAGAGGGAAACCAAGGAGAAGAAGATGGGTGTGGTGGAAAATCAATTACAGAGATGAGGGACTAGAGCAATGTTCAGACAGAGCAACAAGAACCAAAAGCAAGGAATCATAACTGAACACACCTCCTGCACCGCAGCGTGCAAGTGTAGGGTGGCACAGAGACCCAAACAGGCAGAGACATTACAATAGGCTTCTATACTTAGTGCAAAAAAGTTCAAAAGCAGCGGCACCGTTCTGTGGGTGTGAACATACACCAAATCACTGGATCTCAAACTAGATGATCTGGCATTCAGGTGGTGCTCACTGTTAAACAAATAGTCCAATATAGTGCAAAAAAATAGAAAAAAATCAGGGCACTCACCAGCCAGTAGTAAAATTCACCAAACTTTAATAATCTTCCATAAAAATAGGTACTTGAACAGCATTTACAGACGGGGGTAGGGTAGATGGAATATAGAAGAAATGAAGCTTAATTTCTTCTACATTCCATCTACCCTACCCCCGTCTGTAAATGCTGTTCAAATACCTATTTTTATGGAAGATTATTAAAGTTTGGTGAATTTTACTACTGTCTGGTGAGTGCCCTGATTTTTTTCTATTTTTTTGGCTTCTATACTTATATTACCCATTTTAGCTGCCAAATTGTTTTTCAGTTCAGAATAATATTATCCTTAATTTCTCAACTTCATGTGACCCCAGATTATAACTTCTTTAATTCCTAGGTGTTGCTAGTTTTTATCTTTTTTTTTTATGTAGATTGTAGAGCTCACAATGTACATTTTTTTCCCTATCAGTATGTCTTTGGAATATGGGAAGGAAATCCATTCAAACACGGGGAGAACATACAAACTCCTTGAAGATGTTTTTTTGCCTTTGGTGGGATTTGAACACCAGGACTCCAGTGCTGCAAGGCTGCAGTGCTAACCACTGAGCCACCATGTGGCCCCTTGCTAGTTTTTATCTTGCACAGTTTGTAGTTTTCACATTTTAGGAAGAGTTAGTGATCTGTAATCGGGTCTTACACAAACCAAGCAAATCAAACGCCATAAATATTAAGGAAAGTCCAAACACATGGCTATGGTACTGTAGTAATGAAAGAGAAAACTGAGTCTGCTCATCTATTAGACACTTGTGCCTGTTGAGTGAGTGAAATACTAACTCAGCACTCAAAATAGGAAGTGGCTGGATTTCGATAAATGGCAGACCATTGGAAGTTCCTACATAGTTGCAATCATTGGCACCTATTAATATAGAGAAAATCTTTAAAACTCTGCACAATAATATTAGCTAAAATGTTTAATTTTTAATTCTCTACAAATTTAAACATGGTTATGTTCTTGGGAATACCCTTTCAGTTATGAAGTCAATTATTGATAAGAATTCTCATCAAATTTTGACATAGAGGTGACAACAGCTACTGTGAATATCATATGATCATGTATTATACGATACCTTACTACAGTCATTGGATGATTATATAGCACTGAAAAAGTAATGTTATCATTTACAGCCTTATATAAGGAACTGCATAAGCTATTAGATAAGAAATTCTGTTCATTCTTAAGCCTTTTCCACAACGTACCCTAAATTTGATTAATTGAAGATCTGGCAACCAAAACATCATGCCTAGAACCATCATAAGAGAATGCAGGACTTTGGCAACGCCTTCAAGTATAACATTTGGTAACATTTGCTTATTTGTCTTTTACAAACTGTTACTAACATATTAGTATTAGGTTTACCCAACTAAAATCCTTTTCTCTGACAACCCTCACATCCATGACTATTTTATATCATTTATATATGCACAACAGCTAAGTATTCCAGTAAATTATTCAGAAGATTATGCAACCAAAGGTTGAGTGCCAAGTCCAAACTTAAACTAGGTCCCCAAGACGTACACGCTGCCATTGGCAGGCATCTAATGAAGAAATAAGAAATTTTATCTGAAAAATTCTTCCCAGTGATTGATGAGTATATAAAGAAATCAAATAAAGAAATAAGACGTGTAATCTGAACAATGCTTCCTAGTTATTGAAGGATATATGTAAAATGATAATATTTAGAACCATGTTAATACTTTGTTAGCATAACATAACATTAGAAAATCACCAAAAGCACAAAATTAGTAAAGCTCATGTTGTTAGGTTCGTGGTATTATTGTGCAATGCCATCTCGCTGACATGTTGTTTAATCTAGGAAAATCCCTGCCAATCACTTGCCAAACGTTAGGAAGGTAACCTGAACACTGCAAAACAACCTTCATTGAGAATCGGGCTCCTATGGGAATTTTGACAAATATAAATATTTTAGAATGGATGAGCTGTCAGGACCTATTAAATATAATACACTGTGGCAGCGAATAAAATGAGACCATCTTTTTTAGTAGAGATATTTTCAAGGAATAGAAAACATTGAAATTTTATAAAATGACAGTGCTTCTGGGGACACTTAGGAACATCTCCTTGATAGTATTTGCCAAGTAAGGAGCAGAGTTTTGTGAATTTTATTCTGTCAATTATGAGTATTTTCAGTTACAGCATAAGCCAAGTGATAGACATACAGAGGGAGAGATGATAGGTGGATAGATAGACATGGGCAGATGTACATATAATGTTGGTATATTGTAATATGTAACTACAGATTATTACATGTATCTAGACGCATAAATAAAACCTGCTTTAACAAAAACAGTGTTCTTATGATGGATTTACATCCTAACATTGTGTCCTTGTATTTCAGTGACCTCCCCCCTTCCCTCCAAAGCCAATCTTAGACTTCTTGACAGAGCTCCATTTTCCAAATCTGACATACCACTTTTTGCAATAAGAGCTTTGCAATGCTAATGATGTTTTTTTGTGACACATTGTTCTTTGTGTATGTCGTCAATTTTGACTCATAAGTTTGGTGTTTGATTATTCAAAAAATTTTGGTGAAAATTTGGAAAAAAAGTATGCAATTTTCTATGCAGTTTCTCCTGTGCATGAAATATACCACATGAAGTTTGTACACTGATGTATGGGCATACATCAAAGAAGAGGCTCCACTGAGATTTGAAGAGCAAATTTTTGCTGGAATAGTAGTCCCCATAGTAACATTACAGTGGAAATCCCCAAGGAGTGACCCCATTTTGGAAACTAGATCCCTCAAGGAATTTGTCAAGGTGTATAGTGAACATTTTGACCACACAGCTGATTGAAAATACCCGACATGTGGTTGAAAACTGCTGTTTGGACACACAACAGGGTACACAAGGTGAGAAACCCATTAAGGCTAAGAGTAATTTTCAGAAGTGATGGTGCAGTTGCAGAGCCCTAAGCTGCTAGTGCAGTGGAGACTACCATGAAGTAACCTCATTTTGAAATGTGTCATGCCCAGCTTGTGGAATTGTATAAATTCAGCTCTCTAGTTATTATGCTCTCTTACGCTCCTCAGCTGGGCCATGGTATGGCGTGGCTTACCGTAGTTCTCTCATGGTCTGGTCACAATGATGACTATTTCTTTCTTGTTAGGGTCCATTCACATGCAGGAAAATGATAAGGAATTTGGTGTGGAATTTCAGCGCTGAAAAAATCTCCCAGCAGAAAAAGGAACCTATTGGAGTAAGTGGGAGGCTTTTTTTCATCGCTGAAATTCCACACCAAAATCCTCATCATTTTCCTCCGTGCGAATGGAACCTCAGGATCCATTCACATGGAGTTTTTTGGTGAGGATTTTGGTGCTGAATCCGTGTCAGAATCCACGTGGAAAAAAAATGCCTCCCCATAGAGTTCTATGGATTTTAGCAGAACAAAAGCTTCCTTCAGGCGGATTCTGCCTGCAAGAACCAACGCAGTTAATGGGAGGCGGAAAATCCACATGGAATTGGCAAAAACCATGTGGAAAAACCGCTAGCTTTTTTTTCAAGGTCCATACACTGTGCTGGAGGAAAAAAACATTTCCTTATTCCTGAAGTGGATTTTTTCCTCGCCAAAAAACTCTGTATGAATGGACCCAACTTCCCACAAGAATGGCACTTGCTTTTCATTTCCCTTGATCCTCCCTGTGTCTATTTGGGATAACGCCAAATTAATATTCAAGTGCCTATCTGAGCAGCTTTCTTGCCATTTTCCAATCCAGATCCTTACTCTTGGATATATGCAATCTAACCTACTATACTTTCTGGGTAGCCAGAGTACCTTTTGCTATGGGTATGGGTCTTCACTGTGTAGCAATGGAAGTCTTCTCATAGCAGGGATATTCTCTGTGTGTTTTTTGAAGCCTGGTGGTTTGGTTCAGCCTGTTTTATGATGTCTAGAATAACATTCTGCAGCAACCCACTGGTTGAGACTAGGATCCTGGCAGTAGTAGTGCTTGCAATGGCTACCTCCTCCAACCCTTCTCCTGGGCTGGTGTAGTGCAGTAGGAATACATCCTAGTAGTTGTCAGATTTTCTGAGCCAGATAGATATTGGAGTGGCCATGATGGCTGTACAGCAATGAGATTCAGCAGACCAGAGCTTTGCTGAAAACTTGAGGTAAAATAGAGTTAAACAGCTTCCAATTCTGGAGGTAAAATTCTTATATCATTTCCACAGTCCTCACACCCCAAATACATGCTGCCACCACTACAATGAAAATATATCTAAAACTAAAATAACTTTGCCAATTGTTTTAATTAAAAATGTGTTCATATGATTGATCACTTGTACTTGTATTTATCTCCATGGAAACAGACTACAAAGAAATCCTGTGTTGTCTATATAATGTTCGGTTCACACTAGCGTTTGATTCTTCATACGAGACTCCGTCCCACATTCCACTTAAAATCGGCGGAGAGAAAAGTTCTGCAAAAAGGTCTTTTCTCTCTGCCATTGTTGGCAGGAACCGAGAGGAAAACCCAATGGACCCCATTGTATTCTATTGAGTCAGCGGGTTTCTACTAGAGATGAGCGAACACTGTTCGGAACAGCCGTTCCGAACAGCACGCTCACAGCACGCTCCCATAGAAATGAATGGAAGTGGCCGGCACGCAGGTGCTTCCACTCATTTCTATGGGAGCGTGCTGTTCGGATCGGCTGATCCGAACAGTATTCGCTCATCTCTAGTTTCTACGTATAATCGCTTTTTAAGCAGATAGGATTTCTGTCTTTTGGGTCTCCAAGCGGACCCAAAGGATGTAAACGAGAATGCTAGTGTTAACCTAGCATTAACAGTAATATATTTTTCTCTTACTTCTTACTCATATGTTGTGCTGCTAATAGGACACTGCCCCCACCCCACCCTGTGAGTCCATTTTTTTTTCTGGGTATCTGTTTTACTATACTTCAATATATAGAGTATATTTTCCTCTTACTCTAACACTAGCCATTATATAGTTTAGGAATAAGAAGTGGGATATATTAGCTATTCTCCTTGGTGAGAAATATTTTTTAAATATTTAACTACAATTGTCTATTTAAGCTGTGCCGGTATGATAAATGGAAAGGAATGTGCTGTGACTATTACAAAAAATAATGAGCCTAACAAAAGGAAAATATTAATTTTTCATCATTTTAAAAGGAAGATTTTATCTTGCTGTCACATCGACTTCATCAAGAGAGCTTTTTTTATTTAATTGTTGAACTGAAATTGAATGAGTACAATTGTATAACAGAAACTAAAGTGTTAACTTTAATGGGAGCCCCAGAGATAGCTGAATACTACACTTGGCTATCTTCGGGGATCCCATTGAAGTGAATGGGAGTGCTGACCACCACCAGTATTGCTCACATTCAGCTTTGTTGAGCTCCAGTTGAAAGTGGGGGATGTTCCTGCAGTCTTCACTTGGCTCATTCTTGATGTAAAATACCAATTGTGTAAGTTCTCCCACTTAAAAAGATGAGGTCGGCCTGTAATTGACATCATAGGTAGACCTCAACTATGAGAGACAAAATGAGAAATCCAGAAAATCACATTGCCTGATCTGGAAAGAATTTATTTGCAAATTATGGTGGAAAATAAGTATTTGGTCTATAACAAAAGTTCATCTCAGTACTTTGTTATATATCCTTTGTTGGCAATGACAGAGGTCAAACGTTTTCTGTAAGTCTTCACAAGGTTGGCACACATTGTTGCTGGTATGTTGGCCCATTCCTGCATGGAGACAGACAACTCACACAAGTCTCCTGGACACCCGTGACAGTTACTGCACTTTGACCTCATCTCAGTACAGTATATATTAATGAGGAGGCTGCCCGGAGGTCACTGTCATCTGGCTGCACTTTGACCTCACTACAGTATATATTAATGAGGAGGCTGCCCGGAGGTCACTGTCATCTGGCTGCACTTTGACCTCACTACAGTATATATTAATGAGGAGGCTGCCCGGAGGTCACTGTCATCTGGCTGCACTTTGACCTCACTACAGTATATATTAATGAGGAGGCTGCCCGGAGGTCACTGTCATCTGGCTGCACTTTGACCTCAGTACAGTATATATTAATGAGGAGGCTGCCCGAAGATCGCTGTCACCTGGCTGCACTTTGACCTCAGTATAGTATATATTAATAAGGAGGCTTTCCTTCTCCTTTTCTTTAGCTATTAGGTGGTGCTTGAACCCTAGATATAGAACATAAAAGAACATTCCCCTACACAAACTCAATTAGATTCAGTTGGATGTTTTTTCCTTTACCAAGTTTCAGTAGAATTTGTGATTTCCTTGCTCTGGCAGCGCCAGTGGTCACATAGAATTGAAAGGAGTGCTGGTCATGCAAGTTCACTGGTGTTCCATTCACAAGGGGGACTTTTAGTTCCCCAATCTCCTCACCACAATAGTATACTTATCCCCTGTCATGTGAGCAGGGGATGTGTCCTTAATGGCATAACCCCTTTACATCCCTATTCACATGAGCATATTTTTTTATCAGCTTGCCATGTGTTTTTCTTGAATGGCCAGCCACTGACCTACTCACTTCCATATCCCCATGTAAATCTATGGGATTTTCATGGGATTTTCATTGTTTAAGGAAACTGAGAAAATGTTTTCAGACAAACACAAACTTTACCACTGCAGAATCTGCTGCCTTTCCTAGATTATTCTAAGCAACATTAAACCCTAGAGATTCTGAATGACGTCTGAATATTCCACTACTGCTCACTCCCAATGGACAGAAAATCCTTCAATTACCTTCTTTGACTTATTCTTTAATGCCTTTATATATTAAAAATCTGCATTTTTTTGCTTGATGGGGTCCAAACAGAATTATTTACAAATGATTCATGCACATTTCTATTCACAGCTTTGGCGTATTAGCATAAAATGTTATTGAAGCATGATATTCCAAAGTGTTATCTTGTTTCTCAGTCTATTACTACTACATAATTTATGGTAACTGTAAGAGAAATACAATGTGCAGAAATGTTTGCAGAACAACCTGCCCACTGTGCACATAGAGACAAATGTGGGTACAGTAAAGGTATCATGACAAGCTTAAACATCCTAAACAATCTGCAATGTTTGCGTTTTCTGTTTTCAAATGCTGATTATTCATTGAAAATTGAGATATTAGGTTTATTTGTAATGTGTTCTGTCCAGCCAAAAAAACAAGGAAGTACCATGAGATTCAACTCCAGTTGTAAATGTAAATCAAGGAAACTAAAGGACACAAGATAAAATCCCATTGGAATGAATGGAAATTGCAAAAGAACCATCTTGTGTCCGTTGCTAAAATCTTGTACGGACAATAGCCACGGACACTGCTGATGGAATTGAACGGTAGTGTGATTTACATTTACGTTTTTTTCCGCGGCACTTTCACAGAAAGTCCACAGGGTTTACTCTGTGGATTTTCTGTCATTATTATACTTATATGGAATACGCTAGCTTGGGGATTTTGGTGGACAGCAAGCTTACCTTTAGTGACCAATGCCAGGCAGCTGCTGCCAAGGCAAATAAAATAATGGGATGAATCAAAAGAGGTGTAAATTCTCATGACAAGAACATAGTTATGCCTCTATACAAATCACTGGTACGGCCACACTTAGAATATTGTGCACAATTTTGGGCCCCAGTATACAAGAAAGACATAATCAAACTTGAAAAAGTGCAAAAAAGGGCAAACACATTTATTAGGGGAATGGGTGGACTGGGGTACAACAATAGACTGATAAACTTGAGGTTATTCAGTTTAGAGAAAAGACGTCTATGGGGAGATCTAATAACAATGTACAAATACATGAAGGGACAATACAAAGAACTTTCTAAGGATCTTTTTACTCCTAGGCCAGTGACAGTGACAAGAGGACATCCTCTACGTCTGGAGGAGAGAAGGTTTCACCAGCAACATAGAAGGGGATTCTTCACAGTAAGAACAGTGAGGCTATGGAACTCTCTGCCCCAGGAAGTGGTGATGGTGGATTCATTGAACGAGTTCAGAGTGGGCCTGGATGCCTTTCTTGAAGAGAACAATATTATGAGTTATGGACTCTAGATTTTAAGGACACGTTGATCCAGGGATTTATACTGACTGCCAGATTTGGAGTCGGGAAGGAATTCTTTCCCTTGAAATGGGGCAATTGGCATGAGCCTCATGGGGTTTTTTGCTTTCCTCTGGATCAACATTGTAGGGGATTATAGAGTTATAGGTTGATGGTCTGATGTCTTCATCCAACCTCATCTACTATGTAACTATAATTGGCATGATGTGATTTACAAAAATGCAACAAATTTTGAAATCATAGCATTTCCACTGCGGATATTTTTTTGCAATGTGAAGGTACCATGGTGTTTCCTGCCATCACCAAATCGCTGCATTTTTGCTATGTAAGTTCCTGGCCTAAGGATGAGGCCCCATGTTGAGGAAACACAGCTTTTTTTGTTGCAGGTTTTCCTGTGTTTTTTGAGCCAAAGACAGGAGTGTACTGAGCTGAAGGTATTACTGTAGTATAAGCTATATATTTCCCATTCCTTTTGTAGCCATTCTTGACTTTGGCTCGTAAAAATGCAGCAAAAACTGCAACAAATAAAGCTGCGTTTCTGCAATGTGGAGCCTCAGTCTAAAACATGCATTAGATTCCATAATAAAGTAACTATACTTATCAGTGAGCTCCCCCACACCTAAAATATTTACAGCGTCAGAGTACTCCAAATTTCAAATGAGTGTACAGCAATTACTATAAGTCTTTTTGTCTACTGATGCTTTGTAAATGCAGGACATTGATTGGTGGAGTACATAGTGGTTACAATCTGTTGCTAATAAGAGTTCTGCATTGTTGGCAGAATAAGCCTAGGTTCACCAATGTGATTGCTCTCCGCTGAGGGATTCCATTCCCCATTCTGCCCACAAAACAGACTATTGTGTCGGTAGTTTAGGTTTCCATCTGGGGGTCCCCATGTGGACCCCTGTAACGAAAACCCAAACGCAGGTGTGAACCTAACATCAGAAAACCCACCTGCCACAATACAGGGGTATAATAGGGGAGATAATCTGATCACTGTCTAGACACAATGGGGAAGATTTATTTGAACTGGTGCAAAGGAACATAGGAACATAATATTACAAACATAAATTTCATCTTCATTAAATTCTTATAAATTTAGTAAAATTTCGTTTGCTTCTAGTATTTGTATGTTCACCAACATTAGTTCTCTCCTTCTGATTATTTATATTAATTTATAATTTCATGTTAGTATAATTTGAATTACAGACATAGAATAATATTTCAGTTTAGATTGAATTATAAACGTCAATTACTGTAGATCTTTGTGTTTTCACTCTCGTTTTCATTATCTTTGAATGATCATCTTTAATCATATGCTTTGCTAGATTACACTCCACATGTGAAATAAGAAGAAAGACTTGTTTAATAACATAATCTAAATATTAAATGTAATTCATTTCTTATCAATAGTCATTTATTTAACCACAGAAATAACTCTCTCTGCCTGTTTCGATAAGAGCGGGCATATCATATGATCAATGCCCATACATGTGTACACCATGTACAGTATACATAAAATAAGGGCAGGCGTATACAATTGTAACTCCAGTATGACAACTTTCATCATCCTAAATACCACATCATCAACATACTAAGATGTCAGCGTTTACTGCAGAAAAACAGGCCAAGGTGAGTGGTAGCTGTATTTTTCTACACTGCATTTTAATTTGAAGTCCAAAAAAAAGAGGCATTATAGTGCGGGGGCCACAAGAGGGAACTATAGTTTGCAGGTCAACAGAAAGGGTCATTACAGTGTACGATCTACAAAAACTAGACTTTACAGTGTGGGGCCACAATGAGGGAGGATTATATTATAAAGGCCACAATGAGGGATATTATATTGTGGAGGCCACAGTTAAAGCATTGTACATTTTTGGGGCCACAATAAGGGAGCAATATACTGTGCAGCCACAAGAAGGAGACATTATACTACGTGACAGCCACTGTGGGGACATTATACTATGTGAGGGCCAAAAGGGGGCATTATACTGTGTGGGACCACAAGGGGGGTATGATAATGCATGGGATCATGCTGCCTGCAAAAAGACTTTTGCCCTATCTGTGCACCTACACAATAGAATTCTGCCAATACCTATATGTACCCTACAGTTAAAGTAATAGTATTAATCCCCTACACACTGTCAAAGTCATAATTTACCTATTTACCCTCACAAGGTAGTATAGCACCTTTACGCTCTTACAATTTATTAGTGCCCCTTATAGACCCTCTAAAGTAAAAATACCCCTTTATGCCGTACAGAAAGAGTGCCCACATACAGTAAGAATAGTCACTTTGTTTCTTCTTCTTTGTGCCTCCCTTACTTTCCAGCATCTCTAAGTCCACAGACCTAATGTGGCCAAGGAATCAAGGTCACCAAAAAATGGCTCCTGGCTGCCCAGTGCTAATGCTGCCACTGTACCCATCTGTATGACTTTTTGTCAATCCTACCAGAGGGTTAATGAGAATGAAAGCGCATATCATTTTTCCAACTGATATATTAGCTCGGTATAAACTTTTAATGTACTATTTAATTTGCTGCATTGAACCTGCAGATATTACCATTAACAAATGACAATATCCTGCAGTGATTTCCAAGGGGCGCATTGTGTACATGTACTTCTGATCAATAAATGAACAAGTGCTTTTTATTCCAAAAATCAATGTCTGATATATCTTCAGCACAATCTAATAAAAAAGAAATGAAGAAAGGAACTTTTTGTCTTTAATACAATTCTCGCAGGATTATTTATCTACAATTTAGGTTAATAAATAAATAGGGGGCAAGATCATTCCCTTTTTCTACTTTATCAGGGGAGTAAAAACTAAAAATAATATCTAACACCAGAAACAAGAAACACATTAGAATAATCTTATACATCTCAAGCTTCTCTGGCTCTGATTCATACTGTATGTCTCACTGCAGATGTGGCTGTGAGCAGGAGTGGGTATCTGTAAGTGAAGCCACGAGCCTGCAAACCCAACAAATACTGGTATTAATATACTCTGAGGTATCATGATTAGAGGCCCAGGGGAGTTGAGAAGTCATAAAAAAAATAGTGTTACTCACCTCTCCTGTGTTCCGGCGTGACTCCCTGCAATTTTCAGGCCTCTTTGGTGACGTCACAGATGTCTGTGCTGACATTGAAGACAGCTGAATGCAGCAGGGAGTGCGCTGGAGCCCAGGAGAAGTGAGTAACACTGGTTTTTATGTGTGGACCTCCAATTATTATACTCACTCTTTGTCTTTCTTGATTGGTCCATGCAATTAAAGTGATTTCTGGTTCATGCTGAAATTGCTGTAGTATTTGGAGAGTCAAAGTGCAAGTTACGTAATACACCTGAAATACCAAAGAGATGATAACTCACAAAGAAAGCCACTAGTAAGAGCGTTATACCAGATGCAAATTGCAAACTGACAAAAGGCTAAAAACTTTCCCCTGATTTTTACTTTAGCAAGATAAATCTGAACATCTTGTATCTCTAAATAAATATCACATATTGCTATTTTTCATCCCAACCTTGCACTACTTGAAGAGCAACACAGCTTTATTTGCTTGATCTCTTGTACTTATTCCTCTGTAAATTACATTGTTTCAGGGTCCAAGGAGAAGATGGGGTACTCTCTGGAAAAGAAATAAAAATGGTTTTACTCTCTCACCCCTCTTTCCCCTTTCCTTCTTCTTACCTCATGAATGACTATTACCCCCTAGGATAGATCCAATTCTTTTATTTGCTTCTGTTGGGTTGCTGTGGCATAGGACTTGGCATAATGGATCCCAGAATTGCTTCTATGGTAACGAATGGATCCCTAGTGTCTATTGCTATATTTCCATAAATCACACAGCCTTCGGCAATTTATTAGATAATCAATATAGAAGCATGTATATGTAGATCTGAAGTGCAGGGGCTATATTGTTTGTAAGTAATGCCATTCTTTCATCTCTACTTCCACCATTGGATGGTAAGCGGGGCTCTCAAGTGCTCTTATTTGTATTCTTGGTATAGAGTCTATAATCCTCTAGCGCTACATTTGAGTGGCTACATTTTCAGAATATACAGGTCCCAATAAAGTACTTTATTTTAATAATGTATAACAAAGAGCGAGCTATTTTTCTGAATGAAAAAATGAAAATGAGTCATTCCAAATATTTTACTATACTTACGCCGAGCACTTTTGTTATGAAGTGCAATGAGCACCCTATGCCTAGACTGTTGCCGTCATATATATGTTTTGTGTAATATATATATATATATATATATATATATATATATATATATATATATATATATATCCTATTAATATTAGAAATGTGAAAGTTTGTGAGTTTGGATGTTTGTGGGTTTGTGTGTTCGGATGTTTGTTAGTCAATCACGCAAAACCCGCTCGACCGATTTGGCTGAAATTTTCCACAAACATAGTTAATACACCCCATTGCGCAATAGGCTACTTTTCGTCACAATAGCGCACATACGTTTTTACCAGGACCCCCACAAACCCCAAACTCACATCACCATCTCTGCAATCTCACACACTTTGGACCATAGCAAGCCACACAATTCATATTGCCCTCTGCAGCCTCGCCCCTAACCCCACACAATCACATATACATATACTTTACCACTTTGCCCCTCACCTTAACGATACTCCAGGAGGCTCTCTTTAACACTCCGGAGCAGCCATGTTTGCCAACCCCCACCGCTCTGACAATCCGCGACACCGCCAACCCATGTCAATACCCCTAGGCGGTCTAATAAATGCAAAAAAAAAAGTTAAAAAAAAGTAAAAAAAATATTAAAAACAAACAAAAAAAAGGATTAAAAATTCAAATCACCCCCCTTTCCCTAGAACACATATAAAAGTAGTTAAAAACTGTGAAACACATACATGTTAGGTATCCCCGCGTCCGAAATCGCCCGCTCTACAAAGCTATACAAATATTTTTCCTGTTCGGTAAACGCCGTAGCGGGAAAAATGGTCAAAAGTGCCAAACCGCTGTTTTTTCACTGTTTTGATTCTGATAAAAATTTGAATAAAAAGTGATCAAAGCAATAACATTTCCTGAAAATGGTAGAACTACAAAGTACACCCAGTCCCGCAAAAAAAGACGCCATATACATCCCCGTACATGCACGTATAAAAAAGTTACGGCTGTCGGAATATGGCGACTTTTCAAAAAAATTTTTTTTATCAGTTTTGGATTTGTTTTTAAGGGGTCAAAATGTAAATAAAACCATATAAATTTGGTATCCCCGGAATCGTAACGAAACACAGAATACAGGGGACATGTCATTTTGGTTGCACAGTGAACGCCGTAAAACCAAAGCCCGTAAGAAAGTCGCAGAAATGTATTTTTTCTTGAAATCCACCCCATTTTGAATTTTATCCCTGCTTCCCAGTACATTATATAGAATAATTAATGGTGGCATCATGAAGAAAAATTTGTCCCGCAAAAATAAAGACCTCATATGGCTCTGGGAGCGGAGAAATAAAAAAGTTATGGGGTTTAGAAGGAGGGGAGTCAAAAACGAAAATCAAAAAATGCCATCGGCGGGAAAGGGTTAACTTCAAATACTTCTGTCCCAAAGTCACTATGTAAAGTTTCTCACAACACCGGATATATAGCAGCTCAAATACAAATTAACTTCAACACAAAAGTCTCACGTATTCTCTGAATTATAGCAAAAACAAGATACAAAGTTACATTTCATATCCCATACCTTATACACACTACGAAAACCTTACCCGCGCCTGTATATACCCACTGCTACAATCACCGCAGACGAAGTCGCGGGTACCAGCTAGTATATATATATATATATATATATATATATATATATATATATATATATATATATGTATGTATATCTCCTTGAAGTGGAAACTTTAATATTTACACCCTGGAAATGTTTAGTCTCATTAACCTGGCCTTTAAAGTTTCTTCCTTGTACCCTCTAAAGGCACCTGACTAGATCCATAAATCAGGGGTTCCTATCTTGATCCATCATACTGGACAGGTTGTGGAAGAGAAGGCTGTCAAACTGAGAAATGTTGGTTTTGGGAAATCTGCTTGGGTTGAAATAAAGTCAGCTTGGGATGAAACTGAGGTGTATTGGATAGTGCTGGACTGAATCGCGTTGGAATTGTGTTTGATTTCCGCCTCAGAGGGACTGGTGAACACTGTGTAGAACAGGAATCTGCATGCAGCCAATGAGACTGTCATCTTTGAAATGGGTGCTATGGTGCTAAGACTTTCCAACTGGTAGGCTGCAGGTCACATTTGGCATGAAACCTACAAGCTGTGGTCAGAGTGAGAGCAGTGATGGGGGCCATTTTACTATATGGGACATTAGGGGGAATACCAAAGGGTTATCCACCTTTCCAATATTTCATCTGTGGAGTTCCAAAAGCCAGGACCCATACACAATGGCATAACTAGGAATGGCGGGGTCCCGTGGTGAACTTTTGACATGGCGCCTCTCCAATGACCCCCCCCCCCCCCCGAAGACCCTGACAGACCCCCCCAACCCCCCAAATTCCTGCACGCATTATTATGCCCCATAGTGGCCCCTGCACACATTATTATGCCCATTAATGGCCCTTCTACACTGTATTATTCTCCATAGTGGCCCCTGCACACAGTATTATTCCCCATAGTGGTCCCTGTACACAGTATTATGCCCCATAGTGGCCGTTGTACACAGTATTATTCCCCATAGAGGCCCCTGCACACAATATTATTCCCCATAGTGGACCCTGCACACAGTATTATGCCCATTAGTGGCCCTTCTACACAGTATTATTTCCCATAGTGGCCCCTACACACAGTATTATTCTCTATAGTGGTCCCTGTACACAGTATTATGCCCATAATGGCCCTTGTACACAGTATTATTACCCAAAGTGGCCCCTGCACACAATATTATTCCCCACAGTGGCCACTGCACACAGTATTATTTTCCATAGTGGCCCCTGCACATAATATTATTCCCTATAGTGACTCCTGCACACAGTATTATTTCCCATAGTGGCCCCTGCACATAATATTATTCCCTATAGTGGCTCCTGCACACAGTATTATTCCCCATAGTGGCCCCTGCACACATTATTATGCCCCATAGGGGCCTTCTACACAGTATTATTCCCCATAGTGGCCCCTGCATACAGTATTATTCCGTATTATTCCCCATAGCGGTCCCTGTACACAGTATTATGCCCATAGTAGCCCTTGTACACAGTATTATTGCCCATAGTGGCCCCTGCACACAATATTATTCCCCAAAGTGGTCCCTGCACACAGTATTATTTCCCATAGTGGCCCCTGCACACAGTATTATTCCCTATAGTGGCCCCTGCACACAGTATTATGCCCCATAGTGGCCCCTGCACACATTATTATGCCCCATAGGGGCCTTCTACACAATATTATTCCCCATAGTGGCCCCTGCACACAGTATTATTCCCCATAGTGGTCCCTGTACTCAGTATTATGCCCATAGTGGCCCTTGTACACAGTATTATGCCCCATAGTGGCCCCTGCACACAGTATTATTCCCCATAGTGGTCCCTGCACATAGTATATTGTCCCATAGTGGCCACTACACAAAGTATTATGCCCCATTGTGTATTATACCCCATTTTCAAACTCCAGAGTATAATAATTGAAGACCTTGGGGAGCATACAAACATAAAAATTACTGTTAGTTACCTCTCCCTGGCTCCGGTGCACTCCCCGGTGATGTAGGCCATCTTCAATGATGGACGGGGTGTCATTTGAGCGAAGGCTTGTATTGCGACGCATAAGGACGCAAGCCTCGGCCCATGTGACATCTGTGACGTCACCAAGTAGGCCTGAAGCCTTCCAGAGCCAGGAGAGGTGTTTTTATGTTGCCTCACCTCTTCTGGACCTCTGATCATTATACTTGGGGATCTGAAAAGATCCTAGAGTATAATAATAGTGTTTGTGGGTTTTGCAGACCCGCAGCCTCAATTACCGATTCCAGCTCCTGGAATCGGTAAGTAAATAGGGCCCGTTATTTGCTGGACTTCCTGCAGCAGGTATCAGCCTATTAAAAAAAAAAAAAAATTACACTGATAGCGGCTGTCACCAAGCCCTATAATGTCCCGAGCCCTGAGGCAGCCGCAACCGCTGCTAACTCAATAGTTATGCCCCTGCCCATGAAAATAAGCAATCGGTAATGTTAACATGCCGGGAGCTGCACTGCTTACTCTGGGGCCATTTTATTGTGTGGTGCAGTGGAGGGGTGCCATTATACTGTATGGGGCATTAGAGGGAAACATTAAAGAGGTTATTCACCTTTCCAATATTATATCTGTGGGGGTCCAAAGGTACTGAAAACTTGAACTTTAACTGAACAAACTCTGTAGAGCAATGTGAATTTATCACTGTCTGGAGGCCCTGTGAAAATGACCAGAACCTGTAATTCTTATCTGTTGGTCTGACAGTTATATCTGCTGTAGTCTAAAGACTGTTCAGATAAGGTTCTGGAACATGCAAGTGATAGCACGACCCACAGGGTACGGAAGCCGCGAAGCTTCAGAGCTTTATATGAACTACACTGCCTCATGAGCTAGCTTCAATGTGTACATGATAAGCATAGCAAATATATGAAATGTATAACATTCTAATTGTATTAGAATGTGTAATATAAACACTATTATATTTGTATTTAGCTTTTCATTATATTAACACACTTATCACATTGTGAGAGATATGTAGCTTTCTTTTAAACTTCCAATATTCCAGTTACAATGGATACTTGGCCCAAGCAGTCATACTACATAACATCCCATTTTAAAATCTGACTCAGATTTGGAGAGCTGTTAGTTCTTGGCTGGGTTTCTAATCTTCAATAATCTGGAGACATCTGGTTACCGTTATCCAAAGCCCTGTACTAATAGATGAACTGGATCATGAAAATTGACGCTGCCAGTGTATTCCCCAATGTTTTATCTTCTCTGCAGGGGCTCGCTAACCTTTTAAACTATCTTTAGACAGATATCACATTCAGTTCAGGTCAATAGCATTTTAAGGGCTTACTTTAAATTGCACAGATATATCTTTTTATGACAAAGTGACAATTATCCTAGAAATCTAGGTTTGTTGCAGCTCATTTAGTACACAGCAATCAATACCATTGACTGGTGCATCAAATATTGTCTTTGTCCTCTTCTGTTACCTATTGATTCAGTTTTACCAAATACAAGACTACAATTAATTCAACAATATCAGTGTTAAACACCATTAATTTTCCCGTCCTCCCATCTTGTTCTGTTATACTCAAAGTCTTTCTTCCAAAACCGGTAATTATGGTGGTTCCGCAGTTATTATCGGCATGACATCTTAGGTAGTACAATGATGAAGACTGATGTTTCATTTTATCTAACCTTTAAATAAACACAATAAAACTTTATACTATAAATTACTCATTAGTATATTAAGGTTCATGCACACAAGCGTAATACTCGTAATTTTTCATAGAAATAAGATAATAAAATAGTGCTGCTGTTAAGAAGCATTTCTAATTTCTAATATATTTTTCTCTGTCTGCCTTATAAATGTGGCAGAAGTTACACAATGCAAAGCTATTCTCCCCAAGTAATACTAGGTAAAGGGAAATGTTCGTTGTTGTACCGTGTTAGCCAGTGGGTTGGAAATATAAAAAAAACACGAAAACTTGGTAATCTTCAGTAGTTGATACCTTTTTAATGGCTAACTCATAATGATGACAAATGGCTAACGTTTCGAAGCGCAAGGCTCCTTTGTCAAAGCAAATTTAAAAACATTTTTGACGGATGCATATATATATATATATATATATATATATATATACACAGAGCAGGCACAAAGGGTGTTAGATTTCAGGAGGAGGGGGGGGGTTGTTAGTAGTTGGTGAGACAATGTAAGCAATTGGTGGAGACATTTGGTCGAGACAATGTGGTAATTGGTGGAGACAATGTAAACACTTACAGGTCCTTGTCAGATCACACACTACTGTAAAAAGACATGAACCCCTGTGATGCATTAATCCCACACTCTAGTGTCCGAAACAATGTCATGAATTTATATTCATGTATGCGTCTTTCTCTCTTAGATCTGAAATTCCCTCTCAAAATCAGAATTTTCATGTCATTGGTAATGTTGTGGTCCCCCCTGCAAAAATGTTTTGACACAGGAAGGTCAGATCTTTGTTCTTTAATAGTATGGCGATGTGAGTTCATGCGCAGTCTAAGTTGCTGTCCGGTCTCTCCAACATACAGATTATCAGTGGAGCATTTGGTACACATAATTAAATACACTACATTGGATGTGCTGCAGGTGAAGGTACCTGGAATGTTATATTCCTTGTTCGAGTTTGGTATCTCTATCCTGTCAGTGGTCAGTATGTGGGGGCAGGTTTTGCACCTCTTATTCCCACATGGAAATGTTCCTGCGTTGGTTGGGGATGTTAGTGAGCTACTGACCATCATATTCCTGAGGTTTATGCATCCTTCAAAAATGTTTTTAAATTTGCTTTGACAAAGGAGCCTTGCGCTTCGAAACGTTAGCCATTTGTCATCATTATGAGTTAGCCATTAAAAAGGTATCAACTACTGAAGATTACCAAGTTTTCGTGTTTTTTTTATATTTCCAAGTAATACTACTACAGTAGTGTAAGGGAATTGCTAGAGCTTGCCGGTCCTATTCTAAGTAATAGGTGGCAACTGGTCGATAGGCCCTTCCTATATAAGTGACAACACAGAACGAAGACAAGACAAACAACAACAAAGGAAGATCAGCTAGCCAAGGGTCCAGTAACAGTCGAGCAATGCAGTACAGAATCAAAATCCAATAGAATAGTCAATAGGGTAAGCCAGAGGTCAGAGGCCAGTAATACAATAGTAGCAAACAGAGGAGCTAGCAGGGACAAGGTCTAAGGACAGAGTCTCAATAGCCAGCGAGTCAGTGTGGACAGATCTGTATATAGAAAGCCCAGGACCAGCCCTAGACTTGATTGGAAGACAGCCTTGTCAATCACACAGGCAAGACTAAAATTAACCATTTCATGACCAGAGGGAAACAAGGTGTAGGAGATGGGTGTGGTGGAAATTCAATTACTGAGATAGAGCAGTGATCACACAGTGCAATGAAGTTGGCGGAGAGACCCGAACAGGCAGAGACATTACAAGTCGGCACTCAACAGAGTGGAAAGATATAATGGGTTCTGCTGTATGCATCAACCTGCATTGCGAGTCATAAATATATGACTGGTGTAAATCAATTCCAGCAAACCCATTAATCAGTTAACTGAAGGGGCCGAGCTCCATCCTCCATGCTAAGGACTTTCTACCCTAGAAAGCAGTGGTTCCACCATGGGGGTTACATAAAAAGAGTGTATTCAAATAACCAGAGGTGAAAATGGCAGAAAAGGCATCTAATTACCAGAGAGGCCAAATTTATGCAAGTTTTACCAATAATGCAATTTATGCTGCTGAGGCTAGTTTGAGACTTAACACAAGTTATTTCAGGCAAACATATGGCAGCTAAAAATTATACAATGCAGTAAACTTTAAAGAGAGTCCATACAAAAATGTTCATTAATAGAGATGAGCGAACAGTGTTCTATCGAACTCATGTTCGATCGGATATTAGGCTGTTCGGCATGTTCGAATCGAATCGAACACCGCGTGGTAAAGTGCGCCATTACTCGATTCCCCTCCCACCTTCCCTGGCGCCTTTTTTGCTCCAATAACAGCGCAGGGTAGGTGGGACAGGAACTACGACACCGGTGACGTTGAGAAAAGTAGGCAAAACCCATTGGCTGCCGAAAACATGTGACCTCTAATTTAAAAGAACAGCGCCGCCCAGGTTCGCGTCATTCTGAGCTTGCAATTCACCGAGGACGGAGGTTTCCGTCCAGCTAGCTAGGGCTTAGATTCTGGGTAGGCAGGGACAGGCTAGGATAGGAAGGAGAAGACAACCACAACAGCTCTTGTAAGAGCTAAATTCCAGGGAGAAGCTTGTCAGTGTAACGTGGCACTGACGGGCTCAATCGCCGCAACCCAGCTTTCCCAGGATCCTGAATGGAATACACTGTCAGTGTATTCCCGTATACCCGATATATACCCCGATACCCGTTCCAACGGTGTGCCCCCCCACCTTCACCCCAGAAATACCCTGCAAGTCCCCTAGCAATAGAATTGGGGCTATATACACCCACAATTTTTACTACTGGTATACAGTGCCATTGTCTGACTGGGAATTCAAAGAATATATTGGGGTTACAAATACCCTCATTTCTTGCTACTGCCATATAGTGCCAGTTTCTGACTGGTAATTCAAAGAATATATTGTGGTTACGTGCACCCACAATTTTTACTACTGGTATACAGTGCCATTGTCTGACTGGGAATTCAAAGAATATATTGGGAATACAAATACCCTCATTTCTTGCTACTGCCATATAGTGCCAGTTTCTGACTGGTAATTCAAAGAATATATTGTGGTTACGTGCACCCACAATTTTTACTACTGGTATACAGTGCCATTGTCTGACTGGGAATTCAAAGAATATATTGGGAATACAAATACCCTCATTTCTTGCTACTGCCATATAGTGCCAGTGTCTGACTGGGAATTCAAAGAATATATTGGGGTTACGTGCACCCACAATTTTTACTACTGGTATACAGTGCCATTGTCTGACTGGGAATTCAAAGAATATATTGGGAATACAAATACCCTCATTTCTTGCTACTGCCATATAGTGCCAGTTTCTGACTGGTAATTCAAAGAATATATTGTGGTTACGTGCACCCACAATTTTTACTACTGGTATACAGTGCCATTGTCTGACTGGGAATTCAAAGAATATATTGGGAATACAAATACCCTCATTTCTTGCTACTGCCATATAGTGCCAGTGTCTGACTGGGAATTCAAAGAATATATTGGGGTTACGTGCACCCACAATTTTTACTACTGGTATACAGTGCCATTGTCTGACTGGGAATTCAAAGAATATATTGGGAATACAAATACCCTCATTTCTTGCTACTGCCATATAGTGCCAGTTTCTGACTGGTAATTCAAAGAATATATTGTGGTTACGTGCACCCACAATTTTTACTACTGGTATACAGTGCCATTGTCTGACTGGGAATTCAAAGAATATATTGGGAATACAAATACCCTCATTTCTTGCTACTGCCATATAGTGCCAGTGTCTGACTGGGAATTCAAAGAATATATTGGGGTTACGTGCACCCACAATTTTTACTACTGGTATACAGTGCCATTGTCTGACTGGGAATTCAAAGAATATATTGGGGTTATAAATACCCTCATTTCTTGCTACTGCCATATAGTGCCAGTTTCTGACTGGTAATTCAAAGAATATATTGTGGTTACGTGCACCCACAATTTTTACTACTGGTATACAGTGCCATTGTCTGACTGGGAATTCAAAGAATATATTGGGAATACAAATACCCTCATTTCTTGCTACTGCCATATAGTGCCAGTTTCTGACTGGTAATTCAAAGAATATATTGTGGTTACGTGCACCCACAATTTTTACTACTGGTATACAGTGCCATTGTCTGACTGGGAATTCAAAGAATATATTGGGAATACAAATACCCTCATTTCTTGCTACTGCCATATAGTGCCAGTGTCTGACTGGGAATTCAAAGAATATATTGGGGTTACGTGCACCCATAATTTTTACTACTGGTATACAGTGCCATTGTCTGACTGGGAATTCAAAGAATATATTGGGGTTATAAATACCCTCATTTCTTGCTACTGCCATATAGTGCCAGTTTCTGACTGGTAATTCAAAGAATATATTGTGGTTACGTGCACCCACAATTTTTACTACTGGTATACAGTGCCATTGTCTGACTGGGAATTCAAAGAATATATTGGGAATACAAATACCCTCATTTCTTGCTACTGCCATATAGTGCCAGTTTCTGACTGGTAATTCAAAGAATATATTGTGGTTACGTGCACCCACAATTTTTACTACTGGTATACAGTGCCATTGTCTGACTGGGAATTCAAAGAATATATTGGGAATACAAATACCCTCATTTCTTGCTACTGCCATATAGTGCCAGTGTCTGACTGGGAATTCAAAGAATATATTGGGGTTACGTGCACCCACAATTTTTACTACTGGTATACAGTGCCATTGTCTGACTGGGAATTCAAAGAATATATTGGGAATACAAATACCCTCATTTCTTGCTACTGCCATATAGTGCCAGTTTCTGACTGGTAATTCAAAGAATATATTGGGGTTACGTGCACCCACAATTTTTACTACTGGTATACAGTGCCAATTTCTAACTAGGAATTCAAAATGCGCAAGGCTCCCGGAAAGGGACGTGGACGAGGCCGTGGGCGAGGTCGGGGGAATGGTTCTGGGGAGCAAGGTAGCAGTGAAGCCACAGGGCGTCCCGTGCCTACTCCTGTGGGGCAGCAAGCATTGCGCCACTCCACAGTGCCAGGGTTGCTTGCCACATTAACTAAACTGCAGGGTACAAACCTTAGTAGGCCCGAGAACCAGGAACAGGTCTTGCAATGGCTGTCAGAGAACGCTTACAGCACATTGTCCAGCAGCCAGTCAGACTCTGCCTCCTCTCCTCCTATTACCCAACAGTCTTGTCTTCCTTCCTCCCAAAATTCCGAAGCTTTACAGAACAATAACCCAAACTGTCCCTGCTCCCCAGAGCTGTTCTCCGCTCCTTTCATTGTCCCTCAACCTGCCTCTC
Source organism: Leptodactylus fuscus (assembly GCF_031893055.1). Taxonomy (NCBI): domain Eukaryota; kingdom Metazoa; phylum Chordata; class Amphibia; order Anura; family Leptodactylidae; genus Leptodactylus; species Leptodactylus fuscus. The sequence continues at coordinate 158,878,040 of NC_134268.1, forward strand.
CACGTCACGATTCCACGAACCTAACAGAGGAGCATCTGTGTCCAGATGCTCAAACACTAGAGTCTCCTCCATCTCCGTTCGATTTGGTGGTGGATGACCAGCAACCCACCCTCATCGACGATGATGTGACGCAGTTGCCGTCAGGGCATCCAGTTGACCGGCGCATTGTGCGGGAGGAGGAGATGAGACAGGAGTTGGAAGAGGAAGTGGTGGATGATGAGGACACTGACCCGACCTGGACAGGGGGGATGTCAAGCGGGGAAAGTAGTGTGGATGTTGAGGCAGGTGCAGCACCAAAAAGGGTAGCTAGAGGCAGAGGCAGAGGTCAGCAGCTTAGGCGAAGCCAGGCCACACCCGGAATCTCCCAAGATGTTCCAGTTCGTACCCAGCCCCGAAAAACTCCCACCTCGAGGGCACGTTTCTCGAAGGTGTGGAGTTTTTTCAAGGAATGCGCCGAGGACAGATATAGTGTTGTCTGCACAATTTGCCTCTCGAAATTGATTAGGGGCTCTGAGAAGAGCAACCTGTCCACCACTTCAATGCGCCGTCATTTGGAATCCAAGCACTGGAATCAGTGGCAGGCAGCAACGGCAGGACAAAGGCCGCCTGCCGTTCACGCCACTGCCACTGCCTCTGCCACTGCCTCTGCCTCTGCCACTGCCACTGCTGACTGTGCTGGCGATGCACTCCAGAGGACGAGCCAGGACACCACTTCATCTGCCTCCGCCACTTTGTTGACTTCTACCTCATCCTCCCCTGGTCCTGTCTTATCTCCTTCTCCTGCACCATCAAAGGCACCATCAGGCGTTTCTTTACAACAACCCACCATCTCTCAGACATTGGAGCGGCGGCAGAAATACACTGCTAACCACCCACACGCGCAAGCCTTGAACGCCAACATCGCTAAACTGCTGGCCCAGGAGATGTTGGCGTTCCGGCTTGTTGAAACTCCCGCCTTCCTGGACCTGATGGCAACTGCGGCACCTCGCTATGCCGTCCCTAGCCGTCACTACTTCTCCCGGTGTGCCGTCCCCGCCTTGCACCAGCACGTGTCACTCAACATCAGGCGGGCCCTTAGTTCCGCGCTTTGCACAAAGGTCCACTTGACCACCGACGCGTGGACAAGTGCATGCGGACAGGGACGCTACATTTCACTGACGGCACACTGGGTGAATGTAGTTGAGGCTGGGACGGCTTCCCAAACTGGCCCGGTGTACCTCGTCTCCCCGCCTAACATTCCTGGCAGGGACACGAGAAGAACACCCCCCTCCTCCTCCTCCTCTACCGCCTCCTCCTCCGCCACCGCCTCCTCCTCCGCCACCGCCTCCTCCTCCGCTGTTAGATTGACCCCAGCTACGAGTTGGAAACGTTGCAGCACTGGCGTTGGTAGACGTCAGCAGGCTGTGCTGAAGCTGATCAGCTTGGGGGACAGACAGCACACTGCCTCCGAGGTGAGGGATGCCCTCCTCGATGAGACGGCAATATGGTTTGAGCCGCTGCACCTGGGCCCAGGCATGGTCGTTTGTGGCCGGAACCTGGTAGCAGCTCTGGAGCTTGCCGGACTCCAACATGTTCCATGCCTGGCCCACGTCTTCAACCTAGTGGTGCAACGTTTCCTAAAGAGCTACCCCAATGTTCCAGAGCTACTGGTGAAAGTGCGGCGCATGTGCGCCCACTTTCGCAAGTCGACAGTAGCCGCTGCTAGCTTAAAATCTCTCCAGCAACGCCTGCATGTGCCACAACACCGGCTTTTGTGCGACGTCCCCACACGCTGGAACTCAACGTTTCAGATGTTGAATAGAGTGGTTGAGCAGCAGAGACCTTTGATGGAATACCAGCTACAAAACCCTAGGGTGCCACAAAGTCAGCTGCCTCAGTTTCACATCCATGAGTGGCCATGGATGAGAGACCTTTGTGACATCCTACGGGTCTTTGAGGAGTCCACAAGGAGGGTGAGCTCTGAGGATGCGATGGTGAGCCTTACAATCCCGCTCTTGTGTGTTCTGAGAGAATCCCTGATTGACATCAGGGATAACTCAGATCACACAGAGGAGTTAGGGATAGCATCCGATCCGTCACAGCTGGAGAGTAGGTCCACACATCTGTCCGCTTCACTGCGTTTAATGGAGGAGGAGGAGGAGGAGGAGGAGGAGGAAGAAGAGTTGTCCGATGATGTGATGGTGATACAGGAGGCTTCCGGGCAACTTCGAATCGTCCCATTGTTGCAGCGCGGATGGGTAGATATGGAGGATGAGGAGGAAATGGAGATTGAACTTTCCGGTGGGGTCAGAGGAGTCAAGCCAACTAACACTGTGGCAGACATGGCTGAGTTCATGTTGGGGTGCTTTACAACCGACAAGCGTATTGTCAAAATCATGGAGGACAACCAGTACTGGATCTTTGCTATCCTTGACCCCCGGTATAAAAACAACATCTCGTCTTTTATTCCGGTAGAGGGGAGGGCCAATCGCATCAATGCTTGCCACAGGCAATTGGTGCAGAATATGATGGAGATGTTTCCAGCATGTGACGTTGGCGGCAGGGAGGGCAGTTCCTCCAGTAGGCAACCAAGTTCTCACCGGTCCACACAAACGAGGGGCACACTGTCTAAGGTCTGGGACACCTTGATGGCACCCCCTCGCCAAAGTGCCGCCACGGAGGGTCCTAGTGTCACCAGGCGTGAGAAGTATAGGCGCATGTTGCGGGAATACCTTTCCGACCACAGCCCTGTCCTCTCCGACCCCTCTGCGCCCTACACGTATTGGGTGTCGAAGTTGGACCTGTGGCTTGAACTTGCCCTATATGCCTTGGAGGTGCTGTCCTGTCCTGCCGCCAGCGTCCTATCTGAGAGGGTGTTCAGTGCAGCCGGTGGCATCATCACTGACAAGCGCACCCGTCTGTCAGCTGAGAGTGCCGACCGGCTCACTTTGATAAAAATGAACCACCACTGGGTAGAGCCGTCATTTTTGTGCCCACCTGTGTAAAGCACCCCAACATGAAACTCCATGTCTGTACTCAACCTCTCCAATTCCTCCGCATCCTCATACTCATCCACCATAAGCGTTGCACAATTCTGCTAATACTAGGCTCCCTCCACCCTGATTTCCCCCAACTCTGCTGGTTAGAGGCTCCCTCCACCCTGATTTCCACCAACTCTGCTGGTTAGAGGCTCCCTCCACCATGAATTTGCCCAAACTGGGCTGTTTAGAGGCTCCCTCCACCATGAATTGGTCCAAACTGGGGTTTTTAGAGGCTCCCTCCACCATGAATTGGTCCAAACTGGGCTGTTTAGCGGCTCCCTCCACCATTAATTGGTCCAAACTTGGCTGTTTAGAGGCTCCCTCCACCATTAATTGGTCCAAACTGGGCTGGTTAGAGGCTCCCTCCACCATTAATTGGTCCAAACTTGGCTGTTTAGAGGCTCCCTCCACCATTAATTGGTCCAAACTGGGCTGGTTAGAGGCTCCCTCCACCATGAATTGGTCCAAACTGGGCTGTTTAGCGGCTCCCTCCACCATTAATTGGTCCAAACTTGGCTGTTTAGAGGCTCCCTCCACCATTAATTGGTCCAAACTGGGCTGGTTAGAGGCTCCCTCCACCATTAATTGGTCCAAACTTGGCTGTTTAGAGGCTCCCTCCACCATTAATTGGTCCAAACTGGGCTGGTTAGAGGCTCCCTCCACCATTAATTGGTCCAAACTGGGCTGGTTAGAGGCTCCTTCCACCATGAATGTGCCCAAACTGGGCTGTTTAGAGGCTCCCTCCACCATGAATTTGCCCAAACTGGGCTGGTTAGAGGCTCCCTCCACCATGAATTGGTCCAAACTGGGGTTTTTAGAGGCTCCCTCCACCATGAATTGGTCCAAACTGGGCTGGTTAGAGGCTCCCTCCACCATGAATTGGTCCAAACTGGGCTGGTTAGAGGCTCCCTCCACCATGAATTGGTCCAAACTGGGCTGGTTAGAGGCTCCCTCCACCATGAATTGGTCCAAACTGGGCTGTTTAGCGGCTCCCTCCACCATTAATTGGTCCAAACTGGGCTGGTTAGAGGCTCCCTCCACCATTAATTGGTCCAAACTGGGCTGGTTAGAGGCTCCCTCCACCATGAATTGGTCCAAACTGGGTTTTTTAGAGGCTCCCTCCACCATGAATTGGTCCAAACTGGGGTTTTTAGAGGCTCCCTCCACCATGAATTGGTCCAAACTGGGCTGTTTAGCGGCTCCCTCCACCATTAATTGGTCCAAACTGGGCTGGTTAGAGGCTCCCTCCACCATGAATGTGCCCAAACTGGGCTGTTTAGAGGCTCCCTCCACCATGAATTTGCCCAAACTGGGCTGTTTAGAGGCTCCCTCCACCATGAATTGGTCCAAACTGGGCTGTTTAGCGGCTCCCTCCACCATTAATTGGTCCAAACTTGGCTGTTTAGAGGCTCCCTCCACCATTAATTGGTCCAAACTGGGCTGGTTAGAGGCTCCCTCCACCATGAATTGGTCCAAACTGGGTTTTTTAGAGGCTCCCTCCACCATGAATTGGTCCAAACTGGGGTTTTTAGAGGCTCCCTCCACCATGAATTGGTCCAAACTGGGCTGTTTAGCGGCTCCCTCCACCATTAATTGGTCCAAACTGGGCTGGTTAGAGGCTCCCTCCACCATGAATGTGCCCAAACTGGGCTGTTTAGAGGCTCCCTCCACCATGAATTTGCCCAAACTGGGCTGGTTAGAGGCTCCCTCCACCATGAATTGGTCCAAACTGGGGTTTTTAGAGGCTCCCTCCACCATGAATTGGTCCAAACTTGGCTGTTTAGAGGCTCCCTCCACCATTAATTGGTCCAAACTGGGCTGGTTAGAGGCTCCCTCCACCATGAATTTGCCCAAACTGGGCTGGTTAGAGGCTCCCTCCACCATGAATTGGTCCAAACTGGGCTGGTTAGAGGCTCCCTCCACCATGAATTTCCCAAAACTTGGCTGTTTAGAGGCTCCCTCCACCATTAATTGGTCCAAACTGGGCTGGTTAGAGGCTCCCTCCACCATGAATTTGCCCAAACTGGGCTGTTTAGAGGCTCCCTCCACCATGAATTGGTCCAAACTGGGTTTTTTAGAGGCTCCCTCCACCATGAATTGGTCCAAACTGGGCTGTTTAGAGGCTCCCTCCACCATGAATTTGCCCAAACTGGGCTGGTTAGAGGCTCCCTCCACCATGAATTGGTCCAAACTGGGCTGGTTAGAGGCTCCCTCCACCATGAATTTGCCCAAACTGGGCTGTTTAGAGGCTCCCTCCACCATGAATTGGTCCAAACTGGGTTTTTTAGAGGCTCCCTCCACCATGAATTGGTCCAAACTGGGCTCTTTAGAGGCTCCCTCCACCATGAATTTGCCCAAACTGGGCTGGTTAGAGGCTCCCTCCACCATTAATTGGTCCAAACTGGGCTGGTTAGAGGCTCCCTCCACCATGAATTTGCCCAAACTGGGCTGTTTAGAGGCTCCCTCCACCATGAATTTGCCCAAACTGGGCTGTTTAGAGGCTCCCTCCACCATGAATTGGTCCAAACTGGGTTTTTTAGAGGCTCCCTCCACCATGAATTGGTCCAAACTGGGGTTTTTAGAGGCTCCCTCCACCATGAATTGGTCCAAACTGGGCTGTTTAGCGGCTCCCTCCACCATTAATTGGTCCAAACTGGGCTGGTTAGAGGCTCCCTCCACCATGAATGTGCCCAAACTGGGCTGTTTAGAGGCTCCCTCCACCATGAATTTGCCCAAACTGGGCTGGTTAGAGGCTCCCTCCACCATGAATTGGTCCAAACTGGGCTGTTTAGCGGCTCCCTCCACCATTAATTGGTCCAAACTTGGCTGTTTAGAGGCTCCCTCCACCATTAATTGGTCCAAACTGGGCTGGTTAGAGGCTCCCTCCACCATGAATTGGTCCAAACTGGGTTTTTTAGAGGCTCCCTCCACCATGAATTGGTCCAAACTGGGGTTTTTAGAGGCTCCCTCCACCATGAATTGGTCCAAACTGGGCTGTTTAGCGGCTCCCTCCACCATTAATTGGTCCAAACTGGGCTGGTTAGAGGCTCCCTCCACCATGAATTTGCCCAAACTGGGCTGGTTAGAGGCTCCCTCCACCATGAATTGGTCCAAACTGGGGTTTTTAGAGGCTCCCTCCACCATGAATTGGTCCAAACTTGGCTGTTTAGAGGCTCCCTCCACCATTAATTGGTCCAAACTGGGCTGGTTAGAGGCTCCCTCCACCATGAATTTGCCCAAACTGGGCTGGTTAGAGGCTCCCTCCACCATGAATTTGCCCAAACTGGGCTGTTTAGAGGCTCCCTCCACCATGAATTGGTCCAAACTGGGCTGGTTAGAGGCTCCCTCCACCATGAATTTCCCAAAACTTGGCTGTTTAGAGGCTCCCTCCACCATTAATTGGTCCAAACTGGGCTGGTTAGAGGCTCCCTCCACCATGAATTTGCCCAAACTGGGCTGTTTAGAGGCTCCCTCCACCATGAATTGGTCCAAACTGGGTTTTTTAGAGGCTCCCTCCACCATGAATTGGTCCAAACTGGGCTGTTTAGAGGCTCCCTCCACCATGAATTTGCCCAAACTGGGCTGGTTAGAGGCTCCCTCCACCATGAATTGGTCCAAACTGGGCTGGTTAGAGGCTCCCTCCACCATGAATTTGCCCAAACTGGGCTGTTTAGAGGCTCCCTCCACCATGAATTGGTCCAAACTGGGTTTTTTAGAGGCTCCCTCCACCATGAATTGGTCCAAACTGGGCTGTTTAGAGGCTCCCTCCACCATGAATTTGCCCAAACTGGGCTGGTTAGAGGCTCCCTCCACCATTAATTGGTCCAAACTGGGCTGGTTAGAGGCTCCCTCCACCATGAATTTGCCCAAACTGGGCTGTTTAGAGGCTCCCTCCACCATGAATTTGCCCAAACTGGGCTGTTTAGAGGCTCCCTCCACCATGAATTTGCCCAAACTGGGCTGGTTAGAGGCTCCCTCCACCATGAATTGGTCCAAACTGGGTTTTTTAGAGGCTCCCTCCACCATGAATTTGCCCAAACTGGGCTGGTTAGAGGCTCCCTCCACCATGAATTGGTCCAAACTGGGTTTTTTAGAGGCTCCCTCCACCATGAATTTGCCCAAACTGGGCTGGTTAGAGGCTCCCTCCACCATGAATTGGTCCAAACTGGGTTTTTTAGAGGCTCCCTCCACCATGAATTTGCCCAAACTGGGCTGGTTAGAGGCTCCCTCCACCATGAATTGGTCCAAACTGGGCTGGTTAGAGGCTCCCTCCACCATGAATTTGCCCAAACTGGGCTGTTTAGAGGCTCCCTCCACCATGAATTGGTCCAAACTGGGTTTTTTAGAGGCTCCCTCCACCATGAATTGGTCCAAACTGGGCTGTTTAGAGGCTCCCTCCACCATGAATTTGCCCAAACTGGGCTGGTTAGAGGCTCCCTCCACCATTAATTGGTCCAAACTGGGCTGGTTAGAGGCTCCCTCCACCATGAATTTGCCCAAACTGGGCTGTTTAGAGGCTCCCTCCACCATGAATTTGCCCAAACTGGGCTGTTTAGAGGCTCCCTCCACCATGAATTTGCCCAAACTGGGCTGGTTAGAGGCTCCCTCCACCATGAATTGGTCCAAACTGGGTTTTTTAGAGGCTCCCTCCACCATGAATTTGCCCAAACTGGGCTGGTTAGAGGCTCCCTCCACCATGAATTGGTCCAAACTGGGTTTTTTAGAGGCTCCCTCCACCATGAATTTGCCCAAACTGGGCTGGTTAGAGGCTCCCTCCACCATGAATTGGTCCAAACTGGGTTTTTTAGAGGCTCCCTCCACCATGAATTTGCCCACACTGGGCTGGTTAGAGGCTCCCTCCACCATGAATTGGTCCAAACTGGGGTTTTTAGAGGCTCCCTCCACCATGAATTTGCCCAAACTGGGGTGTTTAGAGGCTCCCTCCACCATGAATTTGCCCAAACTCTGCTGGTTAGAGGCTCAATCCACCCTGATTTTCAAAACAAATGTTGGTGCCAACCTCAACTTACTACAAGGGCCAAATTCACTGCTGGTGACAAGCTCTCCTCACTGCAAGTGCCAAATACACATGTTTCAAGGTGTTTTCCTACTGTCAGAGAGGTGGTATTGAGTGTGTAAAGTGTGTAGTTGTTAGGCTGTGATGTTGGGGTAATAGAGGGTCTTTGGTGTGTTAGATGCCCCCAGACATGCTTCCCCTGCTGTCCCAGTGTCATTCCAGAGGTGTTGGCATCATTTCCTGGGGTGTCATAGTGGACTTGGTGACCCTCCAGACACGGATTTGGGTTTCCCCCTTAACGAGTATCTGTTCCCCATAGACTATAATGGGGTTCGAAACCCGTTCGAACACACGAACATTGAGCGGCTGTTCGAATCGAATTTCGAACCTCGAACATTTTAGTGTTCGCTCATCTCTATTCATTAAATCTCAATTAAATAATCTGCTTTTCATAAAATTATGTTTTTGTAATAAAATCACAGAAAAGTTGGTCCCAAAGAAAAAAAAAAGAAACATAACTTTTATTAAAGTTATTGATAACATAACATGAAATCACTGAAATATAGCATACGGATAGGAAAATTCCTAACACCAGTCTTATTTGGGTCCATTCACACAGAGTAACGTACCGCGTGATGTGGCACGTATACGGCGTGTGAGATTTTGCTCGCCGTAAAAGCTCCCATTGATTTCAATGGGAGCCTGGATCGTATACGCAAAATCACGGCCGCAAAATAACACGGCGTATATGATCCAGGCTCCCATTGAAATCATCCTGCGGGCCTCAGCCATGACATACGGCTGACAATGCCCTGTAACACCCGCGGTCGGGTCCGATTGTGGGTGTTAACCCCTGAGATGTTGGCGGTCAAACATGACCGCTGGCATCTCAGGGGTTTCAGTATGTTTTGTGCCTGATTGGCAGCCCCCGCGGCAGTTCAGGGGGTGCCGGTGTTGCTAATGGGCAGTCCGGGGTCTGATCAGTGACCCCGGGTCTGCCCCATGTCGTCCCCTCCACGTACCTGGTTGATCCTGCCAAAATGGAGGCTGTCAGCTTGTGCGTCTGCACGGGGCTGATAGCTTCCTGTACACTGCAATACACGTGTATTGCAACGTACATGTAGTTAAGCAGTGATCAGCAGATCACTGCTTCAATCCCCCATGGAGACAGAAAAAAAAGTTATAAAAAAGTAAATATAAAAAAGTTTAAATAAGTTTTAGATTTGGTGTACCCAATTTACTCCGCACAGCTTACATATTCACTTCGGGGTTACTAATGCTCACTACATCACTTGATGGCGTGCAGTTTTAAAATGGGGTCACTTTCTAGAGGTTTCCACAGTTCTGACACCTCAAGGGATTTGAAAATGCGACATGGTGCCTGAAACTGATCACAGCCAGATCTGCCCTCTAAAAGCTCCTTGGCGCGCCTTCCCTAAACAAACGGAAAAATAATTTTAAAAAAGTTTTGGCTTTGGAAACCAGGGAGTAAAAAACAAAAATAAAAAAAAAACTGTTTATAAGGAGTTAAAAGAGAATTTGTTAGTGGCGGTAAACCTGAGTTATAAAGAGAAAACAAAATATAGATTATGGAGAAGGTTTTTTCACACTTTAGTTTTTAAATTTTCATTCTATAATAACTGTACTTCTTGATGGATAGTTATAGATTGGATACCTATGATACCTACGGGGATCTACTGTGAAGTAAGGATATAATTCTAGACATGTGTATATTTCTGCTATAACATTCTAAATCTGTACTGGAAAATGTTTTGTTCTTTTCACCTCTGAAACAGATAAGATCAAATAAGTTGAATAGAGATTCCCAGCTGAATATGACGCTTATTCAATTATTGATACAGCTTTTAAATATGAATTTGTTTCTATATATTGATTCTAAATAATAAAATGCACATGTACAAGATGTATCAAAATAATGCCAGTGGCAATATGTCTTGGATTTTCAGAACAGCCTTTTATTCAGTATTTGAAGTTAGTTTATATTTATATGTTACGTGAGATAATGTGCTCCCTACTACAAATGATAAGAATATAAGAAAACATCAAGGAGTTGTGGGTCTATAAGCAAAGCATTAGGCCACACAACACAGAATATATAATAGTCTAACCAATTTATAGCATTACATATTTTATACTATTTAGCTATAATACACATTAATAATCATTTAAAGCATTTACATATAATAGACACCTGACCTGTTATAGAAACTGTTTGGTATAAGGAGGTGTGTAATAAAGCAGGAGGAGGAATACTTGAGATGACAGTGCTGTGCTCGGAGTATAGGGGTTACAGAATCTGCAAATAAGAATAAAGTCTTTACCATACAGTGGGGCAAAAAAGTATTTAGTCAGTCACCAATAGTGCAAGTTCCACCACTTAAAAAGATGAGAGGCGTCTGTAATTTACATCATAGGTAGACCTCAACTATGAGAGACAAAATGAGAAAACAAATCCAGAAAATCACATTGTCTGATTTTGTAAGAATTTATTTGCAAATTATGGTGGAAAATAAGTATTTGGTCAGTAACAAAATTTCATCTCAATTCATTCGTTATATATTCTTTGTTGGCAATGACAGAGGTCAAACGTTTGTAAGTCTTCACAAGGTTGGCACACACTGTTGTTGGTATGTTGGCCCATTCCTCCATGCAGATCTCCTCTAGAGCAGTGATGTTTTGGGGCTATCGCTTGGCAACACGGACTTTCAACTCCCTCCAAAGGTTTTCTATAGGGTTGAGATCTGGAGACTGGCTAGGCCACTCCAGGACCTTGAAATGCTTCTTACAAAGCCACTCCTTCGTTGCCCTGGCGGTGTGCTTTGGATCATTGTCATGTTGAAAGACCCAGCCACGTTTCATCTTCAATGCCCTTGCTGATGGAAGGAGGTTTGCACTCAAAATCTCACGATACATGGCCCCATTCATTCTTTCATGTACCCGGAACAGTCGTCCTGGCCACTTTGCAGAGAAACAGCCCCAAAGCATGATGTTTCCACCCCCATGCTTTACAGTAGGTATGGTGTTTGATGGATGCAACTCAGTATTCTTTTTCCTCCAAACACGAAAAGTTGTGTTTCTACCAAACAGTTCCAGTTTGGTTTCATCAGACCATAGGACATTCTCCCAATACTCTTCTGGATCATCCAAATGCTCTCTAGCAAACTTCAGACGGGCCCGGACATGTACTGGCTTAAGCAGTGGGACACGTCTGGCACTGCAGGATCTGAGTCCCTGGCGGCGTAGTGTGTTACTGATGGTAGGCTTTGTTACATTGGTCCCAGCTCTCTGCAGTTCATTCACTAGGTCCCCCCGCATGGTTCTGGGATTTTTGCTCACCGTTCTTGTGATCATTTTGACCCCACGGGGTGAGATTTTGTGTGGAGCCCCAGATCGAGGGAGATTATCAGTGATCTTGTATGTCTTCCATTTTCTAATTATTGCTCCCACAGTTGATTTCTTCAATCCAAGCTGGTTGCCTATTGCAGATTCAGTCTTCCCAGCCTGGTGCAGGGCTACAATTTTGTTTCTGGTGTCCTTTGACAGCTCTTTGGTCTTCACCATAGTGGAGTTTGGAGTCTGACTGTTTGAGGGTATGCACAGGTGTCTTTTTATACTGATAACAAGTTTAAACAGGTGCCATTACTACAGGTAATAAGTGGAGGAAAGAGGAGACTCTTAAAGAAGAAGTTACAGGTCTGTGAGAGCCAGAAATCTTGATTGTTTGTAGGTGACCAAATACTTATTTTCCACCATAATTTGAAAAAAAAATTCTTACAAAATCAGACAATGTGATTTTCTGGATTTGTTTTCTCATTTTGTCTCTCATAGTTGAGGTCTACCTATGATGTAAATTACAGACGCCTCTCATCTTTTTAAGTGGTGGAACTTGCACTATTGGTGACTGACTAAATACTTTTTTGCCCCACTGTATATACTCGAGTATAAGCCAAATTTTTCAGCACAGTGTTTGTGCTGAAAAAGCCCCCCCCCTCGGCTTATACTCAAGTCAGCAAAAAAAAATAATTTTTTTTTTAGGGGGGGAGGTCTATGATCAGCAGCAATATTAATGTATAGAATCTCCCATAAAATAGTGGAAAAAAAAGAAGCTTTAAAAAAAATTAAAAAATTAAAAGTCCTAAATCACTCCTTTCCCTAGAATACATACAAAAGTAGAAAATGACTGTGAAACACATACACATTAGGTATCCCTGTGTCTGAAAGTGCCCGGTCTACTGAATATAGGGTATCTGCAGTGCTCTTGTTCCGTCGGAAAGGGGTTAATAGGAGCACTGCAGATACCCTATATTCAGCCAGACTGAATTCCAAGTGGGGAAAAAAAAAAAAAAAACAGTCCTCAAGCTCAGGGAAGGGGCAGACAGACAACCAAAACACCCCCTCCCATTCCTCAGCACCCAGCAACTACTGCACCCAAAAACTCCGACCATTTTAATTTTTTAAATTTTCCAGTAGCTGCATTCCCCCCCCCCTTCCCCCAGGCTTATATTCGGGTTGGCTTATACTCGAGTATATACGGTATTTCAAAAACAAGACAAAGAAAGGTAAAGCTAGAATAGGTTATTCCAACATGTCGTTAGGGAAATTTGCCTAAATCTAATGATAGACTCCCTTTAACCCCTTCCCGACATGCGCCGTTATAGTACGGTGCGTGTTGGGTCTGTAACTATGGCGACCGCCCGGGAGCCGGGCGGCCGTCATAGCCGCCGGGTGTCTACTGCTTTAAGCAGTAGACAACCGGCTCTAATGCCTCCGATCGGTCCCCGGACCGATCGGAGGCATTAACCCCTCCGGCGCTGCTGTCAAAGGCGCCGGAGGCACCATTTTCCCGGCGGCGCATGGGCGTCGCCATTTTGGCAGGGATCGCCGGCTCCTGGAGCATGCTCCAGGGCCGACCCCCCGTTGCCATGACAGCCGGGAGCCTTGTTAAAGGCTCCCAGCCGGTCTGCAAATTCTCTCTTTTGCAGGCTGGTGTATACAGCCTGCAAAAGAGATGATGATTTTTTTGCAATGCATTGCAATGCATTAGCATTGTAATGCATTGCATTAGTGATCAGACCCCCTGGGGTTCAACACCCCTAGGGGGTCTAATAAATGCAAAAAAAAAATAAAAAAAAAAGTAAAAAAAAAATATAAAAAAATATAAAAAGTATTAAAAGTTCAAATCACCCCCCTTTCCCTAGAACAAATATAAAAGTAGTTAAAAACTGTGAAACACATGCATGTTAGGTATCCCCGCGTCCGAAATCGCCCGCTCTACAAATCTATAAAAATATTTTTCCTGTTCGGTAAACGCCGTAGCGGGAAAAATAGTCAAAAGTGCCAAACCGCCATTTTTTCACTGTTTTAATTCTGATAAAAATTTGAATAAAAAGTGATCAAAGCAATAACATTTCCCGAAAATAGTAGAACTAAAAAGTACACCCGGCCCCGCAAAAAAAGACGCCCTATGCATCCCCGTACACCTATGTATAAAAAAGTTACGGCCGTCGGAATATGGCGACTTTTAGAAAAAAAAATTTTTAACACCGTTTTGGAATTTTTTTTAGGGGTCAAAATGTAAATAAAACCATATAAATTTGGTATCCCTGGAACCGTACCGAAACACAGAATACAGGGGACATGTCATTTTGGCTGCACAGTGAACGCCGTAAAACCAAAGCCCGTAAGAAAGTCGCAGAAATGCATTTTTTCTTCAAATCCACCCCATTCTGAATTTTTTTCCTGCTTCCCAGTACATTATATAGAATAATTAATGGTGGCATCATGAAGAAAAAATTGTCCCGCAAAAATTAAGACCTCATATGGCTCTGAGAGCGGAGAAATAAAAAAGTTATGGGGTTTAGAAGGAGGGGAGTCAAAAACGAAAAACGAAAATCAAAAAATGCCATCGGCGGGAAGGGGTTAATGGGTATGTCAGGAGGGAATGATTTAGAAAGATCCCTAGTAGAAATTATGTATTATACAGGTGCATAAACAAAATACCTTCAGTACTCTTGACTCAGATTGAAGAAGAATTATATAAAAATATCCTATAAAAGATAATGGTTTTATCATGTTTAATGCATTTTGCTTTGCAGATCGCAAATTTTACACATGATGCAACTAGACAACCTTGATATAAAACAAGAATCTAACATAGAAAAAGCATACACTTACTTTCACTCAGATTTGGAACAGTACTTAGCCTAGCAATATGGTCAGAAAAGTAGGCTTTTTGTTGTTATTGCATGCATAGTACAGATGTTTCATGTTTAAGGAACCATCCTTAGGCTAAGGCCTGTTGTGGAAATCTTGTTTTTTGCTGCACTGTTTCGTCACGTGGGGTCCCGGCTTTAAAAATACCCCACATGTGGATGTTACCTGCTATCTGGGCACACAGCAGCCAACCAAAAGGACCGAGTACCCCATGGCATTTGAAAAGCAGTTTTTGCTGGAAAAGTTTTCAGGTACCATGTGTCATTTTCAGAGCTCCTAAAGTAGCACTACAGTGGAAATCCTCCAAAAGTGACCCCATTTTGGAAACTACACCCCTCAAGTTGTTTCATAGATTTTATTAACATTGGAACATGAAAATGAGTAATTAACATGGCAATACCCCTTATGTGGTTGTTATCTGCTATATGGTTACATTGTGGGGCTCGGAATGGTAAGAGTGCTATTTGGTTTTTGGAGGGAAAATTTTGCTGGAATAGGTTTTGGGTGCCATGTCTCATTTTCAGAGCCCTTGAAGTACCCACTACAATGGAAACATCCCAAAAGTGACCCCATTTTGGAAACTACACACCTGAAAGATTTAATAAAGAGGTATAGTGAGCTTTTTTTTATCCTACAGTTGTTTTACGGATTTTATTAACATTGGGATGTCAAAATGAAAAATTACCTTTTTTTCCCCCCAGTAAACCATCAATTTAGTCCCAAATTTATAATTTTCAAAAGGGGTTAAAGCAGAAAAAGCACCCCAAAGTTTTTTATGAAATTTCTTATGAACACGGAAAAACTCAATTTGTGGTTGTAAACTGCCGTATGGACACATACAGTCCTATGAAAAAGTTTGGGCACCCCTATTAATCTTAATCATTTTTAGTTCTAAATATTTTGGTGTTTGCAACAGCCGTTTCAGTTTGATATATCTAATAACTGATGGACACAGCAATATTTCAGGAATGAAATGAGGTTTATTGTACTAACAGAAAATCTGACCGGTGCAAAAATATGGGCACCTCAACAGAAAAGTGACATTAATATTTAGTACATCCTCTTTTTGCAAAGATAACAGCCTCTAGTTGTTTCCTGTAGCTTTTAATCAGTTCCTGGATCCTGGATGAAGGTATTTTGGACCATTTCTTTCTACAAAACAATTCAAGTTCAGTTAAGTTTGATGGTCGCCGAACATGGACAGCCCGCTCTCAAATGATCTGAAAACAAAGATTGTTCAACATAGTTGTTCAGGGGAAGGATACAAAAAGTTGTCTCAGAGATTTAACCTGTCAGTTTCCACTGTGAGGAACATAGTAAGGAAATGGAAGACCACAGGGACAGTTCTTGTTAAGCCCAGAAGTGGCAGGCCAAGAAATATATCAGAAAGGCAGAGAAGAAGAATGGTGAGAAGAGTCAAGGACAATCCACAGACCACCTCCAAAGAGCTGCAGCATCATCTTGCTGCAGATGGTGTCACTGTGCATCAGTCAGCAATACAGCGCACTTTGCACAAGGAGAAGCTGTATGGGAGAGTGATGAGAAAGAAGCCGTTTCTGCACGTACGCCACAAATAGAGTTGCCTGAGGTATGCAAAAGCACATTTGGACAAGCCAGCTTCATTTTGGAAACAAAGATTGAGTTGTTTGGTTATAAAAAAAAGGCGTTATGCATGGCGTCCAAAAAGAAACAGCATTCCAAGAAAAACACTTGCTACCCACTGTAAAATTTGGTGGAGGTTCCATCATGCTTTGGGGCTGTGTGGCCAATGCCGGCACCGGGAATCTTGTTAAAGTTGAGGGTCGCATGGATTCCACTCAGTATCAGCAGATTCTTGAGAATAATGTTCAAGAATCAGTGACGAAGTTGAAGTTACGCCGGGGATGGATATTTCAGCAAGACAATGATCCAAAACACCGCTCCAAATCAACTCTGCATTCATGCAGAGGAACAATTACAATGTTCTGGAATGGCCATCCCAGTCCCCAGACCTGAATATCATTGAACATCTGTGGGATGATTTGAAGCGGGCTGTCCATGCTCGGCGACCATCTAACTTAACTGAACTTGAATTGTTTGTCCAAAATACCTTTATCCAGGATCCAGGAACTGATTAAAAGCTACAGGAAGCGACTAGAGGCTGTTATCTTTGCAAAAGGATGATCTACTAAATATTAATGTCACTTTTCTGTTGAGGTGCCCATACTTTTGCACCGGTCAAATTTTGGTTTAATGCATATTGCACATTTTCTGTTAGTACAATAAACCTCATTTCAATCCTGAAATATTACTGTGTCCATCAGTTATTAGATATATCAAACTGAAATGGCTGTAGCAAATACCAAAATATTTAGAACTAAAAATGATTAAGATTAATAGGGGTGCCCAAACTTTTTCATAGGACTGTAGTTACATAGTAGAGGCTGGATGAAGACGCCAGTCCATCAAGTCCACCCTATAAGACTATATTGTTGATCCAGAGGATGGCAAAAAAAACCATGACCACAATTGCCGCATGTCAGGGGAAAAAAATTTCTTTCCAAGTCCAATCTGGCAATCAGTATAAAACTCTGGATCAAATTGTCCTTAACAAAATCTAGAACCAATAACCTGGAATATTTTTCTGTTGGAGCTCTGGTGGGGCTCAGAATGGAAAGAGTGCTATTTGGCTTTTAGAGGGAAAGTTTGCTGGAATAGTTTTTGGGTGCCAAGTAGCATTTGGAGAGCCTCAAAAGTATCAGTACAATGTGGGTGTAAACCGCTGTTTTGGCACACAACCAGGGCTCAGAAGGAAAGGAGTCACTTTTTAGCTTTTGGAATATAGATTTAGAGGAACTGGTTTCTGGATACCATATTGTTTTTGCAGGGCCCCAGAGGTGCCATTAAATTGGAATTTGCACCCTATTGTGTACTTTATGTTCTGTGCCTGACTGTGTGCCCAAACAGCAGTTTATACCCACATATGACATTAAGTATGTTATCTGTTATCTTGGGTACAACAGTGTCACACTCATGGCGGAAATTTCAGTTTTGGGACAGAGTAGGGAGCAGAGGTGAAGGAGTGGTATATGGCTTTTAGAATGGAGATTAGATGTTTGGCTTTTGGATGCCATTTCTCATCAACCTCATCAACCGCACTTCAGCCTGTCCATTCTCATCTTTTGAACCTGTTACAGAAGAGGAAGTCTCCCAACTACTTTCTTCATCTCGCCCTACAACCTGCAGTAGTGATCCCTTCCCCTCAAACCTTCTCCAATCTCTGTCCCCTGCTGTCACAACTTACCTTACTAAAATATTTAACCTCTCTCTCTCTTCTGGAATCTTCCCATCCTCCTTCAAGCATGCTGTTATAACTCCGCTGTTGAAAAAACCCTCCCTGGACCCATCCTGTGCTGCTAACTATCGACCTGTCTCTAACCTCCCCTTCATCTCTAAACTCTTGGAACGCCTGGTCTATTCTCGTCTAATCCGCTATCTCTCTGCTAACTCTCTGCTTGACCCCTTACAATCTGGTTTCCGTGCTCTGCACTCTACTGAAACGGCTCTCACAAAAGTCTCCAATGATCTCCTGACGGCTAAATCCAATGGTGACTTCTCTCTTCTTATTCTTCTGGACCTCTCTGCAGCCTTTGACACTGTTGACCATCATCTCCTCCTCACTATGCTCCGATAAGTTGGCCTCAATGACACTGCGCTCTCCTGGTTCTGCTCTTATCTCTCAGACCATACTTTCAGTGTATCATTTGCGGGCTCTGTTTCCTCCCCGCTTTCCCTTGCTGTTGGGGTTCCTCAGGGCTCGGTCCTAGGCCCCCTGCTCTTTTCTCTCTACACAGCCCCCATTGGACAAACCATCACCAGATTTGGCTTCAGGTACCATCTTTATCCTGATGACACCCAATTATACACATCTTCCCGGGACATCACCCCTGCACTCATACAGAACACCAGCAACTGTCTCTCTGCTGTCTCAAATATCATGTCTTCACTCTATCTGAAACTAAATCTCTCCAAGACTGAGCTACTACTGTTTCCACCGTCTAATAGATCTGTCCCTGATATATCCATTGCAGTCTCAGGCCTTACTATAACTCCTAGGCAGCAGGCCCGCTGCCTCGGGGTCATGTTTGATGCAGACCTTCCTTCACCCCTCATATTGAATCACTCGCACGTTCATGTCACCTCCACCTGAAAAACATCTCCAGAATATGCCCTTTCCTTACCAGAGATACACTAAAGACACTTATTGTCTCTCTGATTCATTCTCGCCTTGACTACTGTAACTCCTTACTAATCGGTCTTCCCCTCACTAAACTCTCCCCTCTACAATCTATTCTGAATGCAGCGGCCAGGCTCATCTATCAGGCTAGACGCTACAGCGATGCCTCTGGTCTGTGCCAGTCACTACATTGGCTGCCTATTCATTATAGAATAAAATATAAAGTTATCACACTCATCCACAGAGCTCTCCATAATGCCGCCCCTCCCTACATTTCCTCCCGCATCTCTGTCTACCGCCCAATGCATGCTCTCCGCTCACTCAATGACCTAACACTTACATCCTCTATTATCAGAACCTCCCACGCTCGTATACAAGACTTCTTCCGAGCTGCACCACTTCTCTGGAATGCTCTACCCCGGACAATCAGATTAACTCCCAATTTCTACAGTTTCAAACGCAAACTAAAGACGCATCTTTTCAGACAGGCCTATCACAATGTCTAACATAAACCCTTAACCCTCCTCTGTCTCCGCTCCCACACTTCCCCACATGATATGATGTCATCTAAGGATAACTTTATCTGTCCAAGCTATATAAATAAAATTTATTATTATTTATTATTATTATTATTATTATTATTTGCAGAGTCACTGAGGTGCCAATAAAGTGGAATCCCAATAGGAGTGCCCCCCATTTTGAAAAATGCACCCCTCAAAAAATCAATGTAGTGAGCACTGGTTTTCCCAGATAGGAATGCAAAGCAGATAGTGCAAAGGGAATATGTAAGCCATGTGAAGTACATTGGGTACACCAAATTTCCTTCCTTTTTAACTCCTATGATTGAATTTTGTAATGACACCATTTTGGGGTGCTTATAATTTACTGACTAAATTTTATTAACTCTTTTATGGTGGATTAAAAAAATTATTTGGGCATTGATTTTTACCTTTTACCCTTTTTACCTGCGTAGAGGATAATTACTACTACTGTTATTTTATGGGTCAATATAATTACAGCGATACCTAATTTATATTGATAACTGTAGCCTGTTACGTGGGACTTTAGCCTTAAAGGGTTACTAAAGAAGTAATTTTGACTGTAGTTAAAGGGAAATTTGAATTAACACGTACCACCAATTTTTAAAGAAATTTTGTAATATATTTCATTATGTTTTGTTCTCCACTGAAACTCTCCAACTAAAATCCCACTACCCTATGGTCTGTTTGTCATAGAGGTATATTTTTTCTCATTTTGTGATATGGTAGTGCCTACGGTGTCTATGTTTATTTTATATATGTTTATCAAAAGGGGATGAATATCATGGACTGCAGTAGTAGAGTTCCTCTGCTGAGAACTCATTTTTCAGTCAGTCTCCCAGGGGGAGAGGGGAGTTATGGTAGGCAGGATTGCACCTCTAATGAGGCGTGGTGAGGCAGCCGCTTCAGGTCGCACTTTCGGAGGGGGTGACGGCAGCCATGGGACTTTTTTTTTTACCTTTATGGTAATGTCCTAGAAGTCAGATGGTCTGGGACATTACCATACAGACCCAATATCTGCTAGGAGTAACACCAGATCCCGGAGAGATAAGTAACACTGTTTATTATGTTACCTAACCTCCCCTGAGTCTATGATTATTATACTTGGGAGTTTGAAAAGACCCCTGAGTATAATAATAGTTCAGGGGTGGGTCACTGTGTGGCATAATCGAGTTGGGTGGGCAACTGTGGGGCATAATAGTTTGGTGGGCAACTTTGGGGCATAATAGAGGTTGCAGGGGCCACTGTGGTCCCTGCAAACTCTATTATGCCTCACAGCGGCTCTCTGCATCCTCTATTATGCACCACAGCAGCTGTGGGATATAATATATATATATATTACATATATATGGGGGTCAAGTGCATGGAGAGGTGAGAAGTCAAAGATATCTGTGTTGCAAACCTTACAGAGTCAAGTCACAGCTAGAAGTGGTCATGGCGGTCCAAAGGGAAAATGTCTGGAAATGAGGGAGCTTGGAAATGTGGAAAGATGTCTCCTGTGAGTAACAAAATATTACTGCACTGTATTCACTTTAATTTTACCACTAGCACCCCCCCCCTTCCAAACATGATTTCACCCCCCATTAACAATCAGAAAGTATACTTGCCATTTAACTCCTTATATTCTGTGCTTAATGCTCAACGCAGCACCTAAGTTGTTTTACAGCAAAAAAACCAGCAAAGTGGATGGGATTCTGGCTAATCCCATCTACACATTGCAGAAATTAACCCGCAAAAATACTGTAGTTTGAAAAACTCCCATTTTTGCAAATTTCAGCTTGTCAATTATATCTACGGAAACACTGTTGGTTTCCCTATAGGTATAATGAAAGCAGAAAATCCACAGTGGAAATCTCTGCAGAGTTTCCGTGAAAAGCGCTGAAGAAAAAACCCCAATGTATTTCCACGGGCAGTGCTTTTGGCTGTGGCTCACTAAATGGGACCTTTCCTTGTTAAAGAAAAAAACACATCCGTAACAACCCCTAAAATAAAATTTGTTGTTTATTCTACATGATAAACGCCATAATGGTTAGTGAGGTTAGATGGCTAAAGAGTACATAAGGCACCATAGTTATGTCACAACAATATTTATTTCAGCCATAAATTCAAAATCTGCAAAAGAAAAAGTGGAAGGGTGTTTGCCATTTAATTTGACTGTTCGAGGTTAATTAAAGAAGTTGTCTTGGATAACTGGAAATCCTTACACTAATCTAAACACCCACCCTCCTACTTTCTAAAGAACATAAATAATTAATGTCGCCCACCCCAGGGACATATTCTGATTATTGGGTGAAAATCCATTTCCCCATTTTTGGAAACGGATCGTCACTACTACTCCCCCTGTATCCACCCCATTATACTTACCCTCCACGCCTCTTCCTGGGGGATAGCTCCTCCTTTTCTGACTGACGCGGCTTCTCCCAGTGGTGCTCTGCGCACTTCTTGCAGATAATCCATCTCTGCATGCGCAGTAACAGAGGATCATCGCTGCAGAGAACAGAGCAGAGATGGAGAAGAGCGCGTGCCGTCTCACAGGAAGGTAAGTATACTGTATAATGGGGTTGGCGGTTGGGTGGAATAGGTTGGGAAGGGTGGGATAGCAAGAGAGACAGGGAGGGGGTGTATGAGAGAGAGGGATAGTGAGAGGAGGGAGAGATGAAGGAGGGGAGAGAGTGGAAGGAGGGGGGAGAGAGGAAGGAGGGGGGAATTAAGGTGAGAGGGGTTAGTGAGGAAGTTACATAGCAGAAAGCTGAAGCATGTAAACAAATGCAGGAGATACCAGCAGCTTCCAGAGATACCCAGAAATCACTCAAAACACTGATAATAGATGCATGTATTAACTCATTAATAGCATTAATAGAACTAACAGACATTTAAAAAAACAAAAACAAAAAAACCCAAACTTTTTTTTCGCCAGAAAACTCCTTGACCTTGCTTTGTTAAGATCACACTTTTTGGGGCTTGGTATAAAGAAGTTTTCTCCTTTTTCTTGACTGATCAGATAACAGGAGCCACTTATTTGTCAGAAACATTGCCCTTCTAGAAGTTGTCTAAAGGGAAGCTAAATGACCGTAGTCTGTAAATCAATATATAAGTCTGTAATTTAGCAAGACACTTGCTTGAGAACAGGAGATAGAAATAAACTGAGTGTTAAAACTCTTTAGGGGGCATTCACACGGAGTAACGCCGGACATGTATCACAGCCGTACACGCCGGCGTTACGACAGACTGCTGAACACTTCCCATTCACTTCAATGGGAGCAATCGTAACAGCGGCGTTTACGAGCGCTCCCATTAAAGTGAATGGGAAGTGTTCGGCAGTCTGCGTGTACGGCTGTGATACACGCCCGGCGTTACTCCGTGTGAATGCCCCCTTAGACTGCATTTAAATTTATGATGCCTCCAAACCAAAGAATATCTTAAGCAAACACAACCACTTTGCCAAAGGTTGTATTTATATGGTTGTATCAAATTTAGAACTGAAATACTGCAGAAATAAGAGATACATAACGTATTACTCCCCTGTAGAAATGACTTGAGCTAACACTATGATTTTCCAGCATCTGACCATTTTTAATTATGTTTTGTGAGGAAGACAGATGGGTAGAAGCAGTAGTGCAGACCCAACCAGTCAGAGACAGGGACACAAATCTTGTAGCAAGCCGGTTTATTTTTTTTATTTTTTTTAAATGCCAAAATAAACCTTTACGTCAGGCACAAAAAATGAACAAAATAAAATACAGCCTTAACTTCAGACAAAGCAGTAGGAAACAAAATCCTGCTCAGCTGAGCGCTAACTAATAATAAAGTAACTATACATGTGGCTTACTAACAGCCACACAAACAAACAAATTAGCACCAGGGGCGTAAAAATCATGGTCGCAGGGAGTGCGACCAGGCCCGGCAAGGTACAGGGCCCGTAGCCAGCTGGAGAGGAACGGGGCCCAGTACCACTATGACAGCGATCAGGGAAAACCTGGTTCCCCGACCGCTATACATATTGTAAATAAAAAGGGGCCCCAGCATGTCACTGGGCCCCTTTTCAATAGATACTAGCCAGGGGAGTTGACTTAAAATAATACATAGATATACTCACCTTTCAGCATCCTCTCTGACATCTTCCGTCATGTGACTGAGGCCTGTGATCAGGCCCCAGCGGTCACATGGGGAGCATCAGTGTAATGACATCAGTGTGCCCCCACGTGACTGCTGAGGACCAATCACAATCCTTGAAGGGACTTTCATCTATTAGACATATATGTCATATACTGCAGATATGCTATAAATATTTGTTATGGTACAACCCCTTTAAGTCTGTATGGTTTGTCCTGAAAAGTCATAAAAGACCATTAGAAGCTAATTTTGTATATTTTTTTTACACTCTAGTGAAAGCAGGCATGGCTTTGTATATTGTATAATACCTGGTCACTGCAGCGGAGCCCATTTCTTTGATATTTGCTATGTCTCCTCAATTATATTACACGATGATGCACAATACAAGTGGTTTGTAGAAATTTTATGTTCATATTTTCTGATCTGCATTATAAACAGTTCATACAAAAAATGCAAGTTATTTAAATAATAAGAGTTTGGAGAAGAATTAAGCAAACTGAAAGTTTTCCTAGTTTTACAGACTCGTAAATCCTCAAGAAATCCTCCTTCCTGTGGGAAGACTTTGGTTTATTTAATCTCCAGTGCAGAAAAGATGCTTTATGTTTTATAGATCATGTAAAAAACAGAAGTCTACCAGATAAGTTTAGCTTATGATGATAATCTGTTTTCCCTAAGTCCCAACAGCAGCACAATACTGAGGTATTTCTGCCCCTGTGTGCTGGTAGGACAGAATGGAATTTTTAATGAACAAACAAATGGTTAAATATTAACCCCTCGCCTCCTGAATATAAGGAAAGAAGTACCAACCCCCCAACGTGTAATTATAAATAATTATCAAATATATAACACAAAGGGAGTGAGCCTTGTGCTGTTGTTGGGACTAAGGGCCCCTTCACATGGAGTATACGCTCGCTGATTCTGAACGTGTAACACGTTCCGTATCAGCAGCGTTAAAACAGATCCCATTGCTTTCTATGGGAGCCGACATACGTGCGCTCCCCATAGAAATGAATGAGCTGCTTTTTTCTCTATAGCTTTCAATGTGATACGCACGTATCTACACTTCCCTTCCATCCCACCAGCAGCAGAATACTGGGGATCTAGCAAGAAGAACCCTAGGCAGGGCCCTCTTGAAGAATAGAACTTAAAACTGAATGGCCAATGGAAATGGCCTCCATACCCCGGTATTAAATATATAATGATTTACAAAGTTATAGAGAGAGCTTCAAGAAGTTGCAGAACAGATTTGTTCCAGAGGAACGTAGTTCCTTCCTTTCTCCCCAGGACGCGGAAACGGCTCTTGTAGAATGAACTCGACAGACTCATGGAGTCTAGGTCTTACCCCTGTGAAGTAAAAAAACAAGTTTATGGCTTCCTTAAACCAGCAGGTCAAAGGGTTTTAGAAGCCTTAAGCCCTTTATTCGTCCCAGCAAAAGACATAAAGAGGTTCTCCCACTGCTAAAAAGGCAGAGTTCTCTGAATATAAATTCTGAGACACTTGGCAACATCCAGTGAATGAACTTCAAATTCCTCTGGGGTTAACGAATTGGGGTAGAAGACTAGTATAGAAATAACTTGGTTCTAGTTAGAATATGAGGGTACCTTTGGGAAGGAACCCTGGCATAAACCTCAATTGCACTCCGGATGGAAGGGTATGTGAGGTTATACTGAAAGTAAAGACTGAAGTTCCCTGACTGTCTTAACTGAGCTTACAGCCAATAACGCTGTTAGTGTTTAGTGTAATAAATTTAACATCAACCTCTCCCACAGGCTCAAAGAGGGGATCCCATAACCCCTTCAAAACTATAGACAAATCCGATTGGGGAATTGGGTGGGTAACAGCCAGTCTGAGCTGGGATACACCCTTAAAAAACCCAGCGGGTTTATGGAAAACTGCTTACCAAAGCAGGCTGACAAGGCTGTAGCTTGAACCTTCAAAGTGGAAAAAGCCATCCTGAAGGAATTCCAGGATCTCTGTAATGGAAGGATCAGAGCTCTGAAAGCCTTTGCTTGATGCCCAGGAGATGAAGATGGTATGAATCCAGGCATAGTTCTTAGGACGACTCACAAGAGTCTCATAGATTGGAATAGGGATTGGTCAACTTCCAGGCTGTCAGATTGTAGACTTTCAGATCCTGGCAGATCCTGAACCCCTGAGACATCAGATTCTGAATTGGGGGAAGCCTCAAACATATCTCATATCTTTATGAGAAGAGAAAACCAAGCTCTCCTTGGCCAGAATGAATGATGGCGATTACAGAGACTTGGTCCTGTCTGATCCTGATCAATACCTTATGGTACCATGGTGGTTTGGATGTAAAATGTGTGCCAGCCTGAACCTCCAAGGGATGGACAGGACATCCACAGCCAAGGAATTGTCTTCCTTGTATAGAGCAGAACTTCTCTACCTTAGCAGTGAGTCTGGTTGCCATCAGGTCTACCTCTGGATGACCCCATTTCAGGGTGATTGCTTGAAGGGCCTCTGGGTGGAGAGACCATTCCCTTTAAACAGTTAAACCTCTGTAGACTTTCTATGAAAAGCGCTGTGGGAAAAGATGCAATGTGTTGCCGCCGCAGATTTTTCTGCAGCACTTTTTTTGCTGGAGACATGCTATGTGGGACCTTAGCCTTAAGGTATTTTGAAAATATCCCAAAAGAATGCTGCACTGGCTAGTTTGTTAGTGACTTCATGTGGCTGATCACAAAATATTACTAGATTACTAACAAGGCCATGTCCTCTTCTGTCATGCAACATGGAATATGAAGCAATAACTAAGTCCTTATAGTAAAGAGAAAAAAATGGATGGCACAGCTATATATAAATATTAGTCTTAGGTCGTTTTCTTTATCTTCTGTTACACCCTCTATCTGGCAGAAGATTCCAGTTGCACGCCGCTCATGGTGGTGCTCAACAACCCCTATTATATATCGCAAAGCACATAGAAAAAAATAGAAAAAGATCGGGGTGGGCACTCACCATTCCATAGTCGGCAGATGATACTTGATATCTGACACTTCTCATGTGTAAAATCAAAATCCTTTATTAAGAATAAATAAAAATAATACAGGGAGGGAGACAAGGCATTATAGGCAAAAAAAGGCAACAGCCGTTTCGCGTCTAGTACGACGCTTTTTCAAGCCAGAAATGCAATGCTCACCCCGATCTTTTTCTATTTTTTTCTAGAAGCAATAACTAATTTTCATTCTGTCCAGATGGATTCCACAACCAATACGTCCAACAATGACAATATCCACATTTAGATAAACTGAAACATATTTCTAACTTTCTTCACAAAACTGGTGAAACATACATTTTTAAACAAATACATACTTTTTCATCAAAGCAAATAATTTCCCAGCTGCCTTAAGCCTTCTGCATGTAATACCTTATCCAATTTAAGACCTTTTTGTTCCAGCATACTCTGATCTTATTTGGTTAAAATATGAAAAATAGAATGTAATATTACCCTTCTGAAAATCTCACAAACAACAGAAAATAAATTGTATGATATTGTCGTATATTTAGAGTTAATTCGGTAGGTTATGTAACTTCTAATAACATAGTTTTAACTGATCTGCAATGCATACTATAGACGGGTTATTATGCATTTATGAGTTGGCTTAATCAACAAAGCTATATTTTTCTGACACTTCAGTAAATTCTGTGTATATTCAGTAATGTCAATTATTATTATACTTTCAGTATTTGCAGTCTGTGCCTCTCTATACCTTTGCATTTTAATAGTAAAATAATAAACATACAAAAGATAATATTCTATTATAATTCTAATATTCAATTCTATTGGTATATTGACAAGCACAGAAATAGTGTAAATATTGATGTCTTGGATCAGACTTGATAGAACATTCATGTCATGTACTAGTCACTATCAAAGTTAGAAAACTGCTGCCTGCTTTGCAACTTTTATGAAGCCCAAAGTATTCTGTGTTCTTCATACCCATTATTGTCATAATGATAAGGATAACAAATAAAAACAATTACAAAAGGAAATAAATAATGACAGGTAAAATAAAAATAGGAAAAATAATGGCGAAGTACTGCGTGACTAAAGAGAACTTTGAAAAAAATGAAAAAGCTAGGAAATAACTGAAAGAAATAAAATATTAATACAAATGATATCACATGACAGTCTCAGATGTCATACATATAAGTAATATATAATATATCTATATATATGTTTCAGACAAAGTATGAAAAGCAGGCATACTATACAATGTATGAAATGGGAGAATCATTCCGTACTTTGCCTAGGCACCGTATAGAATACCTAGGCATTCTTTTATTTATTTTAAATGTAGATTGTGAGCCACATATAGGGATCACAATGTACATTTTTTCCCTATCAGTATGTAGAATGGGAGGAAATCCACACAAACATAGGGAGAACATACAAACTCCTTGCAGATGTTGCTCCTGGTGGGATTTGAACCCAGGACTTCAGGGCTGCAGTGCTAACCACAGTGTCACCATGCTGTCCCAGAATACATAGGCATTCTATACAATGCCGAATACTATTTAGGCAAAGTGTGAAACCCACCCCCAAACAAGCGTGAAGTGACGTGAAATGTAGTGAAAACAGTCTGTGACGTAATACTGAATAACAGGAGAAATGAGTTGACTTTTGTTTCCTACAATCATCATAACATCGTAGCGATTCAGCAACCAATAATGCCTGGTTTTCTTCTTAGTAGTCATTTTTTGGCGTGCGTGTTTTGGACATCATTGATTAACTTCTGGTAAGTAGTTTGGCTTAAGCAAATACTGGTTTTGGCAGTGTTCCCTCAAATTTTGGACAGTTCCTTGTCGAATTGTTGTTTCATGTCCTTCTCCAACCCTCCAGCTTGCTCCTCCCCCCCCTCCCACATTTACAATCAGATTGGGCTATGAGTAAGACACAGACGTGTCGGAACATGTCAGCCACAATGAAACCTATGCGGTTTTAATCACTTTTTCCTACTTTTGCACTATTGTTCCTGTCTATGGAGTGTTTTTTAATCATCATGGATTAAAAGTTATTTTTTAAAGAAATATTCCTGGTAGAGCGGATCCTTCTATCAATTCATTTTGTCTGTACCTATACACAAGCCTTAGTCGGAGGTTTGGATCATGCACCCAGGTTACTTGAAATCGACAAGCCAAAGGAAGGTGGTGAGCTTTAAGCTTTCTTTTTTCTTCTATAAAGGTCTAAGACAAGCTTGTGTGGTGGTGATGGTGGCTCTGGCAGACACATTTCCAGTCCTGCCGGTATTGGCGCGCAGCAACGACATGCAGTCATCTCCTTAAGAGAAATTTTTTGCACATTACCAACTGACAAATCCCTGGCCCTGCAGACACAAATGTTGTAACTAGGTCTCTCACTTAGGGCTAGTTCACACGGGGGCGGTGGGGCAGATTTTGGCACCGAGAGTGACGCGGGGAGCCGCATCACTCTCAGGTCAAAACCCGCCTGCTACGACTGTTGCGGTTGTGGCTTCCCCAACAAGCCGTGGAATCCGCCTGAAGAAAGGACAGCAACATGCCACTAGCGGAAAAAAGAATGCTAGCGGTCTCCATAGACCACCATTTTGAGGGGACAGATTATGACGTGGATTACGCGCCATATTCCGTCCCCTCTGTGCCCGTGTGAACAGGCCCTTAAAATGGCATCACCAGCTCATTTGGCAAAATGGTTGTAGGCGCTGGAAGGCAAAGACTGTCCTTCTACTTCTCCCCATGATCTTCTTTGTACCCAGGCCAAATCCACTTCTAGCACATGGTTATTGTCATGACCATCTCTTTCTGCTTCTCCTCCTCTTCAACAGTAGTCATCCATATGTATGTTCAGGAAACAGTAATATGTGCACAGTCATCCAACAATTTTGCAAGTTACTGGAGGTGTAGTCACTGCCTTACCACTTTGTGGATTCTACTGCATTTTGTCAATAAATGGCATGTGCTCAGTCTTGGAGGATACCTAGTCACCTTTTTTCTTTAGGAAAGCTGTCCCTGTTTGATATCCCCATGTGTGCCTCACCTTGAATATGTCCATGTGATGAAAAGGTGCACACTACTGTCATCAAATGGAGCCACAACTATGGCCAGGGACAATATATGGCTTTCATGGTGCATTGGATGAATGTTTTTAGTGCTAGTGGTCAAAATCCAGAAAAAAAACAAAAAACAAGTTTTATTACTGGCACCACTTTGTAATAGTAATAGAAAGGCTCAGTTCCAACAGACAGTGTAACCCATCTACCTCTTCCAGTTCACCAGGGCAGGCCATTGCTTCCATACCGCCTTCCTCATTTCATGGCTGTAAGGTGAAGTGAACATGGCGTTGCACTAACTGGAGCCTCTGGTTCTCAATATTCAATAAAAAGTGACAATTTTTCAATTTTAATGTGACTATTGAGGGTTAAATAAGAAAACATAAAAGCAGGAGATGGTGCTCCCATAGCATAGTATAAGAAAATAGGACAGATGCCCCCCCCCCCCCCCAACAATGGGGACTCACCTAAAAAGAATTGTCCTAGGATAGAAGATATTGATTCAAAATCAAAAGTACGCAGGAGTTGTAAATTCCAACATTTAAATAAATAATAAAATTAGATATAGATATACTAGAATAAATTAGAATATCATCAAAGTTATATATATATATTTTTTAGTAACTCAATTGAAAAAGTGGGAAAACATACTGCATATTATATTAGTCATTATAAACAGAGAGAACTTTTTCACATTTTTCTTTCTGTTAATGTTGAGGTTTATGGCTTGCTGCCAAGGAAAACCTAAATGTTGTTATCTCAGAAAATTAGAATAATATATAAGACCAACTGTAAAAAAACATTATTTAACACAGAAATGTTGGCCAAATGAAAAGTCTGTCCAGTAAATGCCCTGAATACTTGGTGGGGGCTCCTTTTGCATAAGTGACTGCATCAATGCAGCTATGTGGCATGGAGGGATCAGCCTGTGGCACTGCAGAGGTGTTATGGAACGTTGTATGATAGCAGCCTTCAGCCCGTCTGCATTGGTGGGTCTTGTGTCTCTCATCTTCCTCTTGACAATACCCCATAGATCCTCTTGACAAGGTTAAGGTCAGGTGAGTTTTCTGGCCAATCAAGCACAGTATTAATATGGTTATTAAACCAGGTATTGGTACTTTTGGCAGTGTGGACAGGTGCCAAGTACCGTTGGAAAATTAAAATGTCATCTCCAAAAAGCTTGTCAGCAGAGGGAAGCATGAAGTGCTCTAGAATTTCCTGGTAGACGGCTGCGCTGACTTTGATCTTGATAAAACACAGTGGACCTACCCCAGCAGATGACGGAGGGCTCCCCAAACCATCATTGATTGTGGAAACTTCACACTAGACCTCCAGCAGCTTGGATTGTGTACAGCAGCCTCTCCCTTCTTCCTCCAGACTGTGGGACCTTGATTTCCAAATGAAATACAAAATTTACCGTATTTTTCGGACTATAAGACGCACTTTTTTCCCCCAAATTTCGGAGGAAAATTCAGCTACCTTCAAATTTTAATATCCCCCTCCAGGTGCCCTTGCAGTTTAATGTCCCCATCCAAGTGCACCCACAGTATAATATCCCCCTTCAGCTACTCCCACAGTTTAATGTCCCTGTCCATCTGCCTCCACAGTTTAAAGTCCCCCTGCAGTTGCCCCCTGTTTAATGTACCCCTCCAGCTACCCCCACAGTTTAATGTTTCACTCTAGTTGCCCTCAGTTTTATGTCCACCTCCAGCTACCCCGCTAGTTGAAAAAGCTCCTGCAGTTGCCCCCACAGTTTAATGTCTACCTCCAGATTCCCCCACAGTGCAATATTCCTTGCAGTTGCCCCATTGTTTAACTCCTTCCCAATGGAGGAATATTTTGATTTTTGTTTTTGGCTCCCCACCATATTTTCTATTAGAATATGGACTGAAGAATATGGTCAGATTGCCGCGCTATTGCCACCGCTGGTTTTCTTCAGCGGCAGTAGCGCGGCAATCCGCAGGCCCCGGCAGCTAAGACAGTCCCCGGCATCTGCTGTAATAGACCGGCGGATGCCGGGGAGTGTCTTAGCTGCCGGGGCCTGCAGATTGCCGCGCTACTGCCACCGCTGGTTTTCTTCAGCGGCAGAAGTGTGACAATACTGCAGGCCCCGGCAGCTAAGACACTCCCCGGCATCCGCCGGTCTATTACAGCAGATGCCGGGGACTGTCTTAGCTGCCGGGGCCTGCAGATTGCCGCGCTACTGCCGCTGAAGAAAACCAGCAGTGGCAGTAGCGCGGCCATGCTGCAAATCCACTCCTCCACCGCAGGTCCCAACAGTCAGTTAGCCCCCCCCCCCCCGGCCTCATACCTTTAGTGATGCAGGCCGGCTCCTGCACGGCGAGGCCGCAGGAGCCGACCTGTTCCGATGACAGCCGGGAGCCTAATGAAGGCTCCGAGGCCTGTCATAGATATATATTACTATCGCGGCTGGTCTATGACCCTCCGCGATAGTAATGTATAGAATCTCCCATAGACGGCAATACACTTGTATTGCCGTGTATGGGACTTGCAATCAAATGATTGCAGGTTCAAGCCCCCTAGGCGGGGGATAATAAAATAGTAAAAAAAAAAAAAAAACCACTTAAAAAAAATATAATAAAAAATAAAATAAATAAAAGTTCACCTCCTTTCCCTAGAATACATATAAAAGTATAACATTACTGTGAAACATATACATTAGGTATCCCTGTGTCTGAAAATGCCCGGTCTACACCTGGCCCCACAAAAAAAACGCCCTATACATCCCCGTACAGCTGCAGGGTCACCTGTCAATGTGGCCTTGCAGCTGTTCCAAAACTACAACTCCCATATATTAAATATTTTACCATTTTTTGCCTGAAATTTTTTTTTCCCTATTTTTCTCCTCTAAAACCTGGGTGCGTCTTATAGTCCAAAAAATATGGTACTTTAATCTGAAAACACCTTTAACCACTGAGCAACAGTGCAGAACTTTTTGATAATATTGTAATTTATTGAGATGCACTATTATGTTGTACTTAGAACATTCAATAAAATGTTCTGGAATGAAATAACAATATTATTAAATGGGTTTGAAGGTAGACGTTTTTTCAATTATAAGTAGTTAAAAGATTTTCTCATACCATCTCAGTGGTTCTCTTGACAGGTTGCCAATGAATATGACCATGAATGCAGAACTTTCTATGGTTCAGGAGATAATAACACTCCTTAGGGAATGGGCACCTTTACAGGCTTAAAGGAATGTTATTATCCCCTGACCCTGATCTATAGTCTCTCACCCTGCCAAACTAGTATCATGCTTTGCTGATGAGATCCAACAGATCAAAACAGCACGGTCCACAGCTCGGAATCTATTCCTTTTGGAATAGAAATACTAGTTTAGCAATAATCCCTGCATCATGTTATTAGGCTTATTGAAAAAAAGCCATGCATGATGTTAAGGGGGCTGTCCTAAGAGACAGCAAACAGAAGCACTGTTTTCCTAATTACATCCCGAACTTTCTATGGTCTGGCATTTGTTCGAAAATATTATTTACCTATTCTGGCCAGGTTATCAGGAAGGGACACGTCATGCATAAAAAGATAACCTGGCCATAAAAAAAACAAGTACCAGGCCATAGAAAGTTTGTGTATTCATTACCATATGCATTGGCAACCAATCTAGACTAAAAAGTATCACGACTAAGATGTTTAGAGAAAATATTTCAAGATCTGCAAAATTTAATTTAATTATTATATTTGCAAAAAATGTTTTACTTTAAATTAAACATGGTCAGGCATGAAAGGAAATAAAACCAAATAATAATTTAAATTTAATAAGTAAAAAGGTTGAAATTGTGTTGTGGAGGAGACAAAGATGCATCTGTGGTGCAACGATGTAATATTCTGGCATGAATGCAGATTGGCAACCATTTCAGTATATTGTTGCATCTCTTGAGATATTTGTTAACATTTAGGCATACTGTTTTGATCGAGTAGCAGATGGGAAACAGAGCAATATATATATATATATATATATATATATATATATATATATATATATATATATATATATATACAGTCCTATGAAAAAGTTTGGGCACCCCTATTAATTTTAATCATTTTTTGTTCTAAATATTTTGGTGTTTGCAGCAGCCATTTCAGTTTGATATATCTAATAACTGATGGACACAGTAATATTTCAGGATTGAAATGAGGTTTATTGTACTAACAGAAAATGTGCAATATGCATTAAACCAAAATTTGACCGGTGCAAAAGTATGGGCACCCTTATCATTTTATTGATTTGAATTCCCCTAACTACTTTTTACTGACTTACTGAAGCACAAAATTGGTTTTGTAACCTCACTGAGCTTTGAACTTCATAGCCAGATGTATCCAATCATAAGAAAAGGTATTTAAGGTGGCCAATTGCAAGTTGATCTCCTATTTGAATCTCCTCTGAAGAGTGGCATCATGGGCTACTCAAAACAACTCTCAAATGATCTGAAAACAAAGATTGTTCAACATAGTTGTTCAGGGGAAGGATACAAAAAGTTTTCTCAGAGATTTAACCTGTCAGTTTCCACTGTGAGGAACATAGTAAGGAAATGGAAGACCACAGGGACAGTTCTTGTTAAGCCCAGAAGTGGCAGGCCAAGAAAAATATCATAAAGGCAGAGAAGAAGAATGGTGAGAACAGTCAAGGACAATCCACAGACCACCTCCAAAGAGCTGCAGCATCATCTTGCTGCAGATGGTGTCACTGTGCATCGGTCAACTATACAGCGCACTTTGCACAAATAGAAGCTGTATGGGAGAGTGATGAGAAAGAAGCCGTTTCTGCACGTACGCCACAAATAGAGTTGCCTGAGGTATGAAAAAGCACATTTGGACAAGGCAGCTTCATTTTGGAAACAAAGATTGAGTTGTTTGGTCATACAAAAAGGTGTTATGCATGGCGTCCAAAAAGAAACAGCATTCCAAGAAAAACACATGCTACCCACTGTAAAATTTGGTGGAGGTTCCATCATGCTTTGGGGCTGTGTGGCCAATGCCGGCATCGGGAATCTTGTTAAAGTTGAGAGTCGCATGGATTCCACTCAGTATCAGCAGATTCTTGAGAATAATGTTCAAGAATCAGTGACGAAGTTGAAGTTACGCCGGGGATGGATATTTCAGCAAGACAATGATCCAAAACACCGCTCCAAATCCTCAGGCATTCATGCAGAGGAACAATTACAATGTTCTGGAATGGCCATCCCAGTCCCCAGACCTGAATATCATTGAACATCTGTGGGATGATTTGAAGCGGACTGTCCATGCTCGGCGACCATCTAACTTAACTGAACTTGAATTGTTTGTCCAAAATACCTTTATCCAGGATCCAGGAACTGATTAAAAGCTACAGGAAGCGACTAGAGGCTGTTATCTTTGCAAAAGGAGGATCTACTAAATATTAATGTCACTTTTCTGTTGAGGTGCCCATACTTTTGCACCGGTCAAATTTTGGTTTAATGCATATTGCACATTTTCTGTTAGTACAATAAACCTCATTTCAATCCTGAAATATTACTGTGTCCATCAGTTATTAGATATATCAAACTGAAATGGCTGTTATAAACACCAAAATATTTAGAACTAAAAATGATTAAGATTAATAGGGGTGCCCAAACTTTTTCATAGGACTGTATATATATATATACTGTACATATAACAATTTGTCAAAGTAAATAAATAGCAACCAATTGCATACAAAGAATAAATCTTCAGTCCATATTCTAATAGAAAATATGGTGGGGAGCCAAAAACAAAAATCAAAATATTCCTCCATTGGGAAGGAGTTAAACAATGGGGCAACTGCAAGGAATATTGCACTGTGGGGGAATCTGGAGGTAGACATTAAACTGTGGGGGCAACTGCAGGAGCTTTTTCAACTAGCGGGGTAGCTGGAGGTGGACATAAAACTGAGGGCAACTAGAGTGAGACATTAAACTGTGGGGGTAGCTGGAGGGGTACATTAAACAGGGGGCAACTGCAGGGGGACTTTAAACTGTGGAGGCAGATGGACAGGGACATTAAACTGTGGGAGTAGCTGAAGGGGGATATTATACTGTGGGTGCACTTGGATGGGGACATTAAACTGCAAGGGCACCTGGAGGGGGATATTAAAATTTGAAGGTAGCTGAAGGAGGACATTATATTGCATGGGGCCACCAGGAAGGCGTTATACTGTGTGAGGGCCACTAAGGGCACCAAATTTGTGCAAGTCGGGTATGTCTAAGTGGTGATGATGAGGGGCTCACTTATGAAATCTTTGCACTGGGCACACCAATGTGTTAAAATGGTCCTGACCTTGACTAAGTATCTGCCTTCACTTACCTTAACAACTAAAAGTGAGAAACATTACATTTACACTAAATTAAGAATGCTTCAGTCCTACTGCAAATACTTTATTTTTAACATTGGGGGACAATAGGGAACGGCTTGGGGGGAGTAACAGAGGCTCTGTCGCAACGAAGTCAAACAATAAATACAATAACAAAAACAAAGTGTCAATAATTGTGTCAGTAAAATAGAAAGTGAGAAAGTAACAGGGGGGGGGAGGAGGGTTAAGGAGACACAGTGGTTCTCTCCTTATGGAGTGATGATATCCCCTCAACCCTGTCTAAGCCTCTCACCTCTACCAGGTCAGTTCTCTCTGCGCCAAGCTGATGAGATGCAACACATTGAAACAGCTGTCCTTGGCTGAGAGACTGTACCTGGTAAAATCCCAACATCATTGCAAACAAAGGCCTCTGAGAAGGTCGGCATGATGTTAAAGGGAGCGCCCTCTATTGGTTTGCTTGACTGAGGCTCTGTCTTCCTAATTACATCATGGAAGATAGACTTGCACATTCTCAGTGAGCGCCCTCTATTGGTGTGCATTCTTGAGGCACTGGCTTCCTAATTACATCATGGAAGTCAGATTTGCATATTCTTCCCATAGAACTCAGCAGAGCAATAAAAGTGATTCCGCAACAGCGATGTTGTTGGTTGGCTTAATTGTCTTATTTCAATTCTGAGAGCAAGTTTTCCAGGCTATGGATGTATAAGACCTCCTGAAGCCAAGGCAACAGAGAGGGGGCGTCAGGATTTCTACAATCTAGTGATACTGGACCTCACTGGTACTAATAGGAAGCCTAGTAGCTTACAGGTATACTTCCTAAACTTACAACTTACACGTAAAGAGGGAAAGGATGAGGGGAGAAGGGTCATTGTGCAGAGTAATACCAGTGACCGTATGAATAATGCGACAGACCTCTGACCAAAAGGGGCGCAGGAGTGTACATCCCCATCAGACATGCCAGATACGTTATTTTATGTTGTATTGTGTGATTGTCATGATATCTGAATCCATCTATCTGAATACACATACCTCTGAATCCTAGAATACAGCATTATATTATATTTTCTGAAAGTAAATGACCCTCATTTCCCCTAAGACTATAGCAAATGTATGACTGACTCAATGGCTCATTTCTGTGCTGCTGTAATTGCCTCTAAGGGATGGTTGCACGGTATTAGATGCAGCAATACAGAATTTCATTTTCTTGTTTATTCATTAGTTGAACTGACACAGCCTGTTAATTGTAAGCGGTCATATTGTCTAG
The DNA here is from genome assembly GCF_031893055.1 of Leptodactylus fuscus. Lineage (NCBI taxonomy): Eukaryota > Metazoa > Chordata > Amphibia > Anura > Leptodactylidae > Leptodactylus > Leptodactylus fuscus. Next base: position 158,914,840 of record NC_134268.1, read on the forward strand.
TCATATTATTTCTGGTGACCTCATTTAAACCTAGTAACTGACCAGATGGTTTCAGATGGTCATATACATTAGATAGAAGCGCTATGTTTTGTTGATGTAGCCGTCATATCCGAAATATCCTTTACAGTTTTTCAAACTGGCCAAACAATTAGGATTGGAGCAGATAAAAAAGATAAATCAATCATTGGAAAAAATTCCAAACACTTTTAGGAGTGTGCGAAAAGCCATAAAATATACAGTATATGCTTCATGGAAGAGAGTGGCATATGGCACAGTAATCAGCAATGGCCGCTTCACTATGAGTGTCACTTCCACTTCCTGTGGCCTGAATTTCTGAGATAATACAAGTATTTAGATTCATGTATAAAAGAGCAAACTGGCATTACCCTACTTTTTCCTGAACTAACCCAACAGATATTGGTGGTGTTCAGCGTATGTGAAAAATACTCAGAGTAGGGATATAAACTCTAAAGATGAAATGGATTGTGCAATGTTCACTATCTGCAAACAAACTTCTTCAGTCTAGCAGTCTGGGATACACACTACTAGTCCGACAACCGTTTCATGTCAATACCTGTAACAAAGCATACATTGGATATAAGATGGCTGTTGACCTACTACACTGTTAGATATACCAAAAATGTGGTAAAAATGTTTTTGTTGTTATTCTGATTGGTGGAAACTGGTGTAGTAAATTTAGTATTCCAAAGCATTATTCCCCATCGGCGTTATACTGAAAGGTAACCTAATGGGCTATCTATTTATTCACATTGCCTTCAAACAAGACAAGCGTAACATCTCAAGTATTATGGTGCCCTTTTTTAGAACTAAAAAATATGGAAGATAAAATAATTCAGTACACATGTATACAAACTAAGAAATACACATATTCAAGGACTTACAAGTTTGACAAATGTTCTGTATGAGTCCAAATATTGCACACATATGGTATGGATAATAAGGAACCAGCTTAGCTTCACTGTGATCATTTTATGGTGTTGGCATCTTCTGTTTTTAATGTCTACATATGTCAATGATGATATAAGTGTTGAGTTATATGGTGTGAATTATGAATTGCCTAACCATGTTGTGTTGCTGTGATGCCACATCATCTGACTTCTATAAAGTACAACTACAGCGCAACATCTTCTGTAGATAGGATCCAAGAGTCATAGGTCGTCTAGTTGTAGCCCGAAGCTACCCATACTTATCCATCCATAGCAACAAGATCTATTGTTCATCTCAACTGTGCCCCCTGACAGCAGATGTCAAAAGACTCAATGATACATATGCTGGATTGTCACATTTTCAACTCTTTTGTTCTGCCTGCAGAAAGGCTCTGGCAATGGTTTACCTTCTTCTCCCCAATGAACTAAGTATGCACATTCAGCTCATCAGAGTGTTTATAGGGTGTCATGTAACCGCTATCTTATGTGTTTGGCCAACCTTGGCATCTTTGCATGACTTTTAAACATGATTAGCATGTTTGTAATTACATTTGGATATATATGTATATATCTCGTAACCACGTAAGAAGGATGCAATAAAACGTGCATCATCCCATGCCTGTATTATATTGTACATTGCTGAATAATTTCAGTTATCTCAATAATACAATTCGATAAATATGATTTTGTATTTTTTGTATGAAGTCTCAGTTGTGGTTTAATATATAATATATAGTATAGTTTTATATATATATATATATATATATATATATATATTATATTTCATATACAGTATATACATATATACACAAATTTAATTAGAATGAATGTTTCTAGCATTATGACTAGCATTGTGAATTTATTAAAACACTTAGCTAGAGAGTTATTCAATGGACTTCCCCTCTAAACCAGGTTATCATTTCAGCTTTGCCTCTTGAAGACTATAACATTTCAATTTTAGAGTATTAATAATAAGCCCATCTGCAAAACAAAAAGTCATCATATGAAAGGGTATATTTGTTGTATTTTTTTTTTACGAACCTCAAGTGGTCTGCCTAGAGCGCAACCTGTTTACCGTAAATAATCCACTTCATCCTATCCCTTAAGCTATATTATGTACAGAAACAATGCCTTTTTACGTGAACTTTTCACGTTTCGCTTCTACTCTGTGGAGATTGAAAAACCCAATGCTAACAATAACCTTGAGTTTAGTATTTGCTGAATAAAGGCTAAAATGGAGACACAACAAGTGTATGAACTTTAATATTTTCTAGCAACTAACCTATTGTGTAAATTTCAGCTGATTATATCCTCAGGGAGTGTTACAAATTCTAGGCTTTACAATAACGCTTTGGATTTCAGTATGCTTATTGACATCTAGTGCCCAATATTAAGAATAGGCAGATGATATTACTGATGACGTCAAGGTAATTAATATATAATGAGATATTGTAATAGGGGATTGGAACATAATGTGCAACTCCATTATATGTATAGTTATAGGGGTGATCCCATGGACACTAGTTATAGGGGGGATCCCATGAACACTAGTTATAGGGGGGGATCCCATGAACACTAGTTATAGGGGGTGATCCATTGAACATTAGATATAGGGGGTGATCCCATGAACAATGTACACACAGGAATATGACGCGTTTCGGGCAGTCACTGCCTTTAGCCATAGCAAAGGTGTGCTAGACTCTCCTGCTGTTACTGCTTCATATGATACCGGAACTTCATTGCACCCAGATAATCCTGCTTGGTCATTACAGCTTCAACATCTGGTGTGTTGGATAAGAGAGGAGAAACTCTATGTATTACTGCAATCACAGCAAAAAACTGTCTCAAAAAAAAAAAAAAAGACCCCCTGGTAGACAAGCTAACCCCCGCTTTTATGGAGCAAATGAGCATGGTTTAATGGAAATGAGAACTAAGAAATACTGTAAATCTACAAAAAAAAAACCCACTAGTCAGATTGTTTATTTGTGCCAAGATCCTAAAGAGCTTGAGAATGAGACAGAAGTCTTGTATAATGTATGCTGACAATGAAGCATTTGTCTGTTTGCAGACAAAATACCTATATAATCACTTAGGATCTCACACAATACACCATAAAATTAAGGAGAAACTCCTGACTTACATTTCATCTCACTTCACCAAGTCTTCGGGGTGCACGATCCTTCGCCTTCAGACCCTGAAGGCCAGTTTTAAATGTACCAAAAATCGATTTAATAGAAGACCGTTCAGCCTCCAGACTTGAATAAAATGTAACTTTTAATTCATCTTGTTAAAATCACAAACAAGTACAAGATAGTACAAAAAGTGGAAAAGTAGGAAAATACAAAAGTGTTTTAAAACCGCTAACGCGTTTCAGGACTCCCATGTCCCTCAATTATAGCTATCCTGATATGCCTCAGTCTAACTGGAGAGGGCTGGGTATATATACCCTTACTACCCTTTCTACCTCATGTGTTCATCATTAATTAGCCAAATTAACCACTCCTTTATATTCTAACTGAATAGATTTCACTACATAAAAAAAATATCTTTTGTTGTAATTTTATGTATATTATGGCCAGCATCTAAGTGTCCCCTGTTCACTATAAGTCATCTACTGACAGTTCCGAAATCAAGACTTCATAGCATAACATAACCTACCCATGTCAATGGTTTGTATAATGATCTATATCATTGTGTAATATTAGATTATATTATTCAAAATACTGTGCTTTTGTATAAAAGCTCAAAAGAAACAACATATCAAAGTTATAATCCATTATATTCATAAACCTGGCACTCATTGAGGCAACAAGTGGTACCAGTGTGTCTATGCTATATCTAATATAACATCTATGGAAACTAGAGTAGCGAAACATTCCATTGTTAGCACCAGTAAGAAGCAGAGTATACAGTATTTACGTAATGGCATGGCCATAGAGTATGGCTCTTACATGCCCCACAGTCCCTTCTATCACCTGATCTGGATTGAGGAGGCTGGGCGAAGGTGTGAACTTAGCCTGATATATTTTCTTTTACATTATTGTATTTTGATTTTGTATTATTTACATCGTATTATTTTCTGATTTTTTGTACATTTGTCTGTTTCATAGCATAAGGAGCAATAGGTAGAAGTGCCTTGAGTTGTGTTTATTTAAGTAACAGTTACAGAGCATTCAGAACTTCCTTATTCTGGAAAGTTTTCCTCTCTGGTCTATGAAAATCATGATGACAGCCAAATTGATTTTCTGTGCCAGCTTCTTGACTGTCTGCTGGAGAAGGCTTACCTTGTTTGAACATATGTTGTAATTAATTTACAACGTGTCTGTCAAAATGAGTAATTCTGGAGGTCAGTGGCAGAATTTAATAGCTATCCTAATACAAACATGTAGTGATTAGAGATGAGCGAACAGTGTTCTATCGAACACATGTTCGATCGGATATCAGGGTGTTCGCCATGTTCGAATCGAATCGAACACCACGTGGTAAAGTGCGCCAAAATTCGATTCCCCTCCCACCTTCCCTGGCGCCTTTTTTGCACCAATAACAGCGCAGGGGAGGTGGGACAGGAACTACGACACTGGGGGCATTGAAAAAAATTGGAAAAAGTCATTGGCTGCCGAAATCAGGTGACCTCCATTTTAGACGAATAGTGGATTTCAAATCCGGGTCATATGAGAATGTGAACTTTGTGACTATGAGACAGGGATAGCTGTACAGGCAGGGATAGCTAGGGATAACCTTTATTTAGGGGGGAATGTTATTAAAAATAACTTTTTGGGGCTCTATCGGGTGTGTAATTGTGATTTTTGTGAGATAAACTTTTTCCCATAGGGATGCATTGGCCAGCGCTGATTGGCCGAATTCCGTACTCTGGCCAATCAGTGCTGGCCAATGCATTCTATTAGCTTGATGAAGCAGAGTGTGCACAAGGGTTCAAGCGCACCCTCGGCTCTGATGTAGCAGAGCCGAGGCTGCACAAGGGTTCAAGCGCACCCTCGGCTCTGATGTAGGAGAGCCGAGGGTGCACTTGAACCCTTGTGCACCCTCAGCTCTGCTACATCAGAGCCGAGGGTGCGCTTGAACCCTTGTGCACACTCTGCTTCATCAAGCTAATAGAATGCATTGGCCAGCGCTGATTGGCCAATGTATTCTATTAGCCTGATGAAGTAGAGCTGAATGTGTGTGCTAAGCACACACATTCAGCTCTACTTCATCGGGCTAATAGAATGCATTGGCCAGCGCTGATTGGCCAGAGTACGGAACTCGACCAATCAGCGCTGGCTCTGCTGGAGGAGGCGGAGTCTAAGATCGCTCCACACCAGTCTCCATTCAGGTCCGACCTTAGACTCCGCCTCCTCCGGCAGAGCCAGCGCTGATTGGCAAAAAGGCTGGCCAATGCATTCCTATGCGAATGCAGAGACTTAGCAGTGCTGAGTCAGTTTTGCTCAACTACACATCTGATGCACACTCGGCACTGCTACATCAGATGTAGCAATCTGATGTAGCAGAGCCGAGGGTGCACTAGAACCCCTGTGCAAACTCAGTTCACGCTAATAGAATGCATTGGCCAGCGCTGATTGGCCAATGCATTCTATTAGCCCGATGAAGTAGAGCTGAATGTGTGTGCTAAGCACACACATTCAGCACTGCTTCATCACGCCAATACAATGCATTAGCCAGTGCTGATTGGCCAGAGTACGGAATTCGGCCAATCAGCGCTGGCTCTGCTGGAGGAGGCGGAGTCTAAGGTCGGACCTGAATGGAGACTGGTGTGGAGCGATCTTAGACTCCGCCTCCTCCAGCAGAGCCAGCGCTGATTGGTCGAGTTCCGTACTCTGGCCAATCAGCGCTGGCCAATGCATTCTATTAGCCCGATGAAGTAGAGCTGAATGTGTGTGCTTAGCACACACATTCAGCTCTACTTCATCAGGCTAATAGAATACATTGGCCAATCAGCGCTGGCCAATGCATTCTATTAGCTTGATGAAGCAGAGTGTGCACAAGGGTTCAAGCGCACCCTCGGCTCTGATGTAGCAGAGCTGAGGGTGCACAAGGGTTCAAGTGCACCCTCGGCTCTCCTACATCAGAGCCGAGGGTGCGCTTGAACCCTTGTGCAGCCTCGGCTCTGCTACATCAGAGCCGAGGGTGCGCTTGAACCCTTGTGCACACTCTGCTTCATCAAGCTAATAGAATGCATTGGCCAGCACTGATTGGCCAGAGTACGGAATTCGGCCAATCAGCGCTGGCCAATGCATTCTATTAGCCCGATGAAGTAGAGCTGAATGTGTGTGCTAAGCACACACATTCAGCACTGCTTCATCACGCCAATACAATGCATTAGCCAGTGCTGATTGGCCAGAGTACGGAATTCGGCCAATCAGCGCTGGCTCTGCTGGAGGAGGCGGAGTCTAAGATCGCTCCACACCAGTCTCTATTCAGGTCCGACCTTAGACTCCGCCTCCTCCAGCAGAGCCAGCGCTGATTGGCCGAATTCCGTACTCTGGCCAATCAGCACTGGCTAATGCATTGTATTGGCTTGATGAAGCAGTGCTGAATGTGTGTGCTTAGCACACACATTCAGCTCTACTTCATCGGGCTAATAGAATGCATTGGCCAGCGCTGATTGGCCAGAGTACGGAATTCGGCCAATCAGCGCTGGCTCTGCTGGAGGAGGCGGAGTCTAAGATCGCTCCACACCAGTCTCCATTCAGGTCCGACCTTAGACTCCGCCTCCTCCAGCAGAGCCAGCGCTGATTGGCCGAATTCCGTACTCTGGCCAATCAGCACTGGCTAATGCATTGTATTGGCTTGATGAAGCAGTGCTGAATGTGTGTGCTTAGCACACACATTCAGCTCTACTTCATCGGGCTAATAGAATGCATTGGCCAATCAGCGCTGGCCAATGCATTCTATTAGCGTGAACTGAGTTTGCACAGGGGTTCTAGTGCACCCTCGGCTCTGCTACATCAGATTGCTACATCTGATGTAGCAGTGCCGAGTGTGCATCAGATGTGTAGTTGAGCAAAACTGACTCAGCACTGCTAAGTCTGCATTCGCATAGGAATGCATTGGCCAGCCTTCGGCCAATCAGCGCTGGCTCTGCCGGAGGAGGCGGAGTCTAAGGTCGGACCTGAATGGAGACTGGTGTGGAGCGATCTTAGACTCCGCCTCCTCCAGCAGAGCCAGCGCTGATTGGTCGAGTTCCGTACTCTGGCCAATCAGCACTGGCCAATGCATTTCTATGGGGAAAAGTTAGCTTGCGAAAATCGCAAACTGACAGGGATTTCCATGAAATAAAGTGACTTTTATGCCCCCAGACATGCTTCCCCTGCTGTCCCAGTGTCATTCCAGGGTGTTGGTATCATTTCCTGGGGTGTCATAGTGGACTTGGTGACCCTCCAGACACGAATTTGGGTTTCCCCCTTAACGAGTTTATGTTCCCCATAGACTATAATGGGGTTCGAAACCCATTCGAACACTCGAACAGTGAGCGGCTGTTCGAATCGAATTTCGAACCTCGAACATTTTAGTGTTCGCTCATCTCTAGTAGTGATATCAAGTCAGCCACCACAGCTTGATTGAATATGAGTGTACTTTAAGTCATCTGCTTCAAGATGTTGTCAAGACGTACACATTCAGTACTATGAAAAAGTTTGGGCACCCCTATTAATCTTAATCATTTTTTGTTCTAAATATTTTGGTGTTTGCAACAGCCATTTCAGTTTGATATATCTAATAACTGATGGACACAGTAATATTTCAGGATTGAAATGAGGTTTATTGTACTAACAGAAAATGTGCAATATGCATTAAACCAAAATTTGACCGGTGCAAAAGTATGGGCACCCTTATCATTTTATTGATTTGAATTCCCCTAACTACTTTTTACTGACTTACTGAAGCACAAAATTGGTTTTGTAACCTCACTGAGCTTTGAACTTCATAGCCAGATGTATCCAATCATAAGAAAAGGTATTTAAGGTGGCCAATTGCAAGTTGATCTCCTATTTGAATCTCCTCTGAAGAGTGGCATCATGGGCTACTCAAAACAACTCTCAAATGATCTGAAAACAAAGATTGTTCAACATAGTTGTTCAGGGGAAGGATACAAAAAGTTGTCTCAGAGATTTAACCTGTCAGTTTCCACTGTGAGGAACATAGTAAGGAAATGGAAGACCACAGGGACAGTTCTTGTTAAGCCCAGAAGTGGCAGGCCAAGAAAAATATCAGAAAGGCAGAGAAGAAGAATGGTGAGAACAGTCAAGGACAATCCACAGATGACCTCCAAAGAGCTGTAGCATCATCTTGCTGCAGATGGTGTCACTGTGCATCGGTCAACTATACAGCGCACTTTGCACAAATAGAAGCTGTATGGGAGAGTGATGAGAAAGAAGCCGTTTCTGCACGTACGCCACAAATAGAGTTGCCTGAGGTATGAAAAAGCACATTTGGACAAGGCAGCTTCATTTTGGAAACAAAAATTGAGTTGTTTGGTTATAAAAAAAAGGCGTTATGCATGGCGTCCAAAAAGAAACAGCATTCCAAGAAAAACACATGCTACCCACTGTAAAATTTGGTGGAGGTTCCATCATGCTTTGGGGCTGTGTGGCCAATGCCGGCATCGGGAATCTTGTTAAAGTTGAGGGTCGCATGGATTCCACTCAGTATCAGCAGATTCTTGAGAATAATGTTCAAGAATCAGTGACGAAGTTGAAGTTACGCCGGGGATGGATATTTCAGCAAGACAATGATCCAAAACACCGCTCCAAATCCTCAGGCATTCATGCAGAGGAACAATTACAATGTTCTGGAATGGCCATCCCAGTCCCCAGACCTGAATATCATTGAACATCTGTGGGATGATTTGAAGCGGGCTGTCCATGCTCGGCGACCATCTAACTTAACTGAACTTGAATTGTTTGTCCAAAATACCTTTATCCAGGATCCAGGAACTGATTAAAAGCTACAGGAAGCGACTAGAGGCTGTTATCTTTGCAAAAGGAGGATCTACTAAATATTAATGTCACTTTTCTGTTGAGGTGCCCATACTTTTGCACCGGTCAAATTTTGGTTTAATGCATATTGCACATTTTCTGTTAGTACAATAAACCTCATTTCAATCCTGAAATATTACTGTGTCCATCAGTTATTAGATATATCAAACTGAAATGGCTGTTATAAACACCAAAATATTTAGAACTAAATATGATTAAGATTAATAGGGGTGCCCAAACTTTTTCATAGGACTGTAGATGGCCCAGTGTTGGTCCCAAAAGATAATTCCATTTGAAAAGGGCCCATCATTCCGACATGAAAAATGAATGGTGTTTTAAATGCAGTAAGAGGCTATCCAAGTTCTTGTTTGTTGAACATTGAAATATAGATTTATAATATTTCAGAAAATGTCTTCTTTTATACTTTTTCACAGCAATATATTATACACTGCTCAAAAAAAATAAATAAAAGGGAACATTCAAATAACACATCCTAGATCTGAATAAATGAAATATTCTCATTGAATACTTTGTTCTGTACAAAGTTGAATGTGATGACAACAAAACCACACAAAATCATCAATGGAAATCAAATTTATTAACCATTCGAGGTTTGTATTTGGAGTCAGCCCCAAAATTAAAGTGGAAAAACACACTACAGGCTGATCCAACTTTGATGTAATGTCCTTAAATCATTTCAAAATGAGGCTCAGTAGTGTGTGTGGCCTCCACGTGCCTATATGACCTCCCTACAATGCCTGGACATGATCCTGATGAGGTTGCGGATGGTCTCCTGAGGGATCTCCACCCAGACCTGGGCTAGAGCATCTGCCAACTCATGGACAGTCTGTGGTGCAACGTGACGTTGGTGTATGGAGCGAGACATGATGTCCCAGATGTGCTCAATCAGATTCAGGTCTGGGGAACGGGCGGGCCAGTCCATAGCTTCAATGCCTTCATCTTGCAGGAACTGCTGACACGCTCCAGCCACATGAAGTCTGGCATTGTCCTGTATTAGGAGGAATCCAGGGCCAACCGCACCAACATATGGTCTTACAAGGGATCTAAGTATCTCATCTCGGCACCTAATGGCAGTCAGGCTACCTCTCGCGAGCACATGGAGGGCTGTGCGGCCGTCCAAAGAAATTCCATCCCACACCATTACTGACCCATTGCCAAACCGGTCATGCTGAAGGATGTTTCAGGCAGCAGATCACTCTCCACAGTAAAAATAGACTTTTTTTCCTTGTTAATGAATAAAAAAACAACACAAAATTGATATCTTCACATCTCTAATAACCCCTAAAATAAAATTAACACATAATTTATTCTACATAACAAATAACATAATCTTTAAAATTCAGATGCCAGCAATAATGTTTTCTCACCACTGATCAAAAATTGTTATGTACTCACAAAATTCAAGGTCGTAGGACTGCAATGAAATAAGATACACAAAGTTATAAAAGCTGGAATGCTGGCAGGGATAAAAATGTTATTGTTGTATAGCTAAAATGTCTTAGAATGCTAAAGGGTTAAAATGTACATAAGGCACCAGAGATATGTGCCAGCATTATTTATTTGCCATAAATTCAAAATCTCCCCCCCCCACCACCACCACCAAAAAAAGTGACGTTTTTTGAAAGGGTTTTTGCAATTTTAACGTGACTGAGGTTAAGGGACAAACAATTCCCCTTCTTTAAGATTTGGGACGTGTTCAAAGAAATTTTATTATGTTTTTGTTATTATTATAGGAAGATGGGAAGTTGGGAAGTACAGTTAGGGCCAGAAATATTTGGACAGTGACACAAGTTTTGTTATTTTAGCTGTTTACTAAAACATGTTCAGAAATACAATTATATATATAATATAGGCTGAAAGTGCACACTCCCAGCTGCAATATGAGAGTTTCCACATCCAAATCGGAGAAAGGGTTTAGGAATCATAGCTCTGTAATGCATAGCCTCCTCTTTTTCAAGGGACCAAAAGTAATTGGACAATGGACTCTAAGGGCTGCAATTAACTCTGAAGGCGTCTCCCTCGTAAACCTGTAATCAATGAAGTAGTTAAAAGGTCTGGGGTTGATTCCAGGTGTGTGGTTTTGCATTTGGAAGCTGTTGCTGTGACCAGACAACATGCGGTAAAAGGACCTCTCAATTGAGGTGAAGCAGAACATCCTGAGGCTGAAAAAAAAGAAAAAATCCATCAGAGAGATAGCAGACATGCTTGGAGTAGCAAAATCAACAGTCGGGTACATTCTAAGAAAAAAGGAATTGACTGGTGAGCTTGGGAACTCAAAAAGGCCTGGGCGTCCACGGATGACAACAGTGGTGGATGATCGCCGCATACTTTCTTTGGTCAAGAAGAACCCGTTCACAACATCAACTGAAGTCCAGAACACTCTCAGTGAAGTAGGTGTATCTGTCTCTAAGTCAACAGTAAAGAGAAGACTCCATGAAAGTAAATACAAAGGGTTCACATCTAGATGCAAACCATTCATCAATTCCAAAAATAGACAGGCCAGAGTTAAATTTGCTGAAAAACACCTCAAGAAGCCAGCTCAGTTCTGGAAAAGTATTCTATGGACAGATGAGACAAAGATCAACCTGTACCAGAATGATGGGAAGAAAAAAGTTTGGAGAAGAAAGGGAACGGCACATGATCCAAGGCACACCACATCCTCTGTAAAACATGGTGGAGGCAACGTGATGGCATGGGCATGCATGGCTTTCAATGGCACTGGGTCACTTGTGTTTATTGATGACATAACAGCAGACAAGAGTAGCCGGATGAATTCTGAAGTGTACCGGGATATACTTTCAGCCCAGATTCAGCCAAATGCTGCCAAGTTGATCGGACGGCGCTTCATAGTACAGATGGACAATGACCCCAAGCATACAGCCAAAGCTACCCAGGAGTTCATGAGTGCAAAAAAGTGGAACATTCTGCAATGGCCAAGTCAATCACCAGATCTTAACCCAATTGAGCATGCATTTCACTTGCTCAAATCCAGACTTAAGGCGGAAAGACCCACAAACAAGCAAGACCTGAAGGCTGCGGCTGTAAAGGCCTGGCAAAGCATTAAGAAGGAGGAAGCGTTTGGTGATGTCCATGGGTTCCAGACTTAAGGCAGTGATGCCTCCAAAGGATTCGCAACAAAATATTGAAAATAAAAATATTTTGTTTGGGTTATGTTTATTTGTCCAATTACTTTTGAGCTCCTAAAATGTGGAGTGTTTGTAAAGAAATGTGTACAATTCCTACATTTTCTATCAGATATTTATGTTCAACCCTTCAAATTAAACGTTACAATCTGCACTTGAATTCTGTTGTAGAGGGGGCGTGGCCTAGGACATGGCGCTGTGAAGACGCGGTCTCTCTGAGCTCCCGGACCCCGTCGGCAACTCACCTCTTCTCTCCGGTCCCAACGTTCTCCTGTCTCCAGCCACGCGATGGTCCGACGGGTGGGCCGAAAATCCTCCACTCCGGCCCGCATGGATCCCCCGATAGCGAGGTTTCTCCTCGCTGCAGCCTCTTCCAGCTCTCCGGCGGGGACTTCCAAAATGGCGCTGGCGCGCGCCTCCTGCCTGCAGCCTGAAGCTCCGGCTCCCTCCTCGCTCCGTCCGTCTGGGTCGGCTCCAGCTACGGACCTGTCCGGCTCCTCTCCTGCCTCCGCTCTGCTCTCCCCTGGCATGGGGACTCCTGGGGCTGCTACTGACAAGGTATGCCTTGCATCTGGGACTGTCTCCTCTGACCGCATGGCGGCCCCCCTCCCCCACTCACTCTCCACTGTGCCTGGCCCTGGCTGTCCCTGGACGCTCCCTGCTGCCCCTGTGCCCCAGTGTGGTGGAATGCCCCAGGAACATGGCTCCCCTCTCCCCCTGGACACTGTTGGTCTGCCTCCTCTCCTGGCCCCCTCCACAGCTCTGGTCCCTGGCCCTGATGATCCCCTGGCTCCGGTGGCCCAGGTTCTGACCCTCCAGGCCTCCTCCACTCTGCCTGCGGTTCTCCCCCCTGGGACCCCCCCTGGGTCAGTTTCTCTAACTCTGCATTCCTCCCTCTCCACCTGGGATGACCCCCAAAGGCCTCAGCGACCCCCGGATTGTGATTTGGATTTTTCTTCTACTCCGGCGGCCCCTCGGGCCCCCGTGGACTCTGATTCCTCTGGTTCTTCCTCACATGCCTCCCTGTCTCAGGGGAGACCTAAACGCCCTAAGTTATCGGATATCTTGGAATTGCTCCGTGCTATGCCCACTAAACAAGACATAGAGGCTATGGTGCGCAGAGTGGAGGAGAAACAAGACAAGATTCTGACAGGGTTCAAGGCGGACCTTCACTCCCTTTCGTCTTCTGTTACATCTCAACAGCAACGCACGGATTCTATCGATCAACGACTCCTTGCAGTGGAGGACTCTTTATCTACTCAACGCACGTTTAATCGCCATCTCATCCTACAAGTAGACGATCAGGAGAATCGGGGTCGCCGGAACAATATTAAACTGAGGGGCATCCCTGATGCTGTTGCCACCAAAGAGCTCCGCTCTATTGCAGTTTCGGTTTTCAACACCGTTCTGTCCCGACCGATGGATACTGAGATCAATATCGATAGGATCCACCGTGTGCTCGGACCTAAAAGAACCTCCTCCTCCGATCCTAGGGATGTCCTATGCCGGGTGCATTTTTACAAAGAGAAAGAGGACATTCTTCAGGCGGCCTGGCGCCATGGACCGGTTCCGTTCCTAGATGGCTCTATTACCCTTCTCCCTGATGTTTCCCGCCGCACTCTGGCGATGCGACGTCTTCTGAAGCCTACTCTCCGCAAAATCCTGGACTCTGGAGCTACTTATCGCTGGGGTCACCCCTTTCATCTCCTGATCCGCCGAAATGGCGCCAACTTCGCTTTACATTCCCCTGACCAGGTGGAGGATCTCGCCCATCTTCTTGACATCTCTGACTTAACTTTGCCGGACTGGCTGGAGTTCCCACTCCCGTCCCCTCTATCTGCTGCTGGCCCTTCCTCACCCCCACTGCCTCGACAGGGACGCCGTGGGATGGACCCCTTGGGGGCCCCTCTGGAGAACGTTTCATCTGGGCCGATAGTCTAGACTGTGCTGGGCCCTCCGAGGCCACTTGACTTTCGTTGTTTTATGCTCTTTTGTATTTCATCGTTATTGTATCTTTGTCTCCCCCGCGATTTGTTCCTCATGCTAAGTTTTGTGCCCTGGGGGTGCATGGGGTGGATTCTTGTCCCCCCCCTCCCCCCTGTGTGTTCGCGGCGTTGCCCGCCCTCTTTCCTGCCCCCCGGCCTGCCAGGGTTGCTCCGTGTGTGCTCTCCCTGCGTTGTTGTCTCTACATTTTGAGGCTTCGCCGTACGGTGGCCTGCTTGGGAGTGCTCCTTTTGTTTGCCTCTTCCACGGGGCGCCCGGGTTGGCCGGGGTATGGGCTGTTTGCTTCTCTATAAATTGTGGCTGGCCCCCTCAGCTGGCTTTCAATTGCGACCCCCTTTTCTTTTTTCATTATTGCTGTGTTGCCGGTGTGGGAACGGGTAGCTCTGAGTTCTGAACTACCTCTCCCCCACTCAGTTAGTTCTGGCGGCTCTCTGGGTGCATTCTGCGGCGTGCCCCTGAGACCTGCTCTAGTGGGTTTTCTCCCACTGATTGGTGTTTGCCCGAGCTTGGGCTAGCTAAGCTCGGTTCTAGCAGGTGTTTGCTTTTTGTCCTCTTGTTTTTGTTTGTTTGTCTACTTTTTTCCCTCTCGTCTCTTTTCGCTGCCCCTCCCTTTTCCCCCTCCCCCCGCCCATTCCTTCCACTTCTCTTCCCTGATCCCCTCCCTCCCCCTCCCTCATCTGTTTTCCCCCTCGCCTTCCCTCCTCTCCCTTCCCCCTGGGGGTGGTCCCGGGCCCCCTGCCATGGATTCTTTGACCTTTTCCTCCATTAATGTGAATGGGCTTAATACTCCTGAAAAGAGGTCCTCCCTCTTGCGATTGCTCCTGTTTTGGGCTCTCCATCCTTCCCTCCGGGGTTTTCTCCAGGCCCTTTCCGCTCGTGGTTGAGGGCTGGTGTGCAGAGGGTCTTCCATTTCCGAGCCAATGGTCAGTGGCGCCCCCTTAGCGACATTCAATTAGACATGGCTCTCCCTGCTTTGGGGCCCTGGAGAGGGCTGCAGCTCACTCATTTTCTCTCCTCCTTCGCTGACCCGACCTCCTTTGATAGATCTCTTACGAGCTTTGAGAAAGCCTGTGTTGGCACTGGCCTTCAACGCCACTCCCTGTCAGAGTTTTATGCCCTTTTGGTCTCCCCTCCTCCGGACCACAGACCCTCTTTTCTCTCCAAGTGGGAGGCTGACCTTAACCTCTCCTTTTCGGACGCGGACTGCTCTAGAATTTTGGTGCTTGCTCACAAGAGCTCATTGGCCTGTAAATACCAAGAGGCGGGCTACAAGATTCTTACTAGGTGGTACCATGTC
Organism: Leptodactylus fuscus; assembly: GCF_031893055.1. NCBI lineage: Eukaryota > Metazoa > Chordata > Amphibia > Anura > Leptodactylidae > Leptodactylus > Leptodactylus fuscus. The sequence goes on from NC_134268.1 coordinate 158,930,246, forward strand.
CCTTCCCTTCTACATAAATTTTTCTCGTCTGCCTCTCCTCTTTGCTGGCGATGTGGTTCGGAGGAGGGGACACTTCTCCATGTTTTTTGGAGCTGCCCAGTTCTGAGAGAGTTCTGGGATGGTGTTCATCGTTTAACGTCCCAAATTTTTCAGACTGATCTGCCGAATTCCCCGGCCTGCTTCCTCCTTCATCTGTCTGGGGTCTCCCGCAAGGCCTACCGGAAGTCTGCAGTGCGACACCTGATTAACGCAGCTAGGGCCTGTGTCCCGGCCTTGTGGAAATCCCCTAATCCCCCGTCTCTTTGCCACTGGGTTCGCAAGGTGGAGGACCTCCAAGCTATGGAGGATCTCACGGCGTCCTTACGAGATGCCTATGATGTCTTCCTTGGGGCCTGGACCCCTTGGATCCTCTTCCAGGGCTCTGACCAATACAGGTCCATTGTGGGCTGTGGGTGAGGTCTTGGAGTGGGTGTGTCCCGGGACTCCCCCCCCCTCCCCCCTTTTCTCCTTTTTCTCTATTCCTTTCTCCTCCCTGTTGGCTTCCCCCCGTTTCTCTTTCCCCTCCCCCCCCTCCCTAGCTTACCTCTTGTCCCCCCCCCCCAGATGGTTTTCTCCTGTTTCATTCTGTTCCCCCTTCGTCCTCTTTCATTTTATGTAGTGACACAGTGTCGGCTGCTCCTCCCCCGTATTGTTGGTTGTGGTGAGGTTCGGCCTTTGAATTTGTCGGGCGACCCTCGTTATGGTTGGGTCCCCCGTGTTTTGTTATGTGATTGTTTTTGATTCATATATCTTTTATTTTCTCTCCTCTGTGACCTTGTTTTTATAAATAAAGAATTTATAAAAAAAGAATTCTGTTGTAGAGGTTTCATTTCAAAACCAATGTGGTGGCATGCAGAGCCCAACTCGCGAAAATTGTGTCACTGTCCAAATATTTCTGGCCCTAACTGTATATGATTGGGTGTGAAATTTTAATGTATCTTGTTTGCTTCTTTTGTTTAAATTTTTGTATCTGAATTGTGAATGAAAATGAAAAAGGTGAAATAATGATGGTTAGAAAAACTTCAATCCAGCATCTACCAGCGAGGGTCAGAGGCTTAGAAAGAGTGACATTGAGGGCACACAGGAGGTGAGTTCATACCAGAGCAGACAAGAACTTGGTGCTTAGTCATGATAGAGAATCAGCATCCCTTAAAGGGGTATTCCCAGCTCGCATACTCAGCAGTCTTTACTGCTATAAAATCTTCTTTCTTCCTGGTTTCTTGCATCATTTGGTGGGCGGGGTTGCACATGCAACCTGCTGTTTAGCTCCGCCCCCAAATTAATGTGTAGCTCCGCCCACCCATATTGGACTATGAAGTACAGGCAGCAGCAACTCCATTCTGTGTTACATACAGAGACTGCCTATCTCTGCCATAATGAACACAATTGAATTAGCTAGCCTGATAACTGGGAGAACAGAAGAAACGAAAGCAGCTCCTCTCCCCTATCTGCTAACAGGAAGCTAGGTCACGTGGTGTAGACACAGGAATAGCTAGATACACAGGCTCACTCCCTGCACTTAGCCCCTTCCCCCCCCCCCCCATCCCCGAGAGCAGCAGATACATCACTTGACTCATGAGCAGCTAAGTCACGGCTGTGGCCACAAAGAATTGAATAAAGTAAGATAGTGGACAAACAAAGCAGTTTTGCTGAAGCAGTGTATTTAGGAAAAGTCTTACATCCACATTAACAAGCAGTATAGATAGGATCCTTGTGATGGGACAACCCCTTTAAGATAATGAAAAGTTCTTATAATGAAAAGTTATACAATATACTTTCTATATAAATGCCACATGGGTACCTAGATCTCTGTTTGCTGGCATTCACTCTGCTTACTACTGCTTTTTTTTGGCTGCTATCTGAGTTTATTCACTTCATTGTTTACACAGCATTTCCATAACCACAGACCTGGGGATGATCTTATCTCTCCGCCCAGGGACAAGTGATGTAGCTCCCTGCTCTCAGGTGGGGTGGGGGAGCTGAATGCTCAGGAGCTTGTATTTCTGAGCTGTTTATCTCCGGCTCTTCCAGTTATCAGTCTGCTAATTGAATTTTGCTGATAAGGGCTGAGACATGGAGCCTGTTACCTCTGTATGTAAACACAGACCTAAAACTGAGTTTATTGCATACATAGTTACATAGTAGATGAGGTTGGATAAAGACATGAGTCCATCAAGTCCAACCTATAACCCTACAATCCCCTACAGTGTTGATCCAGGGGAAGGCAAAAAAACTCCATGAGGCTCATGCCAATTGCCCTATTTCAGAGGAAAAAATTCCTTCCCGACTCCAAATCTGGCAGTCAGTATAAAACCCTGGATCAACGTGTCCTTAAAATCTAGAGACCATAACCCATTATATTTTTCTCTTCAAGAAAGGCATCCAGGCCCACTTTGAACTTGTTCAGTGAATCCGCCATCACCACTTCCTGGGGCAGAGAGTTCCAGAGCCTCGTTGTTCTTACAGTGAAGAATCCCGTTCTATGTTTCTGGTGAAACCTTCTCTCCTCCAGACGTAGAGGATGTCCTCTTGTCACTGTCACTGGCCTAGGAGTAAAAATATCCTTAGAAAGTTCTTTGTATTGTCCCTTCATGTATTTGTACATTGTTATTAGATCTCCCCGTAGACGTATTTTCTCTAAACTGAATAACCCCAAGTTTGTTAATCTATCGTTGTACTCCAGTCCACCCATTCCCCTAATCATTTTGGTTGCCCGTCTTTGCACTCTTTCAAGTTCACTTATGTCTTTCTTGTATATCGGGGCCCAAAATTGCGCACAATATTCTAAGTGTGGCCGTACCAGTGATTTGTATAGAGGCATAACTATGTCCTTGTCATGAGAATCTAGACCTCTTTTGATGCATCCCATAACTTTATTTGCCTTGGCAGCAGCTGCCTGGCACTGGTCAATAAAGGTAAGCTTGCTGTCCACCAAAATCCCTAAGTCTTTTTCATTGACAGTCTTACCCAGTAATTTACTATTTAGTACATAGTCATACATTTTATTACATCGCCCAAAGTGCATTACTTTACATTTGTCAACATTAAACTTCATTTGCCAAGTCTCCGCCCATTCTTCCAGTTTCCTTAGATCCCCTTGTAATATTCTACTATCCTCCCCATTATTGATTACCCTACAAAGTTTAGTATCATCTGCAAATATAGACACCCTGCTTTGTAAACCCTCTACCAGGTCATTAATAAAGATATTAAACAAGAGAGGACCTAATACTGACCCTTGTGGCACCCCACTGGTGACTGTGGCCCAGTCTGAATATTTACCATTAACAAGTACCCTCTGTTTCCTATCAGTGAGCCAGTTGCTAACCCAAATGCATATGTTTTCCCCCAGTCCCAACATTCTCATTTTGCATACCAACCGTTTATGTGGAACAGTATCAAAAGCCTTTGAAAAGTCCAGGTACACCACATCTACTGCATTACCCATGTCCAGTCTTGAACTGACCTCCTCATAGAAGCTGATCAGATTAGTCTGACAGGACCAATTCCTCATAAACCCATGCTGATTTGGTGTTATAAGATTATTTACATTGAGATACTCCAGGATAACATCTCTTAGAAAGCCCTCAAATATCTTTCCCACCACAGAAGTTAAACTTACTGGCCTATAGTTTCCAGGTTCCCTTTTACACCCCTTTTTGAAAATTGGCACCACATTTGCTATTCGCCAATCCTGTGGAACAGACCCAGTCATTACTGAATCCTTAAATATTAGATACAAGGGTCTATCTATGACCATGCTTAATTCCCTCAGAACTCGGGGGTGTATACCATCTGGACCGGGCGATTTCTCTATTTTAGTGTTTTGCAGGCGGCGCTGCACTTCTTCCTGGGTTAAGCAGGTGACATTTAATTGAGAGTTTACATTACCCCTAATCATATTGCTAGCCAATGGATTTTCTTGTGTAAACACTGTAGAGAAGAAGGCATTTAATACTTGTGCTTTTTCCTCATCCTCCTCCACCATTACACCCAGATTATTTTTGAGAGTGCCCACATTGTCAGTTTTTATTCTCTTATTATTTATGTAATTGAAGAATAATTTTGGATTACTTTTACTTTCCTTGGCAATTTTTCTCTCAGCCTCAATCTTCGCCTCCTTTATTTGTTTTTTGCACAATTTATTTTTCTCCTTATAGTTTTTTAATGCTGTGTCGCTACTTTCTTGTTTTAGTACTTTAAATGCTTCCTTTTTACCCCTCATTGCATTCTGTACTGTTTTAGTTAGCCATATTGGTTTTCTATGATTTCTGGCCCGCTTATTCCCATAGGGTATGTGTTTTCTAGTGCTCTTATTTAGTATATTTTTGAAGATGTCCCATTTAGTTTGTGTTCCCGTCACGTTGAGGACATTGTCCCAGTTTATGCTGCTAAGCTCCTCTCTCAGCTGGTTAAAATTTGCCTTCCTGAAGTTTAGTGTTTTTGTACCCCCTCTAATGAACGTCTTCTTAATGTGTACAAGAAAACTTATTATGTTATGGTCACTATTACCCAGATGTCCCCCAACCTCCACTTTTGATAATGTGTCAGGTTCATTTGTTAAAATTAGGTCTAAAAGTGCCTCGCCTCTTGTTGGGTCCTGCACTAGTTGCGATAGGTAATTGTCTTTTATTACTGACAAGAACCTGTTCCCTTTGTTGGATCCGCAGGTTTCTGCCTCCCAGTTGATATCAGGGTAGTTGAAATCCCCCATAATAATGACTTTATTATGCTTTGCGGCCTCATCTATTTGTTTTATTAGTATATTTTCAGCTTCTTCCGTTATATTTGGAGATTTATAACAAACCCCTATCAGTATTTTATTATTATTTGTTCCTCCCGTAATCTCCACCCATAAGGACTCCACATAATCATTTTCCTCCCAGATGTCCTCATGCAGGACTGGCTTAAGGCCGGTTTTTACGTATAAGCAAACCCCTCCCCCTTTCTTATTTGTACGCTCCTTTCTAAACATACTGTACCAGGGGCGTAACTACCGTGGTAGCAGCAGTAGCAGCTGCCACAGGGCCCGGGCCATTAGGAGGCCCGGTGACAGCCACTACCGCTGCGGTTTTTTTCAATAGGCAGTTACGGGCCCTATTCACTTGCCGATCCTGGCTGGGCCGGGATCGGCAAGTGACACCGCGGGCCCCACAGAGGCTATCATTATACTCGGGGGTCTTTGCAGACCCCCGAGTATAATGACCGGCGGATCGGGAGAGGTAATAAACATAAAACACTGTTACTTACCTCTCCGCGATCCTGCCAGGCCTCCGTCCTACTGATGTCTGACGTCTCTGACGTCACATGAACCCGGCATGCTTCCCGGGTCATGTGACGTCCGACGTCATTAACGAAGGACGCGAGAGGAGGACAGCACAGCACAGGAGCCAGGGAACAGGTAAGAAGCAACAGTGGGTTTTTTTTTAATGTTTTTATTCCCGATTTAGTCTCCGATTATTATACTCTGGGGTCTGAAAAGACCCCAGAGTATAATAATTGTTTATGGGTGTCCACAGAGGGACACTATTGGGGTTAACACTGTGTGTGCAGGGGACACTATAGGGGTTAACACTGTGTGTGCAGGGGACACTATAGGGGTTAACACTGTGTGTGCAGGGGACACTATAGGGGTTAACACTGTGTGTGCAGGGGACACTATAGGGGTTAACACTGTGTGTGCAGGGGACACTATAGGGGTTAACACTGTGTGTGCAGGGGACACTATAGGGGTTAACACTGTGTGTGCAGGGGACACTATAGGGGTTAACACTGTGTGTGCAGGGGACACTATTGGGGTTAATACTGTGTGTGCAGGGGACACTATTGGGGTTAATACTGTGTGTGCAGGGGACACTATTGGGGTTAATACTGTGTGCAGGGGCAAGTAAGTAAGGGATATAATAGAGTGCGGAGGAGGGGGTCAGTCGAGGTCTTCGGCGTCAGTTGGGATGGGGGGGGGGGGCCCCATGTCAAAAGTTCGCCACGGGGCCCCGCCATTCCTAGTTACGCCACTGTACTGTACCCTTGTATATTTATAGCCCAGTCATAGCTAGAGTCCAGCCATGTCTCACTTACCCCCACCATGTCATAATTGTCTTCCAACATCATCACTTCTAGTTCCTCCATCTTGTTAGTAAGACTTCGGGCATTCATATACATACATTTCATAGATTTATCTTCCCTACTCTTCCACTGCCTACTGACTGCTCTAACCCCACCCCCAGCTCCACCCCCCAGTTACAGTATCTAGCCCTCTTACCATTTCTACACTATCTTGCCCTCTACATCTGTTACCCTCCCCCCCAGTACCTAGTTTAAACACTCCTCCAACCGTCTAGCCATCTTCTCCCCCAGTACAGCTGCACCCTCCCCATTGAGATGCAGCCCGTCCCTAGCATAGAATCTGTAGCCCACAGCAAAGTCGGCCCAGTTCTCCAGGTACCCAAACCCCTCCTTCCTACACCAACTCTTGAGCCACTTGTTTACCTCCCTAATCTCCCGCTGCCTTTCCTGTGTGGCTCGTGGAACAGGCAGTATTTCTGAGAATACTACCCTGGAGGTCCTTGCCTTCAACTTGCTCCCTAAATCCCTGAAATCATTTTTAAGGACCTTCCACCTACCGCTAACTTTGTCATTTGTGCCAACGTGCACCATGACCGCTGGATCCACACCAGCCCCACCCAGTAATCTGTCAACCCGATCCACGATATGTCGAACTCGAGCGCCAGGAAGGCAACACACCGTGCGACGATCCCGGTCTTTGTGACAGATTGCCCTATCTGTTCCCCTAATAATTGAATCTCCCACTACCAGCACCTGTCTAGTCTTCTCTGTGCTCCTATCCCCCTTCTTACTGGAGCAGACATTCCCCTGGCTTTCAGAGGAAGTATCGTGCTGCAGCAATGTTACCCCTGTACTAACATCCCCCTCATCTGCCAATTTAGCAAACTTGTTGGGGTGTGCCAGTTCAGGACTAACCTCCCTGGCACTCTTCCCTCTACCCCGCTGCTTTCTAACTGTCACCCAGCTAGCTGCCTCAAGTTCCTGCACCTCCATGCTACCATCCCCCTCTGCACTTGCCCCAATGAGATGTTGCTCTGTGAGCATCAAACTCCTTTCCAAGTTACCAATGGATCGCAGTGTTTCAATTCGCCCATTTAGATCCATGATCTGGGCTTCCAAATGTGCAATGTGCTTGCATCTTTCACAACAGTATGCCCCCTCAAGCGGCTGCTCAAGCAGAGCATACATGTTGCAAGATGCACACTGGACAGCATTGGTAAGTATGGAGCTCATCTTACCTGATGGGGAATATTACAGCAAAACAAATAAATTCAAATAAAGCTGACTCTTTGTCCTGTAGAATGTAAATTTGGTATTCTCATCACCTATCAAATCCAGCTCTGCAGACAGAATACGGAAACCTGACAGACAGTGTCCGGCTGTGAGCGTTTTGTGCTCTCCGCGGTGAAACCATTTTTTTTTTAAACCGGACACAAAGTCCTACATGTCCGACTTTGTGTCCAGTTAAAAAAAAACGGTTTCACTGCGGAGAGCACAGAACGCTCACGGACGCTCACTTTTCAAACCCATTCAAATAAATGGGTTTGAAAAATGCCTGCAGGTTTCCATCTCCTGTCCAGTTTCGGGCAGGAAATGGAAACTTGCATAACGGAGGCCAGGATGCAGATGTGAACCCGGCCTTAGCCAGAAAAAAGAAACATTTTAATGATAGGATCCCTTTAACTCCATAAGTGTTGTACACAACACATGCATACAATTTAAGTACAAGGATGGAATAAATGTATATTATATACTGATACATACAGACCTGGGGCAGGCAGTTGTTATCTGTACATGTCAGGTTTTTTCATGGCATTTTCCATGCGAGATAAATAATCTGTTTTAAGCTAGGTGATACACAGCGATTTGGCTGCACCTCCAGTTACATGACCATAGATTGCTGTTTCGCCTTATAACTCCTTCACTCCTATCACTCATGATATTGCTCGATCTTTTTTTTTTTTGTGACAGTCGTAGCTTTATAGTTAAGGTTTAGAGATGAGCGAACAGTGTTCTATCGAACACATGTTCGATCGGATATCAGGCTGTTCGATGTGTTCGATTCGAATCGAACATCACGTGGCAAACTCCAAAAAAATTTGATTCCCCTCCCACCTTCCCTGGCGCTTTTTTTGCACCAATAACAGCGCAGGGGAGGTGGGACAGGAACTACGACACCGGAGGCATCGAAAAAAATCGGAAAAAGTCATTGGCTGCCGAAATCAGGTGACCTCCATTTTAGACGAATAGTGGATTTCAAATCCGGGTCATATGAGAATGTGAACTTTGTGACTATGAGACAGGGATAGCTGTACAGGCAGGGATAGCTAGGGATAACCTTTATTTATGTGGGAATGTTATTAAAAATAACTTTTTGGGGCTCTATCGGGTGTGTAATTGTGATTTTTGTGACATAAACTTTTTCCAATAGGAATGCATTGGACAGCGCTGATTGGCCAGAGTACGGAACTCGACCAATCAGCGCTGGCTCTGCTGGAGGAGGCGGAGTCTAAGATCGCTCCACACCAGTCTCCATTCAGGTCCGACCTTAGACTCCGCCTCCTCCGGCAGAGCCAGCGCTAATTGGCCGAAGGCTGGCCAATGCATTCCTATGCGAATGCAGAGACTTAGCAGTGCTGAGCCAGTTCTGCTCAACTACACATCTGATGCACACTCGGCACTGCTACATCAGATGTAGCAATCTGATGTAGCAGAGCCAAGGGTGCTTAGCACACACATTCAGCTCTACTTCATCGGGCTAATAGAATGCATTGGCCAATCAGCGCTGGCCAATGCATTCTATTAGCGTGAACTGAGTTTGCACAGGGGTTCTAGTGCACCCTCGGCTCTGCTACATCAGATTGCTACATCTGATGTAGCAGTGCCGAGTGTGCATCAGATGTGTAGTTGAGCAGAACTGGCTCAGCACTGCTAAGTCTCTGCATTCGCATAGGAATGCATTGGCCAGCCTTCGGCCAATCAGCGCTGGCTCTGCCAGAGGAGGCGGAGTCTAAGGTCGGACCTGAATGGAGACTGGTGTGGAGCGATCTTAGACTCTGCCTCCTCCAGCAGAGCCAGCGCTGATTGGTCGAGCTCCGTACTCTGGCCAATCAGCGCTGGCCAATGCATTCTATTAGCCCGATGAAGTAGAGCTGAATGTGTGTGCTTAGCACACACATTCAGCTCTACTTCATCGGGCTAATAGAATGCATTGGCCAATCAGCGCTGGCCAATGCATTCTATTAGTGTGAACTGAGTTTGCACAGGGGTTCTAGTGCACCCTCGGCTCTGCTACATCAGATTGCTACATCTGATGTAGCAGTGCCGAATGTGCATCAGATGTGTAGTTGAGCAGAACTGGCTCAGCACTGCTAAGTCTCTGCATTCGCATAGGAATGAATTGGCCAGCCTTCGGCCAATCAGCGCTGGCTCTGCCGGAGGAGGCGGAGTCTAAGGTCGGACCTGAATGGAGACTGGTGTGGAGCGATCTTAGACTCCGCCTCCTCCAGCAGAGCCAGCGCTGATTGGTCGAGCTCCGTACTCTGGCCAATCAGCGCTGGCCAATGCATTCTAATAGCGTGAACTGAGTTTGCACAGGGGTTCTAGTGCACCCTCGGCTCTGCTACATCAGATTGCTACATCTGATGTAGCAGTGCCGAGTGTGCATCAGATGTGTAGTTGAGCAGAACTGGCTCAGCACTGCTAAGTCTCTGCATTCGCATAGGAATGCATTGGCCAGCCTTCGGCCAATCAGCGCTGGCTCTGCCGGAGGAGACGGAGTCTAAGGTCGGACCTGAATGGAGACTGGTGTGGAGCGATCTTAGACTCCGCCTCCTCCAGCAGAGCCAGCGCTGATTGGTCGAGTTCCGTACTCTGGCCAATCAGAGCTGGCCAATGCATTCTATTAGCCCGATGAAGTAGAGCTGAATGTGTGTGCTAAGCACACACATTCAGCTCTACTTCATCGGGCTAATAGAATGCATTGGCCAATCAGCGCTGGCCAATGCATTCTATTAGCGTGAACTGAGTTTGCACAGGGGTTCTAGTGCACCCTCGGCTCTGCTACATAAGATTGCTACATCTGATGTAGCAGTGCCGAGTGTGCATCAGATGTGTAGTTGAGCAGAACTGGCTCAGCACTGCTAAGTCTCTGCATTCGCATAGGAATGCATTGGCCAGCCTTCGGCCAATCAGCGCTGGCTCTGCCGGAGGAGGCGGAGTCTAAGGTCGGAACTGAATGGAGACTGGTGTGGAGCGATCTTAGACTCCGCCTCCTCCAGCAGAGCCAGCGCTGATTGGTCGAGTTCCGTACTCTGTCCAATCAGCGCTGGCCAATGCATTTCTATGAGGAAAAGTTAGCTTGCGAAAATCGCAAACTGACAGGGATTTCCATGAAATAAAGTGACTTTTATGCCCCCAGACATGCTTCCCCTGCTGTCCCAGTGTCATTCCAGGGTGTTGGTATCATTTCCTGGGGTGTCATAGTGGACTTGGTGACCCTCCAGACACGGATTTGGGTTTCCCCCTTAACGAGTATATGTTCCCCATAGACTATAATGGGGTTCGAAACCCATTCGAACACTCGAACAGTGAGCGGCTGTTCGAATTGAATTTCGAACCTCGAACATTTTAGTGTTCGCTCATCTCTATTAAGGTTGCAATGCATTCAGCAAATAGTTCCCATGTCTGATGTCTAAGAGAGGGTGAGAGAGGGTGATGTTAAGAAAGATGGTTCCACACGGTCAGAGGTAACTATCTAACCATCACCTAGGATTATTAGTACTGCTGGAGTGTGTCAGGTGCCGGATATACAGTACAGACCAACAGTTTGGACACACCTTCTCATTCAAAGATTTTTCTGTATTTTCATGACTATGAAAATTGTAGATTCACACTGAAGGCACCAAAACTATGAATTAACACATGTGGAATTATATACTTAACAAAAAAGTGTGAAACAACTGAAAATCTGTCTTATATTCTCGGTTCTTCAAAGTAGCCACCTTTTGCTTTGATTCCTGCTTTGCACACTCTTGGCATTCTCTTGATGAGCTTCAAGAGGTAGTCACCTGAAATTGTCTTCCAAGAGTCTTGAAGGAGTTCCCAGAGATGCTTAGCACTTGTTGGCCCTTTTGCCTTCACTCTGCGGTGCAGCTCACCCCAAACCATCTGGATTGGGTTCTGGTCTGGTGACTGTGGAGGCCAGGTCATCTGGCGTAGCCCCCCATCACTCTCCTTCTTGGTCAAATAGCCCTTACACAGCCTGGAGGTGTGTTTGGGGTCATTGTCCTGTTGAAAAATAAATGATGGTCCAACTAAACGCAAACTGGATGGAATAGTATGCCGCTGCAAGATGCTGTGGAAGCCATGCTAGTTCAGTATGCCTTCAATTTTGAATAACAGTGTCACCAGCAAAGCACCCCCACACCATCACACCTCCTCCTCCATGCTTCACGGTGGGAACCAGGCATGTAGAGTCCATCCGTTCACCTTTTCTGCGTCGCACAAAGACAAGGTGGTTGGAACCAAAGATCTCAAATTTGGACTCATCAGACCAAAGTACAGATTTCCACTGGTCTAATGTCCATTCCTTGTGTTCTTTAGCCCAAACAAGTCTCTTCTGCTTGTTGCCTGTCTTTAGCAGTGGTTTTCTAGCAGCTATTTTACCATGAAGGCCTGCTGCACAAAGTCTCCTCTTAACTTTTGTTGTAGAGATGTGTCTGCTGCTAGAACTGTGTGGCATTGACCTGGTCTCTAATCTGAGCTGCTGTTAACCTGTGATTTCTGAGGCTGGTGACTCGGATGAACTTATCCTCCGCAGCAGAGGTGACTCTTGGTCTTCCTTTTCTGGGGCCGTCCTCATGTGAGCCAGTTTCTTTGTAGCGCTTGATGGTTTTTGCAACTGCACTTGGGGACACTTTCAAAGTTTTCCGAATTTTTCGGACTGACTGACCTTCATTTCTTAAAGTAATGATGGCCACTCGTTTTTCTTTACTTAGCTGCTTTTTTCTTGCCATAATACAAATACTAAGAGTCTATTCAGTAGGACTATCAGCTGTGTATCCACCTGACTTCTGCACAACACAACTGATGGTCCCAACCCCATTTATAAGGTAAGAAATCCCACTTACTAAACCTGACAGGGCACAACTGTGAAGTGAAAACCATTTCCGGTGACTACCTCTTGAAGCTCATCAAGAGAATGCCAAGAGTGTACAAAGCAGGAACCAAAGAAAAAGGTGGCTACTTTGAAGAACCTAGAATATAAGACATATTTTCAGTTGTTTCACACTTTTTTGTTAAGTATATAATTCCCCATGTGATAATTCATAGTTTTGATGCCTTCAGAGTGAATCTATAATTTTCATAGTCATGAAAATACAGAAAACTCTTTGAATGAGAAAGTGTGTCCAAACTTTTGGTCTGTGCTGTAGCTGAAACTGAGCTCGCACCATCTTTCACTAGACATATAAAACCGAATGCAGAAACTCCTTCTCTACAACACATGTATAGAAGATGTTGGGAAAAGGATAAGATCTTGTTCATAAAAACACCCACTTTGGATCCAAAGATTTGTTTCTTTTTGGATTAAAATATTTTCATTTAGATTACTTAGCTTTAAATGATCCACTGGATTACTCTTGTGCTCTGGTGACACCTAGAGGGGGAAATTGAGAATGTTAATTGCTAAGCACCTACCTTATACAGTACAATGATCATGGGTATCTCTATAGTTTATTCTCTTGTATAGATTGGAAATTAAAGAAACCCTATTCAATAGAGGAAAAATCATATTTACCTAAATAAATGTTAACTCTTTCCTGACATCTACTATAATAGAATGCCAGGTGTCAGGACTTTAAACATTGGGGCGAGTGGAGACCTGGTGGCAATAATAAGTTCTCTTTAACCCTTGCTCAAATGTCGCAAAGGTATTTGAAGACCTGCAGCATGAGATACGGGGCAGCAATCTCTTCCCATGACTGCCAATAGCCCATTGAAGGGTCCCAGGTCTGTCATTACTATACTTCTATATATCTATTACATTACTTCCATTGCCATAGGCAAAATGGATTGTTCAATATACTGCTGTACATTAGTATTGCCAGGGCCGCCATCAGGAATTTTTGGGCCCCATACAGCCTAAGTGTCTGCCCCCCCCCCCCCCCCCGCCATTTTAAAACGACCTTATTTTGCGACATACCAATTCTGTATTACATTTCCCATTATTTAGCAGCATTACAAGGCTTAATCAGATTCTATTTGCAGGTAAAATCTGCTACGTGTGACAGCGCCTATAGCGAGCCAACACCATCTATAAGAGCTCTCCTAATAAATCCTCAGGGCTTTTTCACATTGTGTTTTTGGCCTCCCTTGCCGGGATACGTTGTTAACCAGTCAAAATCAGCTGTCAACTTATCCCTGCATGAAGAACTGGCCATTAAAAAAAAAAGGGGGGCCTGCAGTTCTCCATGCAGGGATAAGTGGGGAGCTGATTGTGACTGATTACCAACGTATCCCGGCAAGGGAGGCCAAAAACGCAACGTGAATACTCCTTTACAGTGAAAGTCCCACCCCCAAACAGGCTGCTATGCTAGTAACATAGCGGCCTACATCATTATTATTCTCCAGCTAAAAACTTATATATTATTGCCCCAGTTCCCTCTCCACAGTGCCGCACACCCGATGCCCCAACAATCCCCCCCATCCACCCTCTAACATCTTTTCATTGCCCCCTGTACCCATACCTCCCAACTTTGCGCGCCGCGGGAAATTTAGCCCCACCCACTGTTATGTTGACTCCGCCCACTCATTGATTTTTCATGTGCCCGCACACTGTATAATCCTCCTACAGTCACCCGTAAATTATATGTCCCCCTCCGTCTCTCCCCCAGCTTCATATACACCCTTCATCTGCCCCCAGATTCATGTCCTCTCCATCTCTGCCCCCAGATTCATGTCCCCCCATCTCTGCCCCCAGATTCATGTCCCCTCCATTTCTGCCCCCAGATTCATGTCCCCTCCATCTCTGCCCCCAGATCCATGTCCCCTCCATTTCTGCCCACAGATTCATGTCCCCACATCTCTGCCCCCAGATTCGTGTCCCCCCATCTCTGCCCCCAGATTCATGTTCCCTCCATCTTTGCCCCCAGATTCATGTCCCCTCCATCTCTGCCCCCAGATCCATGTCCCCTCCATTTCTGCCCACAGATTCATGTCCCCACATCTCTTTCCCCAGATTCATGTCCCCTCCATCTCTGCCCCCAGATTCATGTCCTCTCCATCTCTGCCCCCAGATTCATGTCCCCTCCATCTCTGCCCTCAGATTCATGTCCCTCCATCTCTGCCCCCAGTGTCATGCCATCCTCTCCATCTCTGCCCCCAGATTCATGTCCCTCCATCTCTGCCCCCAGTGTCATGCCGTCCTCTCCTTCATCTGCCCCCAGTTTCACGTTCCACATAATCCACATTACACTTACCTTTTCCTCGTTCCCCCGCTGCTCTCTGCGCGCCTCTCTCTCTTACTGGCGCACAGTTGTAGACGCGATGTGACGTCATCACATTGCGTCTACACTGCCGGGTAGCCGGCGGCAGCGGCGAAGTGAGGAGCTGACACAGGTCAGCTCCTCGCTTCAGCGGCTGAAGCGAGCTGACCTCTGTCAGCTCCTCGCTTCGCCGCTGCCGCCTCTCTCGCTGACGCTGACACATATGCGGCTGAAGCGAGGAGCTGACCTGTGTCAGCTCCTCGCTTCGCCGCTGCCGCCTCTCTCGCTGATACATATGCGGCTGAGCCAGCCGCATATGTGTCAGTGAAAGAGGCCGCAGCGGCGAAGCGAGGAGCTGACACAGGTCAGCTCCTCACTTCAGCTGCATATGTGTCAGCGAGAGAGGCGCGCAGCGGCGAAGCGAGGAGCTGACCTGTGTCAGCTCCTCGCTTCAGCCGCGTATGTGTTCAACTCAGATCTGCGTCCTCTGGACGCAGATCTGAGTTGAAACAAGCAGGACATACAATGACTGCTGCCGGCGCCAGGGGGCCCGGGCCCCCCCCCATTTTTAAATTTGGCCGGGCCCCTGACACCAGTAGCAGTAGTACTGGCCTATCGGCGGCCCTGAGTATTGCAGTCAGGTTAGCCTAACTGGACAATTATCCAGGGGCCCCATCATTCAATGGGGCTCCCAGGAGATCCAAGGCAATGAAATTTTTAGCTGGTGTTACCTAAAATCTGCGTGCAAAGCACTGCTGACTTGATAGAGCAGTGCACTAAAAAGTATATTGAACCTCCCTTAATAAAGGAAGTACTATTTAGAAGGCTCTATTTAGCAGTCTCTGATATCAGCCATTAGACAGAATGGGGGTACAGTAGCAGGAGGCTCTACCTATATTCTTTGCAAAAGATCTGCCAGCCTAGACATCTTTGAGGATAAGTGACAGTATATGAGTGTATATATGTATGTATGAGTTTATATATCCACATCTACCTACATGTGCATGCATGTTCCTGTATGCGTGTATTTGCATGTAACTGTACGTCTGTGCTTTCATGTATGTTTGTGTCTGCACTAGAGTTGAGAGATCGAGATTGTAAATGTTCGAATTCCGATTGGCGATCGAGTAAATTTCACGATCGCGATCAGAATTCCGATCCCGATCTTTTCCGGCGGGATCGAGGTCTGAGGTTATTTCCCACAATGCTAATCATTGTGGGAAAAGCTATAGTATCAAATGAGCGAGCATGCACCCATAGGAATGGAAACGGACGCTTAACCCCCTGCGTGCCGGCTACATCCATTCATTCCTATGGATTTACCGCAGCCTGCCACTCTTCTGCTTCGTCCCTGTTTTACCGTATACTCAACTCTGCTACATCTGAGATGTAAGAGAGCTGAGTATACAGTAAAGCAGGGACGAAATCCATAAAATAGTAATAATAATAGTATAATAATAATTATAATAGTAATAATCCTCTGGCGTGTGGTACTTTGTGCAGACACGCGTAACTAATCCTCTGGCTTGTGGAACTGTGTGCTGACGCGCGTATCTAATACTTTGGCATGCGGAACTGTGTGCAGACGCATATATCTAATCCTCTGGCGTGTGATACTGTATGCTGACCTGTGTATCTAATCCTCCAGCATGTGGTATTGTGTGCAGACGTGCGTATCTAATCCTTTGGGTTGTGGAACTATGTGCAGACATGCATATCTAATCCTCTGGCATGTGATACTGTGCGCTGACTTGTGTATCTAATCCTTCAGCGCACGGTACTTTGAGCAGATGTGCGTATCTAAATCCTCTGGTGTGTGGAACTGTGTGCAGACGCACGTATCCAATCCTCTGCCATATGGAACTGTGTGCTGATCTGTGTATCTAATCCTCTGATGTGTGTATCTCAGTTTGTATATCAGTGTTGGATCATACATGTGGAGTGACCGTGTGTATTGCAGTTGGAATATGAGTGAAAGACTTACAGGTTTGTTTTGGCTAATGGGGGGTCAGGGTGTTGGGAAAGCCCAACTTTCCCTGCTCCCAGGAGCTGTTCTCTGGTCCTTTAACTGTCCCTGGGGGCCACATGATGGCTCAGTGGTTAGCGCTGCAGCCTTGCAGCGCTGGAGTCCTGGTGTTCAAATCCCACCAAGGGCAAAAAATCATTTGCAAGGAGTTTGTATGTTCTCCCCGTGTTTGCGTGGATTTCTATCCCATATTCCAAAAAAGACATACTGATAGGGAAAAATGTATATTGTGTGCTCTATGTGGGGCTCACAATCTACATTAAAAAAAAAAAACAACTGTCCCCCTCCATTTCCCGATTCCACGGAGCTACCAGATGACTTTCTGTATCCAGATGCCCAAGCACAGGAGTCTCCTCCATCTCCTGTTGATTTTGTGGGGGTTGAGCAGCAACCTACCCTTAGTGACGATGATGAGACACAGTTGCCATCAGGGCAGCCTGTTGCCATGTGCAGTGTGCAGGAGAAGGAGGCGAGAGAAGAATTGGCAAAGGAGGTGGGATGTCAAGCGGGGAAAGCAGTGTCGATGTTGAGAGAGGTGCAGCACCAAAGAGGGTAGCTAGAGGCAGAGGCATGTCCAGAGGCAGAGGTCAGCTGCTTCACCGAAGCCAGGCCACACCCAGAATGGCCCAAGATGTTCCCTATCATAGCCAGCCCAGAAAAACTCCCCTATCGAAGGCACGTTCCTCGAATGGTGTGGTGATTTTTCAAGGAATGCACAGACAAATATAGTGTGGTTTGCACAATTTGCCACTCGAAACTGAGTAGGGGCTCTGAAAAGAGCAACATTTTGACCACTTCCTTGCGCCGTCATTTGGAATCCAAGCACTGGGCTCAGTGGGAGAGAGCAAACACTGGACAATCGTCATCCGGCGTTGCCAGAGCACCAGCCAGGACACCACAACATCTGGCTCCGCCACTTTGGGGACTTCTCCCTCATCCTCCCCTGTTCCTGTCTCAGCTCCTTCTCCTGCACCATCATGCGCCTCCTCCAAGCAACCCACCATCTCTCAGACATTTCAGCGCAGGCAAAAATACAGCGTTACCCACCCACATGCACAAGCCTTGAACGCGCACATCTCCAAACTCCTGGCCCAGGAGATGTTGCCGTTCCGGCTTGTGGAAACTCCGGCCTTCTGGGACCTGATGGCAAGTGCGGCACCTCGCTATGTTGTCCCTAGCTGTCACTACTCCTCCCAGTGTGCTGTCCCCGCCTTGCACCAGCACGTGTCACTCAACATCAAGCGGGCCCTAAGTTCCGCGCTTTGCACAAAGGTCCACTTGACCACAGATGCGTGGACAAGTGCATGCGGACAGGGAAGCTACATTTCACTGACGGCACACTGGGTGAATGTAGTGGAGGCTGGGACTGGGTCACAAACTGGGCCGGTGTACCTCGTCTCCCCGCCTATCATTCCTGGCAGGGGCTCTGATACAACCCCTCCTTCTCCTCCGCCGTTAAATTGACTCCAGCTATGAGCTGGAAATGTTGCAGCACTGGCGTGGGTAGATGTCAGCAGGCCGTGCTGAAGCTCATCAGCTTGGGGGACAGACAGCACACTGCCTCCGAGGTGAGGGATGCCGTCCTCGATGAGACAGCAATATGGTTTGATCCGCTGCACCTGGGCCCAGGAAAGGTCGTGTCTGATAACGACAGGAACCTGGTAGCAGCTCTGGAGCTTGCCAGCCTCCAACATGTTCCATGCCTGGCCCACGTCTTTAACCTAATGTTTTTTAAAGACATACCCAAATGTGCACGAGCTACTGGTGAAAGTGCGGCGCTTGTGCGCCCACTTTTGCAAGTCTACAGTAGCCGCTGCTAGCCTCATAAAACTCCAGCAACGCCTACATCTGCCTGAACACTGGCTGTTGTGCAACGTCCCCACATGCTGGAACTCAACATATCATATGAGGCGTTCACCATGAGGTGAACAAGTACCGTCTGGTCCACACCCACAAGGGATACACTGTCTAAGCTCTGGGACACGTCAATGGCACCCCCTCGCCAAACTCCCGCCACTGAGGGGTCCCGCCTGTGTAGACGTCGGTATAGTGGAAGAACCATCATGACATTGCACAAACGCAGCAACAAACACTCTTCAAATGTTCAAAATGGATTTGTAAAGCACAGTGTCTCAAGACATGCGTCATATTATTACAGTTGTAACTTTGATGGCATCAGGATCACCCCAACAGACTTTATTTCTGCCACTACACCAAATCAGATGAACGTTTTAAGCAAGCAGGACATGTATTGGATTTACAAAATGGACACTCTTATTCCTACGGGATTAAATGAGGCCCAAAAGAATGTCCCCAGATCTCATCATCTATTGATTATATATTACACTGCCTGGCCAAAAAAAAAGTCACGAGTGTTAATATTTAGTTGGGCCACCATGAGCACGAATAACAGCACGCATCCGTCTCGGTATGGAGTCTATAATGTTCTGTAGTGTAGACTCAGGGATTTTGATCCAATTCTCGAGTATCAGGGAGCCCAGGTTACGCAGATTCGTTGGGGGTGGTGACAGCGCAGGTTTCGTTCCAGCACATTCCAGTGTTTCATGTGCTTCTCGTCGCACCCGGACATGACCATCACTCTGGAACAATGTGAAACGTGATTCATCTGACCACATGACCTTTCTCCACTGCTCTAGGGTCCAATCCTTGTGGTCTCTGTCACCAATGGCTTTCATGTGGCGACACAACTGTTGAGATTCATTCCCTTGAGTTCTCGTCGCATTGTTCGCTCTGAAATGTGTTGCTCCGTCGAGTTGAACATCTGTGTGAGCTCAAAGGTGGTTTTCCGGCGGTTATTCTTCACAAGTCACTTTAGGGACCTACGATCTCGAGTTTCGAGTATAGTCTTATGCCCACACTTTCCATGGTTGGAGGGGGGTTCTCTACCATCTCGCCATGCTCGTATGATACGCTGAACAGTTCTCTGTCCGATACCAGTTACTTCGGCTATCTCCTTGGTCGATTTGTTGGTCTGATGCAATCCAATGACTTGCCCCTTCTTGAAGGCACTAACATCTCTTCCTCTGGTAGCTCTTCCGTTGGTAGACATCGCATCACACCTTTAATTGTGATCTGCACTTGACAGGCTACAGCTCAATTATATATATTCAAGAATATATGCAAATTCCTGTCATGAACAGTTCATAATTATATCAGGGGTGGAACGGTACCTTGTTGTACAACACGACTTTTTTTTTGGCCAGGCAGTGTATTAATTATTTTCTTTTATACTGTACTATTGTTTTATTAATATCACAGTCTATTATTCATTAGTTATTATTTTTTATTTCCTATTCACTCCTTATTTATTTTTCAATGAATCACATATTATTTATGAATGTTATATTATTAATCAATGTTATTTATTTACATGTTTGTACCATGGCTGTATATATTGTAACAGTCAATTATTTATTGTTATTAGTTATGAACTAATCCTAGTAATTAATCATTTATTATTCAACATATATAGCCTTTATTCAATATTAGAATACAATTATTCTATACATTGCTATCTGCTATGGTAATTCATCTGATGATTTGTTATTCTCCATTGTCAATTTGTCAGACAGCAGTATCTCATTAGACTTCACTGATATATTCATATTATTATATCAGTCCAGCTCTACAACTGTGAATATATTGCCAAAGTTATAAATGCATAGACAAAATTCCGACAGTGTTGCAGCAATCAACAGCAAGACCACAATCCTACTTTGACATATAGGGATCATGATCCTTCTGCTTTTCAGAAGCTTGGAAGCCACATCAGCTTCTCTTGTTCTGAATGTCCAAAGTGCATGCATTGGCTTCACACAGCTGGGCTCGGCGCCCTGAATATTTGGAGAGCGTGGATTGTTCTTTTTGCTTTTGGGTGTCTACACTTAATCCATTTACATTAATTGACATCCGCCAAACCACTGTAGTAACACTCTTCTGCTGCCTTTCTTACCGATTGAGTAATATAAGATCTGTATTTGTTGCTGAAAGTGAGAGGCCAACTGGTGACTTTATCTCCTCCTGACATTCTATAATCAGTGTATCTACTCTTTCACAACACAGATTTACGCTATACGCCGCTTGGTGTTGGTTTCTTTCTTATTGTGAGGAGCATTTCCTAGAGAAGATGAGGGGGAGCAATGGGTGACGTTTATGCCTCTCACAGGGCAATCTGTGATGTTGCCATGCCCCCACTCTTCCCCCTTAGAGGTGGGAATTCTGCTTTATAAACTTTGGCTCACTTCGATTCTGGACACCATCCAGTCACCTTTGTGAAGCTTAAGGTTTGTCTGTTTGTACCTGGCGGGTTGTTGTTTGTTGTCTCTTGTGTAGAGACTTAAATTCTACCTCTTCCCTTCTAGATTTCCAGCTTGTCTCCTTCAAGAAGTAGGAAGAGAACGAGTGATTATGAAGATAATCTTGTTTCCCTTAGTCCTAACAGCGGCACAATGTGGGGTATTTCTGCCCCTGTGTGCTGGTAGGACAGGCGGATATTTAATTAGCCAATAAGATGCGTGGCAGGCCCTATAAGAGGGCACAAGAACCTCCCCTCTGCGTGTAAATACAAAAGTACCTCCATAATATTTATATACAGCTTTTAGACATAAGATATGATTCCCAGGGTGGGAAATCTTGTGCAGCTGTTAGGACTAAGGGAAACAAGATTATCTTCATAATCACTCGTTCCCTATCGTCCTCAACAGCGGCACAATGTGGGGATATAGCAAGCAGGTCCCCAAGATGGGTGGGATTAACCCATAACCGAACTTAAAACGGTATGGGCAAAAGCAGTGGAATCTGCCACTTGGTCCTTCAGGCGATAATGCCGGATGAAGGTAGATTCCGACGCCCAGGAGGCCGCTGCACAGATTTGATCCACCGGCAAGGCACTTTTTTCTGCCTGAGAGGTGGACACTGCCCTGGTTGAGTGGGCATGAAGAAATGCTGGAGCCGACAAACCTTGGGTGGTATAGGCGATTTTAATAGTCTCGGTAACCCACCGGGATATTGTGGCTTTAGCGGCTTTGGCGCCCTTGTTTCTCCCCGTGTAGCTGACCAACAAGTTTTCAGTTCGCCTAAAAGGGCGAGTGCGCTGTAAGTAAATCTGTAGGCATCTGACCACGTCCAGTTTGTGCCATCTTTCTTCTTCAGCAGAAGAAGGGAAAGGAAAAAATACCGGAAGGGAGATTATCTGGTTTCTGTTTACAGCGGATGGAACCTTGGGACGAAAACCCGTGAGGAACCTGAGCTGCACATGGTCAGAGAAAAAGGTGGTATATGGCTCCTCAGCGGACAAGGCTTGTAGTTCACCAACCCGTTTGGCAGTTGTTACTGCCAATAGTAGCGCCATCTTGCCGGTTAATGACTTGAGGGAGATTTCCTCCAAAGGTTCAAATGGATGAACACATAGAGCGTTTAGGACCGGAATAAGGTCCCATTGGTGGACAGGGGTGTTTACCACCGGTCTCAGCCTAGTTGCCCCTTTAATAAAGGTGCTCACTAAGGAATCTTGAGACAAACGCCTCCCCAGATAGGCGGACAGGGCCGCTACGTGTACTTTGAGTGTGGCCACAGCAAGACCTCTGTCTAGTCCGTCTTGAAGGAAGTCCAGGATCGCCTCCGTAGGGGGATCGGTGGAGTCCACTTGATGCTGCAGACACCAGGCATTAACGATGTTACTTATTCGACGGTAGTTCTTGTTAGTCGAATCTGCTCTGGCGCTGGATAGGGTCTTCAAGACGGCTTGTGACAGTCCTCTATTTCTCAATAGGGACTGGTCAACCTCCAGGCTGTCAGGTTGAGTCTCCTCAGATCCTGGCATCTCAGCTCTCCTTGGGTTACCAGGTCTGGGAGTGGGGGAAGCCTCCAATATATGCCCTGACTCATTTGTATGAGCTGAGCAAACCAAGCCCTTTTTGGCCAGAACGGGATTATGGCTATTCCCGAGGCTTGGTCCTGTCTTATTTTTATCAATACCTTCGGTATGATTGGAATTGGAGGGAAAATGTAAAACAGCCTGAACCTCCAAGGGATGGACAGGGCATCCACTGCCAAGGGATTGTCCTCCTGGTACAGGGAGCAGAAGGTCCCTACCTTGGCGTTGAGTCGGGTAGCCATAAGATCGACCTCCGGGAGACCCCATCTCTGGACGATCTGTTGAAATATGTCTGGATTGAGAGACCATTCTCCTGATACGGTAATACCCCGACTCAGCTGATCCGCTACTATGTTCAGGGAGCCCTTTATGTGAACAGCGGACAACTGGACCAGATTCTTCTCTGCCCAGGTGAATATGAGATTCGTCTCTCTCAGCAAGGTTGGTGACCTGGTGCCCCCTTGTTTGTTTATATAAACAACCACCGTCGTATTGTCTGACCGGATCTTGACTGACTTGCCTTTCAATTTCGGGGCAAAGTGTACTAGGGCCAGGTACACTGCTCTGAGTTCCTTGAGATTGGATGACCCCAGCTCCGGACATCTCCATCGTCCTTGTACAGTTTTGTCTTGACAATGGGCTCCCCATCCCCACTGGGATGCATCTGTTGTCAACAGGGTCCACAATGTCGGGACCGTGGACCTTCCGTCTTTCAGGTGTATCCACCATCTGAGGGAAAGACGGGTAGCGGGAGAAAGGCAGATCTTCTTGTGCAGTCCCCGTGGAGACCTGTTCCAGGTTCTCAACACTTCCATCTGTAGGGGACGCAAATGCCATAAAGCCCAAGGGACTGCCCTGGCCGAGGATGACATCAAGCCCAGGACTCTCATGGCGTTCCGGATGGTTACCTGCCGAGTGCGCAATAGGAATCGTGCACTGGCTTGGATCCTTTCTTTTCTTGGACGGGAGAGGAAGATCTGCATCGCTTCTGAATCCACTAAAAAACCGAGGAATTTCCTTCGGGTGGATGGAACGACTTCGGACTTCTCCCAATTGATAATCCATCGTAATTCTTGTAGGAAGTTGGTGGCAAGGTTGAGCTGCTGGAGGAGGGCAGCAGGAGACTGAGCTTTCAATAGCCAGTCGTCTAGATAAGGGACGATGAAAAGACCCTGAAGTTTGAGGGCTGCGGCGACCGGAGCGATCACCTTGGTGAATACCAGTGGGGCGGATGTGATGCCGAAAGGCAGAGCTGTGAATTGATAGTGCTCCCTGTGGCCGGCCATAGAAACGGCAATCCTGAGGAACCTCCTGTGGGAAGGAGCAATAGGGACATGTAGGTAAGCGTCCTTCAAGTCGAGGGTAACCATCACCTCTCCTGGTTGAAGAAAAACAGCCACGGAATCCACGGTCTCCATTCGAAATGACCTCTTTCTGATAAACTGGTTGAGGTAGCTCAGGTCTATTATCATTCTCCAGCCCCCGGTGACTTTGGGGACCAGAAAGACGGGGGAGTAAACTCCCAGACCGTGATCTGAGGCTGGTACCTTCTCCAGGGCGCCCTTGGTAACATAATCGGCGACCGAGGCTTCCAGACTGGACTGCTGAGAAGGTGGAAGGATTCGGGTGATGACGAACCGATCTGGAGGTGGAAGGTGAAAATCGATATGATACCTGTGCTGTATAATCTTCAACACCCATGGGTCTTGAATGTGGGTGGACCATGCTTTGAAAAAGGAGGAGAGACGTCCTCCCACAGGAAGAGGGGCCACAGGGAGCAGCCCCACGTCAAAACTCAGGCTTCCTCTTGGCATCCTCCTTGGAAGCGCCACGTCCGGCACCCCTAGGGCGGTATCTAGAACGCCGCTGCTGAGCCGGGCGTCTATAATTAGAGGAAGAACCTCTGCCTCTAGAGGGAGCACGTCTGCCCCTGGATGCTTGAGGTAGGGACCTTCCCCTACCTTCAGCTAAACCCTCCATAATGGCATCCAAACTTTGGCCAAACACTCTTCCCGGTTCAAAGGGGAGAGCGCAGAGAGCTGCCTTAGATGCAAAATCTGCACGCCAAGGCTTTAGCCACAGGGGTCTACGGGCAGCGGTAGATAACGCCATAGATTTGGCGGAGATCTTCAATTGATGGCGGGAAGCTTCCGCCAGATAATCTGCAGCCCTATGAACTCTCTTCATAGAGGTCAGAATTTCATCTCTATCCACGCCTGCGTCTATATCCCGCTCCAAGGCGGCTAAACGGTTGCGCAGAAAGTCGCCAACCGTGGAGGAGGCTTTGGCCACAGAGGCTTGTGCAGAGGAAGCGGAGTAGATCTTCTTTAGAACAGAGTCCGCCCTACGATCCAGAGGGTCTTGAAGATTGGAACCATCTTCTAAGGGCACCAGGGTTCTGCGGGACAGCTTGGCTACGGCCAAATCCACCTTCGGGGGAGGCCCCCAGGAATCCCACTGGGCAGTGTCAACAGGAAACAGAGTCTTGAAAATCCTGGAGAGAGAGTGTCCCTTCTCTGGCTGTTTCCACTGCTGTGCCATAAGGTCGGACAGCGTGGCGTCCGCATGGAAGGCAATATGTCCCCCAGAGGCAGACGTGGAGGCTTCCCCGTCAACATCTCGGCCCACTGTAGACCGGATGGACTTCAGCAGCCTGCCTGTTTGTTCATAGTGGAACACAGGTCTGCCGGAAATTACTGAGTCGTCCTCAGAGGAATCATCCTCTGCCACCCGCAGCTGTTCCAAAGGTGGCAGGGAGGAGGAACGGTGCTCAGGGCATGGTCTCTTGGTGAGCTGAGACAAGGTGGCATGGATTCCTTTGAGGGAATCATCCTGCAAAACAAAAGGAGAATACAAGCAAGGGAAAACCTATTTACCCAAGCGATGCCCAAACTCACCATCTCCTTGACCCAGGCCATCATATCTCTGGGAGAGGGCTCCTCAGGTGGAGGACCTCTACACCCGCGACAACGGGCCCACTCATAGCCTGAAAATAGGCAAGTTATAGGACCACAATACATCAAAGGGAACAACCCCTTAAACCGCTACCTACCATCAGGGAGCGGTGTGTCGCAATTAAAACAGGAAAGGTGCTTCCTCTTGGCAGAGGATTTCCTCCTACCATCCCCAGGAGGGGTAGTAGAGGATGACATATCCTGCAATAAAGAGATAATAGACCATGCAATACTGTCACCATGCATCATACCATTGCACTTTAAAAAAGGGTAGATCTTACCAGGTTCAGAAGACCGGATCAGTAAAGGTGACAGACAATAACCAGACTCAAGGTTAACAAACGCAATTTAAGCTAGTGAGACCAATAACCAGACTCACAACAATAGCACAGCCTTCCAGGTGCAGCAGGAAGGTACAAGTGACACGGCCGGCCTGACCTTTAACCTGGCCGGCCGGAAATGGGAGGAGCTAACCGCTCCCATCCACTACCCCAAACAGGAGTTAATAAAGACTTTTATCTCCCCTCCCCAGCAATCCCCAAGCCAGGGGAACACTCACCCTCTCCTCCGCTAGGGCTCCGAGTACTGGGAGTGGAGCCTGAAGTGAAGTGAAGATAGGGCTGGCTGCGGCCGCCGCGCCGCGAACTTCCGGTCAAAACCGGAAGTGAGCGCAAGCAAAGTGCGGCCGCCGCGAATGCAGCCATACACAGAAGTTCCGGCTGCCGCACGGACCCGCCGTAACCACGGACGCAGTGGCGTGGTGCGGCACTGAGGATCAGCGCTCAACAGACGTTGAAAGGGTAAGGAGGAGAGGGGAGGGAGGGAGGGGGAGGGGAGAAGGAGGATTCAGGGGGAAAAAACCAACGCAGGCTAACTAGCACCCTCTTTCCTTAGGAAAGAGGGTGACTTTGAACAAAAACATCAAGCTCAACAGCTGAGCCCTGTAAGAGGACACAAGTCCTCACACCTGTCCTCTGTCCACACAGGACAGAAAAAAACACGCAGAGGGGAGGTTCTTGTGCCCTCTTATAGGGCCTGCCACGCATCTTATTGGCTAATTAAATATCCGCCTGTCCTACCAGCACACAGGGGCAGAAATACCCCACATTGTGCCGCTGTTGAGGACGATAGGGAAAGTCCAATCATACACTCTGCAAAAAGTGCCAGCAGCCACTACTTGATCATGCTATTTCAGATACCTGCACCACCTACTTACAACCACAAGCTGCTAATGGCAAACATGAAGCAAAGGGAATTTGTTTTTCTAGTTTAAATCCCAGCTCTCCCTGGTTTTCTAACATTTCACAGCTGAACATAAACTCAAACAAGCGTTCACACTACTGTTGGTGTCTGCGGCTACTGTCCATACAAGATTTTAGCAATGGACACTAGCTGGTTCGTTCACAATTTCCATTAATTTCAATGGGATTTTATCTTGTGTCCTTTAGAGTCCGTTTTACAAACATGTCCATTTTTTTAAGCGGACAAAAAAAATCCTATATGCAGTACTTTTCTGTCTGTTAGAAAAAACGGACAATAAGTGTCCATTTTTTTTTTTTTTACAATGAAGTCTATGGGCAATGGACATATAATGTACAGTAACTGATAGCCATCAGTTACTGTCCGTTTTTTGTTTATTTTTAAACGGACACCTTCTGAGCGCACACCAACGGTAGTGTGAACCCTACCGTACAAATCTCTAATACACCAGAATACTCGGATGATTCTTCCTCTTCAGCTTTCTTCCTCAGACGACTCTGATAGTAGCTCAGGTGAAGATTGTTATCTTTTCCACAAGGATAGATCTCATCAGCTTATTAAACTATTTGGGGCACATTTATTAAGCTATTTGTGCCTCTTTTTGTGTAAACTACTGTTTCTTACGTCTTTTTCTGCCCTATGCGTCATTCATGAAGCTTTTGCATCTTTTTTAAGGTGTTTTGCTGCTCTCGCCACTTTTGCTATTTGGTGAGAAAAGGGAGCATAACCCTAAATAAATGCAGGTCTTTTTTACACTATATCTTTGACTTGCGTCTTTTTTAAGAAGGGGCAAAAAAGAAAGGCGCTAATGCACTCCAGTGCCTGGGTGGCATAAAAGAGCCCGTCAAGTCAGAAAGCACTGAAAAAGGGCAATTTTTAACAATTGCACTTTTTTAAACAGCGCACATGGTCAAAAGAGGTGCATCTAACATGTGTACAACATTTAACAAGGAGGTGCACCAACATCATAAATAAACCCCACAGTAAAACTAGTCTAAAAAAAGGAAAACCAAAAAAAGACAACCAAAATAATAAAAAATGGCCCCAGAACCAATCAAAACATCCACCAAAGAATAACCCAGAGCACAAAAATACACTAAAAATAATTATAATTGTATTAATAAATATCCAAGAAATTAACAGAAACATATACAAAAGACGGGAAGACAAACAGGAGAGGTAAATCTCCAATGCGGCAGTGGGTAACTTTCCCACGGATGAAGACTGAGTAGACCCCAAATAATAAATATATCAGAATAGGAAGAGTAGGAAATAAAACTATATGTAAAGTCACCATACAGATGCTGCATAAGTGATAAATAGGTAATAAGTGGTAATCCAGGAACAGCCCAAATACTGGCTAATTCCACCACTACATATCCAACAATCAAATAGATGACATACTATTGAGAAAAATGTCCCAATAGGAACACCAGTAATAGATACCTGTCGGTGCAGACATACTTCCCATTCATGGAATACGGCAATAGAAATATGGGGACACTCAATGCATCTCCAGTGAGACAGATGAAAAACGCTTTTTTCAGGAACATCCTTCTTCCCAGCAGCGTCTATAGCACTATATACAGTGTGAGCGGGGAGGAACGCCCCCTCCCTCTGCTCACAGTATTCATCCATAGATGAGTATTATCGGTAGGGGAGTGGGCGTTCCTCCCCGCTCACACTGTCGGGTTTTTCTGTCCGCTTGAAAAGTCAGACATCTTTACATGCGGACAGTGAAGGACGGGCACGGAGTGCAAAAGAACGCACCCGATCACCATTTAAATAAATGACAGGTGTCACGGACACAGCTAGTGTCCGCTCCTAATGTCCGTGCCAGATTTTGAGCGGACACTACCTGTCGGACACAGATGGTAGTGTGAACGCTCCCTAAGAGAAAATGTAATGCACTTACTTTTGTCTTCCATTGGTTAGGTTTTCATTTGTATATAATATTCTTGTGGATATAAATGATTAGTATAATAGACTTCTATATAAAAAAAAAAACAACAAATCTTTGGACACCTGAGCCTCATTTGTTTACTGACTCAATGATATGACCAAAAAAATAATATATTCCTGTAGATAATTATATGTATATTATATATGTTATATTTTATATTTTAATGGAGACCGAACAGCAAAAAATGGACAAACAAGTTTATCAGTTTACATTTAAAATGTGAAAAATATTTTGTAATATTTTCCATCCATCCTATAAGATTGCTTGACATTTCAGGAATAATGACTGCAGAAAGCATTTGAAGACATCTCATGATTCCTCTGATACACTGTGGTTAGTTTCATCACTCTCATTTTCAAGCAATTTCAAACTTGTCATGAATATGAAGAGTTTTATATAATTTTTTGTGGCAGTGTTTTTTTAGATTGCAAAATTCTGTACACTTGTTTATTTTGTCAAGTTTCAAGTCCAATAGACATGCTGAGTTTTGAGTAAAGTGCCCCCCCCCAAAAAAAAACACCACAAAATGGCAACAAAATGAAATGCAGTCAATAGACTTGATAGGTCCTATTTACATGACAAGTCATGAGTCGGATTTATCAATGTCACCACTTTTAAGCTACATTTAATTTTTTAATTAACTTTAATTTGGTCTTCCATAGAGTGGCTGGGGAAACTGGCATAAAGCTGTGCAGGGAAAATGTGCTAACTTCATTCTGCAGGTTCATATGATTACAGCGACTGAATATGTATAGGATTTTTAATATTTTATCAAAGTAAAAAAACACCAAAACAAAACACTTATTTAAATGTGTTTTTTTAAAAAAAAAATTTTAATGCACAAGAAATTTTGGTCTTTTTCGGGAATTATGTAATGATTTTATAGCTGAGGTAGTTATGGATGCAACAGATGGAATCGATGATATCCCAAGGTAATAGTACTGTTTTTGTGTGTATGACCACCAACATGTACATGTGGATGTACTATTTAAGCCCTTTCCTTGACCTACTTTTACATGTTTCTTTAAGGGGTTCAAGTATAATTTGGTTGTAGTGCTTTCAGGGGCAGATTGGAAATATAAATAAATTTGCCCTTAGGCCCCTTACCCTGAGTTATTGCTTTGTTACACCTTTCAGGATGACAGTGCCAGGCAGGCCACAGGTCTACGTGGGAGATTCTGGTCCAGGAAGACAGACGTCAAGACACAATGCTTGTAGGCATCTAGAGATTCTCAGAGCTGACAAGGCTGTTTACTCTGCCTTCTTGCCAAGACTCCACTGCTTGTAGTTCAATGTAAAAGTGCCTCAGAAGCCTGTATTGGGAGTTTGATGGCCTCCGCTGCACCCACAGTTTGAATGACACCCTGTCCCCACTACCTGTAACCTGCACTGGACTATTGTTGCTACCTTTATATACACGTAAAGCAAGATGTCCTGTGTAGAGTATGTCTTCTGTATGTGGAGGGAGAGGCAGTTCTATTTGAAGGGAACCTTTCATGTCCTCAGAGTGGTGCGGTATTACATACCGCTAGAATGCTGACAGTGTGCTGAATTCCAGTCAGATTTCTCGGTATGCATCCCAGGGCTGGAAATATCAGTGCCATTAGAGGCAGCATTCTGATGAACGTTACAGCATCAGGTTGACAGTGTAACTTACCCGGGACTGCTGCCTCTCGCTCCATATTACAGCAAACAGTCCTGTTTAAAGATTTCTTCCCTCTGCTGACAAGCTTTTTTGGAGATGGGATTTTCATTTTCCAACGGTACTTGGCACCTGTCCACACTGCCAAAAGCACCAATACCTGGTTTAATAACCTCATTAAATACTGTGCTTGTTTGGCCAGAAAACTCATCTGACCTTAACCCCAAAGAGAATCTATGGGGAATTGTCAAGAGGAAGATGAGACACAAGACCCAACAATGCAGACGAGCTGAAGGCTGCTATCATACAACGTTCCATAACACCTCTGCAGTGCCACAGGCAGATCCCTCTATGCCACATTGCCGCAGTCACTTATGCAAAAGGAACCACCACCAAGTATTGAGGGCATTTACTGGACAAACATTTCATTTCACCAACAGTTGTGTTAGTATTTTTTTTTTTTTCACAGTTGGTCTTCTATAATATTCTAATTTTGAGACAACTCGTGTTTTCCTTGACTAAGTCATAATCAACGTTAACAGAAAGAAACACTTGAAAGTTCTCTGTAATGACAATTTTCACTTTTCAACTGAATTAAAAATGTCTTAGTGCCATTATAAATTTATTGAAACATTTGTATATATTGTATTACTACCTTTTAACTTTCAATAAAAGGAAAAAACAAAACAAAAAAAAAAAAAAACACATTTTAACCCAGAGGTTCCCAAACTTTTTCTTCTTGTAGACCACTTTCAAAATTTTACAGGTTTCGGTGGACCCTTCTGCTACATTTCTACCATATTCCCAAGTCTATTAGCTCTAACAATGGAAATTTGCATCGTGACTGAGACCCCTGGGGGTCCACACTGGGAATCACAGTTTTAACCCCTTCACACAAAATCACATACAGCAACAGAACTGTGGATTTACATACATAGTTGCAGTCGAGGACTCTGATCTCCCACTGCTTCCTTCACAATGCCCTTGCATTACAGGTTAATCTCAAAAACGGGGGCTACTCATTCTCCATGTTTACTGCTCACGGGTGCAAGGGAGAGGGGGGGGGGGGGGGGGGGAGTAAGCTTGCAACCAAAACATCACAGCATGATGCGACCTCAGAGAGTCAGTTACTAAAATTTACACAGGGTTAAAGGAGAAAATGCAATTTGGTAAGCAATTTGCCCAGTGCACAGATCCCCCAAATGTGGGTAAGTTGCTGCTTGGCATGGCACCAAAATGAAGCCCCCAATGGGCATTTGAAAAGTAGATGTATCTGGTATAAATTTCAGGTGCCAAGTCTCACATGCAATACACTGGGTGTAAACTGATCTTTCAGAACACAACAGGGAAGAGCCACTGCTTTTTAGCTTTTGGAGTATAGATTTAGAGGGACTGGTATATGGATACCATATTGCTTTTGCAAAGCTCCATTGGTGGAATTGCCCAAGGAGAAACCCATTTTGTAGGGGCCGTTTTAGGGTCTCATTTGTTTGGCTCACATACTCACTTTCTAAAGCTTCAAGAGTAGTGTATGCCCACATGTATGATAGTTATACCCAAGATCACATACTTCATGTGGGTGTAAACTACTGTTTAACAGAAGGAGAGGAGCACCATTTGAATGCCATGACCCTTTACAGACACGACTTACCAGTAAAATAGAATTTGCCGACAACCCCATTTGGGAACCTACACCCTGAAGGGTCTTATCCAGCAGCATAGCAAGAATTTTACAGTGTTGCAATAATTTAGTTTCTAGAAATGAATGTACAAAATGGTTGGTGAAACCTGCAACTTTTCCAGGGATATGCTATTTCAGTGCCCAATACATTAGACCTTGGGGCAGATTTTATTGTGTACATCTCAGAAACGTGGGCAACGTATTGCCCACTGAAACGTGAAAGTTTTTGCCTCACCAAGTTATGCAATCATTGGGAAATTAATGCAACATTAGGGTTAATGTCCACCAATTTGAAAAATCTGCTCTGAAGCTTGCATTTCACTACACTTCTGACCCTACAGCATCATCCTGGAACGAAGGGAGCAGATATTGTGTGAAGGAAAGTCAGGGACTGATCAGCACAGCTATCAGATGGCAATGACAGCTACTGTCAACCTGTTCTGATCAGTCACAGGATCTGACCAGTGGACTGAAGAGTCTGACATGAAGCACCTGTGTATTAGTCATTGGCTTTCAACCTATGTGACAAAGTCCATCTTCCATTTAATATGAAAATTTGTCTTTTGCACAACATTAAAGTAAACGATGACTGGTGCAGAAAGGTGCATCTGCATTAGATATTTTCAGTTTCAATCCCATGATTGGACACTACATCAGACCTGCATTGTGACTTAAAGGTGCTTAAGGAGTCTGCTATACTAGAGATTACAGGTTGATCCACCCTAGGTTACCGTTTTGGAACCAGCACCCTCATCCTGTGGTAGACTGCCAGATCCCATAGCACAGGTTACCTGTGAACATGGTGGGGAAACTCAGGAGCTTGTTCTTATTTCATAGCATGGAGATGTAAGTGTACAGAAGAGAAGACCTGGCTGATATCAAGGAAGGAAGTTAACTGCCATCATGCCTATGGACAGTCTGGAACCAAGAACCCAAAAAAACAAATGAGAGCATTCCTGCCCTGCATTGACAGTCTTCTTGCAGAGATTCTGTCATGTACAATTATATACTTAGATTTGCCTGGAGAGAAAAACTCCACCGAGTTACTAATCTGTTCAGACAACAGCTAGTAGTGTCCATTACTCACCAACAATCCTCATGGCAAAAATTAGTAGCATGTGTACATGCAGCTATCCAATACAAACTGCATACAGCAATAAATAAGTCAATATAGGCAGCAACAAACATGTTTTAATACAACAAAAACATCAAATCAAGTGGAAAAAAGTTGACAGATCACTAAAACATTTCCATTGGAAATGTGCTAAAACTCACTGTTCCAATCTACCATCTCACAGCTATTTTTTTATGTGTTACTAGCCTACTCTTTACACACTTTCGATAGTCATGCACAAAAGGACCTAGTGTTGAATGCTCAGACATATTAAAAGTCCTTCTACTGCAAGTATTCATGTTTCAAGAGTGCCAGCCTTGGCAGGAAATGATGATATAATTCACATCTCAGAAACCATGGACCTTCAGCTGTTCTTCCTTCACAATGCCAATCTGCAAGATTAGAGAATAGAATTAGAACAAAGGTCATTTCAAAATTTTGGATACATCTTAGACGCCAGGTACAATTTAATATGACATTAATGCCTTAGCAATCACTGAAATACAGATTGGCCTGTATCTAACCCTCCGATCATTGTGTGGGCCCTCAACATTACACAAGTTGTATTGTCCGACTCCCAGCAACCCCTTCAAGCAGTTGACTGTGGGCTGCAGTGCTGTGAAGCTTCATTACAAGGTACAGCTCCACACTATAGCAGCTCTGCCTAGTACAACAAATTAAGGCTGGGTCATTACCAAAAACAAATTGTGATTGTGCATTTACCTTGATTGAAATTTAGGCCATACCCTTGTATAATTGAATGCTGGTGACCTACCCAGCAGTTTCATTCTGGCTGAACACATCTGAACCAAAACTGCTAATCGTCTGGGGCCTCTTCAGACCAGAGTATAAGCAGAAGCCAAGGGTAGGTGATCAAAACAGTTATCCAACCCCTCATTGTCTCCAGTGTAACTCAGTATTTAGGATCGACTGCTTAGCCGCATTACTCTTGGGCCAAAACCCACCTGCCACGGCTTCCCCCTCTGGAGTTGGCACAAGTGAATGGGTTGACAGAGGTTGCTGCCGCCAGGCAGACAACGTGGGTCAACGAGCTGCGGAATCCACCTGAAGAAAGGGCAGCCTGCTTTTTTGTGAGCGGCAACATGACGCTTATGGAAAAAAAGTAGCCTGGCGGTCTCCATAGAGGGGGCGGATTATGATGTGGATTATGTGCCATAATCAACCCTCTGTGGCCATGTGAACGAGCCCTAAAAGACTATTAACACTTATGTTTCATCATCTCCCCAGGCCTATGCTCATAAACAGCCTTTCCACATCAGTTTTAATTCAGATGCAAGAGTTTTAACCACATGCCCCATTTATTTAAAACTTTGAAGTATCAAAATGGGAAGGTGTGTGAGTGAGCAGGGTCATCTCCAAATTCAGTATATTTACCAGTTTTCTGGCATACATTATACTATAAAACTATGCGAGCAAGGAGCTCAGGTAGACTTGTTTAGGAACATTGACCTTAGTGTCTAATTTACAATGGCTTGAGCCTTGCCATAAGTTAAGTTCAAACTCCAGTAGGGCAGGGATCAGAAAAACTGGCATGGATTATACCTGCTGGTAAATCACCAGTTTCACATTCTGACTAGTGCCAGACACTCCCCCGTCCCCGTGTTAAAAGATTAATGATCAAAAGATGTGAAGTTTAACATTGATATCTATGTAACTAGATCAGTTTGATTCCTTTTTTGCATCTCAGTTGTGTAAAGCAAAAAAAAAAAAAAAAATCTGAAGAGCATTACAGAAAGAAACAGATTGTCATCGTCACTTGTTTTAAAGATTTAAAAAAAAAATAAAAAACCCAGAACAAAACTCAGTTGAACAGATGCTCAAAGTGTAAGGTGAATGGACCCTTAAACTGAAAGCAGTTAAAGGGATTCTATTACCACTTCAGAACCAGGCCAATTTATGGTCGAAGGACCAGACATTTTAGGTTTAGGTTTTTTTTGCATGCGTTAAACTTTTTATATCTAGGAAAATCTAAGCAAAAGGAGGGAAAACATTTGTGGCTGTTTATGTGAAAAGGGCCCACACTGTCGATATGGAGTTCTTGGTATCATTGTAACGGTTATGGTGTAACATTGTCCGAAACAGCAAAAATTTTTTTATTGAAAGCACAATTGACATTTTTAAATAAAATTTTTGCATAAAACAAAATTGTGATTTTTTTACCCAAATATGTTTTGGACTATTTTCTCTATAATTAGTATCGACGATCTGGGCCCTTTTCACGTAAACAGCCACATTTTTTAAACAGTGCTAATAAAAAAAAGGTTTTTCCCTCACAATTACAGTAATTTTTATTTTAGATTGAGTCAGGGTTGAGGCTATAACCTTTAATGTTTTATTTGCACAGTTTACTTTAACTTTTCTATTTTTTTTTTTTTTTTTACATTTTTCAGATTGTGTCCCCATAAGGTCATAGACCTGCAAAATAAAGGCAAGATGAATAGCCTTTACAAAGGCTATTGTAAGCCTTTAGTTTAATTTTTTATGATAGAATCCCTTTAAGCAACTTCCCATTTTGACAAATAGCTCAGTGCAAAGTTTATTAAAACTGCAGCCGTCTACACTTACAATACCAAAGAGAACACAAATTAGAAATTCATTTTATTTTGCACCTTTTTAGTACAAACCATTACCAAATGTTATCTAGGCATATGGTTTTGTTGCAAAAGGCACCAAGTGTACACAGTCTCTCCATGGTATGTAGCGTAGAATTACTTACTTCCATAAGAAACTGACAGATGTTTTTCCTCTGGTCACCCTGAAGTTGAATGACTTCACCGTACTCTGGATGCTCAATCACAGTACCATTGCAGGCAAATTTCTATGAGACAAACAATAATCACTACATATACCTCAACATCACTTTTACAATACATCAGTAGTTAATATTAACTTAACCCTTTCAGAATTTCAATATGAACACAGCTCCATTTTCTAATGTTTGAATAAGCCATACTGTATGCACTAAACCAAGAGTACAATATTTACCTTCTTAAAGGCTTTTACAAGTTTCTTTTTGTCGTAATCATCTGCAATGCCCTGTACAGTGGTCAGAGTTTTTCTGCCGTTTCGTTGTTGAATTCTTATATGAATATAATCTTCAGTCCCTGCCGGGAGTAAGTCGTCACCCTTAGTTGCATCAGCAAAGGGGTCTGGGAGAAGACAAAAAAAAAAAAAGTTACTTTAAACCCAAAATTATATTAGTACTGAATTATAAAGCTTAAGACTTCTAAACAAGTGTAAATGGAATTAAGGCATTGCATCCCAGTCATTCAAGAATGTTGCAAGCCATGAAAGGGACTGTTGTGCCCACCGTTTAACTCCTATGGGGCCTCTGACCAAGCCAATAGGCCAAAACCAAAAGGCTTAAAGTGGTATCCTTAAGTAGTGGGTCCAACAACTGGAACTTGCAATGATCAGCTGGTTAATATATCATTGACAACCTATTAAGACAATCCTTACAGGGACACAGCAGTGAAGTTGTTAGAAAGACTAGGAGCTGGCAAAGCTATCATTTACACTGGTTTCTGATCAGGGGATAATAGCACTCCTTAGGGAGTGTGCACCTTCACAGGCATATGGAGACTTGCAAGCCTTTCTTGAACCACTGAGGGATTATGGGAAAAATATGGAAATCTGTTTTCCAAGATGTAAATAGGAAAACCATGCCTGACCAAAAAAACCTGCAAACTCAGCCTAAATAACCAAGTGAAATATGTAGACACTAACATACTGGTTGAGAATGCCACTGTTTCTGTTACTACAACAGTCAGGAGCCTAATGAAGGCTCCTAGGCTCATGGTTAGCATAGACCCATTAGATGATGTAAGAAGCTCAAATCAGCATAACCAAGTTTAAATCTGGTTGAGACTGTCTGCGCACCATAGGCACTGCCATCTTTACCCTATCTAGACCAGTGTCCTGGAGGGCAGTGGTCAGTTGCCATGATAGCTGGGAGCCTATTGAAGTATGGGTCTATAACATGCTGCCATAGTCCACATGTAATAGCGAGTTGATGTTACTATTCATTGCAATACATTGTAGTAAACACTGATCAGACCCTTAGGTTTCAAGGTCCCAAGGGGAATCTGATCAGGAAAGTAGAAAAGTTTTTAAAGTGGCTCCATCTAAAGTCATTTTTAGCTAAGCACATCCTTGCATAGTCTTTACAAAGGCTACTCCACACCTACCTTTTGTATGTAAATTGACCCAGTAATGTTTGAATAAGTCCATTTTAGTCATATGCTAATTAGCCTTCTCCATGCACTCCTCCCTGCTATTCTCTATGTGTATGTACAGCAGAGGCATCTCCCTGCTCACACAGAATAGCAGACCGATCACAGACACTTCCAGGGTGCACAGAGAAAGCTAATTAGTAAGTGAATAAAAACAGACTTCTTCAAAAACTGAGTCCGTTTACATCCAAAAGGTGTGTGAAAGCCTTTCTAGAGGCTATGAAAATATGTGCATAGCCAAAAATGACTTTTCCCAAAGATAGAGCCCATTTAAAATATTGAAAGATCAAGTCACCGCTCCTTCCCTTAGACCAATCAAAAGTAAAAATATTTAGGGATCCCATAACATCCCCACAGTGAATGATTTAAAATTAACACATCTGTTGAATTTTCCCCCAGCTTCACAGTACAGGATATTAAATAATGGAAACTGGCTCATCCTTAAGGGGTTAATAGGCTCTACTCTAGTCAGAATTTTTGTACCCCACTGCTCATAATAAGTGCTATTAGTTATGGTACCTCATATGCCATTCAGAATCTGCAGTGTCAGGTGGGTGGAGTCCGACAAGCGCACATCCCTTGCCTGCTCCTATCCACCCGACAGTACAGTAACATTTCAGCACCAAAACTAGCAGCATTGATTGCTCAGGAACATGGGGGCTAGAGAAAGCATTCCAACTCTGCTGAAACCCATGGACCAGCAGCTATTAACAGAGGACCTTTCACAAACTTCAGTTCTTAACATCCTTCACCAATATTCTCCCATTCACAGAGCCACTTCTTGTTTGCAGCACAAGTTGTACCATGTAATCATACATATGATTTAAAAAAACTGCATTTGAGAAACTTCATGCTCAATGTTCAGCCAAAGTGACAAGTCCCTTGTATTCTATGGGTCTGCATGATTCCAGTCATAAGTTTAGGCCTAGTTCACACGGGGATTCCACGTGTCATATTCAGGAGCGGAGAGACGTGACGGATTAGGCCCAGATGAATGAGACTAGTCCAGAGGGTGCTGTCGCGAGGCAGACAGCGGGGCTGATTCAGCTGCAGAATACACCTGAAGAAAGGGCAGCTCGCTTTTTTTCAGTGAGCGGCAGCGAGAGCGCTAGAGGCCTACATAGACCTCCATTGTGAGGGGGCAGATTATGATGTGGATTAAGCGCCCCCCTCTTGTCCCCCGTGAACAAGCCCTTATATAGCTTTTTTTTTTACATTTGAACACCTTAAAAAAATATCCAAGCTTTTTCTCCATACTCTGACACCCATAACTTATATTGCCATGTATAGGGCTGCATAAGGAGCTTGTGGGGGTCAGATGTAGTTTTTATTTTTAGAATTTTGGAAAGTATTGGCATTTTGGTCACTTTCAAACTTTGAGGGGAGAAAAAAAAAAAGTTTTAAGAAAAGCACAGTTTGGCTCCTCAGCCTTCCCTGCTTTTTGGACGAGATGTATAGCATGTTTATTTTATGCCAGGGAAAGAGGCAATTAGAATTTTATATTTTAAAATGTAAGTTCTTATCAATAAACCCCTCCACCAAGTATCAATGTTTTGTGTGGTCACGATTCTCCTGTACTGCCTAAACCCTCTTTTGGACATGCATCACATGTTGCCAGTGAACGCCTCCTCCACTTGTCCATGACATCAGAGTGGGTGGATGTTAGGATCCTTCTGCTCCTCCACCTTCCGTTTAAGGATTCCCTACAGATGCTCAACAGGGTTTAGGTCTGCAGACATGCTTGGTCAGCCCCACACCAAGGGAGCAGTGGGAGTGTTTGAGGAACATTATGTTGGAATACTGCCCTATGGACAGTTTCTGAAGGGGAATAATTATCTACTTCAGTAAGTCACAATACATGTTGCCATTCATGGTTCCCTCAATGAACTGTAGCTCTCCAGTCTGAAGCCCCTTAGTCATCTCCAGCAAACTGTTTGCTGCTTGTTGTGCTTCATCTTAGAAGTGGGCTTCCCTCTGGGATAACAATCCATGCAGACCAATTTGATGTGGGACATTTGGTCTGAGAACTGACTGGCTGACCCATCATCCCTTTAAAGAGGACCATTCACAACCTCAGGCACATGCTGTGTAATACACCTCTAGAAAGCTGGCAGTGCACTGAATTCAGCGCACTATTGGCTTTCCCATTCTGTGCCCCCAGTGAAGTGTTATCGGTGCCGGTACCATAGCTCTTCAGTGTCGGAAGGGCGTTTCTGACCATGTCAAGCATCCCTCCTGACAGTAGTGTCTATTGTGCTGTAGTGAGAGGGAGCGCTCCTTACCACCCAGTGATTATGCTGAGCGGTAAAGGAACGCCTCCATGTACTCGTCCAGACACCAGCAGTAAGTGTGATAAACCCAACCCAAATATGCTGTAGATAGAGACTTTGCTGCCCATTTTTTTGTGTACATCACTGGTAATCCATATGCAAAAGGAGGGAAAACTACTTGTGGGCATGCCTGCCTGGGGCCTTGGT
This sequence comes from Leptodactylus fuscus, assembly GCF_031893055.1. Lineage (NCBI taxonomy): Eukaryota > Metazoa > Chordata > Amphibia > Anura > Leptodactylidae > Leptodactylus > Leptodactylus fuscus. The sequence goes on from NC_134268.1 coordinate 158,970,103, forward strand.
CTCTACTCTAAAGTCGAAGACAAGGTGCCTCGTTTGCACATGGTTAAAACTTCCTAGAAAAAAGCTAGCATCTCATAGACAAGGTACAGGAATAAGGTTTATAAAGAATAAGGCTTATATACAAATTGAAGCTGAACAATCCCTTCAAGAACATGGCAGCTATGGAGGCCTAAACAATCATGTACTTGGATCAGTGCCATGTTTATAGAGAGGTGTGGAGTCACTTGGAAGAGTGAACAACTCTAAATCCACAATAAAGTTCATTCTGAGTTTTAGACTATTGTATAATTAGATGTATTGGCTGCTTACATATTTACTCATAGAAACGCAGCCATTTAGAGAGGCCGGAAGTGCCTGTAGGATATGGGTTGTGCAGTTGGACCACCCTATAAGATGCAATACAACCACATCCATTGTATTATCTGCTAAGGCCATGTAGCCTTGGGCCTGGGTCACAGCTCCATAAGCTACCAGTAATGGAGATTGGGGTCCATACGGTTCCCCCCATGGTGCTGAGGCACAGGCTGTGCTAGTTGGGTGGCAATTTTTGATGGACTCTTGAACAGAACCTCTGATGGTGTGAACACTACCATAGATTAATAAGACAGCAGCCTTAATAAGTATAACATCACTCAAATAAGTTCTTACACTAGTTCCCAAATAAACTTCCAAACATAACAAGACCCCAGCCCCATACCCGTCCCCTAAGCCAGGTCTAGCTTTAGCACCAGACAGGCCCACAGATCCCCTCAGATTGGGAGGACTCCCTATAGATAAGCAGTCCTGGGCCCGGCGCTCAGTCCCCTGCCCGGCACCTCCTCCCCGGCACATAACACGTCGCCATTTTGTAGAAGTGGAGACAAAAGATGGAGCCTGAGAGGAGTAAGAGAAGCGGCGGCCGGCTGACTGAAAGCGAAACATAACGTTCAGGTAGAAACAAAGGCCTAGGATACGGGCGGCGCTAAGAGGAGCCGCCATTTACCACACAGCAGTCACCATCAGCCGGGGGCTCAGTTTAGCTACTCACCGAAAGAGTTGAGGTTCTGGATAGAGGACATGCGATATTATTACGTGCACGGAGTGCAGAGGAAAAGGCTGGCGGCGGCCGGGGACGGAGTCGCGGATGAAGAGCGGACTTGTGCTGGTCTAGTGAGCGCTGGACGGGCCGGACACAACGGCGGACACCTCCTCTACCGTATGAAGGCGAAGGTGATAGTTGTGCCAAAAACCGAGCAAAAAAGCGGAGACACCGAGCGACGAGTAGCGGCTGAGGCTCCTACACCGAAGGCCTATAAACCTACTCGCTTGCAGTCTAGAACAAAATGGCCGTGTTGCGGCTTTTTAGCTGCTTGCTTTAGCCACCGGTCACGTGCTGGACACGCCCTTATGTGATAGCTTGGGGATTGTAGTTCCTATGGCCTGTGTTTGCGTAGACTTGGTGGTGCCAGAGACTACAGCTCCCAGAATGCAGCGCTCTGATCGGAAGTTGCAGCGGCTTGTAGAGGGGGAGGAGGGGCAGGGTGTGATGTACGTGATGGGGGGAGGAGGCTTGTGGCTGTTTACTCCACTTGCTAATTGATTGATTGTTGGCTTGGAATAGTTTGCCGGTCGCCATTTGCCTAGTCTACAGCTCTATGATGCGTGGGAAGTTTTCAGCCAATACAGTATATTCATCATCAGGCTCCAATGTTACTGGACTGTTATGTCAGGAGTGCTGAAATATAAATACTATTACTTTCAAAAAGAGCTTTAAATCCATTTTAAGTAGCATTTTGGTCTAGGTAGTCTCACAAAAAACTACTTGGGCCCTTCTAACATCCTCCTACATGTACTTAGGACCCATCCCATATATCTATGGTGTATTTGTAGAATATGTCCTAAGGCTACACAGCGACTTTGGTCGTCACTTATATTAAAGAGGACCTTTCACCATATCTGGGCACATGCAGTGTTATATACTGCTGGAAAGCTGACAGTGCGCTGAATTCAGCGCACTGTCGGCTTTCCCGATCCGTGCCCGGTGTAAAGCGCTATCGGTCCCGGTACCGTAGCGCTTTACAGTCAGAAGGGCGTTTCTGACCATTAGCCAGGAACGTCCTTCTGCCTAGCGGCGCCAATCGCACTGTGCTGTGGAGCCGGGAGGAACGCCCCCTCCCTCTCCTGATAATGCTAGTCTACGGACAAGCTGTGTGAGCAGAGGGAGGGGGGAGTTCCTCCCGGCTCCACGGCACAGCGCGATTGGCGCCGCGAGGCAGAAGGACGTTCCTGGCTAATGGTCAGAAACGCCCTTCTGACCATAGAAGAGCTACGGTACCGGGCCGTAAGCTCTTCACACCGGGCACAGATCAGGAAAGCCGACAGTGCGCACTGTCAGCTTTCTGGCAGTATATAACACTGCCTGTGCCCAAAAGTGGTGAAAGGTCCTCTTTAAGATACCAGCAGTCGCTCGGTCACCCTGCAAACCCTTTCACTTATGTTAGGGAATGGCGTCGCAAGGACTTCTAATGTTCCTCAACGTCTAGTCGCAAAAAAGGCCAGCAATATTTGACAACGCTGTGGTTGTGGCTCACTAGGGAGTTGCAGTGCAACGCCATTCACTTACATCAGTGAAGGAGTCGGTGATCATGGTTGTGTGCTAGAAGCCCTGGCTATAGTCACCGGGTAGCCCTAGCCTAAAGCCGAGGCCCCACATTGTAGAAACACAGCTTTTTTTGTTGTTGCAGATTTTGCTGCAGTTTTTTGAGCCAAAGCTAAGAGAGGATTGAGCGGAAGGAAGAAGAATGGTAAAACTTCCTGTATATTTCCCATTTCTTTTGTAGCCATTCTTGGCTCTGGTTCAAAAAAACATGGTAAAATCTGCAACAAAAAGCTGCATTTCCACAATGTGGGGCCTCTGCCTAAGCCCTCGTTCACATCAGCGTTTTGATTCCATCTGGGGGAGTCCGCATGGGGACCCCTGAATGGAATACAAATGCAATTGCAAGCAGTGTGCTGTATAAGCACACAGACCTCATAGACTATAAAGGGGTCCGTGGGCTTGCCGCCCGAATCAAGTGGGCAGGAAAGTAGATGGTGAGCTACTTTCCTATTTTTTTTTGTAGATTGTGAGCCTTATATAGGGATCACAATGTACATTTTTTTTTATCCTATCATTATGTCTTTGTAGAGAGATGGGAGGAAATCCACATAAACACAGGGAGAACATACAAACGCCTTGCAGATGTTGTTCCTGGCGGGATTCGAGCCCAGGACTCCAGCGCTGCAGTACTAACCACTGAGCCACCGTGTTGCCCAGGTGAACTACTTTCCTGTCAGCAAGATTCCTGCGGAGGTCTGGCGGAAAGCACACGAACCCCATTATAGTCTATGGGGTCCATGTGCTTTTATTGCACCAGCACTTGCAATTGCGTTTGTACTTCGTTTGGGGGGTCCTGGCGGAATCCAAACACTGATGTGAACGAGGGGTAAGGGTGCATTCACACGGTCAGTGATATTGTGCCAAAACTAGGAGTGAATTAGAAACACAGAACAGGTCCAAATATTTCTATTATACCTGATCTCTGTGTAGTCTTCACTCCTGATTTTGGCTCACAATCACTGAACAAAATCACTAACCAAACACTGACCCTGTGAAAGCAGTCTCTGTGTCTCTTCTATATTTAGGTCCCACTTTTGAGATACAACCTAGTTGCAGACGACTGTGTGTATTTTGCACTCCACAAACAAGTAATCTGTGTTCCTTTATTTGCAGTGTAAATCAGATTCTGTGCTGTATAATCGCAAAAACAGACATTGTGTGATCCGAGTTTGTAGACTCCCCCCCCCCAAAAAAAAAAACAAAAAAAAAACCAAAACACAGGACAGAGTACATCCTTGTGTGATCCGTAGTTTTTAGTCTCTGATAGATTTCTATGGGCGAGTCGTGTACACAGATCTGTGGAAATCACAGACATGTTAACACACTGATCTCACCCATGGTTGTCTGCAATTTCAAATTTATCTCGAGACCGGTGTGGTCTCAGGCTTAGCCTCCTGGATTTCCCACGAAAGTGAATGGAGAATCCGCCTAAAAATCCGCCTGCAAAAATGGCTCCCATTGCCTTCAATGGGAGCCGCTTACTTTTTTTTCCCGCTAGCTAGAAGCGGAAAAAAAAGCCCGACATGCCCTATCTTGCCGCAGATTCCGTGGCTGAGTCAGCTACAGCATCCGTGGCTCAAGACACGCTCCTGTTTAGGCCCATTCTTTCTGACCTAATCAGGAGTGGGATGCCGCGTTGGAATGACAATGCTGTATCGGCCTCCCGTCGCAGCTAGCCGTGCGGAAAGTTCACACAGCAGAAATGGTTTCCCCCACCTTTTCCTCTGTGTGAACATACCATACCCTTCCATTCACAGCAGCGGCAAGATGGGTTCTCACAATAAGAATACCACTTTAAGAACAGAGCCTTATAGGTTGCAGGCTAAGTTTTACTTGAGCACCTTTAAAAGGGAAACCTAATTACATAGATTATAATGTGGTCTGCCCATAAAGTGCGGAGAGAAAAGTCCTACTTGTAGAACTTTTCTCTGCATTTTTCAAGTGGAATGGGGGATGGAAAACTAAAGAATAAAACAGTGATTCTACCATTAAGGGGGCGTTCACACTAGCGTCGGTGTCCGATAGCTAGTGTCCGTTGCTAATGTCCGCAGAAGATTTTAGCATTGTTTCCATTCACAGTTTGCATTGTTTTAAATGGGACATCATGTAGTGTCCTTTAGTGTCCGTGGGTGTCCGATTTTTCAAGCAGACAGCAAAATCCTACATGTAGGAATGCTTGAAAAATCGGACATCTTTGCAAATGGACACTTAAGGACACCCACAGACACTACATGGTGTCCCATTTAAAACAATGCAAATTGTTACATTGTGTCTGATGCTAAAATCTTCCGCGGACATTAGCATTGGACACTAGCTGTGACTATTCACTAGTGTGAACCCTGCTTAACATGAGAGGAAGATAAGCTGTGTATACAGAGATAGCTTTCAGTCACTGATAGGATTACCACCTTGACTTCTTATTATAGAATAAACTGAGATTTCAATATATAAATGACAGATTATACTGAATCTTTTCTTACAAACCTCTACCTCAATCTTCTCATCTCTTCTTTATAGTATATAATAGTATCCCATTAAAGTGTGTGAATATACAGTAATATTTTGGTGTATAGTAATCTGGTGGTGTAAAGGTAGAAAGTGTTTAAGGATGCACCAAATTTATCAGTTTGTTTATATCTTTAGACTTACTGGTCAAAGGTTATGTCGTCTAATAATTAAACAGGATTAGTAAATCTGCCTCATTGAGTCTGTAGCTATGACTGCTGAGTGCTGGTTATAACAACAATTATACAAGATAATAGACAATAGTGGGTCAGGGCTGCTTGTAAGATACTCTATGAAGAGAATCAAACAAGAGCAATAAGAAAGAGTAGTATACAGAGTACTAAACTATATTGTGTTTGTCTTTCCTTTAGACCAATACTGGTGGGGGTGAAGAGACTGTCAATCTCAGGGACATACAGTCCTATGAAAAAGTTTGGGCACCCCTATTAATCTCAATCATTTTTAGTTCTAAATATTTTGGTGTTTGCAACAGCCATTTCAGTTTGATATATCTAATAACTGATGGACACAGTAATATTTCAGGATTGAAATGAGGTTTATTGTACTAACAGAAAATGTGCAATTTGCATTAAACCAAAATTTGACCGGTGCAAAAGTATGGGCACCTCAGCAGAAAAGTGACATTACTATTTAGTAGCTCCTCCTTTTGCAAAAATAACACCCTCTAGTCACTTCCTGTAACTTTTAATCAGTTCCTGGATCCTGGATGAAGGGATTTTGGACCATTCCTTTTTACAAAACAATTCAAGTTCAGTTAAGTTAGATGGTCGCCGAGTATGGACAGCCCGCTTCAAATCATCCCACAGATGTTCAATGATATTCAGGTCTGGGGACTGGGATGGCCATTCCAGAACATTGTAATTGTTCCTCTGCATGAATGCCTGAGTCGATTTGGAGCGGTGTTTTGGAGCATTGTCTTGCTGAAATATCCATCCCCGGTGTAACTTCAACTTCGTCACTGATTCTTGAACATTATTCTCAAGAATCTGCAGATACTGAGTGGAATCCAACTTTAACAAGATCCCCGGTGCCGGCATTGGCCACACAGCCCCAAAGCATGATGGAACCTCCACCAAATTTTACAGTGGGTAGCAAGTGTTTTTCTTGGAATGCTGTTTTTTTTGGATGCCATGCATAACACCTTTTTGTATGACCAAACAACTCAATCTTTGTTTCATCAGTCCACAGGACCTTCTTCCAAATTGAAGCTGGCTTGTCCAAATGTGCTTTTGCATACCTCAGGCGACTCTGTTTGTGGCGTGCTTGCAGAAACGGCTTCTTTCTCATCACTCTCCCATACAGCTTCTCCTTGTGCAAAGTGCACTGTATTGTTGACCGATGCACAGTGACACCATCTGTAGCAAGATGATGCTGCAGCTCTTTGGAGGTGGTCTGTGGATTGACTGTTCTCACCATTCTTCTTCTCTGCCTTTATGATATTTTTCTTGGCCTGCCACTTCTGGGCTTAACAAGAACTGTCCCCGTGGTCTTCCATTTCCTTACTATGTTCCTCATAGTGGAAACTGACAGGTTAAATCTCTGAGACAACTTTTTGTATCCTTACCCTGAACAACTATGTTGAACAATCTTTGTTTTCAGATCATTTGAGAGTTGTTTTGAGTAGCCCATGATGCCACTCTTCAGAGGAGATTCAAATAGGAGAACAACTTGCAATTGGCCACCTTAAATACCTTTTCTCATGATTGGATACACCTGGCTATGAAGTTCAAAGTTCACTGAGGTTACAAAACCAATTACGTGCTTCAGTAAGTCAGTAACAAGTAGTTAGGAGTATTCAAATCAATAAAATGATACGGGTACCAAAATTTTTGCACCGGTCAAATTTTGGTTTAATGCATATTGCACATTTTCTGTTAGCACAATAAACCTCATTTCAATCCAGAAATATTACTGTGTCCATCAGTTATTAGATATATCAAACTGAAATGGCTGTTGCAAACACTAAAATATTTAGAACTAAAAATGATTAAGATTAATAGGGGTGCCCACACTTTTTCATAGGATTGTAATCATCACAGTCTTAGGTGTCGCGACCGCACACACAGGCGTTATTAGTTAGAGGTCACACGTGGGGTAATATTTATTTCTAAGGGAGTAGTAGGAGAATGGGGCTTTTGTATGGTTAAGGAAAATGTGGGTTGGGTGCCTGAAAAAGTGTGGAACCAACAACGTGATCCAAACTTAATACACTACTAGAAGCAGTGGTCATGGAAGTCCATTATGGATGGAGGATAAAGAAATGTGAATAATTACAGTCAGACACAACACTTGTAAGTCACAAAGTTTTTCCTGTACTGTATCCACATACAATGATCTTCAGAGTCCTGTGTCAAGCCAGTATCTACCAGTATATTGTCACTGTATAGGAATAATTTTGTATAACTTGGTTGTGGACTGTTTTCTTTCCCTATGCTGAACCTCAAGAAACATATCTACATTTCATACAAAGATGAAATAAAAATAAATAATACACCAATAGCATGCCAACTTCACAGACGCTCGCACCCCCCGACTACACAGTACAATGGAAAGGGAAAACAGTTTTCGGGAGCCTTCACGCGTTCAGAAGGAGCGCGTAAAAAGCAGCTCCCATTGACTATAATATCACATTGAAATGGGTATGAAAGAGTCCTGCAGGTTTTGTTCTCCTGCTCTTGTTTTGTGCAGGAAACAGAAACCTGCAGAACGGAGACCGGGTGCAGATGTGAACAAGCCCTGCCTGATAAAGGATTACAATAATGAATAGAGATGAGTTAGTAGTATTCAATCGAGTAGGTATTCGATCGAATATTACGGTATTTGAAATACTCGTACTCAATCAAATGCCACGCGGTAAACCCAGTAAAAATTTTATTCCCCTCCCACCTCCCCTGGCACTTTTTTTTTACACCAATAACTGTGCAGGGAAGGTGGAACAGGAAGTAGGACAACATAGGCATCGAAAAAAAAAATTGGAAAAAGTCATTGGCTGGCTAAATCAGGTGACCATGGATTTATAAGAATAGTGGGTTTCAGATTCGGTTCAGATGATGCGACTGTGAATTAGACAGGGATAGATGTTCTGTCAGGGTTAGCTAGCAATTACAATTATTTAGGTAGGAATCTTACTCCGACAGCTGTTATAAGAGCTAAACTTACATCTACCACTGCTTGAAGATTGTATATATACCATCTGTATATACAATCTTTTTGCAAATAATTTTCCCAAAAGCCCTTGTTAGGGCTCCAATTACGTACCACCTTTTCCCCCCAATATACCTTTCCCTTCTCCAGTTCTTGTTTTAAGCTCAGTATATGAAAAAATAGAAAAAAAAATACTCAGCACTCACCCAGTGCATAAAATCCAAACTTTGTGGGGCCACACGATGGCTCAGTGGTTAGCACTGCAGCCTTGCAGCTCTGGAGTCCTGTGTTCAAATCCCACCAAGGGCAGAAAACCATCTGCAAGGAGTTTGTATGTTCTCCCCGTGTTTGTGTGGATTTCCATCCCATATTCCAAAGACATACTGATAGGGAAAAAAAAATGTACATTGTGAGCTCTATGTGGGGCTCACAATCTACATTTTAAAAAATTAAAAATAAAATAAAATCCAAACTTTATTGTTGAAGTCCAGGTAAAAAGTACATACATGGGAGGAGGCACAATCAGAGGAAGAGCGACAGCTGTTTCGTGCTGTTCAGCACTTTTTCAAGCTCAGTATATACTTGTAACATATAGAGGTACACACACACATACACAATGACAGTTAAGGGTGGGTGCTGTTTTCTTTCCGCCTTGCCTATGCCATCTGTGGTTGTCATGGGCAATGTGATTTAAAGTGGTGCATGCTAATGTTTCCTTAGCTTAAAATTTATCTTTCTATCCATACTAATGTAGAGGAAAGAAGGTTTCCAAGTATTTTTCCACTTTCCAGTGTCTAGGCTGTGATATTGGTGTAATACTGGGACTTGGGAGTATTAGATGCACCCAGACATGCTTCCCCTGCTGTCCCAGTTGCATTCCAGAGGTATTGGTATCATTTCATTGTGTCATTGTGGACTTGGTGACTCCAATTGGTCGAATTTTGGTTTCCCTGAAACCAGCATTTTTTCCCATAGACTACAATGGGATTGGATATTCGGTGGAATAGTCGAATATTGAGGTTCTACTCGAATCGAATATTTCACTATTCGCTCGTCTCTAATAATGAACCAGAAGGGTGGCACTAAAACCTGAGTCAGGGGCTAACATAACAAAACTTGGCTAGAGGAACATTGTTACACATGTGGGGTTCAGTCATACCTGAGTGTATCAGCCTGAGGGGATCAGAACAGATCAGAACAATTGTAGCTTGCAACTAAGCACTTTAATACAATGTAAAGTAATTACATTGCCTTTTAAAGTGTGCTTAGTACTTATACATTGCTCCAAATTATTAAACTAATCAGATTAAGTGACATAAAGATTACATTTCTTGTTTTTCAATTAAGCTCATGGCTGTTATTGTGTATCAGGGCTCTTTGGATCACTAAAATTAAGGTTAAACACCTGTGATAATTAGTTTGCCAGGTGAGCCCAATTAAAGGAAACCTACTTAAGGCCAGGGTCCCACGGGCCAGAAACGCCGTGGGGAAAAATTGTGGTGTTTTACAGTAAATGGGAATGGGAAATATATAGGAAGTTCTTATACTTCTACGTTCTGCTCAATCTAGTCCTGGCTTTGGCTCAAAAAAGAAAAACGCAACAAAATCTGCAACAAAAAAAGCTGTATTTCCGCAACATAGGGCCCTAGCCTAAGATGGTCATTCCACATTACTTAGCAGGCCACAGGTTTCAAGCAGTATGGGAAAGAAAAAGGATCTCTCTGCTGCCAAAAAGTATGAAATAGCGCAATGCCTTGGAAAAGGTATGTAAACGTTAGATACAGTGCCTTCAGAAAGTATTCGGCCCCCTTGAACTTTTCAACCTTTTGCCACTTTTCAAACATACAGATATCAAATTTAAATTTTTTGGGGAAGAATCAACAACAAATGGGACACAAAAAGTCTCCGTATAAATGCACCTGCTCTTTGATAGTCTCAGGGTTCTGTTTAACCACTTCAGTACCGGGCCAATTTGTGGTCCAGGACCAGACACATTTTAGGTTTATTTTGTATGTGCAGTTTAGAGGGCTGTAACATTTTTCTCATACGTCTCATTCAACTAATTTTTATGTCTTTTTTCAGGGACACATAGGGATTTATTTTTATGTTGTTTTTATTTTCGAATGTGCTTTAATTTTTTTTTATATCTGGGAAAATATAAGCAAAATAGGAGGAAAATTGTGTCTGGTTTTCACTTTTCTTTTTATTTAAAAAAAAGGTAAAATTTGATATCTTTATGTTTGTAGCCTGAAACGTGGCAAAAGGTTGAAAAGTTCAAGGGGGCTGAATACTTTCGAATTAAGTGTGATCCTTGTACTACAAAGAGATTTGTGACTGATTAAGAGTACAGATGGGTTTGTGCAGATAAAGTCATAAGTGTTTTTTTTTTTAAATTTTGTATTTGATAATCTCCAAAATTAAAGAAAGTAGCTGTTGGTAAGTAAATGCTTTTATTTATAATACTGCTTTGTTTTTAGGGGATCTTCTTTTTGGTTCAACAGGGCTGTTTCAGCTGTTGGATTCCTTTGGTTCTGTCGAGGATCATCATTTTATTTTTTATTTAAGAAAGTGGTGAAAGAAGGTAGTATCAGTGCGTTTTTTCAATAAAATTCTTTTCTTACGTCTCAGCTGGTTATTTCAATACTTATTTATTGCCTTTATTGCTTGACAGCATCTATTTCTAAAGCAGGGGGTAGTGTTAGCTGTTAACCACCCCAAATTATTACTTTGGTACGTACTGCCATTAAGGATGCTGGGAAGAGCTGGGTACAGTCCAGTAGTACTGACTATCTAGTGATAGTCAAGTACTGGGGTGAACACAGGCTGATATTATTAGGCTTAGATTGCCCCAAAACTGTGGGCCATCCAACCATGGTAATGCAAGGATGTGGCTGTTTTTTTGTACTTGACTTGTTTTGAAATCCAACGTGGGTTTGACTACAGTTTTTTACTACCAGGTAGAGTACACTGAAAATCCAGTCAAATCAAGCTTGATCTGCAGCTTAACTCCTATGATTTCTAATTTGGCAGCTAGACCCCATAACTATTATATTTTCCAGCTACCTCCAGTGCTGAATGCTGTACAAGGGATAAAACCAGAAGCTTAAGTATTAGAGATGAGCGAGTAGTATTTGATTGAGTAGGTATTAGATCGAATACTATGGTATTCGAAATACTCGTACCCGGTCAAATACCACGCGGTAAACGCAGTAAAAATTCGATTCCCCTCCCACCTTCCCTGGCGCTTTTTTTTTTACACCAATAACTATGCAGGGGAGGTGGGACAGGAAGTAGGACAATGTAGGCATTGAAAAAAACGTATACAGTGATTGGCTGGCTAAATCAGTAGCAGCAGCTATAATAATAATAATAATAATCCTGGGACTTGGGCGTGTTAGATGCCCCCAGGCATGCTTCCCCTGCTGTCCCAGTTGTGTTCCAGAGGTGCTGGTATCATTTCCTGAGGTGTCATTGTGGACTTGGTGACTACAATTCGTCGAATTTTGGTTTCCCTGAAATGACCATGTTTTTCCCATAGACTACAATGGGATTCGATATTCGAACAAATAGTCGAATATTGAGGTCTACTCGAATCGAATTTCGACTATTTCACTACTCGCTCATCTCTATTAAGTATTTATTTAAGCTTGTAGTAAACTTTATTGCAAGGTCTGTGTGTCAGACAAAAACTTTATAAAAAAAAAACCCCACACATAATATTAGTAGAAATTTTTTTTTAGGTTAAAGGGATTCTATCATTAGCATCCCTTTTTTCAGTACTACCACATCAGTATAGCCTTCAGAAAGGCTATTCTTCCCCTACCTACAGTACACTCATGTAGTTCTATGGAGTACAGAGCATACTGAGCATGCTCTGTAGCTCTGTACCGGCATCACTTAACGCAGGAGGATGCACGCGCCTGTAGAAGAAGGGCATCGCTGGAGAGTCTTCAGGTATAGGGGACACCCCCTGTGCTGTTGAGCGCAGATGGACTGCCCCCTGTTTTGTCTGGAGTCCATTTGCATAAAGAGAAAAAAGGGAATATCTCTGAAACAGCAGCGCGGAGAAGAATTCTAAAGGTAGGAGAATACTAGCCTTTCTTAAGGCTATTCCGACGTGGTAGTACTGAAAAAAGGAATTGTAATGATATAATCCGTTTAAAATAATACCATTACAAGTCAAGTAGTCATTTTCATATAATAATAAAACAAAGTCCAATCTAGTCCAAAATTAGAAGCTTATGGGAGTCCAAGGAAGTGGATAAGCAAAGTATTTAGTGTGCCATGAGGAAAAGCCAATAGTCCTGGTCAGTTTGCTCTTTAATAAGCTACCAAATTGCCACGGCACTGCACCTTCAGGAGTTATGAAATAGTTTGGAAAGGCATCTCTTACCTGAACAGCTAAGTTGGATCAAAGACACAGTTCAGCAAAAACTAGCAATGTCTTCACATCCATGTCGGAATTGTCATAGCCCCGAGCATAGTTGTGAAGCACACTGCAGCTTTGACAATCTCACCTGTGTTGACATCCAACCTTAGTGTACAGGTTAAGATCGTCCACTTTTTAGCCATGATCTCAAAGGTGCCTTCTATGAAGCATCATGGACATCTAAGCTTCATGATGAAGACCCTCAGGCATCTAGTCTCCTCTGTGGGTACAGCAGTTTCATTATCAATGAAAAAGCCTCACCAGGTACCTTGGCAAAAGGTATTAGATACGTGGTACCCAGAGCCACCTGATCTACTAGTACTTAACACATCGATTTCAGTAGTACCCGTGAATCCCTAGTATTACCATTAATATTACAAAGATGGATAAACTCTTTAAAAAGGTTATCCAGGAATTGGAGCAATCTATCTGGCGGGCGGGATGTGTAAAAAACACTGTCAGGGTGCTGGGGACAGGTGAGTATGGTTTTTTTATACATATTGTGAGAAAGTGACATGTAAAGTTTTGGAAGGACGCTTTATCTCCCCCAGATTCCTTATGTATGTGTGGTGAGTGAGGGCATTACAGGCTGTAGTAAAACCTCACCTGTGTTTTGTTTTAACCACTTGTTATCCTACAGCAGGAAGGAGCTCCCATGCACAGGTGAGAGCTGGGCCTCATTACAGCCCTATAAAGCCTGACCAGACTTCCTGGGGGAGAGAGGAGGTGCTGGGTTTTGGCCTTCACGGTGAAAACTGGTAAGACTCCGGTGTGAACTGCGGCTTAAGTTCTGTTTGTGTGGCTGGAGCAAGCCACATGTATAGCTAGGAATTTTCCTGTTTAGTTAGTTGCTCAGCCAAGCAAGGTGTTTTTTGTTACCATTTGCCTGAAGCTATGAGGCTTGTTTTTTCTGACTTTATTTTTTTGCAAAATAAATGCTCAGGGTAAAACCCTGTTTATATTAAAATTTAACTTTTATTTGTCTGATTAAAAATATAGATGCAATAAACAAATTTGCTCTGAATATTGACTCATTGACTTTGTGTGTGGTGTCTACAGAAGTCAAAAAAGGCCAGATAGCCTCTCCGTACACATTGATAGGTAAGTATTAAATTGTAATGGGTTGACTGATCTGGATCTTGCCAGTATCTTTGCCAACCTAACCTCTCACCTTAATCATACCCTAATAAATAGGTTTGTGGTAGATTTAGTAGTTAACCTACTGTGAGCTGGTAGAGCGCTAAGGGATCAATGGTATAGGTATTGGGAGTAACATACTAAAAGGACTGATTCATAGTTTTAGAATTCAGCCCCACTGAAAAACTTCCCTATTACCAACTCCTCCCCGACATAAAAATGTATACACGCTCACCAATATTCACTCACACCAGGTAGGTATTCACACTACCACTAAACACTAGTCTAGGCTCTTAGCAGAAATACGGGGCATTGGCCACATTGGCTAAACTTTTGACTGCATAAGCACCATCATTCACACAGAAAAACTGCCTGACGCGTTTCTGCTGCCTACCGCAGCTCATCAGAGGCAGACAAACACACAAATGGTCTATAGTTATTTAGAGCACTATAACGAGCAGCATGTTCGCATGCCCGGTCAGCCGTGATGCTGCTCTATAACTGATGCTGCTCTATAAGGAACATGCTGCTCGTAAAAGTGCTGTAAATGCTCTAAACAATTATAGACCATTTGTGTGTTTGTCTGCCTCTGATGAGCTGCGGTAGGCAGCAGAAACGCGTCAGGCAGTTTTTCTGTGTGAATGATGGTGCTTTTGCAGTCAAAAGTTTACGATCGTAGTGATGTATCTTTATCTCAGAATTCGGATATATCACTGCCGTCAATATAGCCCTCTAGGAACCAGGATTGGCCAAAATCGGTCACGTGACCCAACTCTAAGGATTATGGGAATTGTAGTGTTTGAGAATACATCACCGCTATCAACACGGCCCTTTAGAACTAGGATAGGGTAATACTGGTCACGTGACCTAACTTCAAGGATTATGGGAATCTCAGTGTGGGAGAACACAACTACATCGGAAGTACAGAGGGACGGGTAACTATAACAAATTGAATTAAATCTGCATTTGTATGGAATTTAGAATTAAGATGATTCCACAATAATTACGATAACTGACATGGTTTTCTGTTTGGCTAATCTTTATTTAAAACTAAACAGGGAACATTATGTATATATAATTAATACACACCATGTGACTTAACCCAAGAGGATCAGGGGAATTGTAGTTTTAGGTGAACAAAATAGTTTTTACGGTGATTATGGAATTATAATAGCACACAAATGTAGAAACTAATGGTTTTATTTATATTAACAATGTACCCATTTGAATTTTGGATATATATATGTATGGTTACTTTGTCATCAACTTTAGGATCTAGTGAGGCGTAAGGGGAGTTACCATTGAGATTATATACAAACACAGGTGCAACATATAAGCTACTTAATTAAGTCAGATATTTGAACAGAAACTGTTAGAGTCAGTTTAGACCTGCCATGAGTAAGAGGTAGTTCTACCTCTAAACGCGTCGGCGTTCCACACTTTTTAATCACTATGTACGTGCGTGTTTTTCTAACCTTTCTTCACTTTGGAATTTTTTTGATCTCTATTTGGAATCTGTATCTTTTAAATAATGGATTAAAAGTTAATTTTTAAACGTACCCGAAAAGGACTGCGGACCTAATTTCCTGTTTTCTTCGTGGATGCTTAAAGGGGTTGTCCCATGAAAAGCATCCTATCTATACTGCTAGTTTATGTGGATTTAAGACTTTCCTAAATACATTGCTTTATCAAAATTGCTTTGTTTGGCCGCTATCTTAATTTAGTCACTTCATTGTTTACACTCAGTTTCTATGGCCACTGGGCATATCTGCTCAGTTCCCAAGTGACGTAGCTACCTGCTCTCGGGGGGGAGGGAGGGGCTGAGTGCTCGGCAGCAGCTCTGAGCTGTTTATGTCTGACAAGCAACGGAGCTCCTCAGATAGGGGAGGGGGGAGGTGAGAGCTCCGGCATTTCTGATTCTGGTTTAATTGAATTTGGCTGATAAGGGCTGAGATAAGGAGTCCGTTACCTCTGTATGTAATGCAAGCTGACTCAAATCCAGGTCTGCTACATCAGCCTCTACATCATCTTCATACCGTGGTAATGCATTTACAACCAATTCCTCATTACTGACTGCAAACATAGCAGATAGCAGAGCAAGTGAAACCCCGCACACCAATGTGCCGAGAAAACCAGGAAGTGAACAGAGCACAGAGCCTGCAGGTTGGTGAACAAGGGTTATGGGAATACCCCTTTAAGATGTACCGAACATCAATGACGAAAATCTAACACATCTGCTGATTTTCTTCACTTCACGTTTATGCTTAAATCCTATAACTCTGCCCTTCAACTACCTAAACAACATCTCTCATCTCTTCTCTTTTCAATATCCCTAAACGACTCTTTGACAACTTTCACTTCCTCCTCACACCAAAATTGCGGATACCTGTCATAGACCTCAGTGATCAAGACATTGAAACATACTTTAAAGACAAAAGTCAGGAAACAACTCGATCTCCAAGCAGCAGCAGTCCCCTTCCCTCTCTTGCTCCTCATTGTGAACTCTCATTATTTGACCCAGTAACAGAAGAAGTCGTCTCCTAGCTCTTTTCTTCTTCTTGCCCCACTACTTGCACAAGTGATCCTATCCCATCACACCTCCTTCGGTCTCTAACCCCTATCTTTACCACTCACCTTACTAAAACTCTAAAATTTTAAACCTTTCTCTTTCTTCTGGAATCTTTCCCTCCTTCTTCAAACATGCTGTCATAACCCCACTACTGAAAAAACCCTCTTTCGACCTATCCTGTGCTGCGAACTACTGACCTGTCTCTAGCCTCCCCTTCATCTCTAAACTCCTGGAACGCTTGGTCTATTCTCACCTAATCTGCTATCTCTCTGCTTACTTTGTTCTGGACCCCTTACAATCAGGTGTTTGCACACTACACTCTATGGAAACGGCCCTCAAAAGTCTCCAACGATCTCTTGATGGCTAAATCTAAAAGGAACTATCCACTACTTATTCTTCTGGATCTCTCAGCAGCATTTGAAACATATAGACCACCAACTCATCCTCACTATGCTCCGCTGAGTCGGCCTCAGGGACTCCGCTCTTTCTTGGTTTTCTTCCTATCTCTCTGACCACACATTTAGTGTATCATTTGCTAGTGCTATTTCTTCTCTGTCACTTGCAGTTGGAGTTCCTCAAGGGTCAGTCCTAGGACCCCTCCTCGGCTCTCTGTACACAGTCCCAATTGGACAAACCATCAGCTGATTTGGCATTCAATACCATCCTTATGCTGATGATACCCAACTATATACCTCATCCCGTGACATCACTCCTGCTCTACTACAGAACACCAGTGACTATCTCTCTGCTGTCTCTAACATCATGTCTTCTCTTTATCTGAAACTTAATCATTCAAAAACTGAACTTGTGTTCCCTCCATGTACTCACTGACCTAACCCTGATATCTCTATTTCTGTTTGTGGCCTTACTAGTACACCGAGGCAGCATGCCCTCTGTCTGGGAGTTTTATTTGACTCAGATCTCACCTTTACTTTACCCCCACATATTCAGACACTTGCACACTCTTGCCACCTGCAACTCAGAAACATCTCTAGAATTCACTCTTTTCTCACCGTGGAAACATCAAAAACCCTCAGTGTCCCTCTGATTCTTTCTCATCTTCACCATTTCAATTCTCTTCTAACTGGGCTTCCTCTTACTAAACTCTCCCCTCCTACAATCTGTCATTAATTGCAGCCTGCATTTAAGAGAAATAAGTAATAATAATATCCATGGTACATCTGTTGCCACCAGTATAGACCACCTGATCTAAAGATGTTGCCATCTAAACATTTTAACGTCAGACATAAAACAACATGACTAGTGGTAGACATTGCTGCCATCTAGTGCCACATTCACAAACTACACTGTTTTTGTATTCATCCTGAGGAACACTAAAAACATTTCCTTATGAAGTTACTCTAAAGGGCACCACTTTACTACCGACCCCTCATCTCCATATAGATTTACTGTATTTTTATTTATTTATTTTTTTAGCCAAAACCTGGTTAATTTTAGAATACAACTGTCTTTGAAACTGAATATGCACAGTTGGGAGCTGAAAAGCGCACAGTAACTATATCAAAACCTAACGTGTCCTCCTCATTGGCTGAGGGCCGCTCTGCGTGACATCACAACCTAATAGATATTTTTTGTAATTGCTGCAACTCTGACATAAGGCGGAAGAATATGCATGCCATTTGTGTCAATGGCAAAACGTGCCAAGAGGACAATGAGGGCACATCACTCCTTTTCTCCACAGGTGGAATTACACCACTGAGCCTCTTCCTCAGTGGCAGTCCATCACTGGAAATAAATAGAGAAGACCTCCAAGGTACCCCATTGGAGGACAAGGTATCACAAATACTATTTCCGCATTTTGAAAGCCTTGAGGTTTGCCACCCATTGATAACCTCTGCAGTCTCCCAAATTACCAATAGTAATGTGCAGAGAATAGTTGAATATGGAAAAGACAATTGCAACCCCAGAAACCTCAATGTAACAATGCCAGGCAACACTGCTCAAGAAGCCTGAAGATTTGTATGATAGGCACAGCCACAACAATTTATGCTTGGTTTGTCAATCCCTAAAATGTGGATGATGGCCAGTTCATCGACTACTTTACCAAGTCTTCAGTAGTTGATACCTTTTTTAATAGCTAACCAAAATGATGACATATTGCAAGCTTTCGAGGCTGCTTAGGCCCCTTCGTCAGGTAACCATGCCTGATGAAGGGGCCTAAGCAGCCTTGAAAGCTTGCAATCTGTCATCATTTTGGTTAGCTATTAATAAAGGTATCAATTACTGAAGACTCTCAATTTTTATATTTCATATTCACTGGCTAACACAGTACAAAGATATTTTTTTCCTTATACTTTACCAAGAAGATACTTCAGGCTTTATAGTTGAGTGTCCTAAATAACTCCTTGAGGCTAAGGCCCCATGTAGCGCCACGCAGCACAAAAGCGCTGTGGGAAAAACCGCTATGGAAACGCATTGCTGTGCTTCCCACAGCGCTTTGCTAAGAAAGTTTGCAGTGGTTTCCTCTGCAGACATCCTTCTTCCATTATAACTATAGGGAAACCGCCAGTGTTTCTATAGGTATAATTGTCATGCTGTAATTTGCTAGAATCCCATCCACTTTACTGTGACTGTAAAACACCACATTTTTTCCTAAGCTTGGAGCCCCGGCCTAACTGTTGAAGAGGCCCACAGAATTAGCTGAACAGAAAATAACAAGTGCAATGGTAGCTGCAAGAGCAGGGCATAAAGATACTAATTTTTAGGACTTAGCAGCAACAGTTTATCAAAGTGAAGAGTTTTTGTTCACATCTGTTGACTACTTGCTGATCACAATACAAAATTTCAGCTGTTGTATCTGGCCAAGCTGAATGACTTGGCCCCCGACCGAACACAGGTCATCAGGAATGACCATTCCTTGGAACCGTTGTATCCAATAATTGGCCCCAATTCAGAGGGTGTAAAATGTCCCCGACCCTTTCAACAGTGTTTTACATTTTGCTGCTGTGTTTTGAGTAATAATCTAGAAGACATGATCCAATACTATAATGCATAGACACTGACACCTCTCATGCTCTCCAAGTGCTAAACTCTCTATTTCCTGCCTAATGCAACAGACAAATGGGGTTTATACATCTGTGTCTCCCCCCTTCCCTCCAAGTGAAGTGCTGCTGGGAACCAGAAAAACTATTCTAGACCATAGAGAGCAGTGACTACTGTAAAGTGCACAGTCCAAGCAATAGTGCTAATGTTAACAGATACTAAACCAACTATGGATTATCATGGACAATGACTCTGGAACTATTTGGGTGAATGCTGCCTCTCCAAATAAAAGATTGTGGATTCCTCAGATGAGAACGTTTTTTTTTTTGTTATAGGACGGTTGGACAAGGTGTGAGCGGATTTGGAGAGCAACATGTGGAGTTGTGGGAAAAGAGGTGCCAAGATGTGGTGAAAGAACATGGGAAAGGGAGACCTGAAATAAAGTGCTTCTATCTACTTCTCCTAAGTCTTTCTTCATTCTGGCTTACTTAATGATGCATGCAGCAATACAGGAATCCCTAGTTCAGCAGCCCGGGGGCAGACACAAACAGAAGAGGGCCCCTGTGCAAGAACAGTTATGGACCCCTGTTTTCCAACATCTCAGTGTAGAGCAATTCCTTCCAGGTCTTTAACAATCAACCAGTAATTCTTAGCCGGGTACCCACATTCTAATACTTAGTACAAAGCTGATAGGTGATAGGGCCTCCGGACCTAATGGGCCCCTGTGCAACTGCTCAGGTTTCACCAATGGCATGTCTGGTCCTGCAGCAGCCCATGCTAAGAATGGAGAAGCAGGCATACAGTTAGGGCCAGAAATATTTGGACAGTGACACAATTTTCGCGAGTTGGGCTCTGCATGCCACCACATTGGTTTTGAAATGAAACCTCTACAACAGAATTCAAGTGCAGATTGTAACGTTTAATTTGAAGGGTTGAACAAAAATATCTGATAGAAAATGTAGGAATTGTACACATTTCTTTACAAACACTCCACATTTTAGGAGCTCAAAAGTAATTGGACAAATAAACATAACCCAAACAAAATATTTTTATTTTCAATATTTTGTTGCGAATCCTTTGGAGACAATCACTGCCTTAAGTCTGGAACCCATGGACATCACCAAACGCTGGGTTTCCTCCTTCTTAATGCTTTGCCAGGCCTTTACAGCCGCAGCCTTCAGGTCTTGCTTGTTTGTGGGTCTTTCCGCCTTAAGTCTGGATTTGAGCAAGTGAAATGCATGCTCAATTGGGTTAAGATCTGGTGATTGACTTGGCCATTGCAGAATGTTCCACTTTTTTGCACTCATGAACTCCTGGGTAGCTTTGGCTGTATGCTTGGGGTCATTGTCCATCTGTACTATGAAGCGCCGTCCGATCAATTTGGCTGAATCTGGGCTGAAAGTATATCCCGGTACACTTCAGAATTCATCCGGCTACTCTTGTCTGCTGTTATGTCATCAATAAACACAAGTGACCCAGTGCCATTGAAAGCCATGCATGCCCATGCCATCACATTGCCTCCACCATGTTTTACAGAGGATGTGGTGTGCCTTGGATCATGTGCCGTTCCCTTTCTTCTCCAAACTTTTTTCTTCCCATCATTCTGGTACAGGTTGATCTTTGTCTCATCTGTCCATAGAATACTTTTCCAGAACTGAGCTGGCTTCTTGAGGTGTTTTTCAGCAAATTTAACTCTGGCCTGTCTATTTTTGGAATTGATGAATGGTTTGCATCTAGATGTGAACCCTTTGTATTTACTTTCATGGAGTCTTCTCTTTACTGTTGACTTAGAGACAGATACACCTACTTCACTGAGAGTGTTCTGGACTTCAGTTAATGTTGTGAACGGGTTCTTCTTGACCAAAGAAAGTATGCGGCGATCATCCACCACTGTTGTCATCCGTGGACGCCCAGGCCTTTTTGAGTTCCCAAGCTCACCAGTCAATTCCTTTTTTCTTAGAATGTACCCGACTGTTGATTTTGCTACTCCAAGCATGTCTGCTATCTCTCTGATGGATTTTTTCTTTTTTTCCAGCCTCAGGATGTTCTGCTTCACCTCAATTGAGAGTTCCTTTGACTGCATGTTGTCTGGTCACAGCAACAGCTTCCAAATGCAAAACCACACACCTGGAATCAACCCCAGACCTTTTAACTACTTCATTGATTACAGGTTTACGAGGGAGACGCCTTCAGAGTTAATTGCAGCCCTTAGAGTCCATTGTCCAATTACTTTTGGTCCCTTGAAAAAGAGGAGGCTATGCATTACAGAGCTATGATTCCTAAAACCTTTCTCCGATTTGGATGTGGAAACTCTCATATTGCAGCTGGGAGTGTGCACTTTCAGCCCATATTATATATATAATTGTATTTCTGAACATGTTTTAGTAAACAACTAAAATAACAAAACTTGTGTCACTGTCCAAATATTTCTGGCCCTAACTGTAGTTTCCATTCATCTCCAATTACAGAGCGGCAGGGTGAATATGTGTCCAGCTATCTCCTGAGAAGGTGGAGTCAGATTATAGATGATGACTGTTGTAATGTCTGCATGTACAGTACACTACAACAACCTGATGAAGGGTGTTAATAAGTTTGGTAACACTACAATTCGTATGTCACAGTGCTTACTATGAATGACTAAAGGGGACATTACTATTTGCATCATTCCTGTGCCATTATACCTACATAGTTACATTCTTATAGCAATATTGTTTAAATTTCTGTGCAGTGATGTAACATGGTTTCCTGTCCTCTGTACACTTTGCTATGATTTACAGTATATCCATGGTGTCATAGTGTCCAACAGGAGCCTTTGCTATCACCCATCACCTTTTGTAAAGTAACTGCGTAGATAATGCCTGTAATGCTGTATGACTGTATACATGTATTCTTGTACTGTAGCATCACACTGCTCATCATCCCTTTGTTTTAACATCAATTTGTGCATTATCCATGAAGATTTCTGAAATCATCACAACTGCATGTTTTTAGAATCTTAAGATTGCTCATGAAGATGTTTACACATTCAAAATGTTTTAGGCCGGGGCTCCATGTGGTATAAATGCTGTGTAAAAAAAGCGGTATTTCACAATCCCTTCATAGTAGATAGGATTCTAGAAAATCCCATCCACACACTGCAGAAAATGCACACACTGTTTTGGAAATTGCAACATATCAATTATACTTACAGAAATGCCAGTGGTTTTCCTACAGGTATAATGGAAGCAGAAAGTCCGCAGAGGAAATCTGTGTGGACTTTCTGTGAAACGCACTGCAGGAAAAACCATGTTGCGTTGCCAGCGCGGTCTTTCCCCCAGCGCTTTTTTTTTTTTTGCTGTGGCCTGCTACATGTGGCCTTAGCCTTAAAGGGTTTTTCCAGGACTTAGATATTCATGACCTGTACTTATACTAAATCATCAATATAATATCTGTGGGGCTCTGACAATACCACTCCCTATAAGCTGCTATGGCGCTAGAAGTAGCATATTATATGTATATAAAGCAGAGAGCTCAATCCATAATCCATGTATGGGCTGTCCCTGATTAATTTAGTTTAGCTTCCATTCCAGTAAATGGGAGATAAGCTGCAATTACCTGACAAGGCCGCTACACGTCGTATAGAGCTGTCTATTTCCAGATCTATACAATGTGCTACATCCAGCACCGCAGTTGCTGACATCATCCGTCTACAGCAAATGATGGATCTCTTCTCCCATATCCTGGCAGAGGCACATGCTGAGGATTGTGTGATGTTCTACTCTCTTCCCCAGTATAGTTTGCTATGGGTGCTCTCCTTTCTCTTTACACTGTTATACAGCCTGTGCGAATAATCCCCTCTATGTGTTAAACAGCTATGTGATAGAGTCAGACAGATAAATAGTAAGAAAGATTTCATGGAAATAATTTAGAAAGTTGCTTCATTTTGAACAATTAAAATAATGAAGAGGTGCACATAGCCATTAACTCTAAAACTACCAAAAGTTCAAACAACACATTATTCAACAAGCCCAGTGCCTGGATTAGTCATTTGCTCTGCGTATTTCTCCATAATTTTTTTTGCGTTGCATATGTCAATACACGATCGGTTTAATTTATTCAAGTCACACTACTTCTCTGGAATAAACTAAAGAACATTATTTTCCTTGTCATGTGATATCTAGTATTCCTGGTCTTATTGTTACTTTAATAAAACATAACTTGGGAATGAGTTTCAAATAACTAAGACACTTTTTAATAGTGAATTTAAAAATATATATATTAATAAATGCCTTGTTAAAGCAAAACCTCAGTGTAAAGTTGTAAATTTATAAAATGGACACCACCTTTCATATGAATGGGCCTACAAAATGCTACATTTTGAGTGTTACATCTACAAAGGTCTGTATCCATCAGGAAAAAAAACACAGCTGTTGCATGTTTATCAAGTTTATCATGTGGATCTAGCCATAAATTCAGAATTCATAAATCAGAATGAAGTTGCTAGGCTACAGCAACAGTTGTCAAAATCCCACTGCACTGCAGCCATTGGCCAGTGTAATAAATCATATTCAACTAATCAGCATTTTCCCACTCTGTCTATTAGAGGGTGGTCCTGAGTAATGTATACTTGTAAGCAGACCCGTAATTCCATATTCCACAACTCTGTCAAAGCTAAGGGATTTTCCTTCTGACTTATTGTCAAAAACTCCAACATGCTGTAACATCTTTGCCTGTCCGGGCTTTGGCGTCATCATCCGGCCACATGCTGCAGCACAGGAGGCTTGTTTGGCTGTGATTTCTTTCTTTGGGTTCTTCTCCCATTGTCTTAACACTGTCCTATTCTTTCACCTTGGTAATTGATTTTCCACCACACCCACCTTCACCATCCACCTTCACCTTCATTTTCCTCTGCTCCTCTAATATTTAATTTTAGCCTTGCCCTGTGATTGACAGCCTATCCGCCTATCAACTCCGGGGTGGGTTCTTCCTCCCTATTTATTCTAGGCTCAAATTTACATTAGTGCTTGCTATAGCCTTGTGCGTGCTGGCTTTTCTCTCGCTGTTATTACTTGTATTCTGATTCTTGACCTCTGGCTTCCCCTATTGACTATTCTTTTGGATTTCGATTTTGACACTGCGCTGCTCGACTGTTGCTGACCCCTGGCTAGCTGACCTCCGTTGTTGTTGTTTGTCTTGTCTGCGTTTTGTGTGTCACGTATTTAGGAAGGGTTTTGTCGTTCAGTTTTCGTATATTACCTAGGATAAGACCGGCAAGCAGGAAGGGACAGTGGGGGGTTTCAGACCACGGTCCACTGTCTCTTGTGCCCCTCTCTCCAGGGTTCATCTACAGCACTGGGCAACTACTGTCTGGCACTTCCCTAACACATGCTTTCCAATTTTGACATTTATGACTATATCTACATGAACCTACATGATAAACTTTGTTACCAATAATAACCAACTAGTCATTTAGTAAGGGCATTGATGCTGATTCATAAAGACTGTTGTTTTGAGCAACATTCTTAATAATTTTTGTTGATTGACATGATATATGCCAGAATTATTAAGAAGCTCCAGCCTCTTAATAATTGAATCATATCACTAAAGGTCCTGCGCAACCAGTTTTCCGGTTCGAGTTATAAATAACCTGATGTGCCAAAGGTTCCATTTCTCATGAATAAAGTGTTTGATCCTGCTAGGGCATTACATACCGCTATGCTATAGCTTCATCAGTTCATAGAAATTGGTATACAAATTTAAACAATAAAAACAATCAACATAATTGTAACATCTATGTTCTGCATTTGCCAGCACACTAAATTCCCATCAGACCAAGCAACCTGGTTGCCTCTTTGAGTATTCCTGTTTCTTTAAGAATTAGTGTTCTCACCTGCTATGCTTCCTTCTGACAATCCTTGCTCGCCTGTGTATAGAAGTCTGCCTCTCTAGCTACACACCATTTGAGCATTGTTCAATTGTTTGTTTCATAATCTCTTGTTTGGATGCATGTCCTTACTGTTGGTACACATTGCCCTCCAATCTACCATGTTTAGATGCATATCCTTCTGTCTGCCATATGTAGCTTTCAGCCGACTACTACGTATGTTTGGCCTCTGAGCTTCTGCTATGTTTGGGCCTCTGCTACCCAAGCTCAGAGGAGATCAAAGAAACAAGTTGTATTTCACAAACAGATACATGAGAACTGTATGCAAAGGGTTAAATCAGACCGCCCTAGAGGAGAATCATCAGTGTTGATATTACTATATAAAGTTTCTCATGGTAATTGCCAAGAAATCAAATACTTAGATTCCCAGGATGTATATGTCAGAAGGAGACAGGGAATATCTCACTATAGGGAACTATCTAATCTTGTGTAGAAAATAGGAACTAATCCACAGGACTCTCAAAATGAACCAAAATTTATAAAACGTAACCTTTATTAGGGTGTTACTAAAAGAAGATATTGAGTGACATAACCAGATGACAACCGTAAATAATATTATTGTGTTAAGGCTATCTCCATGGTTTTACCTGGTTGATCCGGCCAGTAACATATGTTTATCTCAAAGATTAAACCATGCACGTGTAAGTACACACGGAGTGTACAGTGAAACTGTGAATGGCTCATTGGCCACTTCAGTACCGGGCCAATTTGTGGTCCAGGACCAGACACATTTTCAGTTTATTTTGTATGTGTGGTTTAGAGGACTGTAACATTTTTCTAATACGTCTCATTCAACTAATTTTCTGCGTCTTTTTTGGGGGACACATAGGGCTTTATTTGTATGTTGTTTTTATTTTCGAATATGTTTTAATTTGTTTTTATATCCGGGAAAATATAAACAAAATAGGAGGGAAATTGTGTCTGGTTTTCACTTTTTTTTTTTTTTTTTTTTTTTAATAACACACAGTGCCACTAAAAAACTTTATAAAATAGTTTTTATCCTCTCCATTACGGTAAATTTTATTTTATATGGTGGCGTCGGGGGTGGGGCTATAACCTTTAATAATGGCATTTTATTGGGGCATTATTTTAAATCTAAATTATGGTTGATAATGATGTATAGTGAAACAGACGTCAGAGGTAGCCTATAATATCACAAAGTACAACACATCTACATAAAGTATATTAAGTGAAATTGTGTATGTCATAATCATTACTGAGTCCTTTCGGTTCTAGGGTCTGTAGACAATGGATAATGTACGCCTCTCATATTTTAAGGCATTATATCCGACCTCCTCCTAGTCTTGGAGTGGTGATCTGTTCTAGAACTTGGAATTTGAATTAGAAAAGACAGTGTCCAGCTTCATGAAAATGATAAGGAGGTAGAATTAATATGTTTTTGGTTCTAATAGTGGACTTGTGCTTAGATATTCTGTCTCTGATGGGTTATGCTGTTTCACCTACATACATTAGGCCATAGGAACATTTAATAACAGACTAGATAAGATGAGTCACAGGTGTTGTATCACTTTATGTCTATAGCCTGACTTGTTTCTGCAGCCATTATTGGGTTATTTCACTGGAATCCTGTCTTAAGACAGGCTTGCACATTCCAGTGAGAGCCCTCTATTGGTTTGCAATACTGAGGCAGCAACTGTCTTCCTAATTACATCATGGAAGGCAGATTTGCATATTCTTCCCATAGTTCCTTGCAAAGTGGAGTGCTAAAGGCTTAACAAGTCTCCACACACCTATATGGTGGTCTCTCCCTAAGGAGTGACAATATCCCCCGAACCTTGTTTCTGGATAGTAACCACAGGACCTTTGTAAATGTTATTGCTCTGAGGGCATCTTAGAGATGGGAATGTACCTTGTGTTTGTGTGTGTAGGAAAGTCTGCCGTGGAACCCTATTCTGGGAGTTAAAATTGTCTCTGACTAGTTTATCTTTAAGATTTTGGGGCATTATAAAGCATAGGAGGAAAGTTTGTGCAATTAGTATGAATGTGGGATGCCACTTACATAATGTAAAAGGACCATATGATGTCTGATTATGTTATAGACTTTAAAAACAAAAGAGTAGAAGATTTGTACAAATGGAATCCTTTCACTGATATCCCGTTTTGGTGTAGGAACGTGGTTGAAACTTTTTATTAACAAATGTTTAAGATACTTCCTCTATTTAAATTTAGAGCCCATCTCAGAGGCCACACGGTGGCTCAGTGGTTAGCACTGGAGCTTTGCAGTGCTGGAGTCCTTGGTTTGAATCCTGCCAAGGGCAAAAAACCATCTCCAAGGAGTTTGTATGTTCTCCCCATGTTTGCATGGATTTCCATCCCAATACTCCAATGACATACTGTCAGGGAAAAATGTACATTGTGATCCCTATGTGGGGATCACAAAATAAAAAATTTAGAGACCATCTCTGCCAGTCTAGCTTGACTGGTCCTAGGTGTAGTTATATGTTTGGTGTGTTTCATCTGAGAGATGGGTAGGGATTTTTAGGAGCTAGAGGATGGAAACTTGAGTACAATAGGAAATTATTTCTAGGTTTGATGTCCAAATTTGTCCATATAGTCCCAAAACTACTCTGACTTCTAAAAAAAAACCTCACCTCTTGTCCACTATAATATATGATGAACTGTAATTCAGGTCTGATGGAATTCAAATATCTATGGTACTGAAAGGGTGTCTATGGACCCCTCCCATATGCAAAAAATATCATCTATATATCTCTTCCAAACAGTTCAGTGTTTAACCCCTTAGTGACCAGCCTATTTTGGACCTTAATGACCAAGCCAAATTTTGGAAATTTGCCCTGTGTGACTTTATCAGTGAATAATTCTGTAACAGTTTTAGGCATCCAAGCGATTCTGATATTGTTTTTTCGTGACATGTTGTACTTTACTGAGAAGGTAAAATTAGACTGATATAACTTGTGTAAATTTATTAAAAAAACTCGCAAATGCTGAAAATTTTGAAATTTTTTCAATGTTTTCCATTTTGAGCTGCGATATCTCGAACATGTACAATAATACAGGGCAAAAAAGTTACTAGTTATATATTTCCAAATGTTCCTTTTGTGTTTCAAGCATATTTGAAATAATTTTAGCATATTTGAGTAATTTAGACAATTTAGAAGTTTATCAAGTTTATAAGCAAATTTTGGAAATTTTGAGTTTGTGATTTTTTTTCCTGTACCAAGCTATGTTTGCAGACAGGAATAGGTGACATAATGACAGAACCTCCCAATAAATGACCCAATTTGTAAAACTAGACCCCTTCAGGTATTCTTTGAGGGGTATAGTGAGCATTTTGATCAAACAAATATTGTTTTGCAAGAATTATTACAAATGCTGAAAAAAAATTACATTTTCATTTTCTTCAAATATGTGTCATTTTAAAACCAGTTTTTTTGCACACAACACATCAAAAAGAAGAAACACACCCCAAAAGATATCACCCCACTTCTCCTGTGTTAAAAAATGTACACTTTGTGGCCTTAGTGCTATATACGCACGTACAGTAGGGCCTAAGAGGTAGGGAAGGCCAAATGGATTTCAAAGCACAAATTTTGCTTGCAGATATTTTAGGCCCATTGCACATTTGAACAAGATTTGAGTTACCAAAGCAATTGAAAACCCCCATAAATGACCCCATTTTATAAACTAGACCCCTTAAGGTATTCATTGAGGGGTATAGTGAGTACTTTGATCCCATATGTTTTTAGAAAATTTGCATCAAACAAAAAAATGTCATTTTGTTACACAAAAGTGTCATTTTATAGGCAGTTTTTTTGCACATAACACATGAAAATAAAGAAAAAACACTCCAAAATAGATGACTCCATTTCTCCTGTGTTCAAAAATGTACACTTTGTGGCCTTAATTCTATGTACGGACGCACGGTAGGGAGCACCAACTGGATTTCAAGACACAAATTTTGCTTGCAGATATTTCAGGCCCATTGCACATTCAAACAAGATTTACGTTACCAAAACAATTGAAAACCCCCATAAATGACCCCATTTTATAAACTAGACCCCTTAAGGTATTAATTGAGGAGTATAGTGAGTATTTTGACCCTATAGCCTTTTCACAGATTTTACTAACCTTGGGATGTGTAGGTTAAAAATTACTAAAATGTCCCTTTATCCCCAAAGGGGTTAAAAGAGAAAAAGCCCCCAACATTTTGTTACACAATTTCTCCTGAACACGGCAATACCCCATATGTGGCCATAATCTGCTGTATGGGGACATGGTGGGGCTCAGAATGGAAAGAGCGCTATTTGGGTTTTGGAGAGCAGATGTTGCTGGAATAGTTTTCAGGTGCCATGTCACATTTGCTGAATCCCTAAAGTACCAATACAATGGAAACCCCTCAAATGTGACCCCATTTTAAAAACTACACCCATCAAAGAATGTATCAAGGTGTATTATCACTCTGAGCATAAAAATGCTTCCCAAAAATTAATGTACAAAATGAAAATTTAAATTTTGAAAGAAATCTGCCATTTCGGTGCCCAATACATTGCACCCACTTTGTGTTGTCAGAGACCTGCACTCCTAAAACTATTAAGGGGCCATCCCGAGGGTCAAAAAATTATATATGTGGGTGTAAACTGCTTCTTGGGAACACAGCAGGGCTCAGAAGAGAAGGAGCAGTGCGCTTTTTAGCTTTTGGGGTACAGATGTAGAGGGACCCTCTGGGCGCCATGATGTTTTTGCAGAGCCCTGGAGGTTCCAGTAAACTGGAATTCCCTAAGAAGTGACCCCATTTTGTAGGGGCAATTTTAGGGTCTCTGCAAATGTGATATGGTGTCCAAACACCAACAATCTAAATCTGCACTCCAAAAGCACATAGCGCTCCTTCACATCTGTGCCCTGCTGTGTAACCAAATGGCGGTGTATGCCCACATGTATGACACTGCTGTACCCCGGATAACGGACTTAATGCCATATGTGGGTAGAATCGGCTGTTTGGGCACAGCCGGGCACAGAAGGGAAGGAGCGCTATAAGGTTTTTTGGCGCACAGTTTGGTTTTTGGACATCACATTTGCAAAGACCCTGAATTGCCAATAAAGTGGAATCTGCAGACATGTCACCCCATTTTGGACACTAGCCCACTGATGGGATTTATCAAGTGGCGTAGCAAGCGCTTTTAACCTTTGAGGGTTGCATTTATTTAGTTTCCAGAAATGAAATCGCAACTGACAATGAGAAGTTAAAAATGAAATTTTTCCAGAGATTCGCCATTTTAGTGCCTGATATGTTGTGCCCAACTTATGTCAGCAGAGATACACACTCCAAAAACTGGTAAGCGGGTATCCCGGGCACAACAGCTTTCAGAGCATTCATCTCTGATACAAGTCGGGCACCACATATTATGCACTGAAATGACGTATTCCTGGAAAAATTGGTATTTTCACTTCTCACAATCAGCTTCGTATTCATTTATGGATAATAAGTTATAGCAACACTTGGGGGTTAAAAATGCTCTCTGTACCCCTGGATAAATCCTTCAGGGGTGTAGTTTCCAAAATAAGGTCTCATATCAGGGGATTCCACATTACTGGCGTTTCAGCTCTGCAAAAGTGTCATGGCATCCAAAAACCAAACCGTCTGTGCTCCAAAAACCCAATAACCCTTCTTCCCTTCTGTGTCCAGCTGTGCCCTAATATCAGTTAATACTCACATATGACATTACGTCCATTATCCCGGGTACACCAGTGTCATACATGTGTCATACCTGTGGCATAAACTGCAGTTTGGGCACACAGCAGGGCGCAGAAGGGAAGGAGCGCGATGAGGCTTTTGGAGTACAGATTCAGATGTTTGGTATCTGGACGCCATGTCATGTTTGTAGAGCCTGTAAGGTACCAGAAAAGTGGATTCCCCAAAGGAGTGACCCCATTTTGAAAACTGCACCCCTCAAAGAATTTATCAGGGGGTGTAGTGAGTATTAGTATCCCAGACGTGACTGCACTGCGGATGGCGAAGAAGGAATATATACAGTCCTATGAAAAAGTTTGGGCACCCCTATTAATATTAATCATTTTTAGTTCTAAATATTTTGGTATTTGCAACAGCCATTTCAGTTTGATATATCTAATAACTGATGGACACAGTAATATTTCAGGATTGAAATGAGGTTTATTGTACTAACAGAAAATGTGCAATATGCATTAAACCAAAATTTGACCGGTGCAAAAGTATGGGCACCTCAACAGAAAAGTGACATTAATATTTAGTACATCCTCCTTTTGCAAAGATAACAGCCTCTAGTTGCTTCCTGTAGCTTTTAATCAGTTCCTGGATCCTGGATAAAGGTATTTTGGACAAACAATTCAAGTTCAGTTAAGTTAGATGGTCGCCGAGCATGGACAGCCCGCTTCAAATCATCCCACAGATGTTCAATGATATTCAGGTCTGGGGACTGGGATGGCCATTCCAGAACATTGTAATTGTTCCTCTGCATGAATGCCTGAGTCGATTTGGAGCGGTGTTTTGGAGCATTGTCTTGCTGAAATATCCATCCCCGGCGTAACTTCAACTTCGTCACTGATTCTTGAACATTATTCTCAAGAATCTGCTGATACTGAGTGGAATCCATGCGACCCTCAACTTTAACAAGATTCCCGGTGCTGGCATTGGCTACAAAGCCCCAAAGCATGATGGAACCTCCACCAAATTTTACAGTGGGTAGCAAGTGTTTTTCTTGGAATGCTGTTTCTTTTTGGACGCCATGCATAACGCCTTTTTTTATAACCAAACAACTCAATCTTTGTTTCCAAAATGAAGTTGGCTTCTCCAAATGTGCTTTTGCATACCTCAGGCAACTCTATTTGTGGCGTACGTGCAGAAACGGCTTCTTTCTCATCACTCTCCCATACAGCTTCTCCTTGTGCAAAGTGCGCTGTATTGCTGACTGATGCACAGTGACACCATCTGCAGCAAGATGATGCTGCAGCTCTTTGGAGGTGTCTGTGGATTGTCCTTGACTCTTCTCACCATTCTTCTTCTCTGCCTTTCTGATATTTTTCTTGGCCTGCCACTTCTGGGCTTAACAAGAACTGTCCCTGTGGTCTTCCATTTCCTTACTATGTTCCTCACAGTGGAAACTGACAGGTTAAATCTCTGAGACAACGTTTTGTATCCTTCCCCTGAACAACTATGTTGAACAATCTTTGTTTTCAGATCATTTGAGAGCGGGCTGTCCATGTTCGGCGACCATCAAACTTACCTGAACTTGAATTGTTTTGTAGAAAGAAATGGTCCAAAATACCTTCATCCAGGATCCAGGAACTGATTAAAAGCTACAGGAAGCAACTAGAGGCTGTTATCTTTGCAAAAGGAGGATGTACTAAATATTAATGTCACTTTTCTGTTGAGGTGCCCATATTTTTGCACCGGTCAAATTTTGGTTTAATGCATATTGCGCATTTTCTGTTAGTACAATAAACCTCATTTCAATCCTGAAATATGACTGTGTCCATCAGTTATTAGATACATCAAACTGAAATGGCTGTTGCAAACACCAAAATATTTAGAACTAAAAATGATTAAGATTAATAGGGGTGCCCAAACTTTTTCATAGGACTGTAAGCAGTGTGGAGAACATTGCAAACACCAAATTCCCTACTATGTTCCAGTAGCTCCTATGATTGGTCGAGTCACTCTGGGGGTCACTTTGGGGGTCATTTCTGGTGTCCGTTCCCTCATAAGGTGTAAATATGGGGTGTCCCCTGATATACGCTCGCACAGCTTATATATTCCCTACCTGCCGCAGCCAGTTGTATTCTAATGATTTGGCGATTTTGGCGGGTTTTTGTCTTCACATTGCTGGATGCTATATTTTCTTAATTTTTCTGGTGACGTGGCCATATAAGGGCTTGTTGTTTGCGGTATGAGGTGTATTTTGTAATGACACCATTTTTGGGTGCTTACAATCTATTGAGTACCGTATTTTCCGGACTATAAGGCGCACATAAAAACCTACGATTTCCTCAGAAATCGTAAGTGCGGCTTATAGTCCGGTGCGCCTTATATATGGATGGAAGCAGCGGCAAAGTCTGCGTGCCGCTTCCATACATACATAAAAGGCACCGTAAGGGTGCATTCACACTACGGAACGCCGGCGTGTATCACAGCCGTACACGCCGGCGTTACAGCAGGGCTGCCGGACACTTCCCATTCATTTCTATGGGGAGCGCTCGCATGCCGGCTCCCATAGAAATGAATGGGAAGTGTCCGGCAGCCCTGCTGTCACGCCAGCCTGAAACAGAACGTGAAACTTACCGAGCAGTGCAGGGCGGGCGGGCATTCAGGCCTCCTCTTCCTCCGATGTCCTGACCACTTCCTCCGGCGCTCGCGAACTAATGGCCTGGGCGCATGCGCAATATCATAATGCTTCTACTACTGCGCATGCGCCCAGGCCATTATCAGTTAGCGAGCGGCGGAGGAGGAGGACGGAACATCGGAGGAAGAGGAGGCCTGAATGCCCGCCCACCCTGCACCGCTCGGTAAGTTTCACATTCTGTTTCAGGCTTTTATTTTAAAACGGGGGGGGGGGGGGGGTAGTTTAATCTAACTTTTACGGTTGGGCTCTATCAGCATGATTTTGCTGATAGAGCCCCTCCTCGCCTGCCGAGCTCTTCCAATAGTCCGGTGCGCCTTATATATGAACCGAGACGGACTATAAGGCGCTCATGGGCAATGCGGCTTATAGTTCAGTGCGCCTTATAGTCCGTAAAATACGGTACATTTTATTAACTCTTTTTTTGCAGGATTTAAAAAAATAAAATCAATTCTGGCATTGAGTTTTCCCTTTTAAATTTAGCGCCATGCAGCGTACAGTATAAGTAACATGTGACCTTTATTCTGCGGGTCGGTACGGTTATGGCGATACCTCATTTATAGTATTTTTTTCATGCAATACTAATTCTGCAGAACAAAAACACATTTGGGGACATAAATCAGTGATTTTTGCATTGCCATCTTCTGAGAGGCGTAACATTTTTATTTTTCCATGGACAGTGTTGGTTGGGGGCTTATTTTTTGCGGGACAACCTGCGCTTTTTATTGGTACTATTGTGGGGTGTATATGACTTTTTGATCACTTTTTATAGCATATTTTCTAAGGTGAGATGGTGAAGAATCACTACTTCCGGCGGGTTTTTTCCATTTTTTCCCCCCGACATTTACCGTATACATTAAATATTATTTCGGTTTTATTGTACAGATTGTTACGGACGCGGCGATACCAAATATGTATTGTTTTTAT
Organism: Leptodactylus fuscus; assembly: GCF_031893055.1. NCBI lineage: Eukaryota > Metazoa > Chordata > Amphibia > Anura > Leptodactylidae > Leptodactylus > Leptodactylus fuscus. The sequence goes on from NC_134268.1 coordinate 159,004,753, forward strand.
TAATTTTTAGTTTTTTTTTTTTACATAACTCATTTTCTATAGAAAAAAGGAGACTTTTGGGGCTTTATAACTTTATTCATTTTTTTCAAAAGCTTTATTTATTTATTTTTCACTTTTTTTCACTTTTTCTTTCACTTTTTTATGTGTCCCTCTTAGGACACTTGATTCAGCAATGATTTCATTGCTGAATCAGTATTACAGGCTGGAGACACAGGAGACACAGGCTGCACGTGTCTCCAGTCTGTAACAGGAAGCCAAGCGATGTAGACGCATCGCTTGGCTTCCTGACAACAGGGGCAGGATCAACCAGGTAACAGGGGCCTCAGGCAGTCTGGGGTCACTGGCCAGACCCCAGACTGCATGTTTTGTATATCAGCACCCCCCGATCTCACCGCGGGGGGTGCCGATCTGACTGGCACCATCACGGAACCGCTTCAGTTCCGTGATCATGTTAAAAAAAAACCATCGGAGACCCCTCCGATGGGGGGTTATGGAGCAGGGTCTTAGCTGTAAGATACAGCTAAGATCCGCTCCATTCACGTCGGCACTGACAGGGAATCCTTCCCTGACTGCCTGACGTAGTTTTCCTATAGGGCAGTCAGGAAGGACCTGTTACTGCCGACGTAGATTCCCTATGGGCTGGTCGTTAAGGGGTTAACAAATAGTCCTGAAGGATAGACATGGTGGTCCTCAAAATGTGACATATATGCCTTAGCAGAGGAAGGGGCCTCGTTAAACCCCATTGCGGTTCCTTGCATCTATAGATAGAATTGGTCCTGAATAGAAAGATGTTTTCTATCAACACTGCATGTAGAAGATCCATGTAAAAAGAAATCTCATCCTGTGACTATTTTACTAGTAATTCTACCGTCCGTAGTCCCTTATCTTGTGTAATGGACATATACAGTATAAAGTGTTTATGTCAAATCTGGCTAGAAGTAAACTTTTGTTGATGGGATTGACTTTTTTGATGATTTCTAAGAAATCCCCCATGTCTAGTAAAAATGAAGTGGTATTCTTAATTAGTGGGGTTAATAAGTTTTCCAAAGAATGGATAATGGGGAGAGTATGGAATCTGTGGAAGCAACTATCGGGCGACCTGGTGGATTCTGGAGATTTTTATGGATTTTGGGTAAAACATAAAAGACAGGAATGATTGGATTGGGATTAGTCAGAAATTCTACATTTTCTTGCACAATGACACCCTGGGTTAAGTGATGTTTTATAATGTGTTGAATTTTTTAAGTAATCCGAATTGGAGGATTACCAGTGAGTTTCTTATAGACTGTGGTGTTGTTTAGTTGTGACATGATTTCTGACAAATACTCTTTTTAATCTAAGATCAATATCACCCAATCCTTGTCTGTTGATTTAATTATCAAAGTTTTGTCATCAATTAGAGCTTGTGGTGCCTGTTCATCCAAGGATGAGAAGTTAGATAGGTGGTGTAGTGTATTGCTGCTTACATCATGTCTGAGCTTCTCTATATCCATGTTGACCAAATCTATGAATGACTCTAACGCATGTGTGCCACATGGGATGGGGGGGGGGGGAGTAAATTCACTTTTATCCCTAAGTTGTAGGTCATGTAAATTCATCAGAGTTTTGGTTCTTGAGAGAGGAACTTCTGATGTACTGTATGTAGAGTAGGTTCTATAGCGAAATGGGCCTTCAGTCTGAGACTCCTATAGAACCTTTGGAGGTCTATTTCCTTTTGAAAAAAGAGTTTTTATAAAGAGCATCCATCAAAGATCCCACCAAAAATCACAGGGGCATCATACACAATCACCTTTGTGTTTTCTCTAGGATGTGTAATACAATTTGGCACCAAAAGTTACCATAGCCAATGTAGCCACCTTCTTGGGACTACTACTAACTGTGCCACTTGATGTTCCATATTATACCCTTCATTTTCTTCCTTCATGATCAAAAGAAAAGAAGCAGAGTGGCTGAAAGGGACATGCTATGTGTGAATCCCTCTCAAACTAAGTACATTGTCTTAAGGACCGTATTTCTAAGGCTGCCTGCACACGGAGTAATGCCGGGCTTGTAAAAATACAGGCGTAAAATCACTGTCCATAGACTGCAATGGATTTCTTTGGTTTCATTTTATGCCTGTATTTTTACTGCCGTAAAGTTAATTGCAATGTATTTCAATGGGTTGAGTATGTTTACGCGGCGTATATGCAGCACGTATACGCAGCGTATAACGCCACATATACGGACCGCGTTACGCTGCGTATATGCTGCGTAAATACACTCAACCCATTGAAATACATTGCAATTAACTTTACGGCCATAAAAATACAGGCGTAAAATGAAACCAAAGAAATCCATTGCAGTCTATGGACAGTGATTTTACGCCTGTATTTTTACAAGCCCGGCGTTACTCCGTGTGACGGCAGCCTAACACAAACAAAATGTAACCCACCGTCAAAAACATGGCTAAAGTTATAACACTCTGCACCTCTGATAAGGTGTGACTGCAGCTATGAGACCCTAGCCTTCACCTCTTATAATATGTGACTGCAGATATGAGACACTGCATCTCAGATAATATGTTATTGCAGCTATGAGACCTTGCACCCATGATAATATGTGACTGCAGCTATAAGACTCTACGCCTCTGATAATATGTGACTGCAACTATGAAACGCTACACCTCGAATAATGTGTTACTGCAGCTATAAGACCCTGCACCTCTGATAACATGTAACTGTAACTATGAGACCTTGGCCTGCACCTTTGATAATATGTGATTGCTGATATGATGCTCTGCACCTTGGATAATGTGTGACTGCAGCTATAAGACTATGCATCTCTGATAATGTGTGACTACAGATATGAGACCCTTCACTTCTGACAATATATGACTGCATCTACGAAACTTTGCACCTCGGATAACGTGAGACTACAACTATAACACCTTGCACATCTGCTAATATGTGACTGCAACGGTGGGACCTCTCCTCTTATAATGTGTGACTGCAGCTATCAGACCCTGCACCTCTGATAATATGCGAGAGTAACTGTGGGACCTCTCCTCTTATAATGTGTGACTACAGCTATCAGACCCTGCACCTCTGATAATATGTGACTGTAACTACGAGACCTCTCCTCTTATGTGTGACTGCAGCTGTAAAGCCCTGCACCTCTGATAATATGTGACTGTAACTGTGGGACCTCTCTTCATATAATGTGTGACAGCAGCTATAAGACCTTGCACCTCTGATAATATGCGAGAATAACTGTGAGACCTCTCCTCTTATAATGTGTGACTACAGCTATCAGACCCTGCACCTCTGATAATATGTGACTGTAACTGTGAGTCCTCTCCTCTTATAATGTGTGACAGCAGCTATAAGACCAGGGGTGAACAATTAATTTTCCCATGGGGCCACATGAGAAATTGAAACGGTTCTAGAGGGCTATGCGTGCCATGGAAAATTTATCTCCACCCATTTCTACCCCCTTAGCGACCCTTGACGTAACTGTACGTCATGGGTCGCATGGGGATGTATAGAGCGAGCTCACACGCTGAGCTCGCTCCATACACGGCAGATGCCGGCTGTATAATACAGCCAGGACCTGCCAATAACAGCAGCGGTCAGTGCCCGAGCCGATCGCTGCTGTTAACCCTTTACACACTGCGGTCAAACGCGACCGCAGCGTGTAAACAGCGCAGGCGGCATGGGCGCCGCCATTTTTCCCCGATCGCCGCCCTCCTGAACGTCACATGAGGGCGGTGATCGGTTGCTACGACAGCCGGAAGCCTATTGAAGGCTTCCAGGCTTGTCTCTGCACTAGATCTATTAGACGATGCCAGAGGCATCGTCTAATAGAAGTGCTGGGATTCTGCTATTCACTGCAGTACTGTAGTATTGCAGTGAATAGTATGAGCGATCAGACCCCCTAGGTTTCAAGGTACCTAAGGGGTCTGATCATAAATGTAACAGAAGAAAAAAAAAAGTTTTTAAAAGTATTAAAAAAATAAAAAAAATATAAAAGTTCAAATCACCCCCCTTTCCCTAGATTAGCTATAAAAGTAATTAAAGAACATTAAATATAAACATATTAGGTATCCCTGCGCTCCAAAATGCCTGAACTATTAGAATATTAAAACATTTATCCCGTACTGCGAACGGCGTAGCGGCAAAAAAAATAAAAACAGCCAAAAAGCGTTTTTTTCAACACTTTGCCTCCTATAAAAAAATTGAATAAAAAGTGATCAAACCATCAGATCTTTCCCCAAATGGTATCAATAGAAACGTCATCTTGTCCCGCATAAAAAGACACCACAACCAGCTCCATACATGGAAATATGAAAAAGTTACAGGTGTTAGAACATGATGACACAAAATTTTTTTTCTATTTTGCAAAGTTTATCATTTTTTTAAAAGTATCAAAAAATTTCAAATACTATATAAATTTGGTATCACCGCGTTCGTACTGACACGTAGAACACAGGTAACATGTCATTTGTACCAAACAGTGAACGCTGTAAAAATTAAACCCATAAGAAAATGGCGCAAATGCATTTTTTCTCCAATTGCACCTCATTCTGAATTTTTTTCCAGCTTCCCAGTACATTGCACAGCATATTGAATGATGCCATTACAAAGTACAATTTGTCCCGCAAACAATAAGCCATCATGTGACTCTGTGAACTGAAAAATGAAAAAGTTATGGCTCTTGAAATGTGAGGAGGGAAAAACGAAAATGCGAAACCAAAAAATGGCCTGGTCCTTAAGGGGCTACACCCATTTCTTCTGACCATTCTCAATCATTTTTCCATGTGACCCCACAAAGTATAATCCTCCTACAGTCACCTGTACATTATATGTCCCCACATTATAATGTTCCTCTCCAAATGTCCCACAGTATTAAGTCCCTCTCCTGGTGCCCCAGTTTAAATTAGCAGAAACTAGAGGAGGACATTAAACTGGGGCAGCTGGACGGGGACAATAAACAGTGGGGATAGTTGGAGACCTTAAACTGGGGGCAGACATGTCCCCCTCCAGCTACCCCCCCCCCATGGCTTAATATCCTCCTCCAGTTGACCTCAGTTTAATGTTACCCTCCATCTGCCCCCTAGTTTAATGTCCCTCTCCATCTGCCTTTAGTTTAATTGCCCCCCTACATCTGCCCCTAGTTCCCCCCTCTTGCTTACACATGCTGTCTATTCTCTCTTCTTTATCTTCCAGCAGCCTCCATTGCTTGCAGCTTGCAGAAAACACACTGTCCTGTGTGGCTCCACCCACTAACGAGTCATAGCCTATGCTGGTGATAGGCTGTGATGACGTCATCACAGGTTTGTGAATGAACTTCCAAAAAATATGTGGGCCGGACAGAACCAGGCAGAGGGCCGGATGTGGCCCGTGGGCCGTACATTGCCCAGGTCTGTATAAGACCCTGCACTTCTGACAATATATCAATGCAGTTATGAGATCTTGCACCTCTGATAGCTTTATACTGATCCACAGAATAAAACTAACACATTATTTATACCATGCAGAGAACAATGTAAAAAAAAAATAAAATGAAAGAAAATGGAATCGAAATATCATACGTCCTCCAACAGGGTCTTTAAAAGAGTTCCTGCTGCAAAAACAAGTTATTCCAAAAAATTATGGCTACAAAAAAACAAATGTTGTTAAACTGCTTATATTATGCAAAAGTAGCAAAAATATGAAATATAACATAAAAGTTTGGTGTCACCATAATTGTACAGTCCCACAGAATAAACATACAATGCAGTGGCGTAACTCCTGGGGTAGCAGAGGTAGCAGCTGCCACAGGGCCCGGGACATTAGGGGCCCGGTGACAGCGCTACCGCTGCAGGGGTTTTTTTCTGAATAGGCCATTAACGACTGGAGTTACTCCAGCTGGTAACGGGCCCTATTTACTTTCCACTCCTGGCAGGAGCCGGGATCAGTAAGTGATGCCACGGGCCCCACAAACACTATCTTTTCAGACCCCCCAGTATAATGATTGAAGGCCCGGGAGAGGTAAGAGAGCATAGAAAACTGTGTTACTTACTTCTCCGCGCTCCATACAGGCATCGGGCCTAGTTGTGTGACATCCCTGACGTCACTTGACCAGGACCTGCGTCCTGGTTCATGTGACGTCCGGGGTCTTTTGACGTCCCTGATGTAATTAAAGATGGCCAACACCACCGAGGACTGCAGCAGAGCCGGGGATAGGTAAGTGACAGTGTTTTTTATGTTTGTAATCCCCCTCGGTCTCCCATTATTATACTCTGATTACTGAAAAGACCCCAGAGTATAATAATTGTTCATGGGTGTTCACTATGGGGTATAATACTGTGTGCAGGGGCCACAATGGGGCATGATAGTATGTTCAGGGGCCACTATGGGGCATAATACTGTGTGCAGAAGCCATTATGAGGCATAATACTGTGTACTGGAGCCACTATGGGGCATAATGCTGTGTGCAGGGGCACTATGAGGCATAATACTGTATACTGGGGCCACTATTGGGCATAATACTGTGTGCAGGGGCCACTATGGGGTATAATACTGTGTGCAGGGCCACTATGGGGCATAATACTGTGTGCAGGGGCCACTATGGGGCATAATACTGTGTGCAGGGGCCACTATGAGGTATAATACTGTGTGCAGGGGCACTATGGGGCATAATACTGTGTACTGGGGCCACGATGGGGCATAATACTGTGTGCAGAGGCCACTATGGGGTATAATACTGTGTGCAGGGGCCGTTATGGGGCACAATAATGTGTGCAGGGGCCACTATAGGGCATAATACTGTGTGCAGGGGCCACTATAGGGCATAATACTGTGTGCAGGGGCCACTATGGGGCATAATCGAGCACACAGGAATGTGGGGGGGGGGATTGGTCAGTCGAGGCCTTCAGTGTTGGTCAGGAAGGTAGGGGGGGAATGTCAAAAGTTCGCCACGGGGCCCCTCCATTCCTAGTTACGCCACTGATACAATATAATTTATGCTAAAGTACTGGGGGAGAATTTATTAGCTTATTTTTCTTGCAAAGATGAGTGTTAATGTGGTACATCTTTGGCGCACGGCCCTTGGTCCACATTGTTTGTTCTGTGGGTTCTGGGTGAAGAGCAAGTCGGGTTGGGATGTGACATTTCACTATTTTTCTACAGGTAGGGGATAGACTAGATACAACGCTGGCAGGGGGTAAATGCAGACATATTTCTCTTTCTATACCAAGCCAACAGTAAGATGGAGCAATAAGGACCATTTTCCACAGTTACCACAGAGAGCTGACACGTCAATCTCACATAACTTTGTAGTATTCTAGGCTATGTAGGAGCCATTTACCTCAGAGATGACATGAGCTCACCCAAGCATCTGAGGTGTTTAGGTGCAGTGAACAAATAATAGAGCAAGTGCTGTGGTCACAGACTGGAGCCACAGTGCCACAGAGAAACGTCTCTTTCATATTCAGGCCATTTACCTTCTTGGGGATGTCCCCATATAACACACTGTGTCTGAGAAGGGCTCATGTATTCCTTGACCCTTGCTCACTGCAGGGTCTCACAGCTATTGTTCACCTCACAAGTAGGTTACAGTTATATGAGTAGTAAACAGAAATGAAGATAAATTCTTGTAAGGAAAAAAAGAAATATCTATCCTGAGTGATGAATATCACCATGCAGGACATACTTTACCTCAGAAACCTGGTCTGTGTAAGGGCTCGTTCACACGGGACAAGAGGGGGCGGATTCTGACACCGAATCCACCTCAGAATCCGCCCCCTCACCATAGAGGTCTATGGAGACCGCTAACTTCCTTTTTACCGTGAGCGGTATGTTCCAGCTCACGGTGAAAAAAAGCAAGCTGCCCTTTCTTCAGGCGGATTCCGCGGCTGAGTCAGCCCCAGCATCCACCTCACGACTAGGCCCATTCAGTTGAGCCTACTCCGGAGAGGGAAGCCGCGACAGTCGTGGCAGGCACGTTTTGGTCCAGTCTAAGAATCTATAGACCGCAGCTATAGCCTTCCCTGGTTTATAACAGAGGAGCCATAGTTATGTGGCATATATCTAATAACATGAATGAAAGTATTTGCTGTAATATATATTGGAAGAAGTTCCAAAGTCATAGATACACAGAAAAATCTCACAGCGATTCTAGGACTGCTGGTCAGAAATACAGATTTTCCAGGATATTAGAAAAGGACTGACGATAAGATACATTATTTTGGTGAGCTTCTAAAACCTCACAGTATTTGCGGCTTTCCCTCGGAACACATGTGAAAGTGAAGCGGCCTGAGAAATTCTGAGAAGATGTCCTGCCTGGGTGGAGCTTCAGCTCAGAGGAAGCCCCGCCCCAATCAGGACTCACCTGGAGCGGGGATTACAGAAGTGCATTCAATCACTTTTCCAATAGTATTTAGGAGTCAGTCATCTGTACCCATTGACTGTTACCAGATGGCTGGTTTCCAAAAAGAAAATGTCATTATTACTGTAGAGAGACTGTAGCGAAAACAAAAAGAACACACACACAGCAAACCGTAGAGTAGTATTCACTGCTTACCTGGATGATATGAAGAGGTCTGACCAAAAAAAAAAAATACTGCCCACGTAGTATTGTCGTGATATCATAGGCAAAACTATACGTGATAGTGGAAAACGATGCGTTTTTCAGATCCCACAAGAATCAAGTATATCCGGTCACAAATGAAGGTAAGTGAGGGGTGCCCCAAGAAGTGTAACCAGAGGAATGGAGGGTGTACAACACAACTTTATTAGACTACGCATTTACAGAAGTGAGTAATGGAGTAACGCGCTTGAGCAGGCGTACATCTCTGGCTCATGTGCATTCGCTAGGAGCTAGAAGCATCATGGTTGTCATGGAGAGAAGGAGGCCGGGGATGACGCTGTTTTGCAGAGAAGAGGGTCGCTTGGGGAGAAGGTTATCTGTATTAGAAAGGAAAGGAAAAGGATGAATGGATTCCAAATTGTAAATGGAAAATGACCTGTATATAAAGAGATGTGAATATTATTATTAGAAATATTATAAAATATAATAGGAGTGTCAGTATGATTACTGTTAATAACACTCAATAGTTATAGATGCAATAATAATAATATAAAGGGCCCTAACTCTATAATGGTAATACAATCTGATACATAAAAGCTCATGTAGCAGATAAGGAATACTGTATGAGGGAGATATTAAAGATAGTTACATAAAAATTAATACTGATATGAAAAACATAATAAATGCAGAAATAGAAAGGGGGTGATCCTAAGAAAATGATAGAATAATATCCCTGGAGAATAAAAATTGACATATAGATATAGTAAAACATATCAAGTGCATGCCTTGTGTAGAGACAGGGGTCAGGGGGCACTCGTACACATCAGGGAGAGTGTGTGCCTACATAGGCAGTACGGAGACTTACAAGTCATTCCTGCTCCGCTAGGGATTCTGGGTAAAAAATATGCAAATCTATTCTCCAGGATGTAATTAGGAGAACAGTGCACTCTGTATGCTGCCCTCTAGAGGGCAGCATCCTTAACATCATGAATGACTCAGTTATAAAGTCTTTATAATTCCACTTCATGATTAAAAAGACTTTATAACTGAGTCATGCATGATGTTAACAGAGTATATACAGAGTGCACTGTTCTCCTAATTACATCCTGGAGAATAGATTTGCATATTGTGTAGAGACAATAAGTGATACAGATCTACATATATTCAAATGTCTCTACAGAGAGGTGGATCTATATAGTGGCAATATCTGTAGGTTTAGATATTCACCACTATATATACTGTATATGTTATTACCATCTCTATAGTGTTTTCTTCATTCTTTGCTCCCCAAGAATATTGTTCTATCATTTCCTTAAGAGCACTCTCTTTCTATTTTTGCATATATGTTTTACTGTATATCCATATTTATTTATATTATGAGGTTATCATTAATATATTGCTGATATATTCTTTATGTTTGTTAGATTAATATTTTTATATATCTATATCTTCCTAGATTTTTCTTTATTATGTATATATGGTTATTGCTGCACGTAGTAGCTCTATCATTATTTGGAACCATTAGTATATTGGAGCTTATGAAGGGAGGGTTTGCCCCAGAAACGCAGAGTCAAAAAAGTTATGTTGTACGCCCCCTTTCCAATGGTCACACATCTTGGATCAACGTGATCCCTAAAGGCTTGTTCACATCTGCGCCCCGGGTCTCCATTATGCAGGTTTCCGTTTCCTACCCGAAACTGGGCAGGAGACAGAAACCGGCAGGCATTTTTTAAACCCATTCATTTGAATGGGTTAGAAAAGTGTCCGGCCGTGAGCACCGGTGAGTGTTTTGTGCTCTCCGCGGCGAAACCGGCTTTTTTTAACCAGACACAAAGTCGGACATGCAGGACTTTGTGTCCGGTTAAAAAAAACGGTTTTGCCGCAGAGAGCACAAAACGCTTACTGGTGCTCACAGCCGGACACGGTCTGACAGGTTTCCATCTTCTGTTGGCAGAAGATGGAAATCTAAAAACGTAGATCGGTGTGAACCCAGCGTAACTGTGTTTTTACTCTCACCTGTAGAGAGAGGGGAGAGGATACGCTCAAGAATCGATATCAGCAGAGTTATAGAGATGACACACAGGCAGCATCAGTGAAGAGAATAGAGTGAACCCATCACTGAAAGGGAGGAACGATCAATGGAAATAGCAGCCTGAAACTTTTCTAATTCAAGGTAACCGCATGCATATACAAAATTGGTTTTCCTTTCTAAAGCTGTACACGTATTTCAATAATTATTTTTGAAGGTGTTTTTTTTTTTTTTCCAAGGGCTTTTCAGTTGTACTTTAAGAATCACCTAGAGAAAACTATTTTTCATTTGTGTGTTAAACGGGTTGCCCAGGATATTGGATTTTATGGACTATCCTTAGAGTGAATTATACATATTTTATTGATGGGGCGGACAGTCAGTCCCTGCACCTGTCTGCGGTATGGGACCAGTTTTGACACCTGTACCATATACAATTCATATACATTTCAGGGATGGAAGCAGAAAAATCTATGTCTTGTATAATAGCCAACACTGAAGCTTGGCTCCCATTGAAGTCAAAATTTCTGCTTTTGCCCCTCTGTTGTGTTTAGTACAAGAGTCAGAAATGGCTCCGTACAGATGATCAGTTCAGGCGTCAGTTAGTGGCCCCCATCGATCAGATATAAATAGCTTATCCTATATCTTGCACAACACCTTTTTTAAAGAGACCTATGTTTTTGCCAATTTTCTTACTTTCTATTCATATTACATACAGGAGATCTGTTGACCTTTACATCTTTCCACACTATGAAGGATCTGAGTTCAGAAAATGTTAACTTATATATTTGATCTTTTTTTTTTTATCTTTAAAGATTCACAGTAGAAAGGACTTCCAAACATAATGTGAAGTGGGGCTTAATCTGATAGATGCTATTTTTCCTCTAGACACTCCTATATGAGTTAGACATAAGATAAAATATTTGTTTGTTAACCTTACTGAATATAGCTCACTTAGCTCAGTGTCAATGCCATGTCTTCATATGTTATTGTCAAGTAATTTAGTTGAAAAAATTTGAGATCTTTATCTAAACAAAAATGATTAAGTCTGAAGGCCCACGTTGCAGAAACACAGCTTTTTGTTGCAGATTTTGTTGCAGTTTTTGAGCCAAAATCTGGAGTAGGATGAGCATAAGGGAAAAGTATATGAACTTCCTTTATCTATCCCATTCCTTTTTGAGCCATTCTTGGATTTGGGTCAAAAAAACACAACAAAAAAAGCTGAATTTCCGCAAGTGAGGCCTCAGCCTAAAATAGGTTTAATCCTTTTATACCAATGGTGTCAAAGAACAGGTCACACTAGTTGGGGTCTGCATGCACAGTCACTAGCATAAAGGTGGATGTACAGCTCCCAGATCTCCATCAATGTGGAGTTTTGGAATTTAATGGGAAGGGAGTGTAAAAAAATGGAAAAAAAATGTCTAGAATTATTCAGATCCGTTATAGTTACATGAATAGCACAATGTAAACAGGCCAATTTATTCCTCAATTTTTCTGTACAGTGTAGGTGAAATTTTACAAAACTCATCTGCTTTTGTGGCATTGTAACACACTGCAGATTTTCTAGATGCATCTCTGCAGTGGAAAATGTGTGAACATATCCTAGAAATATACAAATGGTCTTTAAAATGTAAGAAGTAGATATACATATATATATATTTTTTAACATACTGTTCCACAAGTGCAAACCAAATATATACATATATACCATCTATCTATCTATCTATCTATCTATCTATCTATCTATCTATCTATCTATCTATCTATCTACGTAAATGTATATCTACATAAATAAATATATATATATATATATACGCACACACACATACATTTGTATATTGTACATATTTATTAACAAGCATTGAACGAAAGAACTAGCTAATCAATATAACATGGTGGGAGAAATATAACCACTGACGCAGGATCCACCCCCAAAAAACACCTACTGGTGCCTTATAAGAGGGGCTAGTGATCAGAAAGTCATATACCAACTTGCTTAGTGATTCTGTACAGCTGTCGATTCATTCTGACAAAGTGTACAGAGACGTGCTGGGGAGGCAGATGCTCCACTCCGTCAGTGATAAGTGTTCCTTTTTAATTGAACTGAAGGAACTACTTTTCCCCTTTATTCTTCTACAGACTCTTTGCCTTCTAGAAGTATAGCTGACGTCCTATTTAATCTGTCATTATACTAGTAGGCTATATAAAGAAAAATCTACCTGAAGAAAGTTGCATTGAAATTAGGCTCATCTTTCAGCTTCCACTTGAATAGAAAGGAGATTAGAAGGTGAGTACATTCTGAAGCTGTGTATGATTTACGAGTATTAGAGATGTGTCTTGTTTATTTTTATCTTTAAGTATACTATTTGCAGTGATGGATTATCTATCCATCCATCCATCCATTATCTATCTATCTATCTGTCCATCCATCCATCTATTATCTATCTATCTGTCCATCCATCCATCTATTATCTATCTATCTATCTATCCATCCATCCATCCATCCATCCATCCATTATCTATCTATCTATCTATCTATCTATCTATCTGTCCATCCATCCATCTATTATCTATCTATCTGTCCATCCATCCATCTATTATCTATCTATCTATCTATCTATCTATCTATCTATCTGTCCATCCATCCATCTATTATCTATCTATCTATCTATCTATCTATCTATCTATCCATCCATCTATTATCTATCTATCTATCTATCTATCTGTCCATCCATCTATTATCTATCTATCTATCTATCTATCTATCTATCTATCTATCTATCTATCTATCCATCCATCCATCCATCCATCCATCCATCCATCTATCTAGCTATCTATCTATCTATCTATCTATCTATCTATCTATCTATCTATCTATCTATTTCTCTAATGTCACTCTCTATCTATATCTAATATTTGTCTCTAATATCTATCTATCTATCTATCTATCTATCTATCTATCTATCTATCTATCTAGCACTGTTAATATTATTACTTTAGCCTTTACATTTTATGGAATTGGGTATATTTATTATATTGCGTCCAATAACTGCATACAAAAGTGTTGTTTTTATATGCATCATTCATTATTTAAGGGCTTCTTGGTGTGAAAAACTATAACCCAAATCAATACAATACACACAGGACACACAATAAAGCACTTAGTGGTAAATCTGTGTCTCTCCCCACAACAAACCTTACTGAATATAGCTCATTTAGCTCAGTGTCAATGCCATGTCTTCATATGTGATTGTCAAGTAATATAGTTGTTTCTCTTTAAGTACACATGGGAAAGCTAAACTCCTTCATTTACTGTTATTGCTGATCCTTATACTGTAAAAGTCACTTTAATCAGTGACAGAAAATGGTTTCAGCAACTAGTGCGATCCATTATAAGCCTCATTGGTAATTCCATTGACAATATTGGCAGAGAGTGTATTATCACAGTCAATATTTGCATACATTATATCATTGTTATGTAATAACAAATAACTGAATGCTTTGCAGGTAGACATTGACATTATTATTGCACATTTATGGAAGGGCTAATATATTTAAGGGGATTGTACATACATTGAAGTGAGTAATCCAAGACTGAATAAGTAAAAATAGATTTGCTGCAATTCTATATCAATTCAGTACTAACAGACAGTGTTATATAGATATAGCAAGAAGTCAATTATATGTAATGATTCACCAATTGGATTTTGAAGTGTATACAATACTCCAGATGGTAAAATCACAAAGAACATTTAAAATCTCTTTAAGATGATGATTTTCTCATACAGGAATAGAGTCATTGTAGGTTATAAGTGAACTGAAAATATGGTTAGGCTAATGAAGTTTAGCCAAAATGCCTAGTATTGTTATCATTTCCTGATAAATTCCTGAAGTTGCATATAATAGCATTGACTCTTTTTTATTAGCATATTAATATGTTTTTACATTCTCTGTTTATACTTAGGATTCTATCATTTTCTAACCATGCTCAATACAGACCTGTGGCCGAGCGCAAAATTTTCCTTCAAACACAGGATGGTCACAGTGTATATACTGCTGCTGCTAATATCTCTCTGCGTCATATCTGCCCAGAGCAGATCCATCAACCATCAGATTGACAACAGAAGTAAGTCTCTTATATTTGGTATCACTCCAAGGCCAATCCAGCACATTTTCTATCAGTTCTGTAATGATGCACTGCCCACTGTACCAGACGATTATGACTGATAAAGTAAAACCACAGTACATTGTAATAGAAGATTATACATCAGGGGAACATTTTGGGAGTGTAAAAACAAGTGTAATGATGCACTGCCCACCATACCAGACGATTATGACTGATAAAGTAAAACTACGGTACAATGTAATGAAACATTATACATCAGGGGAACATTTTGGGAATGATTTTTTGAACATAATAAATTCTTAAGAAAAGTAAAAAAAAAAAAAAAAATTATTAACAATTATTATATCTGTGGCAGTAAATGAGAATTAGAAACCGGCCTCATAAATTGTTAGTCAGGTGGCAAATGTGCCCCATCTCACTCATTCATATTAGGAAATATCTTGCTGTATGGATTTTGCCCAAGAAAAGTTCCTATTACCATAATTTGAAATGTTTATCATATTACCTTAAAGTGTTTATATTTATGCCCAGTTTAGCTAAATGAGATTTCAACAAAATACTTCAACTCAGTGTAGACTGATGCCTGGGTAGTCCTAAAGAGGTTCTACAGGAAAATCAGAAAATGCATGTTTTTGTACTATGTACTCAAAGTAATGATCACTTGCTCCTTATGGGGATTTTCACATATGTAACACATTCACCACACCTTCAATCTCCCCTATGTATCTCCAGAACAGCAGAAACTAGGTAATCATATCTGGAGGTGAGGTGAATATCTTCCCCCAATGAAAAGCTGCAGTTTCAATTTTTTTAAAATATAGTGCCATTTTACCTAGTAATATATTTTTGTTAAAAAATCAGGATACAATTTTTCATACTTTTCTCTTGCACTAAGAAAAGGGATAATAATGCTTAATTGGAAATGATAGGGTTACCAATATAAGTTAAACACCAAAACAAGATAAAAGAATAGAAATGAAAAGCAGACCTGCACAGTATCTGGATACTTTGTTGCAGAATATAGCCTACATTTTTGTGAAATATATACTTCTAAGAAATATTCTTTACAAACAAAATCACAGTTAATAATTTATGTAGTCAAACGAAACACAAAATTTGTTGTAGGCTGCATCTTTTTTTGTTGTAGATTTTGTTGCTTTTTTTTTTTTTTTTTAGCAAGCATTAATGTAGCCATTCTACAAGAGGAATGGGAAATAACTCAGAAGTTCTTATACTTCTACCTTTTGCTCAATCCACTCCTGGCTTTGGTTCAAAAAATGTCAACAAAACCTGAAACAATAAAATCTGCGTTTCCACAACACATGGCCTTAGCCTTACAAGTTACAAATCAGAAGAGATACTTGGGCCCGGTTCACATCTGCTTTCGGTATTCCGTTCTGTGAGTCTGCTTATGGACCACCCGAACGGAATACCAAGCGTCTTAAAAAGCAATGAGCAATGAAACCACATGGACCCCATAGACTGTAATGGGGTCCATGTGTTTTCTGTGCAGTGTCCGCAAAAATCATGCGGAGACAAAAGTAGTGCTTGAAGTACTTTTCTCTCCTCATGATTCATGCGGACACCTTGCGGAAAACACGCGAACCCCATTATAGTCTTTGGGTCTGTGTGGTTTCATTGCTCACTGCTTTTTAATGTGTTCGCTATTCCATTCAGGAGGTCTCCAAGTGGACTTACGAGATGGAATACCGATCGCAGGTGTGAACCAGGTCTTAGATTTTATGCATGTGCCAATTCCAATTTTTGACCTTCTCCTTGACTTCTTTCTACTTGGCTGTCTTTCCTTCTAGAATAGAACACTAATGCATGCACTTAATGATAACTTTTATGTTTTATAATGTTTATAATTAGTATATATATGAAATTATACTATCTATAAACAAATCAACTGGCATTTTAGGTTTTACTTATTTCATTAAATTGCATTCTTTTGAGCTAAAATCAGGTGTGGATTAAGGAGAGAGAAGTGTAAATGTTCCCTTGCATTTCCCATTCAGCAACATGTAGCCTAGTCTCTTTCTACAGATTTTATAGTTTTCTGGCTTTGTTAGTAGTGTACTATGAAATGATGGTAGTCAGACAGTTATTGATACATTAGACTATGTATTCTGTTTTATGGAGGAATTTAAAAAAGGAACACACTATTTTTTTATTTTATGCTCTCTGGATGAATATATTTTATGTTGTTTCCTGGGATTTCCTCTTTTCCCGGAATTTTTACCTCTTGGACAACAACTTTTCCACAGCTCCTTTTTTCTGCACTGTATAGGTGAAATTAAACAGAATCTCATTCACTTTGCTAGTACTGTAAAACACAGTGGTGGGCTTTAGCCTAAGTTTGGAAAAGTAAATACAGATGTCTCAAAAACCTTGTCTTTGCACTGACTTCTTTGAGAACTGCGTAAGGCTTCTCCAGTGGTAAATTTTGCAAAATTCCAGACACATGGGTTGCTCTACTTGTAGTCCACATAGATAAATATATAAATATATAAATATGAGCATGAAGAAATGGGTTGCCAAGGTGAGACTCTGGAATGCAGCACAGAGTTAAATAGACTTGATGTGAACAAAGCTGAATCATGCTAAAATTAATACAAACATGGATCCATAGTAAAAACATCAGCAGACAAGCATACGCGTTTCAGACAATCCTACTGGTCCCTTACTCATAGCTGTCTTCTCCAGTGGTGGCATTGGCGAAGAAGTTAAATTTGCTGTCCCCTTCCTCCAGAAATTACAGTTAAAGAGCACCTTTCACCATCTGGGGCACATGTAATACACTGCAAGAAAGTCAACTATGCGCTAAATTCAGCACAATATCGGCTTTTACGTTCTGTGCCCCTGGTGAAGAGCTATTGGTGCCGTTACTGTAGCTCTTCACCGTCAGAAGGGCATCTCTGACAGTCAGTCAGGAACGTCCTTCCTCACAGTAGCTTCTATTGCGCTGTACTGTGAGAGGGGGCGTTGCTTACCGCCCAGCGATGATGCTAAGCAGTGAGGAATGCCCCCTCCAGTACTCGTCTATGAACAAGTAGTATCAGGAGAGGGAGGGGGCGTTCCTCCTGCTCTCACAGTACAGCACTATAGGCGCTGCTGTGAGGAAGGGCATTCCTAACTGAGTGTCAGAAACGCCTTTCTGACAGTGAAGAGCTATGGTACTGGCACCGATAGCTCTTCACTGGGAGCATAGAACGGGAAAGCCAATAGTTCAGCACACTGTCGGCTTTCTAGCGGTGTATAAAACCGCATGTGCCCCAGGTGGTGAAAAGTCCTCTTTAATAATTTAGGGATCTGCTTATTGTTGCTGGGACTTTTCTAGGCATTGTGCAAACTTATCAGATGCATACAGTTCCATCAAGTTTAATGATGTGGAAGGTTCTTGACTTCTCAACATAGAAAAAAAACAGAGACTTTAATGAATATATGACAGGTTACACTGAGTCTTTTCCCATGTATTAATCCGCTTAGCTCCCCTGCTCTATAATATGTTGCTTGCAGAATGCACTGCATATTCCATGTGACAGGTTCCTTTTAAGGTGTGGGATAACCAGCCAGTCATGCTTAATGAACATGTAAATCATCTTTTTAATTATATTCATTGTACTTTTACTTACTATTCTATCTCTTACTTACTATTATAGGTCCTGAAATTGATCCCTATTGGTATGTGGGCCGTGGTGTACGACCAATTGGACGGTTTGGAAAAAGGCAGATAAAAAGCAGAAATTCTCTTCAACCTCAGTTCAGTAGCTTTCTTAAACTTTTTGTGAACCACTTAAAAAAACAAGATGGATCAAGTTTAGACAATCCACTGGAAGAAGAAACCTGGTGACATTTTGTTAAACTGCTACATTTTACGTCCCACCTTGCCTTCCCCATTAAACATTGCCTTCCCTTTTGAAATCATAGTTGCTTTTTTGTTATGCTCTAGCTTTTCCCATTGTTACTATTTTTGCCACAAAGATATGGCAGCCAAAGATACAGTACATGGGAATATATGCAAACAAGCAGTAGGCAAATAAGCAATGTCTTTTATTACTCATAAATTGAAGTATGGGACATTATATGTAATCTCTGTGGCTAAACATTTTAACTTGCAGATGTAATGGAGAAGTAATTTCTTATAATGAGAATTTTTGGATGTATTTAAATTTACATACCTGTGACTGGGAAATATTAGCTCAAAAGTGTATACCCTTTTTTCTGACTAACACGTAGGAATAGCCTTAAGAAAGGCTATTCTTCTCCTACCTTTAGATGTCTTCTCCGCGCCACCATTTGGTAGAAATCTGGGCGCATGCCCGGGCCACAAGAAAATGGCCGCTTACACAGTAAGCTGGTGTAAGCGGCCATTTTCTTGTGGCCTGGGCATGCGCAGTCGGCTCTGCCCGAGGCCTAGAAGATTGAAAGCCAGGACAGAAGAAGACACAGGGAGAGGGCGTTCCAGAAGAAGATGGAGGCGTCACTGGAGTGTTCTCTCGCAGCATTGGGGAATGCCCCCAGTGCTGTTTGAGCACTGGGGTCTGCCCCCAGTGCTGCGAGAGAACTCATTTGCATACCGAAGAAAACCCAGATTTCTACCGAACAGCGTCACAGAGAAGACATCTAAAGGTAGGAGAAGAATAGCCTTTCTTAAGGCTATTCCGACGTGTTAGTCAGAAAAAAGGGTATCCAATGATAGGATCCCTTTAACGGGAACCTGTCAGGTGGTTTTTTCCACCATAAACAGGCCCCATAATGTGCAGGATCAAGTAATGACCTTTCCATTGGCGCCCTTCTGTAATGTTTGACAGTATAAAAAGTCATATGCAAATTAAGCTAGTAGTCACAGGGGGCAGAGAGCAGCTTTAACCTTGTCCCACTCTGGGTATGATTGGCATATCTTTTATAGCTCAAGCTCCATGTCATCATGAGGGAGATGTCAACCATACCTAGGAGATGTGAGTAGCAAGGGTACAGCGTGAATAGGCTGAAGCTGCTCCCCGCCCATCATGACTACTTAATTTGAATATGACTTTTTGCATCAAACATTACTTCACTTTTCTGCAACAGAAAGATTACAGAGGTGCAAAATGGGAAAGCCATTACTTGATATTATTATTATTATATATTACAAAAAATATTGGTGTCAATGTGTACACTTTTTTGGCAAGGTTAATAAGACAAGTTTTATAGTACAAGTGCAATAAAAGTAAATTATTTACTCCTGTCCTCAGCATATATTGTACCTGTTGATATATTGTAGGAGGGAGGGTTTACCAATTCTTGTTAATCCAGTGTGAAAAGTCGGTTAAGTGTTTAAGACTAGGAAGGACTAGGTTTAATGACTCCCAGCAGGAGTGGAAGACATAGGACAAGATATATTTAGTAAAGGGAGCGGGTTATATTCCTTGTTTTCCATTAGGTGTTAGTGGGTTACTTATCTTGGTTTCCATAAGTATGTCATGAAGGCAGAAGGATATATTGTTTGTTATGCAGTTGTTTTGGTGGATTACATTCCTAATTTTCATTTGTTATGGTGGATGGTGTTAGGTTATACTCCATGGGGACTAGTTGGTAGTTGATATCCATTGTGTGATTGCAGGTGGTAAAGAATGAGGTAAGTTACATTACCTGGCAAGTCATGGGTAAGAATAGATTATTTCCTGGTATTCACTTTGAAGGTAGCATCTCCTGTCGTCTTGATGTGGATAGACAATATGTTCTCATGGGTGGGATCAGCTATAGGTCAGTTCCAGAGGTCCAGTATGTCGCCCTTTGTAGAAGTTAGGTTAATTCCACATTCCCCATTAGACAGACAGGGCATTTTATGTTACCTGTTGTCTACTGCTTTAGGGTCTATTACATCTAGGGACAGGGTTAGGAAGTAGGATGCATTTTCTAGTCTTCAATAGGTATGGAGGAGGTGGCTTATTTTACCCTGTTTGGGGTGGGTGGCCTGAAGAAACGTAGGTCATATTAGTTGTAGTCCCTTCATTAATAAGAAAGTCGTTTGTAAAGGACATTGAATGGGTTTTCCCACTCCCTCCTTTTCTCTCGGACTCTGCATGGAACAGATTCTTCCTGCTTTTGGCACTATCTAAAATCCAAACATATAATTTATCCATATCAATTATGGTAATGAAGCATTGTTTCTTCTTCCTCTTCATAGTAATCAGAAGTCATTCTGGAATTAAGGCGATCCCACAAGGACACATATGTATTTTCACAAAGATAACAGCTCGTTTGTATCAATATACATTGTAGATGTGGTCAGAGTTACAATTTATTAATGAAAGCTTGTGGGATAACCCCGCTGAATATGTAGCCAGCTCTAGGTTACATCCCTGAAAAGCATGGGAGGTAAGATAACAGACAATATGAAAAGGAAGCATTGTTCTTCCCAATAGTCATTTTCTTCTATATACTGTAATCTCAGTAATTGGAATGTTCTTAAAAAATTCCACTCTAAAGTCTATTTGCAAGCATGATTATGTTGCTTCCATAAACCCTAAGCAATGTGCACATACTTTATATACTTGTTTGTGTCAATTACTTCATAAGGCAGAAGTGATGTTAATATGTGTATAAACTTCTGTAAATAATAATTGTTGGAATATTGAGTTTTGATGTCATTTCTTACTATAATTTTTCTTGAAGTCATTATTCTAGTAAACTTGACAAAACTGCAACAATTGTATATCTCAGATTATGTCAAATGGTTCCCACAAAAAAATTGGGGATAAACGTCTGTGAAGAAATATGGCTGTACTATAGCTCATCTCTTGTTCCTACTGATATAAGTCTTACTGATATAACACTTTTCTAACTTAAGAATATATTTGTATAGCTGACAAAAGTAACTGCTTAAATAACCAAATGTAAAATAGAACACAATCTAAACAATTAAACATAAAGGGATTCTAACATTAGAATCCCATATTTTACTACTAACATGTAGAAATAGGCTTAAGAAGGACTATTCTTCTCCTACCTTTAGAAATCTTCTCAGCACCGCCATTCAGTAGATATTCCAGTTTTTTTATTTTATGCAAATGAGTTTTCTTGTGGTCACTTACACGAGCGCACTGCATGCACAAGAAAATGGCTACAGACATGGCGTGCCAGAAGAAGATGAGGCAGCTGGAGAGTTTTCACGCAGTATAGGGGACACCCCCAGTGCTGCAAGAAAATTCATTTGCATAACAACGAAAACTGGGAATATTTACTAAACGGCGGTGCAGAGAAGACTTCTAAAAGTAGGAGAAGAATAGCCTTTCCTACATGTTAGTAGTAAAATATGGGATTCTAATGATAGAATCCCTTTAACTCCTTAACTTGCACCATGATGTAACAGAACATAATGGCACGGATCACTTTAATACACTATGATCTATGATGTACTATTATTAATGAACTGTGTGCTATCAGCAGTGGATGTGAGTTGTAACACCCAAGATCTGAGATAACGTTGCATTGGCCCATGCTGCATGATTGGGTGGTGATAAGGTCTTTTCATGACAGCCAGGGATCTTAATTTAAAGGGAGTCTGTCAGTACCAAAACGTTATTAAACCAGCCACTGTGGGGGGTTATGAGAAGAATATGCAAATATGTTTCCCAGGATGTAAATAGGGAAACACTGCCTCTGTATGCTGCCCTCTGTGGGGGATTCCCAGAATCCCCAACAGTGGAGCAAAAATGGCTTTATAAGGCTCCACACACCTAAATGGTGGTCTCTACCTAAGAAGTGACAATATCCCCATAATATGGTCTAGAAGTCTCTCACCTCTGCCAAGTCAGTTCTCCCTAGACTGTGCTGATGAGATCCAATCAGATCGAAACGGCGCCGTCCAGTTTGGATGATACTGACTTGGGCAAATCCTGCATCATTGCAATTAAAGGCTTGTTGGAAAGTCGGGAATGATGTTCAAGGGAGCTTCCCATAGAGGGCAGCATACAGAGGCAGTGTTTCCCTATTTACATCCTGGGAAACATATTTGCATATTCTTCTCAAAAGTTCCCTTTAATAGTGGTGGCCCCATGCAGTATAATGTCTCACAGCGACACCATACAATATATTGTCCCACAGCGGCCTACAGACATAGCATTATATACCACAGTAGCATGTCCCGGACTGGCCTCTCATCTAATAAGATGAAAAAAACAAACAAACAGCCTTACCAGTCATGTAGGTCACGCTGGCTTCATTATGATTGCATCTATATATGCCATGACACAATCGTGGAACATGTGACCGCTGAGGCCCAATCAAAAACCCTAGTAGTCCTTGACACCATTCAGGAGGCCAGAAGAAACCTGAAGAGGACGGAGACCCAGGGGAGGTAACACTTTTTGTTATGTTTACAGACCACCCCTGGGCCTATGCTAATTATACTTTGGGAGCAGTTTGGTTTCGGACATATTTGGTCTGAAAAAAAAAACGGCCAGTGAACTTTGTGATTATTCACAAGACAAATCTCTTGAGGTTTGCCAAACAAATACCTCCAGTAGACTCTCCTGCCCTGCCACAGTAATAACCTGTATTAGTGGTGCAAAAACAGTTGATCATGGTGTTGGATTATAATGGAGCAAATGTGCAACTGCTTGCCACTGGGCCCCCTTGCAGCTGTGGGCCCTGGAAACCACACATTTCTCCCTTGTTATAATCCACCCCTGCTTATGACCTCTAACATACTGCACCTCCCAAAACTATAAATGAAACATGAATAAATTCAACGACTATCATTTGCAAACATTATTTCCATATAATTTATCTTTACTTCATAGTATATTAAATAAAGATACAGACACATATTTCATGATCTAAATTTTTATCTCTCTGAAGTTTGTAATCAAGGCTTTTTATTGTTTCAATGATAATTTAAACTGACATGCATTTAGTTACATCAGTTCCTTTAGACCAGCTTTATCCATGTTCACATTTCATATCTCATCCTAAACAGATTCTACAGGTGACGAGAAATCACATTGACTTAGGTTATTCAAATTGAATAGATTTTACCATATAGTCTTACTCTATATAACCTTTAAAATACTTTCATTTGTAAAAAAATTAATTTTAATATAAATATTAAAACTAAAAAGAATCACTTAATGGCAAAATAATTCTTCGGGTGATATAATACCTGTATTTGAACAGTAAACTCTTTTTTTACACGCATTTGGCACAAATAAATTCTCTTCATAACATGGATGATTTTTTGCAGTGCTTACACAGTACATTAGTACACTAAAGTAGCTTCATTACATGCTTTTATGTGAGCCATTCTACAGCAACAACGTAACAAAGGGCAAAAGGCGGCGGTCAAGTGATTTCCATTGGGGTTAGTTAAAATCATTATCCATTAGGTAAATGACTGTCAGTCACACATCAAAATGATAGTAATCACAAACATTGGCATCATTGAGACTCATTTACTAAAATAGCCAGATGCTACTGGGCAGAAACCAAGTGGTTTGCAAATGCCTTAACAGAGTTTTGGGCACAATAGGTCGAATGTATATCTGGTATAGCGAATCTATGTATTACACTGGTTTTACATCATGCCGTCAGGTAAACCAAAAAGGATCATGATTGACCAGTATGTATATGAGATTGGCCCCAAAATGACCTGTTTGCTTTCATACATAGGGATTCATCATTAAATATTAGACAAATAGCAACGAGAACTCTGTGTGGAATTCCTAAGCACTAGTGAGAGATAGCCAGCAATTTTACCAGTTATATGGCCTGAAGAAGACATTGTTCCGATGTTCAATGCGTTGCTTTACTGCTACTGTAAATACAGTGAATAGACAATATACTAGCTGTCCTTGATTCTCTCTGCTCTGGTGTCTTTGCCCAGTGCCCAGTACACAGAGTTCTGCTATTCTTCTAATGCCTATCAATCCTCTACCTTCTGACAAGGAATGAACCATTTACAACAATAGGTGCTGCAAAATCCTTCTACAGCAAGTTCTGCAAAGAGTTGTGTAGCACAACTTATAAAAAGTTTAGTGCACACTTCTATGTTCCCATTTTGCTCAGAATTAATACACAAGTATACACCCTTTGTTTTTTGACTTGCTTTTCTACCATAATTAACATGGAATGTTAATGGAATTTACTATTTAGTTTAGACATAATAGTGACAATTTATAATACATCCCATAGCAATAATTCCCTCCATCCATATTACGCCACTGACATTGTGTCACGTGTCAATGAAAAGCTTATTTCATATCGGCAGCGGTATTATGTAAAACATCAGATCTCAGGCGGTTTTACCGCTATCATATACAGGATGGGGTAATGATCTTTCTATTGTTGCTCTGTGTAACACTTCTGTTACAGCAAAATGAAGTTATAAGTGTTTGAAAGGGTAAAAAGTTATATGCAAATTAACCTAAATAGTCACAATGGGCAGGGAGCAGCTTCATCCTAGTTGCCCTCTCTACTTGTTAAACCCACCTCGTAATGTCAAGGAATGAGTTGACTGTTTGGGAGATGTCAGTCATGGCCACGATGTGTGATTATCATGGAGAATGTGCAACTAGGTTTAAGCAGGTCCTTGCCCACTGTGACTACTTAGGATAATTTGTATATAACGTTTTATGCTTTCACTTTGTTTCAACAGAAATATTACGAAGGGAACCAATAGAAAGGGAATTACATGATCCTGCACATGACAGGGTCAGTTTATGGTAGAAAAACAACCATAACAATTCCTTTCACATTATTTTAGCTTTTCATTTGATTCCATTTCTGGATAGTATCTTTATTATTTTTATTCATTCAAATTGGAGTGTCTGGATTTGTTCTGACAAACCTACATCTTTATTTTGTCATTCACGAATTAGTGAATACACAAGTTTGTGTTGCCTACAACATACAATTAGATCTCAACCTTTTCCAATGTAGGTTGGAATATAAAATCCAGCACCTGATGGGTTGCACCAAATTCTCTAGTTTCTACTGGAGCTAGGTCTCGCAAACAATGAAGGGGATTTGGTCCTCATCTAAGCATTGCAGGCCCGTCAAACAATTGATTGATAGAGGTGAAGACAGTTAGAACCCCTTTAATCTAATATTCATGGTCTACTCTAAAGAAAGGCCGTCAATTAAATCCAGGATAACTCCTTTAATCTTCTTATATCTCACTTCTGATGTCATAAAGAAGTATGTTACTTAAGGATGGGTCTTAGTTGTCTTTAATTTTTCACTCTAAGAAGGGTCTGCTCAAATTTGATTGATCTGACAACAATAAACAATGGGGGCAACCATTAAAAAATAGTTACGGGACCATAGTTAAAGTTAGATTACAATACAAATTGCTTTTTAAGTAGTGAAATTGGCTAAAGTAGAAAATAGCATGGTAACAATAGAAGACTTGTCAGACACATTTTGAAATACACTTTTACAACAAAAACATTTGCTCTTACGTTTCATTTGGCATACTGTATGAACACATCAAAACATAAGGATACAAAACAGATTTTTAGCACATTACTGTACCAGGACAGAAATAAAAAAAAGTGCATAATAAAACAGAGAGCCTTCCTGAAACTCAATAACCTTTTTCCGGTGTCTCCAAAGAACTTAAGGCAGAGTTCCACTTAGCAGACCATAATGTTGACCATTCCTGGTGAGGTATCTGGACAAAGCCTAGAAACGTATTTGTTGTAACATCACACAAGGATCCATATTTCATGGAGAACAAAATGGCTGTCAAATGAAGGCACTCTTGTGTACGCTTTAGGCATTATACTTTTTTGGCAGTATAAATATATTAATACATTACGGTGGATCCTTTAGTGGGTTCCTGAAACATACAAAAAGACATGTATTTAGGACTTGTTTTACTTTCTCAATTCTAGAAATAGTCAAGTACTTGTACCAGAAATGAATCTATAATCACTAGCAATGTCCAGTATAAGGTGCCATTCACAACATAATTCGGTCGCTTAACCACTTCTGGACCAGGACAATTTCAGGTTTTTTTGTATATACAATTTTGAAGGGTTTAATATTTTTTGGGTTTGGCCTATTCAAATAGTTTTTGCCTTTTTCTTCAATGACACATAAGTTTTATTTTTATTTTTGCACATTTTCTCTTTTTTTTTTTTTTCAAGAAAATGGAGGGCTAACTTTTGTTTTTCACATGTTTCATGTTTTTTTATTTATAGCACAAGGAACAACTAGAAAACTTTTTAAGGCTAAGGCCCCACAAAGGTGCACAGATCATTACCAGGCAGATGTCTGATTTGACTATAAGAGTACATTCAAACGGAGGAAAATGGTGAGGAATTTGGTGTGGAATTTCAGCGCTGAAAAAAAGTCTCCCATTGACTTCAATGATTCCTGTTTCTGCTAGAAGAAAAAGGAGCCCTAGCAGAAAAAGGAACCCATTGAAGTCAATGGGAGGCTTTTTTTTTCAGCGCTGAAATTCCACACCAAATTCCTCACCATTTTCCTCCATGTGAATGGACCCTAAGGGTTTGTACACACGGGGAAAGAGGGGGCGAATTTTGGTGATGAGTCCACATCAGAATCCGCCCCCTCACAATAGAGGTCTATGCAGACCGCTAGCTTTCTTTTTTCCGTGAGCGCTAGGTTCCCACTCACGGAAAAAAGAAGTGAGCTGCCCTTTCTTCGCTGATTCAGCTGCGGCGTCCTCCTCGCAGCAGCACCCTCCAGACTAGGCCCATTCATTTGGGCCTACTCCGGAGCGGGAAGGCGCGGCAGTCGTGGCAGGCGCATTTTGGTCCTATTCTGACACGGCTTCACACTTCAAAATCAGGACCAAAATACGCCATCCTGTGCCCTGTGTGAACGGGACCTAACAAGCTGTGCACTTGTGTGTCCATCACATGACCATGGTCAGAATTTTATCCACTAGACTTAAGCAGAATGAATGACAGCAAGTAGAGATCTAGAAAACTGAGGAATTGATACAGAAAGTATATTGGAAAATTGTACAACTTTTTATTATACAAACAATAACATTTGTCTCTCAATACTAGTCTGAAAGTGGCCAACTCCTTTAAGTTAGGAAAGGAATATTGGGTGTCATGTGTAGGAGATTAATACAATATTCTGCAGATACTAAGAATTATTGACCCAGATTTAGTAATTGTTTGAAGATGTAGAAAATGCACCAGATTTATGACAGTGGCTGATGCTGGATAATAAATCTGGCATATTTTTAGACTTACTAGTCCACTTTATACCAACTTTTTGTTGCCTTACTTTGAGTCATAATTTTAAAGATCAATATTGGCCAATATTTGGTACATTTCAAACATACCCACTTATTCTGAGAATCCACACCCACTCGTCTAATTAAAAATTGTTAGCCCAAACTATCTGCACCAAAGATGTGACACGTTTATGCCTGTGTCTAGTCATAACAATTGTAAATTTGGTCCATTGTCTCTATAGTGCCAATATTTTTCTGTGACTAAAGCTCACCATGTATAGCTCAATGATTTATCGTATATTGGTAACATACCATAACTTCCAAGACACTACTCTTCCGTTCTCTAGTTCTTTGAGTTAAAGATCCTTGCAACACAAAGTTTCTATTAAATGACTTCATTGCGGTCACTGCAGGAAGTTCAGGTTCTTCATCTTTTTTTCAGAAATGGAGAAAATATATCAGTTTATATATGAATAAAATACTGATTACTAATTAGAAACTTCTGGTGTTGATTTTTACCATCATCAAATATTCTTACAATATTTCTAAGATTTATCATTATTGCCAAACTTAGTATTAAATCTTCTGCCCCTCAGTTAAAACTTAACCTGCACCCTTTAAATGGCCTCAATCTCCCTCAGATTGCAGGGATAAATACCAGCTTCCTATGGCATAATCCTCCAACTACCAAACACTTGGATCCTAAAATAAATAATATGGTACCTGACAAACTGATCCATAACTGGGATGTTATTGCCCTCAAAGCCACTTTAAACCTCAAGCAGTGTCCTGGAGCACACAAGTTCCAAACAACTTGAAAGCACTTTCCGGCTCCAACCATGGCCATAGAGGGTCTATCACACAACCACTCCTAATTCCAACTGGCCAACATAAGGATAGTAATTAAGGGCCAGAACAAGATGACTGAAACCGTCTCTGGAGTCACTTAGCACTCCTCTATACATTTTACAACACTCGGCACCATCTGAAAACTTCCATGTGACAGCCGGAGCTGCCATGCCACCACAGTGCTCCAAACCATCCACACGAGGCATCTCTGTCCCTCTTGGTTACCACGAGTACTGGCCAGTCAGGGCCCAAGATATACCCCTGATGGCACAAGACAGGCTCACCTAGACCCATCCTATCAGGGACATCAGGGCTTTCATTTGCTTCTTTATTGATTCATATACACTGCTTCTCACTGTGTACAGTATGCCAACTTGTGTGTATAAAGAGGGAAAAATAAGGGGGCACTCCACACAGTTATATTTTGGGCATTATAAAACGTAGAAACTTGCTTCTGGTGTTGTGTGAAAGAGAAGGTTGCAGTTCTATCTGGATTATGTACATAGATATCACTGGTTGAAAATACAGTCAGGATTGTAATATTTATTTGTAGCTACAGAATCTCCTCTTTCATACTACACCAGAAGCAAGTTTCTATGTTGTATAATGCCAGAGCTGTAACTGTTTGATGTAACCCCCCCATCCCCCAGCCTCATTTTCTCTTCATTACACACAAAAGCTTGTGCAACAAATAAAGTGAGGGCGCCTTCACACGATGTAACGTGCAGCGTGATCTGGCACGTATACGGCGTGTGAGAGTTTGCGCGCCGTAAAAGCTTCCATTGATTTCAATGGGAGTTAGGATCGTATACGCCGCTTTATTTTGCGGCCGTGATTTTGGTGAAGGCACTCTGAAATGCTGGGCACTGGTCTCAGTACAGAAGCAAGGGAAAGAGTAAAGAAATGCAGGATTTCACAGAAAGGAAACGAAAGTATACTAAAGTATATTACAACATATATTAATGGCACAAATGCCAGAAAATCAAAAGTTGTTCGAAAGTTTGGTTATGAAAATTTATTTGGACCAATATTGGGCCAGAACCCGCCAAACCCAAAACAAAATCTGAAAGATTCACTCATCGCTACTCTTGACTCTTGTTAATATATTTATCTCTGTATTACCTTAATATATCCCAAATATACCTAAAATATCTAACTCACACTACTTCAATAATTATAATATAATATTATTCTAAGAATCTTACATTAAAATAATAAGAACTGACCTTGCAGAGGAGTTGCAGGAAGTTTTCTTCTTTGTTGTCTAGAAGTATCTATTGTATGAACCTAAATAATTATATACATACATACATTAAGATGGAATAAAGAAGAATCTGTCAGGATGCTTTAGGAGAAATATACGAAAATATAGGAGAAAGGGTTACAGGAGTTACAGTAGTTCATACTTTTTGATGTAATAAACTGTTTATATGCTGCCAGGGGAATGATGATATTACTGTATGTTCAACTGGCTTTAGGCTGAGGCCCCACGTTGCAGAAACACAGCTTTTTTTGTTGCAGATTTTGCTGCGGTTTTTTGAGTCAAAGTCAAGAGTGGCTACAAAAGGAATGGGAAATATATAAGAAGTTCTAATACTTCTGCCTTGTACTCAGCGCCGCATCTCCTATGAGGCGACCTGAAGCGACCGCTTCAGGCGGCGCTATGCCAGGGCCCCGGGAAGGGCGGCATTTTTGCTGACCTAAGCCAAGCCAGCTGACCTAAGCTTACTGACGTCCACCTCAGGCGGCAGAAACCCATGGTTCACCCCTGCTTGTACTCCATCCACTCTTGGCTTTAGCTCAGAAACCTGCTACAAAATCTGCAGCAAAAAAAGCTGCATTTCCGCAACGTGGGGCCTCAGCCTTAGTTAGGTTTCCTCTATCAAACCTGATAGAATGTCAAATAGGTGGGGGTAGACAGGGGGTCTCTAATGAAATATAGGAGACATGTAGCAGGGTTCAGCGAGTTCTGCTTAAAATGTAGAATAAAAGCAGTGAGAGTTCTGTCTTTCTTTTTTGATTTTGAATAATAATAGTGCAATGGTTACATTGAAAACCATGTAAAGAGCAATGATACTATTTATAACAATACTTTTCAGAGCGGATTCCTTGAGACAGAAAAGAGTGCAAATTTTGTTCAGGTATAGCAAAGCACTCTATACCATTTTCATGTGACATACTACTGCCCATAAAGGTGGGGGCCCCTTGTTTAGTTGCGGCGTCTTAATCGCGGCGGAAATGCTGTTGCAAAAAACGCTGCGTATTACAGAATATGCACAGTGGGAGGGATTCTGGCTAACCCCATCCACACATTGCAGAAGAAAAGTCCACAGCAGAGATGTAAATTTTTGTAAATCACAGTATGTCAATTATACCTACGGAAACCCTGGCGGTTTCCATATAGGTATGACCAAGTCATAAAGTCCGCAGAGGAAAACTTTTCCGCAGCGCTTTTTGTCTGTGGCTCACTACGTGGGGACTTATCCTAAACGTGTATTTGGATACCAGGGCTGAGAAGTGCTGAACTGCAGTGATGTCAATAAAGTCAGCAATAATTATTAATTTAGACATTTGCTTTGTGTCCTAGATAGATGTACATGTCCTTAAATGCTACATGTACAGACAAATGAAACCAGTTTTGCTTACCTGATTAATATTTTTCTGCTCATGTCTCCTAGTTAGCCGTACACATGGAGAGACATTCAATCCAGCTACAGTAAGTGCTGATATTCGACTTTCAATATCTGAAATCTGAACATATAATATAAAGTGAAACAGAATTGTTTTGGCTGAAAGCAAGTGATGTATCTATATACAAGTATATACAATTTTGTACTGTGTAACCAGATTAATAAACAGATAAAGGGTTTCATCCACGAAGAACAAAAGGTAATGGTCCTGCACCAGTCTTTTATTAGAAAAGCTTTAAAACATCCATGCCTGGGATAGTTGCAGCCTGTGTGTCTGAATGTCATTGTCCTCAGTAATAGCTATAAAAAATGAGAGGCCTACATGTGTGAAAATCCAAACCCATCCACATTTATACGGTAGCATGTCTATATGCAAAACAGCAGAGTGTTATAGGAGGATTTAAGAAAGCTGGAAGCATGGGCGGAGACTTGACAAATGAAGTTTAATGTTGACAAATGTAAGGTTATGAATAGGGTTGAACGATCGGGATCGGAAAAGATCGGATTCTGATCGGCGATCGAGTAAATTTCACGATTGTGATCGGAATTCTGATCCCAATCTTTTTCAGCGGGATCGAGGTCGGAGTTATCTCAAGGTCGGCTCAACCCTAAAAGTGACTTTTTCCATAGAAAAGCATTGATTAGGGTTGAGGATCGGGATCGGAAAAGATCAGATTCCGATCGGCGATCGAGCAAATTTCACAATTGGGATCGAGATCGGCTGGAAAATGGTTTGCAAATCGGATTTTAAAATCGATCTTGAAATATCAAGATCAGCTCAACCCTAGTTATGAATTTTGGTAAAAGAAATAAAATGTATAATTATGTACTTAATAAGAAATTACTGAGTAAGACTGTCAATGAAAAAGACTTAAGGATTTTGGTGGACAGTAAGCTGACCTTTAGTGACAAGTGTCAGGTAGCTGCTGTCAAGGCAAATAAAATTATGAGATGCATCAAAAGAGGTATAGATTCTCATGATGATTCTTATTTCTCTATACAAATCACTGGTACGCCCACACACAGACTATTGCATGCAATTTTGGGCCCTAGTTTACAAGTAGGACATAACTGAACTAGACAGGGTGCAGAGAAGGGCGACCAAAATTATTAGGGGAATGGGTTGCCTGGGGTACAACAATATACTGATAAACTTGGGATTATTCATTAAAAAAAATATGTTTATGGAGAGACTGAATAGCAACATACAAATACATGATGGGACAGCACAAAGAACTTTCTAATGATCTTTTTACTCCTAAGTGACAAGGGGACATCCTCTATGTCTGGAGGAGAGGAAGTTTCACCAGAAACATAGAAGGGGATTCTTTACGGTAAGAACAGTGAGGCTACAGAACTCTGTGCCCCAGAAAGTGGTGATGGTGGATTCATTGAACGAGTTCAGAGAGGGCCTGGATGCCTTTCTCGGCCGTGCTCTGAGCTCTGCTACATCCAGAGATGTAGCGGAGCTGAGTGTGTGCTAAGCTCTGCTACACCCGAGATGTAGCAGAGCTGAGCTCTGCTACACATCTCTGGTGTAGTAGAGCTCAGTGCACACTCAGCTCTGCTACATCTCCAGTGGAGTAGAGCTGTGCGCTCAACACTGCTACATCTGAGATCGGACCAGAATGGAGACTGCTGTGGACCAATCTTAGACTCTACCTCCTCCGGCAGAACCAGTGTTGATTGGCCGAATGCTGTACTCTGTATGGTATTCGGCCAATCAACGCTGGTCAATGCATTCCTATGGGAAAAAGTCAGCTCCCACATATCGCAAGCTGACAGGGATCCTGACAAGATAGAGCCCCAAAGAGCTGTTTCTGTAACATTTCCACCTAAATAAAGGTAATCCCTAGCTAACCCTGCCTGTACATCTATCCCTGTCTCACAGTCACATAGTTCGCAGTCTCATATGACCCGGATATTAAATCCACTATTCGTATAAATTGGTTATTATTAAATTGGTCACCTGATTTAGCCAGCCAATTACTTTTTCCAATTTTCTTTCCGATGCTTCCATTGTCGTAGTTCCTGTCCCACCTCCCCTGCGCAGTTATTGGAGCAAAATAAGCGCCGGTGAAGGTGGGAGGGGATACAAATTTTTATTGCGTTTGCCTAGTAATCGAATACCTCGAACGGCCTGATATTCGATTGAATATCAATTTTGATCGAACACCGTTCGCTCATCTCATCTCTTGTAATTATTAGTTAAAGACAATAATTGTTTATGGGATTCATTATGTTTACATACTTTGTGAATTTACTAATAAATTAGTTTATTTTGAATAAATGACATTTTTGAAGCCAGGTATTTGAGGACACATATATTGAAACATTCTTTCTCGTCAAATATGATTGGATTGAACCTATGATGGAAATATGAACAGAGCTTTAGGATATAGAATTTAGGATGGTCAAACGTAATTGTAATAATGTGTAATATAAGATCAATTCACTTTACAATTCAAACAAATTACCTGACGCTCAGCATGATGAACCTGTGCAGCGGCTGTTGCAACTTGATCTTCAAGATCTGCAAGTTCTATTTCTGTTGTCACGCTGTTGATTTTGCGAGCAGAATCTTCAATCTCCTCAAGTTGACCTTCTAACCCATACACAGTGCCGGCTGTGAGATACACCTGTAGGTTTAGTAAAATTCAATTACTGAATAATCAGGATACAACTGTAAAATCATTAAATCATTAAAGTACAATTTCTTATTATATCAGATGTAATGATTAGTAAAACATACTAGAATTTAACTATCTTGCTTGCTAGTAGTGAAGTCTTAACTTTGTGTCAAGCTGTAATAAAGGGCACTGTCAGCTGAAGAAATGCCAAAGAAAGATGGATCTAACATTTTATATTAGTAGGGTTATAGAGATAAAGCATATTAGTTTTTTTACTCTGTTAAAAATGCGGCATCCAAAAAACAGCCAATGAATAAACATAGTGAAATAAATGTGTTCTCAAAACCACCGTGTGACGGATATTGCAAAAACATCCATCACAGGGTGAATAAGGCCTACAGTGCTCTATCCTGTGTATTAGCTTCATTCAAGTTTATTCAGCGTACTACATTCTTTTATATCAGGGGTGGGCAATTAATTTTCCCATGGGGCCGCATAAGAAATTGAAAGTATGCTAGAGGTCCGTGCCACAGCAAATTTAACTCCACCCACTTCTATGTTGACTCCGCCCATTCCCAATCATCTTTCCATGTACCCCCACAAAGTATAATCCTCCTACAGTCACCCGTACATTACATGCCCCCACATTATAACGTTCTCCTCCAAAAGTCCCACAGTATTAAGTCCCTCTCCTGGTGCCCCAGTATAAACCAGCAGAAACTGGAGGGGACATGAAACTGGGGCAGCTGGAGGGGGACATTAAACAGTGGGGGTGACAGCTGGAGTGGGACATGAAACTGGGGGCAACTAGAGGCAGACGGGTCCCCATACAGCTTTCTCCACGGTTTAATGCCCCCTCCAGTTGTCCCCAGTTTAATGTCCCCCAGTTTAAGTGCCCTCTTCATCTACCCCCAGTTTCGTGTCCCCCTCCATTTCTCCCTCAGTTTCATATCCCCCTTTATTTATCCCATTTCATGCCCCCCCCATCTCTCCCCCAATTTCATGCCCCCCCCTCCATCTGCCATCTCTGCCCTAGTATAACATTCCCCTTCCATCTCTGCCCCTAGGTTACTGAGACACACACAGACAGATAGACAGACACATAGACACACACACATACATACAGACACACACATATAGACACACACACACATACAGACACATATAGACACACATACAGACACATATAGACACACATACAGACACATATACTGTAGACACACATACAGTCACATATAGACACACATATAGACAGACAGACACATAGACACACATACAGACACATATAGACACACATATAGACAGACAGACACATATAGACACACACACACACACACACTCACACTCACACACACTCTACCCCCTGCATCTCACCTTACATCTCTCAATACCTTATGACACACTCCACATCTCTCCATCTTCCTGCCGGCACTAAGACACGCCCCCTAGACACGCCTCCCTAGACATGCCCCCTAGTCAAGCTGTGCGGGCCAAACTGAATCAGTCAGAGGGCCGGATATGGCCCCGAGGCCGGGCTTTGCCCAGGTCTGTTTTATATAGAAGTAAAAAAGGAATTATGTAGCTCTTTCCTGACTGAGAGAGAAATCCTGTGAAGCTACATACCTAAACATGATGCAAATTAGATCTCCTCTAGAAGGAAGACTGATCCGAGAAAAGCTAATTTGCATCCTTTTATTCCCATGGAATAGTAAGCGTAAGTCTTCACACCATG
Source organism: Leptodactylus fuscus (assembly GCF_031893055.1). Classification (NCBI taxonomy): domain Eukaryota; kingdom Metazoa; phylum Chordata; class Amphibia; order Anura; family Leptodactylidae; genus Leptodactylus; species Leptodactylus fuscus. Next base: position 159,040,554 of record NC_134268.1, read on the forward strand.
CCCCAGGTTACCCAAGCAGGGAAGTAGATGTCTGTGTGTTTTTTAGACAGAAGTTGCTTCTTAAATAAATCATGTGATCACATCACCTTCTTTAAAAATAAAAGAACCAGACAACCACAGTAGTAATGTCATTTTATTATCAGAACTCCCTTATACCGTAATTGTGTCCATCAATTTTAGTGGCATGGTCGTAGGATCCCATAACATAGCCTTACACTTGGTTCACACCTGAATGAGGGTTTCTGTTCTTCAGGTCCGCTTGGGGACCCAAAAAACAGAAACCCAAGCTGCTTAAAAAGCAGTTGCCCTGGTTTCTGCCAGAAAAATGAGGAGACAAAAGTGTTGCTTGCAGGGATTTTCTCTGCATTTTATAAGCACAATGGGGAAGGGATTTCACAAACGCAAACTGGTCGCAGGTGTGAACCTTGCCTTAGGGTGTTGACAGAGACTTCCCTTTCACGTATATTGGTTAGAATACTAACAGTGCCATTCATTTACTTCCCTTGCCTTGCATAGAGAAGGACATACAATCTCCTTGTAGATGTTTCCTAGGTTCATAACTGACCAAGGACCTCCAATGCTTGAAGGCAACAGTGCTATCACTATTTACTTCTCTTGCCTTACTTGCACCACCATATTCCACAACGCTCTACAGACATTGCAAGTCACCGTCCCAAACTGGGCTCACAATCTAAATTGTTTATCAATATGTCTTTAAAGGGAGAAAATCAAAGTACCCAGAGGAAACCCACACAACTACTGGGAGTACATACAAACTCCTTGTAGATGTTTCCTAGGTTCGTATCTGACCAAGGACCTCCAACGCTTGAAGGCAACAGTGCTAGTCACTGAGCAAATTATTTTGTTATATTCCAAGATATACAGTGCTCTATTTTGCCAATAATCAGATTAGAACTGCCATACAGAATAATGTCGATTGAATGTCGAGTGCTCTGAGATTCCAGAAATGATAAATATTGGAAGACTGTTGGATTTCAACATGCCCGATGCACTTGCTCTCAAACCATAAACCACGCATATTTACAGTACTAAGCTAAAAACTAATCAGAGAAATAATTGTTGGCTGAGCAAGAATCTGAATAAAAATCTCAAGTGTATGGCCAGCTTTCATACTCCAAGCTGAAGGTTCATATTCTATCTTATCTAGATTATTTTTTTAACCATTATTTATACAATTTTTTTTACATCGGTTTAGTATGATATGCCTTACAGAAAGATACATACATATATATATACAACTGAATTGTAATGTCATGTGGTATCAGTGTTTATTACCAAATAGGCATATACATGGAGATATCACACAAGGTTAAATGGGGTTTGCTATCTTAGACATTTATGGCTTATCCACAGGAAGATCATATGTTATTAATATGCCATAAATGTCAAGGATGGGGCAACTAAAAGAAAATCAGATATAACAATGCACTGCTCCAGATAACTAGCACTTTCCTGTATTCATTTTTTGACTATATTACAGGGACATAAGTTTCACCATACTTTCATCATAACAGGCATTGCTAACACAAATGACATTTCCAACGCGTTTGTAGCACTCTTTTCAGTTCAAAAATTATTCACATTAGGGCTGCCACAATATTCACTTACTGATATCCAGTTATGGATATATGACTATATCGACGAATAGATGATCACAACTCTCATCCAAACTAACATCAACGTGCATATAGAAACTGCATAAAATGTCTTGTATGAATGTATTTGTTCACTCTATAACAGCGTCTTTTATTAACTGTTTTTTACAATTTTAGCAAAATAATCTTCTGTAAACTTCTGACAAATATTTGACCCTTCTCTGACCTTTTTGATCTGCTGACCACTCCATAGAACTTAGTGGAGAAGTGGCCGTGTTTACATGTGGCTCTCTCTATTGATATGTATGGGAGTTATAAGAGCAGAGAACTAGTTACTTGTCATACACATAATAATACCATATGGAATAGATTTATGTAAGGTTTATATTAAAGAAACCTGTTATGACCTGGTCTTCGCTGTCTAGGCCTGTTGGGTTCAGGCGTAGAGTGTCGCAGCGGCATTCGGTGCGTGAATCGTCTGATGCGCTGCAGGGGAGTGTTCACACTAGGCATGCTGTTTTTGCGGTGACAATCTAGCATGGTTCATGTGAAGAGTTGCCTCGTGGATCAGTGCCTGGTGTGTCTTGGCCTCTGAAGGGGTTAAGTTCCCTGCAGTTCTGAGGGTTCAGGCTGTGGGCGGTTATAAGTCCTGCTCCTGCTTTTTGCTATTTATTCTCCGCCTTGCACCTTGTCAAGTTGCCGGTCTTAAATTTTCAGAGCCTGTGTCCCAGACATGGTCTGTCTATCTGAAGCCTGCAATTCCACCTGCATCTGAGTCCTGGCCCTTTCAGATTCCATTGCTGCCTGTTCACACCATCCTGATATATTTTTGGGTTAAGTATTGTGCTCCTTCTCCAAACATAGTGTTCGGGGTGCAGTGAACCCTAGGTTATTTTGTTATTTGGATATTTTTGCTGAGTTTTTTGTGTGATACTAAGTTCTGTTTATCCTATCCCTTTGCCTAGTGTCAGTATTCCTGTGTTTTACAGTTATTTGCTACTCTATACTTTGTGTTCCCTCATATTCACCGTTAATCCAGTCGGACCTCTGTGGGGGGTTTTCTCTGTATCTGCTTCTCCTTCACAAATGTGAAACTAGTCAGGGGTTTCTGTTTCACTTTATAGATGTACTATTTCTCTGGCTGTGCTCGCGCCCACTCAGGCTAGTTAGTCGGGCCCACGGCTACTTCTAGTGTTCAAGGCAGGGTGTAGGAGGAGCCACACTAGTATTCCAAACTGCTCATACTTCTGTTTTTGTATGTTTTTTCTTTAACTTGACTGAGAAGTTATCAGTCAGGGGCCAGTCCATGGTCAGAGATCCCCAGACCATAACAAAACCAATACTAAAATAACCTTCACTACTCATCGGCTAAATGTGTTTTACTTTGTACAGCAACCCCATTGCTTGTGAATTTAAGGTCATATAATATTCATAAACTTCTTCTTACAGTGTACAGAGAGCTGCAGCCCCTGCTCTGTATAGATCACTACTTAGAAGACGACGAAGGACCTTGTAGTGACGTCATCACAGGGACAAGCCAATCACAGAGTAATAGTGACGTCATCACAGGTCCTTTTCCAGAAGCAGGGAAGAGACAGGTGTGAGACAGTGAATCGAAAGCAGGAGGAGGGACTTACATAGAAGAGCCACAGAGGAGGGCGTGAACAGAGTATGACGTGAGGGGTGCACAGGAATGTGCTCGGAAGGGCTAATTTACATATATACGTTTAAAAAGTAATTCATTAAAACGGGGGGGGGGGGGGGAGGTCTTTTAATAATTATCAGGACTTGAATAGTCTTTTTTAAAGGCTATTCAGGAGTATGTTTATCTAAAATAGCAAAAATCCAGTGATAGAGCCCCTTTAACATAAACATCATTAACTCTTCTCTGTTCATAAACTTATAACATCATTAAAGATATTGTTGCCATTTCACAATTAGCTCGCCCACAAAAGATAAGGTAACATGATCAAGTTATCCACAGAAGAGCTTTTTGACATGTGTTCCTCCTTATTATGGGATTATTTAAAGAGCTCAGATCGAATACTAGAGCCACTTGATTATAGCTCTTGATCAGTACTTATGTCTGAAAGCCTGAGCAAGACTGGGTATCTTAAAAAAAACCTGTAAATTGGCTGACTGCTAGCATGTAACGCAGGAAGCAAACTACGGAATTGCTCACTAGTTGCATTATACTAAAAGCTACTTCACACCTGAGCCAGGGAAACCATACATGTTTTCCCAAAGGTTTCATACAGTTATAAAACAAGAGGCATACTATCGACCAATGTCAATTTCAGTGATTCAATAATTATGATAATACTTGTCCTCGCCTATTATAGACTAAAAACAATAATAATATTAATCCACACACAGATGTGGCATTTCTTAAATGTTTTCTGAAGATCTTATTTAAAAAACAATGTTTTTTTAAATCTCTCCATGCAGTGACGTAAATACCGGGATAGCAGCAGTAGTGGCTGCCTCAGGGCCTCGGACATTAAGGGGAGCAGTGGACCCCTGATGGTTTTTTTTTTTTTTTTTTTAAATAGGCTGCTACCTGCGGGTAACAGGCCTATTTACTTACTGATCCCTGCTCCTGCTCACGACGGCCTGAGCTTCGCCTTCTGCGGATGCAAAGGCGGCTGTGACCAGGACCAGGAATTGGTAAGTGAGGTCACATGGCTGCGAATTCCACAAACACTGCTATCATTATACTACGAGGTCTTCTCAGACCTCAGAGTATAATGATTAGAGGGCCAGGAGATGTGAGGGAACATAAAAGACAGTGTTACTTACCTCTCCTGCGCTCTGGCAGTCTGCAGGCCTTTTTGGTGACGACCCAGGCATCATGCAGGTAAGCGTCATGTGTCGTGACATAGGCCTGGCTCATGTGACATCTGGTCCAACATTTAAGGTGGTCGAAAGTAGCTGGGAGTGTGCTGAAGCCCAGGAATGGTAATTAACATTGTTTTTTATGTTTGTATCTCCAATCATTGAAGTCTCCAATCATTATACTCTGGGGACGGGGCCCATTTCAAATGTTTGCCTTGGGGCCCAGCCATTCCTAGTTACGCCACTGTTTCCATGTCTACTTGGTGCCAACTCTTACTAGTATGGCCTATAGCTGTGCTGAGTGTTCTGAGATAATCAGAAGTCTTCCCTTCCACAGAATCCAGTCTCACAGTTCTAAAAAAAAAAGCTTCAGCTGCACTTCCTTCTCCATTTGTATTTTTAAACTAGTTTCAAGGTCTGAGTAAGTTTCTGCACCTGAGCCTGGGAGGGAGTCAACTTTCCACAATAAAATATTTTATAAATTTTTCACATCCACATGTACTAATTAAGTTATGCAAAAAAGAAGTAAAGAAATAAAATGAAAAAAATTGATAGGTACAATTGAAGAGGGCCTTTCACCATCTGGGGCACATGTGGTTTTATATGCCACTAGAAAGCTGACACTGCGCTGAAATCAGCACGCTATTGGCTTTCCCGTTCTGTACCCCAGGTGAAGAGCTATCGGTGCTTGTACTGTAGCTCTTCACTGTCAGAAGGGCATTTCTGACAGTCAGTCAGGAACGACCTGCCTCATAGCAGCATCTATAGAGAAGAACACCACCTCCCTCTCCTCACAGTACTCATCTATAGACTAGTACTGGGGGGGGGGGGTGTTCCTCACTACTCAGAGTCATTGCTGGGCAGTAAGGAGCGCCCCTCTCACAGTACAGCGCTATAGATGCTGCTATGAGGAAGGACGTTCCTGACTGACTGTCAGAATTGCCTTTCTGACAGTGAAGAGCTACAGTACCGGCACCGATAGCTCTTCACTGGGGGCACAGAACGGGATAGCCGTATACTGAATTCAGCGTATTGTCAGCTTTCTAGCAGTGTGTTAAACCGCATGTGCCCCAGGTGGTGAAAGGTCCTCTTTAATGCAGAAATTATGTTTGTTTATTACGAAAAAATTTTGCAATTTTTTTTTAGCGTTTTTTTTTTTTTTTTTTAATCATGCAAAAACGTTTGCACAATATTATATAACACATGGGATCCTTGATGCAGCCATACCCTCAGTGAAATCAGTGTGAACACTGTAGACTTGTACATGAATAAAGAAGGTAGAAAATATAGGGACTTGCCTGATACCAAAATCAGGAAAATGATGCAAAATTTTTTATGTTTTGACACCAAGATACTGCTCACAGCTTATACTGCAATTCTTTAATTTATGTAGCAATTCAAGATTATGTGATCTCCAAAGAGAAACTATTCTTAATAGTCAAAAATCTGGCGCTTCAGTTTTTTGTTATCTTTTGCGCAAGGTCCAAAATTCACTCAAAAAGTTACCTGGAGGTCCCATAATCTCTGGTATTGGATTCATAAGTAAATTAATGCATTACATTGATCTTCAGCTAAAAAAAAAATAAGTACCGTATTTTTCGGACTATAAGACGCACTTTTTTCCCCCCAAATTTGGGGGGAAAAGAAGGGTGCGTCTTATAGTCCGAATGTGGCGCCTGGCATCCGCTGTAATAGAGAGACGGATGCCGGCAAGGGATAGACGCCGGGGCCTGCGACATTGCTGCGCTCCTCTGCCCTGCATGAAGCCAGCAGCGGCAGCGGGAGGAGTGATGCTATTCCGCTCTTCCGTCCCCCCGCCGCTGGCTTAATGCAGGGCAGAGGAGCGCAGCGATGTCTCAGGCCCCGGCACCTGTGATGGCGTCTATCCCTCGCCGGCACCCGCCTCTCTAGTACAGTGGATGCCGGGTCTGTAGTCAGTATCGGCGGCCCCTTCTCCCCCGGGGCCGGTCCCCACCGGCCCCGTACCTGTGAAGTTGCAGGCCGGCTCCTGCGCGGCGATATCGCAGGAGATGACCTGTTCGGGTGACAGCCGGGAGCCTAATGAGGCTCCCTGGCCTGTCACGGCTATATTAGTATTGCGGCTGGGTCTATATACAGAATGTCCCATAGACGGCAATACAGTTGTATTGCCGTCTATGGGACTTGCAATCAAGTGACTGCAGGCTCAAGCCCCCGGGGGGGGGGGGGGGGGGAAATAAAATGGTAAAAAAAAAAAAAAGCTTTAAAAATATGAAATAAATAAAAGTTCTAAATCACCTCCTGTCCCTAGAATATATATATATAAAAGTAGAAAATCATATATCATAAACCACCAGGTTTTTTTTCAATACAAGGTGATCTAAGCAATAGATATTCCCCAAAATGGTATAACTAAAAAGTACTTCTGGCCCCGCAAAAAAAAACACTCTATGCGTACAGCTGCAGGGTCACCTGTCAATGTGGCCTTGCAGCTGTTGCAAAACTACAACTCCCATATATTAAATATTTTACCATTTTTTGCTTCAAAAATTTTTTTCCCTATTTTCCTCTTCTAAAACCTAGGTGCGTCTTATAGTCCGAAAAATACGGTACTCACATTACCTTCATACCTCAAAGAGTCTACTCCGCCTGTACAAGAAATCATTCCTTCTCTCTGAATTCGCTCTCCTAACTGCTGATACTTTGGCGCTTTATTGTAACATCCCTATCCAATGTAATATGGAAGTGGTAGATCAATTTTTGTTTTTGGATCCACAAATGCTTTAAAAATCAAACTCATTCCTCCTCGACGGAGTTATGAAAATGTCATGTCTCTAATTTTTTAGCTTGCTATTCAATAGCATAAAGTTGCATTAAACAGAAGAAGCTTGCATTTCTCGATATGAATGTACTAAATACAAGGTTGGATAGTCTGGGTCAGCATATCTGACCCGGAGGAGAAGAACTGTTTGTCTGCAACTTGTCCTTCAGTTTGTAGACTGAGATTAACACTGCTTACAAATTACTTTCTTTTTTTTTCCTTAGAACTAATATGCTTTAAGTATAAGGTCCTGTGTGAAACAGATTATAGAGATGACTTAAAGGGGATCTATCATTGGGGATATGCATTTTAAACTAAGGACACATTGGCATTGCCTTTAGAAAGGTTATTGTACTCCTATCTTTGGTTCAAAGTTTTTTTTTTTTTTAAATAAATCTCTTTTTCCATCTACGAAAATGAGGCTCATAGAGCACAGGAAGTGTTCCCCCCTGTGCTCCGAGCACAGCTTCTTCATGACTTGAATGCCACCTCCTAGGCCATTGCATCATGCCCCCTATGATGTCCTGGTCCTCCTATCTCGTGTAGAAATAGAATAAAGATGGCCACCGAGCATGCGTAGTGCTGACATTGCATGCTTGATGGTCATCTTTATTCTATTCCCAGATGGTCATATTGCGTTTGTGTACAGCATATGCCCAGTATTTCAATCCCGCTGAAGATAGCTTAGTGGCTTAAGCAGCGAAAGTGGAGGACCAGGACATTGCAGAATGAGTGATGCAATGGTCCAGTAGGTGGAATTCAAGTCTTGATGAAGCTGTGCTCGGAGCACATGAGGAATGCCCCCTGTGCTCTCTGGGCCTCATGTGCATAAACACATTTAAAAAAAAAAAAAAAAAAAAAAAAACAGCGGCGTTGAGGACTGAACCAAAGCTAAGAGTAGAATAGCATTTCTAAAGGCTATTATTTAGTTTAAAATGCATATCCCAAATGATAGAGCTCCTTTAAGGGGGAGTGTCAAGAAATGATCTCCTGCCAATGATCAATCATAATTACATGTTCTATTATAATTGATATGACCATTTATTTAGTTCATGTTACAGCGAAACTGCTGCAGGAAAAACTGCGGCGGAATCGTATCACGTTTTTTCCTGTAGTGCTTTTCACAGTAAGTCCGCGGAAGAAATCTCTTTCTGCTTCAATTATACCTTGCATATTGGAGATAAAGGGTTAATCAGCAATCAGGTGACATAGAAGTCATTAGGTTATTGGGTGTGGTACAATTACATTCTTTTTGCTTTTAAGTTCATTTCTGTCTAGCTGAGAACATGCAATGAGTAAGGGGCAGTTTGTCCTGAAACGTGTACGTGTTTGTTGGACCATTGTGACTCTGTAACATTTTTATGAAGATATGGATAAAAAGTGAAATATTATTTTTTACATTTTATTGGTGGATGATAGAACTTTTGTTTTGAAACTAGAGGATAATCCTTAACAACACAACTTCCTCACCACATACAATTCTGGCCATCCTGTGGTCATACAACTTCTGAACTGATACTGGTAACTTATACAAAGCAATCTCCTTTGCCAACTTATTATTTGACATCATATTTATCCTGATCCAGCCCAGTATTTTTAGTTCTCTGCAATGATACTTCTCAATGCAACTGATTCAAGCTTTAGTATTGGTAGATAGATAAATTTCTATTATATATTAACCCCTTTTAAATGATCAATTCACAACTAAGCCTAAAATCGCATACTGAAGGTCTACTACTTTGTGAAATCTTTTAGCTTCTATTAGATCCTTGTATGTTTCTTACCCTTACTATGTGCCTGTCTTGTTACAACATAAAAAAACAAAACAAGAACATTCATATCTACTACAACATCCTATAAAGTCCTTCTTATGATAAGGTCCCATGTAGCTATGGAAGAGACCACAGCAGAAACACACCCAATATGTGGATGAGATTAGTAAGAATCCCATCCACCTTGCAGGAAATGCAAAACCCAGCGTTTTTGCAAGGTGGGGTCCCGGCCTTAGACCTGGTTCACATCTGCATTCGGTATTCAGTTTGGGAAATCGTGAACACGGACCCCATAGATTATAATGGGGTCCTTGTGTTTTCTGTGCAGTGTCCGCATGAGTCATGTGGAGAGGAAAGTAATTCATGATTTCATTGCTCACCGCTTTTCAATGCATTTGGCATTCTGTTCGGGAGGTCTCTAAGCAGACTCCCCAAACGGAATACCGAACGCAGATGTGAACCAGGCCTTAAACGGTGATTCAGACCACATGATTTATTTATTACAGTGTAGATGCAATTTGCAATATGCAGGATACATGGCAGATAGTATGAAAACATATGAATTCCCACAGATCTAACATATCCAAAGGCTTTCTGCAGTAAATGCAATAAGGGAAACCATGAAGGAACACAACTGAGATTTCAACACTATCTTCATCCTTCCTATTTAACACGTTTCTGGAGATGCTACTAGCAGGTTAGAAAGCTAAAACAGCGAGAGACATACTGGATTTGCAAAATATTCAGGCTTGCTTGAGACGGTCTGAATGAGTTTCCAGATTGTATTCTAAATCCTCCATCTGTTCTGCTTCCTGTTTAACACCTGGACCTAAATGCTTTGGCGAACAGCCAGATAGCAATAGTTATTACCCAGAGTGCCTCAGGAACTACAAACACTTTACTTGATAGGAGAGCTTCTTTAATATCATATTAATAATTGTTCGCTCATTGACTTACCTTGCCCCTTATATGTACTAAGACTAAGATATAAATATTTTATCTATCAGTTTTTAGAATGGATCAAATATTGCCATATGTTTGGATTGAGTGGGACTATTAAAGGATTATCTTATCTTATCTTATTTTATCTTAATGTTTGTTAAGGATTGACCCATATTTTCAATATCATGCACATATTTGTTATCTGATACCCACATGATACTACTAGGTTTAAGATGTGCCTTTGTTGCACCTGTAGACAGCTTTATGTAGTGTGTTTTGGCCTTAGGGGTCTACAAGGGGTTTAGTTGGTGCTAGATGTACAGCTTTCTTTCCCTGTTGGCAAGTGAGCTAATTTGCACACCAATTTGCATGCCATTTTTTACTAGTATATTGGTTTAGTATACCTGATCCATATAAGTATGCGCTTATTTGAAGCTATTATGCTCACTATTTTTATCATTTATTTGTCGTATTTTTCCTTCTCTTCCTTATATAAAGATACATATGTATTCTTTTCATTTGTAATGTCTTTCAGTGATCAGTTTTTATTATGTACATTTGTTGTTTGTAGTGGCCTGAGGAAGAAATTATTTTTTGTGTCAAAATGTGTTTCTTGCAATAAATAATTTTGTATCTCCATTTACCTGTTCTTGTTTTGTACCTCGCAGCGCCACAATTTCTCCATTCTTTATCCATGTGGTTGGTCATTAGTAACATAGCAAACATACCTTTGTTCTAGCAAGCTGCAATATAATTGCCATGACAATCAATCAATTTGCCAATGATCAGTTTGGCCTGTGACGGCAATCGCTACAGCATCTGTTTTTACCCCCCTTCCCCCAATTAATGATTAACAGGTCCCAATGTGCAGCATGTGTATCAGTGTATATTTGGATTATGGGAGGAAGCCCACACAAACACAGGGAGAAAATACAAACTCCTTACAGATGTTGTCCTTGGCAGGCTGTGAACCCTGGACTCCAGCGCTGTAAGGAGTGCTAACCACTGAGCCTCCATGATGCCCAAGTAGCTTATTTGCATGCATATGATTCAAAATTGATTTTCTCGGTAGCAAAATTGCACTTTGACACAAAAAGGTATGTTCACCATGTTACTAAAAGCCTCTACAATAGCATATGAGTGACGTGGCGGCAATTTTGGTGGTGGTACACTTCCTTTATGCCCTGACCATTTCCTTGATCAGTGTCATCCCAATGTAGCATCTACTGAACTTTTATCTAAAATTACTGGGTTGTGTTAACCTCGTTGGTTAAATGGGTAATCCCATTACATAATCGTAAGGCATATCACTGGTATATGCCACAAAATATCAATGGTGATCAATGGTGGTTTATTAACTGAGATCACATCACCTCCATGACCACGTGCGATAATCTGCAATATGGTAATTTATGACAGTGGGAAACAAAAACTCATGTCTGAGATGCTGACTGTTGATATATATAACTTTGATTTTTTTTGCCTTGCATGTATAGTGTAGAATGCTATTTGTACTTTCTTGCCTTCCTTCTTACCCATTCCTATGCCCAAAAATCTACTTTTTGCATACTGTATTTGCAGGGGCGTAACTTGAGGGGGTGCAGAGGGTGCACTCGCATCAGTGTTTGGGAGCCTTAGGGGCCCATAAGCACGGGCATCAGTATTGAGATGCAGCTTCCATCTGGCCCATAAGTCAAGGAGACCCACAGTTTATCCTAACCATATTAAGGTGGATTAAACTCCTTAGCACCCGTAACCATCACTATCAAGAATTCACTGTAGGGATATGGGGCCCCGGGGAAAAGATTGCACCAGGGCCCATAAGACTTTAGTTACACCACTGTTTATGTACTATAATCTGCAAAAGGTGAGGTTGATTAATTCCAGATAAACAAAGAAATTGGCTATACTCCAGAGTATACATACAAGGTCAAAGTGAACAAATGTACCACAAAATACAGTCCTATGAAAAAGTTTGGGCACCCCTATTAATCTTAATCATTTTTAGTTCTAAATATTTTGGTGTTTATAACAGCCATTTCAGTTTGATATATCTAATAACTGATGGACACAGTAATATTTCAGGATTGAAATGAGGTTTATTGTACTAACAGAAAATGTGCAATATGCATTAAACCAAAATTTGACCGGTGCAAAAGTATGGGCACCTCAACAGAAAAGTGACATTAATATTTAGTAGATCCTCCTTTTGCAAAGATAACAGCCTCTAGTCGCTTCCTGTAGCTTTTAATCAGTTCCTGGATCCTGGATGAAGGTATTTTGGACAAACAATTCAAGTTAAGTTAGATGGTCGCCGAGCATGGACAGCCCGCTTCAAATCATCCCACAGATGTTCAATGATATTCAGGTCTGGGGACTGGGATGGCCATTCCAGAACATTGTAATTGTTCCTCTGCATGAATGCCTGAGGATTTGGAGCGGTGTTTTGGATCATTGTCTTGCTGAAATATCCATCCCCGGCGTAACTTCAACTTCGTCACTGATTCTTGAACATTATTCTCAAGAATCTGCTGATACTGAGTGGAATTCATGCGACTCTCAACTTTAACAAGATTCCCGATGCCGGCATTGGCCACACAGCCCCAAAGCATGATGGAACCTCCACCAAATTTTACAGTGGGTAGCATGTGTTTTTCTTGGAATGCTGTTTCTTTTTGGACGCCATGCATAACGCCTTTTTTTATAACCAAACAACTCAATTTTTGTTTCCAAAATGAAGCTGCCTTGTCCAAATGTGCTTTTTCATACCTCAGGCAACTCTATTTGTGGCGTACGTGCAGAAACGGCTTCTTTCTCATCACTCTCCCATACAGCTTCTATTTGTGCAAAGTGCGCTGTATAGTTGACCGATGCACAGTGACACCATCTGCAGCAAGATGATGCTGCAGCTCTTTGGAGGTGGTCTGTGGATTGTCCTTGACTGTTCTCACCATTCTTCTTCTCTGCCTTTCTGATATTTTTCTTGGCCTGCCACTTCTGGGCTTAACAAGAACTGTCCCTGTGGTCTTCCATTTCCTTACTATGTTCCTCACAGTGGAAACTGACAGGTTAAATCTCTGAAACACACGAATTCTAACTAGCATAAAATATAACTTTTATTTTAATCAGCTAAAAATAATATAGCCAGGGCTATTAAAACAAACAAATAACAAACACACCAGCAGGCGTGATTAGGACAACTCCCAATACACTCTTTCAGTATGTGTCCCCACAGACTGCTGGCGCAATTATATTGATTTAAATGAGCATCCAGGGAATAGTAAACTAACTCTCTGGCACATGCTAGTAAACACCACTTTATAGGTTCAAGAATAAGAGGTTGTTACTCTAGCTGCTGCCGTAGCTGTATAGGATAATCATCCCCCCATTACCCTGCTCTGATATCTTGCATAGAGCCCTGGAGCCTATTGACACTCATGCACACTTACACACATGCCACCCTATGTAAGCTAGGTGCGGCTTTTTTACAGATTAAGTGTGCATACCAAATGCTGGTCTTAGTAATTTACTGACATTTATGCTCTTTCACTATGTCCCTGCCTGTTCAAAATAAACTACAGGTATCCAGGTTTAAGATGCGCATAATAAAATCTCTCAACGCGTTTCAAAGTTAAACTTATCATCAGGAGAGGATGTAACAATCAAAAAAATAATAAAGATGTAGTTGCGGTTAAAACCGCATTTCCCGGTCCCTGATGGTGGGAGCCGGTACGGAGTGTCTGACGCTGACTGCTGCAGCGCTGGGGTTTAAATAGAGCCCAGACTGCTTCTAAGGATACGCCCCCTCGACATCATTCGGGTCTCCGCCAATCAGATTGCAGAGTCTCCGTGCGGAGGATAGCTCCTCCTCCTTCTGTGGGCGTATGTTTGCCTCCGAAGCGTCCAAAATAAACAGCGCTGTTACTGTCTATGGAAGAGGAACCCGAAGGTAGGTATATATCATATCTGACAGATATTGGGAATGAATCGCTCCACACCAAAACTCTTTATTGCCATTAATACGCAAACACACAACTCCCTGCATTTATTGGCAGGTGAAAAAGATCGTGTAGCATATAGATAGGTCTGAAAAGTGGGCAATACCCTGCGTTTATTGACGGGTAAAAATACCCGCCTAGCATACATATTCATTTAGCGGAAGTTTAAAAGGAACCATGATAGGGGGACATTTCTGAGAATCAGTCCCATCATCACTTCAGTACACTATCGATGCGAATAAAAAATAAAAAATGTTCAATCTAATCATTTACAAGATTACTGCTACGGTAAAAGGACTTAATATGGAGTTAACCCTATCCCTACCATAGTGTACTAAGAGGAGCTATAGTGAAAGGACTTAATATGGAGTTAACCCTATCCCTACCATAGTGTATTAAGAGGAGCTATAGTGAAAGGACTTAATATGGAGTTAACCCTATCCTTACCATAGTGTACTAAGAGGGACAAGTGCCTCAAGACATGCCTTTCCCTCATTGTTCCTATTTCCTGGGTTTTTATAGGTTAGAGAAGATATCAAAATTAGTGGAGTATATCCAGCCCTACTGTCTATTTAGTCTCAAATAAATGGGGCAAATATCTTAAGATCATATTGGGACATTCTCACAATGGATTCAGAGGTTAGACCCCTTGTGAGTGAAAGACCTAGTGTCACGTACAGGAGAGGCAGGAACCTACGTGACCTATTGATACATAGCCATCTTAGACCTGCTGCACCTGAGAAAACGTGGTTAAATCGCAGTATTCCACACGGCACATTCAAGTGTGGTACATGTAAGGCATGTGAACACATACAGAAAGGGAATCAAGTACTGTGCGTAACGACTAACATCCATTATGATACGAGACAATTTATCAACTGCCGGACGGCAGGAGTGATCTACTGTGTCACATGTCCGTGTCCACTCAACTATGTCGGAAAGACCCGACGTGAGTTCAAAAAGAGAGTGTTGGAACATATTGGTTATATCAACAGGAAAGAGGATAAAACTTTATCGAACCACGTGTGGCAGTATCATGGTGGCAACCCTGAAACTTTGAAGTTTCAGGGTATTGAACATGTACCCGAACCCACAAGGGGAGGTGACTGGGATCGCCTTTTGTTACAACACGAGGCGAGGTGGATCTTTAAATTCCAATGTGTAAGACCAAAAGGTCTTAACGATCAAATTTCCTTTGCCCCATTTATTTGAGACTAAATAGACAGTAGGGCTGGATATACTCCACTAATTTTGATATCTTCTCTAACCTATAAAAACCCAGGAAATAGGAACAATGAGGGAAAGGCATGTCTTGAGGCACTTGTCCCTCTTAGTACACTATGGTAAGGATAGGGTTAACTCCATATTAAGTCCTTTCACTATAGCTCCTCTTAATACACTATGGTAGGGATAGGGTTAACTCCATATTAAGTCCTTTCACTATAGCTCCTCTTAGTACACTATGGTAGGGATAGGGTTAACTCCATATTAAGTCCTTTTACCGTAGCAGTAATCTTGTAAATGATTAGATTGAACATTTTTTATTTTTTATTCGCATCGATAGTGTACTGAAGTGATGATGGGACTGATTCTCAGAAATGTCCCCCTATCATGGTTCCTTTTGAACTTCCGCTAAATGAATATGTATACTAGGCGGGTATTTTTACCCGTCAATAAACGCAGGGTATTGCCCACTTTTCAGACCTATCTATATGCTACACGATCTTTTTCACCTGCCAATAAATGCAGGGAGTTGTGTGTTTGCGTATTAATGGCAATAAAGAGTTTTGGTGTGGAGCGATTCATTCCCAATATCTGTCAGATATGATATATACCTACCTTCGGGTTCCTCTTCCATAGACAGTAACAGCGCTGTTTATTTTGGACGCTTCGGAGGCAAACATACGCCCACAGAAGGAGGAGGAGCTATCCTCCGCACGGAGACTCTGCAATCTGATTGGCGGAGACCCGAATGATGTCGAGGGGGCGTATCCTTAGAAGCAGTCTGGGCTCTATTTAAACCCCAGCGCTGCAGCAGTCAGCGTCAGACACTCCGTACCGGCTCCCACCATCAGGGACCGGGAAATGCGGTTTTAACCGCAACTACATCTTTATTATTTTTTTGATTGTTACATCCTCTCCTGATGATAAGTTTAACTTTGAAACGCGTTGAGAGATTTTATTATGCGCATCTTAAACCTGGATACCTGTAGTTTATTTTGAACAGGCAGGGACATAGTGAAAGAGCATAAATGTCAGTAAATTACTAAGACCAGCATTTGGTATGCACACTTAATCTGTAAAAAAGCCGCACCTAGCTTACATAGGGTGGCATGTGTGTAAGTGTGCATGAGTGTCAATAGGCTCCAGGGCTCTATGCAAGATATCAGAGCAGGGTAATGGGGGGATGATTATCCTATACAGCTACGGCAGCAGCTAGAGTAACAACCTCTTATTCTTGAACCTATAAAGTGGTGTTTACTAGCATGTGCCAGAGAGTTAGTTTACTATTCCCTGGATGCTCATTTAAATCAATATAATTGCGCCAGCAGTCTGTGGGGACACATACTGAAAGAGTGTATTGGGAGTTGTCCTAATCACGCCTGCTGGTGTGTTTGTTATTTGTTTGTTTTAATAGCCCTGGCTATATTATTTTTAGCTGATTAAAATAAAAGTTATATTTTATGCTAGTTAGAATTCGTGTGTTTAAAGGTAGCATTTTGTGCCCCTCTTTGTCAAATAGGTTAAATCTCTGAGACAACTTTTTGTATGCTTCCCCTGAACAACTATGTTGAACAATCTGTGTTTTCAGATCATTTGAGAGTTGTTTTGAGTAGCCCATGATGCCACTCTTCAGAGGAGATTCAAATAGGAGATCAACTTGCAATTGGCCACCTTAAATACCTTTTCTTATGATTGGATACATCTGGCTATGAAGTTCAAAGCTCACTGAGGTTACAAAACCAATTTTGTGCTTCAGTAAGTCAGTAAAAAGTAGTTAGGGGAATTCAAATCAATAAAATGATAAGGGTGCCCATACTTTTGCACCGGTCAAATTTTGGTTTAATGCATATTGCACATTTTCTGTTAGTACAATAAACCTCATTTCAATCCTGAAATATTACTGTGTCCATCAGTTATTAGATATATCAAACTGAAATGGCTGTTGCAAACACCAAAATATTTAGAACAAAAAATGATTAAGATTAATAGGGGTGCCCAAACTTTTTCATAGGACTGTATATGATCAGGGCAAAAGTTGTCATGCGTTATTGGACGAAACAGGTAAGCGCACCACATATTTTAACTACAACATTTTGCCACACAAAACACATACCTAGTTACAAGAGGACACAACTTTTTATGGTATTGTTTTATGTTTATCAGTACTCATGGTGTTGGATTTAACCCCTTCCCAACATCCGCCGTAATAGTACGGCGCTGCCGGGAAGGACACAGAATCTGTGTGCGCACCATGCCTTGCGAGTGTCAGCCCTGTTACACCGACGGTCGGAACCGGGTCCGATCGCGGGTGTTAAGCCCTGAGATGCCGGCGATCAAACAAGACCGCTGGCATCTCAGGGTCATGCCATGACTCCTTCCTTTAGTGTGCCTCATACTAAATCATATCTGATGAAGGTCTAAAGGACCGAAGTGTTATACATATTCTTGATCTAGTGGCTACTTTATCCATATATGCTTGTCAACCTGTATATTCATGGCATTATCATTGTTATCATTTGTCCCTAAATAAATTATCACTTATCACCTTATATAGTGTGTGCATCAGCATCTATTTTCTAAAGTTTGATGCCGACAAAGCAGAGATCTGGGACATGAGCTTTATGATATAATTTTGGCGGTCTGACTATGTGTATGCAATGCACATCATTTCAAACTTTATAAAATGCATATTTTTCAAAATTTCCACCAAATTTCCTATTTTTTTTCATAATTAAACACAAAACATATCAACCAAAATTTACTACTAACATGAAGTACAATGTGTTACGAACAAAAACAATCTCAAAATCACTTTGGTAAGTTAAAGCGTTCCAAAGTTATTGCCACATAAAGTGACACATTAGTTTTGAAAAATCGAGCTTGGTCAGGAAGTCAAAAAGTGCCATTGGCAGGAAGGGGGTTAAAGACTTAGTTTTAGGCTGGTTGCAGACAATCATGCTTCAACCAGCCTGCCGTGGATTAAAAGTACGGGACATGGGGATGTTCCCCGTTGGCTACATGTACATAGGCCGTGATTCCATGGAGCCACAGAAGCACGGGCCGCAGAATAGGACAGGAATAGGACCTATTCTATATTTTACGGCCTGGATGTTTGTATGGGCCCATAGAAAATAATGGGATAGACACTGACCGTGGCCTCAGCTCATTTTAACCCCTTAGCGACCTTTGACGTACTATTACTTCATGGGAGCTTGGTACTTAGCGACCCATGAGGTAATAGTACGTCATGGTTATAAATAGTCTCCGCGTCTCAAGAGACGCTAACTGTAAGAAGGTTGCTGCTGTCCATGACAGCAGACAACCTTCTCCACGTGAACCGGGAGGTTTAACCCCCTCCCTGCCACTTAGATTGCTGAAAATGACCGATCTATTCAGATCGGTAAATTTCAGCTTTCCGGCACAGATCATTGGATCTGCGCCGGCAGATGTCAGTAAAAGTGACAGGGATTGGAGGTATACATACCACCAATCCCTGTCGAGTGTTTGGGGGGCGTACAGTGGCGCCAACCCTCCAGATGTTGCAATTGGTTGATTGGCACGTGTCATGGCCGATCAACCAATTGCAGGCTTGCAGGACAGTGTTAACCGGGGGTCACTTTGCTTCCCATGTCAGTTCCCCTGGGACTTGCGAGCAGAGTAGACCTCCGTGCTGCCCTGTGAGCCTTCTGTGCGTTACCGCTGCTGCTGCGTGTCTTCAGTGACATATTTGATCTGATCAGAGCTCCGTCGCTGCTGCTGCCAGCCACCCTCTCCTGTCATTCCTAAAAATCTCCCCCCAGCCACTCCACCAGCCACTCCACCCTCCCATCCCCATTCCCATCCCCTTCCCATCCCCCCTCTCCACCAACCTCTGATCTCACGTCTGGCTGCATCAGCTCCTAAAAAGTTCTGCAATCTGCACCTAGCCAGTGGGTG
The DNA here is from genome assembly GCF_031893055.1 of Leptodactylus fuscus. Classification (NCBI taxonomy): domain Eukaryota; kingdom Metazoa; phylum Chordata; class Amphibia; order Anura; family Leptodactylidae; genus Leptodactylus; species Leptodactylus fuscus. The sequence continues at coordinate 159,059,677 of NC_134268.1, forward strand.
CAGAACAGAGCCTCCCTCCCCCTTCTTCCTGGCTGCTGGTAAAATTAACACTTTACCAGCAGAACTTTTTTTGGAAAGCCCTTCTTGGGGTTTTTTTTTTTTAGTTAGTTTCTGCAATAAAGATATAGTGTGTGTGTGTGTATATATATATACACACACACACTTCTATCTGTATTATTGCAGTTCAATTTTAGCTAGGAGAAGAATTTTTTTCTAAACTCAGTTTTTTTCTAAAGCGCAGTGATCAGTAACAAATAAACGTTACTGATCACATCTGTACTGTTTTGCGCACTTTTTTTCTAGTTAGACTTAGTAATAAAATATATATAGACTGCTCCGTCTATTTTATATTTTATTAGTTCAATTTTAGTTAGAAGAAAAGAATCTTTTTTTTTCCGTTGTGCTAAACTCAACGCAGTGATCAGTAACAAATAAACGTTACTGATCACATCTGTACTGTTTTGCGCACTTTTTTTCTAGTTAGACTTAGTAATAAAATATATATAGACTGCTCCGTCTATTTTATATTTTATTAGTTCAATTTTAGTTAGAAGAAAAGAATCTTTTTTTTTCCGTTGTGCTAAACTCAACGCAGTGATCAGTAACAAATAAACGTTACTGATCACATCAGTACTTTTTGCGCACTTTTTTTCTAGTTAATTCAATTTTAGTTAGAAGAAAAGAATCTTTTTTTTTTCCTTTGTGCTACTCAGCGCAGTGATCAGTAACAAATAAACGTTAGTGATCACATCTGTACTTTTTTTGCAGGGTTTTTTTTTTTTTTTTACATCAAATACACGTGTTAAAGCACAACACACACCCCACACTTTGAATTTTCAATAAAGTTTCAAGAAATAAAGTTTTATATACTCAAGTAAAACACCACACACACACAAAAATGTCCCAACAGTCCCAATCATCCCAAAGAAGGTTTTCAGTAGAAGAGGCGTACGCCATACTGGCCTCTGACACTGATACCGCCAGCGAGGGAGAAGAGGAAAATGCCCCATTCCTTTATTTTTCCTCTTCTTCCTCCTCCTCCTCCTCATCCAGTGATGAGCAACCCCAAAGGAGGCGCCCCAGAACAATTGCTGATTTAGTTGCCACACCTGTAGAGCCCATGTGGACCCCACCACCAGAAAATTTTGAACCTCAGCTTCCTGACTTTGTTGCCCGGTCAGGAATACAAATTGAGACTGAGGGCTTCAGAGAAAATGACTTTTTCAAAATCTTTTTCTCTGATGAGTTTGTAGATCTTATGGTGGCCCAAACGAATTTGTACGCTGTACAATTTTTGGAACAAAATGCCACCTCTTCCTATGCCAGGCCACAGAACTGGACCCCAGTAAATGCAGCAGAAATGAAGATTTTCTGGGGTCTTATTCTGCATATGGGCATAGTGAAAAAACCTAAAATTCGTCAGTAGTGGAGTACAGATGTCTTGCACAACACTCCAATCTATCGAATGGCTATGACCAGGAAACGGTTTGAAAGTATCCTAAAGTTCCTTCATTACAATGATAATTCCCAGTGCCCGCCCCAAGATGCCCCAAATTTTGACCGCTTATACAAAGTTAGGCCAGTTATTGAACACTTTAGTACCAAATTTGCAGAGTCCTACATCCCTGATCAGAACATTGCAATTGATGAGTCTCTGATCAGTTTCAAAGGGAGGCTAAAATTCCGCCAATACTTGCCCAGTAAGCGGGCACGGTATGGCATTAAAATGTATAAGCTATGTGAGAGCAGTTCAGGATACACTTATAAATTTAGGGTGTATGAAGGAAGGGACACAAGGATTGAGCCCCCAGACTGCCCCCCAATCCTAGGAGTTAGTGGGAAAATTGTGTGGGATTTGCTGCACCCACTGCTGGACAAGGGTTATCACCTCTATGTAGATAACTTTTACACCAGCATCCCACTCTTTAGGTCCCTGAGTTCTTTTTTTATAACTCAAATTTTTATTGAAATTTTTTTTAAACAATAAGAAAAGAAAAAACAATTACAAGTTACAAGGCGAACACCCGCCCTGCGAACAGAAAAAGCACACAGTGCAACACAAAATACAATCAGAAGAATAAAATAAAAAAAAAATAAAAAAATAAAAAAAAAATTAAAGACAAAGAAAGCAACATAGAAAAAAAAAAGAAAAAGGAAAAAAGGGGGGGGAGGGAGGGGTTAGTGGGACAGATGAGTGGGGGAGAGGACTAAATGTGGGGGGTGAAAGGGTAGGTAGGGGTGAGTGTGAGCAGTCAGGAAACCAGTGAGAGCGCTCGCCAGGTCATCCATACCACAGCCAGTTGGGAAGGGCTCGGGAGCAACCACTGGTCAAATACCTGAGACGAACAACAAGAGTATCAATCAGAGGAGGGGTCAGAGCCCAGGAGCGTCCGGTACTCTGCAGACTGTTGAAACCTGAACCAGTAGAACCAGGTTTTGATGTACGCCTCAGTCGTGCCATGCAGGAAAGACGTGAAATTTTCCATGCGCATTATCTTGTTGACCTTCGAAATCCAGAGGGAGAGAGGAGGAGGATCCACTCGTTTCCAAAAAAGGGGGATACAAGCCCGGGCAGCGAGGATCAGGAATCTAAGTAGGGAACGCTTAAAGACCTTTACAGAAGACTCACAATGATTAAGGAGGAACAGGGCAGGGCCCAAATGGTGAGAAGTTTCAGTAAGCTGGAGGGTTATCCGCTTGACCCCCTCCCAGAAGGACGAAAGGGCAGGACAGGACCAAAAAATGTGTAGCAGCGTGCCTTCCTCGTCGCCACAGCGCCAACATAATGGGGAGACCTGAGGAAACATAGCATGGAGTCTCGTAGGAACCCTATACCATCGGGACAAGATTTTGTAGCTGGCCTCCTGGTGGCGAGAGCCGATGGAAGCAGTATGAGAAAGGCGAAAAATGCGCCTACGCTGCTCCTGAGAGAGGGAAAGGGATAAGTCAGATTCCCATTTCAACAAGAACGGCGGAACAAAGTCCTCCGGAGGTTCAACCAGGATCCGGTAAGTGAGCGAGAGGGAGTGGCGAAGGGGGCCAGCACCAACAAAAATCTTCTCCAAGGGGGTAGGTTCGACGCGGAACTCTGCAGGAGCAGGGAGAGAATGTAAAAAGTGACGAAGTTGCATCCCCCGCCAAGCATCCAAAGGGGGCAGCTCAGGAGGGGCCTGGGAATTCAGAAGTGTAGTCCATCCCCCAGCGTCCTGGAAGTGACAGGCACGGAAAATCCCATGACGGCGCCAATTACGAAAAACTCGGTCAAACATTCCAGGTGGAAAGGCAGGATTGCCCAGCACTGGGAAAAGAGCGGAATCCTTAGGGAGGAGAGTGGAGCGAACAAGGCCCCTGGAGCAAATCCGAAGCGTGGGACCAAGGGTAGGGTGAGAAAAGAGAGATGACAATGAGGAGGAGTCCAGCCATGGGGCAACCTGCAAAGGGATCGGAGAGAATGCCTGTTCGATGTAGACCCAAGGTTTAGAAACAGCATGCCTACACCAGTCCACGACACGAGTCAGGTGGGTAGCCAAGTAATAGGACTTCAGGTCCGGAAGCGATAAACCACCGCAACTCTTGGGACGAAAGAGAAAAGCCTTGCTCACTCGGGCGGGTCTGCCCGACCAGATGAACTTCAATTGGACGGAAGTGAGGGATCTAAGAAAAGACAGAGGGATGTGAATGGGAAGCGCCTGCATCAAGTAGAGAAGACGAGGGAGAATGTTCATTTTAAAAATCGCGCATCTCCCGAACCAAGTAAAGGCTCCAGTAGGTCCCTGAGTTCTAGAGGAACTGCAGCTTGTGGGACTGTGCGCAGAAATCAAAGAGGCCTCCCTAGGGCACATATTGCGCAGCCCCTCAGAAAGGGTGAGAGTAGTGCTGTCTGCAATGAAAATATGCTGCTGGTCAAGTATAAGGACAAGAGGGATGTTTTTGTACTGACCACAATTCATGGCAGCGGCAGCACCTCTGTCCCTCTGTGTGGCACCAGTACCACTGTCTCCAAGCCAGACTGCATCCTGGCATACAATAAGAACATGGGAGGGGTTGATCTATCTGATCAAGTCCTAAAGCCCTACAGTGCCATGCGAAAAACAAGAGTGTGGTACAAAAAGCTGGCCGTGCACATGGTTCAGATGGCATTGTATAACGCGTACGTGCTATCACGATGTGCAGGCCACACAGGAACTTTCCTTGAGTTTCAGGAGATAATTATCAAGACCCTGATATTTGGGGACCTAGAAGTGCCAGGCCCCAGTACTTCTGAAACTCAAGGTTCCCGTATAGTACCAGGGCAACATTTTCCCGGCGAAGTCCCCCAAACTGCTAAAAAAGGGAAAAACCAAAAAAGATGCAGAGTGTGTTACAAAAGAGGAATAAGGAGAGACACCACTTATCAGTGTGACACCTGCCCTGATAAACCTGGCTTGTGCATGAAGGAGTGCTTTAGATTGTACCACACTTCCATGGAATATTAATTTTAGAATTTATTTTCCATGGAATATCGCCTCCTTATACCATCACGTATTCTGCACACAATTACTTTCATACGGTTATGCAGTAATTTCTGCAAAATAAATTATTGCCATACAAGCTGCATCCAAATGTTTGCTATACTTGGGTGCAATTTAACACTGACGTCACTGAAGTCAAGGGGTCTAGTTTCCAAAATGGGGTCACATTTTTGGGGGCTTTCACTGTTTTGGCACTTCAAGGCCTCTGCAAATGTGACATGGTAACTAAAACCAATTGCAGCCTGGTCAGCCATGGTGCCTGAAAAGTATTCTAGCAAAACCTGGCCTACAAAATCCAATTAGCGCTCCATCCGTTTTGAGAGCGACCGTGTGCCCGTACATTAGGGTACCAGCACATACGGGGTATTGTCGTGTTCGGGAGAAATTGTGTAACAAAATGTGGGGTGCAATTTTTCCTTTAACCCCTTGTGAAGATGAAAAATTTGGGGCTACAGTGACATTTTATTATAAAAAAAGTAATTTTTCATTTTCACATCTCAATGGTAAAAAAATCTGTGAAACACCTGTAGGGTCTAAGTGCTCACTATACCCCTTCATAAATTCCTTGAGGGGTCTAGTTTCCAAAATGGGGTCATTTTGGGGGGGTTTCTACTGTTCTGGCACTTCAGGGGCTCTCCAAATGCAACATGGTGCCTGAAACAGATTCCAGCTAAATTTGCCCTCCAAAATCCCAATAGCGCTCCTTCCGCTCTGGACCTCACAGCGTGCCCATAGATCATTTTACATCCACATATGGGGCATTTCTGTTGTTGGGAGAAAATGCTTGACAATTTGTGGGGTGCATTTTCTCTTTTAACCCCTTGTGGAAATGCAAAATTTGGTGTTAAAGCAACATTTTATATCAAAAAATGTTACTTTTCCTTTTGTTGGGCCAATTCTGCTACACTCCTGTAGGGTCAAAGGGCTCACTATACCCCTTGATAAATTCCTTGAGGGGTCTAGTTTTCAAAATGGGGTGACATTTTGGGGGTTTCCCCTGTTTTGGCACCTTGGGGGCTCTGCAAACGGGACATGGTGCCTGAAAAGTATTCTATCAAAACCTGGCCTACAAAATCCAATTAGCGCTCCATCCGTTCTGAGAGCGATTGTGTGCCCGTACATTAGGGTACCAGCACATACGGGGTATTGTCGTGTTCGGGAGAAATTGTGTAACAAAATGTGGGGTGCAGTTTCTCCTTTAACCCTTAGTAAATGTGTAAATTCTAGGGCTAAATGAATATATTAGTGACAGAAATTGAAAAATGTAAATTTGACCTCCATTTTGCTGTAATTGCTGTGAAATGCTGAAAGGGTTAAGAAACTTTCTAACTGCTGTTTTGGATTCTTTCAGGAGTGCAGTTTTTAGAATGGGGTGACTTTTGGGGGTTTTTATTAGAGAGGCCTTTCAATTTCCCTTCAGAACTGAACTAGTCCCTTGAAAAATGTGTTTTGGAAATTTTCTTGAAAATTTGGAAAATTACTGCTTGACTTGTAAGCCTTATAATTTCTGAAAAAAATGAAAGGGTGCTTAAAATTTGATTGCCACATAAATATGAGACATGGTTAATTATATTTATGAAAAAATTTGGGTAGTATGACTTTCTATTTGAAAGGCTTGCAATTTCAAAGTTTGAAAACTGCATTTTTTTCAAAATTTTCACCAAATTTCCTATTTTTTCATAATTAAAGACAAAACATATTGTCGAAAATTTACTACTGACATGAAGTACAATGTGTTACGAAAAAACAATCTCAGAATCACTTGTGTAAGTTAAAGCGTCTCAAAGTTATTGACATTTAAAGTGACAAATGTCAGTTTTGAAAAAAGAGGCCTGGTCCTTAAGTCACTTTTGGGCTGTGTCTCTATGGGGTTAAGCGGATTGGGTTTCTGTTTGGGCGGTCCCCAAACAAACCCTCCCCGCATAGAAACTGGAATGCAGATGTGAACCTAGTGTTACTGCCTGTTTTCTTTTCAAGTATAGAGCAGGTCTAATAATATAACACTTATGTGGTATGTGAATTAAAGTAAAACTTTATGTCATTGGTTTAGGATCTCTAGTCACCCCCTTCTCCACTTATACTTGTTGGGGGTCAAACTCTTGCCACTTCCACCAATCAGCTGACTGATAGGACCTGCAAAGCTCCAGTAAGTGATGCAGCCTTTTTAGTGTTTGCCAGGCATTGCTGTACATTTTGTAATGGCTGCGCTTGGTATTGCGCTTTGACTATTTCATTCAGGTGAATTTGACTGAGCTGCAGTACTGAGTGTAAACAATGTTTAGATGTCTTCTCCGCGCCGCCGTTCGGTATATAATCCGGTTTTCGTCAGTATGCATATGAGTTCTCTCGCAGTACTGGGGGCAGGCCCCAGCGCTCAAACAGCACTGGGGGTGTCCCCAGTGCTGCGAGAGAACTCTCCAGTACTGCATCCATCTTCTAAAGGAACGGGTCTTCTTTGTGTCTTCTTCCAGCGGTGGCTTCAAACTTCTAGGCCTCAGGCCTAGGGCAAAGCCGACTGCGCATGCCCTCTGGTCACAACGAAATGGTCGCTTAAACAGTATTGTATGCAGCCATTTTCTTGTGGCTGACGGGCATACGCAGTCGGCTTTGCCCTAGACCCGAGGCCTAGAAGTATGAAGCCTGCGCCGGAAGAAGACACATGAAAAGGCTGTTCCTGAAGAAGATGGAGGCGGCACTGGAGAGTTCTCTCGCTTGCAATGGGGATGCCCCCAGTGCTGTTTGAGCGCTGGGAACCGCCCCCAGTGCTGCGAGAGAACTCATTTGCATACAGACGAAAACTGGATTATATACCGAATGGCAGCGCGGAGAAGACATCTAAAGGTAGGAGAAGAATAGCTTTTATTAAGGCTATTCCTACGTGGTAGGCAGAAAAAAATTTAGTTTTAATGATAGTATCCCTTTAATTTCTTTTTATCTCCTTAGCTAACTACAATGATATAATATATTCCAGCATTTCCCTATTGTCTGCAGTTCACACAATCTGCCAATAGAGAAATGCTGGGTGGATACATTCTATATCCACCTAATAATATCTTTTCCATATGAAGCATTAGTGCAATGCTACAAATTTTCTTGGGAATGGACTGTATGCAGGAACAAAGTGTTCAGCAATCGATCTCAGTGCTGGTTTAGTTATCAGTGTTGTGTGTAGCATATGTTGTGACAAAGTGTCAGCTGCTTCTCTTCAATGGAAGAATGCTATATAGCATGACTTGCTGTTAAAGTTAAAGGAGCTATGTAGGGAAATAAAACATTTTTCAGTGCATTCACTGTACTGTATTTCGCTAGTTACTAGTATATGTGCTGGCCCCCATTTTCCCCATTCTTAGATTTACAGAGTGCAGCCTGTAAGTTTTGTTCTTCTGCCTCCCCTTCGGACACGCAGACTCTTGGCCATGTGACCAATCACACCCTACCCTGTGAACAAGCAGCGGAATAGAGTGGAGTCGTTCTCGAGACTGGGAGTGGCAGAGGAACGAGACTTCTGGAACCTTGCAAACCTAAGAATTGGGGCAATGGGGGGCATATATAGTAGTACTCAGAAGTATCCAGTGCCATGAACGCATTGAGAAACTTGATTTTCCAACATGACCCCTTCAAAGCTGTTGACAAATTCTCTAGCTGCATGGAGGATTGAATATTTGGACATAGATCTACAGAAAAATCCTCTATATAGATTTTTTTTCTTGTTAGTTGTGTTTTATTCTGATTACATTAGTATTGAGGTTACTAATACAAATCAGTAAATAATATTGCAGCATATTCTTACATTTTCTTCCAGTTTGGTGAGTTGTTCATCTAGTCTGAGAGGGTCAGCAACTATAGGTAAAGTTTCTCGGTCAAGTGTATTTCCTGGGGAATCCCATGGATCTGTGGATCCTGCTATCAGTTCTTCGGTTGCATTGATGACCTTTAGGACCTCTGTTGATATGTTGCAGAGAGACACAGCAGAGTATTTCTGTTTATGTACAAGAGTACATGGGGACAAAACAGCAGAATATTAGGAAACATTTTTTTTTAATATATGGTGACATTAATGTTAATTGGAATGATGTATACCAGCCTGCAGATAATATCATACACAACCCAGAGACAAGTAACCCCCTCCTTCACATCTGTGTTTGGTAATCCGTTCAGGGAGTCTGCATGGGGACCCCCCAAACGGACTACCGAATGCATTTGCAAGCGCTGTGCAGTAAAAGCACACGGACCCCATAGACTATAATAACTAACTCTGCATAACTTGTGCAGAGATCTCACGGCAAGCACATGGGCTCCACTATAGTCTATGAGGTCCGTGTGCCTTTACTGCACAGCACTTGTAAATGCGTTCGGTTGTCCGTTCAGGGGGTCCCCATGCGGATTTCCCCGAACAGATTACCAAACACAGATGTGAACGAGGGGTTACAAGCGACTTTCCTTGTGTGCTGATAAATATCAATAGTAAATGGATGAATGGCCAGAACAGCCTCTCTATGAACACAGATTACTTAAGGTTAACTTTATGCATAGTATATTTGCTGCACATCTCTCGTTGTGAAATATCCACTGAAAATTCAATAACAAAATATTAGAAAAACAAAGAATTTGGATTTTTACAGGGCATTGTAAGCATGATGTGAATTTGTACAAGCATTGTAGATTCACCAGAGAAGTCATCAACTCCAATGCAGCTATGGTTGGTGCTATGGTCACACTTCTTCCACTGCACATTTTATGAGCGATGCGTGAACTTAGCCTAATGTAGTTTTATAACAACTGACATGTCAATCTAACATTTTATAAATGTCACAGCAGTGTGACCTCCAACGATAGAGTTTGAGAGGCTGACATCTCAAAAAGCAGTTATCAGAAATTCTAGATTTTATGTATAATGACTTTTTATTTAAAGGGGTACTCCCATGAACATAACCGTTTTTAAATTTGTAGATTGTACCACCCCCATGACAGCAGAAAACATAACTGTGTTGAAACTAACAGAAACGATTGCTCAAGACGAGTCAAGTCTAGAGAAGAAACTTCAACTGCACCAGAATCCAAGAAGCACCACCTATTGAACGATGCAATAAATTGGAAGTTGTGAAGGAGGTAAAAGATCCTCTTTAAAGGGGTATTCCCATGTACATAACCATTTTTAGGTTTGTAGATAATTAAAAGTTAAACACTTTTGCAGAGTTTTAAAGAATTTCTTTAAATATCTTGTGGTCACAGTCTGTTGTCTGGATCAGTTGCCAGTGGATACCACCATGAATGCAGGACCTTTCTAAGGTCAGAAATTCCACCATGATTTCCATATTGTGGCCGGGATATCTTCTCATATATGTGGTGTCCTTGCCTGATAATCCAGCTACAATAAGGAAATCATGGCTGGGTTCCTGACAAGATCCAGACCATAGAAAGTTTCTGTATTTGTAATCGTAACCATTGGCAACTGATCAAGACAACAGATTATCAGTAGAGATGAGCGAACAGTAAAGTGTTCGATATTCGATATTCATTTCGAATAGCCGCTCAATATTCGACTATTCAAACGAATATCGAACCCCATTATAGTCTATGGGAGAAAATGCTTCGCTACAGGGGATCCCACCATTCGACTCAGGAGAGTCACCAAGTCCACTATGACACCCCAGGAAATGATGCCAACACCCTGGAAAGCAACTGGGACAGCAGGGAAAGCATGTCTGGGGGCATCAAGTACCTTTATTATGTCGGGATCCCTGTCAGCTTGCGATATGCCGAAGCTGACTTTTTCCCACAGGAATGCATTGACCAGCGTTGATTGGTCAGTGTACAGCATTCGGCCAATCAACGCTGGTTCTGCCTGAGGAGGCGGAGTCTAAAATCGGTCCACAGCAGTTTCCATTCTAGTCCAATTTTAGACTCCGCCTCCTCCGGCAGAACCAGTGTTGATTGGCCGAATGCTGTACACTGGCCAATCAACGCTGGTCAATGCATTCCTATGGCGAGATGAAGCAGAGATAGCCGTGCGGTTAGCTCCGCTACTCCAGACACCGGAGATGAAGCAGAGCTCAGCTCTGCTACACCCAACCATCCCTCCAGCTACTCCTCCTGTCACACACATCTCTGGTGTAACAGAGCTCAGCACACACTCAGCTCTTCTACACCTCTACACTTTGTTGCTACATCTACATGCTACATCTGCCAGCTCTCTTACATCGGTCCGTGCGCTCAGCTCAACTACTCCAGAGTAGTTAAACTGAGTGTGCAGTATCGGACACTACTACGTGAGAGATGAAGCAGAACTGGGATTTTAAAGACGATCCTATTCACTACACAGCATGTAGTCCAAAAATTGTTTTTTTTGGACCCCACGCTGTGTAGTGATTTAACCCCCTCCCCCCCACCGGTGTCCACTTACCTGCAGCTCCCCACCCAGTACCCGCCCACACTCTCCTAAGCCCCTCCCCCCTCCCCAACTAGTATTATAGAGAAGGTGGGGCTTAGGAGAGTGTGGGCAGGTACTGGGCGGGGAGTAGTTGAGCTGAGTGTGCAGTATCGTCTGCAGAGTGTAGTTGAGCTGAGTGTGCAGTATCGGACAGTGTGCACACTGCACACTGTCCGATACTGCACACTCAGCTCAATTACACTCTGTAGACGATACTGCACACTCAGCTCAACTACACTCTGCAGACGATACTGCACACTCAGCTCAACTACTTCCCCCTTGTGAATCTGTGAATCCATAGTCCAGATATCAATGCTTATGCAAATGAGCTCTTTGGAACAGTGAGGTCATTGCCTTTACTCTTTAGAGATAAACAGCAACACCCTCATTGTTTCAAAGATCTCACCAGTAGTAAACCTGGCAATGGAGGTTTAATTTAAGTGACCCTAACTTATCTATCTGTGGATAATATGCTAGGTTCTGGTGACAGACTCCCTTTCGATGGACTTAAATTGTCACAATATCAGAAAAAAACAAAATGTTTACTATTCAAATAGCCAATTTTCTTTACTGAATAATTAACACATTAGAAGTTTACTCAAGACAAATCCGATACTCTGTCTTCTGCCTATTTCAAGACTATGGGATGTTGGTCCATGATACTGGGATTAGCAATGTACACAAAACAATAAAATATCCTCCAAAAGTGTCAGCTAACTCATTAGAATGAGGACCCCTGTTGCGAAAACGCAATTTTTTTGTTGTTGCAGGTTTTACTGTCTTTTTTGAGCCAAAGCCAGGAGTGGATTGAGCAGAAGGGAGACGTATAAGTACTTGCTATATATTTCACATTCCTTTTGCATCCATTCTTGGCTTTGGCTCCAAAAATCACAGCAAAATCAACAACAAAAAAGCTATTTCCACAATGTGGGGCCTCAACCTTAAAGTGAGCTATGTAGAACAGAGAAATATGAAGGTCCTTTTTTTGTGCTGCCCCAGTGGTCTAACTCTTGACACATAATTTGAGTCTTGGCATTCACTAAATATCTGTGTTACATACATGTGCTTGGCTGGCACACAGGACAGAGGATGTTCATGATTAGTTGATGCTGTAGTAATATTTTGTGTGCACAGATATTGATTACATTATACTTTATTAACACTATACATACAGTACACTGACATGTAATATTATCAGATGATGTAAATATAATGCAATACATGATTATTTGATGCTGTAGTAATACTATACATACACTGACAGATATGATGATTTTATTATATTGTAGTAATACTGTATATACACTTATTTGCATTACGATGAGATGATGTATGTATAATGCAATACATGATGGTGAGATAATGCTGTATAGTTACTGTACAGTATACACAGCTAATGGGAAACATGGATAAGCTTCAAGCAGCCATTGGGAAAACAAGACACACAAATAAACTCCACAAGTCATGTATATAAAGAAACTAGCAGGAGGAACCGCCTTCGCACGGTATATTTAATTTTTTTGTTTGTGTAGTGGCCCCATAAGAATTGACCAATTTTGCACTGGTGTATTTTGTATATTGTTTGTGTGTGTCCATTAGCGTCATGTGATCATGTGTATCTCATTTCGAATATCAGTGAAAAACCTGCAATCGGTTGTTATGGAGACCTGAAGTAAAGCTGTGTGTATGTGACCTTGTGTAACAGTGTCATTCACAGCGCCCTGCCGCTTTAAGGCTGACATAAAGTAGTGAAGAAAAATGGCTGGGTTGCTATGGAAACCTGGAGTAAAACTCTAATATGTGGTACTCTGTTAAGAGCCATGTTTCTAATCCTCCAGCGTGTGGTACTGTGTGCTGACGCACGTATCTATTCCACTGGCATGTGGTACTGTGTGGAGTGGTGCGTATCTAATCCTCCAGCGTGTGGAACTGTGTGCAGATGTGCATATCTAATCCTCTGGCATGTGGTACTGTGTGCTGACATGCGTATCTAATCCTCTGGTGTGTGGTACTGTGTGCAGATGCATGTATCTAACCCTCCTCATGTGGTATTGTGTGCAGTAGTGTGTATCTAACCCTCCACCGTGTGGTATTGTGTGCAGTGGCACGTATCTAATCCTCCATTGTTTGGCATTGTGTAAAGACGTGCGTATCTAATCCTGCGTATCTAATCCAGTGGAACTGTGTATAGACACATGTATCTAATCCTACGGCATGTGGTACTGTGTGCAGATGTGCGTATCTAATCCGATGGTGTGTGGAACTGTGTTCAGATGCGCATACCCAATCCTCTGGCATGTGGTACTGTGTGCAGATGCATGTATCCAATCCCCCGACATGTGGTACTGTGTTCAGACTTGCGTATCTAATACTACGGCATGTGGAACTGTGTGTAGATGTGCGTATCCAATTTTCTGGCATGTGGTACTGAGTGCAGATGCGCGTATCTAATCCTCCCCCCATGTGGTACTGTGTAGACTCGCGTATCTAATCCTCTGGCGATGGTACTATGTGAAGACATGCATATCTAATCCTCTGGCGTGTTGAACTGTGTGCAGATGTGTGTATCTAATCCTCCCGTGTGGTATTGTGTGAAGAGGTACGTATCTAATCCTTCCCCCGTGTGGTACATTGTGCAGACACACATCTCTAATCCTTCAGCGTATGGAACTGTGTGCAGACACGCATATCGAATCCTCGGTCGTGTGGTATTGTGTGCAGACGCACATATCTAATCCTCCCGTGTGGTATTGTGTGAAGAGGCGCATATATAATCCTACGGCATGTGAAACTGTGTAGACGTGCGTATCTAATCCTACAGCACATGGTACTGTGTGCAGACGCGTGTATCTAATCCTATGGCGTGTACAACTGTGTGCAGATGCGTGTATCTAATCCTATGGTGTGTACAACTTTGTGCAGATGCGCATATCTAATCCTCTGGCGTGTGGAGATGTGTGCAGATACGTGTATCTAATCCTATGGCATGTGGTACTATGTGAAGACATGCGTATCTAATCCTCCGGCGTGTGATACTGTGTGCTGATCTGTGTATCTAATCCTCTGATGCGTGCATCTCAGTTTGGATATCAGTGTTGGATTGTACATGTGGAGTGACCTTGTGTATTGCAGTTGGAATATGAGTGAAAGTCTTGCAGGTTTGTATTGGCTAAGGGGGGGGGGAGCATCATGTTGGGAATGCTGTATCTCAGCAACGCTACTTCCGAGCAAGTTGGAGTCTCGTCTTAAACCTTCTGGATACCTGAAGTATCTCTGTACCAAATTTGGTGAAGATTGGTCCAGTCGTTTGGTTGCGCATAAAGAACAGACAGACAGACAGACAGACAAGAATTCATTTTTATAAGATAGAGAGATTATACTATGCCATCACGCGGCGATGGGTAGCTTGGAGATAAGTAGAGCTCCTGCACTGGGACCCAAGAACTTCAAGCTTGATGCTTAAAACTACCCTTATTGCACAACCACCCACACTGGCAAGTCTCTTCCCTACTTCAATATATTTTTGCCATGTGGGAGGAAACCCAAATAAATAAAGGAAGCATATCCATACAGGTGTTGCCCACTAATCACTGTGCCACTATGCTTCTAACCCAGGTTTTGGGTCTCATTTAGGTGGTCTTGATATTTTTCGCCTCACCCTATTATGGCTCATCATGAGCAGAATATTGGTGGTCCAATAGTACCTACTGTATGGCTATGTAGACACTGGAGATAGGTTGGCCATATGAGCTAATCAGTGGTGGTTCAAGTTGTTCAATGGCCACAGATTTGCCATTGATAACTTATTCTAAGGATAGGTCCCTTTAATTATGGTGATATGCCATCCATGAATAATTCTGCCACTTTTTTTTTCTACAGCCGATTATTACCATAATTATTGTGCTTACTGTACTGTATGAGCTACAGGCATACCAAATATGTATAAGAGGTGGGGAGAGTTTTGTATGCTGTTTTTAGGATTGGATCAATAGTAGGATGTGAAAGGTCTCCAGATGTAAGTTTTCAATCACAAAGCCACGATCAATGGAGTGGAGACAGATGAGGATTCTAGACCGACCCAAATATTTGTAGCTGATATTGGGCAAAGCAATGACACCTGAATGTTATGGACTAAACGGAACAGGTTTAGCAATCCTAAAATTTGTTAGCGCAGATGAACTTTGACAGGAGAGCTAACACTTTAGTAAATAAATCTCCATGGATCTGTATTGGAAAAGCCTGTAGCAGGTAAACAATACAGGGGATAATATTCATTGAAAAGATACCAAACTCTGTGAAAGAGAGGAGACATGAGTTCACAGCTAGACTTTCAGGTACTTCAAAGTAGTTGAAGACCAAAGAAAGAAGAGGAATAACAAGAGGTTATTAAGGACAGGAAACATAGGCACTATTCATATCATAAGATCATAACCTTACATCTTATTCTTGTCTTTCTCTTTGTGTATGAAGACCAAACTAAAAACAACGATTACATTTATTATCTTTAAAAAGTGACCATAATTGTCAATTGGTTGGTATAATAGTAGCAAAACTGATCTGTAATCTAATCTTCTAGTATCTGCGTCTGGCGGCTGATGGATTGTACCTGTCTACAATTACAAAGGCCATACTTCATGAACATTGGATTATATATCGCTGGCCACATATGAAAACAGTCACCAAATTACAAACAAACTTTGAGTTTTGACCCTATTATAATGATAAAGAGTCATAATGAAGAAGATGAGAGCTGTTCCTTGCAGATCAGAAGCTCTTCAAAAGTAGACAGTCACCTGTAGCCCTCCAAAGCTGTAGTGCTTTTTACACTTACAAGCACCACTTAGATTGAAATACATCCTCCAAGAACATTATGGAAAAGGAATTGAAATCAATGCTACTCAAAGAGTTGTGATGGGTTTCATATGCTCAAACTCCTCAATATCACTAATGAAGACCAAGGAATAAGTCTCACTGTTCCATATTTTTATGAGTCCATGTACAGAAAAGCACTTTTTAAAGGCTGCTAAATTCAATATATTCTCTTGTTAAGACTTTGAGGACTTTCTAATGAGTGATACGTCAACTATGGCGATCTCATAATCCGCACGTTGCAATTAACATCTCTTTCTTCATGAAAATATACATTAAGCACCAGTTCCCAACCGATAATACCCACACACTATAGGAAAATAGTTAGTCTTTCATGTGTCAGAAGATACTACATGTGACATTTATTAAACATAAAGAAAAAAGTTTTATTGCAGATGTAGCAAAAACTGACAAAACTTTCCCCACTGTGGGACTATTAAAGGATTATCTTATCTTATCTTAATAACTTACTACAACGTGATAACAAAATAAAATTGACCAAAACCCACTGTAAAAAGCTAATTTAAGTTTGTTGCAACAGAGTTATGCTAACATTCAAAGTATCTGTATATCATCATTGGCGGCTGGAAATATGGAAAGGGTTTAAGCTGGGTATACACTGCATTTTTTTTTTTTTTTACTGAAGAACAATGCATGTAGTACTTCATTAAAAAAAAGACATGTAAGTCCAGCCTTAGGCGTAGATAAATCTGACAATATACTGCTTCACAGAAGTATTGCAGTATATTGTATGAGTGATCAAACACCCAAGGGAGACTAAAAATCCTGAAAATCATCCTTTTCTCCATTGTACAAAAAAATACACAAAGAAAGTTGATGTTTAAAAATGTCTGAACTATTAAAATATATATGTTGTATACAGTAAAAACCAGGCATGTCTGTTTTTTCTAAATACCGTATGTACTCGAGTATAAGCCGACCTGAATATAAGCTGAGGCCCCTAATTTTACCACAAAAAACTGGGAAAACTTATTGACTCGAATATAAGCCGGGGGGGGGGGGGGGGAATGCAGCTGCTACTGGAGAATTTCCAAAATTAAAATGGTTTTTGGGTGCAGTAGGTGCTGGGAAAGGGGAGGGGGTGTTTTGGTTGTCTGTTTGCCCCTTCCCTGAGCTTGAGGACTGTTTTTTTTCCCCCACTTGTAATTCAGCCTGGCTGAATATAGGGTATCTGCAGTGCTCCTATTAACCCCTTCCCGTCGGAACAGGAGCACTGCAGATACCCTATATTCAGTAGGCACTGTCACACACAGTGATACCTAATGTGTATGTGTTTCATAGTAATTTTCTACTTTTATATGTATTCTAGGGAAAGGAAACTATTTTTTTATTATTTTTTTTTAAAGCTTCTTTTTTTTCACTATTTTATGGGAGATTCTATACATTACTATTGAGGCTAGTCATAGACCCCCCCCCCCCAATAAAAAAAAATATATATTTTTTTTTTGCTTGACTCGAGTATAAGCCGAGGGGGGCTTTTTCAGCACAAAAACGGTGCTTAAAAATTTGGCTTATACTCGAGTATATACAGTACATGTATTCCCCATAAATGCATATAGTAACACGTCTGGGGCATTTCTTCTTATAACTGTGTATGGTACCGCTTCTCTGTTCTTCCTCCTACAGATGCTTTAGTAAATTGACAACTGGTTGAATGGTAACACTCAGTTGTCAATTTATTTATACATTTCTTTAAGGAATAACAGAGGAAACTTCAGGTCAGAGGAGACAATATGTCTTGTTTAATAACACTAGTTAGTAAGTAGCTGTCACTGTACTCATTTCTAAGGTGTGTGGCCTGTGCCCCTCTTGTATGCTGGAATAGTGTATGTAACACCTATATATTCATTCTATAGGTAACGTGCATACTCTTCACAGCTCTTCTGAGTTTCAAGTCATCAACATCATTTGGCTTTCTACTAATTCATTGATTATTTTATTATTCAGTTCTCTATGTGGCGTCCATGAATTTCCAGTCTATCTACAATTAAATCAATTCTGTAGCTCTGAGTGCCAAAATATCAATTTCTCTGAGTATTTTGAACCGCCAAAGTAGAACAGAGTAACGTCATATAACGGTTCAATGTATTGACAAATCTAAAAATTCTTCAGATTTGTCAAAATAATAATCTATTGACCCTGGGATGATATATCAATTCATGATTTGTAACTCAGCAGTCTAACATTTATGGTTTTTCAGCTCACTGTTAAACGTATATTTGGCTATTTCTCTTCGTTTAATCGTCTTTCATTCTTTATGTTTTCTTTTTCTTCCTTTTGCTTTAATTTATTTGAAGCTGAGATTTTTTGCTATTATAGCTCAGGGTTACTAAACTGGCAGGCCACAATCCGAACCTAGGTCACAGAGTCCAACAGTACGAAACACTACGGTGATCCATCATTGCAAGAGGTTGGGATCTTAGTCTTTCTACTGACCACTGTCATTATGCTGGAGCAAGAAGGGAGAGTTTCCTGTAGGAGTCTCCTGTGAACATATGGTTGGCAGTGGGGGCACTAAGGGGCTACTGTATTCTATGGGGGGCTATAAGGGCATTATACTACTTTGAGGAATTAAGGAGGTGTTATACTATACAAGCTTAGTGCAAGGGAATTATACTATGGATACACTGGTCCACCGTATAAGCAATGCTACCTCCGATCCCGCCCCTCTTACCTCTTGTGTCACCCCCTCTACCTCATAGATTGTAAGCTCTTGCAAGAAGGGCCCTCAGTCCCATTGTGTGAATTAACTATTCCTTTGTAATGTATCTTTTTTTGTACACAGCTGGGGAATATGTTGGTGCTATATAAATGAAATGTGTTATTATTATTATACTGTGTGGAGCCAATAAGTAGGTATTATAATATATGGGTGTTCAAAAAGAGCATTTTACTGTGTGAGGGTACTAATATGGCATTATACTATCTGTGGGCAGAAGGTATGATGGAGTATAATGGATGGATTACATGGAGTTGAAGGCGACATGTATGGGGTGGGGCATGTAAAGAGTTGTGGCTTAACATAAAAAATTAAAAATGTTAACACATTGATGGAAAATAGATCTCAAAAACAGATAGTTTAAAGGGGTATTCCCCAACTCGCTTGTTTCATCAACCTGCATGCTGTATGCTCTGTTCACTTCCTGGTTTACTCAATGAATTGGTGGGTGGGGTTTCACTTGCTGTCTCCCAGACAAAGCCAGCTCTGCTATCTGCTATGTTTGTAGTCAGTAATGAGGGATGGTTGTAAATAAATTAGCACAGTATCACTGGAAGATGCACAATATGAAGTTGATGTAGCAGAGCTGGATTTGATAGGTGATGAGAATCCCAAATTTACATGCTACAGGACCAAGAGCCAGGTTGCAATAAACGCCGTTTTAGGTCTGTGTTTACATACAGAGGTAACAGACTTCCTGTCTCAGCCCTTGTTAAAATTAAATTAGCCGACCTGATAAGTGGGAGATAAACAGCTCAGAAATACAAGCTGCTCCAAGTCCCGGGCACTCAGCTCCCCCTCCCCTCTTGAAAGCAGGGAGCTACATCACTTGTCCTGGGCGGAGAGATAAGATCATCCCCAGGTCCATGGTTATGTAAACAATGAAGCGAATAATCTCAGATAGTAGCCAAACAAAGCAGTTTTGACGAAGCAATGCATTTAGGAAAAGTCTTAAATCCACATAAGCTAGCAGTATACAGTAGATAGGATCCTTGAGATGGGACAACCCCTTTAAATCATTTTTAACTAGCCCTTTTTTCAACTGTCATTTCTGAGGCGTAAGGTGTTATTCATATGGCAGTGAAAAAAGACCATGTGACCGTCTTTTGTAATGTGAAAACAATGAGACAGACATGTCCTATACTTGTCTATTTTAAGGCACGATTTACATCAGCATTTGGGTTTCCCGAAAAATGGACCCATTGATATTTGTTTGGAAGGGTCAGTTAGGCTCGGTTCACATCAGCGTTTGTTAAGTGCAAACAGCACTTTTCTCTCCGCATGTTTCATGTTTTGCTTCGGACCCCTTTAACGGAAACCTATACGCATTAAAAAGAGGTTACCTAAGAAACCACACAGACCCCATAGACTGTAATGGGGTCTGTGTGGTTTCCGCTCGGTTTCTGCATGAAAAATACAGAGATAAAAGTGCTTGCACTTAGCTAATGCAGATGTGAACCGGGCCTAACTGACCCTTCCAAACAATCAATGAATCCATTTTTAACAGGTGTAAAATGGAGTGACATCTGAGTTCCGTCCATTAAATATGTTACAGTCAGCCGTCATTAGTGGGCAAACAGACACAGAATGGATACACAACGGATGCACAACACCAGTTAAAAACAGACTGATTCACCTGTTTTTCAGTCATGATCAAATGTATATCACGCATGCGTTTAATTTTGACCCATCGCGCGCCGGAAGAAGAAGGTGAAGAGGCAGATGCTGACGAAGATGGAGGCGGTGCTGGAGAGTTTTCTGGCAGCATTGGGGACGCCTCCAGTGCTGTTTGAGCGCTGGGGCCCACCCCCAGTGCTGCGAGAGAACTCATTTGCAAAAACTGGGATTTCAGGCGAACGGCGGGGCGGAGAAAACAACGAAAGGTAAGAGAAGAATAGTTATCTTATTTAAACAGTTTTTCCCTTCTGAATCAGTGCATCTTTTTGAGATATTACTGTTTTTGCCAATATGCTAATGAGCTGTTTGGAGCGTTAAGGTCATTCTAGTTGCTCCAAAGAGATAAACCTCCCACATCTCTAGGTTCCCCTCCCTCCTCCCTTTCCTAATTGGCCCTGAGTTCTCTTGAACTCAGTACTGTTCATGTTTTTTGGCGGATATACTGAAGGTGGGTCCAATTTAATTGCATTCATTAACCCTTAAAAATTGGCCCTCAAATACAAAGAAAAACCCTCCCCTGGCACCCCACTTTTTTTTTTTTTTTTTTTTAACACTATGGCTTCCACAATGTCACCATATGGGAGCAATACCAAAAAAAAGAATCTAAGTGTCTACTATCCATGACAGACAGGAGCCTTGTGAAGGTTCCCAGTCCTGTTGTGGGAAAGTAATTACCGAGGTTTGCTTATGGCACTGTGAATTTCCTATAGACTGCAATAAAGTTGCAATGGTATCTAATAATCCCAGGTTCAAGCAACTTAGAGGGGCTGGTAAAACCGTTTAAAAAATAAATAAATAAAAAAAGTTTAAAAAATATTTAAAAAATTGAAAAAAAAATAAGATTTCAAATCACCTTCCTATGCCCAGATCTCAAATAAAAATTAAACAAAACCAAATATAAAGAAATTAGGTATCACGCAACAGAAAATGCTTGATGTAGAAACATATTTTCCCCATATGGCGAATGCCATAGCAGGGAAAAAATCAAAATGGCCTTATGCAAAACAAAAGAACAGCAAAACCAGACCCATGGCAGCTCTTTTATTGAAGGGACTGCCTATAATAAGACCATTTCTTTAATACTAGGAAAAAAGGCTACCAATGAGAATTTGAAATAAATATTGTGACTACTGCCCTCTCCAGATCAAGGTAAAATACTTTACTATATTATGAAGAGTCATGCGTTTGCATTCACATATTACTCATGCAAAATTTCATGCAGTGCTGTCATGTTAGATGGAGTACAATTCATCAGTCTGTAATACATCATGCATCATGCATCCTTCTAAAGTGTAAGATAACCATAAAACAATCATATAAAAATGTGGACAAAATTGTTGGTACCCCTCATTTAATGAAAGAAAAACCCACAATGGCCACAGAAATAACTTGAATCTGACAAACTGGAATTTGCCAAACTACATGTTGAGAAGCCACAAAGCTTCTGGGACAATGTCGTATGGACAGATGAGAAAAAAATTGAACTTTTTGGCAAGGTACATCAGTTTTATGTTCACAGATGGAAAAATGAAGCATATCTTGAAAAGAACACTGTTCCTAAGGGTCCATTCACACAGGAAAATGGTGAGGAATTTGGTGTGGAATTTGCCTCAGATATAGCGCTGAAAAAAAAGCCTCCCACACCAATTTCCGCCAGGTGAATGGACCCTAATGTGAAACATGGAGGAGGCTCTGTTATGTTCTGGGGCTGCTTTACTGCATCTGGCACAGGGTGTCTTGAATCTGTGCAGGGTACAGTGAAATCTTAAGACTATCAAGGGATTCTAGAGTGAAATGTGCTGCCTAGTGTCAGGAAGCTTGGTCTCAGTCACATGCCATGGGTCTTACAACAGGATAATGACCCAAAACACATAGCTAAAACACTGAAGAATGGCTAAGAGGAAAACATTGGACTATTGTGAAGTGGCCTTCGATGAGCCCTGACTTAAATCCTATTGAACATCTTTGGAAGGAGCTGAAACATGCCATCTGGAAAAGGCCCCCTTCAAACCTGAGACAACTGGAGCAGGAGTGGGCCAAAATACCTTCTGAGAGGTGCAGAAGTCTCACTGACAGTTACAGGAATCGTGTGATTGCAGCGATTACCTCAAAAGGTTGTGCAACAAAATATTAAGTTAAGGGAACCATCATTTCTGTCCAGGTCTGTTTCATGAGATTTTTTTTTTTTTTTATTCTGTTGAAGTGAAAAGCAATGTCTGACTTTCATTTGTTCATTTTCATAGTATTTTTACTTATTACTTTTGTCAGATCCAAGTTATTTCTGTGACCATTGTGGGGTTTTCTTTCACTAAACGAGGGGTACCAACAATTTTGTCCACGTGTGTATATACTCCTGTATAGAAATGGTTCTAGTTTAAGGAGAGTCTTATTTATCTGCAGACCTTTGGCAGATCCAGTTAAATTTGGTGAAATTTGGCAAAAATCTCATGTTTGTGGTAGTCATACGCATATGATTAACAGCCGATGCTACCAAAATAAGCTGCATGTTATATAAGAATTTTTATTTATGTAGAAGCAACATATTCCGCGCCACTTTACAAATAAAGCCGTCAGTCTCATATCTTGGAAAACTTTAGCATTTTACAAGTTGTGTGAGGATTTCATACTAATATCCTCCTTCCATACAAAAGTTAAGCAAAAATGTTATATAAATTTTATGTAAATTTTTGTGAAGTCATCGGTAGTTATCTTCAAGTCTTTCTCAGCTCCATTCCATTCCTGGAAAAACTGGGTGACAGCCAATATAGTTTTGCAGCGGATTCTTTAAACAGTGATTCCTATCTGTTAATAATGCTGTATGATTAAGCTTTGCCATTCAGAACTCTTATTAGGATGGGTGACACTGGCAGGAAGTGATAAAATGGTTTAATTTGTTTTCAGCCAGCTTGAAATGACTGATGGGAATAGGAATATCCTTTTAGGGATGAGTAGGACATATTGGCCTCATAGGCACATAAGGGGGTGCTATTATTTTTTGTGACATAGCTGGTTATTACATTAAATCCCTGTCCTGTGAAATCGCTGTGTCTATTACCTCAG
The DNA here is from genome assembly GCF_031893055.1 of Leptodactylus fuscus. NCBI lineage: Eukaryota > Metazoa > Chordata > Amphibia > Anura > Leptodactylidae > Leptodactylus > Leptodactylus fuscus. Next base: position 159,082,964 of record NC_134268.1, read on the forward strand.
TACTGTGACATCAGCATGAACAATATCACTGACCATGATATTGTGTTTATTATCCCTTATTATCCCGATATAATTATTTATTACATAATCCATTTTTTGTGACACCACTATGACCCTTAGCCATTGGACATAACATCACTATGTTTGATTCCTCTTCTGTGACACAATCTATGATCTGTGGCATCATTGTGCATATTATTATCATTAGTTATGCCTGTACTATGACATCACCCTGGTCGCTAGTAATTAGCTATGACATCACTGTTATTATCTGCTCATCATTCCCATTTCCTAGCCTCGAGCTTGTTTTCCCTGTTGTGTGCCATTGCTTTGTGCTCTATTCTTGCGTTGCGTATGAGATGCATTGCGAGAATTATTAATACATGCGGCAAGCGGCACTTTTTCTCTCCGCATGTTCTGTGCGGAAACCGAGTTTTAATGTGTATAAGTTCCCATTTGGGGGTCCCCAAGCGGACTCCCCGAATGCGGATGTGAACCGGGCCTAAGAATTATCCCTCGTAACACCATTATGTGCATAATCAGACAGTGTATATATACATACATATTCAGAAAGTATGCTGCTCAGTCTACATGTTTTCTTTAACTGAATGAGATTGCATTAATTCTGTACTTTTCCATGTGGCAAAAAATGGAGATCTTTTACCCTCTGTTGGGCAAGTGGGTGTCTATCTATCATATATTGGGAATCTTCCCATTGCATACATTAAACTGAAATTAAAAATATGGTTTGTCACCCTTACACCTGGGAACAAGTGCTTGAGCTGGTCAAATGGTTAATCTGTCACCTAAGAAAATACTATATAAGGCTAAAGCACCACGTTGCGGAAACACAGCTTTTTTTTTGCAAATTTCTTTTGTAGCCATTTTTGGCTTTGGCTCAAAAAAATCGCAACAAAATCTGCAACTAAAAAAGCGGAGTTTCTGCAACGTGGGGCTTTAGCCTTAGATAGTGTCCCTGAACTTCCTCTATAAAAGGTAGGGTGCCCGTGAAAGACGTATCACAGTCAATCCTGTAGTAATAAGTATCACAGCATTCCTGTAATTTGAATTACCTAAGAAAATACTAGTATTATAAATTGCATGTAAAGTTTTAGGGCCCTAATTCTGCAATAAGCCAAGAAATTTCCAGGTACATCTCCGTAGGAGGAGGAAGGTTTGTGTCTTAGGCTGGTCTTACACGGCCGTAATGTAAGTCCGCAAATGGTCCGCAATTGAGGGTTTTCAATTGCGGACCATTTACGGACACATTATATTCAATGCGGCCTCTTATACCACCGGATATTTTATCTGTGGTGTGGCCGGGCCGCAATCGTTGTCTGCAATTTATAGAACATGTCCGTGAGGGCCATGAATTACGGCATTGCACGGATTCGCCCATAGAATTCTATGGGCGAGTGCGGCAGTTTACAGGCATCTGCGGTGTCTATGTTGCTGATCAGCAACTAGTGTTGATGATCAGCAACTTGCGGACCATAAAATCATTACGGCCGTGTAAGACCAGATGGAAGCCATGCCATGAGAGGCAAAACATGTGGCTATGAGATGTCCTGCCCATATCACTGAGCTATTTGAGTCCCTTGAATCATTATTAGGGGTAACTGACTGTTCTATCCTCAGATGGCTCCCCAGATCATGGTAGCAGTAGATGAGGCAGTATGTTGTTAGACAGCAAAGGTAGAATTAAAGCCATGAGGCCTCTATACTTGAACCTGGCCATCTTTGGATCTTAAAGAGAGCTTGGAATGGATTGTTTCTTGTTCACAACACCAATGTAAATGGTGGCTGCAAATGATGGGATAACAAATTTCCTTCTGCTAAGTGCCTGGAAATGGGCGGGCAGACACCAGGTGTAATGAAGGTGCAACTTGTGTCTAGATGGTTGACAAGGAAAGTTTGGGAGCTGCTCATGGCTGTTACAAGAACAAAAATTTTCTCTATTAGTGGTCTATTTGGGCCACCTGGAGCCGTTTTACTTTGTGAGTGTGCCCTCATATAACCACTGCTCCCAACACCTCCTAGCGGCTGTGTCAGAAGGGGAGAGTTTGTCAAAACAACCATGCTGCTTCTCTCAGCCCAACGTTGGGCCATCTTACTAGGCAAAATGTCTTCAAGTGCATCGTAGAGGCATTTGTAGCAGTCAACAATCTCTCAACAAGAGGCACACTACCCAAAAGTAGACTTTATACAGGGCAGTGGGGAAAGCACTTTTGCTCCCTCTTTTGGCAAGACCCAGTGTTTAATCAGCCTACAACATTTACATATCTGTGTGAGATATTTCCAGTCTTACATTTCTGTTTGGGTCCATTATTTTTTGTCAATGAGTGTAGATATACTTATGATGCAACTAAAGGGGCAATTTATGATTTGTGATTGTATAACTTGGAAGGGAAAAGAGACAAAACGGAAGTATTACAAAAAAGAAAAATGGGCATGACTAAGAGGACTGATATAGAAATGTCAAACTTGTGAAACTGTATTAGAAATGTCAATGAGTAGTTTTTATATGATAGAAGAACATACGGATTTAGACTCCCCCTAGTGGAGTCTGAGTTAAAATTTCAACCAGCACTTCAGAATGCTGGTGAAAAGCAGGCATGAGTTACAGAATGGCATGAGAAAAATAGAAAATGTTCTCACCTGTTGCAGTACTGAGGACAAAAACTGCAATTTTAAGTGGAGCTCTAAAGCCTGCCGCTTATCCTAGTTTTTTTCAGAGAGCAGTTGAATAAAGAGAAAGTTACATTACAGTTAAAAACAGAATTATATATGCAGTAGGGAAATATATAGCTGTTTCATGCAAACTACTGGACAGAAAAATATACTCAAATGCCATGCCTTTCACCATGCCCCCACTGTGGAGTATGAGGGCCACTTCGGCACTGTATACAGTATATAGCATTATATGATGGGGCACTTGGCAGGTACTTTTATAGGGCCAGCTTGGGTGTCATAGCTATGCAAACTCTAAGGCTCCATTCACACAGAGTAACGCCAGGCGTCATTTGTGTGTAATTTGTGTGTCTTTTACGGCCGTCATAAAACGTTTACATAGAGTTCTATAGGAAAAGACGTCCGTAAATGACGGCCGTAAATTACGGACGTCTTTTCCTATAGAACTCTATGTAAACGTTTTATGACGGCCGTAAAAGACACACAAATTACACACAAATGATGCCTGGCGTTACTCTGTGTGAATGGAGCCTAAAGGTATTCCTAAAAGAAACATGTCTCAAAACATAGTAAAAAAAAAGTTATTAATATGCACAATTGATCTTCATTATTACAAAATAAAGCAGAACCATGATGGCTTCTCACCTACACTCACTGGCCACTTTATTAGGTACACCATGCTAGTGTTGGGGGAACACCCGGGGTAGATGCCATCGGTATCCAAATTTGGCAAAGTTAGGTACGAGCGCTCGGGAGAACACAGACACAGACATACACTCAGATGCTGTATTCAAGTGATCTCATTTAATTGCGGGAAAAACATAGTTTAAGTACAATACAGACAAAGAGCTGGCTTGGCTATTCTAATTAGTATAACATGATTGGTTATAAAGTTATAAGATAAGGCTGGCACTTGACTATTGGCTGAGGCCTAATGTAATCTGCATCTCATTATAACTTTCCCGACTGGGATGGACTTTCTCATGAAACAAAGAAAGATACAAAACACTTATGTATGAGCTGACATCTTAGATGTATATATCATGGCAAAAGAGATAAGATGACATGCTTGGTGCCAGACTACTCCGGCCTTGCAGATAACAACAATGGCCTACTGAAAGTCTATGTTTCACACTCTGAATGACCTCACCTCATAGTATATATGTGTGAGGATACAAAATGGATGACATAAGAAAATTAAGTTTATAGAACAAAATGGCGGATATAGAGATACATGACTATACTTGCCCCTCACACTAGTAATGGGTTGGACCCCCTTTTGCCTTCAGAACTGCCTCAATTCTTCGTGACATAGATTCAACAAGGTGCTGGAAGCATTCCTCAGAGATTTTGGTCCATATTGACATGATGGCATCACACAGTTGCCGCAGATTTGTCGGCTGCACATCCATGATGCGAATCTCCCGTTCCACCACATCCCAAAGATGCTCTATTGGATTGAGATCTGGTGACTGTGGAGGCCATTGGAGTACAGTGAACTCATTGTCATGTTCAAGAAACCAGTCTGAGATGATTCCAGCTTTATGACATGGCGCATTATCCTGCTGAAAGTAGCCATCAGATGTTGGGTACATTGTGGTCATAAAGGGATGGACATGGTCAGCAACAATACTCAGGTAGGCTTTGGCGTTGCAACGATGCTCAATTGGTACCAAGGGGCCCAAAGAGTGCCAAGAAAATATTCCCCACACCATGACACCACCACCACCAGCCTGAACCGTTGATACAAGGCAGGATGGATCCATGCTTTCATGTTGTTGACACCAAATTCTGACCCTACCATCCGAATTTTGCAGCAGAAATCGAGACTCATCAGACCAGGCAACGTTTTTCCAATCTTCAATTGTCCAATTTCGATGAGCTTGTGCAAATTGTAGCCTCAGTTTCCTGTTCTTAGCTGAAAGGAGTGGCACCCGGTGTGGTCTTCTGCTGCTGTAGCCCATCTGCCTCAAAGTTCGACGTACTGTGCGTTCAGAGATGCTCTTCTGGCTACCTTGGTTGTAACGGGTGGCTATTTGAGTCACTGTTGCCTTTCTATCAGCTCGAACCAGTCTGGCCATTCTCCTCTGACTTCTGGCATCAACAACGCATTTCCGCCCACAGAACTGCCGCTCACTGCATGTTTTTCCTTTTTCGGACCATTCTCTGTAAACCCTAGAGATGGTTGTGCGTTAAAATCCCAGTAGATCAGCAGTTTCTGAAATACTCAGACCAGCCCTTCTGGCACCAACAACCATGCCACGTTCAAAGGCACTCAAATCACCTTTCTTCCCCATACTGATGCTCGGTTTGAACTGCAGGAGATTGTCTTGACCATGTCTACATGCCTAAATGCACTGAGTTGCCGCCATGTGATTGGCTGATTAGAAATTAAGTGTTAACGAGCAGTTGGACAGGTGTACCTAATAAAGTGGCCGGTGAGTGTACTTCCCTATGGTTTGAAGTGTACGTCCTATATTTGTTTGCTATAGTATTGTCTACTAGCAGCTGTAATCTAGTGAAGAGCCTTTGTGTATCCCTTTGCTTTCCTGCAGGTCCCGGCCTGGTTTCACAGATTTCGCTGTTCTCACCTACCAAGCACACAACTAGTAGGGCAGGGCTAGCTAGAGAAAGAATACCATGCACTCCAGGGAGATGCAGTTGCTTGATAGTCACATGGTTTGTAAGTCTCCATACTCCTGCAAAGATGGCGTGAATAGGCAGTCTCCTTAAGGAGTTCTCTTAGTCCCTGACCCTGGTTTATAGTCTTAGGCTGCATTCACACTGAGTAACGCTGGCGTTTTTTGTGCTTATTTTTGCACATAGCCTAGCGTATACGCCGGTCAACGCCACCGCAAAATAGCGCGGCGCAAATGCGGCGTTAACGCGGCGCTATGTGCAAAAATAAGCACAAGAAACGCCAGCGTTACTCAGTGTGAATGCAGCCTTATAGTCTCTCACTTAGCCAAGCTAGTTTCTCTACGCTGTGCTGATGAGATTCAACCAGATTGTAACAGCGTTGTCCATAGCTGGGATTCTGTTCCTTTTGGAATAGATATATTAGTTTGGCAATAACCCCGCATCATGGTATTAGGCTTTCTGAAAAAGTCATGCATGATGTAAGGGGGCTGTCCTAGAGGCAGCGAGCAGAGGTATTGTTTTCCTAATTACAACCTGGAAAATAGATTTGGATATTTCCCAGAATCCCCCACTGGAGCGAAAATGGCTTGTAAGTCTCCATACACTTGCAATGGTGGCCTGAATAGGCGCTCTCCTTAAGGAGTTCTCTTAGTTCAGTGATGGCGAACCTTTTTGAGACCGAGTGCCCAAACTGTAACCCAAAACCCAATAAATTATCGCGGTGTGCCAACATGGCAATTTAACCTTAAAACTCTATGGATCCATAATTGCAGACCCACAAATTACAGTCGTGTGAATGGGGCTTTACAGAGCTTGTACTGAAAGGTCTGTACACAATACAATCTGCCCTGCAGTGGCCCCCACACACAGTACAATTTGCCCCGCAGTGGCCCCCCCACACACAGTACAATCTGTTCTGCAGTGGCCCCCCAAAGGATTATACCTGTATATTCCAAAGTAGCCCCCCCCACACACAGCATGAAATGGTCCACAGTAGCCCTCTCCCCACACAGCAAGAAGTGGTCCACAGTCGCCCCCTTCCCCACACAGCATGAGATGGTCCTCAGTAGCCCCCTCCCCACACAGCATGAGATGGTCCTCAGTAGCCCCCTCCCCACACAGCAAGAAGTGGTCCACAGTCGCCCCCCTCCCCAAACAGCATGAGATGGTCCACAGTAGCCCCCTCCCCACACAGCAAGAAGTGGTCCACAGTCGCCCCCTTCTCCACACAGCATGAGATGGTCCTCAGTAGCCCCCTCCCCACACAGCATGAGATGGTCCTCAGTAGCCCCCTCCCCACACAGCATGAAATAGTCCACAGTAGTTCCCCCTCCCCAAACAGCACAAAATGGTCCACAGTAGCCTCTTCTCCACACAGCATGAAATATTCCACCTCTTCCCACACAGCATAAAGTGGTCCACAGTAGCCCCCTCCCCACACAGCATGAAATGTTCCACAGTAGTTCCCCATCCCCAAACAGCACGAAATGGTCCACAGTAGTCCCCTCCCCAGACAGTACACATACACAAATATACTTACCTGAAGGGCCGCCGGGCAACCTTTCTCTCCTATTCACTGCGGGCGCTGATGACTTACGTCATTACGTCCGTGCTGGTGCAGAGGTCACACTCTGTATAGTCAATGTAGGCCGTGCGTACCATACGGCCTACACTGACACCTTTCAGCTGGATGTGCATTTGCATATCTAGCTGAAGGCAGCGATCGCTCACTAACAGAGAATCCTTTACCGGATTCCCCGTTACTGAGCGATCCAGCATAGAGGGCTCTGTGTGCCCCCTCTGGCACGCGTGCCATAGGTTCGCCATCACTGTCTTAGTCCCTATCCACATAAACTGAAAGAAGTCGAGCTCTATAGGGGTGAGTAAAGAGGCTAAAAACTGAGAAAATTCAAGTTATTTGAATTCATAGTGATAACGTAATATTGTATATTAATCTATGGAGTTTTTTAATTTTGTGGGATAATTCCATTAAATATGGGTCACAGCAGGCAAATCTGGTCATACAACAAACTTTGTATTGGCAATTCACTGTCGGCAAGTAGCCTTTATGGTAATATGGATAATTTGGAAAATGAAAAACTAAAATCACAAGATATTAACTGTGAGGGTGATGGCACACAGACTAACACCACAAATACCCATTGGCTATTTAGTATTTCACAAGCGGTGGGCTGTCCTGAGTCATGGGATATAGAACACTCCTGGCCAGGGGTGTTCCAGGTAGAAGAATTTATCCATTACCTGGTGAATCAATACAATATGAAGAAGGGCCAACCAAAATGTACCTGCAGCGCTGTGGTCCAGAGTTTGAACCCAGCCAAAGGCACATCTGCATTGAGTTTGTATTTTGTCCCCATATTTGGGTGGGTTTCCTCCAGGTACTCTGATTTCCTCCCACACTCAAAATACATACTGATAGGGAATTTAGATTATGAGCTCTATTTGTGACAGTGAATAATAATATAATCTCTAAATATATAAGTAAGTAAAATAATAACGGGGGATAAAAGATAATCTGTTAAGTTATATAAGTAAAGTTTTTGTTTTGTGTGTATTGAGAAGGACAGAGCACATATTTATAGTGCAAAGTGAATATTTTGTTTTGTTTTTTTTGCAATTACTAATTTAAAAGGGTTTTCCAGTAACTGATCTGTGGAGGTTCAATACCTGGAACCCACAGATCAGATGTTCTGGGAGCCTCCATGCATGCAGCTTTAATTTAAGGACTAGGAATGGAGCAGCAGAACTGTCCACTGCATAGAACTGAGCACTGCATACTCCTGTTACTTGAATAGGATCAGACCGCACATGCTCCCTGTCCACTGCAGCAGCTTCTGGAGAACCCCTTTAGACTAAGGCGCCACATAGCAAAACGCAGCAAAAAAGTTTTGCATTTTTTTCCACAGCATTTTTCATTGTAGTTTTACAGAGTTTTCCTCTGCGGACTTTCATTCCCTATTATACCTGTATGGAAAACGCCAGCATTTCCACTGGTATAATTGTCATGCTATCAATCGCTGACAAGTGTTTTTGAAAAAACAGCTTTTCCACTGTGGATATTTTTCTGCAATGTGTGGATGGGATTAGCCAGAATCCCATTCACTTTGCAGTTACTGTAAAAGACTGCGCTTTTCACAACGTGAGGCTTCAGCCTTAATGTGGATTTTTAACTGTAAAATGTTGTCCAAATGTTTAAAAATAAAAAAGAGGTATCTTGTTATAGAGCAGGAGACGTTAGTTGTGGGTGAAACAGATTAAAGGGGTTGTCTGGAATAAATATAAATTCTTACACTAATCTAAACACCCTCCCCCGCCTACTTTCGAAGGCGGGGGAGGGTGTTTACTTACATAATTAATCAAAAAACTATATTTACCCACATTTCCTGATTATTTGGTGACTATCCGATTCCCTGTTTCTGGAAACATAACATCACTACTACCCCCCTCCCCCATCCAACTTATCTACCTTCTTTCTGTCCAGGCTTCCTTCTGTGGGGAATGTCGACTCCACCTTCCATGACGAAAGCCCAGGCATGTGCAAAAGAGCCAGAGTCCCAGCTTTGCGCAGAAGCTGACACTCCATCTCTATTGTGCAAGCGTGGGAGCCCGAAATAGCTGCCCACGCTTGTGCAGTAGAGATGGACTGCTGCATGCTGGAAGAGTCACAAAAGAGGAGAAGCCGTTCTTTGCAGAAGGAAGCCTGGACAGGTATAATGGGGTAGGGGGTGGGACGACAGTATAAGTATAATGGGGTAAGGGTGTGTGCTGAGTTAGTTGGGAAGGGTGGGGGTGTTAGAGAGGGAGGGGAGAGGAGTGAGAGGGAGATCGTGTAAGAGCCTACAACTACCAGAAAGCACACACCATGTAAACAAGTGCAGAGGATACCAGGTGCTCCTAGAGAGACCTAGAAATCACTGAAAACACAGCTAAAGGTATAGGGGTGGATTATTATTAATCCATTAATAGCACTAACAAACCTTATTTTTTAAAAAAGATTTTTTGCCTTGAAAACCCCTTTAAGGTTCCATTTAGATACGTTTTTTACTTCCGTTTAGCAGATCAGTTTAATGGATGCAAAAAGCTGAAGCAAACAGATGGCAATTTGTTTACATAGAGATCAACATTAAAAGGCAAAAATAATCTGTATATGGATGACCATCCATTTGATGACTATATATACAGATAACCATCCATTTGATGACTATGTATATAGATGACCATCCATTTGATGCTTATGTATACGTATGACCATTCATTTGATGACTATGTATACGGATGACCACTCATTTAATGATTATGTATATGAATGACCATCCATTTGATGACTATGTATACGGATGACCACTCATTTGATGACTATGTATATGAATGACCATCTAATTGTGTCCAGATGTAAAAAAACATGATCTGAATGAGGCCTAACTTGTATTTTATCAATTTATATCTCCACTCTTTCTATGCTTAGAATTAGTCATCTAGCCATATGGGCAGTCCTTTGGGTGATTAACACCTATCTTTGTATGTATAGTCAAACATGGGGGCTGTCAGTCACTAAATAGGACCACCCCCATGACAAAATGACTGTTTCTTTGTAAGAACAAAGATATAAATGAATGAGACAAGTTATAGCTAATCTTTTTCCATAAGTGTTTCTATCAATCTGCGCTGCTCCTCCTGCTCTATAACATGCTGCCTGCAGAATGGACTTCATTTTCATTGTCACAGTTTTGCTCTAGCATTCAGGTTATACAGCTTGTCAGCACATAATAGCACAATACCTGTATTACATGCCTATGAATAGTGATACATCACACTGTTATTCAGCAAACACAAAAATATTAGACAGTCCCATGAATATTTATTCTATATGATCTTCTTTAAGACTATATTCACAGAACTGTGGAGAGTAACAGATATGGGCTACTCTTTAACAGCCATTCTGCGTTCATTTGGGATCTATTTTCATAGACTTTGTGTTCAGGGATCCCCCAAAAGACTGGACAAAGATAGAACGTGCGAGAAGACACAATAGAATCAATGTGTTCAATAAATGACCGTCACATGGTCTTTTTTTACCTTTGTGTGATTATAGCTAAACAGGCGGAAAGTATGAAGACTGCACAAGCAGTTATTACACTCAGAAATAATGTATCAATATAGAATATAAATATCTCATACTGCCAGCAGACATGCCAGTGTACATATAAGACCAATCTGAATTCTACCAAAGGCCTGTGCACGCTATTTTAAGCCCATGACTATGAGGGGTTACTCCATAAGGGCTCGTTCACACGGGGTGGATTTTGGAATCCACGTCATAATCCGCCCCCCCTCACAATGGAGGTCTATGTAAACCGCTTGCTTACTTTTTTCCGTGAGCGGCATGTTCCTGTTCACAGAAAAAAGAAGCGAGTTGCCCTTTCTGCAGCTGATTCAGCCCCAGCGTCTGCCTCACGGCAGAACCCTCGGGACTAGGCCTATTCATTTGAATCTACTCCGGAGGGGGAACCTGCGACTGTCTGAATCCACGACAGTCATAGCATGCGCATTTTGGCCCCGATTGTGATGCGGCTTCCCGCGTCACAATCCGAACCAAAATGCACCATACCGCCCCCCATGAACTAGCCCTAAGAGAGCAAATTAGTTTTAATAAAGGGGTTGTAAATGGATTTAAAAGAAAAAAGAGGCTGATAATGGGCTATAAATAAAAATTATTTGACGTAGCACTCTGGGGTAAAAAGTATAATGAATCCTCCTAGGCGTCCTAGAAAATACATTGAGAGTCCTGCTTACCCTGCTCATGCAGTATGACTGACAGCCTTACCTTTATCATTGTGTGTACACTGTCAGAAAGATGTCCACCACTGTGTCAAATCAGGTTCCAAATCATGCACACACATATATATATATATATATATATATATATATATATATATATATACACACACACACACACATATATGTATGAAGTGACAGGCAAAAGTTTTAGGGAGGTTTTAAAAATGCTGTAAGAATGATTTTGCAAATATAAGTCTTAATAGTTTCATGTGTTAGTGGATCAAAAGAGAAATGTATATCAAGTTAATATTTGGGGTGACCACCATTTGCCTTCAAGACTGCTTTTACCACCAAGGAGGAGTCTTATTGGCTCTAGATATATTCAGGACAATAACCTGAAACATACAGCCAATGTAATTAAAATCTTCAGCGTAAAGAACAAGGAGTCCTGGAAGTGATAACATGACCCACACAGACCCTGATCTCAGCATTGTCTGGTATTACATGAAGAGACGGAAGGATCTGAGAACTCCTACATGCACAGAAGATCCGTGGTTAGTTCTCATAGATGTTTAGAACAATCTCCCTGTCAAGTTCCTTCAAAAACTTGTGTGCAAGTGTATCTAGATATACCTATGCTGTTTTTGTTACTACACTTTGAACATCAGGATGCCATTATTTTATCAGTAGGTCCTACACAACTTGATACCCTGCTGTTAGTATTTTTAGTCCCCTGCTGAACCCTAGCGGGGAAACCTATTAGGGCAAAGAACAAACTATTCATGTAACCTTTGGGCATGTCATAGATAAGTTGTAAAGAAGAATCATTGACGTTATCAGTAGGATTGTAGAGTAAGAGGAGGGTAGGTGAATAATTGGGAGTAAAGTTGGATCCTGTTTATTTGGACAGTGGCTACATAAAGGATGCCAGACACGTTTCTGCATCTTCAGCTATACATAAGGAGATATCTGCAGTCTGTGTAGCTGATGGTGTCTACACACAACTATTTAGATGTGGTCATAAATAATGTCGCATGAGGTTACATTATCATTTGCCTTTCTCTATATGACTAAGACCATTAGGTCTTTTTGGGGGTATTTTTATAGTATTTTTCAATAAATACTTGCTTTGAAATAAAAGATGATTGATACTTTGGCAGACCTATGATACATGCTAGAATAGTCTGTTTATCATTCCATGGGGGCAATCCTGTGGGGAAAAATACGTAGCATGCTTCTTATTTCCACGGCAAATTTGATATGCTCTCATTCTAAAAATGTGTCCATTGCATGTGAATGAGGTTGTAGAACTCCAATTCACATGCATGGGATATGAACTGTCTTTATATCTGATGCAGATTTGCGTATTGGAATTTCTGCCGAAGTCTGATGCCTGAGAATGAACGTTATGTTCAGCTATTTTTGACAAATGATCTATGGAATGGTACAGCCTTCTCCTATATAGGATTATATAGGACTATAGGATTATACAAGTGGTAGGTACCCACTGATTTAACTATTTGTAACTACCTGGAAAAACATATAATTCATACTTAAAAAAACTTTTTTACAATGTGTCATGTATCGTCTTCTGCAAGTTAGATTTAGAAACTAATCCTACGTATTGGAGTCAAGGATTGCATATTTTATTTTCAATGGCTTTTGCATGAGGAATATGGGGATGGGTGATATGGGTCGTACTTGACATGTGGTTTAGTTTGCAGTTTTCTACAAATCTCACCTTTTTCAGTTCCTCTTGTACACATGTAGAATTGTCTTCTGATGACAGCATGTCGTAGTTTCCAGCCGTCAGTCTAGGCTCGGGCTCGTGCTCTTCTCCAGATGAAGTTTCTCTGTCGCTCATTTTTGCTGTTAATTCATTTATTCTGGTTTTTAGCTTTTGCTCAATGCTATCACTTTTTGTTCTATGATTCTGATCTTCACTGCTTTTCCCAGTTTCTGATAAATCACTACAGCTCTGTAAGTAAGGAAAGAAAAACATAAATGGCATGTCCTCTATACAGTATACCATTGTACAAATGAAAAATCATAGTGAACTCTGTATAGAATCTACTGTAACTTCTGGCTCTAAGTAAGCCAACTAAAAGGGTGCACAGACTTAGGCCTCTCATTCACATCTGCATCGGTAATCCGTTCGGGGGAGTCTGCATGGAGACCTGCCCGAACGGAATACCAAACACAGATGGCAAGCGGTGTGCAGTGAAAGCACACGGATCCCCATGGACTATAATGGGGTCTGTGTGCTCTCTGCGAGCTGCCCACACAAATCATGCGGACATGAAAGTACTTCACAATCTACTTTTCTGTCCACGTGACTCGTGCGGAGATCTCATGGAAAGCATACGGACCCTATTATAGTCGATGGGATCCGTGTGCTTTCACTGCACACCGCTTGCCATCTGCGTTTGGTATTCCGTTCCCATGTGGACTCTCCGAACGGATTACCAAAGCAGATGTGAACCACGACTTAGACTAGAGAGTGTAAAGATATGTCAGATTTATCATCCAGCACGTATGACACATCTGATGCATTTTCAGAATGTCTCACTGTTAGTGTTACTATTACTTGCTCTAGAGTACTCAGCAGACTCACGAAGTACCTGGCCACCATCTTCATTTCAAGGTTAAAGGGGTTCGGACCAAACTCTGCAAAGGCCATGAAAGGTAAAATAGTTTTAAAAAACCACACTCACCCCCTGGTGTTTTGTTGTCCACCACCAGTGTTTTATTGGCCTCGTATTGGAAATCCTACTTCTCACGGGGCTGTCAAGCCCAATCATCATTCTCAGTGGTCGCTGCAGAGGGACCAGGGACATCACTCACATATGTTACTAGTTCTTTATCAGAAACAGGTGGGTATGCATTTATTTTATTTTACACATCCCCTGGCATTCACAGAGGCTTGTCCAATTCCTGGACTATCCCTTAAAATATGCGATGCTTAATTTCTATTGTGTGGAAGAATGTCAGCCATGGTTTTCCGAGGAATGCCTTTATATAGTGCTAGCCATAAAACTCTCCTATACGATCTGCCACAGAATCTGTGTAAAATACCAGCCACACAACTACAGGGTCATCCATGGAGCACCCACATAATGCCAACCACAGAACTGTCATGCAGTACCAGCTATTGAACCCCTTCACATTACCATTGTCCACTATGGAGCCCAATTATAGTGTAAGGTACAGAACCGGGGCCCAATACAATGGCAAAACACAAAACCTCTAATGGCTGTCCACTTCAGAGCTATACACACATCTAAGCACAAAGCACAAATCTATTCAGTGCCAGCCATAAAATCGCAAACCATGAAATTTCCCTGCTGTTGTGTTACTCTGCATGTGTTAGGACTTCTCTGCTAGTTTTTAAAAGTATGGCATAGTATGGCAATAGTCTAAATGATTGCGTCTATGAAGACAGCTGGCATATAAAACTATCATCTGACAGAATCTTAGCTAGGTCACTTGTAAGCCCAACCTTAGTATACATACTTATTATAAGACTGTGCTATTGCTAATGTATGATTGCCACCTGCTGGAAGAAAAGGACATTACATATTATTCTTACGCATATTTGGACAAACTACCGTGAAACCTCTTTTGAGCCAACCATCTAAATTTGCACAGAAAATGGTGGACCTCTCAAAGGAAAGAGTATGCAGAATGCAGGTTAAAGTGTCTAATGACGTCATCAATCTGGCACAGTCCCCTAAACCCCCAAATGATGAAAAGCGAAAAATTGTGCATTTTATGTTTTATCATCCTACTAATGTGAAAGTTTGTTTATTTGTTACTCAATCACAGTAAATGACATGGCTTCACAACTATTATGAATTTATGTTCACATACTATATTAAACTTCTCTTGCCAGCAGTTTTATCATAACTAATTGGAGCTTGCTGATAAAGCCTGTTCTGCTATCTCTTTATGTAAACACACAGATAACCCTGAGTCCATTGAGTACAAACATCTGCATATTATCTACTCCAGTGCTGAGATACTGATATGGGAATGGGAAAAACCTTTAATCCAGATTGGCAGTTTCCCGATTTTAAACATGCTGGGAAAAAAAAAAAATCTAATTTGTTGCAAAATTCTAAAACAATGAGAGCTATGAAGGTAGTCAGAAGTCAACAGAGTTCTCCTCAGGAGGATTGAGCAAGCTAGGCATCAAGCGGCTCTTAGAGCAACCAAAATGCCGCAGTAGGCAGATTATCAACACCAACAACACACTTATTATATGGGATTCCAGTGAGCTGCTGAGGTGCGGAACAATCACAGGTACGGCGCGAGGAATGAGTTCAGCGGGAAGATGTTAGTATTACATAAAATCAGGTATCACACCAACATATCACATAAAGCCAGGCTTAGACGGGTACTAATAAAATAGCCATGGTAATGTACACGAGTAACTACAGTCCACACTCATAACCTTTCTTACTCCCCTGGTGAAGTGCACATTTCTTAGTTCAAGACAGCCCCATTATTCTTGGTTCTCAGCATGGCTTTCCTCTAGTTCCAATATGATCTACCTTTTAAAAATTGGTCCTCAGAAGGGCTTCCCTCTAGGACCCCAGCCTGGCTATCCCTCTCATTCATATACCCCAACATGACTTCCCTTTCCAACACCACCCCTACATTGCTGATCTTCATCATACTTGCTGACATTTCATAGACCAAAATCTGGGAACACCACATGAATGCCCATTTTGGTCTGCGGTATAAATAAAACCCATCCTTTCTTATGATCCATTTCCCCAAGACTACCCTGGCAACATTGGGATTGTTGGCATGTATATTCCGTGGCAGACTGCATTGACTATGCCATGGGGTCTCTGCTCCACTGTGGTGATGGTAATTTTTCTTCCCTAATGTCTCTAGCTGAAGTTCAGTGATGCACCATACAGTGAATGCATTTTTTTTCCCCCAGTTACAACTCATTCTGAATTTATTTGCTTCCCAGTACGTTGCACAGGATATTGAATGGCGCTATTTCAAAGTACAATTGTTTCCCTAACAATAGGCCATCATGTGACTCTGAACTAAAAAATGAATAAATTATGGTTTTGGAATGTAGGGAGGGAAAAATGGGAATGCAAAAACAACAATTGACTCAGTCCTGAAAGGGGTTATGTTTGAACATATTTGGGGGATGTATTATTCACCCTTTCAGGACAATCTAGTAGGGCGCTGATAACTTTCATCACAGAACTACAATAATTTAATAGTAAAGAGATAGTTCCAATTATCGTCTTACGCTCCGTTCACATCTGCGCTTTTTTCTCTGCATTTTTTTTACCCTTTTCAAGCGGAAACTGAACGGAAACCAGGAAAATCTCATTATAGTCTATGAGGTCCACAGGTTTCCTAAGATAACCACTTTTTTATGCGGATTAGGTTTCCGTTCAGGGGGTCCCCAAGCGGACCCCCTGAATGGAAATCTGTGTGCAGATGTGAATCGGGCCTTACAGGCTCATATATTATTTGCACGTGACACTTGTCACCAGAATCCACAGTACATGGCACTAAAGGCATGTTACTGCCAACTTTCTGCCAGTCCTGTCACAATTCAGGCCAATTACATGAAGAAAGTGAACTCCAGATCATAACTGATGACGTTTCTGAGTTTCTAAACAAACCTTATTAGTGTCTTGTGTCATCTTCTGCACTCTCATTACTGTATTGCTCCCCTCTCCCATCTCTTCTACGGATGCTTTGCTCTTCCTCCACCTCCTTGACCTTTTCTCTATATCAGCATGGCTTCTTTCCGCCTCACTGCTGTCTGAATATTCCATACTAATGGACTGTGGGTTGAAGTTGATGTCCATCTTTCCATAAATGTGTTCCTTATGCATTTGCTCACATGCACTTTTTCTGTTAGGCCATAAAGATTTAGCAGATAGCCTACTCTCTTTCAAAGAGTTAACAGAAGAGGTTTCAGAGTCGGAATATACGGTTTCGGTGTTGGTGAACAGTCCAGATGATGGGGATGTTACTGGCTGATAATAATCATTGCTGCATGCCCATTCTGTGTTATATTGGGAGTCTGTATAGCAGGAATCATCTGACATCTGTCTTGCTCTTCGACGATATGCATTGAGTGCCAAGTTCCAGTCGACGTCTTCATCGCTGTCAGACCCCATCTCATCATATGCAGAGACTACCGTGGACTCATTCTCTAAAGATTTAAACACTTGGCTCTTTGGTTGGGCAAGCATTCGTGGTGGAGGCAAGGTTATACTTTGTAATGCTACCCAGTTTCCATCAGTACTCTGCAGGACAGGTGACGGACCTTTGTAGTGAAAAAAGAAAACAATGTTACATTAGAAACACCCATACGCATCATATATTTACACAAACCCAAAACTCAAAAACCCAAACCCTACACACAATGCTAGCATGGAATCAGAGTGAGCCACTGATCATTATAGCAGAGGGTGGATGATCAGGAATATACTTTGGATGATATTACCGTATATATGCGAGTATAAGCCGACACGAACATAAGCCGAGGCCCCTAATTTTACCACAAAAAAACTGGGAAAACTTATTGACTCGAGTATAAGCCTAGGGGGGGGGGGGGGGGGGGGGAAATGCAGCAGCTGCTGGAAATTTTCAAAAATTAAAATGGTCGGAGTTTTTAGGTGCAGTAGTTGCTGGGTGCTGGGAAAGGGGAGGGGGTGTTTTGGTTGTCCATCTGTCCCTTCCCTGAGCTTGAGCACTGGTTTTTTTTTTTCCCCACTTGGAATTCAGTCGGGCTTCTATTAACCCCTTCCCTATGGAAGAGGAGCACTGCAGATCCCCTATATTCAGTAGACCGGGCACTTTCAGACACAGGGATACCTAATGTGTATGTGTTTCACAGTCATTTTCTACTCTTATATGTATTCTAGGGAAAGGAGTGATTTAGAACTTTTATTTTTTTTATTTTTTTTATTATAGTTTTTAAAGCTTCTTTTTTTCCCCACTATTTTATGGGAGATTCTACACATTACTATTGCAGCTGGTCACAGACCCCCTCCCCCGAAAAAAAAAATATATATATTTTTTTTTTGCTTGACTCGAGTATAAGCCGAGGGGGGCTTTTTCAGCACAAAAACTGTGCTGAAAAACTCTGCTTATACTCGAGTATGTACGGTACTAACAAATAAGGTAAATGTGGAGGGGCAGAAAGGGGAGGGCAGGGGACAGAAGACAGAAACTCCTATCACATTCATAGGCACAATTCTTTCACACAGAAGAAGAAGCATAAAGGTATGTTCATACAGATTTTTATTTGTTTTAGAATAATTCCCACACCAAAATCCTGGAAGACTCAATGAAGAAGTCTCTTACTGACTTTAATAGGAAACTGCACCATCAGTTCAATAGTCAAGGTTACTGCCTTAAAACCTCAGAGTGGGAAAAAAAAAGTGACAAGTCGTCTACTGGTGCAGATTTTGGTCTGATTCTGTGGCACTGTTTTAGTAGGGTATGTTCAAAAACCGGGTCAATAATACTATACTATATTACAATACTATAATAATGCACAAAAAATCATCATCCAAAAGCCTCATGTAGGTTTGTGTATCCTAAAAGGTATGGATAATAACACTGCCTGCTCATGTAATGCTGGGCTAAGGTATCATGGGAATCATCGTACATCATAGAAGGAGGGAAAGATAGAATAACTTTTGAAAATCAAGATGATGTTTGAAGTAAAGAAGAGGCTGTATACATAAAAAGTGTACAGCGTGAAACACAACCAAGAGGGGGTTGCAGGAGTGGAAACTTGTGTTTTTGCTGAATTATAGGTCATTAAAATAATAATCTCATCCCATCATTATAGGAAAAAAAAGCTAGGGATCCATGCATTTTTGAAAATTGCTGCATTTTAATTAAAAAATCACCAGCATTTTTTTCCCCTATAGATTTATTAGGGAAAAATACACAAAGGAAACTGCAGCAAAAACTCTTTGGGAAAAAAAAATCATAAATTTACGTCACATTTTTTCTGCAGTATTTTTTAGTTGTATTTTGGGAACTTGGGGCCACTAAGGTCAGCTACCCTGTTTCCCCGAAAATAATACATCCCCCCCCTTCACCTCCTGAACCACCTACAACTGGCAATCATGCTGGCGCTCCGCTAAGGAAGCGCCGGCATGACTGCTGATTGTCCCCCACTCCAGCCGCTGCCTAAGACATCCCCTGAAAATAAGACAGGTCATATATTTCGGAAGAGAATTTAATACAAGACACTGTCTTATTTTCGGGGAAACAGGGTAAGACGTAAAATTCCAGCTTCTGCAGAGTTTCTCTGTATTTATTTATTTCATTGCAATATTCCTCTCTGATTCAGAAACGTTCAAACTAGAGGAGGGCCTCTAAGACGCAATACACCGACAAATCTCATCACGGAGACATACCCTTTCCGCCTCAAAGCAGTGTCCTGATTTTTTTTTATAGCAGTTTTGCCTTTATGATCTAATATGATCACATCATTGAAATTGAAGTAACTTGCAGAAAATTTCTGGTACAATACTGTCTATGGCTGCCTTCACATGGAGTAACGCCGGGCTTGTAAAAATCCTCATTCACAGCCGTACACGCAAGTGCTGCGGAAGGCTGCCAAACTCTTCCCATTCACTTCAATGGGAGCGCTCGTAAAGCCGGCGTTACTCCGTGTGAAGGCAGCCTATTGCTGCAATACTAACATCAAATGTTCAGGTGTTCAAAATCAGATCTTTCATGCAAAAATGAAATCTACTGAGATCTGCTGAGAGCATGAAAGAACAAAGAACATACTTGAATCATAAAGACTGTCTACACTCTTCCAACTTGGCAACGTAGAAGGTCTTGCTTCTTTAAGTCTTCTCTTGTGGCTTCTTTGTGACGTGCAGCGGGATTCTGGGGTACTAGATTTGACCTCTGCATGGTTGCTTGCTGCATCTTCACTTATCAAGGAGAAAGCAGAGTGGGATCTCTGAGGAGAGAGAATTAATATGTAAGGTTCAAACCACACAAAATACATTAGTCCCCAACAAGTGTATCAGTATCTGATGAGACAGCTCATCTCCCACCTAAGATACTAGTATTAGGCAAGCAGCACTTTTCTCTCTGCATGTTTCATGTGGAAACCGAGCGGAAACCACATGGACCCCATTATAGTCTATGGGATCCGTGTGGTTTCTTAGATAACCGCTTTTTAATGCATATAGGTTTCCGTTCGGGGGTCTTTAAGCAGACTCCCCAAAGGGAACGCAGATGTGAAACAGGACTTACCAGCTATTTAAAGTGGTTTTCTGGAAATAAAAGTGCTAAAAATGTTTCCCAAACCAATAATTGTGCCATACAGAGGCCGTGAATAGGTAACATTTTTTATGGATATGTAAATCAGTCTGCAAGTGCACCAGGCATGGGGCCTGTTTTGCCTACAGACAGTTACAAATATTCTTGTCTCCTCTGGGATTGGTTCCACATGTCTCCTCTTTAGTTGTGACTTTTATAGCCTTTGTCTGCATTACAGGTATTTCTATGCGATAACATATTATTGGATTACTATATTCATGGCATGTAAAGGTTAATCTGTACACTGCTTATCTTAATATACATGGACACGTCATGTTATAATGGTGTTATCCATATGGAGTGGTAAAGAGTTGGTAAGTTTCTAGGATACTCCCCTCTTATTGATATGAACAATTGACAGACACAAATGGTGGTCTCCGACTCTTGATATAACACTTACAAGATGATGGGGGTTGAGACAGGTTGTGTGCAGAGGCACAGGTAAACATTAGAGATGAGCGAACAGTGTTCTATCGAACTCATGTTCGATCGGATATTAGGCTGTTTGGCATGTTCGAATCGAATCGAACACCGCGTGGTAAAGTGCGCCATTACTCGATTCCCCTCCCACCTTCCCTGGCGCCTTTTTTGCTCCAAGAACAGCGCAGGGTAGGTGGGACAGGAACTACGACACCGGTGACGTTGAAAAAAGTAGGCAAAACCCATTGGCTGCCGAAAACATGTGACCTCTAATTTAAAAGAACAGCGCCGCCCAGGTTCGCGTCATTCTGAGCTTGCAATTCACCGGGGACGGAGGTTTCCGTCCAGTTAGCTAGGGGTTAGATTCTGGGTAGGCAGGGACAGGCTAGGATAGGAAGGAGAAGACAACCAACAGCTCTTATAAGAGCTAAATTCCAGGGAGAAGCTTGTCAGTGTAACGTGGCACTGACGGGCTCAATCGCCGCAACCCAGCTTTCCCAGGATCCTGAATGGAATACACTGACAGTGTATTCCCGTATACCCCATATATACACCCCAAATCCCCGTTCCAACGGTGTGCCCCCCCCACCTTCACCCCAGAAATACCCTGCAAGTCCCCTAGCAATAGAATTGGGGCTATATACACCCACTATTTTTGCTACTGCCATATAGTGCCATAGTCTGACTGGGAATTCAAAGAATATATTGGGGTTATAAATACCCTCATTTCTTGCTACTGGTATATAGTGCCATTGTCTGACTGGGAATTCAAAGAATATATTGGGGTTATAAATACCCTCATTTCTTGCTACTGGTATATAGTGTCATTGTCTGACTGGGAATTCAAAGAATATATTGGGGTTACAAATACCCTCATTTCTTGCTACTGGTATATAGTGCCAGTTTCTGACTGGTAATTCAAAGAATATATTGGGGTTATAAATACCCTCATTTCTTGCTACTGCCATATAGTGCCAGTTTCTGACTGGGAATTCAAAGAATATATTGGGGTTATAAATACCCTCATTTCTTGCTACTGGTATATAGTGCCATTGTCTGACTGGGAATTCAAAGAATATATTGGGGTTACAAATACCCTCATTTCTTGCTACTGGTATATAGTGCCATTGTCTGACTGGGAATTCAAAGAATATATTGGGGTTACGTGCACCCACAATTTTTGCTACTGGTATATAGTGCCATTGTCTCACTGGGAATTCAAAGAATATATTGGGGTTACAAATACCCTCATTTCTTGCTACTGGTATATAGTGCCATTGTCTGACTGGGAATTCAAAGAATATAT
The DNA here is from genome assembly GCF_031893055.1 of Leptodactylus fuscus. Taxonomy (NCBI): domain Eukaryota; kingdom Metazoa; phylum Chordata; class Amphibia; order Anura; family Leptodactylidae; genus Leptodactylus; species Leptodactylus fuscus. The sequence continues at coordinate 159,105,168 of NC_134268.1, forward strand.
TGGGGTTACAAATACCCTCATTTCTTGCTACTGCCATATAGTGCCAGTTTCTGACTGGGAATTCAAAGAATATATTGGGGTTACAAATACCCTCATTTCTTGCTACTGCCATATAGTGCCAGTTTCTGACTGGTAATTCAAAGAATATATTGGGGTTACGTGCACCCACAATTTTTGCTACTGGTATATAGTGCCATTGTCTGACTGGGAATTCAAAGAATATATTGGGGTTACAAATACCCTCATTTCTTGCTACTGCCATATAGTGCCAGTTTCTGACTGGTAATTCAAAGAATATATTGGGGTTATAAATACCCTCATTTCTTGCTACTGCCATATAGTGCCAGTTTCTGACTGGGAATTCAAAGAATATATTGGGGTTATAAATACCCTCATTTCTTGCTACTGGTATATAGTGCCATTGTCTGACTGGGAATTCAAAGAATATATTGGGGTTACGTGCACCCACAATTTTTGCTACTGGTATATAGTGCCAGTTTCTAACTGGGAATTCAAAATGCGCAAGGCTCCCGGAAAGGGACGTGGACGAGGCCGTGGGCGAGGTCGGGGGAATGGTTCTGGGGAGCAAGGTAGCAGTGAAGCCACAGGGCGTCCCGTGCCTACTCCTGTGGGGCAGCAAGCATTGCGCCACTCCACAGTGCCAGGGTTGCTTGCCACATTAACTAAACTGCAGGGTACAAACCTTAGTAGGCCCGAGAACCAGGAACAGGTCTTGCAATGGCTGTCAGAGAACGCTTACAGCACATTGTCCAGCAGCCAGTCAGACTCTGCCTCCTCTCCTCCTATTACCCAACAGTCTTGTCCTCCTTCCTCCCAAAATTCCCAAGCTTCACAGAACAATAACCCCAACTGTCCCTGCTCCCCAGAGCTGTTCTCCGCTCCTTTCATTGTCCCTCAACCTGCCTCTCCACGTCACGATTCCATGAACCTAACAGAGGAGCATCTGTGTCCAGATGCTCAAACACTAGAGTCTCCTCCATCTCCGTTCGATTTGGTGGTGGATGACCAGCAACCCACCCTCATCGACGATGATGTGACGCAGTTGCCGTCAGGGCATCCAGTTGACCGGCGCATTGTGCGGGAGGAGGAGATGAGACAGGAGTTGGAAGAGGAAGTGGTGGATGATGAGGACACTGACCCGACCTGGACAGGGGGGATGTCAAGCGGGGAAAGTAGTGTGGATGTTGAGGCAGGTGCAGCACCAAAAAGGGTAGCTAGAGGCAGAGGCAGAGGTCAGCAGCTTAGGCGAAGCCAGGCCACACCCGGAATCTCCCAAGATGTTCCAGTTCGTACCCAGCCCCGAAAAACTCCCACCTCGAGGGCACGTTTCTCGAAGGTGTGGAGTTTTTTCAAGGAATGCGCCGAGGACAGATATAGTGTTGTCTGCACAATTTGCCTCTCGAAATTGATTAGGGGCTCTGAGAAGAGCAACCTGTCCACCACTTCAATGCGCCGTCATTTGGAATCCAAGCACTGGAATCAGTGGCAGGCAGCAACGGCAGGACAAAGGCTGCCTGCCGTTCACGCCACTGCCACTGCCTCTGCCACTGCCACTGCTGACTGTGCTGGCAATGCACTCCAGAGGACAAGCCAGGACACCACTTCATCTGCCTCCGCCACTTTGTTGACTTCCCCCTCATCCTCCCCTGTTCCTGTCTTATCTCCTTCTCCTGCACCATCAAAGGCACCATCAGGAGCTTCTTTACAACAACCCACCATCTCTCAGACATTGGAGCGGCGGCAGAAATACACTGCTAACCACCCACACGCGCAAGCCTTGAACGCCAACATCGCTAAACTGCTGGCCCAGGAGATGTTGGTGTTCCGGCTTGTGGAAACTCCCGCCTTCCTGGACCTGATGGCAACTGCGGCACCTCGCTATGCCGTCCCTAGCCGTCACTACTTCTCCCGGTGTGCCGTCCCCGCCTTGCACCAGCACGTGTCACTCAACATCAGGCGGGCCCTTAGTTCCGCGCTTTGCACAAAGGTCCACTTGACCACCGACGCGTGGACAAGTGCATGCGGACAGGGACGCTACATTTCACTGACGGCACACTGGGTGAATGTAGTTGAGGCTGGGACTGCTTCCCAAACTGGCCCGGTGTACCTCGTCTCCCCGCCTAACATTCCTGGCAGGGACACGAGAAGAACACCCCCCTCCTCCTCCTCCTCCACCGCCTCCTCCTCCGCCACCGCCTCCTCCTCCGCTGTTAGATTGACCCCAGCTACGAGTTGGAAACGTTGCAGCAGTGGCGTTGGTAGACGTCAGCAGGCTGTGCTGAAGCTGATCAGCTTGGGGGTCAGACAGCACACTGCCTCCGAGGTGAGGGATGCCCTCCTCGATGAGACGGCAATATGGTTTGAGCCGCTGCACCTGGGCCCAGGCATGGTCGTTTGTGATAACGGCCGGAACCTGGTAGCAGCTCTGGAGCTTGCCGGACTCCAACATGTTCCATGCCTGGCCCACGTCTTCAACCTAGTGGTGCAACGTTTCCTAAAGAGCTACCCCAATGTTCCAGAGCTACTGGTGAAAGTGCGGCGCATGTGCGCCCACTTTCGCAAGTCGACAGTAGCCGCTGCTAGCTTAAAATCTCTCCAGCAACGCCTGCATGTGCCACAACACCGGCTTTTGTGCGACGTCCCCACACGCTGGAACTCAACGTTTCAGATGTTGAATAGAGTGGTTGAGCAGCAGAGACCTTTGATGGAATACCAGCTACAAAACCCTAGGGTGCCACAAAGTCAGCTGCCTCAGTTTCACATCCATGAGTGGCCATGGATGAGAGACCTTTGTGACATCCTACGGGTCTTTGAGGAGTCCACAAGGAGGGTGAGCTCTGAGGATGCGATGGTGAGCCTTACAATCACGCTCTTGTGTGTTCTGAGAGAATCCCTGATTGACATCAGGGATAACTCAGATCACACAGAGGAGTTAGGGATAGCATCCGATCCGTCACAGCTGGAGAGTAGGTCCACACATCTGTCCGCTTCATCGCGTTTAATGGAGGAGGAGGAGGAGGAGGAGGAGGAGGAGGAAGAAGAGTTGTCCGATGATGTGATGGTGATACAGGAGGATTCCGGGCAACTTCGAATCGTCCCATTGTTGCAGCGCGGATGGGTAGACATGGAGGATGAGGAGGAAATGGAGATTGAACTTTCCGGTGGGGCCAGAGGAGTCATGCCAACTAACACTGTGGCAGACATGGCTGAGTTCATGTTGGGGTGCTTTACAACCGACAAGCGTATTGTCAAAATCATGGAGGACAACCAGTACTGGATCTTTGCTATCCTTGACCCCCGGTATAAAAACAACATCTCGTCTTTTATTCCGGTAGAGGGGAGGGCCAATCGCATCAATGCTTGCCACAGGCAATTGGTGCAGAATATGATGGAGATGTTTCCAGCATGTGACGTTGGCGGCAGGGAGGGCAGTTCCTCCAGTAGGCAACCAAGTTCTCACCGGTCCACACAAACGAGGGGCACACTGTCTAAGGTCTGGGACACCTTGATGGCACCCCCTCGCCAAAGTGCCGCCACGGAGGGTCCTAGTGTCACCAGGCGTGAGAAGTATAGGCGCATGTTGCGGGAATACCTTTCCGACCACAGCCCTGTCCTCTCCGACCCCTCTGCGCCCTACACGTATTGGGTGTCGAAGTTGGACCTGTGGCTTGAACTTGCCCTATATGCCTTGGAGGTGCTGTCCTGTCCTGCCGCCAGCGTCCTATCTGAGAGGGTGTTCAGTGCAGCCGGTGGCATCATCACTGACAAGCGCACCCGTCTGTCAGCTGAGAGTGCAGACCGGCTCACTTTGATAAAAATGAACCACCACTGGATAGAGCCTTCATTTTTGTGCCCACCTGTGTAAAGCACCCCAACATGAAACTCCATGTCTGTACTCAACCTCTCCAATTCCTCCGCATCCTCATACTCATCCACCATAAGCGTTGCACAATTCTGCTAATACTAGGCTCCCTCCACCCTGATTTCCCCCAACTCTGCTGGTTAGAGGCTCCCTCCACCCTCATTTCCACCAACTCTGCTGGTTAGAGGCTCCCTCCACCCTGCTTTCCCACAACTCTGCTGGTTAGAGGCTCCCTCCACCCTGCTTTCCCACAACTCTGCTGGTTAAAGGCTCCCTCCACCCTGCTTTCCCACAACTCTGCTGGTTAGAGGCTCCCTCCACCCTGATTTCCACCAACTCTGCTGGTTAGAGGCTCCCTCCACCCTGATTTCCACCAACTCTGCTGGTTAGAGGCTCCCTCCACCCTGCTTTCCCACAACTCTGCTGGTTAGAGGCTCCCTCCACCCTGATTTCCACCAACTCTGCTGGTTAGAGGCTCCCTCCACCCTGTTTTCCCACAACTCTGCTGGTTAGAGGCTCCCTCCACCATGAATTGGTCCAAACTGGGCTGTTTAGAGGCTCCCTCCACCATGAATTGGTCCAAACTGGGGTTTTTAGAGGCTCCCTCCACCATGAATTGGTCCAAACTGGGCTGTTTAGAGGCTCCCTCCACCATGAATTGGTCCAAACTGGGCTGTTTAGAGGCTCCCTCCATCATGAATTGGTCCAAACTGGGATTTTAGAGGCTCCCTCCACCATGAATTGGTCCAAACTGGGGTTTTTAGAGGCTCCCTCCACCATGAATTTGCCCAAACTGGGGTGTTTAGAGGCTCCCTCCACCATGAATTTGCCCCAACTCTGCTGGTTAGAGGCTCAATCCACCCTGATTTTCAAAACAAATGTTGGTGCCAACCTCAACTTACTACAAGGGCCAAATTCACTGCTGGTGACAAGCTCTCCTCACTGCAAGTGCCAAATACACATGTTTCAAGGTGTTTTCCTACTGTCAGAGAGGTGGTATTGAGTGTGTAAAGTGTGTAGTTGTTAGGCTGTGATGTTGGGGTAATAGAGGGTCTTTGGTGTGTTAGATGCCCCCAGACATGCTTCCCCTGCTGTCCCAGTGTCATTCCAGAGGTGTTGGCATCATTTCCTGGGGTGTCATAGTGGACTTGGTGACCCTCCAGACACGGATTTGGGTTTCCCCCTTAACGAGTATCTGTTCCCCATAGACTATAATGGGGTTCGAAACCCGTTCGAACACACGAACATTGAGCGGCTGTTCGAATCGAATTTCGAACCTCGAACATTTTAGTGTTCGCTCATCTCTAGTAAACATCCAATGGCCAAATGAAGTTCCAGGCTTATATACTCAATGCTACAACAAAGAGCTGACTTTGGACATCTTTGACTATGTAAGCCTAATAGAATTGACTGGCATAGCTATTATTCTGTAAGGTTTTTCTGTATCTATTTTTCATAAAGACTTAAATTTCCAGTTGAATCCTCCAATAACACCCTATGGGTCATCTATAGGTAAGAATGATATGAATTACATCATCACCCATTAATACCATATTTCACATAGGCAAATCTGGTATATCAGGGAAATACACTACATCGAAACTGCAACACCAAGAAGGACAAGAAGAAGGACAAGTAGTTGGTGTAAGATCTGCGCGTGATTACATTTTCAAGCAGCTAATGCCGATCTTTGGCATCTTGTGCTGCCTCCTGTCCATTACAATGCCAGTTATGTCCACATGTAGGAGAGAATCCTTGAACTGAAAGGCCTTGGTTTGTCACTCTGGAAGATCACTATGCGTCTAAGCCGAGATGTCAGTGTGTCCCAGTGGATGGGAGTACAACAACGAAAGGGAATGACAGCAAGACATACATGGAGGTGAACCTCTGCACAGACATATTGTCTGAAGAATGACGTGTAGTGCTCCATTCTGTACTGCAAACAGAAGTATTACATGAAGCTCCTGGACCCCAATGATACTGAATAAATCGACATGTTTTATCATTTGCATACTATTAATATGTCTATCGATCCTCAGATCACTGAGGACAGTCTTGTCAGCAAGGTCGCAGTCAAGTAAGAGTTCAGGGAATGAGGACTGAGGGGGTTCATTTTAGAGATAGGTGTGGGCCCTAGAGGTTCAAATCATATCAATTAGACATTTAAGGCATAATCCTGTGGCTAAGGGAAAACTCTGTTAGGGATAACAATGCAGGAAATATTTTCCTGTCTAGGAAAATCCTCTGTAAAGTAAGCAATATTGTCTCCAGAATGGTCACTGATACATTGTAGCAAACTATGAGGTATAGATAGGGACATACAGTGCTGATGTCTTTAGCTCTCAATGGATTGCTTAGCCTTGATAAAATCTTTTCACACTTTACTATATACCACCAATCACACACTAGGTGGCGCTACATGTTAACACAAAACAGAACTATAAGTAATGGGGAAAAATTATCAATAAAATACAGTAAAATGTACATCACATGTCCGCAATTCTGCAATTCAGAGACTGTCCATGCCATGTGTGATCTACTGCACACTCTTTTTATTCTGTATTAAACATTATTAATATTCGGAATAATAAGTGACTATGGCAATGTTATGTCGCTCCTTAAGAAAGATAAAATTGATATCAGCTTAAAAAATGTCTCAACAAGAAACAGTACAAGTTACTTGAGACTTCTTTAGCCTATCTAAAGCTGAAAGAATCTTAATCTGAAGTCTGTGGATTTTTAAAGGATCACTAGATATACTTTATAAATTCTGTAGTCTTGATTTGTAGAAAAAAAAAAGATTTTTATTTTTAATAACTCTTAAAAGAAATGTCCTTCATTTATTAACTTAGGGAACAAACTACAGTTGTCTTAAGGTTCATCTAGCATGTAGGTCAGAAGGAGTATGTTGGGAGGGTTTCCTAATATATATTTCTGAGGGATGTTTCTATACATTTCTCTCTTTTGATTATTTATATAGCATCATTATCTTCTGTAGCACTTTACAGTTATTGTTATTACTGTCTCATATAGGGCTAACAATCTACATTTCCTATCAATATGTCTTCAGAGTATGGGAGGAAACCCATGCAAGCACAGGGAGAATATACAAACTCCATTAGGTGGATTCAAATCTAGAACTCCAGCGCTATAAGGCAACAGTGCTAACCCCTGAGCCACCATGTTAGTAGGAAAACATACCATGCAGTATACATTCTTTTAGTGGACACCACTATATAGAATACTTCTATATAGAAGCCTAGTGTATACGTGGTCTGGTCACCAACAGACAAAACACTCTTTCGGCTTCTATTGTGGGTGGTAGTTGATGGATAGGTTCAACAATGAAAAAATGTTATTCAGAAAAGGGATCTGTAGGTTTCACAGCAACAGTAAGTAGAAATCTGGCAGGTATGGTATACTTGCATTGGCTTAGACAGTACATAGCATAGGCAGGTAACCCATTGCAATGGACAGTAGCAGTCTAATTCAAACATGTCCTATCCATACACTGCAGGAAGAAGCTGTAGTACAAAGTGTCAGAATCTCAATTATAGTTGCTAGTTTGGCAGCAGTTTCAACTTTTCAACCTTGCAATACAAAGGATAATAGCAGGGCCAGCCTTCTGGAAATCGCAACTCAAAGCCACGGTGAAAATGCCAGTGTTTCTGGAGCTATAATTGACATGCTGCAATTCACAAACATTTCCGCTGCAAATATTTTTCTGCAATTTGTGGATGTGATTAGCCATCCATTTTGTTCTGTGTTTTTTCTACTTGGGTCTTTGGCTGTTTTTGCTACAGCTGCAGGATGTCTGTTGCAGACATGACCTTGGTGGCATTGGGGTGCATTCACACAGAGAAAAATAGCGCTGAATTTGGTGTGGAATCCTCTGCAGAAAAAGGAACACATTGAAGTCAATGGGAGTCTTTTTTCAGCGCTCAATCTGACGTGGATTCCACACCATATTCAGCACCATTTTGTTCCGTGTGAATGCACCCTTAACGTTAACACAATTTAGTTTTATGTCTTTGTTTTTGGCACAAAAATAATTTTACAATAATTTTATAAGAATCTCTAATCTCTAATGTGGAGCAATAACAATCTGTCCCTTACAATTTTAATTTTTTTTTATTGACAAACGTATTAAAGCTATAACTTCACTTTTCTGCAATTTCCTATTTCTTTCCCATGCACAGTTTGGGCTTCATATCACAATCATATTTCATCCGGTTTATTGCATGGCCATCACAGCAGTGCAGAGTAACATATGATTTACTACCACCTGTAAAATGGCTGTCACTGAGGAATTACTGTCAGATCTCCAGACTTCCAGCTCTAAATGCAGAAACCTGCCTGTTTATTGCTATTAGCACTGGGCGACCTTTCACCTTGGGTGACATAAATCTGATATAAATAAGATGACATCAGCGTGACTCTCATAGGACTCATTGTGGTAGAGTTATAAAAAATGTAAAATAATCTATTTCCTATAGAAACCAGTCAAAGCTCAGCATTCATTTTTCAAGAGCACCATAAAAAATAAAAGCGGTGCGGTGATCGGTCGCTGTAGACAACAAAGACAGTTTTTCTTTTAGACAGGTTATTAAATCCGCCCAATTGTCTGAAAATATTCTATTTCTCTGATGAAAGTTGGTTCTGTCAGATGATTTCTGCGTCTGTCTCTGTATCGCTGAGCAGGATATGATAGAGGGAGAGAAGTTAAGCTCTGTGATATATACCTGTAGCTTATATGATTTGGAGCAGGACTTCGGAGTAAAACAGCCTATTCACCAAGTTCCTCAACCTGTGCTGTCTGTGATCTGGAGCAAAATATGACATGACCTTAGGTTTTCATAGATTGGACTCTTAAAGGATGAATTGGCTCCATAGAAGAAAAACATCCCAAACGGATCTGTTAAAGCTACATAAGAGCATCAGCTTAGCCATGTGAATAGAGTGTAAGACCAGATACGTGGACCCCATATTTTTAGTCCATGTGTACAATTGACTGAATGTGGACAACACTTAAACCCACAGTAATATGCTATTCCACAAATTGCACAAGCACTACTCTAGTCCTTTTACAGAAGAGAACATGAACTTGGAGACAACTGTTTCCAATGGCTTCACAGTCCAGCGGCTCCACACACCTATAGATTGAATACATGAAGCAGCTGAGTGAGCGCCATAGCAGTGGGATTTCTGCTGTTTTAGGGTTGGTTCACACTAGCGCTTGTATTCCGTCCGCAAGGTGTCCGCATGGAGACACCCCCGGACGGAATGCGATCGCAATTGCAAGCGATGTGCTTGGAAAGCACATGGAGCCCATAGACTATAATGGGCTCCGTGTGCTTGCCGCGCATTGCTCGCACAAATGAATTGTGAAATTGTCTATAGGCTCCGTGTGCTTAACTGCACAGCGCTTGCATTAGCGTTGGTATTCCGTCCGGGGGGTCTCCATGCGGACTCTTTGCGGACGGAATACAAGCGCTAGTATGAACCAACATTTAGGCTAAGGCATAGCGGGCCGCAACAGAAAGGCACTGCGGGAAAAACTGCATCAAAAATGCAGCACAATTTTTTGGCAGCGTTTCTCACAGAAAGTTTGAAGAGGTTTCCTCTGCAGACTTTGTGGTTCAATTAAACCTATAGGCAGGGCTGTAACTTGAGGGGGTGAACGGTTTTGGAAATTGCAACATTGCTAATGCACATATTTTTCTGCAATATGTGGATTCCCATCCACTTTGCAGGAACTGTAAAATGCTGCATTTTTTGCCACAGCTTTTCTGTTATGGCCGAAATGTGTGTGTATGCCATGTGGGGCCATGGCCTAAGACACACTTTTGTGTGTGTGTGTGTGTGTGTGTGTGGGGGGGGGGGGGGGGGCATTCAGCAGTGCCAGACTCCTGACTCCTAGAGTGCTTCACCCCAATCTTTGAGAGAGCTGTGTAGCTCTGCCCATGCATGTGCGATGGGTAAGTATCAGCAGTTATGGAAATGTATTGTAGTATAATAAACTACTCTGTAAGGCAGGATTTCCCAATCTTTTCAGACTCAAGGCACCTCTGGAAAAAAAAATTCCTTTGGGCACCCTTACCAAATAACTTTTACCATAAAACAAATAAAAAAGTTTGGAAATTTTTTGGGTTTTTTTTAGCACGGTTTTAGAATTTAAATTTGTTTCACTCACTTAGTTGCCTCCGCAAAGCATCATGCTTCCCAGTGGCCCAAAATATGGTCCTCCAGTGGCCCAACACATTGCGATGTTCCCGAAGGCACATAATAATTCTCCTCAGTGGGTCTCAAGCACCTAATAATGCACCCCACTGCCCCCCAAGCAAGTAGTAATGCTCCCCAGTGGCTCCTAGGCAAGGAGTAATGTTCTTCAATGGTTCCAAGCAAGTAGTAATGTCTCCCAGTGGCCCCAACACATGCAATATTATCTCCCCAGTGGCCCCCAGGCAAGTAATAACATCCCTAAGTTGCCCCAGGCAAGTAATAATGCCCCCATTAATTCAGAGACAAATAATAATGTCCACCAGTAGCGACCAGGCAAGTGGTAAAGTCCTCCAGTGGCTCCAAGGCAAGTAATACTGTCTTCCCAGTAACCCCCAGGCAAGTAATAATGTCTCCGAATAGCTCCAGGCAAGTAATAATGTCCCCCATTAGTTCAGAGGCAACTAATAATGTCCACCAGTAGGGGCCAGGCAATTTGCAAGGCCCTCCAGTGGCCGCAAGGTAAGTAATAATGTCCCTCAGTAGCCCTTAGGCAACTAATGTTGTCCCCCCAGTGGCCCCCAGACATGTTATAATGTCCCCCAGTAGCTCAGATGCAAATAATAATGTCCACCAGTAGTGGTGAGCCATGTTTCAAGGTCCTCCAGTGGTCCACAGACAAGCAGTAATGCTCCCTAGGGGGTCCTAGTTAAGTAGCAATGTTCTTCAATGGCCCTAAGGCAAGTAATATTGTCTTCCTAGTAACTTCCAGGCAAGTAATGTCTCTCAGTGGCATCCAGGCAAGTAATAGTGTGCCCCATTAGCTTCAAGGTAAGTAATAATGTCTACCAGTAGCGACCAGGCAAGTGGTAAGACCCTCCAGTGGCCCCCAGTAGTGACTATGCAAGTAGTGACATATTCCAATAGCCCCAGGAAAGTAATAATGTCTACCAGTAGCAACAAGGCAAGTAGTAAGGTCCACCAGTGGCCCCCAGGCAAGTAATAATGTCCCTCAGTTGCCCCCAGACAAGTAATAATAATTTTCCTGCTGTGACCCCTCGACAAGTATCAATAATGTCCCCAGTGGATCCCAGACAAGTAATAATAATATACCCCTATGGTCCCCAGGAAAGTAATAATAATGTCCTATTGTGGCCCCAGGGAAGTAATAATAATATACCCCTGTGGTCCCCAGGAAAGTAATAATAATAGTACCCCGTGGCTCCATACTGAAGCTGTGTTATATATAAATAAGAAGCAAACAACCTTACCCATCCTCATTCCCCAGACGCTCTTCGGCTCTTATCTGTAGCTCATTTCAGTAGATTTTCTCCAGGCATCACTAGCAGATACCTGAGCAATAGACTCTGCTCTACCATTTTATTTAAGGATTCAGTTAAAAGGAGATGTGCTGCAATTTTCCCTCTGGATTGTCACGGCCTACCATGGGGGGTCATAATGGCATCCCTGCCGCGGCACCCTAGTTGAGAATCGCTGTTGTAAGAAATGCTGTGTGCATATACTGTGTGAAGCAGGTTGTGTATATATAGCAGGGCTCTGTGTGACATCCAAGGAATATTTAATGGGTAGTTAAGTATTTTATCTATATTTTGCTGTCTAAATATTGGGTGTGTCTTATAGTTTGATATGTCTTATAGTCTAAAGAATATGGGTAAGTAACCCCAAGTTTGATCATCTTTCTGGGTGCGATAGTCCAAGCATACCCTTAAAGATAAAATAATCCTTTAAAACGTTAATCCTTTAAATACTCTGGTTGCTCTCCTCTGCATCTGCTTTTTTATGTATAGATATATAGATGAGGGGCAACACACTGGCTCAGTCTTGGGTTCGAATCCCGCCAGGAACAACATCTGCAAGGAGTTTGTATGTTCTCCCTGTGTTTGCATGGATTTCCTCCCATTTTACAAAGACATACTTAAATGAAAAAAAAAATACATTGTGATCGCTATATGGGGCTCACAATCTACAAAAAAAAAAAGATGTATAGATGCTGCACGAGTATAGATTGGTATTGACTAGCTTGCCACTTCGCCTCAAATAATCTGCACTAGGAAGGATGGATATAAAAAGCATTAAGCTGCTATAAAAGAAATGAAATCCACCTATAAAAAAGAGGCTGAAGATAAGCGAAAGATTTGAGCGAACTACAAAAATCGACCACACCAGCTGTCCTTGATCATATGTACAAGGTTACCGAGAAGGATAATGCGGCGGCCAAAGAGTCAACAGTTCTTGATTTAAAAGGAAAAGGTTTTTCTTAAAGAAGCCATTCTAAGAAATGATTAATAAAATAGCTCATCGGGTAAGAAGACAAATTGTATGTTTGATGGAATGCTAAGGAAGCCTAGATACCGGGCCAGGGGGCTACATTTATTGATTTGTATGGAATTCCGTACAGTATATAAATGAAAAGAAAATGAAATATGACTCTCTAAGTAAAACATACATGAAGAGATACATTATTAGAGGTTACTGATGCTATCAGACTATTCTAAGGATTATTCTATTTTTTGCCATTTTTCTCTGTAATCATTGGATTAGTATTCACAGAGTACTGTCCACTTACCCATAATGCATCTGAACCTCTCTCCTGCAAGGTCAGCATACTTCTCTCAGACGCAGCTGGTGAGGTCAGAACACTGGCCCTGGACTGCGGCCACTCGTACAATGCCTCCGCCTGCTCGCCTTTGCTTTTCTTCCTCTTAATAATCTACACAATTAGATTTAAAGCACGTTTTAAGACAAAATACTTCATAAAAACTAGATGTCAACGATAATGATTAAACTTATCCACATGCTAGAAAAGCATCTGAGGCTTTACAAATACAGCAACTATGACGGATCATGGATGGCCTGTGGTTTTATATTAAGCTTATATTAATTCCATCCACATATTTTCCAGGATAAACTAAAAATTCAGGAGTGGCCGAGAGGAGCCATAAAAATACATAACAATAATACTCACCTACCCTAGTTCTCCCCGATTCAGACCAGGACTGGCTACAAGTGCTAGAAGAGGGTCATGTGACCATTGGAACTAGTCAATGGCCTTAGTGGTCACATGTGTGGTACCTATAGTTGCAACAGTCAGGTGAGAACAGAGTATGGGCCGCCTCAACCAAGCACTGAGGATAGATGAACATAACTTCTTTTTTTATTTTACACCTTCCCTGACCAATCCTGAGTTTTCACTTTATCCTATAAAAATCATTTAGGAATTCATACACTCTCTATGTGATGATATATAATGCTGAGGTACTGCTCAATAATCTCCATTGCTTTGTAAGGGGGCATTCACACTACTGCCACTGTCTGCCCCGGGGAACCTGGACAGGGTACAGCTTGCCAGTGATCACTGACCATTATTAAGCGTGGGCTACATAACAATTTGGGCAGTAACACTTGTCACTTGTTAATTTTTCTAACTTGGTTATGTGATGAGTGGCATGAACAAAAGCACTCTATAGCGACAGCTTTATGGATGATACATGATTATGTTGCACAGTAAGCAAAATGATCAGTACATGACCAACCAGATATCTCTCTAACTTACTAGAGGTGCATGTTTTTTTTGTTTTTTTTTACTGCACCTCCATACGTCTTCGCTTTTGTTCGGAAGCATACAAAAACTTTTCTGTCAGATTACGTATGATTCATGCCATATAGTACTCCTATTCTTTTGGAGAGAATGTGTCAGCAGGAATATCAGTATCAGACTAATGGAAATAGTTGTAGGTAGGCTTCTGCACAATGTTTTTCTTATTCTGTATTGCAGTTCCATTTTCATGGCGCTGTAAATGAGTTGAAAAGTTCTTTAGAGGCATTTCTTCTCTTAATGGGTCCTCACTCTCTCCTAATTACCCTCCAGCTCCTCCATTCATTGTGTGATTGACATATTCCTCTATGCTGTATCTGCAGCTAGGACAGTTATCTAGAATAGAGAGTCAAGCCCCAGCAGGAGAGGACACGCCCTTTTTAACTAATTTGCATAAAAAACAAAATGCTGATTTTTATGAAAATGGAGCTGAAATGCAGAATAAGAAAAACATCTTATAAAACTGAGAACCCGATCTACAAGGTGCTTTCATTAGTTTGCTAAAGATTTTCTGCTGACATATTCCCTTTAATAGAACTGAAGATTGTATGTACTATCATATAGCTTCCTGCAGTTATAATAGCTCAAAACTTGCTAACAAAACACTTAGAAATTCACTTAGCCTTCCTTTGTTGTTGTGGGAACATAGCAATACACAATATTATATAATATCTAAGAGTAACAAGTCTGATAAGGGGACTTTCATACCACCATTGTTAATGTCCTTTGCTGTCATCCATCATGAGTAGACAGCAACGGATATTAACTGCAGAAACTAAGAAACATGACGTAAGAAAAGTTCTATCATTTTATTTTTTTTTTACATTAGAGTGAATGTAAACGGACACCTGAGGGGACTCTTTCTGCGTCTGTCATCTAATGTACATTACGCTCACCCTGTGACATATGAAAGCAACGGACATTAATAATAGTAATGTGAACTCACCCTTACTGTTATCATTTGCTTTTTCCACTTTTTACAAATAAATGTATTAGTGACAAATAAAAAGAAGTTACTTTTTGCATAGTTTCCTACTTTCCTGAACGCATCCATGGAATAGCAGAGCAATACACTCACCTTTTGTACAATGGTAGTAGCCAATTCCTCAATCAGTTCCTCCTTGTGCTCCCGCAAATAGCAAGCCTCATTCTGTTTGTCCTGAAGGGAAAGAGAACATTTATGAATAAGTCACTGCTTTATGAAATCTAGGACACAATACGAGATTAACCCACATCTCTCTGCAGGGCTTTGCAAGGTCATGACTCAATTCCTGGATACTGACTGCTGCTTCCATCCTTAATGACACAAAAAGGCATTGCAGCCAGATAATTACAATTTCAGATTTAGGCCTCTTACGAACACACACAAACACACACACACGCGCACATACACAGACACACATACACACACACATATACACACATGCGCATACACATACACATACACACACACAAATATAGACACACATGCATACACATACACAAACACACACGCACATACACAGACACACATACACACACATATACACACACGCGCATACACACACATACACATATACACACACATACACACATATACACACACATTCATACACATACATACACACATATACACACATGCATTACTAGCCCCTCACACCCTCACCTATCTCTTTTTAGCCTAGAGATCCCGCCCATTAGTAGCCCCTTCCACCCACCCCGTTTCCTTAGCTAATCTATTCTGCCCACTGCTAGAAGACAGGAAGACAGGGAGGAGCCATTCCCTGGACATAGGAAGGCTTGGTAAGAATTGCAGGGGATAGGGGAGGGGAAAGAGTGATGGTGACATTCCAGAACATCACCGGATTATCAGAAAGTGTCCCTGGAGCAGTCAAATGGGTAATTAAACATTTTTTAAAAATTGAAGTAAATTAGAAGTTATGTGGGTGGAGGGACTTTAATCTAGGGGATAATTATAGGTTTATCCTGGGCAACCCCTTTAAGGTGTCTCTTCACAATATGGGACAAGTAAATGATGCATACCAGTTGGGGGGCCGCTACAAATTTTGCCTTGGGGTGCAGGTTCATCATGTTACATCTCCGCATGAGACAATGTAATAATATTGTATGTCTTCTGCCTCTAGAACCACAGAACCCTATATTTAGTATATAGTGCAGTGTGCACCATCTTTATAGTATTGGAGTTAATAAGTTAATAAGAGTACCTTTGGGTTTGACTTCTAAGAAGTTTAACCTGCATTACAACCTACCTGCAGTTAGTCGCCTATCTATTATCCATTCTCGAGATAAAATATATTGAAAGCATTGCATTCAATAAAAACATTTAACCATATACAGTAGTTTCCAAGGGAAGAATGTTGTACACTAAGGGTGCTATCACACTTGTAGGTTTTTTTAATTCCATTTTTGAAACCAAGACCTAAAGTGGATTAAAAAAAAAGAGTAGACATGGACATGCCAACTTTTCTTTATACTTTATGAATCAAACCTGATTTGACCTGACGAAACCTGCAAGTGTGACTGTACTCTAAGGGTGATGTTCCCATTTAGATATGGATTTTCTGTTCTTATCATTAATATCTAATATCTAATAATGATATCTATAATATATGTATTTTTATATTTAGAGCATCAGCTAAAGTCCATAATTTCCAGATGATGTTATCTTGCCAGCACATAAATCTCACAATAAATACACACATTTTTCTCTTTTAGTGGAATGCTGTGAAAAGCAAAATTCTGCCACTTTCTAAACTAAGCTGTTATTAGGTTTTCTCCAGTCCTGCGTTCGATACCGGAGGTATTGATTGTTGAAATTAATTGTCTGCCTGAAGGTTAAAGAGATCGCCGGTAGAGATGAGCGAACGGTGAAATGTACGAAGTTTGATTCGTGTAGCCGCTCAATACTCGACTGTTCGATCGAACATCGAACCCCATTATAGTCTATGGGGAATAAATACTCTTTTAGGGGGAAACCACTATTTGACTCAAAAGGGTCACCAAGTCCACTATGACACCCCAGGAAATGATGCCAACACCTTGGAATGCAACTGGGACAGCAGGGGAAGCATGTCTGGGAGCATCTAACATGCCCAAGTCACTGTATTACGTCGGGATCCCTGTCAGCTTGAGATATGCGGGAGCTGACTTTTTCCCATAGGAATGAATCGACCAGCATTGATTGGCCGAATGCCATACAGAGTACAGCTCTGCTATATCTCCGGTGTAGCAGTGCTCAGCGCATGGCCAGCACTGCTACATCTCGGCATAGGAATGCATTGACCAGCGTTGACTGGCTGAATGACATACAGAGTAAAGCATTTGGCCAATCAACGCTGGTTCTGCCGGAGGAGGCGGAGTCTAAGATCGGTCCACAGCAGTCTCCATTCTGGTCCGATTTTAGACTCCATCTCCTCACAGAAGAGCCTCCGACAGAACCAGCGTTGATTGGCCGAATGCTGTACTCTGTATGGTCAATGCATTCCTATGGGAAAAAATCAGCTCGCGCATATCGCAAACTGACAGGGATCCCAATCAGATAGAGCCCCAAAGAGCTGTGTGAGTGACATTCCCACCTAAATAAAGGTTATCCCTAGCTATCCCTGCCTGTACATCTATCCCTGTCTCACAGTCACATAGTTCACAGTCTCATATGAACCGGATATTAAATCTACTGTTTGTATAAATTGGAGGTCACCTGAATTAGCCAGCCAATTACTTTTTCCGATTTTTTTTCGATGCCTCCGTTGTCGTAGTTCCTGTCCCACCTCCCCTGCGCAGTTATTGGTGCAAAAAAAAGCGCCAGGGAAGGTGGGAGGGGATACAAATTTTTAGTGAGTTTGCCACCTGGTGATCGACTCAAATCGAACATCTCAAACAGCCTGATATCCGATCAAACATGTACTCGATTGAACGCTGTTCGCTCATCTCTAATCACCAGCATTCATACTCATTGAGGATAGATGTTGCCATGACGACTGAGAATACTAAGGTAATGCTAATCAGGTGAAAGTAGAACAAGATAGAAGCTATGCCGCCAACACAATAAAAAACAAAGCAGCCAAAAATAAAAATATAACTATGTAGTTTTTCTCTGAGCACAATATTAGGGCTAATGCCCCACAACCCCTTGCTAAATCTCCTGTAGCTAACCGAGTGAAAGGTACAGTAGCAGTGTAGTGGAATCCCATCTACACACGCGGGATGTCTGCAGCAGACCCTACATGTGGGGCCATAGCCTACAGGGAATCTACCAGTTCCCAAATTGACACATAAGTAAAAACAGTGTTGCGTAGAGCAGTGTCTAAATGTTCTAGGAGTGACTTTCTCTTTTCCCAATGATCTGTCTTTTTATAAAAATTTAAGTTTTTATATTTATGCAAATGAGTACCAATGCACCAGGGGAATAACCACACCTGCTGATGCAAGCATTTTCTTCTCTTTACAGCATCACTTATCACCCCTGACAATTGACATCCCGATGTAAATTTAAAGGGGCAGTGTGAGAGGATACAAGGGAGAAGGAAATTTGTGCACCAAATGACATGACTACGCCCCTAGTGTACCAAGAAGCTCATTTTCATAAAGATAAAAACAGAAATTTCTCTATAAAGACAGATCATTTGGAAAAAAAGAAATGTATGTCTGGAAAGCTTTGGAGATGGTCATTGAAAATGTTCATTCATTCCACAATTACCCCTTTCTCGAAATCGGATAACTCTGCACTTCGTGGCATCTTGCACACAACTAATGCCAGTACTCTAATGCCAATGCTGTTTCCTATTTAACGGCGGAAGGCGTGCCATACATCACGACTGCAGATATCTTCATTTGCATGGGTGTCCAAATACTTAGACAGTGTAGGGTGAGAGGAGCAAGCATTAACGGCAATAGAGTGACTCATTTCCATTCTTTCTGTTTAGACAAATAATATACCCACAACTATTGGTATGTATTCAGCCCGTATTTGTGGTATAAGTGTGTTTGGAGTGCAAGCATTGCATGGTAGACTGCCATATCTACACCTATATCGTGTGATAAATTTGTACGTACTTCTTACATGAGGAATGAGCTCAGATGGCATGTAGTTGCTAGAATTAAGCCAATTACATTTTGTAAACCCTGGACCCGACGCGCCGATGCCTGACGTATAGTTACAAACACAGCCAATGAATGACATTTGCTTCTTCTCAGTTATAGAATATTCCATGAAGCAGAAAATAAGTTCTGGGGTGAAATATATTAGAAAAGCCCACGTGTCACTGCCTAGAGACATAGCATACAGTAACATTTCAATGGTTATTAATAGAGATGAGCGAACACTAAAATGTTCGAGGTTCGAAATTCGAATCGAACAGCCGCTCACTGTTCGTGTGTTCGGACGGGTTTCGAACCCCATTATAGTCTATGGGGAACATATACTCGTTAAGGGGGAAACCCAAATCCGTGTCTGGAGGGTCACCAAGTCCACTATGACACCCCAGGAAATGATACCGACACTGGGACAGCAGGGGAAGCATGTCTGGGGGCATCTAACACACCAAAGACCCTCTATTACCCCAACATCACAGCCTAACAACTACACACTTTACACACTCAATACCACCTCTCTGACAGTAGGAAAACACCTTGAAACATGTGTATTTGGCACTTGCAGTGAGGAGAGCTTGTCACCAGCAGTGAATTTGGCCCTTGTAGTAAGTTGAGGTTGGCACCAACATTTGTTTTGAAAATCAGGGTGGATTGAGCCTCTAACCAGCAGAGTTTGGGCAAATTCATGGTGGAGGGAGCCTCTAAAAACCCCAGTTTGGACCAATTCATGGTGGAGGGAGCCTCTAAAAACCCCAGTTTGGACCAATTCATGGTGGAGGGAGCCTCTAAAAAACCCAGTTTGGACCAATTCATGGTGGAGGGAGCCTCTAAACAGCCCAGTTTGGACCAATTCATGGTGGAGGGAGCCTCTAAACAGCCCAGTTTGGGCAAATTCATGGTGGAGGGAGCCTCTAACCAGCCCAGTTTGGGCAAATTCATGGTGGAGGGAGCCTCTAAAAACCCCCGTTTGGACCAATTCATGGTGGAGGGAGCCTCTAAACAGCCCAGTTTGGGCAAATTCATGGTGGAGGGAGCCTCTAACCAGCCCAGTTTGGACCAATTCATGGTGGAGGGAGCCTCTAAAAACCCCAGTTTGGACCAATTCATGGTGGAGGGAGCCTCTAAAAACCCCAGTTTGGACCAATTCATGGTGGAGGGAGCCTCTAAAAACCCCAGTTTGGACCAATTCATGCTGGAGGGAGCCTCTAAACAGCCCAGTTTGGGCAAATTCATGGTGGAGGGAGCCTCTAAAAACCCCAGTTTGGACCAATTCATGGTGGAGGGAGCCTCTAAAAACCCCAATTTGGACCAATTCATGGTGGAGGGAGCCTCTAAACAGCCCAGTTTGGGCAAATTCATGGTGGAGGGAGCCTCTAAAAACCCCAGTTTGGACCAATTCATGGTGGAGGGAGCCTCTAAAAACCCCAGTTTGGACCAATTCATGGTGGAGGGAGCCTCTAAAAACCCCAGTTTGGACCAATTCATGGTGGAGGGAGCCTCTAAAAAACCCAGTTTGGACCAATTCATGGTGGAGGGAGCCTCTAAACAGCCCAGTTTGGACCAATTCATGGTGGAGGGAGCCTCTAAACAGCCCAGTTTGGGCAAATTCATGGTGGAGGGAGCCTCTAACCAGCCCAGTTTGGGCAAATTCATGGTGGAGGGAGCCTCTAAAAACTCCCGTTTGGACCAATTCATGGTGGAGGGAGCCTCTAAACAGCCCAGTTTGGGCAAATTCATGGTGGAGGGAGCCTCTAACCAGCCCAGTTTGGACCAATTCATGGTGGAGGGAGCCTCTAAAAACCCCAGTTTGGACCAATTCATGGTGGAGGGAGCCTCTAAAAACCCCAGTTTGGACCAATTCATGGTGGAGGGAGCCTCTAAAAACCCCAGTTTGGACCAATTCATGCTGGAGGGAGCCTCTAAACAGCCCAGTTTGGGCAAATTCATGGTGGAGGGAGCCTCTAAAAACCCCAGTTTGGACCAATTCATGGTGGAGGGAGCCTCTAAAAACCCCAATTTGGACCAATTCATGGTGGAGGGAGCCTCTAAACAGCCCAGTTTGGGCAAATTCATGGTGGAGGGAGCCTCTAAAAACCCCAGTTTGGACCAATTCATGGTGGAGGGAGCCTCTAAAAACCCCAGTTTGGACCAATTCATGGTGGAGGGAGCCTCTAAAAAACCCAGTTTGGACCAATTCATGGTGGAGGGAGCCTCTAAACAGCCCAGTTTGGGCAAATTCATGGTGGAGGGAGCCTCTAAAAACCCCAGTTTGGACCAATTCATGGTGGAGGGAGCCTCTAAAAACCCCAGTTTGGACCAATTCATGGTGGAGGGAGCCTCTAAAAACCCCAGTTTGGACCAATTCATGGTGGAGGGAGCCTCTAAAAAACCCAGTTTGGACCAATTCATGGTGGAGGGAGCCTCTAACCAGCCCAGTTTGGACCAATTCATGGTGGAGGGAGCCTCTAAA
Source organism: Leptodactylus fuscus (assembly GCF_031893055.1). Lineage (NCBI taxonomy): Eukaryota > Metazoa > Chordata > Amphibia > Anura > Leptodactylidae > Leptodactylus > Leptodactylus fuscus. The sequence continues at coordinate 159,126,447 of NC_134268.1, forward strand.
AACCCCAGTTTGGACCAATTCATGGTGGAGGGAGCCTCTAAACAGCCCAGTTTGGACCAATTCATGGTGGAGGGAGCCTCTAAAAACCCCAATTTGGACCAATTCATGGTGGAGGGAGCCTCTAACCAGCCCAGTTTGGACCAATTCATGGTGGAGGGAGCCTCTAACCAGCCCAGTTTGGGCAAATTCATGGTGGAGGGAGCCTCTAAAAACCCCAATTTGGACCAATTCATGGTGGAGGGAGCCTCTAAACAGCCCAGTTTGGGCAAATTCGTGGTGGAGGGAGCCTCTAAAAACCCCAGTTTGGACCAATTCATGGTGGAGGGAGCCTCTAAAAAACCCAGTTTGGACCAATTCATGGTGGAGGGAGCCTCTAACCAGCCCAGTTTGGACCAATTCATGGTGGAGGGAGCCTCTAAAAACCCCAGTTTGGACCAATTCATGGTGGAGGGAGCCTCTAAACAGCCCAGTTTGGACCAATTCATGGTGGAGGGAGCCTCTAAAAACCCCAGTTTGGACCAATTCATGGTGGAGGGAGCCTCTAAAAACCCCAGTTTGGACCAATTCATGGTGGAGGGAGCCTCTAAAAACCCCAGTTTGGACCAATTCATGCTGGAGGGAGCCTCTAAACAGCCCAGTTTGGGCAAATTCATGGTGGAGGGAGCCTCTAAAAACCCCAGTTTGGACCAATTCATGGTGGAGGGAGCCTCTAAAAACCCCAATTTGGACCAATTCATGGTGGAGGGAGCCTCTAAACAGCCCAGTTTGGGCAAATTCATGGTGGAGGGAGCCTCTAAAAACCCCAGTTTGGACCAATTCATGGTGGAGGGAGCCTCTAAAAACCCCAGTTTGGACCAATTCATGGTGGAGGGAGCCTCTAAAAAACCCAGTTTGGACCAATTCATGGTGGAGGGAGCCTCTAAACAGCCCAGTTTGGGCAAATTCATGGTGGAGGGAGCCTCTAAAAACCCCAGTTTGGACCAATTCATGGTGGAGGGAGCCTCTAAAAACCCCAGTTTGGACCAATTCATGGTGGAGGGAGCCTCTAAAAACCCCAGTTTGGACCAATTCATGGTGGAGGGAGCCTCTAAAAAACCCAGTTTGGACCAATTCATGGTGGAGGGAGCCTCTAACCAGCCCAGTTTGGACCAATTCCTGGTGGAGGGAGCCTCTAAAAACCCCAGTTTGGACCAATTCATGGTGGAGGGAGCCTCTAAACAGCCCAGTTTGGACCAATTCATGGTGGAGGGAGCCTCTAAAAACCCCAATTTGGACCAATTCATGGTGGAGGGAGCCTCTAACCAGCCCAGTTTGGACCAATTCATGGTGGAGGGAGCCTCTAACCAGCCCAGTTTGGGCAAATTCATGGTGGAGGGAGCCTCTAAAAACCCCAATTTGGACCAATTCATGGTGGAGGGAGCCTCTAAACAGCCCAGTTTTGGCAAATTCATGGTGGAGGGAGCCTCTAAAAACCCCAGTTTGGACCAATTCATGGTGGAGGGAGCCTCTAACCAGCCCAGTTTGGGCAAATTCATGGTGGAGGGAGCCTCTAACCAGCAGAGTTGTGGGAAAGCAGGGTGGAGGGAGCCTCTAACCAGCAGAGTTGGTGGAAATCAGGGTGGAGGGAGCCTCTAACCAGCAGAGTTGGGGGAAATCATGTTGGAGGGAGCCTAGTATTAGCAGAATTGTGCAACGCTTATGGTGGATGAGTATGAGGATGCGGAGGAATTGGAGAGGTTGAGTACAGACATGGAGTTTCATGTTGGGGTGCTTTACACAGGTGGGCACAAAAATGAAGGCTCTATCCAGTGGTGGTTCATTTTTATCAAAGTGAGCCGGTCGGCACTCTCAGCTGACAGACGGGTGCGCTTGTCAGTGATGATGCCACCGGCTGCACTGAACACCCTCTCAGATAGGACGCTGGCGGCAGGACAGGACAGCACCTCCAAGGCATATAGGGCAAGTTCAAGCCACAGGTCCAACTTCGACACCCAATACGTGTAGGGCGCAGAGGGGTCGGAGAGGACAGGGCTGTGGTCGGAAAGGTATTCCCGCAACATGCGCCTATACTTCTCACGCCTGGTGACACTAGGACCCTCTGTGGCGGCACTTTGGCGAGGGGGTGCCATCAAGGTGTCCCAGACCTTAGACAGTGTGCCCCTCGTTTGTGTGGACCGGTGAGAACTTGGTCGCCTACTGGAGGAACTGTCCTCCCTGCCGCCAACGTCACATGCTGGAAACATCTCCATCATATTCTGCACCAATTGCCTGTGGCAAGCATTGATGCGATTGGCCCTCCCCTCTACCGGAATAAAAGACGAGATGTTGTTTTTATACCGGGGGTCAAGGATAGCAAAGATCCAGTACTGGTTGTCCTCCATGATTTTGACAATACGCTTGTCGGTTGTAAAGCACCCCAACATGAACTCAGCCATGTCTGCCACAGTGTTAGTTGGCATGACTCCTCTGGCCCCACCGGAAAGTTCAATCTCCATTTCCTCCTCATCCTCCATGTCTACCCATCCGCGCTGCAACAATGGGACGATTCGAAGTTGCCCGGAAGCCTCCTGTATCACCATCACATCATCGGACAACTCTTCTTCCTCCTCCTCCTCCTCCTCCTCCATTAAACGCGATGAAGCGGACAGATGTGTGGACCTACTCTCCAGCTGTGACGGATCGGATGCTATCCCTGACTCCTCTGTGTGATCTGAGTTATCCCTGATGTCAATCAGGGATTCTCTCAGAACACACAAGAGCGGGATTGTAAGGCTCACCATCGCATCCTCAGAGCTCACCCTCCTTGTGGACTCCTCAAACACCCGTAGGATGTCACAAAGGTCTCTCATCCATGGCCACTCATGGATGAGAAACTGAGGCAGCTGACTTTGTGGCACCCTAGGGTTTTGTAGCTGGTATTCCATCAAAGGTCTCTGCTGCTCAACCACTCTATTCAACATCTGAAACGTTGAGTTCCAGCGTGTGGGGACGTCGCACAAAAGCCGGTGTTGTGGCACATGCAGGCGTTGCTGGAGAGATTTTAAGCTAGCAGCGGCTACTGTCGACTTGCGAAAGTGGGCGCACATGCGCCGCACTTTCACCAGTAGCTCTGGAACATTGGGGTAGCTCTTTAGGAAACGTTGCACCACTAGGTTGAAGACGTGGGCCAGGCATGGAACATGTTGGAGTCCGGCAAGCTCCAGAGCTGCTACCAGGTTCCGGCCGTTATCACATACGACCATGCCTGGGCCCAGGTGCAGCGGCTCAAACCATATTACCGTCTCATCGAGGAGGGCATCCCTCACCTCGGAGGCAGTGTGCTGTCTGTCCCCCAAGCTGATCAGCTTCAGCACAGCCTGCTGACGTCTACCAACGCCAGTGCTGCAACGTTTCCAACTCGTAGCTGGGGTCAATCTAACAGCGGAGGAGGAGGCGGTGGCGGAGGAGGAGGCGGTGGCGGAGGAGGAGGCGGTAGAGGATGAGGAGGAGGGGGGTGTTCTTCTCGTGTCCCTGCCAGGAATGTTAGGCGGGGAGACGAGGTACACCGGGCCAGTTTGGGAAGCAGTCCCAGGCTCAACTACATTCACCCAGTGTACCGTCAGTGAAATGTAGCGTCCCTGTCCGCATGCACTTGTCCACGCGTCGGTGGTCAAGTGGACCTTTGTGCAAAGCGCGGAACTAAGGGCCCGCCTGATGTTGAGTGACACGTGCTGGTGCAAGGCGGGGACGGCACACCGGGAGAAGTAGTGACGGCTAGGGACGGCATAGCGAGGTGCCGCAGTTGCCATCAGGTCCAGGAAGGCGGGAGTTTCAACAAGCCGGAACGCCAACATCTCCTGGGCCAGCAGTTTAGCGATGTTGGCGTTCAAGGCTTGCGCGTGTGGGTGGTTAGCAGTGTATTTCTGCCGCCGCTCCAATGTCTGAGAGATGGTGGGTTGTTGTAAAGAAGCGCCTGATGGTGCCTTTGATGGTGCAGGAGAAGGAGATAAGACAGGAACAGGGGAGGATGAGGGAGAAGTCAACAAAGTGGCGGAGGCAGATGAAGTGGTGTCCTGGCTCGTCCTCTGGAGTGCATCGCCAGCACAGTCAGCAGTGGCAGTGGCAGAGGCAGAGGCAGTGGCAGAGGCAGTGGCAGTGGCGTGAACGGCAGGCGGCCTTTGTCCTGCCATTGCTGCCTGCCACTGATTCCAGTGCTTGGATTCCAAATGACGGCGCATTGAAGTGGTGGACAGGTTGCTCTTCTCAGAGCCCCTAATCAATTTCGAGAGGCAAATTGTGCAGACAACACTATATCTGTCCTCGGCGCATTCCTTGAAAAAACTCCACACCTTCGAGAAACGTGCCCTCGAGGTGGGAGTTTTTCGGGGCTGGGTACGAACTGGAACATCTTGGGAGATTCCGGGTGTGGCCTGGCTTCGCCTAAGCTGCTGACCTCTGCCTCTGCCTCTAGCTACCCTTTTTGGTGCTGCACTTGCCTCAACATCCACACTACTTTCCCCGCTTGACATCCCCCCTGTCCAGGTCGGGTCAGTGTCCTCATCATCCACCACTTCCTCTTCCAACTCCTGTCTCATCTCCTCCTCCCGCACAATGCGCCGGTCAACTGGATGCCCTGACGGCAACTGCGTCACATCATCGTCGATGAGGGTGGGTTGCTGGTCATCCACCACCAAATCGAACGGAGATGGAGGAGACTCTAGTGTTTGAGCATCTGGACACAGATGCTCCTCTGTTAGGTTCGTGGAATCGTGACGTGGAGAGGCAGGTTGAGGGACAATGAAAGGAGCGGAGAACAGCTCTGGGGAGCAGGGACAGTTGGGGTTATTGTTCTGTGAAGCTTGGGAATTTTGGGAGGAAGGAGGACAAGACTGTTGGGTAATAGGAGGAGAGGAGGCAGAGTCTGACTGGCTGCTGGACAATGTGCTGTAAGCGTTCTCTGACAGCCATTGCAAGACCTGTTCCTGGTTCTCGGGCCTACTAAGGTTTGTACCCTGCAGTTTAGTTAATGTGGCAAGCAACCCTGGCACTGTGGAGTGGCGCAATGCTTGCTGCCCCACAGGAGTAGGCACGGGACGCCCTGTGGCTTCACTGCTACCTTGCTCCCCAGAACCATTCCCCCGACCTCGCCCACGGCCTCGTCCACGTCCCTTTCCGGGAGCCTTGCGCATTTTGAATTCCCAGTTAGAAATTGGCACTATATACCAGTAGCAAAAATTGTGGGTGCACGTAACCCCAATATATTCTTTGAATTCCCAGTCAGACAATGGCACTATATACCAGTAGCAAGAAATGAGGGTATTTATAACCCCAATATATTCTTTGAATTACCAGTCAGAAACTGGCACTATATGGCAGTAGCAAGAAATGAGGGTATTTATAACCCCAATATATTCTTTGAATTCCCAGTCAGACAATGGCACTGTATACCAGTAGTAAAAATTGTGGGTGCACGTAACTCCAATATATTCTTTGAATTCCCAGTCAGACAATGGCACTATATACCAGTAGCAAGAAATGAGGGTATTTATAACCCCAATATATTCTTTGAATTACCAGTCAGAAACTGGCACTATATGGCAGTAGCAAGAAATGAGGGTATTTGTAACCCCAATATATTCTTTGAATTCCCAGTCAGAAACTGGCACTGTATACCAGTAGTAAAAATTGTGGGTGCACGTAACCCCAATATATTCTTTGAATTCCCAGTCAGACAATGGCACTATATACCAGTAGCAAGAAATGAGGGTATTTATAACCCCAATATATTCTTTGAATTCCCAGTCAGACAATGGCACTGTATACCAGTAGTAAAAATTGTGGGTGCACGTAACCCCAATATATTCTTTGAATTCCCAGTCAGAAACTGGCACTATATGGCAGTAGCAAGAAATGAGGGTATTTATAACCCCAATATATTCTTTGAATTCCCAGTCAGACAATGGCACTGTATACCAGTAGTAAAAATTGTGGGTGCACGTAACCCCAATATATTCTTTGAATTACCAGTCAGAAACTGGCACTATATGGCAGTAGCAAGAAATGAGGGTATTTGTAACCCCAATATATTCTTTGAATTCCCAGTCAGAAACTGGCACTGTATACCAGTAGTAAAAATTGTGGGTGCACGTAACCCCAATATATTCTTTGAATTCCCAGTCAGAAACTGGCACTATATGGCAGTAGCAAGAAATGAGGGTATTTATAACCCCAATATATTCTTTGAATTACCAGTCAGAAACTGGCACTATATGGCAGTAGCAAGAAATGAGGGTATTTATAACCCCAATATATTCTTTGAATTCCCAGTCAGAAACTGGCACTGTATACCAGTAGTAAAAATTGTGGGTGCACGTAACCCCAATATATTCTTTGAATTCCCAGTCAGACAATGGCACTATATGGCAGTAGCAAAAATAGTGGGTGTATATAGCCCCAATTCTATTGCTAGGGGACTTGCAGGGTATTTCTGGGGTGAAGGTGGGGGGGCACACCGTTGGAACGGGTATCGGGGGTATATATCGGGTATACGGGAATACACTGACAGTGTATTCCATTCAGGATCCTGGGAAAGCTGGGTTGCGGCGATTGAGCCCGTCAGTGCCACGTTACACTGACAAGCTTCTCCCTGGAATTTAGCTCTTACAAGAGCTGTTGTGGTTGTCTTCTCCTTCCTATCCTAGCCTGTCCCTGCCTACCCAGAATCTAAGCCCTAGCTAGCTGGACGGAAACCTCCGTCCTCGGTGAATTGCAAGCTCAGAATGACGCGAACCTGGGCGGCGCTGTTCTTTTAAATTAGAGGTCACATGTTTTCGGCAGCCAATGGGTTTTGCCTACTTTTCTCAACGTCACCGGTGTCGTAGTTCCTGTCCCACCTACCCTGCGCTGTTATTGGAGCAAAAAAGGCACCAGGGAAGGTGGGAGGGGAATCGAGTAATGGCGCACTTTACCACGCGGTGTTCGATTCGATTCGAACATGCCGAACAGCCTAATATCCGATCGAACATGAGTTCGATAGAACACTGTTCGCTCATCTCTAGTTATTAAATATACTGAACAGAACATTTCATTAATTCTTTCAAGAAAAATTCCTAAGAAAAATATTTGATGGGCTTTCATTGTATCTCCTGACTTCAACAGGGAGTGACTATGCTGACAAGAAAGGAGCTGATGTCCAGGATGTCTTATCAGACTTCTCCTAGTTCAGACATTTATGGCACATCAATATATATGTTTTATGGTATAAACCAGGGTAGACATGACACTATATGTGCAATCTGTGCAGCTCCTTCAAGCAATGGGTCCTCTTGCTATTTTAAGAAATAATAAAGCTCCCTATAGTCTATTAGATCACATCTAAGGAGCAAGATTACCTTCCATGTCACATCTACGGAGCGAGATTACCTTCCATGTCACATCTACGGAGCGAGATTACCTTCTATGTCTCACAGTAATGGGTTGATTTGCATAGTGATATTTTTTCTGTAGAGTTCGGAATGAGGTCAAAGTGTCTAATGGAAAACTAGAGTCACTGCTGCCCTTTTGATTCCACAATATAACACGGTTATACCTAAAATAAATGTATTTATTCAGGCCGTTTATAGTGTTTCCTTTAGTCCCAGAAGCATGAAGAGTTAAACGAGTGAGTGGCTTTCTCCTGGCTGTATATTGCACAAGACACCTGTATAGACTACACATAGAGGCCTCCCCGCTGTGACCAAGGCTTTTCTCTCTGCGGCCATGTCACAGATCACAGCTGCACAAGGAATTGCCTCTCTGTACAATGTACATGTAATTGCTGGGATAATTTGCTCAGTTCAGTTGTTTGTCTATTCCAGCTGTTAGCATCTTGTTACTGGATTATACACCACATCTCATACATACAGAATAGTTAGTTCACACAGACTAAAAATCTAAAAATCTTTTTAAAAATATTTAAAAAACAATGCAGAATATATATTACCGCCTTTTATAAGACAAAAGGACTTACAAAGAGCTTACCAAGCTATCACTGTATGATTCGGCCTTGGCAATCGCTTCTTCTACAGCTTCTTCTGCCACACGTAAGGCTACTGAAAGGGTGTCCATCATACTGTGTCCTGAAAGTCATATGTCACATTCATGAATACTACAGAGCTTAACAACTTTAGGAAAGTCCTATATTTCTGGACTGCATTCCCATCTTTTTATATGCCTTTTATGTGGAGAACATACAACTGGAGTAAAGCACAATGAGGGAGATTTATCATAAGAGGTATTTTATAATTCAGAATTACTGAAGTCTGTTTTAACATAAGTTTTAAATGATTGATAAATTTGGTGCATCTGAAAGTGTAGCACGTTTCTACTAAAGTGTTACTCCACTTTCTGGGCCACCCATTGCAAAAAATTTAGCCATTTTTGCATTTGATAAATCTGGAGTACAGACCGGCTCGCACCACACAATGTCCTATAGACACTTCAAATATAGAGTGAATGGTATAAAAAATGCAGCTCAAAAAGTTGCAAAATCTCTACTTTGCAACTATTTAACAACAGAATTCTAGAGATAGGGTTTAATATATTCACCCAATAATATTTGTAACATTTTCACATATTCTAGATTTTATGATAAATGTTATTGTAAGATTGGAAACCTTTTTAATGTTAGAAAATGGAAACAGATGCATTTATTTATTTATTTTCATTCTTTGTTTAGCAACTTTGTACATAGTTGTTATTTAAAATTTCCTACCATTTTGTCCTAATATAGAAGAGCATGTATTACTGGGAAGGATATGCTTATATGAGAAAGGTCTGGAACTAGGTGCAGGTTGCAAACTGCATGAAAGGGGGGTCTGAGGAAATGAAGGAATAGAGATTGCATCTGAAGGCTCCGTTCCCACAGAGTAACGCGCCGCTCATTTAGACACGTAAACACGTGTCAGAGCGAGGCGCTTCAAAACAGATCCCATTGACTTCAATGGGTGCCGGCTTATGCGCGCTACCCATTGAAATCAATGGGTTATAAAGCCTCCCATTGATTTCAATGTGTAGTGGGCGTAAGCAGGCACCCATTGAAATCAATGGGATCTGTTTTGAAGCGCCTCGCTCTGACACGTGTTCACGTGTCTAAATGAGCGGTGTGTTACTCCGTGGGAACGGAGCCTTAGGCCTTATTCACAAGTCTTTGTGCATTTTTCATTGATGAAATGAAAAGTGACCAAGTCTGCTTTCCCTCGGTTTTCTATCTGCATGTCTGTGATTTTTTTTCATTCATACGTCATCCATTTTTTATGTTTGTTTTTAAAAAATAGAAGTCTGAATAGACATGTAAATATTAATGGGTCCATACGCTGTCTATGGGAAACACTTACAGCACAAGGACAAGATTTATTGATGTGCGAAATAGCCGTAAAAATCTATTTTAGTGCCTGTAAGGAATTACAAGTCACCTTTACAAAGTAAGTTTACCAAGCATGATATTTATGTTTATTATACCATATGTAACATTTGGATAACACATCATTGGATCCCTTAAATTTCTGATGAATACATGAGATGTAAATCCTACCTTGTGTCTGCCTGTAGAACGTAGAGTCGCTCCCACAAATACTTCCTTCATTTTCTATACTTTCATCAATAAAACTTCCCTCTGAAAAGAAAGAAAATGTTCGTTTCATACTCAATAAATAAGGAACTTAGTTCAGTTTATCCATTGGAATTCCGTATTCCTCTGTATGGAAGGAATCAAGTTATAGCCTACTCAAGAATAACTATTTTTTTACAGAATTGCTCATGGAACTGACAGCATGATCTACTAGCCATTGCTATGACATCTACCTGCAGATTGGGAGTCACTATTGGGTTACCAATGCCAAAACAACTTATCCCCAATTCATATTACTGTATAGGAAATTAGTTGCATATCACAGGGGAAGGGGATCACAAGAAGGGTATGATTTGCTCCCCAGTCACAACATAGCAGTGGTAGGAAAGGTGCGCCCCTTGCCCATTCATTTCAAATGTAAAAAACAGCATAAATTGTAATTGTATATCTGTTCTAGATCGCAGTAAGTGCAGTATTATCTCAGCACTGTGAAATCCCTGTTATTGTATTACTGAGATACTGTGTGCATTATTTTGCCCTGTGACATCATTTCCCACATTATCCCTGTATTACTCTATTATCCTTGTGCTGTGGCACATTATTTAGGTATTGTACCATTACTCTTTGCATTTTTCCTGTAAAATACGTCATTGCAAGTATTATTGCTGTACTCTGACATCACTGTGTACCAAAACAATCATAAGTTTTCATGTTTTGAACTTGATGCTGACAATAAACTAAAGTGGGACCCATTTCAAGTTTTGCTATGGTGCCTTATGGTTATATGATATATCAGTAGGGACAAACAATACTTATACAGCTACGGTTCCCACAAAAGTTTTTCTAAAATTTTTAATTTACGCAATTTTAATGTAGTATAATATCTAAAAGTGTTTAGAAGATGCTCAAATCTACATATGTTATCAACTGAGAAGATGATTACATGTCATGCCAAATGTACACTTGAAAAAGAGGTCGTAACCTCAAAATGCGTTGTGCGTTGGAACTATTAATAAAGACGACTGAATTGGTGAGCCCAGACGTCCTTCTATTTTTTGAGGGATTAATTTACTGCCATTTCTGACTACATTACTGTCTCGCCTGGATCCACAGCATCCAGACACAGAAGTCCTGCAGCTATCTGGGATACTACTTTGATGCCATTAAAGTGAGGGTACATATTGACCACTTAACCATTTGTGCGATTGCACTCTCACATGCTCTCATTTTTGTTTTTGTTTTTTTCTGCTACTTTTAATCACCCTGCTTTCTCAGCACCATCATTTTGCTACCAATATGGTATCACAGTATGTGCCACTTGGCACTTTGTGTTTTTTTTGTTTTTAAGAACACTCTTATGGGTAGGTCTGAGGTTGGCAAATGCCAGGACAAGTTTACCTATATTGTGTCAAGTGTAAAATTAACTGGAGAAGGCATATGATATGGGATTATTTTATAGAGGGTGGCATAGAACCCTTAGTTCTAGTGAAGAGATATTTTAATCATTCAGCAAACTAAGATATTTTGGACAATTGTGTACTTTCAACTTTGTGGGAGCATTTTGGAGAAGGTCCTTTTCTACTCCAGCATGACTTTGTCTGTTCTTACCTTGTGTGTCTTCCCTTCCCTTTTTTTCCCTCTGCCAGTCTTTTCTAGGTCTCTGGTCTACCGACTGCCGTCCATGATGCCTTTTTTGGACTCTTGCCTCTGCCGGTGTGTCTCCTTGGTGAGGGAGTCTGCTTTCAATCTGCTGCTGTCCCTTTACTTTGGATAACTAACTAACCATGGTTAGGTGTGTGACAATTAATGTTAAGGGCCTGGGCTCTGACGCCAAGCGGCATCTAGTACTTAGAGAGCTTCGCTCCCTCCGTGCTGATGTTGCATTCCTCCAGGAAACCCACTTTGACCATATGGGTCTTTCAATTTTACTAAACACTACTTTCCCACTGCCTTTTCTGCCTTCCACGATCGTCATAGGGCGGGGGTTGCCATCTTCCTCCCCCATACGTGACTGATTTCAATTACACCCTCCCACCTCGACCCCGGGGGTCGATATGTCATTCTGGAAGGCCTCCTCCATGGCGCACCTATAGTCTTATGTAACCTGTATGCTCCAAACTCGGCCCGACTCACCTTTCTGCATAGGGTGTTCTCTCGCTTGCGCTCTCTTTCGAGTGTGTTGATCGCCTTTCTGTCCCCCAGACCCCTGCGCCGTGCCATCAGGTGCAACTCGCTAGGGAATTTCATCGTCTGATCCGCTCCCACTCGCTTTTTGACCTCTGTCGTGTAGATAACCCCACGGCTCGTTCCTTTTCCTTCTTTTCTTACCCCCATAACACCCACACGCAGATTGACTATTTTTTTTTGTCAATGCCCAGACACTCCGCCTGCTCGTAGACTCTGATATCGGCCCCCTGTCTTGGTCGGATCACGCTCCGGTGGTTGTATCCCTTTCCTCGGCCCTTCATGCGGTCCATCGGTGTCACTGGAGTCTCAATGAAACGCTTCTTAAGTCCCAGTCCTCGCTTCCTGTATTGCATTCTCATCTGACTGACTATTTTTGGGACAATCTTGGCTCGGTGGACTCTCCTGCGGTCCTCTGGGAGGCCCATAAGGCAGTTATGAGAGGCCACTGCATAACTTTGGCCACTAAGCTTAAACAAGACAGGATAGCTCAGGAGCATCTCCTTCGTGCTCGCATTTCCTCTCTGTCCACTTCCCTAGCGGCTCGTCCGTCTCTGGGGGTCCTCCGTCGTTTAGTCCTTGCTCAGGCGGACCTCCGCTTTCTAGAGACGCGCCATGTGCAACGACTTTTGCTCTACTATCGCCAGCGGTATTTTGAGAGGCGTAATAAACCCCATACACTACTGGCCAGAACCCTCAGAGACAATCATGCTGCCTCCACTCCCCACTCCATCCTTGACCCCTCTGGTGTTCTCCAACACCATCCAGACGCAGATACCCTCAAAGACCTCCCTAATCTCCAGGCCCAGGCGGTTTTACATACCTTTACCATAAGGTGTTTCGGAAGGTACTCTCAGTCCACCTATTGAATCTCTTTAATTCTTTCCTCTCAGGCTCCCCGATCCCCCCCCTTCCACGTCTCATTCGCTTCTTACGTTGATACTTAAACTGGGTAAAGATCCCCACAATTGCGCTAATTACTGCCCTATTGCTCTTCTGAATAACGATCTGAAACTCTTCACCAAGATTTTAGCGAATAGACTGAATGTTTGGCTTCCTCTTCTTGTCCACAAGGATCATGTGGGCTTCATCCCTTGCCGCCAAGGCTGCGATAATACCAGAAGACCTTCTTCTCAGTCTAGACGCTGAGAAAGCTTTTGATCGCTTGAATTGGTCATTTATGCAGGCCGCATTGGTCGCCTTTGCCTTCTCGGGCCCGTTTCTCGCAGCTATAAAAGCGCTTTATTCCTCTCCCTCAGTGGCGGTCAAACTTCCCCATGCTTCTTCCCCTTCCCCATCCACAACGGTACCCGTCAGGGTTGCCCCCTCTCTCCTTTGATCGTCACCCTGTGTATTGAACCCTTGGCGGCCATGATTCGTCTAGACCCTGATGTTAAGGGGATCTTGGTCCGGGACAAGGAATTCAAAATCTCTCTTTTTGCGGATGATGTCCTCCTTACCCTCTTCTCCCCCCCATATCACTCTTCCTAATCTTAGGCATTTACTTAGCACCTTTAGCAATTTTTCAGGGTATAAGGTGAACCCTTCTAAGACTGAGGCCCTTCCCCTATATATCCCGGCACCTGACCTCGCACTACTCCAAGCTATTTTCGATTTCCAATGGCGCTCTTCCTCCATCCGCTGCCTAGGGGTCCAAATTACCTCCTCCTATTCCACCCTCTACTTGGCAAACTACCCGTGCCTATTTCGCAATCTGAGATTCCTCCTTGACAAGTGGCAAACCCTCCCATATCCTTATTAGGTAGGATCGCCGTGGTTAAGATGACCCCTCCCGAAACTTCTGTACTATTTCGAGATCCTCTCCATCGCGGTTCCACGTGCTGAACTTCGTGGTTTACAGAAAGCCATCTTCTGCTTCATCTGGCAGGCTAAGCGTCACCATATCCCACATTTGATTGTTCTTGCAGGTAGGGAATTTGGGGGTCTGGCTGCCCCGAACTTACTGCATTACTATTTGGCTTCCCACCTGCATTGTATTCCATTTTGGGCTGCTGCCCCGGCTTACTCCAGGTGGGTAGAGATTGAAAAGCTCTGGTTGGCTACTATGCATCCCAATGCTTTTCTCTGGGTAGCCTCTCCCCCTGTTCCCCCCTCTCCTTACTTGTTGGGCCCCATCAGCTTTACCTGCTCCATCTGGTCGGCCTGTAAAACTCGGTTCTTTCTAATGTTCCCACACTCGTCGATGGTCTCCGTCCTTTACAACCCCCTCTTGCCCCCTGGCTTGTCTTCCGATATGGTCAAAGTGTGGTCCAGAGTAGGTTTATTTCGCATTGCTGACATGATAGATCCGGTGTCGTTGGAGCTCAGGCCTTTTGACTATTTTGTGGACAATATGGATCTTCCTATGTCCGAATGGTTCCATTATTTTCAGGTTGCTCACTTCATTCGCTCTCTCCATGGATCTTCCAAAGTCTCTCTCCCCACAGCCTTCGAGAGGATCTGCCGTGCAGGCACCTCTACCAGAGGCTTCATCTCATCAGTGTATCAGCTTCTCTCTTGTCAGGCACTCGGCTCTCCCATCCGACATCCATATATGTCTAGATGGGAGGAAGAACTGGGTGTATCTATTTCCCAGGGACAGTGGCAGATTGTTTGGTCGTGAGCTCAGAAATCTTCCCAGTGCATAACTCTTAGGGAAATGCAATTTAAACTTTTGATGCACTGGTTTTGAGCATGAGTTATCAGAATGTTAAATGTAGAAAATCTCCTAGTGAAGGTCAGCGTGTGCAGTCAATGCAGCCCTATAGAGCAACTCTGAGCACATAATGTAGGATGAGAGATTTCTGAAGACAAGGAGCTGACACATGCACCATATTTATATAGCATCTGCTATTTTTTGAGCATTTCCGTGTGGCTGACAGTTTTTGGTTTAGTATGTTGGTGTTCCATAATGTGTTGTTTATAAAGAGTAAACGACATTCTCTTTTAGAGGATTTGCTTTTATACATCTGCTATTTTTTTGTATTGTCCTGGTAACAGAAACATAGAATGAGAAATGAAAGTTCCTAGTGTAACCAGAAAGATAGAATGAATGTTCCTTTGTTGGAAATGTACAGTATTTGTGGAATGTTTCTTCTTGTATGGAGAGTTTGTTGTTAGTTTACTTAAAAAAAAAAAAAAAAAAAAATAGGCATCTTTGGACCATAGGGTCACCTGGATGTGAACGTGCCGATTGAAGGGAACATCTGTGTACTGATGTTGTATATGTTGCTTTTATTCGAGTGAATGCAGCTTTTTTCGCATTCGGTCATCGTGCTGACATTACATCTGGTTGTTCTAACTAACATCATACATTATTATTGGGCATATTCATGTTTAGAACTGGCAGAGCCCACTATGGATTTTAGGTCTTGCTGTAACTGTTTAATGATTTTTTTGTAATGATTTATTCATTGGAAATCTGCATTGATAATGATGAGGTTTGATATAAAAACATGAAACCTGGGACCGCACGGTGGCTCAGTGGTTAGCGCTACAGCCTTGCAAAGCTGGAGTCCAGGGTTTGCATCCTGCCAAGGACAACATCTGCAAGAAGTTTGTTGTGTGGATTTCCTCCCATACTCCAAAGACATACTGATAGGTGGAAAAATGTACATTGTGAGCCCTATATGGGGCTCATGATCTACATATAAATAAATATATGAAAACTGCAGTATAAGATCTCTTGATAAAGACCTTTTACATCTGGTTCTTTTTACTATAGATAAGCTTAGTACAGTGCTAAATAGCTGCTAAGGACTCGGCCTAGTTTGATACTTAAAAAGGACCTTTTACCACATCCACCAACTCTAATTCTTTGCATCCTTTAATAGGCACTGCTCCACTGATTCCAGTAAGAATTTTTACTCTAGCCCTCATAGTTCCTGAGCATTTATTGCTGTTAGTTTCAGTACAGTTATGCTCTAAATTTGTCTTTAAAGCAATTTCCAAAAATGGAGAAACTGGTGGATAACAGAAAGAAGTAAAACAAGATATTTAACTCTTACCACAACAAAAACAAATAAGGTCAAACCAGGAGATCGTAGAATATCTGAATCATAAACTTATTCAAGCCAAATTCAAGCTGAAAGTTCAGAGTCAAAGCTAAATCAGTAAGCAAACAAAAATGAGCCAAAGCTAGTTAAAATATACAGCAAAGAAACATATATACTGTGAATAGGAACCCCAGCTAATAACAATTAATAACAGATGCATGGGAAGTTCTGTACAGATTTTAGATATCCCTCCTCAGCTGATGGTAGAGGAACGGGACAGCACTCTCATTGGCTCATTATGTCAGAGCTGTGACTGGCTGCAGAGCCAGTGAAAGCTTCACCATAAAGCAACAGTATTGAGCAGTACTGCAGTGAGGACAACACATACTGAGAATCCTAACATATGCTTTCTACTGTCAGGTGAGCAGTCCTGAGCTGAAGCTGAAAGCTGTGACCACCCCCATGACAGCAGAAAACATAACTGTGTTGAAACTAACAGAAAAAATTGATCAAGACGAGTCAAGTCTAGAGAAGAAACTTTAACTGCACCAGAATCCAATTAGCACCTCCTATTGTAGGATGCAATAAGTTGGAGTTTGTGAAGGTGGTAAGTCCTCTTTAAAGTCCTCTTTAAAGGGGTATTCCCATGTACATAACCATTTTTAAGTTTATAGATAAGTAAAATAATTTAGCAAATCTAAGTAATTAAACATTTTGCAGAGTTTTAAAGATTTTCTCTAAATATCTTGTGGTCACAACTTGTTGACCTGATCGGTTGGCAGTAGATACGACCATGAATGCAGAAAACCAACCATGATTTACTTTTTATGTTTAGGCTGAATAATCTAAACATAACAAAAACTAAATATTTCACACATTATTAGGCTAGGTTCACATCAGGCCCTTGTTCTGTCAATCATAGGATGGGAACAACAGACTGAAAACGTAACATAAGGGTGTATGCAGACAGGCCATTCTGTCTGCATCAGGTGTCATTCAATATGATGTAAAAATAAAAAAAACCTGCCATATCTTGTTTGTCTTCACATCCTGCATCCAAGCTTCTGTTTTGGTTTTGTATTTTATATTATAGTAAACGATGTTGTTTACAGACAGAGAGTGCTCCATCTGCATTTGTCATTATATTGGCTTTTCAGTCAATTGTTCTGATCCTATGATAGAGGTACCAGATTGATGTGAACTCAGTCTTAGATGTTAAAGGTGGTTTTGCA
Source organism: Leptodactylus fuscus (assembly GCF_031893055.1). NCBI lineage: Eukaryota > Metazoa > Chordata > Amphibia > Anura > Leptodactylidae > Leptodactylus > Leptodactylus fuscus. Next base: position 159,143,444 of record NC_134268.1, read on the forward strand.
TATAGATTCACATTTACTAATAGACAGTGAACATTCATGAAAAGTCTGAAAATGTGACAGATTTATCACAGTGACTGATGGTTGATGGCAGAGAGGGGCATTTTTAGACTGTCTAGTCTTAGTGCATACCACCTATTGGACAATTTTGGTGAAATTTGGAAAAACTAGAAGCTACCAAAGTGCACCAGTTTCCACCAGATTTCGGTTCATTTTCTTTTCATTTCCAAAAACCTGCCACAAGAAAGTGTGCATTTTGTGCTCAGAACAACATATTTTTATTTAAGTGATCAAGCCTGCAACTTGCTGATGTGAGCATCTGGTTGCACAAACTGGTTTAGTGTTTAGCTCTATTAGATGTTGTGCCAAGTCTCTGATCCAACACTAGGGAATAGCAATTCCAGGGCTATCAATAGAAACAAACACATGAAATATACATAATACACATTAGCATTTTCGCTAGATCAGATATATTAAATAATTTGACTTCTGGCCGCTGCTACACAGCAAGAATATGAAGCTCTTGCAATACAGACCTGCATTATGCATATTTTGTTATGTGTCCACATGGTATTGCTAATATATCTGATACACAGTATATTGCTCTATACGGACACTCTTAAACTTTATAGATAATAAAACTGGTACTATTGTATGGACACTGTGGTTGACCTAGTATCATTATATGTTCAATATAGTAAATATCATAATAGAGATTTATGGTTCTGTATTATATCATAGGTATTTCTATGGCTGTTATTGTATGGTCATCATTAAGTGAGCACAAGGTGTCTGCTACTTCATGGGCACTAATGTAACTAGACCTACCCTGGGCTAATCTCTAAGTAAGTGTAAAGGGTTTTATAAAGAACCAAGTTAAGAAAGGGCTACTTGGGACATTAGGCCACCGATTCATAAGAGACTTAGGATGCACTATTGTCCTAAATAGACCTTACAGGTCTTCTATAAGATTTGTAGGGTACTTTTATGTAGGCAATGTGTGGCAATGTTATGTAGGCAGTACATGACAAAATTATGTGGCACTGTTTGAAAGTATTGTATGGGCAATGTGGGGCTCTATTAATAATGTTCTCTGCTCCCAATATCTATTTGGAGATGACAGAATATTGCTAAAATACTGTAGATGACAACTAATACAAGATTACAATCAGAATACTTTCCTTTACTTAAGCGAGAGATCTTACAATACTGGATTTACCAACATCTACCTTGATCAAGTATTACTGAAGTACATAAATACATCAACACAGACTAGCAGCAATAAGATAGAAAACTACTTGAGCTATCAAGAATTTATGTGTTTTGACTTAAAGAAGAACACTGGTAATGTTTCTCTTTCACTATGTACTGATTCCTCCACTATATATAATTAAGCTAATATTACCTAGTTTACTTTAACTTTTATAAAAAAAAACCCTGTCCTTTGTGGTCTGAGTACTGCTGCTACTTCCTCCCTCTCACAGCATGTTGCTTCCACTGAGGGTGAATGACTGCAGCAGCATCTCCCTCCTCCCTCCTTTACTGATTTAAACTAGACAGGATTTTTGAGGACTGATGAAGTTTCTAAACATTTAATATTTAAACTGTCTGTAGATTTACAAGTTTCCAAACCCAAAAATCATGACAGCAAATTTACAACAAAAAATGATAAAGATATACCGTAACCTAATTTATTTTTATTACCTTATTAATAAAGTTTGTAACCCAAAGTTCAACTGCACTTATTATTGTCCTTTGTCTGGACCTTTTGGCAGGTGCACTGAAGCAAATTTGTCTAGAGCTGGATCTGGATTTTCTGAATTAGAGCTTTAATATCACAGGGAATTATAGACCAATAGTCTTTAAATAATAGGTGCAACATAATTCAAGGAGAATAATTCTTACCTGCAAAATCTGCACAAGCTCCTGTCTCCAGCCTGTGCTTTCTGTATAAATTCTTCAGCACTTTGGCGCTGCCGAAACGTTTGAAGCGGCTTTTCACATTGTTGTAGTACCATTCCAATGACTGGGTCCTTAGAAGCCTGCAATAAGTAATAATACAATATGACTTTATTCCACAGGTGAGTTGCCTGATATACATATATACCAGCTATGTGGCCTACGGCAAAATGTGAAATTACTGCTGTTTCAATGTAAACAATAGTTTATTGGATGCGACCTTGAGAACCCTACAACAAGCGGTAATATAGATATAACATACACTACTACAAGCTGACTTTTGAAAGTGCAATAATTCCTTACATTGCTTTATATCATAAAAAAAATATTTGTTAATGTTAGCGCATGAACTCACTCAGTTAGACTAAAATATCTTATTCATTTATATAAATATGCTGATAAATTCTAGAACAAAACTCTTCACAGATGTACCAGGAAAGCAGAGCTCGGCTCCGGAAGGCTATGCCATTTACTTCGCATAATTGCTTCATTTGGTATGTCATCAATGCGCTGTACTGATGAATTTTCTCTGTGCTACAGAACAGTTATTTTTCCACAATCAGGCAATACATAGTGAGAATCATTATTGAATTCAAGCGTATAATAGATGCAGGAAGTTAAAGGCCATTGGGGCCATCAGTCACAGCGAATATTGTCATGTTTTGCCTGAAATGTAACTCATCCAATTAGGTAGAACAATCGTACTGAAATGAAATTGCAATTAAATTTCTACTTTAGAACTTGTCAGCACAGTCCACACTCAATAATGAAAGATTGACACAAAATCCAAGAATAGGATTGTCTACAAACTAGCGCTATCAAATAGATTTTTTCTAATAGCAACTGTGAAAGTCTGGGCACATTTTTGTAGCTTATATAACTGATATATTGGTGGTCACTTTGTTTCCCTCAAATAGTTAATCTTAGCCTTGCCTGTGTGATTGACAGCCTGTCTACCAATCAAGTCTGGGGATGGTCCTGGACTTCCTATATCTGGATTGTAAGCCCTCGCGGGCAGGGCCCTCTACTCCACTGTACCAGTCGGTCATTGCTAGTATCATATCTGTTTGTACATTTTGTGTACTGTATGTGAACCCTCAAATGTAAAGCACCATGGAATTAATGGTGCTATATAAATAAACAATAATAATAATAATAATCAGCCCAAACAAGTTAGCTGGTTATTTTAACTCTGTCCTGTGACTTTGTCCCCACTAGCTTCCTACTTTCTCTTACTATTGTATTAATGACCTTTGATCTTTGGCTTCCGTTATGACTACTCTTTTGGATTACAATTTTGTACTGCTTTGTCTCTCTGACCTAGACCCTGGCTTGCTGACTTCGCTTCTCTGTTGGTTTATCCTGCCTTGTTCTGTGTGACACTTATTTCAGAGAAGGGACTGTAGCCAAGTTGCTCCTGTCATTAGGACAATGTAGCTACTAGGTAGGGACAGGGGCTGGGTCAAGTTTAGGTCTCATTGTCTGTTTTTCCTTTCTTCCATTGTTCCAGCAGCAGCGCTGGGGAATTGCACAACTAGCTTTCCCTTACACCCACACTCTAAAATGTTATAAGTTCCAAATTTCCCTATATATAATAGATCCTTAACATCACAGAAAATAACAAATATGGTTACATGTTACTAAGTTGTACAGCCAAAACGATTTCCCCTTTCTAACACCACTTCCAATCTTAAGGGTTCTCTGCTCTAATTTAACACTTTCCTTCAACATTTAGGTTAAAAAGCATGGGAAGTGACTTTAAAGCAAGAATAAAGTAATAACAGGCAGATGCACTTTAAAAGCAGATCTTAATGGCTTTAAAGGGTTTAACACTGACCATAACACTCCATGAGCAAATTAAAAAAGCCCTTATTTCCTAAAATCTTCTCTTCTGCACAAGAGCAGCACAATGCAATGCCCAAAGTACTGGCAGTTAGGCACTTCTGCGTAAAAAAGGTATAGGCACAAAAAAATGAAAAGGGGGATCTGCGCTCCTGGGCTCCTATTCATTTAACGAGGACCTGAATTCAGCGCACTATCGGCTTTCCCTTTCTGCATCCCCGGTGAAGAGCTATCGGTGTCGGTACCGTAGCTCTTCACCGTTTTATGAGCACAACAGATATGATAAATTCGAGCTGCAATGACAGAAAATTCATTTATGTCTTGTAAAACATCTCGGAACAATAATCATGGCTGGATTACAATAGGCTGTTAATGGTAATCACCTATCTAGAGGAAGATCTTTTATAGCACAGCTTGATAGAACATTATAATACCAGTGGTGCGCCTTGAACTTATATTACTATGCTAGTGACATTGTAGGAAGGTTTTTATTGCTTGTGCCTCGATTGTTAGGCAGCATTCAATATGAAGATTGGTTGTAGTAATTTACTACATCCACATGTTTTATGAGAAAAGCCGCATGTTTTCAGTCGAGTTTATTTCTCTTTTTCTGGACAGTTATGCTAGTAAGGATCTGGACTCATAGCTAGGGCATAGTAATAATCAGCTAGATTCTGCAAAGCTCCTGCTTCCTACTGCTTGAGTGGGAGGAATTCAATAGAAGTTTGTGTATCAGAGAGCTGCAGTATATTGTTACAGCAGATAACATTTCCAGTGACCAATTTTGTTCATGCTGAACTCCCACAAGCTGTAAAAGGAGGGGATTGATTGAAAAATAATATTCTCATGGATTTCTCCAGAAGATTTTAAAGAGCTCTATCCAATAATTCTGCTGTTAAGGTCATATTATTTTGTGACAACCTTTCATCATGTTTATGAAAAGAAGGTGGTTGTCAATCTTAGGTTCTACTCACCTCCAGTTCATAATATAAATCACAGGGCTCTGCCCAATGTTCTGCACAGTGGACATCAAAGAGGTCTGACGGACTGACTGACAGGTTTCTTGAAGGTGCTTGCAAGGCATGTGAACTATTATTATTATTACCATAGGAATTTGTCAAATTTTTCATGGCTCTTGTAAAAGCAGAAGCCATAACATTAATTTTTAAAAGAATAATAAAAAAATATATACAACAAATGTGCTGGCATGGTGCTAAAAAGTACTTATATTAAGTGCTCACATAACACTCTTTACATAATATCTAACTAATATAGTACCCATACAGTGCCAGTACAATGCCCATTCCAAATATTTCCGAAATGTAAAGATATGATGAGAAAAAAAGTAATTGGAATAAGTGTGGTAAAAGATTTATTGGAGAGATCACTAGTGATATGGGCTAGTGAATGGTTTAACGCACTACTTACAGGCTCTTAAAGTATAAGTAAATTTTCATTTATTTCTTCATGAATAAATAGTGCAGGTGGTGGGAACAAACTTACAATATACTTTACTAAAGTAAAATGGCTGTGTATGCATTTCTCCTGTATTTACTTCTTATCTGAATGGTTTTGTCCAAACCTAGGACACAAGCAGTCTCAACTTACAATGGCCATTATAGAGAAGGGAGGAGGAGAACGATAAAGACAGAGATATGAGGCAGTCTGCAGAATTAAGTAAATCATTTATATTAGAAGAAGGCTGGATAGTAATTCCTGATTGGGGCCATTCCTGTTTGGGGTCTGACACCCAAACCCCAAACAGAGGAGTTGCTCCAGCAGTAATAGAAGCAGAGCTGCAGCCCTGTCTACTCCACCATAGTACTGGTCGTAATAGCCTCACGCAAGCGCATTGGCACTCCATTCACAAGGACACTTTGGTGGGTCTTTCGATCCCCAATTCTCCTGATCACCGGGAGACCCAGCAACCAGACACTTATCCCCTGTTCTGTGGATAGGGCATACGTATCCTTAACTGTCCTGTGGATAGGGAATAAGTATCCTTAATGGCATAATAATAGTAATCTCACCTGGTAGGTAGTCAAAGGGCATTTGTGTTCACATTCAGAGGTTGAACTCTTCTGGGCAGATTAAGACTGGCGTCTCATATGCTATTCTTAATAAAGCCTTAGACTCAGGCAGGGAAAGACTTATTAATAATTAAGTAGCATGCCTATGCACTTGGAGATCTATACCAGTTAGGAACTGGCTTATTATAGACTGACATATACTGTACACTTTGGGGAGATAGCTCTTCCATTTTTTAAAAAAATAAGCAACAAATTCTGTATGTGACACAAAGTTAGAAAACAATAGCTACTTATGGACTTACCCATACGCTTCATGAATACAAAGGTTTGCATATACAGGTGGACAGCATGGACAGACAAAAAATGGCATGGACAGCACATAGATGGTAGCCAGTATCACACTAGGTCTACACAGTACAATATAATACAATACAATACAATATAAAGTTATCACTCTCATCCACAAGGCTCTCCATAATGCTGCACCTCCCTACATTTCCTCCCACATCTCTGTCTACCGCCCAACCTGTGTGCTCCATTTACTTAATGACCTAACACTTACTTTCTCTATTATCAGAACTTCCCACGCTTGTATACAAGAATTTTCCCGAGTTGCACAACTTCTCTAGAATGCTCTATCCCGGACAATCAGAGTAACTTCCAATTTCTACAGCTTTAAGTGCAAACTAAAGACACATCTTTTCAGACAAGCCTATCTCAATTCCTAATGTAAACCCTTACATACTGTAATTAGAATCCCTAAAATTAACCCTTCTCTGTTCCAGCTCCCAGATGATATGATGCCGTTTCAGGCTAACTTTATATGTCCAAGCACCATCCACATGTTGAAGGACACGACTGGTGATGGCTCATAAAGTTTTTTTGTGAAATGACAGTAACCTCAAAATTGTCTGACCACTGTATAAGCAATGCTACCTCCGATGCCGCCCCTGCTACCTCTTGTGTCACCCCCTCTACCTCATAGCTCTTGTGAGGAGGACCCTCAGTCCCATTGTGTGAAATGACTTTCTTTGTAATGTATCTTTTTGTCTGTATTTGAATCCTTCAAATTGTACAGTGCTACGGAATATGTTGGGGCTATATAAATGAAATTTGATAATAATAATAATAATAATTAATTATTATTATTATTACTACACAGAACTCACCAGTAAAATTCATTTACAAATTCCTAATATTGTAGCACTTATATTTTGGTCAGTAGTAGTAGTATCCCTGTATTAGACTGTTCAGGTTCTGAGGAGCCCTGTCAGTAGTCTGCTGACTGGCTCTTGCCTTGAACTAATCTTTAACAAAATGGATAGCACAGTGACAAAGCTCCAGTTGTGCGCACGTAGCCTTTAAGTACAACTCTGTCAAGTAGCTACATTATTCTCAACAAATATAAAATATCTTTTAGTCTATTCACAGACTGATGTATAGTCTTCAGTGGCAGGAATGTGATAAAGTTTTATGTTCTGCAGCACATTCATAAACTGCTGGAAAAGCAATGTTGTTATAGTGATATATATGTATGTACAGCATATATATTATTTATTATATAGTTCATATTATAGAGAAACAGTGGAGCCTTTTATTGACTTCACCATAGAATAATAAAGCAATGTTATTTAAAATTGTGAACACTATATTGTTTATTGTATCATCTTGTGAATCCTCTTTGGCCCATTAATATTTCTTACTTTTTTTTTTAGGATAAACATTTAGTTTTTGCCTCCCCTGCTTTTGCCCTGACTCACTGTGGCACCACTGACTTCACTCTACTCCTGTGGCAAGCACATATAGTAGAGCAGAGTAGGTAATATGACTGAGTCAAACCGTCAGCAAGGGGTTTAGGGATGGCGACTTCTAGCTTCCCTAGGTGCTTTTGCAAAATTAATCATAGGGCTCATACATGGTAAGTGTTTTTCCATGCATAACTCCATTAATCGGGGGCCCCATGTGGTGTAAATGCTGTGGTTTGGCCATGGTGGAAACATGGTGGGAAAAACAACAGTGTTTTACAGTCGCGGCAAAGTGGAAGGGATTCGCTAGAAAACAGCCACAGTGGAAACACTACGATTTCCAAAACTGCTGCAGATTGGAAATCGCAGCACGCAGAAACACCAGTGGTTTCCCTATAGGTATACCTGAAACAGAGAGTTCGTTAAAGGAACCTCTGCAAATTTTCTGTGAAAAGCAGTGTGAGAAAAACCACAATGTGTTTTCACAGCAATTTTTCCTGCATTGCTTTTTCACTGCAGCCCACTCCATGGGGTCTTACCCTTAAAGGGGCTAGCAAAGCTGCATTCACCCCTAGATGTAACAGCTGTAGGAGAAATATTATGTTACAAGGCTCCCATTCAATTAAATGAGGTGGCAATTGGACTTGTATGTCCACTAGCACACACGCGTTGTTATGATGTTCGCATTGCCATTGCCTGTATTCTGTACTGTGCATTTACCCTGTTTTCTTATGAAAAACTTAATAAAAACTGATTACACCTAAATGAGGTGACAACTCCACTACTAACTCATACAGAGGGATTTCAAGTGGTGATACTGCTCTATAATACACATGTGACTTACACAGTCCAGTCAGTTAATTAATTAGACATTAATGTGACCACCTGTCAAAATCCAGAATAACCCCCTTTGGCAGAGCGGACCACTGCGAGACGTGCAGGAAGAGAGGGGATGTTGTGATGATGTTCACTGGGATGTTGAGCCATGCTGACTCCAGTGCCATGTCCAGCTGCTCTAGGTTGTGCAGTTGAGTATCTATGGCGCAAACAACCCAATCGAGGTGGTCCCACAGATTCTCAATTAGGTTCAAGTCCGGGGAATTTGTTGGCCAAGGGAGTACAGTAAACTCATCCTGGTGCTCCTCGAACCACGCACATAAACTGTGAGCTTTATGACACGTCACATTGTCCTGCTGGTAGATGCCATCATCCAGAGGAAAAACATTTCGCATGTAGGGGTGAACATGGTCCGCAAGGATAGATGCATACTTGTGTTGATCCATCGTGCCTTCCACAATGATGAGTGCACCCAGATAGCTGATGACACGTGCCTTCTGCCATTGGTTATTTAATGTTGACGTCAAAAGTAGGAGGTGGCCACATTAATATGACTGGACTGTGTATATTGATTTCTACACCTCTATATTTATCTATGCCCATACTTAAAAGAAGATAAATTATTTAATAGAAGTATTATTGTTATTGTCTATGCAATATCCTAATGAACCAACATGAGCAAAGATAAATACAGTATACCATTTAAGAACATGGCTGTCTGTCATGAACTCTATAAGGAATAGATCATTCCCTAGACGTCAATAAAGAAAGATTGGAAGTCAATACGTTGACTCATAGAATCCACAGATTTAGCAAGTTACAGGATAGGTTTTTAAGGTTTTGCTTGCAGAGAGAATAACCTATTTGTCATTCTGCTATATATGCGCTGATTTCAATCAAGCGTACTTGAGAGCTTACTATTAGCATAGTTGCCAAACGTACAAAAATATTTCTTCTGTGAGCAGCTGGAGACTGACATAAAGCAAATAATGAGGAGGTCAGCAAACAGAAAGCATATACTGTATATTCCCAACCAGAGGCGTAATTTGAAGGCCCGGCAGCGATTGCTTCCTCTTCAGCCCCCTAAAGCGTTACCCTGTTCCCAGCAATGAAATTGTTCTGAATTCCATTTAAGTATAACATTTACTTAAGGTTTTAGGCACAGACGTATGGTGGTGCATGGTGTACACTATGGGTTAGGAATACATGACGTACACCACTCTATCCTAGAAGAATGCTGAAAGGGCGTAGAAACCTGGCTTTTGTATAGAATATCATGGATTCCATGTAAAACTGGACATATATGGATATACAGTTTGGGACCATAGATTTCTAGAGGCAACATATTCAGTACTATATGACACATCTACAAGTCACAGTAGCGTCATGTACATACACCCTAAATGTAATAGTTGCTAAATTCAATAAATTGACATAAAAGCAATTAAGTGTATTTCATTCTATGTAATTCAAAGAATCCTTATTTGATTTGACACAGAGCCATCAAATCAATCCTATAATCCTGGGTGTTAATTCAGGGGAAGGGAAGACCCATATCAGATGGACGCCAGTTCTCTATTACTATGGAAATATTCCTTCCCAACTTCAAATCTCAGAATAAATCCTTGGATCAAAGTTTCTTCTCCAGAAATCCATGACCTGTATTATTACATTTTCATGGAAGCCTTCCAAACCCGTCTTCAACCTCTTGAATGAATCATAAAACCTTGTGGGAAAGAGATCCATAATCTCACTCCTCTAAAAATAAAGAATCCCTACATAAGCTGATAGTGAAACTGTTTTTCCCTGTAGACTATGTCTCTTTGCTGTAGATATAAGCCTAGGTATAAAAAGGGAATTATTGCATCTCCATTTTTTTCATCTATTAGATGTCTGTGCTAGTGACTTTTTGTTCAGACTCGCTATAATTTTAGGACAAACTCCATGTCTGTGAAGAAGGTTATAAGAACCAAGTACAACAAGTTCATACACTTGAATCCGCCTCAAAACCCGCTGCCAAAAAGGGCTCACAATGACTTCAATGCTAGCTAGTAGTGGAAAAAAGAAGCAACATGCCCCTTCTTCCCGTGGATTCTGCAGCTGACTCAGCCAAGGCATCCACTGCGCGAGACTCCCTCCCGATTAGGCCCAATCATTCGAACTTAATCCGGAGCGGAATGCAAATTTCACCATGTGAGCATACCCTAAAAGTTATAGATTAACCAGCAATACTAGTGCATTTCTACTAAGGCTGAGTTCACATCTGCGTTTGGCTCTCAGTGCAAATTCAGATTTGAATGAGCTTTAAAAAGCATCCGCAGGTGTGCATTAGGAGAATTTCTGTCTGGTACCCACTCTTTTGGGAGGCGAAAAAAGTCGGATTTGCAGGACTTTTTCTGTGTTCAAACAATAAGGGGGCGTTCACACTACCATCAGTGTCCGACAGGTAGTGTCCGCTCCTAGTGTCCGTTCAAAATCTCGCACGGACATTAGCTGTGTCCGTGACACTTGTCATTCATTTAAATGGCGATCCGGTGCGTTCTTTTGCACTTCGTGCCCTTCCTTCACTGTCCACTTGTAAAGATGTCCGACTTTTCAAGCGGACAGAAAAACCCGACATGTAGGTTTTTTTCTGTCTGCTTGAAAAGTCGGACATCTTTACAAGAGGACAGTGAAGGACAGGCTCGGAGTGCAAAAGAACGCACCCGATCGCCATTTAAATGAATGACAAGTGTCACGGACACAGCTAATGTCTGTGCGAGATTTTGAACGGACACTAGGAGCGGACACTACCTGTCGGACACTGACGGTAGTGTGAACGCCCCCTTAGAATACCAGAAGGACAGCAACCAATCAGTTTTCTTTAACATTGAGAGTCTATGGAAAGCGGATTACAAACGGATAATAATCTATTTGTATCCATTTTGCAATCCGTTTTCCCCTCTGCGCATGGTCAGAATGAAGGGAGAAAAAAAAAAATGTATTGGTCAAAAATGGACACAAATGGACTCAAATGGACACAAACGGTCAGTTTTTTTGAAAGGACATCCATTGACTAATCTGTCTAAAAAACAGATGCAAGTATCTGCTGTGTAACTGTTTAGAATCGTTTTTGTACCAAACCTTTTTTATTTTTTTTAAACGGTTTGCAAGCGGACAGATACCAGACGCAAGTGTGAGCCTAGCGTAACTATAGAGAGACAAGAACTTTTTTACTGACATTTTATATTTTTCCCTTGCACAGAATATCTATCTCCATAACAGAGGAAGGAAAAAGAGCAAATATCAGAAAAGACACACAAACGCTATAAACTGTATGCAGGGTCTTGCTAGACAATCTGTTTTTTTGGCTGCATATATTATTTCCTATTGGGTTTTCTGCTCCTAATATTATTTAGCCTTTCTCTCTGAGACAGGGGGCATGTACAATACAGTCTCTTGCCGCTCCTCCATCCATTATTGCTAACACTGGCTTCTTCATATGTAATTATGTCCGAGCAGAATCAGGAAAGCAGATTACTGTCTATGAACAACATCCCATCAGCAATAACACAAGCAGCTAGTCAGAAGTACAGAGACTCTCCTTACACTCGCTGCGAGGAATGAACCACAGATTTCTCTCTATGCAAAGTACAAGCAGGGAAAGCACAAGGAGGTTGTGATGAGAGACATCCTCTTCCCCTCCATTCACTGTGTCTTGTCTTGAGCCTGCTGATATCTAAAGACAGAACTTCCCTATTTCCAAAGTGGACAGAAAATTAACAAGAACCTGGTGGTAAGAATTTTAGTGAGTTTTTTCAGGCAGAAAACGAAAGATTGTGAATGACAATCTGTTTTCCCTTAGCCCAAACAGCAGCACAACTGGGGTAATCCTGCCCCTATGAGCTGTTAGGACAGGTGGAATATTTAATTACCTAACAGCAATTAACCCCTATAAGAGGTCAGAGGACCAACTCCCCTTTGTGTTAGTAGCAAGTAAAGTTTTAGACATCTATTTAACAGAAGTAATATGACATCCAAACAAATAGTACAATTACAGCATAGGGAGGGAGCCTTGTGCTGCTGTTTGGGCTAAGGGAAAACAGATTGTCATTCACAATCTTTCGTTCCCCCTACGCCCAACAGCAGCACAACTGGGGATTTAGCAAGTATCGCTTTCCCTTAGGGCGGGTGATTCTGGCAAGCTGATGCCAATACCGAATGTCCAAATGCTGTGGACTCCCTTGTTCGCCACTCAAGTCTATAATGTTTGGCGAAAGTTAGCTGAGAACTCCAAGAAGCCGCTGCACATATCTGTTCCAAGGAAAGAAAACGTCTCTCGGCCCATGATGTCGCCACTGCTCGGGTGGCATGGGCACGGATAAGGTCTGGTACCGGGAGGTCCTGAGCACGTAGGGAGCAGATAATGGCTTCTCTAATCCATCTTGATAGAGTTGGTTTGGATGCTTTGGTCCCTTTGGTGTGGCCAAACACATTGATCAGCAAATTCTCTGACTTCCGAAAGGACGCAGTCCGCTCTAGATAAATCTGCAATGCTCTCACCAAGTCCAACTTGTGCATCCTTTCCTCCCACTCAGAGGTGGGAGAGGGAAAAAACGCTGGTAAGACGATTGCCTGGTTAACATTCTGAGGTGTGGGTACCTTTGGCAAGAATCCTGGGACAAACCTCAGTTGCACTCTGGAAAGAAGGTTATAAATGGCTCAGAGGCCGCTAGGGCTTGTAGCTCACCGACCCTCTTGGCGGAGGTTATTGCCAACAGGAAAGTTATCTTGTATGCTAGGTACTTCAAATCCACCTCAGATAGGGGCTCAAAGGGGGGCGCACAGAGCCCTTGCAAAACTGCGGCCAGGTCCCAGATCAGGACCGGTGGCTGCACCTGAGGACGGAGTCTAGTAGCCCCTCTTAAAAATTGCTTAATCAGAGGATCTAGTGCTAGCCGGGTCTCCAGGAGTGCGGACAGAGCTGAGACTTGGACTTTCAAGGTAGCAGGTGCTAGCCCCTTCTCCAGGCCGTCTTGTAGGAACTCCAAGACTGCATTCCTATCAGGGTCGCGCTGGTTACTCAAACACCAGTTCTGAAAGATTCGGGCGACCCTCTGGTAGCTCTGGTTAGTTGACTCTGCTCTTGAGTGCGCCAAAGTTCTTAGCACTCCCTGGGATAATCCTCTTCTGCAAGCTAAAGGCTGGCTGACCTCCAGGCAGTGAGGTTGCATCTGTTCAGGCCTTGATAGGGCCGGCTGTTCCGGGTTACCAGAGTTTACACTGGTGGAAGCCTCCAGGTGTTCCTCCGTCTCATGAGAGTGAGGACGGTGAACCATGCCCTTTTTAACCAGAATGGCGATTTCCTTGCCAAGTTCCGGTTCTGCCTGCGTTTTGTCAATACCTTCCGAATCCTCAGTTGACGAGGGTAGACGCACTTCCGTCTGATCCTCCCTGGTATTGACAGGGCATACAGCGCTGGAGGATTGTCTTCCCGAACTGGGGAGCGACGTTCCTATATTGCAGCGCCGTTTGAGGTGGCCATCAGATCCACCTCGGGGAGACCTCATCCTTTGATAGGATAGTGGAGAGCATCCTGGTCTGGGGATGACCTGGCTAAGGTCCTCCGCATTTTGGTGAGTCAGTCCCACCGACTGTAACCTGGAATTTGAACCGCTGGCCGCTGGGGAATACATAGATCCAAATAGATGAGGATCCTGGCGTCTGGTGACGTGGAGAGGGTTCTCGTCCTCTGTCCGGGATGACCGTAAACGGCTGTGAACAGGCTGTCCGTCCTGGTTCTTTACTCCCGAATTTGTGGAGTCCACGTCAGAAGCTTCACCTGAGCTCTGGTACTTTCTTGCCAGCTGGGTAAGCGCGTTCTCTTCAGGTAACGCCAGGTGCTCTGTACCAGGGTCTCCCCCAGATGAGCTCCCCTGGACCGGGAGGCATCTGTGGTCAACAGGGTCTAAGTAAACCTGACCGAGGACCTGCCATCGTGAAGATGGGTCTGCCGGGCCAATCATGGCCGGGCACTGATGGTTCACTGGATAGGCTCTTTTAGTCCCTAGGGACAGCGATTCCGGACTCGCAGCTTCTTGACATAGAGAAGGTGCCTCCAGGTAGGAGAGTCCCTGGTGAATCCCCGGAACTGGATTCGATTTGATGGAATCGTGAAAAATCTTAACGGGTCTTCTTTGATCCTGGCTCTGAGAGGCCTTCTGTCCCCCTAAAGGGCTCCCCAGCCCTACTAGGGAGCTGGGGGAAGACCCGTGGATACTACTCCCCTGGAGATAGGGGGGGCTGAAATTCTGCCATCTGGGAGGGTGGAAACTTGAAGACAAGGTTTTCCATCTGGGTGTTCGTCCCATTGATCTAAGGTCCTGGGCCGAGCTATGAGAGATCCTGCGAGTGTACCTGGCCTGAAGGTTCCCTAAGGAAGCCGCATCCCGAGACGGAAGCGGTCTATGTCGAAGATGAACCTGAGTCCTTCGCCCAAGATTCTGGAAACCACGAAGCCTGGAGGGAGATCCTTCTGGACGGGTACTCAAAGATGAAGTTGTTTGGGGCCCTAAAAAGGGCAAGATGTTCTCTCGGCCGGTGGAGCCTAGATGTAGCCAAGGACCCTGGGACCTTTGCGTCGGGGCCCTAGATGGACGGGCCCGCTTTCTCCCAGGATGGCAGACCACTAATGGGTCAGGGATCCTTCTTACGGTCACGGAAAGCACCGCGTCCTCTACCTCGGCCCTGGGGAGCGGAGCGTCCACGCCCCCTGAAACCTCTGGTGGAGGACCCTCGGCCTCGAAAGGCAGTTCTTCTCCTTTCTGGCGGCTGCGGCAGATTTTTAGTTTTAGTGTCCGCCAGATCCTCCATGATTTTGTCCAGGGCTTTGCCAAAGAGCCTACCGGGCTCAAAGGGCAGGGTACAAAGCCCTAGTCTGGAGGAGTTGTCCACCCTCCATGGTTTAACCCACAACGGTCGCCTGGCCACAGTGGTGAGGGCCATAGATTTGGAGGCGAGTCTTAGTTGCGACCTGGAGGATTCAGCCAAGTGGTCCACCAATAAATTAATATCGGACATAGCCGATAGGAGGTCGTCCCGGTGGACCCCCGTGTCTATATCCCTAGCAAGGGAAGATAGTTCGGCCTGTAGGGCAGAGACCACCTCATTAGCCGATATGGCCACGGAGGCCTGCGACGAGGCGACAGAGTATGCCCGCCTCAGGGACCCCTCTACGCGGCGGTCCAACGGGTCCTGCAGACTTGAGCCGTCCTCGGCTGGCAGGACTGTGCGGCGGGATAGTTTGGCAACTGCCACGTCTACTTTTGGCGGTGGTCCCCAGGCCCCCTGCTGGGACTCAGATATAGGAAAAAGTGCCCTGAACCTAGCGGAAGGTGTAAATGCTTTCTCGGGACGCCTCCACTCGCCTTCCATTACCTGGACCAGGTCCGCACTAGCTTTAAAGGACTTTGCCCTCCTGCTTGGCCCTTCCCCTGCCTCCCGATCACATGATCTGAGGACTCTGAAAAGTCTACCCATCTTTTCGAGGGGAAACACCTCCTTCTCCACCACCACCGGGTCTTCCTCTGAAGACTCAACCTCCCCGATGTGAAGGCGTTCTAGGGGCGGGAGGGAGGGCTCAGAAGGCTCCAACCGAGGCCTCTTGGCGAGGTGGGAAATGGTCTCATCCACTTTCCTCATGGACTGAGACACGAAGTCCTTAACCCAGGAGACCATCTCTCTGATTGGGGTAGCTTCGGAGGGAGGCGCTCTACATCCCTGACAGTACCTGTATTCACAGGCGTCAGGGAGGGGGATATTACATCGGGCACAAGACAGATGTCTCCTCTTCGCAGTGGTTTTCCTCCGAGGGAGGGTCGAAGAGGATGAGGAGGACATACTAGGAGGAAAGAAGCAGCATAAAACAGAAAATCCGGACCTCAGCAACAACAGTAGCCACAACAGCAGCAGCCCCTCCCCCCAGCACCAATATCACCAACCTTGATAACACGCAGTTGAACTTCCAGCTCTTGAGCTTCTCCTGAGGCAGCAATGCTTCAGAAGTACCTGCAACCGGAGCGACAGGTACCATACTGTGGTGGAGGGGGGGTTTAAATAGGTCGGCTGGGGGAGGGAAGGGGAGGAGCCACGCCCCCTTCACCTGGGTCCGAGCTCCACCTAATTTCATAACAACTCGCCCCCCCCTTCGAGCAAGCGGGGGGGGGGAGGGAAGACACACTAACAGCAGTTGCTTACCTGCTGTTCATTGTTTCCTATGATCCTGCGCAGCCTGCCGCGGCACATACCTTAGTCGCGCGGCCTGCGCATGCGTGGTTTCCCCGGAAGCAGTCCCCGGCTCGGACGGAACCTGGGAGCTGAGAAGTAGTTCCCAGCCCCCGCCGGCAGACAAAAGGTTCCTACCTGCCGGAACCTGCAGCGCCCGGACGTCCGTGATGCCGCCTGCAGAGCGGAGGATTAGATACAATGGTCATCACCCAGGATACTGGAAGCAGAAGATCCCGGGGACCATCAGGTGACACCCACTTGCTCCAGCAGGGAACCCGGACCGGCGCAGGGAGAGAGCCACGCAGCAAGGTACAATCTTTAGGGGGGGAGAGGGGACCCCTATAGGAGGCCAAAGCACCTCTCCCCCGTCCACCTGTCCTGTCCCACAGGACAGAAAAAAACACAAAGGGGAGTTGGTCCTCTGACCTCTTATAGGGGTTAATTGCTGTTAGGTAATTAAATATTCCACCTGTCCTAACAGCTCATAGGGGCAGGATTACCTCAGTTGTGCTGCTGTTGGGCGTAGGGGGAACAACATTTATCAGAATCATTTGCTCTATTAAATGAGACTAAGTCATCTGAAAAGTTAGTGACCATTTAATATAACAAATACATCAGGTAAAAATTCCTCTTTAAATCAAAAAAGAATGCGGGGAAATTTGAGGTTTAAAGTCTTAAACTTGTAAATGAAGCTCTAAACTGTAATCTAAATCTTAATGTGGGATCAGCAGTAGACTGTAATACATTTACAAAGTTACAGAATATTCATTCACTATAGATTTATTTGATCCATGAACTATAAAAGGGTGCTTAAGGCTGAGGCCCCACATTGTGGAAACACAGTTGTTTTTGGTGCAGTCTTTTTGGCAGTTTTTTGAGCCAAAAACGTGCAAAAACCAATGCAGTCAATGGGAGGTGGAAAATCCACGTTGAGGATTTGGGTGTGGAATTGGCAAAAACCGCATGGATAAACTGCTAGTGTTTTTATCAAGGTCCATGCTAGAGGAAAATAGGCAAAATCTAAAAAAACCTCAAAAAAACACTCCAAAACCTGCTTCAAAAAAACATTTCCTAACAGCAGATTTTTTCCACGCCAAAATCCTTGCCAAAAAACTCAGTATGAATGGAGACTTAAATAGATTGATGGAAGCCTAATGATCCACTGACTGCTAAAAGTGCAGGTGAATAGCCTGCACAATTACCTGGGGAATCTACATCCACCTAAAGATGTTAGACCAGGATCACACTGGGTTTTTTGGGCTGGATTTTGACGCAGAATCCGCGTCAGAATCCAGCTCAAAAAACGGCCTCCCATTGAAATCAATGGGAGCCAGTCATTTCCTTTTTCTGCGACCGATTTGTTCCTGCTTGCGGATAAAGGAAGCAAGCTGCCCTTTCTTCAGGTGAATTCCACCTCACGACACCTCCCTCCTCACTAGGCCCATTCATTTGGGCCTAATCCAGAACAAAATACCGCGGCTAGACGTTTTTTGGATTGGAGTCTGAGGCGGCCTCCACGTCAAATTTCGGTCCAAAAACTCATGTGTGAAACCGGTCTGCGGAAGATTACCTTCGGAAGCTATAAACACGCAAAGATGTTCTGTATGGAAATATCTTTGGGTTCCCTTGATTGATTTGCCATTTGAGTATTTTTAAATTGGTCCGTCCATTCATGAAAATATGACCCCTGATAGGTTATACATCAGTTTGCTCATATTCACCAACTGCATGGTAACCTTTTGCTTTTTTTTTTTGTAGAGAAAATCAAGGGTTACTGTCCACTTGATGAATATGAAATAATTCACCAATAATCTTCCAGGGGACATATTTTTTGAATTTGTGAATCGATTTAAAAAGACAAAAAAAAGGCAAATTGTTCAGGGGAACAGTGAGGGTCCATTCACATGGAGGAAAATGGTGAGGAATTTGGTGTGGAATTTCAGTACTGAAAAAAAAAACTCCCATAGACTTCAATGGGTTCCACCCATTGAGTCAATGGGAGGCTTTTTTTCAGCGCTAAAATTCCACACCAAATTCCTCACCATTTTCCTCTGTATGAACGGACCCTGACAATTATATGAGGTTATTTGGCATTTTGTACTTTGTGACAGGTTTTCTTCAAATATATGTCCAGAGGTTGTATATGACCTGTGAGTAGCTTACCACCTTGGCTAGAAGAGGGTTTCCAAGCATGGAACCCCTGCCTATGGTATTCATATGACTAAATTAATCATATTGAAAGGGTTTGTGTCCATAAGTCAACCCTTCTTTGTAGTATGGCTTCCGGATAAAACAGTACACCTAATGATGAATGGTACATCCAGCTAAGTGCTCTCCCACTTGGTTATGGGTAGGCTGGTTTCATCCTTATCTATTGTGTTAACTGTACTCTCTGTTGAATTGGATGCATGCAAGATTTATTATGTTGGGGAAGATAAATGAATCACTTGTCATATCGTTTAATTAATAGCTAGTCTAAAGTCAAATTCTTCTATATAATAATCTATGGCCAGGAAATCTCTACAGCAATATTTATTATATATTATATTTATTTATTACTTATTTTTTCTTTACAGGCTAGAATAAAGTGTTTTTAGCAATGAATTAAATAAATACACCCATTATGAATATCATCTGACACGTGCCCTTTATTTCAAATGAATTTTCCGTGACAAACGATAACGTGATATATAAAAGTCACCCAATCCCCTTTACAAGACGACACATTGAAAATGCTAATGTAACATCATTGAAGCCAAGTTGCCTGTTAACCTATGTTTCATTCATGCTTAGTAGCTAGCATTTTGCATAGGCAGCTATACATCCTTTTATCTTCACATGACTAGGGTTAATAGCAAGAGAAAGCAATTTTTTTTTGCTAAACTTAAAGCCTTCATTTTAAGTAACAAAAATAACAATAATCAATAAATGACAGCAATAAAAAGAGGTACAATAGAGAAAAGCAGGCGGTGTAACAAAAAAACAAAAAACCTTACACATTCAATAATTCATTCAATATTACCAGGTATAATAAAAAAAATTCTTAACTAAGGTAGGCAATACATAGAAAGATATAGTTACCCCCGGTGAAATGTATGCAGTCCTCTCCACCACACAAGAGGTTGGTGTTCGAGCTAATCTAGAGGCATCGTCTTTATGCTTGTGAATGGAAGGTGTACGAGCTGCTTTTCTGTATAGAAGGAGGGGGATGAAGACAGTAGCATGCTGAGGATGTGTCTGTGCACTCCCTTCTCCAGCTTTAGGGGGAAGATACTGAAACAGCTGTGATCTCACAGCAGCGAAGAAAATCACAGCACCCACCACTACACAAGCAATAAAACCACAAACCCACTTTCACCCGACACAATCAATAGATTTTTTTAATCAAAGGCCAGCATTTGGCTCCTAGCATAGAATATTTAATGTGTTGAAACGCAGCCAATTCATTGCCATGTGGCTATTCTGCTGCACAGTATTAGACTGCTGGGAAAATAACACAAATGCTAAATTTGAAATGACTAGTTTTCAGTGATGGGGGGATGGATATATAAATATATTGTATATACTAGCAGTTTATTAGCTGATGTGTCAGCAAAAAATGTTATAGAAAAAAAAAAGATAAGGGACTGAAAAAAATGCAGGGTTTAGGAAGTGTAACCATAGAAACTGTGGTGTGTTATTTCCAACCAATATCAATAATTTCTCTCCGCAATTAAAATGAGTTAGATGCTTCAAATATAGACAATACATTATACAAAATACAGTATATGATGCCATAGGGTTAATATGGGTAGAACTGTCTTTGGGAATAGAGTGAGTTATGTAGATATTTACAATGTATAGGAATGTGAATAATCAATATCTGCACACATTACATGACACTTAGTGAGAGGGTAAAAATACTAAGTAAAATGACTCCTTACAATAGGAAGGCCCATGTTCTTAAAAGTGAAAAAGATGTATCGATTGGCCGTACATTTCATACAAGGTGATGGAATCTAAATAATATATACTGTTATGGTCATGCAACCATCAGGCTGGATGTGGCTTATAGACGGTATATGGTTAAGAAAACTCATAGCTTCCAGCATTGTTACTAAAAGAAGTAATATGGCATTTATAATCTGTTACTTGCACCAAATAGAGGTTTTATATGGCAGAGCGGTGCAAGCCTTCTGTAGTACACAGCTATACAGTGTTGGCCAAAAGTATTGGCACCCCTGCAATTCTGTCAGATAATACTCATTGTCTTCCAGAAAATGATTGCAATCACAAATTCTTTGGTATTATTATTTTCATTTAATTTGTCTTCAATGGATAACCACAAAAATAATTGTTAAAAAGCCAAATTAGATATAAATCTACACCAAACATAAAAAAGGGGGTGGACAAAAGTATTGGCACTGTTTGAAAAATCATGTGATGCTTCTCTAATTTGTGTAATTAACAGTACCTTTTACTTACCTAAGGCACCTAACAGGTGGTGGCAATAACTAAATCACACTTGCAGCCAGTTGAAATGGATTAAAGTTGACTCAACCTCTGTCCTGTGTCCTTGTGTGTATCACATTGAGCATGGAGAAAAGAAAGAAGACCAAAGAACTGTCTGAGGACTTGAGAAGCAAAATTGTGAGGAAGCATGAGCAATCTCAAGGCTACAAGTCCATCTCCAAAGACCTGAATGTTCCTGTGTCTACCGTGCGCAGTGTCATCAAGAAGTTTAAAGCCCATGGCACTGTGACTAACCTCCCTAGATGTGGACGGAAAAGAAAAATTGACGAGAGATTTCAAAGCAAGATTGTGCGGATGGTGGATAAAGAACCTCGACTAACATCCAAACAAGTTCAAGCTGCCCTGCAGTCCGAGGGTACAACAGTGTCACCCCATACTATCCGTCAGCGTCTGAATGAAAAGGGACTGTATGGTAGGATACCCAGGAACACCCCACTTCTTACCCAGAGACATAAAAAAGCCAGGCTGGAGTTTGCCAAAACTTACCTGAGAAAGCCAAAAACGTTTTGGAAGAATGTTCTCTGGTCAGATGAGACAAAAGTAGAGCTTTTTGAGAGAAGGCATCAACATAGAGTTTCCAGGAAAAAAAAGAGGCCTTCAAAGAAAAGAACACGGTCCCTACAGTCAAACATGGCGGAGGTTCCCTGATGTTTTGGGGTTGCTTTGCTGCCTCTGGCACTGGACTGCTTGACCGTGTGCATGGCATTATGAAGTCTGAAGACTACCAACACATTTTGCAGCATAATGTAGGGCCCAGTGTGAGAAAGCTGGGTCTCCCTCAGAGGTCATGGGTCTTCCAGCAGGACAATGACCCAAAACACACTTCAAAAAGCACTAGAAAATGGTTTGAGAGAAAGCACTGGAGACTTCTAAAGTGGCCAGCAATGAGTCCAGACCTGAATCCCATAGAACACCTGTGGAGAGATCTCAAAATGGCAGTTTGGAGAAGGCCCCCTTCAAATCTCAGGGACCTGGAGCAGTTTGCCAAAGAAGAATGGTCTAAAATTCCAGCAGAGCATTGTAAGAAACTCATTGATGGTTACCGGAAGCGGTTGTTCGCAGTTATTTTGTCTAAAGGTTTTGCTACCAAGTATTAGACTGAGGGCGCCAATACTTTTGTCCGGTCCATTTTTGGAGTTTTGTGTAAAATGATCAATGATTTTACTTTTTTTTTTTTTTCATTCTCTTTTGTGTTTTTTCATTGCAAGCAAAATAAATGAAGATATTAATACCAAAGAGTTTGTGCTTGCAATCATTTTCTGGAAGAACACGAGTATTATCTGACAGAATTGCAGGGGTGCCAATACTTTTGGCCAACACTGTATATCCTCTATATTTTTTTGTACACATTTATTTGAATTCAATAGGGAGATTTATAAAGACTGACATATTCAATACCAGTCTTCATATTCCATACACTAAAGGGGTATGCGCCTTATTTAAGAGGAGGTGCATGCCGCTTAATAACTCGTGCCCTCCACAGACCATGCGCCTGAACCCTGAAATCTATGCAAGCTTGTAGCTGTCGTAGACTTCATTAATCATTCCTGCTAGTAAACTGGAATAAGTGATGATAAATGTAACACACTCACACATAATGATCCCATGGTGCCATGAGAGATGTAAAATAGAAAGTCTGATATGACCAAAAAATGGGCAAACATATTATGCTTTGCACGCCAGATAACTAGTGTACAAGGCATAATAAATCTGGCACCATGTGTACCGACATATTCTTTGCAGACATACTTCCATATGCACAGAATAAGAACATGCCACAGTTCCTATTCTTTTTTGTCAGATTCATACATATGAAGGAATATTAGAAGGCTCAGGAACCCTATTATGCTCTATACAAAATAGAGACACAAGCCATATGCCTAGACACAATGCCAAGGCTAGTGGGATCCTGGCTGTCCTCTTAATGTCCTCCTTATGACACCCTGATCTTCTGTATATTCTTCATGTATATTTGGTTAGTTTTCTGGAGTTTTCCCCAAGTTTGTTGTGGCTTTCTTCTCTTAGCCCATTTTGCCATTTTCTACAATGCTGTTATTTCCTCACTTTTTTTAATGGATCATGTGGTCATTTTTTTTTTTTTTTTAATGTAGATTGTGAGCCCACATAGAGCTCACAATGTACATTTTTTTCCTATCAGTATGTCTTTTTGGAATATGGGATGGAAATCCATGCAAACACGGGGAGAACATACAAACTCCTTGCAGATGTTTTTTTTTTTTTTTGCCCTTGGTGGGATTTGAACGCCAGGACCCAGCGCTGCAAGGCTGCAGTGCTAACCACTGAGCCACCGTGTAGCCCCATGTGGTCATTTTTGTACTATTAAGTTAGCAATGTGTAAAGTATGTTTGTAACTTTTTTTTTACAAGGCTTTGAAACGTTCGATACTAAAAATAGAGAAGTACGGTAATATGGCCATGTGCATTAGAAGTATCCATATATGTCTGTAGGTTAAATTGTTAAATGTTTTTTTTATCATATACTATGTTAAAATGAAGACAAATGTGTTGATATTAGGCTTAATTCTCCAAAATACATGTACTATATACAAAAGCTCTATCTCAGAATAAAGAGAAATATAAATTAAAGGGGTTATCCAGCTTCCAAAAATTATCTGACAATACATCCACGGCAGTGCTAAATACTTACTTTTTGCTTGTGCAGCCTTTTCTTGGCTTGATTTTACTTGAGACTTCTTGTAGCACCCTTATTTACCAGAAGTGAATATGTGAATCACGTTTCCCATGATGCATCTGTCTGCTCTCATATCCAATGCAATCACAGGTAATAAATCATTCCCCACTTAAAGGGTTACACCATGCTGTGTTGTGACAGTGATACTAAGAGTCTCAAGTATAATAAAGACAAGAAAAGGCTGCACAAGGAAACTGAGTACAGTGGATGCATCTGCAGATAATTTTTGGAAGATGAATAACCCATTTAAACCCGTTTAAATGATACTTTTAAAGTTGTTGTCCTATCTCAAGGATCCTATCTATACTGGTAGCTTAAGTAAATTTAAGACTTTTCCTAAATGTATTGCTTTTGAAACTCTGCTTTGTTTGACTGCTATGTGACCTTATTCCTACTATTGTTTAAACAGTGTTGCTATAACCACGGACCTATAGGACAAGTGATGTCACTTACTCACTGCTCATGCCGGCAGGACAATCATTCATCTAATTACAGTTTGCTGATAAAGCCCGGTCTGTTACCTCTCTATGCAAACACACAGATAACACTGAGTCCATTCTGTTGAAGCATCTGCATATTATCTGATCTGTATTAGTATTGTCTGTCCCATTCAGCAAGAGGGGGGTTGAGAGAGAGAAATACAGGAAGTGAGAAAAGCAGACTGCATCAGACTGCTGAAACACCCAGATAGGAAAACCTCTTTAATGGACAGAGATAAAAGACATTTTATTCTGTCTCTTTCTCTGTTTTACATAGTCAGGTTGAACCCTTCCTAACACCCTTTTTCTCATTTATGTAGCTTATATTGTTGGTGAATAACTTCATTACTTCTGCTGTTCTAAAAATGTGTTTGGGGGGTATGATATGTTGGACCTGACAGTGTTCCAAAGGGGTTTGATTGTTGATGCAAACCTAATTGGACTGTCTGTGAGTTGATGGGTTTTTCAGGGCCTACTGTTTCCATGATCACATCTCAGTATGTAAAGACTGGTAAACGTTTGCAGACAGAAGCAGACATGTTTGAAAGTCAAAGCTTGACCAAAGAGACTAAAGACAGCGTCATCAAATTTTATCCAGAAAACACAAAAATGTGGCCCCCTCAAATTACTACAGAGTTGAATGCAAGTAGCAGGGAAAACCTTCAGGTGTGCAATGCACAAAGATGATATCTGTGTTGGTGATTTCCAAAACTAAAGTCAAACTTCGAATTCCAACTGTCCACCTATTTATTGGCTTTGTTTACACCAAAGAATGTGCCAAGATTTGAATGTTTTTTGTTTTTTTTAATGTACTATGGTGCTTCTTAAACCTATGGCCCTTTCAGTAAGCAACACCCCTTTTAATGTTAGCCTCACACCCCTTTGTGGGGTAAGGATCAAAAAGTGTTGATTTTTGGTCAGTTTTTGTGTCATTAATAAATTTTGTAATATACATTATTAACAAATTTTGTCTCCTTTCTGTGAAATCCATCTTCTTTTTATTATTCCCCTTGCTTCTGTATTGAGAGCTTTTCCTTCTTCTCACTGCAACTGTGTTAAGAGTACAGGCTTGGAATAAGGAGTTGTGCAAAATATGGAAAAAATGAGGGGAGGAGAGGGTTTTATAAACTTGCTTTTGGTGTCACATAAAAGAGGATTATTTCCAGAGATATCGCTGGTTTAAAACACTGTCGGTATAGGGATATTTATATCATACATATTATACAGTTGCATACAAATACCCAAATCCCGACTGTGATTTCAACCAGTGATATCTCTGGAAATAATTTAGATAGTGCGAGAATAGAATCTCTTATTTCATATGACACCAAAAGCAAATTTGTATATTTTATAATTTCCATGACATACCTGTTTGAAGTGACCCTCCCCAACCTCATTTTCTCTACATTTTACACAGCCCCTACTCCAAGCCTGTACTCCATACACCGTAACATTCAGTGAGAGGCAGGAACAGCTCTCAATACATAATTAAGGGAAAGAATAAAGACATGCAGAATTCCACAGAAATTTGTTAATAAAGTATATTACAAAATGTATTAATGACACAAATACTAACAGAAAATCAAAAGTTGTCCAAAAGTTTAGCTACACTTTAATAAATAGGGTGTAAGACATATACAAGTTAGTTCAGTGCTTTGTCACAACTTACACCAAACTTCTGGCACGTTTTTAGGTCATTAGACAGTGAGGAATGGAAGGCCAAAAATCAACCATGAATGTTGCAGAATTGTGAAAGCAGCTCTTAACTATAAGACATTAAAGGGGTTCTCCCATCTCAGTCTTTCAGCCAGGCTGTATGCAGTGTCTGCTTCTCACTTTCTGTATTTCTCTCCCTCCCTCTCCCTCCTGCTGAACAGGACAAACACCACTTCTGCAGGTCAGATAATCTGCAGATTCTTGTACCAAATGGACTCAGTGTTATCTGTGTGTTTACTTAGCGAGATAACAAACTCGGCTTTATCAGTAAAGTGCAAGTACCTGAACGGATTGTCCTGTTTGCACTGAGTAAGTGACGTCACTTGTCCTATCTCCCAGGTCCATGATTATAGCAACGCTGTGTAAACAATGGGAAGAATAAGGCCACATAGCACGAGAACAAAGGAGAATTTCTAAAGCAATATATTTAGAAAAATACTTCAATTTACATATTCTACCAGTATAGATAGGATCCTTGAGAAGGAACAACCCCTTTAGCTAAGCATCCCCCTTCTCCATCATGGAAGAGGCAGAGAAGTGCGATGGCTTAGTAAATGAACTAAAGCAGATAGCTAGCCCCTTTCACCATGTCACTGACATGCACTTAAATAAATAAATAAATATATATATATATATATATATATATATATATATAATTGTAATATTGATTATTAAAGCTTAATACTATTTAGTATTCTCCACATTAAACTCTCCCACCCATCACGAATGCAGCCGCCTGGCTCTCAGCATTCAGTATCATATAATACAATTTAAAGTTCTCACTTTCAAGCACAAAGCTGACCCCCCTCTTTCTATTGTATTCCACACAACCTGGTACTTTAACCCAACAGTAACACCTACACTCCATGTACTTCATGCCTTTACATGCATAGATACTAGCTTATACAACCTTTATGTGAACTACCATACAGTACTTAGTATAAAAGACCATTCTGCAAAACAATGACTTTTTACCTTTTGTACAACCACCAATTTTCTCATAGAAAGCTTTTGTGAGCTGGGCTCTCACCCCTATTATTTGTATTGTTTAATCTGTAAGTCTGTACATGTACCTAATGAATTGTACAGTGCTATCAAATATGTTGATGCTACATAAAAAAAATAAAATAAAAAATTGTATTGGACTAACCCTTTAATATGGCCTCTCACTGCCATAAACATCAAGCAATGACTTTGTTCTCATATAAGGCATTTGACTAAAACCTTAGACTACTATGCAGCTCATAGTAGATCACAAACTATTTAGTCTGGATGAGAGAATACGAGGACAAGCTCGAGAATTGACAATTTCTATTTACAGATTCAAAACTTGTAAAAATTACGAAAGGTTGTGCAAATACTTTAAAACATAAGTTTCATATAAGCTCTGCCAATAGGAGTTTACAATCTATAAGGAAAGGCAGACGCAGTTCTAACGCTGGGTTCACACCTGCGTTCATGTCTCCGTTCTATGGTTTCCGTCTTCTGCATAGCAGAAGACGGAAACCATAGACCGGGTCCGGCCGTGAGCGGCGGTGAGCGTTTTAGGCTCTCCGCCGCGAAACCGGATTTTTTTATCCGGACACAGAGTAGTGCATGTCCGACTCTGTGTCCGGATTATAAAACCCGGTTTCGCGGCGGAGAGCGCAAAACGCTCACTGCCGCGCACGGCCGGACAGCTTTCTCACCCATTCAAATGAATGGGTGAGAAAGTCTCCTGCAGGCTTCCGTCTCCTGCATCTGTTTTATGCAGGAAACGGAAACCTGCAATAAGGACAGATGAACGCAGATGTGAACGAGACCTAAGCAGTAATTGAATAATGCCTTCCTATATATCTTAACTGGAGACCATTTTTATTATTTTACAGATGTACTGATAAAACTAAAATAAAGGATGATAATGATCCATTGAAGATTCTAGAAAATACCTTCCTACTCCTCTGCTTTCTGAAAACCCTCTCAACCATAAAGCGATCTGTAGCAATGTTCCCTGTAGCTACACTTTCTAAAGCTGGCCAAACACATTAGATCACTGCCGGCTGAATGCTCATTTGGTCAACAGCTATCTCTCACGACACTCTCATACACCTGCCAGTGTGCATGTGTTGTAAATTGGTACAAGGAAAGAATTTGCCACCAGACACCTCTGGCAGCGGCTTATCTCCTCAACAGCAAAAAGAATCGATATGTTGCAGTACAACAACCCAATTCCTTTCTTCCCCAACATCTGCTATTGGGGAAAACCCAGTAGGCTCCCATACACATTCAATGGAAGGGCCACTTATTAAATAGCTGGGTTTGGCCAACATCAACATAATGTGCACGCTTAAAGAGGACCTCTCACTTCCTTGGGCACATGTGGTATTATATATTGCTAGAAAGCCGACAGTGTACTGAATTCGGTTTCGGTTTTCCCGTTATGTGCCCTTGGTGAAGAGAAGGGCGTTTCTGACAGCCTGTGAGGAAGGCCCCTCCTGACAGTAGAATCCATAGTGCTGTACTGTCAGAGGGGGCGTTTCTTACCATCCAGCAATGAAGCCGAGCGGTGAGGAAGACTCCCCCTCCTGACAGTGCTCGTACATAGAATAGTATTGGGGGGCGTTCCTCACTACTCAGCGTCATTGCTGGGCAGTAAGGAACACCACCTCTGACAGTACAGCACTATGGACTCTACTATCAGTAGGGGTGTTTCTTACAGACTGTCAGAAATGCTCTTCTGACACTGAAAAGCTATGGTAACGGCACCGATAGCTCTTCACCAGGGGCACATAACAGGAAAGCCGATAGTGCGCTGAATTCAGCGCATTGTGAACTTTCCAGCAGTATATAATACCGCATGTGCCTGAAGTCATGAAAGCTCCTCTTTAAGATGCTTTCCTCAATATCTCTTTTTGAGAGAGGGGGAAGGACATTTTGTAGGTGACAAAGTATTAGATAGCTTTATCTAAACTAAATCTGTTCTGGTGACAAGTTATCTTTACAGGGATTGTCCATGATTATTTTTTTAATCTATGACCTATTGTTAGGTTAAAGGGGCTCTATCACTGGGAAAAGTCATTTTTATCTAAACACATGCTTGCATAGGCTTTAGAAAGTCTATTTCACACTTACCTTTTGTATGTAGATTGCTTCAGTGGTGTCTGAATAAGTCCGTTTTTATTTATATGCTAATGAGCCTCCAGCCAGCTCAGGAAGTTCCCAGCAGCCTCCTCTCTCCCATTATCTTCTATGTGTGTGAAGCAAACAGGAAGCGAGTCTTCAGCAGCAGCAGCAGCCTCCCATAGAAAACAGCAGAGAGAGGTGTGCACCATCTACCGTGCACCAGTCTAATTAGCATATGAATATAAACTGACTTATTCAGAAACCACTGAGGCAATCTACATACTATAGGTAGGTGTGAAATAGACTTTCTAAGGGCTATGCAAATATGTGATTAGTTAAAAATGACTTTTCCTAGTGATAGAGCCCCTTTAAACCATAAATAACTGATTGGTGGGGGCCTGACAGCTCCATGCACTATGTAGTACAGGGAACAGATGCACTCCCAAACAATTGATCCATGTGGGCGACATGTGTGCCCCGGGTGAAGAGCTATCAATGCCAGTACTGTAGCTCTTCACTGTCAGAAGGGCATTTCTGACAGTCAGTCAGCAACGCACTTCCTCACAGCAGCATCTATTTCACTGTACTGTGAGAACAGTGAGGAATGCCCCCTCCCCTCTTGATGAGTATTGGGGGGTGTACCTCAATGCTCACTGGGCAGTAAGCAACAACCTCTCTCACAATACCCCTTCTGACAGTGAAGAGCTA
Source organism: Leptodactylus fuscus (assembly GCF_031893055.1). Taxonomy (NCBI): domain Eukaryota; kingdom Metazoa; phylum Chordata; class Amphibia; order Anura; family Leptodactylidae; genus Leptodactylus; species Leptodactylus fuscus. Next base: position 159,173,348 of record NC_134268.1, read on the forward strand.
CGGTACCGGCAATGATAGCTCTTCACCGGGAGCACAGAACGTGAAAACTGTCAGCTTTCTAGCAGTATATAAAACCGCATATGCCCCAGATGGTGAAAGGTCCTCTTTAAGCAATGGCATAACTAAAGTCTTGTGAAACCGATGCAAACTTTGACTGGGGTCCCCTACTCTACCGCCTTCCTACAGCATATTCTTGATAGCAATGGTTATGGGTACTGCAGCGGTATCTCAGATACTTGAAAGGGATACAACTATCCAACACATTATACTATGCTCCCAAGAGCCCTCTCCACAGTATAATGTTCCACAATGGCCCACATAATATAATATGCTCCCCAAAGAGGACCCCCAGTATAAGGCTTCACAGAAGTCCCATAGAATATAATATGCTCTCAAGATTATCCCCACAATATAATGCTCTACAGTGCTTCCACACAGTATAATATGCTCCGCACAGTGGCCTCATATAGTATAAAATGCTCTCAAGAGCCCCTCCCCATTATAATATGCTCTGAAAGCCTCAAACTGCTTCAGACAAAATCCAAGACATTTGTTTCAATAAATATTCATGAGATTTAGCCGTCAGGTTCATTTCCCTCATCAGACCCCAGACTATAATAAGTAGAGGTCCTGTGGAAGTGAGTAAAAATAACATACATTTATACTCATTTTGACTCACCTTTTCTGGGCATCCTTGCTCTGTCTTGCTCTCTTCACCCTCCTCATCGGTCCCTCCAGCCTGTGACTGATGTCATGTTCCCCAGGAATCATGTTTGGGGCTGTGATTGGGGCTCAGCTGTCATATGATTCATACCAGCATAAGAGCCCAGAAAAAGAGACTAAGGAGTGTCAGAAGCCCAGCACAGGTGAGTATAAATATCTGTTATTTTTACTCTCCTCCCCCGAGCAGGTTTATCTAAGATAGGGGCTCGGTGGCATGCACATGCATGAAATTACGCCGGGTCCTTTTCTATTAATGGCGCTGTCCACAGGCAGCAGAAATGAGTAATAAATTCTGCAGCCTGAGATGTATAGTGGCCGGGGAACCAAGCTTTCCCTGACCGCTATCATGGCACCACGGGGCCCTTCTGGGTCTGGTCGCATTTGTTACTGCGATTTTTATGCCACTACCTACAAGGTAGCTAAAAAATAAAAATTAATTTTAGGTTTACTCTAGTTTATGGACAAAAATCGCAATGGCGAATCTAATGCTGTACTGAAAGCAAGACTGCAGTCCTGTCACTATTAATCTGAATGTTATGACAATTTATCTTCCTACAGCTCTTTATAAAAAAATTCACACTGATATAATTATATGTGGAAATGAATACAACACTAAAATCCATATGTTACCAATAGACAACATTTCATATGAACATTCAGATAACTGGAGTAAAGGATAGCAGATGGACTGAGATTAGGATGAGCCAAATTTAGTAGCATGGAAGAGATGAAAGTTATCTACATTTCAATAAAAATGTGAGGCAGTGAAAGGAAAGGACGTGTGGAGGATACATATACTAATATTCCTACAATGGCGGCTCCCCTCCTAGCACAGGCCCTCTCCAGGGATACTCTTTTAGACCCTATAATCCATCCTTCTCTATAAAATACCTGATGACTTCTATAGCTAGAAACTTTGCTCAAGTCCTAATATATGGATTTTTCGGCTTTATGCTTTACATGGATTTTGATATAATAAGATGGCTGTACACACTTCCTTCATGTTACAAGTTGTTTGTGAGAAGTTCAGCCAATCTCCTGTGAAATTTTGCACCCAAACTGTATCGGCTAAGAGAGTGCTGCCGCTCTGCTACTTAGACTGACTTTACATTATAGGTATACCAAGAGAAATTCATATAAATACTCAGAAATAAACCAGACTTATACAGGGGTCTACTGTTTACACAAATGTATCAGACATTACTTGCCCAAATCATACATCTTCAACATTCTGTTTGTTATTGACTCTTCTGCTTTCTTGTATTTTTTCCTCACCAGATATTGTGTCTGTTTCACTCATGTTTTCCCCACCTCTGAGTCTGAAGGAGTGAACTAAACACAGTTAGCTTAAAGGGATTCTACCACTAAAACACATTTTTTTCTAGTTAACACGTCGGAATAGCCTTTAAAAAGGCTATTCGTCTCCTACCTGTGGAAGTGCTCTCCGCCGCGCCGTTCGTTCAAAATACCGGTTTGTACCAGTATGCTAATTAGTTCTCTCGCAGCGATGGGGCGTCCCCATCACAGGAGCAGCAATGGGGGCGTCCCCATTGCAGCTCGAAAACCGACCGCAGCGCCGCCTCTCTGGTCTTCGGTGTCCTCCCCTTTCTTCTTCATCGTCTGTCGGACGCCTGCGCAGTACGCTCTGTTCGGCGAAGATTGCCAAACGTACTGCGCATGCGCGAAATTGCGGTCCCAGCCATAGTGCGGGCACCGCAATTTCACGCATGCGCAGTACGTTCGCTGCTCCTGCGATGGGGACGCCCCCATCGCTGCGAGAGAACTAATTAGCATACCGGTACAAACTGGTATTTTGAACGAACGGCGCGGCGGAAATCACTTCCACAGGTAGGAGATGAATAGCCTTTTTAAAGGCTATTCCGACATGTTAACTAGAAAAAAATGTGTTTTAGTGGTAGAATCCCTTTAAAGTCATCCATGCATGAGATGGATGTTGGCTGAGCAGTGGTACTGAATAGGAGAGGGGAGAGAACCGCTGCCGCTCATGTTCCTTGTGACCCCATACACATTAGATGGTCAGCGAAACCGGTCAAAGTTAATGGGTTCTGCCAACATACAGTGCTATGCAAACGTTTTAGACATGTGGAAAAATATTTTCAATTGTTTATTTCAATCAGTTAACAAAAAGAAAAGTAAATGAACAATAGTGAAATCTTATTTAAATCAATATTTGGTGTGACTACCTTTGGGAGTCCTGGAAGTGATGATAAGGCCTCCATATACACTGTCTACCAATAAATATTTGGAGACTTGTAGAAGAACAGAAAAACAAAATTTATTCATATACAATAGTAGGTAGAACCCAGCAGATGCTTCCTTACAGATGAGATTGATTGATGCAATACTCCCGGATGCCTGGTGAAACTCCTGGTGTATGTGAGCCATCGGTTGGGTGCGGTTTCTCTGGCCAGCACTTGTCGGTCTCTATCTCCCAGTTTTGGGGGTCTGCCAACTCAGGGCACATTCTAACAATCACCGTTCACTTTCCATCACATAGGCCACTGTTGATTTTGGGTAATTCAGTTCACTTGCTATGTCCCTTAAGGATCGACCATTTCTGAGGTACCCCACAATTATCCCTTTATGAAATCTGCACTTCGTGGCATCTTGCATGCGACTAATGCCAATTCTGTTTCCTATTTAACGGCGGAAGGCGTGACATACATCACGACCACGGATATCCTCATTTGCATGGGTGTCCAAATACTTATTGGTAGACAGTGTAGCCCTGATCTCAAAATCCTACAGTCTACCTGGGATTACATTAGGAGATAGAAGGATTTGAGCATACCTACATCAAGAGAGGATTTGTGTTTAGATCTCCAAGATGTTTGGGACAACCTCCCTGGTGAGATCCTTCAAAAACAGTGCAGTATACCTAGTATATGCTGTTATAAAGGCAAAGGGTTGTCACATAAATAATATTGATTTTACTTAGATTTCTGGTTTCATTCAAGTACAAAAACAAATCATCCTGGAGTACTTCTTTAAATAAGAACAAAAGGTAAATCTGTGAAGATAAATGAAATTATATTGAGACTTTCTAAAACTAATGTTTATATATACATATTTCTTTTGGGTAATACAAGAACTTTGAACATGAAACAACATCATTTATTTATTTATCAATGTGACAGCAAATATGCAAAACAATGTAAGAGATCATGACATTTAAGGCGGGCACCTTTATCCAGATGCAGCTTGTACTCTACCCCAGCCCGGGTTTAACTCAGATGACACTGGGACATGATACTATGACTAACAATTGTGGAAATCTTGAGGGACATTAGGTGTAATCAATTTTTATTAAAGAATTTTCAAGGAAAAATTAACAATCAAGAATAAATGCAAGACAATAGGTTGGAGAACAACACACCCCACGAACAATAGAAAAGGCCTTGCAGGGCCATAACACAGAGCAGGTGCCAAGGGAAGACCCCTGGGCGTATACTTAAGACGAAGAGCAAAATCTCAAGAAGAAAAAAAAAAGGAAAACACAGGGGCACAAGTCCCCACAAACGTTAATAAAAAGAAGGGAGGAGACAAACAACACGAGACACAGACACATAAGAAACAAAAGTGAGGGAGGGAAAACACAACAAACAACAACTACGGTAAGGGGAGAAAGAGGTTGTTGGCAAGGCCAAACAGAGGAGAGGTGGACCCTAAAGGTCCTTAACCATCAGAGGGGGAGATCAGTCAGGGAGGAAAATTCCAATGACTCCTGAAACACCACCCACGGCCGCCAGAGGGTTTCAAACTTAGAGGGATCGGGCAAGTCCCCCATCTTGAGGGACATTAGTAGTTGTTTTGTGTATGCAATTTTATGTTGAAATAATCTCCAGTCATATTGATGGACGTACCGTTGGATGTCCTGTATTGGCAATGTAACAGATCATGTGTCACACATGGATAAATTGGACTATGTGGTAGGGAAAGATTTTTGTCCAATAAAATATCATTCTTGTAAAAGTCACAATGAATGTACGCCGCTACTGGATGTCATTCTATTCACTATGTATAATATATGACCACATGCAATCAAGATCCAATCACGTATATGTTATTTATGTGTTTAGGAGAAGAAAAAATGAAGATATTAAAGGGATTCTATCATCAGAATCCCTTTTTGAACTAAGACCACGTCAGAATAGCTTTATGAAAGGCTATTCTTCTCCTACCTTTATTATTCTGATCCGCGCCGCCATTTCAGTGTTATTTCGTTTTTTTGACATATGCAAATGAGTCTTCAGAAAGTACAGGGGGGCGTTCCTCTTTGCTCAAATCGCACAGGGGCGTCCCCTGTGCTGTCCAAAGACTCTCCAGCGTCGCCTCAGTCTTCTTCTCCCAACCGTCTCTTTGCTGCATCATTGGCCGCGTCTTCAGCCGGCAGAGCCGACTGCCCATGTCATTTTCTTGTGGCTGAATGGTTTCTTGTGTAAGAGGCCACGGGGAGATGGCTGAACAGACATGCAGAGTTGGCTCTTTCGGCTGATGACGCGGCGAAGAGGTGGACGGGAGAAGAAGACAGAGGTGTCAATGGAGAGTCTTCAGACAGCACAGCATACGCCCCCTGTACTTTTTGATCCAAAGGGAACACCCCCGGTGGCATCTGAAGACTCATTTGCATTTGGAGAAAAAAACTAAATAACACCGGAACGACGGTGCAGATCAAAATAATAAAGGTAAGAAAAGAATAGCCATTCTTAAGGCTATTCTGACGTGGTCAGTTCAAAAAGGGATTCTAATGATAGAATCTCTTTAAAAATGATAAAAATACTAGACCTCCATCCAATTATTTCATCTTTATTAGTACATGACAAATAGGAGGGTGATCACTGCTGTACTGCAGTACATAGAATAGAATTTGTTTGCTACCTGCATTACCTTACAGTTAATGGAACAATGCTGAGGGACTTAAAACTAGGGACATAAATAATAGTAACTAGTTACAGAAATAACAATAATTAGGATGAATTCAATTTATAGCAGCTACAGATTATATAGACAGCCATGGTACACAGAACTTTTACTCAGTCTGCTGGTAGTCTTTCCAAAGCCAAGAATGGATAAACAAAGAACAGCACCGAGCTGCACATAGTGAAGTACCGTATAGTAAGGAGGTCAATAAGACAAAAAAGTTGCTCACCTTGGAAGGTTGTAAACACAACCGTTTTTCACAGTTTATAGACCACTTATGAAGGGGAGGTCTTTCGCCCCTAGGGGAGAGCCAGCGGGATCCACGTCACTCTAGGTGTAGGTAATGGCAAGGATGGACCGGACAAAAAAGAGGATCTCTGCGCTCAATCCGTCGTCTTTTAAAATTTCACTTTATTTTGGAAATATAAACACTATGTTTATATTTCCAAAATAAAGTGAAATTTTAAAAGACGACGGATTGAGCGCAGAGATCCTCTTTTTTGTCCGGTCCATCCTTGCCAAAGCCAAGAATGGGACATAAATATTGAAAAACTAAGTATTTCCATCCATTCTGCTCTGGGCTGGCACATTTAATTGCAGTCCATGTGCTGAAACAGATTTCACCTAGAGGTCTCTCCTAGAATAGGAGTTGGTAGCTTATTAAAAAGGAAACTATATATTTTGAATATGGATCTTTACAGATCTAACCAGCCAGTCCTCTGTATTCTGTTATTACACTTAATGCCATACTGATATATTCTTAAATAACAGGACTCTATCTCTGAAGTGTAGGCCCCTTGCAGCACAAATTAAGTTGAAAAAAGTACCTTAACCTAAAGGAGTTTTCCCACTGTATACAGTTGTCCCCTATCAGTAGCCTAATCTTTGGGAATTGGGAACTGGAATCCCCTGCCATCAGGGAAAAGGGGTCTGCAAGTTCCATCAAGGTGTTCTGTGTCACTGGAACACTGGTCATAATCCTTATGGAGCTGTTGGAAACTGTCGACCCAACAGTCCCATAGAAGTGAATGTAGCAGTGAGTGCAGCACTGATCTTTTTGCATGAGGCAAAATCGTGGCATTTACGCTATGTGGGGCCCCAGCCTAATTTAGAATACATACTAATTTTATTCCAGCAGACAAAAATGATGCCATACAACAAAAAATATTACCATCTTCCGTGCAAAGGGAATTATTATACAGTGTCTTGTGCTCATCTTACTGCATGGTAATACTTTATGTTATACTTTGGATCATATATATTGTATATTATAACTTTGCCCTCTTATAATTCCATAGTCGCACTCACAATGTGCCCTTCCCCACTTTCCTCAGTGTATCTGTACTTTTGATCAGAGCACCATTGATTTTTACTGCTTCATTCCATTCCACTTCATTTCATTTATAAGATCTTAGGCTTTCTTATGTTCCTGGAGAATGTAATGGCAGTTTGAGAACGTGGCACACATACCTCTTCCTTTTCCATTACTTTACAAAGTCTTCCTTGCTTTGATTCATGCTGTTAGAAACCATCCATAATATGCAAGTCAGGCAATCACTGCTCCATTGGCAATTCACAATCATCCATCAAGTACATACAAATAGAAAGGAAACAGTTCACTTTTAGTCTATTTTAAGTAAAATGTAGAAAATTGTAGACTTAGCCCTCATGCACATGGCTGTATTCATATTTCATGTTATACAAAGTCACAATAGGCTGCCCATAGAGTTGCCCTATAACAACCTCAGACTCCTACAGAGGTGTTTCTTCAGTCAGATTCCATATTTGTACTTCCAAGAAAAAGCAGCGGATGGAGGACTAAGAGGTAGCATATAGAGTGCCTGTGGCTCGGCAGTATGTAAGCCCGATGTACAGCCTCCTACGATCTGCATGGCGCTTTAAAGGGAAACTCAGAATTATATACTTTTGGTTTACATAAAAAGTAGACGTCCATTGGTTTGGAATTATATGATTTTTAATTTGTTATTCACAAAGTGATCCCACTGCACATCCACATTCTTAACACATACTGACGCTATCACCACGCAAACATTTCTTATATCCATTATTTCTCATAATGGAATCAAGAAGAATGCTAGTGCATATCCTCACCATCTGACTATACAACATTCTTCTCTGTGGTCTCCCTTATAACTTTCTTGCACAATTCCAATCCACTCAGGACTCTGTAGTTGGGTTAATCCAAGTCTTCTCTCATTTTTTTCACAGGTTACCCATTGCCCATTGAATACAATTCATAATATTAATATTGGCCACAAGGCCATTAACAGCCGCACCACTCCATATGCCTCTGACCTACCTACTAATACCTTTTTTTAACATTCTCCATACTCTGAAAATCACTACCACAATATTTCAGATTGTCCCCAATGCTAGAAAATTTCCAAAGCTCTCCCCCCAAAAAATCCCTTTCCAAGAAAGCCTACAACCCTGCAGTAATCCTGCTGCAACCATATATGGCCAGGGCCCTACGTTGCAAAAACGCTGCTTTTACATTACTCACAAAGTGGATGGGATTCTCGCGAATCCCTACCAGCCATTGCAGAAAAAAATTTTTGCAGAGGAAAAGCTGCGTTTTTAAATACACTTGCATCGTCCCCTGGTGACCGGATATAGCAATGGCTGTTATGCACTTGATGTGTAATTGACTGCGTCAATCTGTAAGAGATCCTGACAGTTGTGATGACAGTTTCCAGACCCTTTTGTTTTAGTATGTGAATGTGAATTCTTGTTCATAGAAAAATAAGACATCCCTTGAAAATAAGATCTAGCATGTCTTTGGGAGCAAAAATTAATATAAGACACTGTCTTATTTTCGGGGGAAACACAGAAGTAATAAAAAATAGATGTAACAAATCTAAACAACTGTCTGGTCAAATCATAAGTAGCAGAATGTTATACTTAGGCTTGGATTGGCCTGCAGGGGAGAAGGTAGATCCCCTGGTAGGCCCGACTCAGGGTGGCTAGTGATCCCCTAGTCTCCCAACCCCATCACGAGTGATGCATTGCGCAGTACACTTACTGTGATGTATGCAGATAGCATACACAATCTCAACCAGATTATAATGATCAGAGGCCCAGGAGAAGTGAGCAAACATAAAAACCAGTGTTACTTACATTTCTGCATTACGACCCCGGAGTAACCCACATCTGTGACATAATTGAAAAGCGCCTAATTATGCAGGGATTTTCACCAGAGTGCAGGAGAGGTGAGTAACACTAGTTTTTATGTTATTCACCTTTTCTTGGCCCCCTATCATTGTAATCTAGGTTAAAGAGGACCTGTACAATAATGGCAGTAGTTGTTCTGCCAAACCTGAAATTTTTGCAATATTTGCAGCGAACACCACAGGGGCCATGTTGAGATTTGATACTGTGTGGAGTGGCAACTATGTGACATCATACTGTGTAGAAGGACCACTACTGGACATTATAATGTGTGTAGGGGCCACTATGGGACATTATACTATGTGGAAGGGCCAATGTGTGACATTATACTGTGGGGCCACTATAAAACATTATACTGTGTGCAGGCAATGCTTCTGGACATTATACTGTGAGGAGAGGCCAGTATGGGACATTATACTGTTTGTAGGGGCCACTATAGGATATTATACTGTGAGGAGGACCCGCTATGGGATATTAACCTGTCTGGAGGCCACTTTGGGACATTATAAAGTGTGTAAATGGGGCGTTATATTGTGTGGAGGCCATGAAAGGGGACACTATGCAGTGGGAGGGGGCCCAAGTCAAAAGTTTGCTATGGGGCAAAGTATTTGCTAGTTATGCCTCTTGCACGCACCACATTTGTTAAGTGTTTAGAAATTATTTTTTATCTTGTCTGACACATGGTTGGGATTTAGCATGTAAGGGGGAGCCTTGCTCAGAAAGGGACATAGCTTAAAATGTGTGGAGCAGAGAAGTTGGTGGCTGCCATATGCTCACAAGGGTCAGTTGTTTTAAGGGATGCCATACCTCTCAGTATATTTTTGGCATGTACAAACTCCAATAAGATGTTGTCTTTAGTCAGATTTAAGCCAGGGACCCCAGTGCTATAAGACAACAGTGCTGACCACTGAGCCACTATGCTGCTGACTGAAAGCCATAAGTGGCAAATACCGCCTGCAATTTGGAAAAAGTGCTCCAAATTTCTCCATGTGAACACAGCCTTTCAATGCTAAAAAGGAGAAGTAAGGAAATCAAAACTTTTCAGTAATTTATGGCAGAAAAAAATGTTGCACTTAATAACTGTATCTGGATTGATGGTGAACTCAATTTCTTTGAAGCTTATGAGCTTCCATATATTAAAGGTAAAATGTCAGAGGTGCTAAGAAATCCTGCTATCCTGAAGTGATAAATCAGACCTGCTATAATTGGAAGAATTCCATATGGAGATAGTACATATATCAGCTGGACATATTATGTATTCTTTGTTTGTATGTAACTATATTTCAAGGTTGTGACACATTACTTACAGGTTAGGGTATTATTTATTATAGACAGTTACACTCGATGTATCTAGATGATATTGCTCATAGCACACGTAAGTCGGTAGAGGAAATGAAGAAATTCTACAATATCTATAGACATGTAAGAGAAAAAACACACAAACACTCCTGAAGGAAGGGTGTGCGGAGATAAAAGGGTAAGAGAGAAATAAGTAACTTTATAAATTTATTATGAAATTAGTCTCTGCCTGCAACTTTGTCGGAGTGTTGTTGGCATCAATGATCTGCCTATATTCAGCAAATTGCTGCCGTCAATGGTTTGCTTGCTCCGGCGTTTCGGAAACTCTTAAGCTGTCCTGCTGCTGAACTTGTTACTCACACCGTGCCTGTGATTGTTTCGTTATCTTAGCAGCTTGCTTGGACACCATATAATGAGTGTGTTGTTGGCATTGATAATCCGCCTAAGCGGACATTTCAGCAGCTGTTAAGCTGGCCTGCCGCTGAACTCATTCCTTGCGCTGTGCCCGTGATTGTTCCGGCATCTCAGCAGCTCGCTGGGACGCCATATAATGAGCGTGTTGTTGGCATCAATGATCCGCATGCTCCAGCGTCTCGGCAGCTCTCAAGCTGGCCTGCTGCTGAACTCGTTCTTCACGTTGTGCCTGTGATTGTTCTAGCATCACAACAGCTCACTGGGATGCCATATAATGAGCATGTTGTTGTCGTTGATGATCCTCCTCAGCTCCGCTTGAGGAGAACTTTGTTGACTTCTGGCTACCTTCATAGCTCTCGTTGTTTTAGAATTTTGAGACAAATTAGATTTTCTTTTCTCGGCTTGTTTAAAAGTAGCAAACTGCCCATTTGGATTAAAGGTGTTTTCACATCCAGTGTGTCAGCATGCTGGAGCAGATCAGATAATATGCAAATGCTGGACACAATGGACTTGGGGGTTAGCTGTGTTTTTACATAGAGATAACAGTCTTAGCTTTATCGGTCTGCTGCCAACAGCAATTTAATATAGTATATGAACATAAATTCATAACAGTCGTGAAGCCATGTCATTTTCCAGGATAAAAGTAGCCTATGTGTTAATTGAGGTTACAAACTATCTATGTACCAAATTTCATTCACATCCGTTCAGCCGTTTTTGCGTGATTGACTAACAAACACACAAACATCCAAACACACAAACTTTCACATTTAGAATATTTGTAGAATTTAGCACTGATTGATCCTGCGTTACAGCCACCACAAGGCTATATAGAGACTCCTGGTTGCCAACTAGTCCCAGTGAAATTATGTTATTACTATGTGACCATCATTTTTTGAACAGAGAAACAGTGAAAGGGTGTAGAAAGCACAGAAATCAGATATAATATAACCTTTATTAAATAAATATATATATATATATATATATATATATATATATATATATATATATGTATATATAAATATATATATTAAAAAAAAAACCCACCAAGATATAACCCAGTAGATAATAAATATCAAAACAGAAGAAAAAAAAGTTAGAAACACAGACCATAACAGTCTAATATTCAAGGTGCAGGGAGAACATTGTAGAACAAGGTGCCCCAGGGTGACAATACAACGCAGTATACTAGTGTCATTTCAATACAGTAATAGACCCAATATTATTCTACCACAATTAGCATTAGTCATATGTACTATAAATTCTAATTAGACACAGGTTTCAGTGATGGAATAGTAATGAACACCTTCTAAAAATGGCATACAAACATGATCCTATACAGAGAGTAGGTTAATAGTGTTCCTATAGGTCTGCTAGACTCATAATAGTATTCTAATAAGTCTCATAGTCTTGACTAATTTCATAAGGAGGGGTAAGCAGGGTTCATAAGGCGACATATGTATAGGCTTGGTAAATGAGTCACAAAATATAAATTAAGTCCTTTCCCAGGGCCCTGATGGTGGGCGCCCATACTCATGTATTTAGGAACAAATATAAATGTTATACTAAACTTTCTACAATACTTAAAACTCAGCTTGATTATAAAACACCTTGGTAAGATGGCAGCATAGGCGAGACCATGGCATATGGATTTTAATGCTTATAAATGACAAGTAATATGTCTAGGTTACAGTAATCTTATTACTGCATACACTGTAAATAGAATCAAACTTTAGCAGCTGCTACAAAAGCAGATAATATTCTAAGTTGTATAAAAATAGAGGTAAAAACCTGAGATAACCGAGATAAAGTCTTCATAAGATCATACCTCAAATATGGGCTTTTTTTGGGGGGGGAGGGGGCGTTCAGTTCTGAAGAAATATGTCTTAAGAGTTAAATGAAATTACAGGTGTCAGCATATGACAACTCCAAGAATTTTTTTTTTCTTTTTGCAAAGATTTTTTAAGGGGTTAAAAAATAAAAAAGCATAAAATGGAACAAAAAATATAAATTTAGTATCATCATAATTGTACCGACCTATAGAATACAGGTGACTTGTAATTTTTGCTGCACCGTGAGCACCATAATCAGTGAGCACTCGGGAACACTGTGAGAATAAGGTTCTTTGATTTCTCCACTGCTTTTAACACCATATAGCCAGGGCTACTGAGGGACAAGCTGGCCCTTGTTGGACTGGACCACCACCACTCCAACTGGACTACTTCACAAACCAACCTCAGTTATGTGAGAACCCGGGGCTATGTGTCTGACACCATGATCTGTAGTACAGGGGCACCACACGGTACAGTTCTTGCCCCATTTCTCTTCACACTGTACACTGCTGACTTTAGGTGCAAGTCATCCAGCTGTTACTTACAGAAGTACTCCGATGACTCTGCAATAGTAGGTCTCATCACAGACGGAGACGACAGTGAGTACAGAGACTTAAACTGGGATTTTGTGTAATGGTGCCATTGGAACCAACTCAGGATTAATGCTGGGAAGACCAAGGAGATGGTGGTGGACTTTAGTAAGCGGAGACGTGCTCCGAATCTGGTAGACATCCAGGCGACAGGCATTGAGATAGTCAAGACCTATAGGTACCTGGGTGTGCTCCACAATAATAAGCTGGACTGGGCTGATCACCTGGGTGCGCTGCACAGAAAGGACCACAGCAGACTCTACCTGCTCAGGAGGCTGAGGGTCTTTGGAGTCCAGGGCCCACTTCTTAGGGCCTTTTTCAACTCTGTGGTAGCATCAGCTCTGAAACAATTTTAACTGCATCATAATTGTGCAGTATAAATACATCCTCAAAGCTACAGCATCCTTTACTTTTCATCTAGCATATAGAAAAAAATCACCTTTCATCATAATTTTGATACCTTGGTGGCCTCTACATAGCATCATGCTCCCCAGTGGTTTAATGCATAGTATATGGCTCCCCAGTGTCTCAACACAGTATATTACTCCCTTAGTGTCCTTCAATGTTCCCCAGAGACTTAATAATATTCTCCAGTAGTCCAACATAGCAGCTGTGCCATATAAATAAAAAAACACCCATCCTTGTACCACAACGCTCTGTGCTGCTATCGTCCTCTTGTCTTCGGCTCAAGGCTACAGGTCTGCATAGAGCTGCAGACATCACTAGTAGATATCTGAATGGTAGAGCAGGAATCTGAAGGCTTTCTGCCTCACCAGTATGTTTAATAATACCTGCATATTAAGGATGTGGAATAGTTGAAAGAAGACATGTGGCTATTTTTGCCTCTGAAGTGTTGCAGCACCCCTTGCAGAAGTGTAGCTTCAAGCATGTGGGCACCATTGAAAAATCTCTAACGCGGCCCCTTGTTTCATGTAGAATGGCGGTCTATTTTATGAGTCAGAGGGACCATTGGGGTCCGATCACTACAGCTGCTGCCATATCCCCTATGGTGACTGTCCTGTATAACTACGCCCATGTTAGTAACTTTGGAGACAGTGATTGTGGGACCCTCAGGTACCACATAGCTGCCCAATAACTTACTCCAAACCAAATCAAAATACTCCAAATTCTGCATAGAATCCAAGGTCCCAATTACCACTTTGTACACAGACCTGGGATAGCAATGTGACTAATATGTGATTATTTTATTACCGTCATTCAACTATAGCCAAAAAAGGACTAACATCTCCATAAATTTTATGTCAGCATTATAACACCGTGAAACCTGGTTTTGACAGATAGTGATAAATACATGGAAGCAGTAAGAGGGTGATGGCCTAAGGAACTGATGCAACGAAAATGTAATAGAATGCTTATGGCTTTGCTGCCAAAGTGCAGTTGCAGAAGTAATAAATTACCAGTAGGAATGAGCTATGAATATGAAAACTCTACTAGGAGGAAATAAAATCAGATAAATACATTTTTGTTGAGAATGTCACAAATTTAGATTAAAAACATTGTAGCAAGAAAAGTGCCTGCAAAATCCAATCCATAATGCAATCCCAAGGGAACTAAACATCCTTATAGCCTGCCAGAGGGTGTGCTCATGGGTAGCAAAGTACTGTCTTTCAAACTTTAGCAGCACAGTTAAAACTCCTTAGTTAACAAATACTAATAGCATTGCATATGCAGCATTATTGTAATAAATTGTGATTGATATGATCACTCCTACAAGAAGCTGAAAAGGTCTTAGACAACAAGGTATTTCTTGCCATACTATCAGCCAAAGGAAATTCTAATTCCCATGTAACACCCCCAAATATATATATATATATATATATATATATATACAGTCCTATGAAAAAGTTTGGGCACACCTATTAATCTTAATCATTTTTAGTTCTAAATATTTTGGTGTTTGCAACAGCCATTTCAGTTTGATATATCTAATAACTGATGGACACAGTAATATTTCAGGATTGAAATGAGGTTTATTGTACTAACAGAAAATGCGCAATATGCATTAAACCAAAATTTGACCGGTGCAAAAATATGGGCACCTCAACAGAAAAGTGACATTAATATTTAGTAGATCCTCCTTTTGCAAAGATAACAGCCTCTAGTCGCTTCCTGTAGCTTTTAATCAGTTCCTGGATCCTGGATGAAGGTATTTTGGACCATTTCTTTCTACAAAACAATTCAAGTTCAGTTAAGTTTGATGGTCGCCGAACATGGACAGCCCGCTCTCAAATGATCTGAAAACAAAGATTGTTCAACATAGTTGTTCAGGTGAAGGATACAAAACGTTGTCTCAGAGATTTAACCTGTCAGTTTCCACTGTGAGGAACATAGTAAGGAAATGGAAGACCACAGGGACAGTTCTTGTTAAGCCCAGAAGTGGCAGGCCAAGAAAAATATCAGAAAGGCAGAGAAGAAGAATGGTGAGAACAGTCAAGGACAAGCCACAGACCACCTCCAAAGAGCTGCAGCATCATCTTGCTGCAGATGGTGTCACTGTGCATCGGTCAACTATACAGCGCACTTTGCACAAATAGAAGCTGTATGGGAGAGTGATGAGAAAGAAGCCGTTTCTGCACGTACGCCACAAATAGAGTTGCCTGAGGTATGAAAAAGCACATTTGGACAAGCCAGCTTCATTTTGGAAACAAAAATTGAGTTGTTTGGTTATAAAAAAAGGCGTTATGCATGGCGTCCAAAAAGAAACAGCATTCCAAGAAAAACACATGCTACCCACTGTAAAATTTGGTGGAGGTTCCATCATGCTTTGGGGCTGTGTGGCCAATGCCGGCATCGGGAATCTTGTTAAAGTTGAGAGTCGCATGGATTCCACTCAGTATCAGCAGATTCTTGAGAATAATGTTCAAGAATCAGTGACGAAGTTGAAGTTACTCCGGGGATGGATATTTCAGCAAGACAATGATCCAAAACACCACTCCAAATCCTCAGGCATTCATGCAGAGGAACAATTACAATGTTCTGGAATGGCCATCCCAGTCCCCAGACCTGAATATCATTGAACATCTGTGGGATGATTTGAAGCGGGCTGTCCATGCTCGGCGACCATCTAACTTAACTGAACTTGAATTGTTTGTCCAAAATACCTTTATCCAGGATCCAGGAACTGATTAAAAGCTACAGGAAGCAACTAGAGGCTGTTATCTTTGCAAAAGGAGGATCTACTAAATATTAATGTCACTTTTCTGTTGAGGTGCCCATACTTTTGCACCGGTCAAATTTTGGTTTAATGCATATTGCACATTTTCTGTTAGTACAATAAACCTCATTTCAATCCTGAAATATTACTGTGTCCATCAGTTATTAGATATATCAAACTGAAATGGCTGTTGCAAATACCAAAATATTTAGAACTAAAAATGATTAAGATTAATAGGGGTGCCCAAACTTTTTCATAGGACTATATATATATATGGCCCCTCTTCATTATGACATTATGTTGAGTTCAACAAATGACTTCAATAATGATCTTTAGGCTGGGGACCCACATGACAAGACGGCAGCGATTTATAGACCCTTCAAGCTGGTGTCACTCACATGTCTACATGCAGTGATGCTCAGTTCATCTGACACCAAAGGAAAAGAGATTTTACAAATATTACAGTGGAGTGAAAAGCCCACATATTCTTTAAAGGGGTACTCACAATCCAGAATTATATTCAATCTTGTAGCTTAACTGAAGTGTTTTACTCAATAAAATGCTTTTATTCTGTTTAATTTCCCAAATACTGCTCCTTATTTCTGCTCAGGGTTTATAGCTTGTTGCCAAGGTTACAAACCATCTGTCTGGTCAGCCTGATGAAAGTCCCTATTCCTGGCCACCTTGATAGTCTTCCCTTTCTCTGCAAATTTCTATCAGTTGCTGAACACTGATAAGGTGTTGGGAACCTGATGCAACAATCCTGATGCAACAATAATCACAGTAAGTCTTGGGCAACCAAAATCCCCAAGCACCGAGGTAGAAACAGTCCTGAGTGTACTACACTCTCCTAACTGGAACGGAACCAGGCCCCAGAGTTCTTCGCCAGAGCTCCTGATGGTGGAGTTGGACTTGGTAAAATCGGGGACCCCGAACCGCAGCCACCCAGAGAGCGCCGCACACCCAGCAAACCCCAAGTAAACGAGAACCCAGAAAACCCAGAGGCACAAACCTCAGTGGGTGAAGATCAGGAAAGCTGGTCAGCACGGAGAACAGAAGTCTGAGGTTTGTCAGACAGTAGCAAAAGCACCACAGGAAGGTCGTACAGGCCAAGTCGGTAATCCAGAGGTCAATGCAGGTTCCAGGGATAGCCAAAGCGTAGTCAATCAAACCAAGTTGGTACACAGGAGGTCACGTGGTAGCAGGAGGGAGAGGCAGAAGCGTAGTCAGGAGCGCCAGGTCATACACAGGAGGTTTGCGGAGTAGCCAAAACAGACAGGAGTGGTCAGGATAAAGCCAAAGGTCATGTACAGGAGGTCAGGTAAATGCCAAGTCAGGAAATCAAGAAGGGTCGTTTGTAAAGCAAGCCATGAGCATTCACATGCAAGAGGCAATCAGGAATACAAGGGACAGGAGGCAGGAGGCTGTGGGGCTGATACTGTGGTAAAACAAATAACCAGTGGTGGGCCAGGGCCAGAATGAGGCCTAAATAACCTCCAGCCTGCCGCTGATCTCCCTGACTTCGGAAGCAGTGGTCCCGTCACTAGAGGGAAACCGGAACCTCCGCAGACTCAAGCAGCGGCTCCGGCTCTTCCTCATGAGCGACCAGGAGTGCCATTCTGGTGCTGGATACTGAGCGGGCCGGAAACCTTCGCGCGGCACCGTGGAGGCCCCAGTCCGCTCTAACATAAGGGCTAGAACAGTTTCTTGAACCATGCCTCTGTTATCTCTGGATGTAATCCAGAAATTGCTGCAGTTTAGAAACAAGCACTGAGTAGCTGCTGGCCTGAGCTGAAACCAGGAAGCGGAGGAGAACAAAGACAGGAGGGCAGCTGAAACTCTGAGATGAGAAAACCCCATTTATGAATACTAGATCTAAATAATATACATACCCCAGAGAACTTATTTCACACCTTCAAGTCCCCATTCCTTTTCACCTCAGTAAAAAAAGAACCAGAAACCAGATCTTGAGGTAGAAGCAGATGCATGATGGATGGAGTTGCTGTGTCACAGGTCAGGGAGCGTGCTATCTCTGCAAGTGGTCAGTTATGGTCATTGGGCCTAGAGAACAAAGTGCTCATCATTATTTATACTTGATGCACATGTCTTCTATGTCTTCACAGGAAATTGTGTGCTATGAATTAACTCATTATTGGCTCCAAGTTTAGGTTCGCTGATCTCAACTTATAAGAGAACTCTCAGCAAAACTCTTCATAGAAACTCTGTGGTGAAGGTATAAATCATAAGAATGACTTTTACATGGGGTTTGAAGGCAGCACAGACAGGATCAAAATGAGCAGACCATTGGAAATCTTCCTGGTACAGTATATGGCCAGAGTCCCCACTGGATGCCATGGTCAATGGCATAGCATGTAAGCAGTTGACAGAGCAATTGGGCTCCATCTGTAATGGGCAATTGGGCTCCCTGGAAATGAAATCATGGAGTGCTGCTGCTATGGCAGCTTGGAGGCCTAATGATATCCTAAAGTCTGCAGTCTATGGGAGACTATTAGGGCTTGCCAGTGCAGGTATGAAATATTGGAAGTGAACATTGTCACTCTAAAATGGTGTAATTTAACGTATAGTGACCCTGATGTATACAACTAACAGAAAGCTATATATAATGATGGTAAGGAGCACTAATAAAAGGAAGGTACTGTGAGATACGAGGATGTGCCAATAAAATTTTACCTTTATTACATATATAAAAATTTAAATTCCAAATATAATTAAAAAGTCATGTATACCAATGTCATACTGTAGGAATTTGTAGTGAAAATGTTCAATTGTAACCAAGAGCGACTGTCATTTAGTGTTAATTGTGTCATAATCACTGCCATTTCAAGGATTGTGTATATCAAATAGAATTGAGTATGAGGGCTTGAGTTTTGCTGGAGGAGTTTACTCTATGCAGAATGTGCTACAAATTCTGCAATAGATTTATGCTAGGAGTCAATCTAATTCCAGTGGCGGCATAAATATATTTGAAGAGCTCAACGGAAAAATGGCCTAAGTCCACATTTTGTCATATTTCAAATTATTACCTAGAAAGCTTCTTTGTACCTCGTTCTATGCATTGGGTTTACAAGGTACCTAGGATTAATGACCTAAGTCCATATATTTCAATGCAGAAGAATTTACATTCAATGGAATAATGGCCTAAGTCCAATACAAACTTACTTACTTCACTCTCGTTGGTCATTTTTTCATTGAAATCGTGACTTCCGGTCTGTTGTTTATATTAGTGTAAAAACTTTGTCTTATTGTTTAAAAGGCTCTAAATCGACTTTTGCACATATTTAGCGCCGAAAAGGGAGGCAGGTAATTATTATTCTTCATCGTTTAATAATAGTAGTAATTAATTAATATTAAATAAATAATATTTATACATGAAGCTGCAATTTTTTTAATAAATAATACAATTTATGATTAGGATTAACTGTGTTCATTAGCTGATTACATTGGATAGATATATTCCACAATAATGCCCGTTTGCTTTAGGCTAAAACTTTAAATTTCGTTTTTCTCACAATATTGATTTTTGGACTTAGGCCATTTTTCTGTTGAGCTCTTCATTTATTTTTTACTATTTTGAACATGGAAATATTCTAATACAATATACCATGTCTATGTACTTGTGTCTATTCAGTTCATTCCTACTAAGCATTTTAATTTCTGATGCAAAATTAAACTCCAAATTCGGTCTTTGATTATTATTTTTAATTTTTGTTTGGTATTAATTTACTAAACCATCTAAATGAAAAACTGTCATGAACTAAATGAATCACCGCTCAGCTTTCATCTTACAAAAGCAATATGCTGTACAGGCTGTATGGGCAACAAATACAGAGGTCTTTTTTTTTTTTAGACACTTTCATAAATCTCCCCCATTGTGCACAAAGATGGGCCAGGTACATTTTCTTGGCACCACAGTTTCATCGTCTTAGACATGGTGATGACACAGCGCTGCTGAAATTTACAATTAACTACAATTAGAAATTGATGTTAGTGTCATCATACAGTTATATGTGTTATGTTTAATTAAAAACAAACGTCTGGAGTGTTTCATTTCATCATCTACAAGTCAAAGCTATGTGTCTCTTATGTTAGACTATATTTTCCATATCTGAGTTTGTGTTGTGTTTGGCTGCTAGACTGTGAAGACAGTTTAATGACTTCTAACCCATAAGTAATTACAGCATTGACTACAAGCTTTGGGATAGGCTTTGATCTCTAGGCTTGTAGCTTGGATTTACATAATGGCATGACCGCTAAGCTGGTGCATTGACATGCTTCTTCTATAATGAATCAGATCTATGAATGTCTATAGAAAAATCAAAGTCAATCACGTACAAAACTTCATTTTAACTTTGTTACAATTTACAAACAGATAATCCATTGTAAACTTTTAGTTTTAGCTGGTTGTATGGAGTATATCAGTTAATTGCACTTGATAAAGGACTCTGTTGAAGCCCGAAACGTGTCGTGCCATCCTG
This sequence comes from Leptodactylus fuscus, assembly GCF_031893055.1. Lineage (NCBI taxonomy): Eukaryota > Metazoa > Chordata > Amphibia > Anura > Leptodactylidae > Leptodactylus > Leptodactylus fuscus. Next base: position 159,194,004 of record NC_134268.1, read on the forward strand.
CTTTATGGTTTATGTCAAATAAAAAGATTTTAGTCAGAACCTTGGACCGTGCTGTGCCTATACCAGCAGAGAGCGCCGATTCCCTGTAACAGACCTCCAGTCCCTGTGTTCTCTACTATATCTTATGATGTGGTGGTGATCAATGCAAGACAGCAAAGCACTCAACATGGTGCCTCTAAGCACTTGCAAAAATGTAACCAGTCAACGTCAAATAGGACAGGTAAATATTTATAAAATAAAACTTAATGTCATCTCCAAATTCTCACTATACGAAATAAAAGTGACTTAAAAGCATATTTATTATTGTTAGTGACATTAAAAAAAGAAGAGACATTTTACTATAAATGTATTTGCAATTTTGAAACATTTTATTGTCAGCACAAGCTATTTAGCTCTTATATATTCTCCTGAAGTAATAGCACAGCTTTGGTACCAGCTTCTGGCTTACATTATATTATCGCCATATTGTTTATGATAAAGGGATGTAATAACTTTGTTATTAAAGGGGTATTCCTACGAACATAACCATTTTTAAATTTGTAGGCAATTAAAAGTTAAACATTTTTGCAAATATAAATAACTAGTAGTATACCCGCGGCTTCGCTCGCGGAAAATATGTTAAATTGTTGGTTATGCTAAAGTAAAATTTTCAGTGTCGCATTGAAATTGACATTTTCAGAGCGCTACAGTAAATCATTTTTTCCACTTTAAATTTTTATTATTTTGGCATTTTACTAATTTGTCATGACATTGATGAGACCAACAACTTTTTTTTAAATTTTTTTTATCAATTTTATTAATTTTACATATTCAATACATATTATGTGGTATAAACTATTACAACTATTAATGAAAACCGCCTCACCGGCAGACTGGTGGAGTTGCCCATAGCAACCAATCAGAGCTCAGCTTTCACTTTACCTCAGCAGCTTCAGTGATGAAAGCTCCCTGTATAGTAAGCAATAATGACAATCTTCCTATGAGACAGTTTTTGCCTGAACAATATTTCTGCTCAGTAAGGCTGCTTGCACACTACAGGATTTTTCATGGGTCTCTGGGCCGTGGATTCCACAGCTCCGTAGAACCTGCAAAATTCACAGCTTTGTGCACAAAGAAGTCTATGGAATCGCCAAATCCATGGCCTGGAGGCTTGCACTGTAGTGTGCAAGTAGCCACTAAGGATGCCAGACTTGTTTTGTCAGTGCATGCGTGTATGTGTGTGTCTGCATGTTTGTGGTCCATGTGTATGTATGCGTGTGTGCAGGCACGTGTGTGGTCCGTGGATATTTATGCTTTTATGTGCACATGTGATCCATGTGTTTGTGCGTGTGCAGTGCAAGTTTCCATGTGTGCAGTAGTTGTGTATGAGTATGCATGTGCTCTGTTTGTCTGTGTACGTAGTGTGCATCCATCTGAGTGTGTTTGCGTGTGTATGTTGTCCTTGCATGCTTGTGGTATTTATGTGGTGTGTTGTGACATTTGTGTGGTGTTGTACATGTGTGTTATCTGTGTGATGTTTATATGGTGTTTGTGAAATGTTTGTGTGTTGTGTGTGGTGGTGCGGCCCCTTTAGCAGCGACTCTTTGGCGCCGTCGCTATAATCCGTCCCTGTCAGTCACAACTGTTCTTTTCCCCTCAGCACTTCCACATTTCCCTATTATAAGTATAGGACCTAACTTCAGGGGCCCCGAACTCATGACGGGGGGACGCTAGCGAGATGTGCGCAATATTCTGCTCCTGTGGGTGGAGAAGGGGCGTGCCAAACTTCACCCAAATAGGGCGAGAACTGTGGATTTGTATAGAACAGACTACTACAGAATTTCAGTTTTAAACATTTTGCAAAGTTTTAAAGATTTTCTCTAAATATCTTGTGGTCACAGTTTGTTGTCTTGATCGGTTGCCGATGGATACAACCAAGAATGCAGGACCTTTCTAATGTCAGAGAATCAGCCATGATCTCCTTATTGTGGCCGGGATATTTTCTCATACATGTAGTGTCCCTGCCTGATAACCCAGGTACAATAAGAAAATCATGGCTGGGTTTTTGACAAGTCCCAGACCATAGAAAGTTTCTGCACTTTTGATCGGTTGCCAACAGATATGACCACGACAACAGACTCTCACCGCTAAGATAGTAGAGAAAATCTTTAAAACACTGCAGAATTTTTAACTACTTATATTTGCAAAAATATTTTACTTTTAATTATTTACAAATATAGATATGATTTTGTTCATGGGAATATCCCTTTAACCTTAATCACCTTTCAAAGTCAATTCCAAAAAAGACCATTATTTACATGGTATAAAAATGCTGATATCGATGCCACACTGTGACTCCCAAATCAATAAGTGGTTACCAAGATATAATCCATATCACACAATACAATCATAAAAAAAGCATTGTGCACAGGAAATAAATATTTTTCCACATCTAAGCACATGGGCAACTTTGCAATTTGTTTCACTTGTCTTAGTGGGTTTAAAAAACATACCAACAATTTTTACAAAAATATAGGTCATACATATGGTTGCAGTTTTTGTTAAAATTGAGGTCTATGGGTGGGAAACTTAAAAATATGTGCGAGAATACTACATTTTGGGCAAGAAATACTATGGGGTCACAAGCCATAAAGATATAGAAAACATATTTTATGGAGATGAAACTTAATGCAAAGGAGAAATTGAATTCTTCTCAACAACCGATCATGCAGTCCATTTTATTTTCCAAAAGACCTCTAAAAAATAAGACCTGAAATTTTTGTTCTCACAGAAAGCAGCTTCTTTATTACCGCTAGTTCTGATTAGGGCCAATTCTAGCTTATGGGCCAATAGGAGACCAAAATTAAAATGGCACTTCTCCCCACCACCATCTCCAAAGACACCTCTGCTGCTCCCCAGTTGAAGCAGTTGGAGCAATGTTACCTGCACTAGGAAACAATAAGCATTCCCGATCTTCCCAGTGGATTCTAAAACTGATCAGCCACAGAACCCACAGCACGAACCACTCCAGCAAAATTATATCTGTGGGGGTTCTGAGTGTTTGACAACTGCAGATCTAATATTGATGACCTATCAAAAGGATAGGCCATCAATATTAGAAAGGTGGACAACCCCTTAAATCTCTCCCCGACCAGCCCTATTAAATGAACAGGTTGCAGAGCTAATCATTCCCCCTACAGCAGGGTAATTTAAGGGCTGTTATAAAACGGCACATTTCCATCCTGTCCTGCATCTCCCAGCAGTGGCCGCTGCTGGTAACCTCAGTACTGAGAGAAGGACTTGCTACTGCCTGTAACTTTGTATCTCCTTCCTCTCTGTCAGATCGTTCTCCGAGAAGGATCACTGTGCAGAGCTGCTGTAGTGTGTGTGTGTGTTATAAAGTCATAAAATTGATTTAAAAAACCTGCTACCCCTTGTGTCACCCCCTCTATCTCATAGATTGTAAGCTCTTGAGAGCAGGGTCCTCAGTCCCATTGTGTAAATTGATTTATTACTCTGTAATGTATCTTTTTGCCTGTACTTGAACCCTATGATATGTAAAAGTGCTGCAGCATATGCTGGTGCTACAGTTAGGGCCAGAAATATTTGGACAGTGACACAATTTTCGCGAGTTGGGCTCTGCATGCCACCACATTGATTTTGAAATGAAACCTCTACAACAGAATTCAAGTGCAGATTGTAACGTTTAATTTGAAGGGTTGAACAAAAATATCTGATAGAAAATGTAGGAATTGTACACATTTCTTTACAAACACTCCACATTTTAGGAGCTCAAAAGTAATTGGACAAATAAACATAACCCAAACAAAATATTTTTATTTTCAATATTTTGTTGCGAATCCTTTGGAGGCAATCACTGCCTTAAGTCTGGAACCCATGGACATCACCAAACGCTGGGTTTCCTCCTTCTTAATGCTTTGCCAGGCCTTTACAGCCGCAGCCTTCAGGTCTTGCTTGTTTGTGGGTCTTTCCGCCTTAAGTCTGGATTTGAGCAAGTGAAATGCATGCTCAATTGGGTTAAGGTCTGGTGATTGACTTGGCCATTGCAGAATGTACCACTTTTTTGCACTCATGAACTCCTGGGTAGCTTTGGCTGTATGCTTGGGGTCATTGTCCATCTGTACTATGAAGCGCCATCCGATCAACTTGGCAGCATTTGGCTGAATCTGGGCTGAAAGTATATCCCGGTACACTTCAGAATTCATCCGGCTACTCTTGTCTGCTGTTATGTCATCAATAAACACAAGTGACCCAGTGCCATTGAAAGCCATGCATGCCCATGCCATCACGTTGCCTCCACCATGTTTTACAGAGGATGTGGTGTGCCTTGGATCATGTGCCATTCCCTTTCTTCTCCAAACTTTTTTCTTCCCATCATTCTGGTACAGGTTGATCTTTGTCTCATCTGTCCATAGAATACTTTTCCAGAACTGAGCTGGCTTCTTGAGGTGTTTTTCAGCAAATTTAACTCTGGCCTGTCTATTTTTGGAATTGATGAATGGTTTGCATCTAGATGTGAACCCTTTGTATTTACTTTCATGGAGTCTTCACTTTACTGTTGACTTAGAGACAGATACACCTACTTCCCTGAGAGTGTTCTGGACTTCAGTTGATGTTGTGAACGGGTTCTTCTTGACCAAACAAAGTATGCGGCAATCATCCACCACTGTTGTTATCCGTGGACGCCCAGGCCTTTTTGAGTTCCCAAGCTCACCAGTCAATTCCTTTTTTCTTAGAATGTACCCAACTGTTGATTTTGCTACTCCAAGCATGTCTGCTATCTCTCTGATGTATTTTTTCTTTTTTTTCAGCCTCAGGATGTTCTGCTTCACCTCAATTGAGAGTTCCTTTGACCGCATGTTGTCTGGTCACAGCAACAGCTTCCAAATGCAAAACCACACACCTGGAATCAACCCCAGACCTTTTAACTACTTCATTGATTACAGGTTTACGAGGGAGACGCCTTCAGAGTTAATTGCAGCCCTTAGAGTCCATTGTCCAATTACTTTTGGTCCCTTGAAAAAGAGGAGGCTATGCATTACAGAGCTATGATTCCTAAACCCTTTCTCTGATTTGGATGTGAAAACTCTCATATTGCAGCTAGGAGTGTGCACTTTCAGCCCATATTATATATATAATTGTATTTCTGAACATGTTTTAGTAAACAGCTAAAATAACAAAACTTGTGTCACTGTCCAAATATTTCTGGCCCTAACTGTATATAAATAAAATATATTATTATTATTATTATTATTATTATTATTATTATTATTAGTGTAAGGAGGCAGTCTTAGATAAGCAATGTAGGTATAGTTTGTTCACTTTGTTAACCCTTTAGGATTTTCACAAGAATTAGAGCAAACTTTCTAACTAGTGTTTTAAATACTTTGAAATGGGGTGATGTATGGGTATGGGAGGATTTATAATGTTTAGGCCCCCAGAAAGATCACAGAATTGAATTGGTCCCTTAAAAAGTAGGCTGTAACATGTTAATTTAATTTGCTATACAGGGAAAGTGTAGAAAAACATACAGCAAAAACTCAAGGAAAAACTAAGGCTGGGGCCACACGTGGCGCAAACACTACCGTGGAAAAAAAATAACCAGTTTACAGTCCCTGCATGGTGGGTGAGCTTCTAGTAAATCCCATCCACACATTGCAGAAAAATACGGAAATGCTTTTTTTCCCAGAAATTTCCCAGAAATTGCAGCATGTCAGTTATACCTCTGGAAATGCTGGTGGTTTCCCTATAGTTATAATGTAAGGAGACTTTATGTGAAAAGTGCTGTGGGAAAAACCACAATGTGTTGCCTCCATGATATTTCCTGCAGCGCTTTTTTTTTTTTTTGCTGCCGCCCGCTATGTGGGGCCTTAGTCTGACAACGCATTTTTTCTGCCTTTTGGTCTGCTACTTTTTTAGCTGTATTTTGCTACAAGAGCTCCTAACCAAATGGATTTTCTGAGATCAAGTGAATAGGATAAAGCTGCCTTACCCTGTACCCCACCACGAAGTAGATGAGCGCTGTAGCCTATGTAAACAACTGATCATGGGGGTGCACATAAAGTTCCACTGATTTGATATTGATAGCCAGCGGATGTCCCTAGGGTAATGAGATGCTGCAGATTTTCTGCACCTAATAATCTGCTGGAGATCTGCAGCAGAAAAAAAAAGCCCAAAATGGATTGTGGATTTCAATGCAAAAATGCAACGTACACCGTTAGGGTAACTTCACACAGAGTTTTGAAATCAATGGGAGCCGCTCAGGTGTACAAGCTAGCTCCCGGAAAAAGAAGCAAGGTGCTCATTCTTCAGGCCATTTCCCCTCGCGATTTGGCCTGCAGACACTCCCTTCTCCGGACTAGGCCCATTCATTGGGCCTAAACCGGAGTGGAGTGCGCGGCTGGATGCCGATGTAGTGCACGAGCTTTCAGTCGCGGCTACCTCCGCGGCCTCCGCCTCAGGTTCCATTCCAAAAAACCCGGTGTGAACATACCCTTAAAATGTTAAAGCTTTGCAGCAGTCGTAGGACATATGGTATAAAGAAAAAGTTAAATGGAAATGATAAAGTGACTTTTCTTTAATCCTGTGTTTAAAAATAGGATTTTGTAAAGTGGAACAATGTGTTTACCAATTTACAGTATGCTGCTTCATCTCATTTCATCTGAAACCATGGAAATATAAAATACCATATTGTGCCGTCTGAAAAGAAAATCTGGTAAGAATACAATCTGCATTTAGCATCACATATCTGCTGTAATTCAGTCTTCTTGGGCAGATGAAGCTGTGTTTATAGGCTTGAATGCTGTAAACATTAAAAAATCATTTGCTTGTATTTTAAACTAAATAGCTTAAAATCCACAAACAGATTACATGCTTAGAAAATGCAAGAGTAAATAATATTACAATAAATTATGGAAATCAATACATATTGAGCTTCTACATCTTCATTTTACCAAGATGATTCAGTTCATTCTCATTGCATCTGCTCAATGTGCAGACATTTATCAGGAAATCATGAAGATGTTAAGGATTCTTTAAGAAGCTCAGGAGCTCTATATAAATATGAATGAAATAAAGGTACGTGTGTGTGGGTGGGGGGTGGGCGGGTGTTAATTATTGGCATAATATATTGTATAGGCTATTACAGAATGACAAAGTATAATAACAATAATGGAGGCAATTGTGTGTTACTGTAGCATTGACAGCCCTTAATTCACATATATCAAATTACAACTTTATATTTAGTTTTTGCCTGATTATTGGAATGTTTACTGATTATATATATATATATATATATATATATATATATATATATATATATATATAGATAGATATATACAGTCCTATGAAAATGTTTGGGCACCCCTATTAATCTTAATCATTTTTAGTTCTAAATATTTTGGTGTTTGCAGCAGCCATTTCAGTTTGATATATCTAATAACTGATGGACACAGTAATATTTCAGGATTGAAATGAGGTTTATTGTACTAACAGAAAATGTGCAATATGCATTAAACCAAAATTTGACTGGTGCAAAAGTATGGGCACCTCAACAGAAAAGTGACATTAATATTTAGTAGATCCTCCTTTTGCAAAGATAACAGCCTCTAGTCGCTTCCTGTAGCTTTTAATCAGTTCCTGGATCCTGGATAAAGGTATTTTGGACAAACAATTCAAGTTCAGTTAAGTTAGATGGTCGCCGAGCATGGACAGCCCGCTTCAAATCATCCCACAGATGTTCAATGATATTCAGGTCTGGGGACTGGGATGGCCATTCCAGAACATTGTAATTGTTCCTCTGCATGAAAGCCTGAGTTGATTTGGAGCAGTGTTTTGGATCATTGTCTTGCTGAAATATCCATCCCCAGCGTAACTTCAACTTTGTCACTGATTCTTGAACATTATTCTCAAGAATCTGCTGATACTGAGTGGAATCCATGCGACCCTCAACTTTAACAAGATTCCCGGTGCCGGCATTGGCCACACAGCCCCAAAGCATGATGGAACCTCCACCAAATTTTACAGTGGGTAGCAAGTGTTTTTCTTGGAATGCTGTTTCTTTTTGGACGCCATGCATAACACCTTTTTTTATAACCAAACAACTCAATCTTTGTTTCCAAAATGAAGTTGGCTTCTTCAAATGTGCTTTTGCATACCTCAGGCAACTCTATTTGTGGCGTACATGCAGAAACGGCTTCTTTCTCATCACTCTCCCTGACAGCTTCTCCTTGTGCTAAGTGCGCTGTATTGTTACCGATGCACAGTGACACCATCTGCAGCAAGATGATGCTGAAGCTCTTTGGAGGTGGTCTAAGGATTGTCCTTGACTCTTCTCACCATTCTTCTTCTCTGCCTTTCTGATATTTTTCTTGGCCTGCCACTTCTGGGCTTAACAAGAACTGTCCCTGTGGTCTTCCATTTCCTTACTATGTTCCTCACAGTGGAAACTGACAGGTTAAATCTCTGAGACAACGTTTTGTATCCTTCCCCTGAACAACTATGTTGAACAATCTTTGTTTTCAGATCATTTGAGAGCGGGCTGTCCATGTTCGGCGAACATCAAACTTAACTGAACTTGAATTGTTTTGTAGAAAGAAATGGTCCAAAATCCCTTCATCCAGGATCCAGGAACTGATTAAAAGCTACAGGAAGCAACTAGAGGCTGTTATCTTTGCAAAAGGAGGATGTACTAAATATTAATGTCACTTTTCTGTTGAGGTGCCCATATTTTTGCACCGGTCAAATTTTGGTTTAATGCATATTGCGCATTTTCTGTTAGTACAATAAACCTCATTTCAATCCTGAAATATTACTGTGTCCATCAGTTATTAGATATATCAAACTGAAATGGCTGCTGCAAACACCAAAATATTTAGAACTAAAAATGATTAAGATTAATAAGGGTGCCCAAACTTTTTCATAGGACTGTATATATATATATATATATATATATATATATATATATATATATATATATATATATGGTGTTTGCAAATATTGATGTCTCCTGCAGAGAGGGGCGGACTAAGACAACCGTGGGTCTTGGCAGGAAGACTGCATACTCAGAACTAAAGATACCCCATAGATACAATAGCAAAACTGAAACAAACTGAAAAATGGTCCAACAAATGACATACAGAAGCACAACCTGAGAGACCCATTGACTATTAGGGGGTCTGTATAAAGGGATTCTATCATTATAAAACGTGTTTTAAACTAAAACCACGTAGGGATAACCTTTAAAAGGACTATTCATCTCTTACCTTTATCTTGAAGGTCAAAGTCGCCGTTTTTGAATTTTTCTTCATTCTTCCTTGTACTGAAAAAGCACAGAGGGCATTCCCCCTGTACTCAGAAAGTACGGGAGACATTCCTCCTGTGCTCTGAGCACAGCGTTGCCATCCATTCCAGTGCCACGCTTCTTCTGCTCCGTCGGCCATTCTCCTCTTCTTCTTACAGGAGACCACCATAAAATGGCCAACGGAACAGACAAATTTGCATGTCCATCAGCCATTTTGTGGTGGTCTCTTACAATGGACATGCGCAGTTTTTTAATGATAGAATCCCTTTGCCAGATATCGCTGGAAGAAAAAAAATTCAGCTTGCGGTACTTTTTCGGCCGAAAATTCTACACTCCCCTGGAGACTGCAAATGGTGACTCTGATGCAGATGGCAACATAGCCTAAGCTTATTTTGTAGACAAGGTAGTAAAATCATGCGTACTTCATGAAGTGTGACAGACAGAGCCACATTTGCCACAAGGCAAGATGAGCCTTTTGTCTTAGGTGGCAGATTGCAGTTTCCCAGAGGGAGGTAGTGCCTTCAATGTGCATGGCTGCTGCTAGATTTGCAGAATTTACTTTTTTTTTTTTGCATTACACCCCACAAATAATTAGGGGAAAGCGAAAGCACCCAATGCAAGTGAGTATGAGAGTAGAGCTGGCTTTAGCAGTTGCCTACCTGCGTGTCCACTGTCTGTATTTGTCATGTGCGCAATGTATGTGATATCATCACTGCGGAACCAGCAGTGCCCCTAAGAGACACAGGGGGACTGACACAATGCGTACTTGTAGCCATAAGAAACACAGGGGAGAACTGACACAATGCGTACTCGTGGCCACAAGAGACACATGGGGACTGACACAATGCGTACTTGTAGCCACAAGAAACACAGGGGGGAACTGACACAATGCGTACTCGTGGCCACAAGAGACACCTGGGGACTGACACAATGCATACTCGTAGCCACATTTTTACAAATTCCAGGAAATCCTTTTAAGTCAATTTATGTATAATTACAAAAAGAAGAAAGTAACACTGTAAAAGCAGGTTATGTCCTCATTCATTTACACCAGCACCCCCTCCTTTCATCTAATTACACTTCTTGTCAGTTTACGGACACAGTTCATTTATTATATTTGTCATGTTACACATTAAATATACATTTTACAAATGTCTGAACTGTCTTATAAACAATTTTATCACCGTCAACACTGCTGTGTATTGCCAACATTGAAGTGTATTCACACAAAACAAGATGGCAATGTCATGCTAATAAACTACATCACACCTAACAATAGTGATAAACTGAAGGCAATAGTCATTCTTCAGCTTTGCGTCTGTTGCAGTACATTTGTAGAATGGTATTTTCAGATATAAGTATGTTGACAGTCAGTGGATTTTGTTATATTTCAGTCGACACTTTACTAAACTCCTCAAAATTAAAAGGAGGTAATATCTGGAACTGACAACTTTTTAAGCACTTAGTTTCCGATTTGTGGAATGTGAGAGGGGCATAAAAAACATTTTGATAGATTTTTTTGCCACAAGAAACATCAAAAGTCAGATCATGTGGTGTTGGATGATTGTGCGATGCCTTCTGTTTGTCATCATGCTAGTTATTGCAACTTTATCACTCTGGCACATCACTATGTGCCAAGGCCGAGATGTCAGCACTGTTCGATGCTGCATGTCCTGGTGGTTGGGAGAAAGATGAACTGAAGTGACAGTAAGTGATCTCATTGGAAAAATGGCTAATAGTGATCTATTCTTTACTGCAAGTGAAAGTTGCAGCATCCCCATGGACACTGCTTAAATGTCTTTATTTTATGTTATTGTGTTATCCTCTGTCGTTCAATATAGATAAATCCATTGGATTGCCTACATTGCATGTTGAATCACCTATCCCCAACAAAATCTCTTTAATGGTAGTATCAATAAAGATGACTGAGACTAGGAAAAGAAATGATCCAGTTTGTGTCTATCAACGATGAATTTAGTTTTGTTTGGAGTTTGGATTTAGCTCCAGGATAAGAGCTCTTAAGAGCTAAAGGGGGACACCAGCTACTATACATATTCGAAATATGGCTGATATTAATTCACTCACTATTAACCAAGTCATAGAAAATGCATTAGTCTCTGGTGCAACGGAACAATATTCTACTGGTTACCATTACTGGCTCTGGTTCACACTGCTTCTCTGGTACTGTGGTTCTAGATCCTGCAGTGCTATTCTTTCACACATTTTTGTACCAAATTTCCTTAACTTGTTTGACCCAAGGTTATTTTTGTGAGTATAGTCTGTGAAGTCATGTGGTCATAGCATATTATAATCATATTGGTTTAGCTGCTCGTGAGGCAACCTGGAAACCAACCTTTTCCAGACAAGTCAATTGCTGAGTTGCTGCACTTCTGGAGAGTTCCCGGGAGAATGTGATAAAGACTGGAGATGCATATGGCAGTTTTGATTTTCTTTCTTCCAGAGTGAGATGTAACTACTGTATTAACAGGAACATCTCTTGCCCACCATGTGCATGTCACTAAAATCTATGCCAGCCAGGAGTTGAGTTATAATTTATGCCAGTTTCTGGTGTAAACTCTAGTAAATCTCACAAGCTATGGGAGCTTGTGCCTGTGATATGTATGGTGCAAAACTATTCTGCATGACAATGGTGCAGGGGGATGTTACATTTCCCCTTTGTGCTTACTACAGCCATAGCAAATATATTTAACAAATAGAACAACTTTTGTTCAGGTTATCTTACAAAGAGCATGAAGCTACACTTGAGGGCTAGTTCACACGTAAAAACCGCCTGGCTTATTTTGGTACCGAAAAAAAACGCTTCCTAATTAAGAAGCGTTTTTTTTTTTTTTTTTTACCTTGAGGCGTTTTTTGGAACGTTTTCTGGAGCAGTTTTTGGTAAAAACTGCTTCAGAAAATGCCAGGTACTTTTCCCTTCTCCTAAAGTGAATGGACTGTAAAAAAACGCTAGGTGTTTTCGGTCGCGTTTTTTTGCAAAAAAAAAAACGCTAGCCGTTTTTTGATTCCCATTCACTTCTATCGCTTTCCTCAGGCGGAATCTGCCTGAAGAAAGGTCATGTTGCTTCTTTTTTCTGCTAGCAGCAAAAAACTGCTAGCAGAAAAAAAAATGCTAGCAGTCTCCATAGACCACCATTGTATGGAGGCAGATTTTGAGGCAAAATCCGCTGTCAAAATCTGCCTCATTTCCCCCGTGTGAAGTTATCCAGCTTAATGACAGTCTTCAGTAGGTCAGCAGCCAAGCGTAACTGCCATAATGAATTAGCATCTGCTCATGTATACATAAAAATTACATGTGCATCATGGGAACTATTTGTAAAATAAATGTGCACTTTGAACCATTTAAATCCTCTTAAGAAAAGACACAGCATACCTAGAAGAATGTGTCTAGTAATACATATTGAGATGGAAAAACAGAAAATTACACAATGTAGACAACACCCATAAGCCCCTATAAACCCGACCAGGAATGTTACATCAAATTATTTTTCTATAAATTGCTTTTGTTTTAAACACCACAAAGAGCTGTACAACAAGGGAATGTTCAGATAAAAAAAAGGGAAAATCCAACAAGTACTTCAAGTGGAACCCTCAGATTCTGCTTACATTGCTGATCATCCACATGCTGTATAGCACACATCATAAAATCAGTCCCTAAGGGTGTGTTCACACATGGAAATGTGAGGCCACAGGACCGATTTCAAGGAAAAAGCTACCGAATCTCTGATCGCAATCAGTACCCCATTTGCACTTGACTTTACAAGAGGCTTGAAATATGTGGGGGAAAGAGGGATTTGTGAATTTGGGATTCTTATCTAAGTGGAAATGGATTTCTTGCAAAAAAAATGTCACAACGGAGACGACGGGCATCCCTCCAAACTGAGCGCCTCTAAAAGGGATTATTCAGGCCCCGGACATTTAGGGATGAGACCTGGAGTACCATTGTAAATGACTGGAAAGAGGCAGGCAACTAAACCCACCCTGGGAACCTTACAGAGCATAGATAAGTGAAGCATAAACCTGAAAATTAAACAAATGTTAAACCAAATAACATACATGAATAATGAAAAGTACAAATGCAACATCATAGTATCAAAAAACACTGAATAATCTATATGCATGGGGGGAGATGAAATCTGGTATGTTAGCAACTCAGTGAGAGTGAACATTTGCAAGGCAATTATATCACCCTAAACCATAAACCAAACAGAAGTGAGACAACATTGGCACCACTCCACAGAGATATGGCAAGTCACTGCAAGTTATCCACCGTAAACCAGTCCTTAGGCATGTGGGAAGGAGGTGTGTGATCCTTGGCCATGGAGGGGGGAGAATCAGCAGGGGACAATTTCCATTTGCGCAAAAGGGACAGCCCGTTGCAATGTATCAGGAACTTGGTGGGAAATCCCCAACTATATCTGAGGCCATGTTCTCTAAGAATCCTGGTGATGGAGCGCAAGATCGCGCTGAGCTTGCATAGTGGCTGCTGACAGATCGGAATACAAAAAATCATTGAAAAAGGCGTGGGGAGAGTACCACTTTTTCGAGCCTCTGTAAGGATAGAATCCTTAATATGATAGAAATGGACTCTCGTTAAAACATCTCTTGGAGCTTCAGCAGGGGCAGAACCCACCTTGGGGATGAGGTGAGTCCTGTCCAGGGTAAGGTCCAATTCAGGTAGGTGGGGCAGCATCTTCTTAAATAATCGATGGAAATAAGCCGGCAGGTCCTCAGAAGCAATATCCTCAGGAATGCCACGTACTTTAATGTTGTTGCGCCTAGAGTGGTCCCCAGAGTCTGCAGCTTTAACTTGTAGCCAGCGGACTTCTGCTTCAAGGGTGTTGTGGGCATTGACCAGCTCATTATGCGCCGTAGAGAACTCTTCCATCTTTCTTTCTATGTGATCAGTCTGCTCCCCAACAGCCTCTATATCCTGCTCTAATTTCCCCAGAGAGGAGAACACAGTTTTACTGATCCCCAATTGTAAAAGCAACAACATCCCTTTTAGGGTATCACAAGTGACTGGGTCTAAGGATGATGGAAAGTCAGAAAGTTCAGAATGATTAAAGAGAGAGGACTCGGTAGAAGCAGGAATCATAGCCTGGTTGTTCGTTTTACAGGCCGGGCCTTTGCTATTCGGTGACCCTTGAGGGGACATGCTTGGACCCTGCTTTCCCCCGTCTGCTGATGGACGACGAGCAGTAGAAGGTTGATTGTCAGACATATCTGGGTGAGACAACTCTCGGGATGGCGGCAAAGCCTCTGCAGGGGAACAGGAGGCACTCTTATGAGAAGACGGCTGTTCTACTTGAGATGGCAAAAAAAATTCTGAGAGCTTTCTGGGAGCTCTGGAGGATGAGGGCTTTCTCCTGGACATGTCAGAAGCAGTATAATCAGTAAAATCAGTGTTGTAGGGTGAGAGTCTGGTCGGTAAAGGAGGCAAACAAGATGTAGTAATTGATAACCCCAGAGGGTCCGAGGGGAATGGGGCCCACCAAGTAGCACTGCAGGAGTGAAGGTATGGTGCTAGAGCGAACTATAGATCAGCTGTGAGCCGCAGAGGGCGAAGTCATTGCCAGGTTACTTAATCATAACAACAGAGAAAAGGTTATTTTTCTGGTTCATGGAAGCAAATCTATTGTGCAGTTCTAGGTCCTCGCCTAGGCCTCAGTGCCAGTAAATGTGAGGAGTCCCCCTGGTGACGGAGTAGGGGCTCAGCACTCACACAGAGGTCTCTAGGACAATAATATAGACATATGGAGCTGTTGTAATAAGGGGGCAAGGTGAGGAGCCCCCCCTGATAGTGGAGTAGGGGCTAAGCACTCCCTTACCCCCTCACAGCAAATTGCCAGGAGGAGTTATATGAGATAGAAGAGTTGTTTACCTTGCAGCTTTCTTGTGAGTGCAGGAGGATGGATGGATGGATCTGTGAAGCTGCAGGTCTGGAGTTGTAGGGTCTATAATCCTGGTTGTTGTAGCAGGCCACAGGCTTACACAGGGTGCTTGCAGATCTCTTATGGGTGCAAGAGAATGGATGGATGGATGGATCTGAGCTGGAGCAGAGCTTGAATGAGAGGGTCTGTGGATCTGTTTGGTACAGCAGGCCACAAGCTTACACAAGGTGCTGGGCTGGTACGGAGAGTTTAAACCATATAAATTTGATATCCTCGGAATCGTACCAAAACATAGAATACAAGTCACATGTCATTTTGGCTGCACAGTGAACGCCGTAAAAACGACCCCCATAAGAATGTCGCACAAATGCACTTTATCTTCAAATCCACCCCATTAAGAAGTTTTTTTCCAGCTTCCCAGTACATTGTACAGAATAATAATGGTAGCATCATGAAGAACAATTTGTCCCACAAACATTAAGCCCTTATATAACTCCGAGAGCAGAAAAATTAAAAAGTTATTGGGTTTGGAAGGGGGGGGGGAGTCAAAAACAGAAAATTAAAATTGAAAAATGCCTGCAGCAGGAAGGGGTTAAGTTTCAGGTCTGAAAGTATAATGCCATTAAAAGTAATAGTTATTTTAGTTGTCTTCCTCTTTATTCTACATTAATTAACGACTCTCCTTGAAATGATCTTGATTATTTTCCTGCCATAAATACACAACAAAGGTGTTATGCTGCATCTTGGATCCATATGTGCACTATATAATCACACACCAAATGAAAGGAGGACACATGAAACACTTACTGTAGATTGATGATTTTGTTGCCCTCATTAGTTTAAGTGGAGTAAACTCATTTAGGAAGCAGTTAAAGGCAATGGATAGTCAAAAAACAATCACATTACTTCTTCCACATTAGCTTAAGTATTTATTGGAGAAAAAAGAAATGCATCTCACCGTGCAGAATGGACTGTGCTCCACTCGGGAAATGGATGTTACAGATTCCAGAGATGTTTTCTGCACTTTAGTTGGTGGAATATTAAAATGTTGATTCATTCTGCCTTATTAATTACCATGCATACAAAATTTCTCCTGGTGCTCTACCTTTGGTCTTCCCACAAACATAACCATATTTAAATTTATAAATAATTCATAGATTAACTTTTTAAAAAAAAAAAAAAAAATTATACTTATTTAAACATTATCAGAGTTTTAAAGATTTTTTTTATGACCATCTTAGTGGTGACTGCTGTATTGATTGGTTGTCAATGGATATACCATGAATGTGGTAAATTTCTATGGTTTGAGGCTACATTATTAATTATTGTGGATATATTATTAGGCAGGGGCAAAATATACATGGGAATATAACCTGTCCACAATAAGGAACTCATAGCTTAGTTTCTGACAAGTCCCAGACCATAGAAAGTCCCTTCAATCAAGGTCATATTCACTGGCAACCTATCAAGACAAAAGACTAAAAACACCACTATCTATTTTTATCTGTTTTTCACCATGAGCTCTGCCTAGATGTCAGTTTAGAACAGAACTGGGCAAAGGCCACATCCGGCCCTCTGACTGATTCAGTCCGGCCCGCACAGCTTGACGAGGGTGCGTGTCTAGGGAGGCATGTCTAGGGGGCGTGTCTAGGGGGCGTGTCTTAGGGCCAGCAGGAAGATGGAGACGTGTGGAGTGTGTCATAAGGTATTGAGAGATGTAAGGTGAGATGCAGGGGGGAGAGTGTGTGTGTCTATCTGTCTGTATGTGTGTCTATATGTGTCTGTCTGTCTGTATGTGTCTGTCTATATGTGTGTCTATATGTGTCTGTCTGTATGTGTGTCTATATGTGTCTGTCTGTCTGTATGTGTGTCTGTATGTGTCTGTCTGTATGTGTGTTTATATGTGTCTGTCTGTAGGTGTGTCTATATGTGTCTGTCTGTATGTGTGTCTATATGTGTGTCTATATGTGTCTGTCTGTCTGTATGTGTCTGTCTGTATGTGTCTGTCTGTATGTGTGTTTATATGTGTCTGTCTGTATGTGTGTTTATATGTGTCTGTCTGTAGGTGTGTCTATATGTGTCTGTCTGTATGTGTATCTATATGTGTCTGTATGTGTGTCGATATGTGTCTGCCTGTATGTGTGTCTATATGTGTCTGTCTGTATGTGTGTCTATATGTGTGTCTATATGTATCTGTATTTGTGTCTATATGTGTCTGTCTGTATGTGTGTCTATATGTGTGTCTATATGTATCTGTATTTGTGTCTATATGTGTCTGTCTGTATGTGTGTCTATATGTGTCTGTATGTGTGTCTATATGTGTCTGTCTGTATGTGTGTCTATATATGTCTGTCTGTATGTGTGACTATATGTGTCTGTCTGTCTGTATGTGTGTCTATATGTGTCTGTCTGTATGTGTATCTATATGTGTCTGTATGTGTGTCGATATGTGTCTATCTGTATGTGTGTCTATATGTGTCTGTCTGTATGTGTGTGTCTATATGTATGTGTCTGTCTATATGTACGTGTGTGTGTCTGTATGTATGTGTCTGTATGTGTGTGTGTGTCTATATGTGTCTGTCTATCTGTCTGTGTGTGTCTCAGTAACCTAGAGGCAGAGATGGAAGGGGAATGTTATACTAGGGCAGAGATGGCAGATGGAGGGGGGGGGGACATGAAACTGGGGGAGAGATGGAGGGGGGACATGAAATGGGACAAATAAAGGAGGATATGAAACTGAGGGAGAAATGGAGGGGGGGGGACACGAAACTGGGGGTAGATGAAGAGGGCACTTAAACTGGGGGACATTAAACTGGGGACAACTGGAGGGGGCATTAAACCGTGGAGGAAGCTGTAGGGGGTCCCGTCTGCCTCTAGTTGCCCCCAGTTTAATGTCACCCTCTATCTACCCCTACGGTTTAATGTTTGCTTCCAGATTTTAATGTCCCCCTCTAGTTGCCCCCAGTTTCATGTCCCACTCCAGCTGTCAACTTATTGCCCCCCTCCAACTACCCCCACTGTTTAATGTCCCCCTCCAGCTGCCCCAGTTTCATGTCCCCTCCAGTTTCTGCTGGTTTATACTGGGGCACCAGGAGAGGGACTTAATACTGTGGGACTTTTGGAGAACATTATAATGTGGGGACATATAATGTACAGGTGACTGTAGGAGGATTATACTTTGTGGGGGCACATGGAAAGATGATTGGGAATGGGCGGAGTCAACATAGAAGTGGGTGGAGCTAAATTTGCCGTGGCACGGCCCTCTAGCATACTTTCAATTTCTTATGCGGCCCCATGGGAAAATTAATTGCCCACCCCCGGTCTAGAAGGTCGTGTATGCCTCCAACTGGCAGGAAACTCAATATTTTACATGTTGGTTCCGCCTTCACGAGTGACAAGGCCACCTATGCCTAACCCCCCACCATGTGAGTTTGGAACGATCAGTGATTGTCTATGTTGTCTCTCAACTCCAGGTTATAAAGTCCTACAGGTTATCAATTAAACTGCCCTGCATCCTAAACATGGTCACAGCTACAGTGAGAGATAACGCAGGTACAAGTATATTAAATAGCAAATCCCTTCACACAAGTACATTTTTTAGCACAACTGCTAATAGTCAATGAGTTCACTTCCACTTCCATCCTCTGACATGTATCAGCACTACTGTCGCATCTGTCTGTCATTACTCTCCTCCTGTTTCCATGGTGTGATAGATATTTATAGTTCAATGTCAATCAACCCAATAAAGCATTGTCTTTCAATGATTAATCTGCAGAAACCAAGTATCCCAAGGGATGTGGAAGTGCCGTGACTAAAAATGGAGAATGTAGAGTCCTTATACGGGGAAACAAACAGGATGCACCACACAAAGGCCTTGTTTATGGACAGCTGATTATGCCTAGACACGTAAGGATAAACATATTCACAAGATTTCAGATATAGGACTTTAAGATCTTTGGCCGCTTCTCATTTTAACATCACCTAGTTCTCAGGTCTATGTTTGCTATGGAAAGATGACCTTTATTTCCCATATAGACATTCAGACTCCATACTACAGAACGAAATGAGAATTGTTTTTCTTAAATATTATTCTCCAATATTTTATACGATCTTTTAGTAACAGTCTTTTACAAACGTTATCTCATATTATGTTCAGCCTTTTAGCTAAGATTCTCCTAAGTGCTATCCCCTTTATATGTATATGAATAAATAAATACCACTGAGCACTGAGAACTAACCTTGTTTGCTGGCAGACATTACAAATCCAGGCCTTCTCTTTCTTCTGGTAGGAGCTGCAGTTTTTGCAGATGTTGAACTTGCAGTCCAGACATTGGCGCTTGGAGTTGATCAGAAATGTGAATGGAGAGCAACATCTAATGCAGCAGTGTTCATTGAACTTTTGATGCTTTGATAAAATGGAACACTTATTTCCCTCTTCATCCAGCTTCTGCTTTAGTTCACTAAAGAGGGGAAAGAAAATTGTGTTTAATATTTATTCTCCTTAAAAATCAATATAATAGATTTTAATTAGTTCACATTAATCATAGCTATAACCACTAGAGATGAGCGAACACTAAAATGTTCGAGGTTCGAAATTCGATTCGAACAGCCGCTCACTGTTCGAGTGTTCGAATGGGTTTCGAACCCCATTATAGTCTATGGGGAACATAAACTCGTTAAGGGGGAAACCCAAATTCGTGTCTGGAGGGTCACCAAGTCCACTATGACACCCCAGGAAATGATACCAACACCCTGGAATGACACTGGGACAGCAGGGGAAGCATGTCTGGGGGCATAAAAGTCACTTTATTTCATGGAAATCCCTGTCAGTTTGCGATTTTCGCAAGCTAACTTTTCCCCATAGAAATGCATTGGCCAGTGCTGATTGGCCAGAGTACGGAACTCGACCAATCAGCGCTGGCTCTGCTGGAGGAGGCGGAGTCTAAGATAGCTCCACACCAGTCTCCATTCAGGTCCGACCTTAGACTCCGCCTCCTCCGGCAGAGCCAGCGCTGATTGGCCGAAGGCTGGCCAATGCATTCCTATGCGAATGCAGACTTAGCAGTGCTGAGTCAGTTTTGCTCAACTACACATCTGATGCACACTCGGCACTGCTACATCAGATGTAGCAATCTGATGTAGCAGAGCCGAGGGTGCACTAGAACCCCTGTGCAAACTCAGTTCACGCTAATAGAATGCATTGGCCAGCGCTGATTGGCCAATGCATTCTATTAGCCCGATGAAGTAGAGCTGAATGTGTGTGCTAAGCACACACATTCAGCACTGCTTCATCAAGCCAATACAATGCATTAGCCAGTGCTGATTGGCCAGAGTACGAAATTCGGCCAATCAGCGCTGGCCAATGCATTCTATTAGCCCGATGAAGTAGAGCTGAATGTGTGTGCTAAGCACACACATTCAGCACTGCTTCATCAAGCCAATACAATGCATTAGCCAGTGCTGATTGGCCAGAGTACGGAATTCGGCCAATCAGCGCTGGCTCTGCTGGAGGAGGCGGAGTCTAAGATCGCTCCACACCAGTCTCCATTCAGGTCCGACCTTAGACTCCGCCTCCTCCGGCAGAGCCAGCGCTGATTGGCCGAAAGCTGGCCAATGCATTCCTATGCGAATGCAGACTTAGCAGTGCTGAGTCAGTTTTGCTCAACTACACATCTGATGCACACTCGGCACTGCTACATCAGATGTAGCAATCTGATGTAGCAGAGCCGAGGGTGCACTAGAACCCCTGTGCAAACTCAGTTCACGCTAATAGAATGCATTGGCCAGCGCTGATTGGCCAATGCATTCTATTAGCCCGATGAAGTAGAGCTGAATGTGTGTGCTAAGCACACACATTCAGCACTGCTTCATCAAGCCAATACAATGCATTAGCCAGTGCTGATTGGCCAGAGTACGGAATTCGGCCAATCAGCGCTGGCCAATGCATTCTATTAGCCCGATGAAGTAGAGCTGAATGTGTGTGCTAAGCACACACATTCAGCACTGCTTCATCAAGCCAATACAATGCATTAGCCAGTGCTGATTGGCCAGAGTACGGAATTCGGCCAATCAGCGCTGGCTCTGCTGGAGGAGGCGGAGTCTAAGGTCGGACCTGAATGGAGACTGGTGTGGAGCGATCTTAGACTCCGCCTCCTCCAGCAGAGCCAGCGCTGATTGGCCGAATTCCGTACTCTGGCCAATCAGCACTGGCTAATGCATTGTATTGGCGTGATGAAGCAGTGCTGAATGTGTGTGCTTAGCACACACATTCAGCTCTACTTCATCGGGCTAATAGAATGCATTGGCCAGCGCTGATTGGCCGAATTCCGTACTCTGGCCAATCAGTGCTGGCCAATGCATTCTATTAGCTTGATGAAGCAGAGTGTGCACAAGGGTTCAAGCGCACCCTCGGCTCTGATGTAGCAGAGCCGAGGCTGCACAAGGGTTCAAGCGCACCCTCGGCTCTGATGTAGGAGAGCCGAGGGTGCACTTGAACCCTTGTGCAGCCTCGGCTCTGCTACATCAGAGCCGAGGGTGCGCTTGAACCCTTGTGCACACTCTGCTTCATCAAGCTAATAGAATGCATTGGCCAGCGCTGATTGGCCAATGTATTCTATTAGCCTGATGAAGTAGAGCTGAATGTGTGTGCTAAGCACACACATTCAGCTCTACTTCATCGGGCTAATAGAATGCATTGGCCAGCGCTGATTGGCCAGAGTACGGAACTCGACCAATCAGCGCTGGCTCTGCTGGAGGAGGCGGAGTCTAAGATCGCTCCACACCAGTCTCCATTCAGGTCCGACCTTAGACTCCGCCTCCTCCAGCAGAGCCAGCGCTGATTGGCCGAATTCCGTACTCTGGCCAATCAGCACTGGCTAATGCATTGTATTGGCGTGATGAAGCAGTGCTGAATGTGTGTGCTTAGCACACACATTCAGCTCTACTTCATCGGGCTAATAGAATGCATTGGCCAATCAGCGCTGGCCAATGCATTCTATTAGCGTGAACTGAGTTTGCACAGGGGTTCTAGTGCACCCTCGGCTCTGCTACATCAGATTGCTACATCTGATGTAGCAGTGCCGAGTGTGCATCAGATGTGTAGTTGAGCAAAACTGACTCAGCACTGCTAAGTCTCTGCATTCGCATAGGAATGCATTGGCCAGCCTTCGGCCAATCAGCGCTGGCTCTGCCGGAGGAGGCGGAGTCTAAGGTCGGACCTGAATGGAGACTGGTGTGGAGCGATCTTAGACTCCGCCTCCTCCAGCAGAGCCAGCGCTGATTGGTCGAGTTCCGTACTCTGGCCAATCAGCGCTGGCCAATGCATTCTATTAGCCCGATGAAGTAGAGCTGAATGTGTGTGCTTAGCACACACATTCAGCTCTACTTCATCAGGCTAATAGAATACATTGGCCAATCAGCGCTGGCCAATGCATTCTATTAGCTTGATGAAGCAGAGTGTGCACAAGGGTTCAAGCGCACCCTCGGCTCTGATGTAGCAGAGCTGAGGGTGCACAAGGGTTCAAGTGCACCCTCGGCTCTCCTACATCAGAGCCGAGGGTGCGCTTGAACCCTTGTGCAGCCTCGGCTCTGCTACATCAGAGCCGAGGGTGCGCTTGAACCCTTGTGCACACTCTGCTTCATCAAGCTAATAGAATGCATTGGCCAGCACTGATTGGCCAGAGTACGGAATTCGGCCAATCAGCGCTGGCCAATGCATCCCTATGGGAAAAAGTTTATCTCACAAAAATCACAATTACACACCCGATAGAGCCCCAAAAAGTTATTTTTAATAACATTCCCCCCTAAATAAAGGTTATCCCTAGCTATCCCTGCCTGTACAGCTATCCCTGTCTCATAGTCACAAAGTTCACATTCTCATATGACCCGGATTTGAAATCCACTATTCGTCTAAAATGGAGGTCACCTGATTTCGGCAGCCAATGACTTTTTCCAATTTTTTTCAATGCCCCCAGTGTCGTAGTTCCTGTCCCACCTCCCCTGCGCTGTTATTGGTGCAAAAAAGGCGCCAGGGAAGGTGGGAGGGGAATCGAATTTTGGCGCACTTTACCACGTGGTGTTCGATTCGATTCGAACATGGCGAACACCCTGATATCCGATCGAACATGTGTTCGATAGAACACTGTTCGCTCATCTCTAATAACCACCATAAAATAACTATAGTGACTTAGTAGTTAGCACTGCAGTCTTACAGCACTGGAGTCCTGGGTTCAAATCCTGCCAAGAACAACACCTGCAAGGAGTTTGTATGTTCTCTCTGTGTTTACGTGGGTTTCCTCCAGGTACTCCAGTTTCCTCGCTCCCTCCAAAGAAATACTGATAGTTAATGTAGATTGGGAGCCCCATATGGGACAGTAATTGACAATGTCTGTAAAGCGCTGTGGAATATGATGGCACTCTATAAGCAAGCATAATAAATAAATGATAAACTTCATTAGCAAAATCTCATCCTTGACCTTCTCTGACTTGCATAGTAAGATTTGTTGTCTGCATTTATCTCTAACATTTGTTATATTGAAGAGACATATAGATTTCTATAGCTATTTAGGAATTAGACGAAGCAAATATGCATTTTACATACATTTTAGATTAGTGTTTCACATATTTGCTTGTACATGGCAACCTTTGTCCAAGGGCAACAAAGCGCTTCTATCGTATAAGAGAACAGCGGTACATACAGTTGTGTCCTTTGTAACCTTTCTATTTGCTCAATGTATCCTGAGATGTGAGATGACCGCTATAAAAAACACAATTTTGAGATACTGTGTCATAAGATGTCTATCCTGTAGGTTTCTATGTGTGGTCAGTCTTTGGCTACAATTAAGGGTTTTGCTTAACCAAAGTCAAGCAAAAATACACACGGTGGTGGACACATTTGTAAATCTGAAATTCATAGATGCAGCAGCACTATTTAATATAATTATGTACAGGTGAATTCTTCTTTGTTAGGCCCTGTATAATATGTCCTCAGAATATGTCACTTATTGGATAGCAGGACCAAGGCCATGACCAAGGAGCTACACCTCTGGTTCTTATTTCAGTAATTATAATTACTAACGGGATTATGATAAACGGGAAATCTATTCAGAAATATTGTAAAATAGGATGTAAATAATTTATAGTAGTACATTTAATACACATTCCACAAAGGAACTTTCTGCATACATGCTACAATTATTTGTTTTGGTAATTCTACAAGTACCGAGGTTAAGTAGATCTGTTAAGTAGGAAAAATAAATGGAAACATTTATATTGTATGAAATTTCCAAATGTATGTAATGCTAAATCAGTGGTTCTTAACCAGGGTTCGATCGAACCCTAGGCCACATGCACGGTTCATTTTGTGTACTAGTAAAAAAACATATACCTATGTCTTGAATTTGGAAAAAAATCATATTTGATTTATCACTAAAGAAGGGTTCGGTGAATGTGCATATGAAACTGCTGGGTTCGGTACCTCAAACAAGGTTAAGAACCACTGTGCTAAATATTTCAGGGAGCGAAAAACAAAAATCAAAAGAACTCGACGAAAGGGAGAGGTTAAGCATGTAGAATATTTTGCCCCCTATATGCGAAGCACATTTATATCAGCCGAAGATCAACACACCAAGGGAAAGTCAGAGTAATATTATTTGGCATTTACAAATCTTAACAGGTTCTAGTAAGTATCTATGAAAATATCTTGTATAAAAGAGTTTAAAGTGCTAAATATCTTCCTAGTGGTAATAAATACTCCCAACGTGTATATGTTTGGATGTGGGGAGCAGGCTTTTGGGTTCAGTTAAAGATAGTACACAGTATTGTTACAGTAATATTATCCAGGGTGTTTGAGTTAAGGTTGCCTAGAAACTACTTGACTATCAACGTGACTATCATTTCAGTACATGCATTAACAGGCACATAGAAAGTTCTACCTGTGCTTCCCTTTCTATCTGCGCTATTGATAGAGTGGTTTGACCAAAGTCAGCAATACACCTTATACATTAGTGGGGGCAGTGGGTTACCTTCTGTAGGAAAATATAATTGGGCATGGTAAAATATCAGACACTCGATCCTTCACCAAAACACCTCAGATAGTCGACTGATCCGATGGATATGGTCATTATTTATGTAGTCTGGCTAATTTTTTCCTGAATTTATAACATCAACTTTTAAGGCTAAGGCCCAACGCAATGGGCTGCAGCAAGACAGCCCTGCAAGAAAAAACACAGGAGCAGCACATTGCAGTTTTTCCTTAAGCACTTTTCACAGAAAGTCCGCAGAGATTTTCCTCTGCAGACTTTCCTCTTCCATCGTACCTATAGGGCAGTGATTTTCAACCTTTTTTGAGCCGCGGCACACTTTTTACACTTAAAAAATCCCGGGGCACACCACTAACCAAAATGGCACAAAATGACACTAAAACAGTACATATTATACATATAGTTAATAATATAGATTCTAAATGTATTTATACTCAGTGTGAAACCTGGGCCTGTTTCGATGAACACAAAATTTCATTATCATTCATTATCTGTCCCCAGATTCATGTCCTCTCCATGTCTGCCCCCAGATTCATGTCCCCTCCATCTCTGTCCCCAGATTCATGTCCCCTCCATCTCTGCCCCCAGATCCATGTCCTCTCCATGTCTGCCCCCAGATTCATGTCCCCTCCATCTCTGTCCCCAGATTCATGTCCCCTCCATCTCTGCCCCCAGATTCATGTCCTCTCCATGTCTGCCCCCAGATTCATGTCCCCTCCATCTCTGTCCCCAGATTCATGTCCCCTCCATCTCTGCCCCCAGATTCATGTCCTCTCCATGTCTGCCCCCAGATTCATGTCCCCTCCATCTCTGCCCCCAGATTCATGTCCTCTCCATGTCTGTCCCCAGATTCATGTCCTCTCCATGTCTGCCCCCAGATTCATGTCCCCTCCATCTCTGTCCCCAGATTCATGTCCCCTCCATCTCTGCCCCCAGATTCATGTCCTCTCCATGTCTGTCCCCAGATTCATGTCCTCTCCATGTCTGTCCCCAGATTCATGTCCTCTCCATGTCTGTCCTCAGATTCATGTCCTCTCCATGTCTGTCCCCAGATTCATGTCCTCTCCATGTCTGTCCCCAGATTCATGTCCTCTCCATGTCTGTCCCCAGATTCATGTCCTCTCCATGTCTGTCCCCAGATTCATGTCCTCTCCATGTCTGTCCCCAGATTCATGTCCTCTCCATGTCTGTCCCCAGATTCATGTCCTCTCCATGTCTGTCCCCAGATTCATGTCCTCTCCATGTCTGTTCCCAGATTCATGTCCCCTCCATCTGTGCAGACAGTGTACACATTTAGACTTACCTTTCTCCTCGTTCCCTCGCTGTTAGAGACGCGATGTGATGACGTAGCCAGACTACGGAGAGAGAGAGAGTGGCGAGAAGAACGAAGGGAACGAGGAGAAAGGTAAGTGTAATTGGGGAACTTTCCCCGCGGCACACCCGACCATGTGTTGTGGCACACTAGTGTGCCGCGGCACACTGGTTGAAAATCACTGCTATAGGGAACCACAGGTGATTTTTGTAGGTATAATTGACAAGCTGCAATTTCCAAAACCACAATGATTTTGGAAATCACAGCATTTTCTAAAATCCCCTCCACTTTGCAGTAACTGTGTAACATTGTCATGTGACTGGGTGGGCATGTCTTTGTATGCAAGAACAAGTACAAAAGTTGTATTCCGTGCAGTGTAGGAAGATGGAGAAATGTGGAGTGGGGCAGGGTGTACTGTAGGGATGCTGTGGGGTGCAGGGTGGACTTTGTGTGGGGGAGAGATGTGGGGTGGATGGTGGGGGAGAGATGTGGGATGCAGGATGTACTGTGGGGTGCAAGGTTGACTGTGTGAGGGGGAGGTGTGGGGTGCAGGGTGGACCGTAGGTGGGGGAGAGATGTAGGGTGCAGGGTGGACTGTGTGGGGGAGAGATGTGGGGTGCACGGTGGACTGTGTGGGGGAGAGATGTGGGGTGCAGGGTGAACTATGTGTGAGGGGGAGATGTGGGGTGCAGGGTGGACTGTGTGTGGGGGGGAGAGATTTGGGGTGCAGGGTGGACTGTGGGGGGAACATGTGGGGTGCAAGGTGGACTGTGATGGGGGAGATATATGGGGTGCAGGGTGTACCTAACAAGAAATGGATGGGAATCTGCGGAGTCAATTTGGAAATGGGTGGAGCTAAATTTGCCAAGGCCCGCTCACATTTTGTCCCTCTTTCTGTTCTTTAAAAGTTTGGAGGTATGGCAGTACCACATGTCCGAGCAGCCATTTTGGTGTAGTTGTCTGGAGAACTCAGCTTTGAACTGAGATCTGAGATTTTACCTCAAACAGTGTGGCACAATATCCAGGGAGGAGAAGGACAGAGGGAGCACAAGAAATGGAGGGGCATGATTAAAGGTATGATGTGGGGGGTGCTTGGAGACCCTGGGGAATACCCAGAGTGCTCTGTGGGATTAATTTGCATAAAGAAATAAAGCGGTTTAAAAAGAAATGGCAGGGACAACATAAAAACAAAAGGTAGTAGTAGAATAGCCTTTTTAAAGGCTATTCAGACTAGTGTTTAGCTCAATACCACTTTTCCCAATGATAGACTCCCTTTAATGTGTGTGAACTTGCTGACATATTTCAGTTATTTTGCATTCTTGACATCCTGTCTCACACTACATTTCACTATATGATACTTCACAAGCTGTACGCCATCCAATTAGGATTGCTGATGTGTAAATAGCCGAAACCAAAATTCAGCGGCATATAAATAGGGGGTGCGGCATGTAAAAGCAGAGTGTCCTAAAATAATCATTTATTAATTGTAATAAAGGTAAAATGTTTAGTTAATTGTGATTTTGATTCAGGTTATAATTGCCTGGCCGTATACGGTACTTAGAATTGTTGTCTTAAAGTAACTCAATGCACATGGAAAAACAGGATTTCAGACAGGAAAGGGCAGCGTTAGTATTAGCCATTTGTCAGCACGTATGCCACACACCAACGCTTCCACCTCAGAATACCTATGTCGCAGAGTCTCGAATGAAATATTCAATTGAAGTTAATGTCAATGGACTGATTTGCATATCTTCTCTAGACGGCTGCATGGATTCCATTCTACATAAAGACTAAAGTAACAGCATATCAATAAAAATACATGTACTAAACCATCACGTTTCATCAAACCAAACCACGTACCTAAAAGGTTCAAGACAAGTCAAGCATGGCAGATTGTTTTGGGTTGTAATAAATAGAATACTCTTTAAGTACAAGGTTCTTGCTTTCCCTCTAGAATACATATATATTCCTCACTGCCCATGAAATAAATCTGACACACACAGCATGAATGAGATAACAGGCAGAGATTGCAGAATAATTCACAACATTAATGAGATTCTGTGAAAGGAGGAATGTATCAAACACGCAATCCTCACAGCATCCGTCAGCCACAACCAGGCTGATGAATGAACAATCTCTATTCTGAGCCCTGGCAGCAGTGGAGGGGTTAAACAAGCTGTGACATCATTGTGCGTATTCGCCACATCACGCGAATGCTAATTGTTCCAGCCTATGCTATTTTCACAGCAGTGATACACCCAGATAGTTATAGTAACTGAATGCTTAATGGAGCATTCCAGAACAACATGTAACTATTTGCTTTTGGCACGATTGTTTCACATTGACACAACCTATTTACTATTAATTGGTAATAACTTATTTCCATAAATGGAAACTACTGAGACTTTATTGTTTCAGTCACAGAACATAAACAATTACGATTGTTAATGATATAGAAAATGGCATTTTCCATTTCAGCAGCTTTAATAACCTAATTTCATGTAAATATCCCTGCTTTACTGCTAGGGGAACACTTTATACACAAGGCATTTAAGTAATACTGGCTATTAGATTCTCAAACATGTGTGGTGCGACTTTATTTTCATTTGTTGGGACTCCAATTGACTTCTCATCTCTGCTTTACTATTGGAACTGAGTTAATA
This sequence comes from Leptodactylus fuscus, assembly GCF_031893055.1. Taxonomy (NCBI): domain Eukaryota; kingdom Metazoa; phylum Chordata; class Amphibia; order Anura; family Leptodactylidae; genus Leptodactylus; species Leptodactylus fuscus. Next base: position 159,223,232 of record NC_134268.1, read on the forward strand.
TGGCGTTTATGTACACCAAACACTTGGTGCTTTATAGGTCATGCCCCATATTCCAAAAGAAACCTCGCCATTTTTACAGTCTTTCTCCTAAGCAGTTATGGTAACCAGTATTTTTACCAGTAGGAAAACATTGCCCCTTATCACCCAGCAGTCATCTTTGGCCTCCATTTCCTTAGGAGAGACAGCAGGACTTCCCTTCCCCAATTATTTGCATCATTACCTCCTCCATTTCTTACACAAAGGACTCCATCTTTTCCATAGTACTTAAAGTGCCTTCCCCCTTTACCAGTACTCATAGGAGGGACTCTAGTATTTCTGGAAACACAATAGGGTATGCACCTATTCTGTTAGTACTCAAAACAATGAATTCTCTCCTGTTTTTCAGTTAATAGATATCCACAGGATTTGCCATAAATGTCTGATAGGCACGGATCTCATCTAGATGCAAGTCCTATTTACAGAAACAGAGTACTTTGGGGAGTTAAACATGTTTCCGAAAAGCCCGAGCACCGAGGACAGTTTTGTCAGCAATGTTGCAGTGTGGCAATAACTATAGTATGGAGCCTGGTGGTGGTGGTGGTGGTGGTGGGGGGACGACTTCATCTTAGAGATAGGTTCGGGTCCCACGAAAGGAAAAATGGCCATGTAAAACCCATCTTAAACAGATGAAAGTCTATGAGTGTATTCACATGTCTGTTTTTGTGCAACGATAGGGTATGTCAGTAATTTTGATGGAAATGAAAAACTCAGAAACACAAAATGTTGTGTCTTACAGTCCCAGCAATGGCTCCAGGAGTTTCTCCTCATTAGGAGAATGGAGGCCTTGGTCGCAGAAGATTCTGTGGAGCCATCTAAATTTGAGACCCTCTGGCGGCCGTGGGTTGTGTTTCAGGAGTCGAGTGAGTCCTGTCCCTTTACTTATTTTCAAGCCTACCATTGTCTGTTGCCTCCCCTCTCGTTTCGTGTCTTTGTGTGTGTTGTCTTTCTGTTGTCTTTCTTTGTTGTCTCTTTGGCCCCCCACGGGTCGCTTTGACTCGTGGGTTACTCTCTTTGTGTTGGATTCATATTGTATATTATTGTACTGTTTCTGTGCAAGTCTCTGTACCTGCTGCTGATTATACAATATATAACGTTGTGCTTGGAAAGTGTCCAAAGGCCATAGCAATCAATATCATAGTCCTGGAAACCCCCTTTAACATTCTTAATTTAAAGAGGACCACTCACCACATCACATCAGTGAAGATAGCAGCATAAATTCACAGCCACTAATTCTCTGATTCAGTCTGTGGTTTTCTATCACTTGTATTTTGCCTTGTTCAGTGCTTTAGTGTCCAAAATACTAGTGACTGCCCAGTTGGCTGCCTACTGCTATCAATGTTGGAGCTAACATCACAGATAACAGCTGAACAGGGGAGCATACAAGTAAAAGAAAACCACTGATGGTATCAGCAAAGCCGTGGCTATGAATGTATGCCGCCAACTTCTGTGGTGGTGAGCTGGTGACAGTCCTCTTTATAACATATAATACTGGATGCTAAAATGTTTCCGACTCTTCCATTCGTTGGCATAGGGCTTGCAGAAATCCATGTGCTTGTCATCATAACAAACCTATTCAGATAAAATTTCTACCACAATTCTTCCACTTGTGAATTTACTCTCCGTCTCCAAACTCTGGCCTTAAATTAACTCCAGCCCTACGACTAATATGACATTTTAGGTGGCCTACCCTCAAAGGGACACACTAGTGACACTATTAAAGACAGTTTCAACAAAACTTAACACTAGAATTTGCTGGTTCAATAGATGAGATAAGAAAATCAGCAGAAACCGCCTTTACCTGCCGCAGTAAAAGTGGCCTCTAACGAAATTCCTTCAGACTTAATAACATCAACGACTTCCAGCAACTTTTCTCACAAAGACATTCATTTTCCTTCTGTAGTATTATATTTTACTCAACCAGAATTCGTTGGGAGACTCGGTCTTAGTCATTGCTTCAGGCTTCACGAATGAGCTACTTGTCAGACTATTGCCAGTAAAACTGCCAGCAAAATGTTCAGGACGGTCTCGCCAAGAACATGAAAGAATGCTTTTTCTTGAAAGGTTTCAAAAATGAGTTGCTAGCAAATAAAGCTAAGTGAAAGGGATACAATACCACTGATACTATGAAGGGAATTTACAGAATACCACACAGCATTCTTATCTGGGTGACCAATGTTACAGCATCAGTAGAATATACAAGACGATATACATAATGATCTCTTATCTGCAGTGCAGGTCAGTGACTGGTAAAATGTTTGTGACAAGGTCTCCTTTACTGCAGTGTGTCTTCTCCTTGTCATCACCCCCTCCCCAAGAAGCTTTTGGCAAGTTGTGTCTGCTACTGTCCTTTTCTGAGAGCCCCTTTAGTATTGTCACTCCCCTGCACTGTCCCTCTGGTCTCTGCTACGTAATGTTCCCCACCCCAAGTTCACTCCATAGAGCTCCATCGCCTTGTGCCCCCCTACTTTAGCATAGTTCTACTAAATTGTGTTTCCCCCGTCGACCGTTCCCCCACAGGTAGTATGGCCTCCATAAAAGCGTTTATCGGGTACGTTGTCCACCATTGCAAAAAAAAAAAATCACAATGCTAAAATGGTTAGCCAGAGAGCGAAAGCATCTAACGCAAGTGAGTACGCAAGTACAGTTGGCTTTAGTAGTTGTCTACCTGGATTTCTTGCTTTTGATTTTTATCGGAAGTGGGGCGCTATTTCAATTTTCGCCTTAGGCAGCAGAATAGCCAAAATTGTCCCCGACTATAACACATGTTAAGTAGCGATGTCCTAACATATATCTATTAATAATGTTCTGATAACAGGAGGTGGAAGCAGCAGACATTCTACTGGAACAGGCAATTTTGCTGATTCATTTTAATTTCTCACCGACCTGTGGCCTAAATTTAGATTTGACTTGCCGTGTGCTATAAATATACATTTGCCAAAGGGAAATTTTACTGATATAAATCACTACCAAAGTCAAAAAGATGCTTCATTTACATTTCACAGATGGAGAGTTTTAGTCCTTTTTGCTATTTTGTTAGCTTGGCGTTATAGTTTATGTATTATCATTTACTTTTCTTGAACAGACACTATTCTGTGTTTTGTGATGTGCTCAGTGGACTGAACACAATATACAAATTTTCAGTACAAGATCTTACATAAAATGTCCCCGTTGTCACACGCCATTAATATGTTATCCTCATCTAGCTATTGTTGACAATCAGATGACAAGACAGCTTTATCTTCTTCTTCTAAGTAACCACGGGCGTCGCAGTAAACTTACTATATTCATTAAAGTCCATCTTTCAAGCACTCTCCATTGTCACTTACACTCAAAAGTGATATTAAATTGCCATTTGCTTGCCCTTGTCTTGTTTTTTTGTTTTTTCCGATATTCTACAAAGTCAGGGAATGTACCATTTAATCATACTGTCTTTGTACACTAAATAGCTACCCGTATTTTATAAGAGACATATCATATACCCTTTAAAGGGATTCTATCATTAGAATCCCGTCTTAAGCTAAATCGATGTCAAAATAGCCATAAGATAGGCTATTGCCCTACCTTTAGCTGTCTTCTCCACACCGCCATTCCTTAGATATGCCTGTTTTCGTCCATATGCTAATTAGTTTTTGTCAGCACTGAGGGCGGTCCCCAGCACTCAAATAGCACTGGGGGCGTCTCCATTGCTGCGAGAAAACTATCCAGCACCGCCTTCTTCTTGTTCGCTGCCTCCACCTCTTCTTTCCTGTTTGGTCACAGGAAAATGGCTGACTGCCAACCGCAGTAGGCACTTTTTGAAGATGTTGTGACAGGACAAGGAAGAAGAGGTGGAGGAGGCGAAAAAGAAGACGGCACTGGATAGTTTTAGTGGCATCGGGGATAGGAAATTGTCCTTGCTGCCTGCGCAACATGTGAACGCATCAGGGATGACTACTGATCACTCCTATCGCTACTGCAAGGGAAACCTTCATCTCCTGCCTGCTGTCATAATGAAAGTGTTGGGAGGCAGGAAATATGAGATATATATTATTATGCTAATTACCCTAAAAGAGTGACGTTGATTAAAAGGGGACATTCTGATGGCTAGTTGCCAGAATTTTGGCTGAAGAATCTTTTTGGGACGAGTCAGGATTAGTAAACACATTTTTCTGTTTCATTTATTTCATTGTTTCACTTAAATTACCTCTACTTCTAAATCTTTTTTGCTTTAACATCACTTCTATATAAACATTCATCTCCTTTTGTCCATCTATTTCAACTGCAAGTGGTGCAGAATTTGACAGGTTTGTCAGCAGGTTTAGTTGTGCAGGTGCAGTGGCGTAACTAGGAATGGTGGGGCACTGTGGCGATCTTTTGACATGGTGCCCCGCCCCCCCCTACTGATGCCAAAGACCCTGATCAAATGCCCCCTCCCTTGCGCATTCCTGCACACACTATTATGCCCCATAGTGGCCCCTGCACACACTATTATTACCCCATAGTGGCCCTTGCACACACTATTACCCTGCACACACTATTATTGCCCCATTGAGGACAAACATGTATAATTATTATACTCTGGGTTCTTTTCAGACCCCAAAGTATAATAATCGGGGACCCAGGGGAGAATACAAACATAAAAAACACTGTTACTTACCTATCCATGGCTCAAATGTGATCCCTGTTGATATGGGCCATCTTCAATGATGTGTGGCACGTCACATGACCTGGGCCTGTGTCGCAACAACAGGGACGTCAATCAAGTAGGCCCGAAGCCTACTTGGAGTGTTGGAGTGTTTTTTATGTTCTCTTACTTCCCCTGGGCCTCCAATCATTATACTTGAGGGTCTCGAGACCCCCGAGTATAATAATAGTGTTTGTGGGGCCCACGACCTTACTTACCGATCCCCCCGCTCCTGCTCACAGCAGCCTCCGCAGGCGGCCATGGGCAGGAACCAGGATCGGTATGTAAATAGGGCCCGTAACTGCCTATTAAAAAAAACAAAAAAAAACACAGCGGTAGTGGCTGTCGCCAGGCCCCCTAATATCTCGGGTCCTGTGGCAGCTGTTACCACTACTACCCTGGTAGTTACGCCACTGAGCAGATGAGATATCTTACAGTCTTTCAGTTGCTCCATTCCTCCTCCTTCTTGAGTCTTGGCTACATGAGTAGCTACAAGTCTTAACCAATGAAAGACAGATTCCTGTACCTAATAGTACTAACAGAGCAATGAACACTTTCATCTGTATTGACACATTAGACAGAACATTCACACAAACAGCATGTCATGCCCTGCAGTACAAGACTTTGTATTAGCCTGCGTGGAAACCTTTATTCTAGGTTCACACTAGCATTGGCGTAATGATTGTAGTTGCACAGGGTGAGATTGGGCCCAGAGGGGTACAGGACCCACAGCCATCTGAAAATGGCCGAGGCCCCAGAACACCATGATAGTGATCGGGGAAAGCCTTTACATATTGTTAGTCCCTTTCCAATACATATAGGGTCCCCTTTTAATAGATGCCAGCCCAGGGGGTGTGTAGAAAAATGTTAAAAATACTTGTACTCACCTTTTCTGGGCTCAGCATCTACTTAGGGGCTCTTCTGGCCGCTAACTGAGGTCACGCACCCACCCTGATCTCTGACACCCAATCACAGGCCCCAGCATTGACATCTAAAGCACGAGACCTCAGTCGCAGAAGAGGATGCTGCAGACAGCAGGTTGGAGCGAGAATGACCAGGAGAGGAGAGGTAAGGTGAGTATAAGTGTTTGTTATTTTTAATCACTTCTCCTGGGCCTCTACTTATTATACTCTGGGGTCTGAGGAGACCAGAGTATAATAACAACACCGGCTCTAGGGAAGGGGGTGGGGGGCCACTGTGGAGCAAGTAATACTGTGTACAACCGTAACTATCTAGAATTAGCTCTAGGGAGGTTGTAGGAGGCCCTGGACAAAAGTTAGCACTGGGGTGCATAAGACTTTAGTTATGTCACTGCACTCTAGTGTTCGGGTCTCCATCATTCAGCAGTTACCTGTGTAAATCATGGACTATAATGGGGTCCGCTGGTTTTCTGTCCGATTTCCACTGCTTTTATACTGAGGTTTTCTCTCTGCTGATTTTAAACGGATTCTCCGGCGGAGTCTCAGCACAGGTGTGAATTCAGCCTTAGTTGTAAACTAAGACCCATGGTGAAAGTAGAGGAAGACAAAGGGAGGAAGTCAGAACTCGGATGCCAGGTGCCCCTCAGCAGCTTGGGACCCTGGCACTTTCCAAGGTTTTCCCTGTAGTGACGCCAGCCCTGCTCCTAGCAAATTGTTTATTTTTTGCAAAATTGTGTTTTATTCAGTAATGGAGGTAAAACATAATAAAATCGATATAAATATCACTGTAATTATACTGATACGGCGGACAAAGTTGCCTTGTTATTTTTAATGCAGAATGAACACCACAAACACAAAAAATAATGGACTGCGCAAAAACATTAATACCAGCTGATCAAAACAGCATATATACCCCAAAATGGTGCCAACTATATATACAACTTGCTACACAAAGAAAAAGCACTCACGTGTCAACAGAAAAATAAAGGAGTATAATAAATAGTAAATATGGAAGTCACCGAGCCCATACTACCCTGCGTTCTTAAAAGGTTGAAATTGATCTCTAATTTTTAAACTCTTTGGCTAGAATTTATTAAGCCTGGCATTCCCTATTCATATCTCAATCTGAAAATTGTTGGAGCACAATGAACCAAATTTATTGATTCTCCTCTTTAACACATTTGGCACGTCTTTGGCTGTCCATGAGCAGGTCCGTATTTGTACTGTAATTTTCAACAACTTTGAGTGTAAGCTGAAAATTCGTAAAACATTTACAAATACAAATTTGGTATGTGCTATTTTTATGACATCTATTAAACATATAAGTGGCATTATCTTTTAACTAATTGTGCTAATTTCTTATACATATTTATTTAATAGAGGTCAAAGGTCAGTTTTCTAAATACAGTACTTGATAACTCCTGCAAAGAAGGTTAAATAATAAAGCCCCAAGGGCTTACAACATACTCTTTATACATTTGTATAATTGTAAATGGGGATTTTTGGTGTAACATAAAAAACAATCACTGTATGAATAAAATGTTATACAGGTTACTATTTGAAGGTACCAGAAGTTTACACTGGGCACTGCACATATTCTGAAAAAAAAAAAAAATACAGCACATGTATAAGCCATCAACAGAAAGCTGAGGCATTCTAAAATAACAATACACATTATTTACACTGTATTAATTTTCCCCTTATATAAATTACTAGCTGCTACCCGCGACTTCGTCTGCGGTGATTGTAGAAGTGTGTGAATAGAGGCACGGGTGAAATTTGATTCCTATGTAAAAGGTATGGGATATGAATGTTGGGTAATTGAGAGAAGATGTGAGGCTTTTTTGTTGAACGTATTTTTTATTTATATCTGCTATACGTTGTTTTCCAAAAGTGAACATCTAGTCTTTTGGACTGAGGTGTTTCAAGTTAATATACTTCGATATACGACATTGTATGATTTGTTATTTTCTGCCAGTACATGTAAGTTTTAGGCACAGGATACTCTTGAGCGAGCCACAGCGCGGTGCAAATGCGGCTTAAACGCTCCGGTAACGCGGCGGTCGTCGTAAAAAGAAGCACCAAATGAGCGGCGCGTTACGCCGTGTGAATGTACCTTTATACGTGTATTTGTGGCGGTGTATTTTCAGCAAATGCATGGGCTTTTACTGGGTGTGAAGGAGAGCAGGGGGTGCGCTGAATAATGTAGTGCATTGCAATAGTAATGTATTGCAATGCATTGCATAATAGTGTGAGTGTATGCAGACGTAATGTTTAGTGGTGGATTTTGGAGGCGGGGATAGGAAATGTGTGTGTTTCACAGTTTTTTTTTTTGTGTTTTTTTTTTTTAATGTATGGTGAGTGGTTTGCAGGCTTCATCCAGCAGCTTGCAAAACACTACCGTTGTACACCAGCAGGGGGTGTCGTTTGCAATGCCATGCATTGCAAAGTGGTTTGCAGGCTGCATCCAGCAGCTTGCAAAACACTACCGTTGTACACCAGCAGGGGGTGTCGTTTGCAATGCCATGCATTGCAATACTACTGTATTGCTATGCATTGCATAACCGTGCCAGTGCTATTGCAGGCTATGTAGCATAGCCTGCAGCAGCCTGGCCAGACGGAGGTGTGTGGGCGGCGTGGGCGAGCTAGCGGCTGCTATAGCAACCCTCACGGCGGCCACCAAGCTCAGTGTCGGCGGCGGAGATCTACAGGAGGATGCCTCCGTGCAGCGTGGGACAGACGGGAGCCGCGGGAAAGGTAAGAGAAGGCGGCGGGGGCCAGAAAGTGTGCAGTATCCAGAGACATGATGGAGGTAGCGCAGTGTATGCGCGACTGTGACAGGGAAGGGCTATGGCGAGCGTAGGGCTACTGGGCACCTGGCAGACAGCAAGTGGCGGCATGCGGCGTACTATAAGGGGTTATGCCGGCAGGGAGCAGAGGCAATGTCAGCGGTGGTGTGGAAGGCAGCGGTGACTATGGCGGGCGGTGGCCATAGGAACAGGAGTGGCATGGCCTGTAGCAAGGGGGGTGACATGAGCTGCAAGTAAGTGTGAGGCGTGTTTGGAGAAGTGTAACGAAAGGGCACTGAGGGAGAGGGGTCAGGCTATTATGGAGCGTAAGGTGTTGGCACTGTTGGAATTGTAACGTGCACTTACCAGTGTCGGCCTGGTGGATGGATCGTGCCGAGGCAGCAGCAGGGAGGTGATAGCGGCGTCGGGGACTGTTGCGGCCTGGAGGCAGGATGTCGTGTGCTGCGGCCTAAGGTGGAGGCGCAAAATGGTGGCGTGCTAGTAGCACATTGTTTATGTCTGCAAAATGCGCATGCTCCTGTGGAGTAGTGTGGTGGCCGGTGCTGCGGATCCTCCCAGCGGTGGGGGTCGGCAAAGATGGCTGTGCCGGAGAGGGAACCAATTCGGCTCCTGCAGGATGGTGAAGGTGAGGGAGAAAGTGTGAAAGTATATGTGAATGTGAGTGTGTGGGGTTAGGGGCTAGGCTGTAGGGGGTAATGTGAAGTTTAGGGGCTTGCTATGGTCCAAAGTGTGTGAGATAGCAGAGATGGTGATTTTTTGAGTGGTTCGTGTGGAAAACGTATGTGGGTTATTGTGTTGAAAAGTAGCCTATTGCGCAATCGGGTGTGTGAACTATGTTTGTGGAAAATTTCATCCAAATCGGAGGAGCGGTTTTTTTGTGATTGACCGCCGAACATCCAAAGCCACAAACCCACAAACATTTCACATTTATAATATTAATAGGATAGGATGTCTCACTGCAATAAAATTCCCCTCAATTTCCCCCATTATATTAATATCCCCCTAATGTTCCCAGTGCCATCCTTTTATTAATATTCCTTTTTAATCTTCCCTTTTGTCCTCGCTAAATACATATTAATATGATGTCCCCACTATATTAATATTCCCCCAATGTCCCTTGTTTTCCTCCCTTATATTAATATTTCCCCTTAACCTTCTCTTACAGTAATATTTTGCCCAATGTCCCCTGATGCCCCATTTATGTTATTAGTATTACCCCTAATATCACCTGATGCCCCCATTAATATTCCCCAATAATGTGCCAAAAAACAACGAAAATTATACCCAAATATCTCCATTCTCCCAACACACAAATTCACAGCCTTTTGTTCCAGACTACACTAGGGGCCCGATCACCGTGTTCTCCAGTGATCAGGAGAACTGAAAGTCCCCTTTAGGCCTCCTTGTAAATGGAGCAGTGTGACTGCATAACCAGTGCTTGGTTCTCATGGGGCTGCAGTCACTGAGATTACAGTCCCAGCAGCCTCCTAGAAGTGAATGGAATGTTGGTTCTGCAAGAGCATTGCTGTTCGATTCAAGGAAGCTTTATGAGGACTTTTGGTCTCCCATCCTCCTGATGGGCAGTGGCGGATCCAGGGTTTGCGGGGCCCTGGGCAATTGACTTTGGCGGGGCCCTACTTACTGGGGGTCTCGCACTTCTAACCTGTACTTCCCAACTGTCGAAGACTAGAAAGAGGAAACAAAACGTGCGGCGCCAACAAATTAGGCCCCACCCACTTTATGTTGACTCCACCCATTCTCATTCAATTTTCATGTGATTCCACACAGTATAATCCTCCTACAGTCACCCGTAAATTATATCTCCCCCCCATTTTCATATACACCCTTCATCTACCTCTAGTTTCATGTCCCCCCCTCTATCTCTGTCCCCAGTTTCATGCCATTCTCCCCCTTTATCTGCCCACAGTTTCATTTCCCCCCCGTCTCTGCCCCAGTGTCATGCCATCCCCCCCTTCATCTCCCCCAGTGTCATGCCGTTCTCCCCCCTTTATTTGCCCCAGTGTCATGCCGTTCTCCCCCCTTCATCTGCCCCAGTGTCATGCCATTCTCCCCCCTCCATCTGCCCCAGTGTCATGCTGTTCTCCCCCCCTTCATTTGCCCCAGTGTCATGCCATTCTCCCCCCTTCATCTGCCCCAGTGTCATGCTGTTCTCCCCCCCTTCATCTGCCCCAGTGCCATGCCGTTCTCCCCCCTCCATCTGCCCCAGTGTCATGCTGTTCTCTCCCCCTCTAGCTGTTCCAGTGCCATGCCGTTCTCCCCCTCCATCTGCCCCAGTGTCATGCCGTTCTCCCCCCTCCATCTGCCCCAGTGTCATGCTGTTCTCTCCCCCCTCTTCATCTGCCCCAGTGCCATGCCGTTCTCCCCCTCCATCTGCCTCAGTGTCATGCCGTTCTCCCCCCTCCATCTGCCCCAGTGTCATGCCGTTCTCCCCCCTCCATCTGCCCCAGTGTCATGCCGTTCTCCCCCCCTCCATCTGCCCCAGTGTCATGCTGTTCTCCCCCCCTCCATCTGCCCCAGTGTCATGCCGTTCACACGTTCTCATACACACACTCACCGTTCCTCGTTCCCCCGCAGCTCTCTCCCTCATACACATATTGTAGCCGCGATGTGATGACGTCATCACATCGCGGCTACAAATGCCGGAGGCCCGGAGCTCAGCGTTAAAGCAGGAGCTGAGCTGTGACAGCTCCGGCTTTAAACGCCTATGCATTCAGCTCATCGGCGTCCTACCGCCAATGAGCCGAATACATAGGCGTTTAAAGCAGGAGCTGTCAGCTCCTGCTTTAAAGCTGAGCTCAGTTGGAATCGGGACATGTCGACCGGGACCATTTTGTTAGGTCCCGGCCGCGCCGCAGGGCCCCGCTAAGCGTGGGGCCCCGGGCGGTTGCCCGGCTCGCCCGGCCCTGGATCCACCCCTGCTGATGGGCACTAGCGATCAGACACTTATCCTCTATCCACATGACAGCGATTAAGTGTCCATATTGGCAAAACCCCTTTAAGATGTGATCATTCTGGCTTAGGAGGCGGGAGGTACTAAAGTAATTGTGCCACCTGCACTGGAATACAGACAACCTGTTATCCCAATGCTGCCTACAAGCTGCAGAGTGGCAGAGCAGGACGCTTATGGATTTGTGTGCTCCCCAAGTTTCTGGGATGGCTTGGGGCATTTCTGCCTCTTGTTTCAGAACTGGAGAGAACCAGCAGTCTCTCATTGGTCATTATCATTATCACCACATATGAACCGATGCAGTATAACATTATTGCATCCTTGTGTATTTCCTTCTAATCTAGGTCAAGATGTAAACGTCTTTGGTCTGTATTTATGTCACCTTTCCAGATAGCAGTTACCTTTCAATGTATCCATCAGTGTGTGCACTGTGTGCTTTCACTTCGGCACGGCCTAGAAGCAATTTTTGGTCATTCTTTTTTCTAGTAACAAATGAAGCTTAAACAGATTGCTTTGCTTTCTCCTCGGGCTTTTCACATTTACAAGGAATGACCTCTCCAGGTTTTCTTTACTGAGTAGATGTGATTTGTGCTTTAAAGAACACACATCAATTTGTATTACTTTCAAAGGCTTGTTCTAGACTTCTTTGTGCAAGTCCACAGTGCAGGCGATTTTCAGTAAGGGCTTTTGCTTCATTCATTCATTTTGTTTACAGAGTTGTTACCATAGTTAATTTATTGCATTTTACCTCTTGTGTTCTTATTCAGGAAAGGGAAAAATTCTCATGATGAACTTACGCTAGGTTCACATTTGCATTCAGCAAATCTGCCTGAGATTCCTCTTAAATAGACAGAGAGTAAAGTCCTGCAAATAGGGCGTTTCTGTTCATTGACTTCAGGATAAAATTTTTGGAAATTGGGGAGAAACCCGGCTAACCCCATTATGCTCTATTGGGTCTGCAAGTTTTTGCAAGTAACCGCTTTTTTAGGTGGGCAGGGTTTCTGTCCCCATGCGGACCCGATCGAAGGAAACTGAGCATTAGTGTGACCCTAGCCTTAAAGCTTCTAGAAAAATTTCACAATCCATGTTTAATAGAGTATGTACTCATACACAGATCTGAGGCAGTACTTTAAGGTCGGGGCCCCACGGGCCGGAAACGCTGCGGGAAAAATCACAGCGTTTTACAGTACTTGCAAAGTGGATGGGATTCATTCAAGGAAAACTCTGTGAACTTTCTGTTCAAAGCGCTGCGCGAAGAACCGCAATGCGTTCATGCCGCTGTTGTTCCCGTAGCGCTTTAGCGCGGCAGTTCCGGCCCTTGGGGCCTTAGCCTAATAGTTTACAACAATTAGTCTGTGGGTCAGTAAAAAGGGCACGGACTGCACTTGGGTTAGGCCCAGTTCCCATCTGTATTCGGGCCAATCCATTCCCCTATCTGCATGAAAGATACAGAGAAAAAAGTCCTGCAAGCAGCACTTTTTTCTCCGCATTTTTTGTGCGGAATTCGAACATAAACCACACGGACCCCATTATAGTCTATGCAGTAATTGTTTTCTTATGATGATTATTTTTCCCATGTGCAGATGTGAATTGGGCCTTAGTATCCTGTCATCAAGCAGAAGCAAGAGGTAAAGAGAGCAGGGATCTGAGTGTTACTGGAAAGGGATTAAATAGATGAGACTAATTAATGCTGTTAAGCCTTACTTGATCCCCACTTCGCTCCTCCCACTGTCCTAATAATTGGAAAGTGGGGCTCAAAAGCACAAGATGCGCCACTTGCATGCCAGTTTTATGCAATATATGTCATAGTAAGTTTCCTCCATTTAGTCAGTGTGTCAGTCACATGACACAGCTTAGGACCAGAAGGCAGTAAACTATATACAAATAGCAGTTAGACTAGATCTTTTTTTTTATGGTCTTTGATTTTATCGTGGGAGTGCTTCTTTAAGAATAAGTTTTCTCTAAGTAATGCTCATGCACTGACAATGGCAGCATTGCTGCTATACCAATCCATAACCTACAACTTCAAAGCGTACTGTGAAAATAATGATTTAAAACTCCTTAGCAAGTCAGACATTACAGAGTACACATCTGAATGGTATTTTGGAATTAGTTTTTGGAGGGCAGCAATGATATGTGATTGTAGATGAAGGTCTCTTAGGATGAATATTATATCTAAACCAGTGACTCTAATAATTGCACATACAACAATGAACTCTCATCCCAGAGCTCTTATCTGTAACAAGTGTATGATTATTACACTGCCATCAAGTGGATTCTGACTACAAAACTTCAACAAGCAGAAAACATGAAAGCTTCTATGTGTTCGAATTCACAGCATGCGGAAATGAACATACCGTGTATGGGCACAAGTAAGATTTGTTATTTGGCAGAGGATAAGCTTCAGTCATAGTTTTACTGCATTATTTGTCATGACTTTTCAGGACTGACCTTGAGGATGAGGCCGCACACTGCAGAAATGCAGATTTCTTTTTTGTTGCAGATTTTGCTGTGGTTTTTTTGAGCCAAAGCCGGGAGTGTCTTGAGAAGAAGTTCGAAGTATATAAGTATTTCACATTCCCGTTGTAGCCATTCTTGGCTTTGGCTCACAAAAACACAGCAAAATCTGCAACAAAAAAGCTGTGTTTCCACAACATGGAGCTGTAGTCTTAAGGAGTTATTCCATTTAAGAAATAAATGCTATAGAATGAACAAAAAACTCTCTTACTCTCAATCTGACTTGATCTGTTTTTGCTGCGTTTTTACCGCAGGCCACATGTTTTGTAAATGCAATGTTTTGGCTGTTGCCGAAATGTAAAAAAAAAAAAAAAAGGTCAGCAAAGTGAGGCTAAGGCCCACACAGCAAGCTACAGCGAAAGTTTTTCTCTGCTTCGATTGTACCTATATGAAAAACGCCAGCATTTCCGTAGGTATAATTGAAATGCTGCGATTTACAAAAACGCAACTATTGTTGAAATTGCAGCATGTCCTCTGCGGATATTTTTCTGCAATGCCTGGATGAGAATTGCCTGATTCCCATCCACTTTGCAGGTACTGTAAAACTCAGAGTTTTTGCAAAATTGTGTCGTTTACGCTACATGGGGCCCAGGCCTTAATGAGATTTTATATATTCTCATCCACACATTGCAGAAAAAAACACTGCAGTAATGCATGGGTTTTGAAAAACATTTTTTTCAAGAATGCAGCTTTTCGATTTTACTAATAGAAACGCTTAATTTCTCCCATAGATTTATATGGGATGGGGAAGTTAAAAATGTAAAACACCTTAAAGGAGGCCCCAATTATTGGGAAAAGTCATTTTTAACTAATCACATGCTTGCATTGCCTTTAGAAATGCTATTCCACACCTACCTTTAGTATGTAAATTGCCTCAGCGGTTTGTGAATAAGTCCGTGCACCATATTTGCTATTGTTTGCTATGGTGTATACAGCACAGGCTGCTGCTGCTGATGACTCAGCTTATTGTTTGCGCACACACACAGAAGATAATAGCAGAGACGAGTGCTGCTGGGAACTTCCTGTGCTGGCTGGAAGCTCATTAGCATATGAATAAAAACGGACTTATTCGGAAACCAATGAGGCAATTTACATACTAAAGGTAGGAGTGGGATAGCCTTTCTAAAGCCTATGCAAGGATGAGTTTAGTTAATAATGACTTTTCCCAGTGATAGAGCCCCTTTAAAAGCAGTGATAAACGCAGATGGTTTTAGACTGTTTTGTTTTTTAGTTAAATTTCCACAATATTTTTTATTAATATTTTATTTTTAGTACTAATAATAATGATAATAATAAAGATAAAAACATACCTGGCTTTGTGTTCCAGATATGCATGATTTCATCACCCTAAGCTGCAGCAGCAAATGTTTAGTATTCTAAAGAGTAGTCCCTGTATTTTATACTTTCTCACTCCCTGTTAATGTCGCTGTGTTGGGAGATCCCTGCAATAATCCAGACATCAATATTCACAGCCTCACACACCCACTGCAGCAATGGAAGCTTTAGGGAATACAGTAGCAACCAGTATATGGAAAGCTGAGTACAGCATAACACTCCTATTCAAGTATTTCCACATTTATCTATACCCATTCCACCCATGTGAAAGAAAAAAAATCAGATTTAGGCTAAGGTAGATGCTGTGGAAACAGAGTTGAAATCACTGCACCCAACCCCCCCCCACCCCAAAAAAAAAAAAGGCGGGAAACACCTTTTTATTTCTTTTGTGTTTTGTTTTTCATTTTTAGTTACCCCAATCCATATAAGACTATGGGAACAATCCAACATTTCCACAGTTAGAATTGAAAAGTCACATTTTTAAAATAAATGTGCTTTTAAAACTCAGCTTTATTTCGGCAGTGTGTAGATAAGATTACATAAAATTGCATTCACTTTGCTGCTACTGTTAAACGCTCCGTTTTTTCCAGTTATTTTTCTGCAGCAGCCAATGCAGAACTGCATTTCTGCAAAATGTGGACTGAGACTAAAACTAAGGCCACATATAGTGAACGACAGCTAAAAAATGCAGCAGAAATATAATACAGCGCTTTTCTTTCCACAGTATTTTACAGTGCGTTCTTGCTGCACCTTTATCTGCAGTTTTTTTGCCCTTGTTAAATCTAAGGGGAAAACGTATGATTTGCGCAGGTAGAATTGACATGCTGTGACAGCTTTTCCGCAGTTTCTTTCCCCAATGTATGGATGAGACTAGATGGAATCTCATTTACTTTGATGGTACTGGAAAAACACAGCATTTTTTCTACTTTGTTTTCACAACATGGGGTCTTAGCCTAAAGGGGTATTCCAGGCTTATTTATGGAAGTCCTATCTTTAAGTCATCAATTAATAAGTCCCAGAAAAAATCCTTTAACCCATTCCTGACATCTGACGCAGGAGCATAGCCACTGGGTCTCTGCTTTATTATATAGCGGAGACCCGGCACTAATGCCTGCAACTAATTGCGGGCATTAACTTCCGAAAAGACTTGGTCAAATCAATTGCCATGACAGCCAGGAAGCTATTGTAGCCAATTGTTTGTATAAGCAGTCACTTTCCATACTATGGATAGGAGTTTTCCTGGTGAGACAACCCCTTTAATATGGCACTTTATCATGTCTTGATCATCCAGACAATACACTGGGCACCATAAAAAGGTACACTACATTCAGAGTACAGGGTTTTTTTGTATTAAGTTCCAATGCAGTCCCTTAAAAAGGAAGTAAATCCATGAGACAGAAAGAAATGTGATATGACCAATTACAGTTACAGGAACAAATCCATCAAAGTATTGTAATAAGATCACAAACCACTATAGCAAGGCTTCAGTGGTTCGGGATATCATTACAAAGAGCAATATGGATTCTGTCTCCTTAATAATGACATTACCTTTCTAATGCTGTTCATAATTCAGGCTTAAACAAATACAAGTCCAATTACACAGCTTAATAAAGGCTCATTGGTTAACAAGGAATTCTACAGATTAGGCCATAAATATCGCTACACCACAGGTAAATGGATACACTCATGATATGTTAGAACTCCAGCATTGTTCAAGAGGTTTTTTTTTACATATCACATCATACAGGGAGTCAAAACTTTTTGTAAATAAAGACAGAATAATGAAAATGAATCAGGGCTCATCACATCTGCGCCCGGTCTCCATTCATGCAGGTTTCCGTTTCCTGCACAAAACTGAGCAGAAGACGGAAACCTGCATACCTCATTTGAATGGGTTTGAAAGATGTCCGCCGGTGAGCCACAAAACCGTTTTTTTAAATCAGACACAGTTGGACATGTAGTACTCTGTGTCCGATTTGAAAAAAACGGTTTCGCGGCGGAGAGCATAAAACGCTCACCGGCGCTCACGGCCGGACCCGGTCTGACAGCTTTCCGTCTTCTGCATGCAGTGTTTTTCCTATGTATTTGATCACTCGATGCTTTGAGATGTGTCTACGAAAGAGAGCATGACTAAAAGGAGTCATAAAATGTGGCAGGTGTTTAATGGGATGCAAAATATTGACTTAACTGAAATAAACCAAGAGGTGGCGTACAGTGAAATCTGCTTAATACATCTAAAAAAAAACTGCACCAAATTTATCACACAGTAGGCAACACTGCCTGTCTCATCTACACCAACTTCACCCCAAAACTGAGTCTGATTTGGCAGCACAATTCAGCAGTCCTGTTAAAGACAATATTAATAAATGTAGCCATCAAACATACATTCTCTCTGCACTGCACTCGCCTCCTAATTTAGGCCTGGTTTACATCAGTGTTCTGGATTCCATTCGGGGAGTCCGGCTGGAGACCCCCGAAATGGCAACCTATACGCACAGAAAAGCAGTGGGGTCTGTGTGGTTTCCGTTGAGTTTCCGCATGAAACATACGAAGAGAAAAGTGCAGCTTGCAGTAAACTTCCGGTGTGCCGTAATGACAGATTTCTAACACAGAGCACAGCATCTTATTAATATCCAGCAAAAGCAAGCAACTATAAATAGGACATAGCACAATAAAAATGGGAATGTGCGCCCCAGAGTGTAGACAAGCTGTAACTATGCAAATGGAACGTTTAGTTAGCAGCTGTGCATGAATGAGCGAAACCATTACTTAAATGATGTGCAGGAGAAATATCTTATGGGATTTTCCCAAACATATGAAGCTACTAATTTAGAAAACTTATTAATCAGAAAGGGACACTGTCAGCACAATATGCAGACGGATTGAGCTATCCTATGCTAATCCAATGGACCCATTAACATGCACTACAGCTACTAATGTGATTTTCTAATTAAGGAAAATGTGAATTGAATATACAGTACAGGATACTATACAGTCCAGTAGCTCACACGCAATATGTTTCCTGCTTTGCTTCAAAATGTGACAGCCAATATTGGTCCCTTCCATTCATATCTTACACTTAATTATTTCCATTAATCATTATGGCTCTGCAGTTTTAAGGGGTTGTCCAGCATTATTTAAATTTATTTCTGGCCATGTTAGAGGAAACAGAAAAACTTTCTATTTTTTATTACAAATTTGTTCCATGCTATTATTTCTAGTGTTCCCCTTAAGTAGCCATAAGTCCTCCTCTCTAATATAGCGCATAGATAACGGCTCTGTACAGCAGTCATGTGACACTAGATAAAGTACAGGCTCTACAGAGCTGGTGTCCATACAGTACAAGGTCCTAGAAGAGGGTAAGCCATATTTAGGCTAAGATGATATTGGAATGTTTATGTGTACAGTCAGAGGAGAAACTAAAAATTAAAGTTAACACAATTTTACAATAAAAAAAAATCTGGTAAAAAAAATCAATCCCAGACAATAAAGTTATTTAAAATTCTAAATCTCACTAGTTACAGGGAGCTATAGGGAGTACAAAGGTAGCTACTAGGCCCTGGCGGCTAAGAGGGTCCAAAGGCTTCACTACAACATAAAAATACACCAGTGTTATAGACAGTGCATGAATTACAAATTTTGCAATGGGGTCTAGGAGCTTTAAGTTACACTTCCGACTAGTTAATAATGCCCCCTCTGCCATGGTTATTTAAAGTGATTCCCCTGAAGCAGCATTTTTTTTAAACTGTGATTTTTATTGAAATTTTTAACAAAATAACAAAGAAATAAGTACAAAGGCAGCTGCCAAAACATTAGACAAAAGTCAGTGCAAAAAAACGGTCAATAAAGCCGCATAGGCGGAATAACAGGAAATCAGTATCAAAAACAGAGGAGGGGGGAGAAAGAAGAAAGAAAGGGGTAGTGAGAGTAGGGGGGGGGGAGATGAGAGATCAGAGACCATTAGTAGAACAATAGGAATCCCAAAACGCCCAGTTCGGGAACTTCTCCACAGTATTGTTCAGAGAAGACGTAAGGGAGTCAAAGCATTTAATGTCCTTAATACGGGCCAGGAGAAAGGGAAGTGAAGGCGGCTGGGTAGACTTCCACTGACGGGCTATGAGGTATTTAGCCGCAGTGCAAACATACAGAAATAACAAGGACGAAGTTTTGCTGAGAGAGCGGGGAGGGAGGTTAAGGAGGTAGACCAACGGATCCAGTGGAAGAGCATGAAGGAGTACATCCTCCAGCAGGGACTTAACCTCTCAAGCAGCAATTCAATTTTTACTAGCATATACCATAAGTATGTGCGAATAGTTCTACCTTCTCATTTCAGTAACTTTCTTACCCTCTAATGTAACATATCCCCTATAAGTGTCCGAATGTTGGGGTTCTATTCCAATCAACATAATAAAGATTGAGAGAGAAGCTGAGTACAGTGTTTAGCTATAATCTGCAGCTCAGTTGGTCATCTTGATATGGAATAAATTTAGTCTGTTCCATTCCCCTTTTCCTTATGGCCAAAAGGAAAAAGATGTAGCAACTGCATTATAAATGCTTGGCATAAACCAAACCTTATACTCAATAGCTGAAATGATATTATTTCCATAGAAAAGGAGATCATCAGAGTTTCCACTTCACGAAAAATGTTTACAAACCAGAGCTTTATGATCAAAATCAATAACATCAAAAGACATGTCTGTGGTCTTTCTGAGCTTGCAAATGAATTATGATTTTCAGCTCAAAGCAAATACCACTTATGTGCTCATATCGGTATTCAGAGCTAAAAACATGTACTCTTTCCAATTTCAAAACCTCAAAAAGAAATTATCTGCATAAAAACTAGTCTAAATTTAAAATGTCATCCGTTTAGGGCTAAGTTTGAACTTGCTGCAATTGAGTTGAATAGGCAACACCGTTTTAACAAACTAATATATCATCACAAAAATGTTCTACTTCTACTCATACTTGGCTGTTTTCCTGCTCTCAATTCCTCTGCTAAACTGACTTTTACTGTGAAAATCTCTACTATATGTTCCTTGAGACAGACTGTAGATCACATGATTCATATTACACGTCTTTAGAGTTCTTTAAAAGAGCATAAGCACAGCAGAAGCAAAGGCTTAGCCTGATGCTGGAGCTAGACAGGGGCTTTCTATTATGTACAAGCACTTTATAATAAAGTGCTTGTATATAATAGAAAGCCCCTGTCTAGCTCCAGCATTTATACCATTAGTGTATGTCAGTATTTCTCTATAGATGCCTCACATGGTCCTGGGCCTGCTTCTGAGTGAGGGAAAGAGTGATAGATTCTCATCTAGTCTCTACTGACCAGCTCAAAGAGAACCGTAAACTACAAATAGAGCCTGCAGAGTGGAAAAGTGTTAAAATTTGCAAAATCTTAGTCAAAATGGCCAAAAATAATGGTAGACCCCATGCACACAACTGAGTATGCATCCAATGAGGGACCAATTTTGAAGTGGAGTGTACTCAGGTGACACTTGGAGTGACATCCTAGTGCATTCCGTAATGCATTCAGGTCCATGGGACCATAAATGTAACTCACTCCAAGTGTCATCCAAGAGCACTTCGCTGCAACCTCGGTCATAGATAGGATGCACAGTCGGTTGTGTGCATGGCGTCTTACTCCTCATGTACATGTGTTTTATAGTAGGTTCAAAGATAGTGGGAATTAAAGATGCATTGAAAAATCAATGGGGACATTCGGTGTAGTTGGTATCCATAGTACAGCAGGTCAGGAACTTCAGTGTGTGTGACTTTCATTATGAAAAGATGCGACAGCAGGTAGGAAAGGTTTTGGATGTAGTGTGGATGTGACCAGCACCTCATTGTACCTACTCACTTTAAAATAAGTTAGAGTATATTCACATGGCAGAAACTGAAGAGAAATTCTTCTTCATGTTCTGCCACTCTATTCTGTGGTCTAGCTACGGCGGCATGTTGATGGAGGGCATTGGTGTTTGGTCGTGGCTTTCCATAGATGATTAGCCCCAGATGAATGGGCCTAATAAGCAGGGAGTTTCTAATTTGGGAATCTACAGCTAAATCATCTACAGAATCCACAGCGAGATCGAGCAGGACACTGATTTTTTTAGTATGATGGAAAACAAAATTTGCAGCAAATTCCTATGTATGCACCTACCCTTCGACTCTAACGAATCCCATCCCCACTTCTAGCGCATCCCATCCCTTACCTATCCCTATAGGTATAATTGAAGCAGAAAATCCGCAGAGGAAAGCTCTGCAAACTTTCTGTCAAAAGTGATGCGGGAAGAACCACAAAGCGCTGCCACTTTTTTGCTGCATCTTGTTTTCTCTGTCCATAGAATGACCAGACAAACTTGTGCATGAAGCTGTGCATGGATTGTTATGTGCCATTTTGTTAACAAGTTAATGCCTTGACTTTGTTAATATTCATTGACTGTGAACAGATGGAATGCATGTTCCTGTTATTTAAAGTGTAATGAAGTGAATGCTGGTAATGAGAACACACGGCATTACTTTGCAGTTTTCAGCCGATCATATAATTATCTGTCACTTGTATTATACAATAATATTCTGGGCATGTTATTCAATTAAAATGACAGTCTACATCAGTTACATTAAAAACTATGATGTATTACAATAAACATGGTGGATGGCATTACACAATTTCACTTTAGTAACATAAATGACTTACTTTGCTGTCTATATTAGTCAATAACTGTCTATCTGGGGAAAAAATAGCTATGGAATAAGGCAAGATAAAATATTCTACTTGGAGTGACCCTTATTTATGGTTTAAT
Organism: Leptodactylus fuscus; assembly: GCF_031893055.1. Classification (NCBI taxonomy): domain Eukaryota; kingdom Metazoa; phylum Chordata; class Amphibia; order Anura; family Leptodactylidae; genus Leptodactylus; species Leptodactylus fuscus. Next base: position 159,245,287 of record NC_134268.1, read on the forward strand.
ATAACAACGAGTGGTGTTGAAAATACTTCACATATCCAACCATGTTTCAACATTGCTGTCTATGAGCTTAGTGTCAGAATCCCCGGTGGTCTAGGGCATTAAGGGGGTGACAGTATTCTTACTGGTCTTGGGCATTTATGAGAATAACTCCAGTATGTCTGGTTGTGTCTATACCAGTAAAATGGTTAATTTTAAAATCCCTGGTGGACAGTAATAGAAGGATTAGAGCTGCATACCTTGAGTCCAGTGATTTTTTTTTACCTCCTTAAACTCTACTGTTGTCCTGATTCTAACCCAGTACCCTGGAGTTCACGTGAACATAACCATATTTACATTAGTAAACAATCCAAAGTTAAACATTTTTGTAAATTAATGTAATTATATTTTTTCATTAGTGGGGACAGTCTGTTGTTTTGAAGGTTCCCAATGGATATGACAATGAATGCACACTATACCAAAAGGGTTGCTGATGTATGGACTAGAGTTTACTGTATACTATTGTAACAGAAAAATATATATATATCATACAGCCTACTATATTACTGCACTGTTTACCTGCATATAGTGAGGAAGGTATAAATAATATTAACTGTAATGCAGAACTTGCCCCCCAGGCATGTGTCAACCACTTCTCGAAAATGACAAAACAATTACATATGTTATGTGTTATGAATGTGACAGATTAATGAATAAAGCGTGCCCTGCTTGTAAAGACTGTAGAGTCACACAATGAATGAAGCCAGGAGGAACCTAAATACTTAATATCTGACTTGTAATTCACAGTTTCTGGGTAAGTTGTTAATTATAGTGATACATTACATGGACATAGCTGTGTTGTGTAGGCACAGCCAATAATATAGAATATATACGAGATTGCTTAAATAGACATTGTTTTGCCAATTTTCTTAAAATTAATAGTACAGATGTTCAGTGGCCCAACTGCGCTATTACAGCTCAGCAGCTCCCATTCATTTGAGCTATAACAGTGTGAATCAGGTACTGCACAGTGTAAGGAGCTGTTATCTGCCGAATCCAAACACTGTATAGAGAAGACATAGGCCCACCAGTTTCATATTAATGACCTATCCCTACTGGAACCTTAAATAAGGAAAACTAGTACAAGTTCAGTAGGCTATGGTCCACATTTACTAATGCTATTAGATTCTCCAATTCAAAGATGCACCAGATTTATTATAGTGCATGAAACGTGTTAGATTTGGTTAGGTTAGTTTCTGCTAGAAGCTAGACAATCCCTTCATGTTAAAACAACTCTTAGTTGACACTTCATCTCTGTCTACTGCCCAACCAGTGTTCTCCATTCACTCAGTGACCTAAGACTAACATCCTCTATTATCAGAACCTCCCACGCTCGTATACAAGACTTCTCCCGAGTTGCACCACTTCTCTGGAATGCTCTACACCGGACAATCAGATTAACTCCCAATTTCTACAGCTTCATGCGCAAACTAAAGACACATCTTTTCAGAGAGGCCTATCACAATTTCTAATGTAAACACTTCTGTACCGTAATTAGAATGCCTAAAACAAACCCTCCTCTGTTCCCGCTCCCACATTAACCCACATGATATGGTGCTGTTTGAGACTAACTTTATATGTCCAGGCACCATCTGTACATTAAACAATATGATTGGTGACGGCTCATACAGTTTTATGTTTGTGCTACGACAGTAACCTATATTACAAAATTGTCTGACCATTGTATAAGCAATGCTATCTCCGCTGCCGCCCCTGCTACCTCTTGTTTCACCCCCTCTACCTCTTAGATTGTAAGCTCTTGCGAGCAGGGTCCTAAGTCCTCTTGTGTGAAGTGACTTTTTCTTTGTAATGTACCTTTTTTCTGTACTTGAACCCTACAAATTGTACAGCGCTGCAGAATATGTTGGCGCTATATAAATAAAATATATTGTTATTACTTTAGATGATCAGAAAACAGGCGCACACCATAAACCTGGATCAATTTAAGACTTGCCAAAACCACGCCCCATTGTCTAGACAGGCACATAAAACAAGACATCTATCAGTAGATTAGTCGACATTCTGTGCTCTTTTGCAACTGTGGGAATTTTGATGGGACTCAATTAATTGTAGTGAGCAGAAAACAAATTATTTATTAAGAATAACAACAATGTTCAATCTTTCAGGCAGTGAACATACATTGTGATATATATTAACCCCAAACGTTCGGTTAACAAGCTTTTTTATGGGTATCTCAATGGACGAAGATGAAAGTCTGCATATTGTGCGTGTGTTCTTTTTAATTGGCATCTTGCTGAAGAGTACAAAAACAGACTGTTGCCTCCAAAACCCCCCAAAACTATAGCGATCATTAAACAGCTTAAAAGATGGTGTTTCTAAATGTCATCTTATTTCTACTCATTTGCATCCCCCGTTCTGAGCACAAATGGGCCATACACTGCATGCTGTTGAACGAGTCCTGGGAGACGTATTGCACAAGTTTAGGACCGCTCTTTATGCATCAGTATGCAGCACAAGGCAGAAGGAGTGAATACAAACATAAAAATTGCATATTCAGAATCACCACGTTTCAAGCTATTTACTGAGTCCAGTAGTTTTGGGGAATTTCAGAAATGACAGAGAGTCTCTTTAAGACTAAGAGCCCATTTAGCGAAACACAACTAAGAACACGGGGGGAAAAAAAAAACAAAACAGAAAACGCATTGCATTTTTGTCTGCAGCATTCATCATTGAGTTTTCGCTGCATTTTCCTCTGCATTTTTGCTTCCCTATTAAATCTATAAAGAAACAGCTAAAATGAACATGTTCCTTTTACCAAAAACACATGATGTTGAAAACACAACTTTATGTGGATTTTTTCGCAATGTGTGGATGAAATGAAACAAAATTACATTCGCGTTGCTTTTACTGTATAACACAGCAGTTTTTTTTATGTCATAGTAGAAAAAATGTACTCCAGCATGCCAAAAATTTAATCTTACATGTATGGATCCATACATGTAAGAAAAAAGAAAAGGAGCTTACGCGTTTCGGAAAATAATACACAGTCCCTTACTCATAGGTTTTTTTATGTGTTTCTGTAGAAGCCAAAACGCTGTGTTTCCAAATTGTGGCGCTTTAGCGTCAAGGTGTTTTTATACTAACACTTTAAACGTAGAGATGGGAGAACCTCCTACGATTCGTTTTGTTTCGGGGATGGGATGGGTAGGGTCCCTGATGCATGATGTATGCTCAGTACTCCTTAGAACTACAGGAGCCGACTTTGATTTGGATCTCACTGAAGATACATGCTGCTGGTGACGTAGTGAAGAAGATGAAGAGAAGGACTTGTTTTGAAAGAAGGGGGCGTCTCTGAATGCAGAGGGGGCACATGAAGGTGCTGTGCTCAGAGTACAGGGGTAGCGCCCCCTGTGCTCCATGCACAGAATTTGCATAACTGAAAAAAGTTATGTTAAAAAATGGTTTCGAACAAAAGAAGAAAAGTTGGACTAGAATATGACTATGGCTTATAGACTTGAAATAGCTAAAGGCTATTCTGACACATGCTTAATGAAAAATGTGTTCATCCAATGACAGATTCCCTTTAAAGGATTTGATATTCGTTCAAGGCATACAGTGTTTAGATATTAAGAAATGGTCCCCCTCCTTGATGTTAAAGTTAAAAGTGACATTCACTCTAGTCTGCACTATGTGTAAGGCAATACTTCTTTTTTTTATTTTGCAGACTAAAATCTAAGTATAATACAACTTATGTCATACAAAGCCCTATGGATTTTGGAACAGTACCTCTACTGGTAAGAGATCATTAGACTTCCATACTCCACAATGGTCATCTGTGAAAGGACTCCTACAGCTCAAACAGTACATTTGCTAAATGAGTTTAATATTTATTGTGATTGCAGCCACAGCAGTAGCGCCATTCTGATCCTAACCTGGAGGGCTACATGAAACCTGAAGATCTACAATACTGCTCTGTGAACCATGAAAGGGTCATAAGAGTATAGATTGCTGTAAAACAGCCTGTAGACTGCTGACAAAGAAGCCGCAAGGAATTTCAATTTCATTGGTATCCCAGCTCCATTGAAAAAATGCTGCTGTTCTTGGGAGGTAGAAAAAGCCGATATCATATTTCAGTTGGTTCGCCTAAAGAAAACCTTTAGATTACTCTCCAAGGTATTCTGCTGACTTCTTAGATTTAAGTGATTGCCTGCTTCAGAAAGCCAATTTCACAAGTCCCCTTAAAACATAAGGAAATAATAGATGGGGTCCCTAACCAAAAATCCTCTCTATTAGGCAGAACGCAGGGCCACTGCAAAGGCTTGCTCTAATTGTGAAGGAAGGCAAGTCATTGACGATAACTGTGTGATAGATGTTAGGCTTAGATATCAGAACTATCTGGTTTGTTCACGGCATATAACCCCTCATTAATAGAGATGAGCGAGTAGTATTCGATCGAGTAGGTATTCGATCGAATACTACGGTATTCGAAATACTCGTACTCGATCGAGTACCACTCGCTGTTCGAATGTAAAAGTTCAATGCAGAACCAGCATTGATTGGCTGAATGCTATACAGTCGGCTAATCAACGCTGGTTGTTCTCCTACCTTTAGAAGTCTTCTCCGTGCAGCTTCCCCACGGCGTCTTCCGGCTCTGAATTCACTCTGCCAGGCATCGGGCCTGGGCAGAGCCGACTGCGCATGTCCGCTTGTAGTGTGGACATGCACAGTCGGCTCTGTCCAGGCCCGATGCCTGGCAGAGCGAATGATGAGTCGGAAGATGCCGCGGGGACGCTGCAAGGAGAAGACTGCACGGAGGATCCAGCCCGACCCTCACTCGTGGACTTGGTAAGTATAATTTGATCGAATGTTGCCTACCCCTGAAATGAGCATTTTCCCCCCATAGACTATAATAGGGTTCGATATTCGATTCGAGTAGTCGAATATTGAGGGGCTACTCGAAACGAATATCGAACCTCAAACATTTTACTGTTCGCTCATCTCTACTCATTAATACTTATAGTGATATTCCTGATCCATGACCATGATTTAACTATTTCAAATCTAGAGCCATATTCACATGGGGGAAAATGGTGAGGAATTTGGTGTGGAATGGGTTCCTTTAAAGGAACCCATTGAAGTCAATGGGAGGCTTTTTTTTCAACGCTGAAATTCCACACCAAATTCCTCACCATTTTTCTCCATGTGAATGGACCCTTATATGGCTGTTCAAATGGAATATCACTTTTTAGAGAGGTAAATTGGTATTTATGTCAGCATTTATGGCTATTTCCTCTAGGACCTGCATCTATCTCAGGAATGGGACTCCATTGAAGGCCACAGCTGAATGACAGAAGGATGCTCATACACAAATATCTCAAGTCACACGTTTCAGACTTCTAAAAATAGCTGAGTGGGCATCCCTAGTTATTTTCTCAACTCCCATCCAAGCGATTGGATAGACTTGTGCATGCATTGTCCTCTCTCATTTATGACATATACTACGGACAGAGCCATAAATGCCAAGGTGGGAATAGCCCTTTAAAAAAGCTGTCAATCAATGTTACAATGCGTGTTCTGTAGCTATGTGAAGTGCAAATCTATTGATCTTTCAATGCAGTAATGAAATAGACCCAGTAAAAGGTTTGTATGCCTTATATGCAGAAATATTGGCATGAATTTACAGTATGAGACATTGTATATAACAATGTATATAACAAACACATATCAGGCATCGCATTTTAGCTCCATTCAAGCCAATGTGGCTGAGCTACAATACCAGACTATGGAGAAAAGAGCGGCATAGTTTTGGATAAAAAAAACCCACACATTCTACCTATAGCATACATGCACTGTTTCACTTTCAGCTCAATTCATAAAAAATATGTGATGTACAGTCCTATGAAAAAGTTTGGGCACCCCTATTAATCTTAATCATTTTTAGTTCTAAATATTTTGGTGTTTGCAGCAGCCATTTCAGTTTGATATATCTAATAACTGATGGACACAGTAATATTTCAGGATTGAAATGAGGTTTATTGTACTAACAGAAAATGTGCAATATGCATTAAACCAAAATTTGACCGGTGCAAAAGTATGGGCACCTCAACAGAAAAGTGACATTAATATTTAGTAGATCCTCCTTTTGCAAAGATAACAGCCTCTAGTCGCTTCCTGTAGCTTTTAATCAGTTCCTGGATCCTGGATAAAGGTATTTTGGACAAACAATTCAAGTTCAGTTAAGTTAGATGGTCGCCGAGCATGGACAGCCCGCTTCAAATCATCCCACAGATGTTCAATGATATTCAGGTCTGGGGACTGGGATGGCCATTCCAGAACATTGTAATTGTTCCTCTGCATGAATGTCTGAGGATTTGGAGCGGTGTTTTGGATCATTGTCTTGCTGAAATATCCATCCCCGGCGTAACTTCAACTTCGTCACTGATTCTTTAACATTATTCTCAAGAATCTGCTGATACTGAGTGGAATCCATGCGACCCTCAACTTTAACAAGATTCCCGATGCCGGCATTGGCCACACAGCCCCAAAGCATGATGGAACCTCCACCAAATTTTACAGTGGGTAGCAAGTGTTTTTCTTGGAATGCTGTTTCTTTTTGGGCGCCATGCATAACGCCTTTTTTTATAACCAAACAACTCAATCTTTGTTTCCAAAATGAAGTTGGCTTCTCCAAATGTGCTTTTGCATACCTCAGGCAACTCTATTTGTGGCGTACGTGCAGAAAAGGCTTCTTTCTCATCACTCTCCCATACAGCTTCTCCTTGTGCAAAGTGCGCTGTATTGCTGACTGATGCACAGTGACACCATCTGCAGCAAGATGATGCTGCAGCTCTTTGGAGGTGGTCTGTGGATTGTCCTTGACTGTTCTCACCATTCTTCTTCTCTGCCTTTCTGATATTTTTCTTGGCCTGCCACTTCTGGGCTTAACAAGAACTGTCCCTGTGGTCTTCCATTTCCTTACTATGTTCCTCACAGTGGAAACTGACAGGTTAAATCTCTGAGACAACTTTTTGTATCCTTCCCCTGAACAACTATGTTGAACAATCTTTGTTTTCAGATCATTTGAGAGCGGGCTGTCCATGTTCGGCGACCATCAAACTTAACTGAACTTGAATTGTTTTGTAGAAAGAAATGGTCCAAAATACCTTCATCCAGGATCCAGGAACTGATTAAAAGCTACAGGAAGCAACTAGAGGCTGTTATCTTTGCAAAAGGAGGATGTACTAAATATTAATGTCACTTTTCTGTTGAGGTGCCCATATTTTTGCACCGGTCAAATTTTGGTTTAATGCATATTGCGCATTTTCTGTTAGTACAATAAACCTCATTTCAATCCTGAAATATTACTGTGTCCATCAGTTATTAGATATATCAAACTGAAATGGCTGTTGCAAACACCAAAATATTTAGAACTAAAAATGATTAAGATTAATAGGGGTGCCCAAACTTTTTCATAGGACTGTATATTGTAATATCTATAAATTGTCACTGGCCATAATCTTCTGTGTCCTGTGCAGCGATATCCACATCTCTTAACTAATCTTTTAAGATTCTGTTCTACAATGCATTTTACTAAAACTTTATTTACAAGCTGATAAGACAGAATCCTCATGCATTATTTATTCCAAAAAATTGACACAATTTCCTTTTGTTTTGCCAACATTACAAACCTGCCATCTGGAGATAGAGCCAATAAAAGAGCATATGCTGAAAAATTCTGATCGCAACTTTGTAATCATTATACAGAACAATTTAAGAACATCAAAAAGACAGCAGGCGTCAGAATTACTGAATAAACACAACAAAATGCCTATTTTTAACAAAGTTCATTATTTTTAAGTCAGCTACAATATTTGTATGCTATGATCCAAAACTATTACTTCTACTATCATTTTAAGACTTTAAAAAGTAACTAAACTTTTCATTTTGCCATAAATCATTGGAACTGAAAAACTGAACATAAAAAACGTTTTACAATATTTTATAACATCCACCTGAATTCACTAAAAAAAGCATACAAATACATCAGGTTACATGCTGTAGTACATAGAAATATATGCAGAGAGAAGTAGGAGGCTGCTCAAGTGAGAAAGAAGCACAGGCACAGAATTGGCTGTAGCATCTAGTAAGTGTTTTACCTCATCCTTGTGCTAGATACATAGTAACACTGATTATTACTGCTATATAATATCCTTTGTGCTGCTAAGTAAGTGAGTGACACAGAAACAAAAGCAGCAGGATATCTGTTTGCCTTGGTGTGTCGTGTATGGGATACATAACAGCAGATACTCTCCACTCCCTCTTCAGCTAAGGTTGAAAAAACTCTCAATTACAAACTGAGCTTATAAAAGCAGAAAGTTGTTTAAAAAAAGGTAGGTAAGAAACAAGACATGTAATTGTTGGGAATAGTGTGATTCTCTATGTACATCCACATGACAAGTGGGCCCCGATGCAATCTTTTGTCCAGGACCCCCTACCTCATCTTTACAGGGAATTTTTGATAGTGATAGTTACGGGTACCTTAGTATGGATAGGGTATCTGTGGGTCTTCTTGGCTTATGGGCCAGATGGAAGCTGCAATCTCAATACTGATGCCAGTGCTTATGGGCCCCTTAAGGCTCCCGAACCCTGGTGCGACTGCACCTCCTCAAGTGACGCCCCTGCACATGACAACTTATTCTGAAAAGACATCTGAATGTTTAGCTTAATGATCCTCTTGTTCTGGCCCTAGAATATAACCCATTTTTTTAACCAATACCTGGTTAAATACCTGGTTAAATACATGGAGAAGGACCAGTGATATCACTTACATACATCACCATACAATTCCTCCTAACAATGCGGCACAAAATGGAAAGGATACCCATGGCAGTAAACAGAGAGGCCATTGTCTACTAAGTAACGGCATCAGAACACCACAATCACCAATGAGTGATACAGGTTGCATACTATGCCATGTACGGGTTATATACACAGGACTGAGTTGTTCTAATCCTATGTGTTAATAGGAGGTATCCAGCTGCAAGTACACAGGTGAGCACTGGCTTTATTGGGAGCCAATGCATGAGCATTAAAATGGCATAAGTATCAGTATAAAGCCCCTTCATGACTGCCATAAGTAGTAATATTGGTGGTCACTACTAGGAGTGTATGTCCAATAATAGATACCATTCCAGTTTACATTTTAACACATTATGTAAATATTTTTGGTTTTATACTAATCTTAAGTTACAGACTCTGCAATACTATACTCACCTGAATGTCGTAGCTGGCTGCGTGATGGCCGTTTTTATAATGTATATTCATTCATTGAATGGGAACTATTCACATGACTGATATTTTGGACTATATGTCTTGCTCTATTTCTTGCTCTATTTTTGTCCATTTTCAAGGATCACTCAAACACTCAAATGTATGAGTGATTTGTACAAACAGATACCCCTCGGCTGCAAAACAGCAGTGAAAAAACATCATCCTTGGCTCTTCTATACTGTGAAAAGCATTTTTATCTGTTTATATTGTGAATCAAATAAATCAGTGTTATGCAGGAAGTAATTGTTTTAGATGACAATCTAGCACCATTGCTTTGTAACAGAGTTTTCACTGATAGCCAAAGCTGCACGTATCACTCACCTCAGAGACAACAGGAGATACTGCTCCCTATTCTTTTATCACTCACTCAGACACATCATGGGGGACATTATAGATATGTATTGCATGAATAAAGCTACAGTACACGTAATCAACATTTTATGGCGTAACAATTTTGTTCACACCTCTATGGAAGTTTAGGGGACGGATACGCTCCCAACTGGAGATATCCGGGGCTCCGCAGCACCATGATAGTAGTTTGGGAAAGCCTGATTCCCAAATACCATATTCACTGTACATCTCCACATCTCCATCAGCAGAGACTGACAATCATCTTCTACCTGTGGAAGTCACTGTACTGAACTCCCCAAGTAGGAAAGATGAGCTAGCTAAGGTAGCCAGGTCCAGAGATATAGTGGGCAAACTGGGCAATTGCCCAGATCCCCAATTTCCAAAGAGGCCCTGGGAGCCAAAGCATCAGGATTTTGGCCTGACTTAATTCTGAGCCCAAAGGAGCACCACTTATAACGGAGAGCTGTAAATTCCCTGCTCTGCCATAGAAGACTGAGAGTGACGCACAGGTGGTGTGATGCGTCTCCAGTGCTGGACCAGAAGGGAGAAGCTTCAGCTGCTCCATTCAGAGGGGGAATAGCATTGGTGCAAGTAAAGGATTTATTGTTTTCTGAAGAGCAAAAATTGGACTGTAACTAATAAGGGGGCTAATATAAGTGGCAAACTATTATTTATAAAGATGCGTCTACTGGTTGTTAGGAGGAGAAACACTATTTTTTAAAGGGGATACTATTTACCGGGGGGTATTATAGGTCAGAAACTATCATATCTAAGGGGGTACTATTATATTTAATAGGGATTATTATAAGGGGGACTAGTATATATAAGGGTGAACTATTATGTATAAGGGTCACAATTACAAGGGAACAACTATTATATGACAAAAAGGGGGTTATTATTCAGAAACAGGTGAGGTCATCAATAGGAGATCGTTGGGAGATTAACACCCGGGACCCCTGCTATTCTGTTGTTTGATGGAACCTTAACACCTGTGCGAGCACAATGTTTGGCTAACAGCTATTCCTTCTATTCCTTATACTCTTAGTTTATGCTGTGAAGGGTAAGGGAGTAAGCCACTTCCAGAAACCTCTGGCTTATCTCAGAGAAAATAAACATGCCTTCTTTCTTTAGACATCATCTCATACAGTATGCTGAATATTTCTTAAAGGCCTAGAAGATTGAAACCCAGCTCTGGAAGAAGATGCACAGAGAGGCCATTCCTGAAGAAGATGGAGGTGGCACTAGAGGGTTCTCTCGCAGCATTGGGGATGCCCTCAATGCTGTTTGAGCGCTGGGACCTGCCCTCAGTGCTGGGAGAGAACTCATTTGCATACTGAAGAAAACTGGGATTTCACCTGAATGGCAGCGCAGAGAAGACATCTAAAGGTAAGAGAAGAACAGCCTTTCTTAAGGCTTTTCCTACGTAATATCAAGGGGAAAAAAGCATTTTAATGGTAGAATCCCTTTAAATACTGCAATAAAAATTAAACATTGTATAAGTATATTATATTTGTTTTCCTAACATATAGTTTCAATATATTAGCAGTAGTGAGTTTGGCATTTGGCACGACTTGCAATAATGCAATAAACCATCTATAGTTATAAATAGGACTGAAATTATATTTACTTATTTTAACACTGTAACTATCATATAGTATTATAAGAACAGAAATGATTTAACAGCAATATGTATTGATGGGTCATCAGTGTTAAATAGTAACATTACATTCTTATTGGGAATGCTGTAACTTCACAGACTAATCCTACATTACATGCATTCTGAGGTGAATTCTTTAATTTGGCCACTAGATGGAAGCATTTTAATAAAGTGTAGTACATAGTGGCAGCTAATACGCACTCATTCATGTTAATATATAGCTAGTTATGACTTTGCCTTTATCCATCTAATTTCTGAGCATTATCAAGAGACAAATAGAAAATGAAAAACTATGGAAGTTTGTATATCATGTCCTGTTGAATGACAGCATTAAATCCACACATTAACAGTATGGCCACCCTTGATCGTTGGAATATGGTGGCTGGACCCAAGGCTAGAAGTAAAGCAAAGTAAGAATGTCATGATTACATATCAATGATTATACCACAATATAGCCACTTAAAGGAACATTGCTATCTCTTGCTACCTGGGATTGCAGATTCATCCGTGCAGGCCACGCTACACCATTATCAAAACTGTCAAAGTAGTAAATAGGACTAACAGAAACAGCGCAGCACAGATCAATGCTGTTTCTGTAAATCCTATTCACTACCATGGTAGTGCATAAACGAACCAAATGTTACCCATCCATCTCTGACCACAAAAGAGGTTGGATTCTGAAAGGCTGAGCTGGGACGTCCCCTTTAAGAATCTTAATAAAGCCTGTAGTGAAGTGTATAAGGCCGGTATACACTGAATAAACCAGATCATGATACAGCATCACATAAAAGGTAGAAGAAAGGCTACTTCTCCCTGAAGCCAATTCAAGGCAATTTTATAGGCGGCGAGTAACTGCTATTCATTACAACATTGGAAAAAACTCTGATATGATTGAATAGCGAAAGTGAAATATTCTGGTAAGAACTTTCAGTATTTCTATAGTAGTTTAGTGGTGAACTATGCTAGCCATCCATCAAGACTAAAATTGCATCTGTCTGATATCACAGAATCCCCAAGCAAACTGTCTCAAAGTCTGAGCCTGTAATCTGCCCAGCTAATAAAAAGAGATTATACAAGTACATTTTATTGATACTGCATGTAAATCACACTTCAGCAGCACAAGAATGCCGACTTACTGTGAACATGTCAGGTGAATTCTGCTGCAAATAAGATTTGACAGAATGATAGAAGCTGAGCTCTATATCAGCAGAATAAGCCCTTGTTCACAGGTCCGCGCTTTTCACCAACAATACCCCACACCCCGCTCATTTGTGGATCATGTGCTGTCCATACTTGATCTGTTTTTCAGCTCTGAGAAAAGAAGTCCAACTTTTGTTTTTTGTTTAATTTTCAATACTTTGTATGGCTCTGGGTCCATGAAAGACACTGATGTCCGAATAATCACACTGACATGAATAGTTAAATATGGCATCCATGCAAAATGCGGTCTCTATACATACATGATTTGCAGATGTGTGAATAAGGACTTCTGTATCAGTGTATGTACACAGAATCACTGTATGCTGAGAGGTAAGGGGCAGGTGTGGACAAGATGTTCACGGGAAATGCATAAAAGGACCTATACTTAAATACATTTGCAATGTAAATTTGTTGTCCACTTTTTATAATATATTCTTGTCTTGTAGCATTTTCTAAGCTGCTTTTGAAACATTTAAAACATACTTGCCTGTCTTTCTAACTCAAGAAAGTAAAAGGAAACATTACAATGTATGGCCACCACTCAACTCATTGCTGCTGGACATTGGTTCCTGACTCCAGTTCTCGAGACTGATACAACAGATACAGGGCTAAAAGTCAGAATAAAAGGACGATTACAGTGGATTAAGAGGCAAAAAACAGGTAGGGACATTTATTTTTTTTAAAGGGGCTCTCTAATTAGGAAGAGTCATTTTTAGCTAAGCACATACTTGCATAGCCTTTAGAAAGGCTATTTCACACATATCTTTTGCATGTAAATCACCTCAGTAGTTTTTCAATAAGTCTGTTTTTATTCATATGCTAATTAGCCTTCTCCATGCACCCAGAAGTGTCTGCGTGCACTGTCTGCTCTAGGTGTATGAGAGCAGGGAGATGAGTCATCAGCACAGCAGCCTCTCTGCTCTCATACACCTAGAGCAGACAGTGCACAAAGATACTTCTGGAGTGCACAGAGAAGGCTAATTAGCATATGGATAAAAATAGACTTATTCAAAAATTACTAAAGGTAGGTGTGGAATAGCCTTTCTAAAGGCTATGCAAGTATGTGATTAGATAAAAATGACTTTTCCCAATGATAGAGCCACTTTAAATGTAACTAAGTATGGTTGGATGGGGGTCCCTGGTGAAACTCTCATCCAAAAGAGTGTCCCATCTTCAGTAAGCTTGGGAACCACTGTCCTAGAGGGCTATATCTATTGCAGACCACTCTACATTTGACACTAGTTTATCTCTGGCTCTGGTCACTTTGTCCTTTTGACATCAATACATGCGCACACACACACTAGAACACATAAAGGTAATGTGTTAGCATGAGCACTTTCCGAGGGCAGCATGTACTATCTGTCATCTTGCTGATGGGATTGGCTGCTTGTTTATACTATGAGAAAACAGTTCACTCCTGACTTTTCTACTATTGGTACAAGTTGTGGGCCCATATACCACATACCATTTCACCCATTGTCCCAGTGCTTTAACTATCCTCCCCTATATATGATTAGGACTCTTCAACTCCCCTTTAGCCTTCAACGCATCTTATCACTGCACACCACAAGAGGTGGACTATGTTATAGATCCAAAGGGGTATTTAACGCTGATAACTGATAACCTTTCCTGACAATTCCCTTGCCATAGGAAGATCGAACCGCTGTAGAGGGAGAATACCAAGTGCTGCTTTTGGGTAGTTCAGTCCAGCGTTGATGCTGCAGTCATTCCAACTCACAAATGCTATACAGTTCCATATAAAAACTGCTGTGAATTGGTCCACAGTCTATAGAAATTGACAATATACATGGAAAAATTATGATTTTTATTTCACCAACCAAATAATATAATTTGGTTCCTAAATTAGATAGTGAAGAAAACTTAAATGTATTTTTTTTTAGCCTGGGGCCTACAACTCAGTCTACCTATAAGTGTTACACTTCACAGCATCAAATTAGGGTCACTAAAAATGTTATTCCTTAGTACTGGAAGTTGATTGAGTATCTGACACTGGAGAATAGTTGGGAAATTGCATGCTATACTAACATATACTGACATTGAATGTCCGAACATCTGCCACTTTCTGTACCCCAGATACCTTTCCTTTTCCTGTTTGCTTTTATCATGGGTCATCATTATCTTTATTACTCTGCGTCTAGGCAGTCTTTTCTAATGACCATTTGTCCTCCGCTCCCTTTCTCTTGCCCCCTTCAATTCCTTCCTTTCTCCAGGGCATTATTGTAGTAATCTATAAAGATCACTTGGAAAGACAATCTGCTTCCAATCTCCTTGAAACTCAATGACATCAAATTATTATTCTGTTATTCTTGGACATTTCGTCTGTAGCCTTCCCCTTGGCTGTATTGAATGCTTTATCTGTTGTTTACTCCACTGTATTAATTCTGCCACAATCATTTTTTTGCTATTAAATCATGTAATTTTTTTGGTTTGTTTTCAAGTGGTTAATATTTTTAGTATAAAAGCCTTAAAAAACTAATAATAGTACACAGTGGCCACACTATACTCTATATTATTACTAGACCGACTCTCACTTCACCAAATAAAGTAACTTGGCTGACTTCTGTTTACACCATTAACCCCTTCCCGCTCTACGCCATACTAGTACATCGCACTGAGCATATAGTTAATGCTCAGCACCGTAATAGTATGGCACTGTAATGAGTGGGCGCAATACTATTACTTCTGAGTCTCGGTTGTATTACACAGGTAGAGCCCAGGGATAGGAGGACATCAGCAGCAAGCAAGCAAATATTACAGTCCCTTTCTTGAACTCTATTTCCAGTTATGTCTGGGTTCAAATGCATATGCACTGCCAATGGATCAATATGGGGCGCAAAGTTAAGGAGAGAAAGTGGGCAACCCTGATGGGTACCATTTCCAATGGAGAAGAAATCAGAAGAGTAGTGGAGAGTTGCGAGCTTTACCGTAGCTGTGGGGGAAGAGTAAAGTGCTCAAATCACTCCCAGGAAAGCCCTGCAAAATCTGAAGGCCTCCAAGTACGCCATCATGAAGGACCAATGAATACAGTCAAAAGACTTCTCTGTGTAAAGGCTAAGGAGGAGGGTGGGGGTTAAACAATGATTGGCTACCTCAATCAGGTCCACAGTCCTTCTAGTGTTAGTTCCCCCTGATGACAGGGAATGAAGCCCACTTGGTCCTTATGGACAAGAGAGGACAGCCAAACATTCAACCGCTTGGCCAGGAGTATAGTAAAAAGCTTCAAGCCTGTATCTGGGAGGCAATGGGTCTATAGTTGGAGCATTCCTGTTGGTCCTTGTTAGATTTAGGGACAAAAAATTGTGGTTATTTTCACACGGACACCCCCAAAAAATTGTTAAAACTTTACCAAGCATTATATGTCCTTCAAATATGGTGCAAAATGAAAGTACAACTCGTCTAGCAAAGAATAAGCTCTCACATCGCTATGTAAACAGAAAAATAAAAAAGTTATGAATTTTGGAAGGTGAGGAAAGAAAATATGAAAAAAAGTGAATGAGCATTAACCTACAAACTACCCAGGGTGAAGCAATTTAGCAATATACATGTTAAAATAACATTTTAGAAAAAGATTTAAAAAAAAAAAAGACTGATTTTACCGATAGTTAAAATTGTGAATAGAAAAGTAGATTACAAGTGGGTCACAGTGACTTCTGAAGACTTGGACTTCAGTTTAAAAAGCTGTGACAGATTTAAAGTGATTCAGCCATTTTCCCAGGAGGATACAATTTTGGAACAAAATTTAATCATTGCAGATTACATGTTTGATAGAAGGCCGCAGTATGCCTAAACTACTCACTTTAGAATTTGTGGTGTATTTGGGCACAAAGAAAAAAATGATACACTGCTAGACAACAATTTTACTGTATACTTTGATCTGCCATAACAATTAGAACCAGTGACAGAAGAAGTGAATAACATTGATTATCTTATTACAATAGTACCTGTCAAAGAGTGGGACATATCAGGCAGGAAGTGAACAGTGATCTTAAAGCCGACGTGTCGGAATCAGGAAAAAAGGGCAAGTGTAAGGATCTGAGATACTGCCAAAAATCTAATAATGATTAGTGGTTAGTGCCTACTAAAAAGGAGGTTAAAGGAGGCGAAGGCTAGCATGTCCAAGCCAGTCCCTCCGAAGGGCTAGTGTATCAGTAACTGTAGAAAAAAGCTAACACACACAGAATGGGACAGAAAATAGACAACTCCATCCCTTGTGCAATAGCCAAACCAGGCTAAGGCAGATCAGTTCCCTTTCAATTGTATGAGTGCTAAGCTGCAGCTGTCTGCTTCTTGCCCCATTCTCTGAGTGCCAACTGTTGAAAACAGCGGATCAGTGGAGGTTCTAGGTATCAATTCTCAATTTCTACCCATTTTGTAAAAGCCTGAGACACGCCCTAAAAGGGAGTGCATCGTAGGTGGGTGGCACAATAGAAATAAAGGAGATGTAAGACCGATGAACCCCCAACCCCCCTTCCCCTCCAGCATGACTGACTTGGGGATCCAGTGGCGCTTGATATTCCATATAGAATGGAAGAAAGCCCTCTAGAGGTCTTGGAGGTCCAAGTGAGGGACTGCCACAGGGAGAGTTAAGAGTGTTCTGCAATGCAATAGGTTATTAATATTTCTAGCTAGAATTTCTTTAAGGAAAAAGACTTTTTCAATGAAAGCTTTTTCTACTTATTTATATTGACTTTTACATGTTTGAAGCAAAAGAGAGATCTTCATTCTCTTAAAAATAAGTAGCATTGGAAGGCAAAAAATTTTTAGAAAATTACTACGATCACACAATAAACATAATAGATTTAGACAAGACATTTTTGCAACTGACGTAAATAAAAAGCAAAGCAATTTTATTTTGTGTATATATGTTTAATTTGATTCCCTAATCACCACTTTTTGGACTATAAGACACACATTTTAGCAAGGAAAAACCTTGCTAAAAAGTGCCTGCATCTTATAGCCCAAAGTCAGAAGGGTCCTGCAGTGACGCTTTTCTAAAAATTGGGAGAAGTGCTCATAAAGCTCTGTTTCCAATAAGTGAGAGGGTTGTAGGACAGATTAGTGCAGGACTGGATTACATTTACATTCCTTGAGTACATGCCTACTGTCTACACAGTAAAGGGTACACCGTATAGCACCTTCATGTCTCCTTGGCAGGTGTGTAGTGGGAAAAAAAAACCTTTTGATCATACTTTGAGGTGCAATGTAGAGTATAATAAGATCAAGGAGGAGGAGAATACGGAGGTTTGCTGTAGTGTTGATTGTGTGCTAAGATTTTTCAATTACTGACTTTCTATGATAAAGATCATAAGATGTGAGTTATAGTTACATTGCATTGATAGCATGCGTTGATAGATGCACTCATCGTGTGATAAAGAATTAATCAGAAAGCCATGTGAACTTGTTTTCAGAAGGACATGGCAAGGAGACTTACAGCGTTATAGTATATAGGGTAGAGGAATGTAGAACCATTAGGAAGAAAATGTAAGAAAATGGATAGGTCAGAGATAAAATCCTGACATCTTTCTCATAGTTGATCTCATTGTGTCAAGAATGTAGATAAATCAGCTTATCAAGCAGAACCTAACACACTGGATTCTTATTTCTGAACTATACTATACTATGTACTCTTAAATTACAAAGAAACATACTGTAATGTAATGTCACAGGTAAAAACAGATCTTCGGAGGAACCTACAGTATTCTTCTCGTAATGTTAAATTATATTTAAACATTAGTTTGTGCAGTATATTCTTTATAGAATAGACCCCAAAACAGTTCTGACCAGTCAAGGCTTGAAATCTACAAGACCTCTTAAGGTGTTGGTAGTTTTTCCATGGGACTGAACCATCAATATTTGTAAGCCAAGACCAGGAGCAGAGCCTAAACATGGTAGATCTGCACATTTTTCCATTATAGCTTTTTTCTATTCCACTTCTCCTTTTGCCTTACAAATAATGATGGAAAATGAGTGACAACAACAATGTTGTCTGAATGGGGTCTAAACATCCAGGAATTTTTATCCACTCCGCTCTTATATATCTTCCTGGCAATTGGGAGAGTAACCATTAGGCTGAGGCCCCACGCAGGTTATGTGTTGCAGTTTTTTGAGCCAAATCCAGGAGTGCATTGAGCAGAAGGTAGAAGTATAAGAACTTCCTATATATTTCCCATACCTTTTGTAGCCATTCTTGGCATTGGCTAAAAAAACCACAACAAAATCTGCAACATAAAAAGCTGTATTTCTGCAGTGTGAGGTCTCAGCCTTAAAGGGAAAGAACTGAATTTATTAATGAGTTCACTGTCCTTAACTGGGGTTAGATGTCTGTCAAAAATACTTGCGCAAGACACTCAGTGTCCTGAGTAAGGGGGTTACACCCAATATAGGTAGGAATATTAACCGCTTGTGACTATGGTTTTTTTTTTCCATGTTGAAATAAAGGATTTTTCTTGCTTCCCTATCAGAATGCTGGATTCTTCTACTTGTACTTGTAATGTTGTAATAAATTTACAATGTCATTTATAATGAGAGTCTATAAAAATAAATCCCAAACAGCGGCAGAATTGCTGTTTTTTTGACACCCCCAACCCATAAAAAACCACTGGCAGTAAAAATGTTATTGCCCATAACAGTAAATATGGGGTTAAATGCACTTAAGGCGATCACATTTCACACCAACAATATTTACTTGTGTCATTATTGAAAAATCTGTAATAAAAAGTGACATTTTCTGCAGAGTTTTTCCAATTTTAATGTGACTGTTGGTGGTTAATGATCTAAAGATAAATTAATGGTAACATGGAAATCCCATTTACCATCCAGTTGACAAATTTATCAGAATAGACCACTGCTTTTTTCTGTAAGTGCTATTAACTAGATGGAATTGGTCATTATTCAGCACTCTCGGTCAAGTGTAGAAGGCAATACTGAAATCCTCAAATTAAAACCTATTCCACAAGCACATGAACTCAGCTTCATTGTTTTTTATGTAATGCTCTTTCATATATATGATCTAGGTCAGATAGAAGAGATTAAATTAGTCATTATTCACACCTCGGTTTTGGCATGTTTACTGTAATATATTAGGAAATGACCCCCCCCAAAAAAATAATATTATTATAAAAATAATAATTGTTTAATCCCCACTTTTGAAGCTGAAATGTTACAATTGGAAGATTCCTATCAGTTTCCTTATTGACCTATTATTAAACAACAAGCAGTTTTATTACAGTGTATTTTCATTAATAACTAATTAACAGATTGCAGTCCATCATAGCAACAAATTGTATTCTGGTGAGGCACCATACTCAATAGCGAACAGGTATCTACGATATTTGATAAAGCCAAGGGGATCGTCCAGCAAAAAACAAGCCCTCATTCAATTAAATAGATGTAAAACTAAAAAAGGGTTAAAAGAGGTTTCTATCAATTAGTTTCCATAAGAACGTGTTCAAATCCATCTGGCCAGACATTATATACCCTGTCATATGTCACTGACATCATACAGATGAGATGGTTAGCTGCTTCAGCCAATATTAATGATGTATATGGCCAGCCTTACAATTCAGTGTGCGCAACTCCTGGAGCATCATGATCCTTAGAACAAACCACTGTGTGGCCCATGTATGGGGCTGAGTTACTGCAATCCTTTGTTCTAGGGATCAGTATGGGCCACAGAGACTTTACTCTCAGTACAGACATAGTGATGCCATACCCTAGCGCCTGGATCATCAACCTTTTCTTACTTGTGAACCACAGTCAGAAATGACAAGTTACCACGCCATGGAGGCTCCTTGTACTTCACACATTGATCTGGCATGATGCAGGTCATTGGACCGAAATGTCCCTGCTTAACACTGGATCAATTTTTACTGTATACCTAAATACCGTTTTTTCCATGGCGCATCTACCTATGTTACCTTCACAATAAATGTATTTGTTTATTCATCACTGAATCAAGAGTGTGCAGCAGATAATTTCTTCTTTTGTGGATACTGACAGGGTCGGAGGACCCATTTTCTGCTTGCACCTCCAATATATGAGTGTGTGGTTCCACTGTTTTCTTACAGAAATGACAAGTTAGTCTAAGCCACAAGAACAGAGGTTTTTTTTTACAACAGTTGCAATATTCAGCAATACTGTAACAACTCTGGTGCCACTAGTATACAACAGAATCAGCCACTACCCACAGCTTGGGAGCCACGTGCAGGGGGCTGGGTATCCAGATCTTGCTCCAGAAGAGCCACTGAAGCTCTAGAAAAAAACCTTAAAATATTGTCACATCTGTAAAGGGAGAAAATTACTATAATATCACCATATAATGAAATTACCATTTATGCAGCTATATAAAAATATTAACCTTAATTATAATATGCATATTTGCAATGAAAACAGGTCAATAGATGGTGTACAAACCCTGCAGAGAGAAAATACAAATTATGGAGCAGAATCATTTCCAAATTCCGACTCAGAATGTTATTTGCAATTTCGATGCTTTGCCAAGGAACTTCTTTTCAGCCCTTGCTGTGCTGAGATACAATGATCATGAAAGACTTTGGCTGCTTTAGAAAATCCTCCCAGTGTGCCGCACAGAACTAGTCAATGTCAGTCCTGCTCACCAGAGATAAACATTTTTCCTCTATGCATATAAGAACTAGGTTTCTTGAAAGCAGCTTGTCATACTATACGATATTCTTAAAAAAAAACCATGATAAAATGATAATAAAAAAGAAGTATCGGAGAGGAAATCAGGCAGAAAGCGACACTGTTCTGCGCGTGTTTTTGGATGGCAGCCGAGCACTCCCTAATTAAATTGATCTATCTTACCGTCAGAGCAATATACCTGAAAATGGAACACACATAATTACAATGCCGTGCACTGGCAGCTTTCTCATCCTCAGATTCTGTCACATTTTGCTACTCTCGTCTCATACATATGGAGTGCAAAAGAAGCTCATTCAGCAGGGAGTTATATTAAGGTAATTATTTATGTCTACTTGTTCTGCTATAGAAAGTCACCAAATGTACCGACACTCAAATTAGATTAAATTAATCTGGGTGAAGTGCGATAAAATCTATTCAGCGAACCTTCCCAGAATTTACGCACAATCACAGAAGGATTAGTTTGCCCTCTAGGCAATGGACTGAACTGAAGATGAACCAAAACATTGTGCCCTGGAGATGTGACGTACTTTAGTAAATTTGCAGAATTGTTCATTCAAAGTGCAGTTAAAAAGTGTTTGTCTATACTTTAGATTTACTAACTAAATTACCTGTTTGGGCAAAAACAACTGCCGGTTAGGGTTCTGTCTACTCATAGGCTCTGGTATACCAAAAGCTTTTGCATATATAATACCCACCACTACAGGAAGGCTTTCCACAAGAACATGAAAGGCATTTGTAGGAATCTGTACTCATTCAGTACAAAGAAAACTTGTGAGGTCAGGCTCTAATGGTGGACAAGAAGGTAAGGCTCATAACTAGCACTCCAATTCATCCCTGCGGTGTCTGATGGAGTTGAGGTCAGTTCCTCAACAATCTAGTCCAGCCATGTTTTTGTGGACCTTTGTCTTGTGCACGTAGAATTAATATTACCCCTCACTGAGAGACCTAGCTTAAACCTAATACTGTTGCCTTCCTCCTCTTAATTATTAGAGATGAGCGAGTAGTATTCGATCGAGTAGGTATTCGATCGAATACTATGGTATTCGAAATACTCGTACTCGATCGAGTACCACTCGCTATTCGAATGGAAAAGTTTGATGCAGAACCAGCATTGATTGGCCGAATGCTATACAGTCGGCCAATCAATGCTGGTTCTTCTCCTACCTTTAGAAGTCTTCTCCGTGCAGCTTCCCGGTCATGCGCAGTCAGCTCTGCCCAGGCCCGATGCCTGGCAGAGTGAATTCAGAGTCGGAAGACGCTGCGGGGACGCTGCATGGAGGAGACTTCTCGGAGGATCCAGCCCGACCCTCACTCGTGGACTTGGTAAGTGTAATTTTATCGAACGTTGCCTACCCCTGAAACGAGCATTTTCCCCCCATAGAGTATAATAGAATTTGATATTCGATTCGAGTAGTCGAATATTGAGGGGCTACTCGAAACGAATATCGAATCTCAAACATTTTACTGTTCGCTCTTCTCCATTAATTATACAGTAGTCACTATACATTCTGATACTGGAGGAAGAATTTCCTGGGTTTCTACCAAACCTAGATTCATCGATTAGACTTAGAGAACTGTAGCTATAACAATGTGCCGATTTCCACTAGTATAGAGTCCAGTGGCCATGTATTTTACACTACTTCATCTGTAGCTTTGAATAGATAGTTTGTGGTTTCTTGACCATACAAACCCATTTCATGATACTGACAATAAAAAGTTGTTGTTCTGATGTCACTTCAAGAGGTACTTTGAAATTCTATGATATCACTATTTTTATATGTTACATGCTTTAGCAGTGGTCAACCACTCCCAGTATTAAACTAGTGGAAGTACTAAGAGTTGAACAGGGACCTAGCAGGTCAGAAATTTCACAGTCAGACTTCTGGAAAAGGTGACATCCTATGAGAATGCTACATATAAAGAAAAAAAGTCTTTAATGTGACCCATATTGCCAGTGGAGTAACGATCAAGGACGATTGTGGTCGCAGGGGGTGCGAATGCGACCAGGCCCACAGGGAGAGGGGGGCCTGGCACATGGGCATTCGACTTCTAAGTTTATAACACTTCTAAGATTCTAACTTAAAGGGGCTCTATCAGTTAGAAAAGTCATTTTTAACTAATGACATTACTGTATTGCATAGCCTTTAGAAAGGTTTCTGAATAAGTCCGTTTTTATTCACATGCTAATTAGACTGGTGTACAATACATCGTGCACTCCCTTTGCTATTGTTTCCTATGGGAGGCTGCTGCTGCTCCTGATGACTCAGTTTCCTGTTTGCATACACACATAGGAGATAATAGCAGAGACAAGTGCTGCTGGGAACTTCCTGTGCTGGCTGGAAGCTAATTAGCATATGAATAAAAACTGACTTATTCAGAAACCACTGAGACAATCTACATACTAAAGGTAGGAGTGAAATAGCATTTCTAAAGGCTATGCAAGGATGTGATTTGTTAAAAATGACTTTTCCCACTAATAGAGAGCCTTTAAAAAAAAAAAAAAAGCTAATGCTGACAGATGCAGCCACACGGGAGCAGGAGAGTAGCTTAAGATAAGCTCAACCTGTGTGATGTATGTATTCTTAGTATTTCGGGGGGCAGAGGATGTGTGGCGGAAGGAGATTACCTGACTAGAATGAGGAGTACTGAGAGATGCGTATTGGTGGGTTCCTGTGAACTGGCACACACAGGTATACTCATTAGTGGACGGCGGACCAGTCCATGGCAGCAGCGGCACTTAGTTACCTGCCTCATTACTCTCGGCCAAGTGTAAAAGGCAATACTGAAATGCTCAAATAAAAGCTATTCCACAAACACATGAACTCAGCTTCATTGTTTTTTATGACAGGAGGTCACCAGTACTCCTCTCCCATGACGTCCCCATCATACTCACCAATGCTCACGTCCTCCTCTTCTGCTGGGCGTTGTTTCCTTGACAAGGAAGCCGGAGCCGGCACCTGCACAATAGAATACCATCAGAAGCGAAGAGAAGCAGTGTTCTATTGTGCATGCGTGGTAGGCCCGCTGCTTTTCTTTGCTTCTGCTGACATTCTATTGCGCAGGTGCCAGTTCCGGCTCCCAGGTGTGGGCAGAAGAGGGGATTGCGGCACCGATGAAAGTCATCTCAAGCACAAGAAGACAGGTAATTATGATGGGATGGGGACTGAGTTAGTTAGCTAGCTAGCTAGGCAGGGCTAATAGGCACTCAAAACACTGCTAAAAGTATTTGGGTACACTTATTAATCCATCGATAGCACTAACAGACCTTTTTTTAAAAAAAGAATTTGCCTCGAAAACCCCTTCAAACAGTCAATGGTTGCTTGTGCCTGGTGGGGATCTGGACTGGAACTTCTGGGGAGGAGCAGACAGGAAGAAAGGACGAGTTCACACGGGGTTCTGCGTGAATACATTCCGCCAGTGCACTGGCATCCTGTTGCAGCTTTCCACTCGCTTTCCAAATGAATGGGTCTAGTCCGTATGGTGGTGTTGGGAGGTGGATTCTGCGTCAAAATCCTGACCATTTTGCCCCATGTGAACTAGCCCTTAGTAGCATTCTTCATTAAGGCCCTGATGGTGACCCACAGTGTACCTGGGATGTGGATATAGCTGCCTGCCATCCCAGGCATCAGTGTTTCACTTTTGTGTAAGTGAAACACAGATTCATTTCAAATGTCCTGGATAACATTACAGGCTGGCGGATTTTGCTGTTAGGCCGGGTTCACACGATGTAATTTGGCACGTAATGTGGCACGTAGACGGTGCGGGAGCTTTTGCGGGCCGTATACGCTCTCATTGTTTTCAATGTCTTAGTGTTTCTGCACAGCCTGTAATAATAAACAGGTTAAATTTGTTTAATTAATAAAAAATTTCGGTCACACTGTAATATTTAGGTCACGCAGATAATACTAACAGTCACATTTACTACTAGAAATTCACTATACAGTACAAGAGTTAAATATTGGGATTACAGATGGTGTCAGAAACATTTCATCAAGGTTATATGAGGCAAGAAGAAAAGATATTATTGTGTTAGTGTTACTTTTAGTGTGAGAACACAACCAAACAATAAAAAGCTTGCCTGTCACTATGATTGCGTGACACTTGCCAGGGATGCTTTAGGCAACTGGAGTAACAGGAAATTGTTAACTGAAAGCATACCTGTCACTATCACTTAGCATTTTCTAGCCAAGTACATCCTACATATTTGGAACACAAATGCTTTGCCAACACACAGTTTAGAGAAAGGGCGCTGAATAAAAGGTCTTAAAGAGAACCTGACAACTAATTTTCTCATATGCCAACTGTGCCTAAGGCTGTGATAGTTCTCATAATTCCAGAGCTTTTCTGTCACCATCCAAAAGTGTGAAAGCCTTTCAAAGAGCAATGCGTAAACTATAAAACAAATCTCAGAAAACTACAGTTAATGCAATTTACAAATATGTAGTTTATAGATACCACATTGTAGAATACAACAGTTTCTTACACCCCAATGTGTACGGCATGTCCATTGTGCACTCATGGAGATGCCTTCAGCTACAGAACCCCATGCAGTGGGTGTTGAGGGTCCTCCCTCTGCTACGATTTCATGGTTGTCACCCATCCTACATATAAAATCTTAGGCAGGAGAGGGGTCTGAATAGCAGGTTTAGTGGTTCAGCAGATAAAGTCCTTTAATCAATAAAAATAATGGGAGGCAGAATCAGAGCAGACTTCCACCTCAATATCAGCATAAAATTCTGCCATACCCTAAGGCTCACTCTCCCACCCATGTATAAGAGTATCTAGGCAAATGGGAATGAGCTATTGAGCCGATTGAGCCGATGTGTGACCGACAGCAATAAACACTTTAGATAGACATAAATAATTATCAAGAGAACGCCAGCAGTGTTCCAGCATGTTATTGTAAATTACTATAATTTAAACATTTAATATAATTTAAAAATAAATTAATATTTATTCATGAGACAAAGCCTTTAAGCAATTTCCCTTTAACAAAATAGTAGTGCCAACTTCAATATCTTGAGAATATTAGAGAGGTATAGATCATCAGTACCTCTCTGGTGAGGGTTGATACCTGGGACAGCCACAGATCAGCTGTTTGAAAAGACGGCAATGTTCAAATGAGCACTGTTGCCTCTTCACTGAATATTAAGCACAACATCAAAAATTGTCTAGGGTCCGTTCTTGGTGTTGCAACTCAGCTCCATTCACTTGAGCTACAAACAGGACATATGATAAATGACCTTGACATCACTGGCCTGTAAAGTTTAGCAGCTGATCTGTGGGGGTACGGATCAGATATTGTAGGCCTATCTTGAAGACAGGTCATCACTATTTTAACTTCAGGAAAACCCCTTTAATGGTTCCTGGAATTTTCTGCCTATATATGATTTTTTTCAAATTCCTGACTAGCAATGGCAAAGTAGAATGAACAGTGTTAGGGAATTGCCAGTTGAGTAGTTCCCTAATGCTGCTGCTGAAACCCAGGAGGAAGGGAATGACAGAGACAGTAAATCCTAAACTCAACTCAGACCCTGTTCCTACATGTTGCCTCAACTGTCCTAATGACAGGGACAACGGGGCAGCAGTTCCTTCTCTAGATAAGCGTAAACACAAAACACAGATGAGACAACACAACACAGAAAAGGAGTCAGCAAGCCAAGGGTCAAAGCCAGAGAGACAAAGCAGTACCAAAGCATAATCCAAAAGAGTAGTCAACAGCCAAAAAGCAGAAGTCAGTAAATACAATAAAGGACAAGGAGAAATGCTTAGCAACAACAGTCACAATACCATGTGTGGACTGATGGCCTGTTAAAGGAAGTCCTGAAAACACCCCAGGCTTGATTGACACATAAGCTGTCAATCACCAGCAAACAAACGTTAACTCCATAGTAACCAGAGGACAAATACCACTGGCTGAGCTAACACACTGCAATGAATCCTCAGCTGTGCTATAACAAGAGGAGCTGATGATCATATATGGACACGCTTCCTGCACTGTAGTATGTGGCCGGAGAATGGTGCAGAGGTCTGAACAGGCAGGGATGTTATCGAACAGAAACTGAAATGATAGCAATTATTTCTTAGCCATAATACAATTCTGATACTCAGATACTCAGTTAAAATTTAGGGCAAAGTACTTTTATGTGCTACAGAAATGTGTGTGGCATCCATACATGACGTATCAATAATTCAGTTATGCAGCTATGATGGTAAAAAGAGTTCTATGACCAGCTGTTAGAGCCTCACTACTTCTGATGATAAGGCGACTTTCTACTGAGACTTTATTCTGAGAATCTTCAAGATGCAAGTACTGTACCTGAACAAAGTGGGACGCAGGGTTATAAATGGATTCTAGATTTTGCTTGTGTAAGCAACACTGGGTGAAGTTTCTAATAGCAGTTGTCTTTTAGCAAAAATAAAGAGTGGATATAAAAATAGCAATAGAATTCTTGCTTATATATAATCAAATAAGATATATATATATATATATATATATATATATATATATATGAAATGTAACAAAGTGTCCTCTGTGAATCTGGCCTGTCCAATTGTAATTACATCAAGTACCTAAGATATTCTCCTATGTCAACATGTTAAAAAATTCAATTCCTCTGTGGCTTAGTCTTATCAAAGCAGACATGAGGAAAAGGCAGTGGGAATAGATCCCATACGGTTATGCCTGACCTTCAGCCTACATAGACTCATACGTTCAGATGAATTTTTTTTTAACAATTCAGCAACAAACACTCAATATGCATCACTTATATAAAAATAATGTAACAACAATATTAATATGTGATCCAAATAATTCACAGTAGAACAGAATAGATAAAAGAACATTACATAGAGAACACACAACTTAGCTAGAAAAATGAAATTCAGTTAGCATATTTACACAGGAATAGCAAATAAAGGTGTTTCCAAGTCTACAAATAACAGTTAATACAGTATACTTGATAGCATGAAGACTCCACCTATGAGTAAGCTATAAAATTCATATCTATCAAGTGAATTGGTTAGCTATTGAGGAATCACTTGTACCATATCTGCTATTGTCTGGTATACCTTTAACCTAAAGTTGCAAATAGTAATTTCATACAGCGCCAGAATCCCATTGGGACATAGGAAAATGGAGTAGTCCTCTATGTGTATTCTTTTAACATAAAAAACAACACATATGCTTATAATGTGAACTTGAGGTAAAAAAAAAAACCCTGCTAAAACACTTTAAGTACTTTAATTTCTCTTTAACCCTTTAAGGACACAGCCTATTTTTGCCTTAAGGACACAGCATTTTTTCATCATCATATTGCAATAGCCTAATCTTTTTTTTTTTTTTTTTTTTTTTTTTTATGAGGACATAGCCATATGTGGGCTTGTTTTTTGTGGCATTAGTTGAATTTTTTAATAGCATTATTTTTACAACACAAATCATTTAATAATGAACATTTTTTTAAAATTCTTTCTGGGAAAGAATGATAAAAAACAGCAGTTTTGCCATTAATTTTTGCACTATAAATTTTGCGCTGTTTATTCTATAGTCAAAATAACATTCTTAATTTATTCTGCGGGTCAGTACGATTATGGCGATATCAAATATGTATAGATTTTTTTAATGTCTCACTACTATGACACTGAGAAACTCTTTTTTTAAGAAAAGCATTTGTTTTGGAGTTGCTATATTCTGAAATCCATAACTTTTTTATTGGTCCATCATTGGAGTCGTGCAATGGCCTATTTTTGTTGTGGGATAACATAAAGATTTCATTGGTAACATTTTAGGATTTGAGCAACTTATTGATCGCTTTCTATTCTGTTTTTTGGATAGCCGGATAAAGAAAATGGTGATTTTGGAATTATTTTTTACTTTTATTTTTTATGTCATTCATCATGCAAGTGAAATATTGTAATAATATTATATGTCAAGTTGTTATGGACATGTCAATAACAAATATGTACTTTTTTTCATTTTTTAAAACATGAAAAATATTTTAATGGGTAAAATGGGGCTTAATTTAGTTTACTGGTTTTTATTATTTATTTTATTTTTACTTTTTTTCCCTAAGGTACATTACCACTAGTGGGCTTGATAACCTTTCCAATACACTAAAATACATGTGTATATAGTAATAGAAAGTCTAGGATGGCAACGATGGGGTCCTTTTTAGGCCCCCGATTGCCATAGCAACCTTTCGGCACCACGCTATTGACCACGGCATCTTAAGGGTTAAACAGCAGGGAATGGTGTTATCACTGGCCCGGCTGTTGCAGCGGGAGCCTGACTGTCAGATACAAATGGGTCGCGGTGAGCGCACAGGTTCTGCTTCTGAGCCCGCTCGATCACCATCAAGCTAGCCATGATGCTAAGCTGTGAGGAACATCCCCTGACTGTACTTGCCCATAGACTAGCACTGGGGGGTGAACCTTCCTCACAGCTCAGCGTCATGGCTAGGAGGTAAGGAACGCCACCTCTGACAATACAGAGCTATGGACAGTATTGTCAGGAGGGGCGTTCCTCACCCCCCAGCTAGACTGTCAGGAACACCTTTCTGACAGTGAAGAGCTATCAGTAACAGCACCAATAGCTTTTGCCCTGGGGCACATAACGGAAAAGCCGACAGTGCTCTAAATTCAGTGCATTTTAGACTTTCTAGCGGTATGTAAAACCAAATGTGCTCGAGGACATGAAAGGTTCTCTTTAAGGCCCTAATGTCCTCTGTACTATTACAGTGAATGTTGAGAATGGAGTATACAGTATGTGTAACATTTATATTCAATATCTGTACTGTATACTGCAATAGTCTTCTACAGGCAGCTTCCTATTTTACCCCACCAGAAGCTTGTGATGCATGATGGGAGTTTTAGTTTCATAAATAGTGTGAGCTCCAGTATAGCCTAGTACTGTATCCTTCAGGCCACTTCTGTTAGTGCTCAGAATGGTAACTGACTTATAACATATGACACATTTATTAAAACTGTTCAATAGAAAAACTGGCCTTGTTCCCAAGAGCAACCAGTCAGAGCCCTACTTTAATTCCTTAACCTGCCAGTGTCTGACTAGTATTGTACCTCAATCCTATTTAAGCTAATGGGACTGAGATTGCATTATCTTTCCTGACCACTATATAGTTTATGGCGTTATGATGCACCATAGTCCCTGCAGTAGCTGATCGGTGAGGGTGCCGGGAATCAGATTCTTGCCAATCTGATATGGATGGCCTATCCTAAGGAAAAAAAATCATCAATATTATATCATCAATATTAAAATCATGGAACACACCTTTAAGTACAGGGGAAAACAAATATTTTATCACACAGAATACATGTCCACAACATCACAGTGCAATAATCATTTCATAGATACTATAAAAATGGGCACTATAAATGCGAGTTCACCTTAAGCTAATGCTAACAATCTTATAAAACCAACCAATCCATATTTTCTTTTCTTTCCAAAATTTACATTTTATTTCACAGCTTTCCGCTGACCAAGCACATTCTACTTTTAACTTCACATTACTTTCCCCATGAGAGACCAGTCATAGAGGAGAAGGCGCAGATCAGTGTGCCGCAGTTATGGCTGTTGTGTCATAAATGTATAGAATAATTAGTATTTATAGATCAAAGACTCTAAAAATGCTAAATAGATGGATGACATGATGGTGATGATGAAATAAATTTAATGAAGTAATAACATGATATACAATATCATTCATAACAATGAAAATCATATCTGAGTAATAAAAGAAACACTGTAACAAAACATTGAATAAATGAAATATTTATACATATGATATGTTTTGCTGAGGAAGGGGCACACATCTGATTTTGGCAATTTCATCTCTACAACATAATAAAATTATAGAAACACTCAATAGAAATGTTTCCATTTGTAATGTACATGAGGTACATCGATAGTGTTGTAAATTATTTTACTGCAATCTTTGTTCAGGATTTATCAGTTCTGTTTCCTTCGTCTGTAGTACAAGAATCTGACTTTGTCTTTCTGAATCATACAAGCTCTTACGCGCGGACCGGAAGTCATTTTTTGTATACATTTCTATTAGACGCTCAATGTCAGGGATGTATAGAGAGAATGGCTTCAGCTCTATACATAAGAGCCTGTATGAGTCACACGGTAATTCAGAGGAAAGAAATAAAGCTGATATATAACAAAATAAGAAATTGAAAGGCACTATTTATTACCTCAGGTATTGTAAATAATAGAAGGATTTTATGGGAATACTTTTTAAGGGGGTTCTCCATGACTGTAGTCCTGAATAATAGGTGGCTCAGTGGTCAGCAATGTTGCCTTGCAAAACTGGAGTCCTTGGTTTGAACCTGACCAAGAACAACATCTGCAGAGAGTTTGTATGTTCTCATATTTTTGTGGGTTTCCTCCCAATATTCAAAGCCAAATTGAGATTGTGAGAACTACATGGGGCAGTGACTTACAATGTATGAAAAGCACTGTAGAATATGTTGGTGCAGGACAAGTGAAATAATAATATAACTTGTGCACAGAAACTCAGTGGGGCCACCAATTAACCTTTATTTGCCATCCAAATCCTTGTTGATTTATAGAGTGGACTAAGGGTGGGTTCACATCTGCGCCCCAGTATCTTCTTTCAGGTTTCCGTCTTCTGCCGATAGGAGACAGAAACCTGACAGACATTTGTCCGCCCGTGAGTGTTTTGTAGTCTCTGCAGCGAAACCGTTTTTTTGTGTCTGGTCAAAAAAACCTGTTTCACTGCAGAGACCACAAAACACTCACGGGCGGACACTTTGCAAACCCATTCAAATGAATGGGTTTGAAAAGTGACTGCCGATTTCCCTTGTACCCTTATCTCTTCTGCCAAATAAATGGTATTAACCCCACTACAATGATTCAAGAAGGATCTTTACAGAAGGGTGGGGGGAAAGGGTTTTCTGTTTCCCAGAGCTTAAAGAAAGAATCATATATTACATTAATTTATCTGTACTAAGCATAGCGGAACAGGAGGTGGGATGCAAACTGCTGAACTGACAGCTTGATCAGAAGGAGTATTAATGCACCTAATAAACTAGAAGACACAGCTCATGTTAACTGTAAAAAACACTGGCTCCTATGTAAAGAGGCTCCAAATTAAGGTGATAACCCATAAGGACAAGTCTATTGCTGTGTCAAGAAATATACTGTACAGTATATATAATTGCAGTTTCTAAAATAATATTTGTTCCCAAAAGACCAAGGTATGTGGCAAAAACAACCCCTATGTACTTTGCTATGTACTTTGGGAAATGCAGCTGCTGCATCCTCTGTATTTGTTTACACGGTGTAACTTCCTGCTGTACAGCTTCCTGTGTAGCTTCTACACTAGTTCCCTCCCTCTCACTCAGCTCCCCCCTTTTCTCACTCAGTTGCACGCCCCCTCCCTGTCTCACTAACCTAGCTATCCCGCCCATTACTAACCCCTCCCATTGTCTCCCTAGCCTTGTGATCCTGCCCATTACTAGACCCTCCCACGTCTCCCTAGCTAACCTATTTCACCCACTACTAGCAGAGAAGAAGAGGGAAGAGCCGTCCCGGAGACAGGAAGACTTGGTAAATATTGATGGGTATAGGGCATAGGAAGACTAATGGTGACGATCAGTGAAATGGAAAATCATCAGATTATCAGAAGGTGTGCCTGGGGCGGAGCAATGACTGCTCCAGGGATATGGATAATTATACAGGGTGGGACATTTATATGGATACACCTAAATAAAATGGGAATTATTGGTGATATCAACTTCCTGTTTGTGGCACATTAGCATATCAGAAGGGGAAATCTTTCAAGATGGGCGGTGACCATGGCGGCCATTTTGAACTCAGCAATTTTGGATCCAACTTTAGTTTTCTCAGTGGGAAGAGGGTCATATGACACATCACACTTATTGAGAATTTCACAAGAAAAACAATGGTGTGCTTGGTTTTAACATAACTTTATTCTTTCATGAGTTATTTACAAATTTCTGACTACTTATAAAATGTTTTCAAAGTGCTGCCCATTGTGTTGGATTATCAATGCAACCCTCTTCTCCCACTCTTGATACACTGATTGCAACACTGCAGAAGAAATGCTAACACAGGCTTCCAGTATCAGTTGTTTCAGGTGCTGCACATCTCGTATCCTCACAGCATAGACAATTGCTTTCAGATGACCCCAAAGATAAAAGTCTAAGGAGGTCAGATCAGGAGACCTTGGTGGCCATTCAACTGGTGTGACACTAACCCAAAATCGATAGATCTCTCCAAGACTGTTGGACGCAAAAACTGATGGTATGGTGTGGTATATGGGGTACAAAGATAGTGGGGCATCCTTCATCAATGGAAACCTCAATGCCACTGGATATCTGAAATTTCTACATGATGATGTGTTTCCCTCTCTATGCACTGAAGCTGGCATACTCCCTGAGGTTTTCCAGTAAGATGGTGCACCACCACATTATGGGTGTCAGGTCTGAATATTCCTAGATGAACAGTTTCCTGGAAAGTGGATTGGTCGTCGTGGGATCCAAAATGGCGGAGTTTAAAGTGGCCACCATGATGGTGTAATTTCTGAAGAGATGTTTAAAGGGGTTGTCCCATCACAAGGATCCTATCTATACTGCTTGTTAATGTGGATGTAAGACTTTTCCTAAATACACTGCTTCAGCAAAACTGCTTTGTTTGTCCACTATCTTACTTTATTCAATTCTTTGTGGCCACAGCCCTGACTTAGCTGCTCATGAGTCAAGTGATGTATCTGCTGCTCAGGGGGGAGGGAGGAGGGGCTAAGTTCAGGGGAGCGAGCCTGTGTTTCTAGCTATTCCTGTGTCTACACCCCGTGACCTAGCTCCCTGCACTCAGATAGGGGAGAGGAGCTGCTTTCATTTCTGAACTCGTCTTCTGTTCTCCCAGTTATCAGGCTAGCTAACACATTTGTGTTCATTAAGGCAGAGACAGGCAGTCTCTGATTGTAACACAGAATGGAGTTGCTGCTGCCTGTACTTCATAGTCCAATATGGGTGGGCGGAGCTACACGTGGATTTGGGGGCGGAGCTAAACGGCAGGTTGCATGTGAAACCCCGCCCACCAAATGATGCAAGAAACCAGGAAGAAATAAGATTTTACAGCAGTAAAGACTGATGAGTATGTGAGGTGGGAATTCCCACTTTAATAAGACGCCTCTACTGGTTGGCTTTCAGCTGTTGTATGTGCAAGAAAAGGGTGAGACCTGACTGGAAAGTGAGACATCAGAGAAGAGCCAGCTCTCTGTGTCCAGCTCACAAAATTATGGGGCAGATTTACTAATGCTTTCTAAAAGTCTGAACTTATACTAGACAGTCTTAGACTGCGCTGGGTTTATCATAGTAAGGGTGCATGCACACTACGTAAGGCCGGGCGTGTATGAGAGCCGTACACGCCGGCATTACAGCAGGGCTGCCGAACACTTCCCATTCACTTCAATGGGAGCGCTCGTAAACGCCGCTGCTACGAGCGCTCCCATTGAAGTGAATGGGAAGTGTTCGGCAGTCTGCCGTAATGCCGGCGTGTACGGCTCTCATACACGCCCGGCGTTACTCAGTGTGCATGCACCCTTATGCTAAATAAGACTGTCCTCACCATAAATCCTCAAAGTTGTATTTATAGTCATTTAGATTCATGTGTGTTTGGTGGTATTGAGCCACATTCAATTAAATAAAGTAAATTTGAAGAAATAAATGATGAAATTCAAAACATTTACCTATATTTTACTGTACTTGTACTAGTGGTATTATATTATTTGCATGCACATTTAATAATGCCAGTATTTATGTCTTAGTATAACTAGTGCTTATGGCCAGAACTGAGTGCTTCCATGTTGATCCACACAGATGGCGGTCGCGAGCCACGTATCATGTATGGCACCTGAGCTACTGATTGGATACCACTGGTCAAGGCTATGGTTACACCACCTATTAGCTTGCTTAGTTTTTAATAGTGTCATCATTTTGAAGGAGTGTCACATATTAAGCTCCAACCCATTTCAGGCAAACCCCATACTTTCCAATATGTCACCCTTGTTGAACAATAAACTCAGAAAGTGTCAGAAAGTATCCTGAATAAATGTGTCAATATATGCGCATTAAAGTATGTATGGTAGTTTTTTTGGTACAAATTGCATCAGAACTCTGGCACATTTTCAATAGTGACTTCACTCCTATGTTTCTCTGAAGTCCTGTAGCATTTCAGAGTTAACTATACTTCTTTCCTATTACCTGGAGCTAGAGAAGCATGAATCTACCGACAGTTTCACTTAAAGCCAATAATTTGTTCTTATTGCACTGAAGAGTTGCTTAAAGGTTGTGCCATTATAGACACTTATCTCCTGTGCACATGGTGGGGAGCCCAATTGCTGGATCTCCTAGTGACCACAGTAATGGGGGACTTAAAATCCTCCTATAGACTACTTATAAATGTTCTTGAGTGTTCTTGAGTGACTGGTGTTCCATCCACTTCTATGGAGCTGCAGCTGCCGCTGGAGATTCCACAGTGAATAGAGTGTCAGTCATGCAAGGACACCGGCTCTCCATTCACAAGGAGGCTTTAGGGGGGCTTTTGGTCTCCTGTCCTCTTGATCACTGGACTTGGGCCCCCCGCGATCGGACACTTATTCCAAGTCCTGTGGATAGGTAATAAGTTACCATAACAGCACAAGCCCTTTAAATATTCTCTGGATCTATATGATTTAGGACTGTTCTGCAGAACTATCACTTTTTCAATTAAGGGATCAGATTCTCTGGTTAAAATCGTATTTCCTCTATGTCAGCACCGCTGCACACACAGAGCAAGTAAACCAGGCTTTCAGTGCAAGAAAGCCACGAACATCAGAAGAAAAAGGAATACTCAGGCTTTAAGTGCAGTTATATTGGTCATAACCATTAGATTATATGGCTAATGGTTTCACTGAACACAGTGGTTTTTGCAGTGCTGGACAATCAGCTAATGTGTATGAGGGTCCCCAAAATCAGGGAAGAAAGTGATTAATCTGCTGGATTTCACCATGCCAGATACATTTTTTCTCTGATGAAGTGTCTGTAGTGGCTTCCATCCATCTTCTCATTCAGCTGAGCTGACTGTGCACTTCTTAAAGGGGTATTCCCACCTCACATACTCAGCAATCTTCACTCTTGTAAAATCTTCTTTCTTCCTGGTTTCTTGCATCATTTGGTGGGCGGGGTTTCACAGGCAACCTGCCGTTTAGCTCCGCCCCCAAATTAGCGTGTAGCTCCACCCACCCACATTGAACTATGAAGTACAGGCAGCAGCAACTCCATTCTGTGTTACATACAGACACTGCCTGTCTCTGCCATAATGAACACAATTGAATTAGCTAGCCTGATAACTGGGAGAACAGAAGAAATGAAAGCAGCTCCTCTCCTCTATCTGAGTGCAGGACCTAGGTCACGTGGTGTAGACACAGGATTAGCTAGATACACAGGCTCGCTCCCTGCATTTAGCCCCTCCTCCCTCCCTCCTCATCATTTGACTCAGGAGCAGCTAGGTCAGGGCTGTGGCCACAAAAAATTGAATAAAGTAAGATAGTGGGCAAACAAAGCAGTTTTGCTGAAGCAGTGTATTTAGGAAAAGTCTTACATCCACATTAACCAGCAGTATAGATAGGATCCTTGTGATGGGAAAACCCCTTTAAGGGTTTAAGGAGAGATGGCTGTTGGCTGGCCAAGCATTCTGATCTGTGTGGCCAACCATAAGGAGTTGTGACATCAACAACAACCCATTTCAGAATACAGCCCTAAGGGGTTTACGATTAATTTTGCCTTGGAAAGCTGTGCCTGATGAGGATTTTCCCTGGTTGTATTATTGGTTTTTCTGTTATACAAAAATGCCCCAAAGTGGGGGTTTCTGATTGAGGAATCCTAGTTAAATGGATAGATCATCAATATCAAATCAGTGGGGTCCAAAACCTGGCACCCCAGTCCAGTTGGGTCCTGGCACCTGGTAGTTGGAATTGTACAGTGTAGGGGGAAAAAAGCAGCAGGTCCTATATGTTGTTTAGTGGCCATGCCAAAGTGATGCAGCTCTGAGCCCATTCACTACCTGAGACCTCTAGCTCCAGTCCTGTATGTGTGCACTGTAAACTCTTCTGTGACCCTTAAAAGATACTGTATAATATCAATTCATCAAATCATTAAAACCTTATCTCAACCATGCATGTCCATAGGTGCAGACAGTATAAAAACAATAGCTGAAGATAATATGGCAATTAAAAGCAGTCTAGAGCCACTTTTCAGCACTTGCCACATATTCAGACATTTTAGCCTCATTAAAGTGCAGCCAGACTTCCTCCACAGGAACAGCAAGCGGAATAGCCAAGCCATTATCTTGTTACGCAGAAATAGGCAGCACTACAAAGCATAGCCGACTATCAGCTCAGCATTTCCTCACTGCACTGAACACTTACAGGTTACAACTTCCTAATTGTATGTCTTAAGAAACAGCCAGATTGCCGTCTTACTGATATACATTTATTAAGTGACATGTCACTTCATAACATTACAGCAGAGCCAAACAGTAATGAACCTTCCTTAGCTTATATGAATGGCATCAGATCATATTTACAAACAATCCTTGAATAATTAGTAAGAAATCCAATGCAAGTAAATTACTTTTACTCAGATGAATGGGAAGTGACTGATCCTAAATGATAAAATATTCTGATATTCACAGGGCAGTTTCAGAAAGGTATATAAAATTCTCATATACTGGTAGAAAATCATGATATGGAATTCTTAACTGCTTATTTCTTCTTAGCTTTCTGATTCTGATCTGGTAATATCCCATTACATCACACTTTGGACATGGACATTATTATAGCTGTAGCAATGGGGCTCAGAGACTGATGACGTAAGAAAAAGTGCTACTTGGGAGAAGAATCCACACCGTCATAAGGTTACAGTGTTGGCCAAAAGTATTGGCACCCCTGCAAATCTGTAAGATAATACTCATTTTCTTCCAGAAAATGATTGCAATCACAAATTCTTTGGTATTATTATCTTCATTTAATTTGTCTTTAATGGAAAACCACAAATAGAATTATCAAAAAGCCATGTGATGCTTCTCTAATTTGTGTAATTAACAGCACCTGTTACTTACCTGAGGCATCTAACAGGTGGTGGCAATAACTAAATCACACTTGCAGCCAGTTGAAATGGATTAAAGTTGACTCAACCTCTGTCCTGTGTCATTGTGTGTACCACATTGAGCTTGGAGAAAAGAAAGAAGACCAAAGAATTGTCTGAGGACTTGAGAAGCAAAATTGTGAGGAAGCATGAGCAATCTCAAGGCTACAAGTCCATCTCCAAAGACCTGAATGTTCCTGTGTCTACCATGCACAGTGTCATCAAGAAGTTTAAAGCCCATGGCACTGTGGCTAACCTCCCTAGATGTGGACGGAAAAGAAAAATTGACTAGAGCTTTCAACGCAAGATTGTGCGGATGGTGAATAAAGAACCTCGATTAATATGCAAACAAGTTCAAGCTGCCCTGCAGTCCAAGGGTACAACAGTGTCAACCCATACTATCCGTCGGCGTCTGAATGAAAAGGGACTGTATGGTAGGATACCCAGGAAGACCCCACTTCTTTCACAGAGACATAAAAAAGGCAGGCTGGAGTTTGCCAAAAACTTACCTGAGAAAGCCAAAAACGTTTTGGAAGAATGTTCTCTGGTCAGATGAGACAAAAGTAGAGCTTTTTGAGAAAAGGCATCAACATAGAGTTTACAGGAAAAAAAGAGGCCTTCAAAGAAAAGAACACGGTCCCTACAGTCAAACATGGCGGAGGTTCCCTGATGTTTTGGGGTTGCTTTGCTGCCTCTGGCACTGGACTGCTTGACCGTGTGCATGGCATTATGAAATCAACAAATTTTGCAGCATAATGTAGGGCCCAGTGTGAGAAAGCTGGGTTTCCCTCAGAGGTCATGGGTCTTCCAGCAGGACAATGACCCAAAACACACTTCAAAATCACTAGAAAATGGTTTGAGAGAAAGCACCGGAGACTTCTAAAGTGGCCAGCAATGAGTCCAGACCTGAATCCCATAGAACACCTGTGGAGAGATCTCAAAATGGCAGTTTGGAGAAGGCACCCTGCAAATCTCAGGGACCTGGAGCAGTTTTCCAAAGAAGAATGGTCTAAAATTCCAGCAGAGCATTGTAAGAAACTCATTGATGGTTACCGGAAGCGGTTGTTCGCAGTTATTTTGTCTAAAGGTTGTGCTACCAAGTATTAGGCGGAGGGTGTCAAT
The DNA here is from genome assembly GCF_031893055.1 of Leptodactylus fuscus. Classification (NCBI taxonomy): domain Eukaryota; kingdom Metazoa; phylum Chordata; class Amphibia; order Anura; family Leptodactylidae; genus Leptodactylus; species Leptodactylus fuscus. Next base: position 159,284,816 of record NC_134268.1, read on the forward strand.
ACTTTTGTCCGGGCCATTTTTGAAGTTTTGTGTAAAATGATCAATAATTTGACTTTTTTTTTCATTCTCTTTTGTGTTTTTTCATTGCAAGCAAAATAAATGAAGATATTAATACCAAAGAGTTTGTGCTTGCAATCATTTTCTGGAAGAAACTGAGTATTATCTGACAGAATTGCAGGGGTGCCAATACTTTTGGCCAACACTGTAAATGATTAAAAACATTCTCTGTCCATGGCGGATACATGACATTATCATCACAACTACATGGAGTTATGCTGCCTTAGAGCCAACTGGATGATGGTCTTAATACTGACTTTGCAGTGGAGTCCCATTAATTCTAGTTAAAGGGGTTGTCACACAATTAAACATTAATTTGATTAAAGGGTTTTTCCAATAAAAGACATTTATGGCATATCCACAGGATCACATATAAGTGAATGGAAGTTATGGAAACAGCATAGAACAGTGAGATAAGTTGTTTTCATAAGTCATTTCATTGCATGCAGCCCCAACATAGGTGAAAGACTTGGGGGTTCATTTTATTGCTAGCAGGTCCTAAAGGTCTATCAAGCATTTATTACATATCCTGAAGAAATGCCATAAATATGCTCCATAGGAAAAACCAATTTAAATGACCTAAACGAGTTCTCTATTGGGTTTATTTTTTTAAAGCTTCTGTGTCTCGATAGTCTGTTACATATTGCTATATTGCCATCTGCTATTCTTTTGATTCCCACTCAGAACACCAATCTAATGTGTCCAGTGCTGGTGAAAGCAAAATCTACTGTGTGCAGGGGAGTTCAGAAGTGATGCCTGCTCTAATATTAAAAAGGTTTTTTGTGAAACAAGCGCTTCAAGCCACTGGAAACAAGTGCCATTATATCAGGCATCTGTGAATCAATCTGCAGGGACACTTCAAATAAACCCGAAATGCAAATGTTGTTATGGGCTTTTAGAAGAAAACTAGTCCCTTGTAAAAATCCAATAAACCTGCAGTTATGAGAAAAATAAGTCCTATAAGGATGATATAACAATGTTGCTAAAGCTTGCCTGCTTGATTCAGGAAACAAATCCCACTACAGCCATTGCTAAGGGTTTTTTTTTCAATAAATTCTTTATTTAGATTTTTCAATAGCAGAAAAGAAATCCAAACAAAGATAAACTTGGGACACCGTCAGTGACACGTGGTAATAAGGGTATAGTCTGTAACAAACAGAAGTAACTGACCCATAAACAAAATGGCAACCAATAGCCAAGGCGGTACACAACAATGTTTTCTGTTATCAGGGAGGGGTAGGTGGAGAACAGGAGGGGGATGGCTGTTTGGAGGAGTGCATCAGAGGGAGGTCAGAGTAGGAGAAGGAAGAGAGGGGCAGAACAAAAGCAAGGGAGGGGAGAGGGTGAGAGAGCGTGGGAGATTGAGAGAGAGGAAAAAAAGGGGGAGGGTCTCTCTCAATTGGCCACTCAGTGCCTCTTAGGTTCTCATATGATCTTGGTACTCCTACATTCCCTGAATCATGATCCAGGGGTTCCAGGAAGAGATAAAGGAGTCATATGTATTACTGAGGGAGGCCATGGAAAGAATATGCAAATCTGTCTTCCATGATGTAAATAGGAAGACAGTGCCTCAGTCATGCTGCCCCACAAGGGGGAGCTCCCTTTAACATCATGTCCGACTTTCCCAGAGGCCTTTGCTGCAATGATGTGGGATTTTACCAAGTCAGTCTCTCAGCCGAGGACAGCTGTTTCAATCTATTTGGATCTCTTCAGCCCGGCGCAGAGAAGACTAACTTGGCAGTGGGAGGCCCTGAACTCCTCCATTCTCTGAATGTCTACCACTTTGCATACCCAGTGTATGAGCATAGGTGGGGTGTAGGACTTCCAGAGGACTGGAATACAGGTCCTTGCTGCATTAATGAAATGTTTCAGAGAAGACTTATGGTAGACTCTGAGAGAGAAGTCAGGCATGCAGCAAGAAAAAGGTCGAGGAGTCTGCAGGTGGTCATACGGTCAGAAATAAGTAATAACGGAACTTTTCTAACAAACATATATATCAATCTGTTTAGCTCATCCGACTCAGTAACATGATGTCTGAAATGGAACTGCATTTTCAACTTGACAGGTTCCCTTTAAAAGCGGTTTTTGCTGTGGCCTGGGTCTTTTCATGATCACAATTCTATAATGTTGCATACATTTACTAACAAATTATTTACATTGACAAATTTGGTTTTTTCACCCACTAAGACCTTGTCAAACCTTTATTGAAAATGCAACAAAAAGTCACATGTAGTTGCAATCCCTTAAAAAAAAAAAAAGAGTTCAATCCATCATAGCTACTAATGGCTGAAAAATTCCCACAGGGCTGGAAATCACTGTGTTCAGTTCCATAAATAGCAGAGGAATGACTCTTTATTGAAGAATACCATCCAACATCTCTGCGGGAAGATGCACTTTGCTGACAATTTCTCAAGATGAGAGTCATCTCTGAAACCACAGAGTTCGGTAAAGAAAGACGATCAGCAAGTCATCTATTGCTGGGTAATGGTCGTATTTGGCACAGAGCCACTAAAAAACCTGAGTCATTCACATGACATATATAGGCACACTGAGGTTGCCTTTGTGGATACACACTCATACAGGTACAGTATATGATATTAAAACATTGCTTATTGATAGACCATGCACTGATTATTTTTAACCTCTTTCTGCTCCAGAATCTACTTTACATAGCTCTCAAAAACACCCATAGGCTAAGGCAAAAAGTAAAAAACACTGCGGAAAAGACTGTGCTAGAAACACATCTAATTTTTTTTCTGCAGCAATTTTCACAAAAAGTCCGCAGACTCTTCCACAGTAGACTTTCTGTCCCAATTATACCTGTATGGAGAAAGCCAGCATATCTATATATAGCTGTATATAGCTATATAGCTATATTTGACATGGCGTGATTTACAAAATACAAGCGCTTTTTAACTCTCAGCTTTTCCGCTGTAAATTTTTTTTTGCAATGTGTGGGTAGGATTAGCCAGAATCCCATCCACTTTGCAGGCAATGTAAAACACTGCGGCCAAGGCCCAGGCGATAACGTTATGGCAATGGATATCTAAAAAAAATAACCAAATATTAAATAAATTACAGATTTTGCTTTGAGCTCCCTTATAAAGAAATCAGAAGAAATCAGTAAACCTTCTTAATACATATTTAAAGGGGTTGTCGGGGATATTGTGAAATCTCTACACTAATTAAACACCCTCCCCCTTCTACTTTCTAAATAGCATTATTAATTTAAAAAAAATGTATATTTACCCATATTCCTGGTGCAGTCACATCTTCGGATAATTCAGTGACAATCTGTTTCCCCATTTCCGGAAACAGATCGTCCCTACTACTACTCCCCCCATGAACTCCACTCATACTTACCTATCCACAGCTTCTTCCGGCGAGACGGGTCCTACTTTGAAACTAGTAGTGTGCACTCTGCTGCCAGTAAATCGCATCTACTGCGTGTCTATGCATGCGCAGTAGAGGTGACTCGTCGCTGGAGAAGGAGCGCGCACAGTACAGGAGGAAGGAAGGGCCATCTCACAGGAAGAAGGATAAGTATGTAATATGGGTCGGGGTTGGGCTGAGTAGGTAGGGAAGGACATATAGGATAACTAGGATAGGAAGGATAGCTAGACAGGGAGGGGGGAGTGAGGAAGGTGGGGGGAGAGAGGTGAGAGGGGTTAGGAAGTTACATAGCAGGTAGCAGAAGGATGTAAACAAAAGTAGGAGACACCAGTAGCCCCCAAAGACACCCAGAAATCAGTGAAAACACACTAACAAATACTGTATATAGGTACATATATTAACCCGTTAATAGCACAATAGCCATTTAAAAAAAAAAAAAAAAAATTTGCCCGGAAAACCCCTTTAACCCCAAACAGTAAACATGTGGGGGAATCCAAAAACTAGAGGAACCACAAGAGCAGATTTCAACAAAATACTGTTATTCTATGTTACAGAAACACCTATTACAGACCAATATGATACTAATATTCTACACCAGCGGTACGTAACCTGCAATATGCATTTCCCAGGGTTATGTCCCACTCTTTTAAGGAGTACCGCCATGACTTGAAGATTAAAAAACAAAAAACACTGCTCATCCAAGCATCCAGCAGTATTTTACTGCTAGTTTCTGGGGTACCTACAACCTACTTACAGAATAAGCATGTCATACATTTAGGCTCAGACAGTTGATGGATTTTTCTTTCCAATATCAGACGTTGTGTTTATTTGGTCCATAGCGCAGAGCGCTGCAGCCTTTCTACTGTTTAGACTGCATATTATCTATACAGCACAGGCTGTGTTGGGTATTGCAGCTTATTCCCAATCATTCATTCACATCTTCAACAAAGCTTGCTACGTAAAGCGTGTCCTTCAATGAAGAGGTTGTGGTGTCTGCACAAGCAGCATGACCCTTCAAACAGCTAGTCGGTAGGGGAGTCCCCACTGATCTGATGTTGATGACCAATCCTAACAACAGGCCATCAATAGCCTTAACACTGAAAATCAGGTTAATGCCCGCTGACCTTCATTCCATCTTTCCTTCCTTCCTTCCTAGCTTGGGGAAATTTGCATTATTGTGGTTTATCTTGAGCTTTTAGGTCAGGTCTACACAGCAACTTGTGGCCACAGAACAATGTTGAGCTGCTACAGGACATAGTACATAGTATATGTGTTTAAAATGGCTGCAGGTTACTGCACACTTATCAACAGAGTCCTGCTGGCTGTTAGGTAACCTGACATGGCAATCTTATGACATGCCTTCATTAGTCACTATGTATCTATAACCTTCTGGTTGGTTCTAACAGGTTTGAGTACATTGCTGACAAATTGTTACTGAGATACATCAATGAAGGGACTTTTTTCGGACCTTTAAATATAAGGGGTCTGCATATGCAATGGCGTTAAACGGCCCAACTGGTGCAGGGGCCCAGAAACTTATGAAGAGGCTATCACAAATCTGTCAGAGGTCCTGGCACCAGAAAGGAAATCTACACCAGGTAGGAACATTCTTACACATGCCTGGAAACTGGTGTGAGTTTTAGTAAAACCAGTCAAGCCAAGGTGTCTCTACCAGGATGTGGATCAGGGCTTGAGTCACATGTTTGGTGAAAGAAAGGGTCTTGTGTAGAGATGAGCGAACACTATTCGAAACAGCCTTTTGGAACAGCACGCTCCCATAGAAATGAATCCCCGCTTAATCCCCCGCATGCCGGCTGCGTCCATTCATTTGCACGGCTGTTTCGAATAGTGTTCACTCTTGTGCTCCTCAATATCATCCCTCTACGCCAGTTTTCTGGTCTGGTGTGTAGTCTACATTCTGCTGAATGGGGTCATATGTACTATTTGTAACCCAAATGAGCTGCATTGGGGATGTGTCCTATATAAATGACCAAGGCTCAAATATTTTTACGTGTGGCCTATTCCTGACCAAATCAGGTCAAACTAAGATAGCCGAAAGCATTCAATGAAAACTGAATTTCTATTCTACAGTAAAAAAAAAAAAAAAAATCATGTTAGCAGCTCATTTTCTGTTTTGTTTTTTTTTCTCCCTGTGCCTGCTTCTTCATCATGATAAGATTGTAGGTATGCTATAATGGATAAGCATAGGGAATTCTATATGTACATTTACTATTAAATGCACAATGCTTGAAGAGTCATGTACCCGGCTGCTTAACAATATGAAGTACTATGCAAAAAGGAGCAATAGTTGCAAGTGTTCTGCAGCTTATGTAGACACAGTCACTTGGCACAATTGTAGAAGACGTACAGTATTAGAATATTTATATGTGTATCAGTTTGAGCATAGGGTGCTTGCAGCCAGTCAGCGTAGCACTAAAGAAAAAATATAAATGCATTTTGCAGACTAGTTTTTTTGTAAGCACTTATTTTCATTTGTGAACTTGGTGTTTTTCTACAATGTATTCATAGCGTTAATATTACATATTTCATAGAGCTGCACAAGTTGACTTAGTGGTTAGAATAAGGGAAAGCCAGAGGGGAGTCTCATATAATGATGGATTTGAATTGCATTAAAAATGGAAGTCAGCAGGTATTAAAAGCTCATGAACAGCGGGAAACGCGTATACTACCATAGGCCACTTATTTATCAAGGGATAAGGAGTGACTCAGCTGCTTAATTCATGCAGTACCTGCCAACTTTGTGTTGCCCAGTTTTACAAAGTATTTTGGCTCACACGGCTGATGCAACCACAAAAAGAATCTGTTTATTTGTATCACACCAAAATACTAGACACAAAGGTAAGGTTCCCGAATGGAAATTAATCTAAGAATCTGAAACAACTGGACCAGCAAAAAGAAAAGACATGGAAATGTCTTAAAACTTCACAGCACATGTGTCATCTAGCTACATGGCTAATATACTTCCTTGATCTGGAGTAATGTCCATTCTGGGTTGGCAGGCCACAACAAGGGCAAATCTCTAGGGACATATCAATACATGCATTTCTTAGGGTGCACAAGCACAGCAGTACTCAGCATCAGTGTCACACCAATTCTACATACAGACTTTGAATTGCACAGAGATGGTGGCATGCTGATATACATGTCATATGATAAAGGTATTCTCCCCTCAAATTACTGCTTCAGGGAGGGAAAGTAGTTCCTCAAGAAACACAAAATGGTAGCAGAAGTTGTAGCTGCAATACTGCGGCATTTCGTAGAGCCAATTGCTACGAGCTCTATTCACTGTGCTCTGAACAGCTGACTGTTGGGGATGCGGGCTGTCCGACCTACACCAATCCAATACTGATGACTTATTCTAAGGAATGGGCATCAGGATTAAGTCTCGGAGAATCTAGCAAAGGGCAAATGTATAAACTGCTATGAACTAAGGATTTGGAGCACAGTGTCAACCAACTCCCATATGATACATTATTTAATGAATTAGGATGCATTGTGACTCTGCTATATAAAATGAAATGATAGTTACCATTCTTCATCCAATTACCTCCTGTGTTAGCCAAAAGAAAACCTGATCCTGCAGTCAAACAGCCATCCAGGTTATGGACTCTAGATTTTAAGGACATGTTGATCCAGGGTTTTTATACTGACTGCCAGATTTGGAGTCGGGAAGGAATTTTTCCCCCTGAAATAGGGCAATTGGTATGAGCCTCATGGGGTTTTTTGCCTTCCCCTGGATCAACATTGTAGGGATTGTAGGGTTATAGGTTGGACTTGATGGACTAATGTCTTTATCCAACCTCATCAACTATGTAACTATGTAACTATCCATCCATCCCCTACTTCTTGGTAACCCACCAAAAGTATGGTGTAGTCAAGAAAACATGTCTGCATAGGAACTGTATATACGTTACTTTTATTCAAGATTATTTGCAAAGCCGCCTAATTTTTTTTTCATTTTAGATTCATTGCGGCAATAAAACAAAATAGTTCACTAGCCTATGCTGTCATTGTCTCTACTGACTCTTAGGAACACGCTGAATCACAAACTGCTATTTGCTAATTTTTAGCTGTTTCTAAAGAAAAAGTGAGAAAGAAGAAGAAATGCTAATATTAATAATGTTGATTTTTTTTAATACAATGTGCACTATTTATAAATGTCAAAAATAACAATAGAACAATAACTATTATTATCATCCTAAAGTGAATCAATGATTATAAAAGTATCTCAAAGTAAATCTTGGCAAAGTAAACCCTTTAGGTTCCAGTTTCATAGGAAATGCATTATACATTATTACAATGGAGGGTCCAATAGATGAGAAGGTAATGCAAGACATCTTTCAAAGCTAATGAAGAATGACATTTTATATAGCTAGTCAAATATGTATGAGTGCAACAAAATGTAATTGAAATCTCTAAAGACCAGTTCCTGCCAAACATCATTGTCACATAAAACATAACTAGAAGTCAGAGAGACCTCTTTTGTTCTGAGCGACAGTAAAACTAATCTTCCCAGTGAGTAAAAACAAACTGAGATTCCTGATGACCTTTAGCCTCCACCGAATAGCTGGAGGAAATGGGCAGTATTTCTTCTGAACTGGAATGCTGAGTCCATAAGGAAGTCGTGACCAATTTCCACTGTTTGTCTAAGAAGTCTAGCTCATGACAGCAGAGCTTGCATGTCGCAGAGAAACATAAAGCTAATAGAAAAATTCCTGTTTGATCAGTGGGGTCTCTGGACATTTCATAGAATATGACATTTCCTACTTTACTTTTTTCTTCTCCTTCCTCAAATTTTTAAAACCACAGAATATATTTTTACAAGTCCAAACTATCTGCATCTGCTGTCATTCGTTTTTACATCCATATTTATCAAAGGCCAGACTTGCTAAGAATTTTACAATATTGAAGTTGAATGTTTCTGAAGACCATTGTAATATAATGGCCATACAATATATAACTAGCCTCATACTACCATGCCTAAAGGGGTTTTCCGGGCAGAAAATCTTTTATTTTTGCATGTGTGTTAGTGCTAGTAATGGGTTAATAAATACACCCATATACCTTTAGCAGTGTTTGGAGTGATTTCTGAGTGTTTCTAGTTGCTGTTGCGTCCTCTGTGTTTGTTTACATGCTGTTACTTCCTGCTGTGCAACTTCCTGTATAAGCTGCTGCACTAACTCCATCTCACTCAGCTTCCCCCTTCTCTCACCGTTACAAAACCCTCCATTTCGCTAAGATTAGCCCCTCCCACTCTCACTGACTAACAATCCCGCCCATTACTAGCCCCTCCCACCCTCAGTATCTTACTGTCTATTCATCCCGTCCATTACTAGCCCCTCCCACCCTATCTCTGTCCTGTCTCTGTTTAGCCTAGCAATCCTGCCCATTACTAGCCCCTCCCACCCTATCTCTGCCCTGTCTCTCTTTAGCCTAGCAATCCTGCCCATTACTAGCCCTTCCCACCCTGTCTCTCTTTAGCCTAGCGATGCTGCCCATTACTAGCCTCTCCCATCCTTCCCGTCTCCCTGAGTAACCTATTCCACCCACTACTAGGAGACAGGGAGAGGGGGAGGATCCATTCCCCAGATGCAGGAAGGCTTGGTAAGTATTGCAGGGAATATTGGAGCGTAAAGAGTGATGGTGACATTCCGTTTCGGAAGTGGTGAAATGGAACATCACCAAATTATCAGAAAGTGTCCCTGGAGCGGTCATGTGATATATGGGTAATTATACATTTTTTAAATTGAAGTAAATTAGAAGTTAGGTTGGGGGAGGGAGTTTAGTTTAGGGGATAATTATCAGTTTATCCTGGACAACCCCTTTAATATTACCCTCTAGACTCCCTCCCTCTAATAATTTGCTTTAGTATATGTGAAGAAATTACTAATAATCATCTTTTTCCTACTGGAGGTTTAGTCATCTGTACTTTATAATCATTCAGCCCTTGTCATAGAAATGATCTCACGCACTGATTTCCTGGTGAGTCTGTGGAGTCAGAGCTATATGAAGGGAGATAGAGTGAAACATCTTGACCCAGTGCTGAGGCAGGAGGTATGTCTCAGTGTTCCTTAGATACCCTCTAGTCATTGTAGGCATCTGGAGTCACAGATCTTAGCTCAGCCCTAATGGAGCAAACAGCATGCAATGAGGAAAGTTCCTAGCAATGATCATCCACTGACCTAACCATCCAGTACCTACCCACATGTAATCTCTGATCTTCATAAGACCTCCTTCTTCGCTTCCCTCTTATCACTTCTTTACACAGCTGTAAGACTTCTCCCATGCCAAAATTTGCTAACCCAACACATTATGGTACTTTCACATTAGCATTATTATAATCCTTTGCTCTCATCAGTCAAAGGACTAGAGCAATGGAACTTAACGATGTGAGAAGGTGGTAGGTAAGATACTGGAAGGTCTCACATGATTCCTCACTAATGTGTGGTAAGAGAGGTTACAATTCAGGTAAAACCTTAGCTGTGAGAAGGCTTCTTCTGTTAACCTCTTCTTGCCCTACTACGGAGAAGCCTTCTTCAACAGGTGGGAGCTGGGCCTTATTAAAGGCCTATAAAAGGCTGACAAATTCTAACTTCAACAGTTCCTGGGGGAGAGTGGAGGAGTCAGGTTCTGTCCCAACAGCCTGTCCGCTGGTGAGAGACCAGTGTGAACCACAGCCTCTGTATTGTTTTGTTTTTTCCATGTGGCTGAAGCAATCCACACGTATCGCTAGCGTACCTGTGTATAGTTAGCAGCTCAGACGAGCAGTTTCTGTGTTATTGTTTTTTTCTGCCAGTTTTGCAAAATAAACATACAGAGTAAAACCTGTTTATACCTGATTTTTTGTGTCTGTCTCTGACTGTCTGGGTCCACTGCTGCTACGACTGGCCTACTCTCCCACAATGGACGCAACAGATAGACCAATGGAAATAGAGTCTCCTCTTTCTGCATCCGTTCCCATTCATTCTTATGTAAAACAAAACATGATGGAAGCTTTCTTCTGTCATGTTTGTTGACTTTTGTAATGGATAAAAAAGTTCTTAAAGACCTCTGTAAGACCTTCAAATGCAACCTGAAGACTCACTTATTTACGAATAGTTTACAACTCATACTATTGTCTTCAACAACCTTCCTTCATAGATTGTAATTTCTAAGTCCTTGTGGGCACGTTCCTTTTTAGTTTCAAGTTTATTATGCTAGGTCACACCAGGGTTTGGGTTTCCACCTGGGACAGGGGTTCTGCTTGGAAACCTAATCCACTTAAAAAAGCATATACCCTCGGAAACCTGCAGATCCCACAGACTTCCAGAAAAGGGCGGAACAATACAGAGACAGAGAAGTCCTGCTCGCAGGACTTTTCTCTCCACATTTTAAAGCGGAATGGAGAATGGAACCCCTGAGCAGAGAAGCAACGCTAGTGTTAACCTAGCCTTAACTTGTTATTGTACTGTATTTGAACTATGTATACATACATATAAATAATGGAATTAATGCTGCTCTACAATTAATAATAATATTTCGCTATGGGTACTAGTATAACTATCAATATTAATCTTTTTGTTGGACATTCACTTAAATGGGAATCAATATAAACAGATATATCTACCCGTACCTTAGCACAAGTTTTTTAAGGACTCTCATGAAAACAATTTACAACAATATCATGACATGCAAAACCCTTGACAGGTTGCAATTTATAACTACTGTACGACCTCCACATATACACATACAGAAAAGATATCTTGTGACAGAGATCTCGAAATCTCAATATGAGTTTGGGAAACTTAGCATAGCACTTAAGGAGAGCCACTATAACTGAGGACAATAGGAGTTGATGGAACTGAGCAAGTAAATTGCTTGAAGGTGTCAAAATATCGAACACTATCAGAATTGTCTGTATAGCCTTTAACTTGAGATGCACAAAAAATATGGGCAAAACTAGGCAATCATGAAAACTTACTGTCCTAGAATGATCCCATAACTATGTGCTTTTTCCAGTTGAATTTGCAAGAAAGTTGGAAATGCTATTATTATTAGATTGTGTATAAGAAGGTGAGTGTATATCATATAATTTAATATTGTTATACACCTTTAGATCACATCATTTAATATACTTTGTGTTAAAATAATTTTTGCTTCAGTTTTTTATTAAAGAGAAGAATGCGACTGACTAGTAAAATCTGCCCGACTGTCTTTTTCCTCTCATGAATGATCTTTTAAGCTGATTTATGACCAAATTAAAGCTAAAAGTTGTAAAACTTTCATTCAGTCAAAAATCAGCTTACAAGATTATTTAGAATAGAAGAGAAAGAGGGCTGGAGACCAAGTCGTGATGGATTTGCTAGTGAACATTATTCTTCAGCTTGCTATTAGTGTATGTACATGCCAGCTACAGAAGCGAAAGGGCTCAAATTATTTTTTGCCCAAACTGCTTTAAAGAAATGTAAATATATTGTGTATTAGTAAAGGAAAATGGCTTCATCCTGACCTTACAACAGCCTGAAATATCCCCTTTGTCTGCTGACAGGGTCTTTGTATGTTCAGTCTTCAGTCCCCTAAAAATCGATGTGCTATAAGACAGGAGATACTATAAGAAAGAGTAGAGATAGACATACCACTGCTACAATTGTGTAGAGCATAGGTTCAAACTAAATAATGGGGACCATGGACCCTAATGCAGCATCCTACTGTCTATTAAATAGTATATTAATGCATGAGCTATTGAATTTCATGGCTACTAATTAGTAATACATTGTTATAGAGATAAAAAGATTGTGTTTAATGATAATATATGGAATAACAAAGGGCCCATATACCGTTTCTGCACAGGGGACCCCTATAGTCTGTGTCCGCCACTGTAAAAAGTGAACAGGGGAATGTGACTGTAGTATCTGTGTGTGTGTTCATTACTTCATACTATAAAGGAGGAAAGGCAAATGACAAGGTCAAGATTTGCTGAGAATATAGCATACCTATAACCAGAGATGATTCTGGGTATTCTGCTGCCTGAGGCAAAAACCGAAATAGCGCCCCCACTCCCAATAAAAATCAAAAGTGAAATATACAGGTAGGCAGTTGCCAAAGGCAGCAATAACCACATACTCACTTGCTCTCTCACTCTGTTACAGTTAGGTCATTTTTACAGCATTCAATTGCAGCAGAAATGACCTGTTAACTGTATTCTTTGGGCCAGTACAAGTCCAGTGATGAAAAAAATATAAAATAAAAATATAAATATATATATATAATATAACGGTTTAAAAAAACCGCACCATTAAAAATAGGAGAACCCAAGAAGATTTTTTTTCATCCTGTGTTCGATTTAAGCAAAACTCTGGCTTGGTTTAGTCCGAACTCGTTCGGATAGAACAGGAATGGAATCCCAGGGTAGGTGACAAAAAAAAATAAATAAAAATTATACTCACCTCCAGTTACCTGTTTTGGCCCACCTTGCAGTGTCAGCACTCTGTGCCTTCCTCCTTGTGGCTGATGTTCTTTTCCCACATCATACACCACGTCATACACACACGTCACTGATGACGTCTTTTTAGCACATGATGAATATGTGACAGAGGCAGAGCAGGAGTGTAGCGTAGCGTAAATTTGCATCTGCTCTGCCTTTGTCGCCAACTGAAGAGGATCATGTGGTGGAAGATAATCAGGCTTGTGCAGCAGGAGACAGAACATAGCTTACATTCCTAGCTCTGCTGCAAATCTAACAGCAGCCATGTACAGTGAAAGCACCACTTGCGCCACCCCCTTTGGGAAACTGCAATCTGCCACCTGAGGCAAAAGGCTCATCTCGCCTCATGGCAGATGCGGTTCTGTTTTTAACATTGCAATAGGAAGAGCAAGAGTCAGACAATTTGGCAAACATGGGAAAAGAGCTTTTACACAAAACAGCAGAGAGCAAGGGAAAGAGGCAAAATATGCTGGTAAAACACAATTGTGGCATAAATAAAATAAATGTAAGGCATCTAATGCTGCCTACAGGGGGCCTGGGATGTAAAGTGAATCTGTCCCCTTAGTTTTCATAAAAAAATTACATTAGTATTTCAGTTCATTATGCTGTCGTTTGTGAAATGGTTGGCGCAGCTAAAAGGAAACCCAGTCAAGGGCTCTCAGCATCAGTGAAAGTGGCCAGAACGATGCTTATTCACCTAGAGCCGCTGAAAGGCTTCCCCTCACAATGCACTGCGCCGCTGAAAAATTCAATTGGTTCGAGAAGTAGTATAGTGGGTGTTCATAGTGTCCATTAACTCTAGTAACTCTTTATGAAAATTTTACAAATATCCCAGCATAAAGTGCACTTCATGACAGATGCACAATAAACTTTCATTAAAATGAAATAATAAAATAAATATAAGTAGCGCATGGCGGAATAGAGAAATTTAAATAAAAAATGGGTAATTTTCTTGGCTGTATCCTTGAAGGGAAGAAAGCTGTAGAGCAAGTGTATGATTTCCAGCCTTCTCTAATCCTTTTAGCCCTCCTCCACAAGCTGACATAGCTCGGAATTGTGCTAGGATTATGTAATTAATTTGGCAGCACAGGAGTCTGCAGAGTATTGATTTTAGGATTTCTGGGTATTAGCACATACAGGTTTTTAGTGCGTATGAATGTTATCGATGAAAACATTGATAAATCATTTTAATGAGCACAATGCATAATCTGACCATCTTGGTTTACTGTAGATGCTACTTCGCAAACTCCCTCCATAGCTGAGTTAATTTCTTACTGAAAGTCTGCTGTCAATTTTTCTCTGGACATTTTCCTTATGCAGGGATATCTAATTGTATTTCTTTATGTGAATATATCTAATTGGGTTGCATTTGAAGAAAAGAGCTGCGGACTGTAAATGTAAATTAAATGAAGATATTGACTGTAAAATCACACTGGCCACTGGACTTTCCAGAATCCTCCATGACCACCCTATGGAAAGGTGAAAGGGATTCATTGAGCACCCTTTGCTTCATATCATATAATTTACAAATCTTTATAATATCTATAATGTATACGCATATCTATTTTTTTTTAATCTATCTATCTATCTATCTATCTATCTATCTATCTATCTATCTATCTATCTATCTATCTATCAATCATATCTATCTATCTATCTATCTACCGTATCTATCTCCTATCTATCTATCTATCTATCTATCTATCTATCTATCTATCTCCTATCTATCTATCTATCTATCTATCTAAATTGCATTACTGAATTACTAGTTAGTATTGCATGTTGCAGTCTAAGTGTATAGTACATTAGCACAAATTCTGGGAAATGCACCTGTCAAAATCACAGTAGTCTAATATGGGTTAAAATATACCTTTTAAGTTTATGTCTCTGTCAATTCACCTCTAAACTACATATTTTAATACACTGCTCAAAAAAATAAAGGGAACACTCAAATAAAACATCCTAGATCTGATTGAATGAAATATTCTCATTGAATACTTTGTTCTGTACAAAGTTGAATGTGATGACAACAAAATCACACAAAAATCATCAATGGAAATCAAATTTATTAACCAATGGAGGCCTGGATTTGAAGTCCCCCCAAAATTAAAGTGGAAAAACACACTACAGGGTGATCCAACTTTGATATAATGTCCTTAAAACATGTCAAAATGAGGCTGAGTAGTGTGTGTGGCCTCCACATGCCTGTATGACCTCCCTACAATGCCTGGGCATGTTCCTGATGATACTTCTCCCATGGCTGATTGTCCTCTGCAGTCCTGAGGCAGGGTTTGGCACCTCGGAATATCATCTTTAACTTTTTCATAGTCGTAAGTCACAGTCTACCTTTTTTCATGATCCTGATGAGGTTGCGGATGGTCTCCTGAGGGATCTCCTCCCATACCTGGACTAAAGCATCTGCCAACTCCTGGAGGCGCTACCAGGAGACAGACCAGTACAAATTGGCTATGGGAGGCCAATTGGTGGAGCTGTATATACAAAAACCCCTTAGATGCTGTGGTCAGATTGTCAGAATCTCCTCTCTCACTATCTGCCGCTGTGTCTTTACTAGCAGAGGGCAGTGAGAGAAGGAGAGAGGAGTTATAGAGCAGGAGGCTTCTCCAACGTGTTTTCATGCTTTAATAAGGAATCGGCTTCTTAATCAGGACGTGAAAAGGCAGCATGGTGGTGGGAAATGGTTACAGGACTTAAAGGGCATCCATCCCATGGAAAATGCTGTAGGCAGCATGTCATGGATCAGGATGAACAGACTGACATAATTTTGTGGAAAAATATTTAGCATAATGTATCCATTGAAATTCTGCTCTTTCTATGCTGAGAAGTCAAGGAGGCGATCCCATCAGTGAATGAAATCTATTTCTATGTAAAGTCGTAGAGGCTGTCAATTACTGATAGGACTGCGTCCTTGGCTTCTCTGCACAGAAAGCACAACAATCTCAATGGATAAATGACAGGCAATACTGAATCTTTTCACACAGACCTGTAAATCAATCTACTCAGTTCCTCCCTCTCTATAACACGCTGCCTGCAGGCTACATTTTTCATGTAACAGGTTCCCATTAATACATTCACAGGAGATTCCTAATAGCTTACAGTGGGGTCCTTTCTGAGTTTTGCTACGGGGCTCTAGGAATTTCTTTCAGACAGAAGGATTAACTGATATATTTCCACATGACAGGTAGCAAAACAGTTCCAGCAGTTCTTCAGTGGGATCTTACGCCAACCTAAATACTTAACGCTCACTGTGTCTCCGACATAAAGTGTGTTTACAGATTTATTAAACTAAAATGCCAGTGGTTTGAACACAATACCTAACACTACTAGAAATTGAGCCATTTATTCACTCTTCAGAAAATAAAGCGACTATTGCTCTTGGATATCGATGGCCAGTCAGTTTTTCATCAAAACAAATAATTTTCGAGCAATGAAAGCTTCTGGCTGGTCTTGCATTTGTTCGGAGACTCATACTGCAGACGGGATGGCAGTAACTGAATTGCTGGAAAATGGTAGACTAATTATCTGTTTAGATAGAAGGTTACAAAAACAAAAGCTGTTTCATGGTCTCCTCTACAGTTTGTGACTCATGGACATATGATGTTGTCAGATTTCTCTCAGCATCCCCCAACCCATGGAGCGCAATAATCGATGCAAGCCTCCACACAAGTCTCTCTCATCTTTTCACAGTACACATCAAATCATTTTCTCAAGGTTTTCTAGATATTGCAAACGTTGTAATTTAACGTTATCATTTTATAATTTACTCTATCGGGAAAGAAAGCGTTTTACTCATACACAGCAGAATCACTGCAGAAATTTCTGCTACTACTCCATATATATCTAATTGGGGTTGCTTCTTCCTGTGCATGGATTCCTACAAGCCCCATTTA
Organism: Leptodactylus fuscus; assembly: GCF_031893055.1. Lineage (NCBI taxonomy): Eukaryota > Metazoa > Chordata > Amphibia > Anura > Leptodactylidae > Leptodactylus > Leptodactylus fuscus. The sequence goes on from NC_134268.1 coordinate 159,301,658, forward strand.
CAGTTTCCGATATTTTAGCACAGTGGATCAGTGGTTAGCATCATTGCCTTGCAGTGCTGGAATCCCGAATTCAAATCTGACCTAGGGAAACGTCTACATGGAGTTTATATGTTCTACCCACATTTGCATAGGTTTCCTCTGGGTTTTCCAGTTTCCTCCACATGCCAAAAATATACTGATGGGTAGATTGGCTTCCCCGTAAAACAACTGACCCTTGTGGGTGCTAGAGATGGGTGCATGTATGGCAACCACTAACTGCACAACATACAAAAATATATGGCAACATTTTCTCCATTTATCCTTCTTTTCCCCTTTTTGTTTCATGTTACAAATAAAACTGAGAGACATATACAGATATAATTTCTCTATGTCCCCAGATTCCAGCTGTGTCCGCCTCCATCTCCTTACTACCCTGTATCTAGTTGGAGCAGGAACCTCTATGCTGTGCCCAGTCTGCAGTAGGATTCTTAACAAGGAGACGGTGGGGCTTAATTCACACCCCCTTAGTCTGTCTCCAGATGTAAACGGAGCAGATCAGCACAGCAGATTATCCCCTGTAAGCTTTGTACTGACAGACAGGCACTGCAGTACCTTACTAAGATGAACATGCCATGATCTAGTTTCCTAATGGGACATATATATATATATATATATATATATATATATATATATATATATATATATATATTGAGAGAGCGAAGGGTGTGGTCTGGGAAGACAGGTATGTTTGATAAAAACTCACACCAGGGAGGTCAGCTGACTAATCAGACCTGATATAGTCTGTGTGTAGGACTAGGAGTGTGGCACCACACTGACAGAGTTGAACTGTCCAGACCGGACCTCCAAAGCAGGTACTGTGCCACCCGTTTTTGTTGCCAAGGTGGGAGACTGGTAGCCAGTCTCCTGTATAGTCAGGGAAAAGTTTCCTTACGTTTAAGTTAGTTCCTCAGCCGAGAAAGGTTTTGTTTTGTTTATCCTGTGGCTTTGCAAAAGCAGTGTATGCGTTACATGTGAATAAAGCCTGAACTTGTGTGCAATCCAGTGTCTGTGTCCCTGTTTCCTGCACTGCTACAAGCATCTACCTGAGCGATTCCCCACAATATATATATATGTATATTTATTTATACCGAGGTAACGTTAAACTGTAACTAATGTGATGTCCAGGGACTGCAGCCAACTGCTTCTATCTGATTCTGTGTTGTATATATTCCAGGAATTGGAAGTGGACCCATACAGCTGACCCGTGTAGTAGGTGATTCACCATCCCAAAAAATAGATATTTATGGCTTATCCTACGGGTAGACCAGAAAAAATAATTCTTGGACAACTCCCTTAAAGAAAAAATCTGAAATGTGTAAGAACAGCTGCGCGTAAACAAGTGTTCTACTGCCCTGTGTATTTAAATAGGATTCTAAGGAATGCAATAAAGCCTCAAAGTTTTTATCAATGTTGGATCTTGTTCCGGTTTATCCCACAGTGCTGTACTTAAAACCACATGTACCGCATATACACACGTATACTAGAAAAGAGGTCATACCTCAGTATGGTTTTCAGAAACTGGAGTACCAGGATGCTGCCAATACCAGTATTATAATAACAATAATAATAATAATTAAAAAAAAATTATTTATATAGCACCAACATATTCCGCAGCGTTGTACAATTTGTAGGGTTCAAATACAGACAGAAAGATACAGTATGAAGAACTTACAAACTCTGTGCAGATGTTACTCTTGTAAGACTCTGGACCCCAGTGCTACATTACCATTGTGTTGCATTATCATGGAAGACTGTTAACTAACTCTACCCAAACTGCAAAATACTAAGTTGTCATCACATAACATTTTACCATAACAATCCCAATTGAAATATTCATATTTAAGCCTGTATTGTACAAATGGGATGACCAATTTGTATTTTAGTTTATTTTAATGATGAAGCTCCTGTTATCCCAATTCATTTCATACAGTCTTGTTTAGAAGCGATATTGTGTTTACATCCATTACTGCAATGTCAACTTGCATTATTGTCAAAACTAGTTTTTATGTAGGCTATGAAGAAGTAGGAATCATAGCCGTGAAGTGAAAGTTCAATGAAAAACAAAAGATAACATGAAACTGAACTGATGACACACATCAAAAAGTCACAAATATCAAACTATGCCCTCGAGTCTCACACGGCAGAAAAAGTCTCCAATATGAAAATGTCTTGTTTTTAGAAATCATTAGTAATGATAGATATATATTATAATCTTATGCAGGCTTTATGTTTGTGTTTACTGCTGCAGGGTCCTTCTGCCCACAGAAATAGTGTCCCACGTTTATTTTTGGAACAAATAAGCTTGAAAAAAGAAACTGATGTTTTCACCTTACTAGACACACTTTCACAAGTCTCTGGAGAAAGGGACATTAGATTTATTACTGTCTTGGTCTGAATGCTCTGAAATATGCCCGTTTTCTGACATACAAGGCATGAAAAAACTCCCAATTTTGGGCACACACTGGGGGTTTTGCAACTTTTTGCACCACAAAGGCCACTTTTGCAAAACAGATTTACTATAAATTGCACTAGAAAACTGGCTTTAGTTATACCTAAAATTTAAAGGGGCCCTATCATTGCCAAAACATGTTTTCAGATACTGATATGCCTGAATAGCCCTTAAAAAGGTTATTCAGGTGCTGCCACTAATTTTTCAAAAGACCCTCCCCATTTTTCTTAAATATCAGTAAAACCGATATGCCAATGATGCTCACCAAGCATCCTGGCATTCCCCAAGGCCAGCAGGCATCCCCATGCGTCATACCTCTTTCACACCCCCTCCGTTGCTTGTGCTCCATTATGCCCTCCTCCTCACTTGCTGTAACTGCCTCCATCCTCCATCTAGTCTCGCTCCTGCGCTTTCAAATCCTGGGCATGCGCAGTAATGCTCCATTCTGAGCCCTAGCGCCATTTTCTTGTAGCTACCTATAGAACTCAGCATACTGCTCAGTATGCTGTTCTATAGTGAGCTACAAGAAAATGGCACTCGGGCATGCGCAGTAGTGCTCAGAATGGAGCGTTAATGTGCATGGCTGGGATTTGAAAGCGCAAGAGCAAGACTGGATGGAGGATGGAGGTGGTTAGAGCAAGTGAGGAGGAGGGCATAATGGAGTACAAGCAATGGATGGGGCATGAAAGAGGTATGACACAGGGGGGTGCTTGCTGCCCCTGGGGAAAAACGGGTGGAGGGGTCTTTTGAAAAACTAGTGGCAGCACCTGAACATCTATTTTAAAGGCTATTCAGGCATATCAGTATCTCAAAACAAGTTTTGGCAATGATAAAGTCCCTTTAAGAACCTAAAGAAATGGTCCAAATAAACTGGTCTGTATGTGTGTTATGCCCTTGAGACCCCTTAACAGATTTCCCCAGCAGAGAAAAATAGATATGCAACATGTACAAAGGTGTGACTGCACACTGGGTAATACTTCAGTGGAATAGGGTCCCAATCCGTGTCCGTAAGGTTAAAGAAGATCCCACTGGGAATTTTTGATGCAAATTGGATTTATTCAAACAAAAGTAATGATCACGCAATATGTATATGTGTGTGAACGTTGTCGGCTTAGAACAAGCCTTCCTCAGACTCAATGAAAGTAGTAGAATCGGCACAAGAGAGCTGCCAGTACGCTATCCACGTGGTACAGACCCTGGCAAGCACAGACCTGACCTCTACACAGGCGGACTCCGGCCTCCCCACCTGGCTGGAGAACATATTGGACTTGGCTGACCAGACTACATTACTCCAGTCCTAGGTGGCATTCCCTCCAGTCGGGATGAGTATTAGGATCCTAGAATCTGGATTAACTCTCTTGTGCCGATACTACTACTTTCATTGAGTCTGAGGAAGGCTTGTTCTAAACCGAAAACGTTCACACACATACACATCATATTGTGTGATCATTACTTTTGTTTGAATAAATCCAATTTGCATCAAAAATTCCCAGTGGTATCTTCTTTAACCTTATAGATATGCAACAGATATAGAATAGATAGATACGTAATATGGCATGCAGAACAGAATGGCGCAATATATTCTCATATAACACTATGTAACAGAGTTTTTATCCTTGTAAATTAAATGTGATTTCCTAACAGTGCATACAGAAAATACTAATTATTGTTAATCAACTTTGTTTTCATGACCAGGGCATCGAAAACTAAAAATGTCTGATATTAGCAAAAATAATGACTATATTCAGCTGTCTAGCTTCAAATACAACAACAAAATGTCATAGAAAAATAATGTCATTATAAAGTACTGTAAGAGTCGAGATATTAAACTTCCATTTTACATATAAGCTCTCATTTTACATTGCTCTTTCCTAAAGAGAACTTGTTGTGGCCAGTCCCTCTGGTGGTAATGCGCATTCTTGTCCCTGCTGTCCCAAAGGCAAAGGTAGCAAGGATATTTTGTGTTACCACCCTGTGAACCCATAAGAAACGCTACCATCTTAAAATCTCCAATAATATCCCAATGATGAGTAGCATATTTCAGCATCTCCAACAAAGTCTTGACGTTGTTGTAGTACTCCTTTAAGTGTACGGAGTGAGCCAAAGGAATAGACGGATACTTGTTCTTGTTATGTAGCAGCACAGCCTTTAAACTTCTAGATGAGCCATCTATAAAAAGTCGCCACTCTTGTGGGTTAAAGACAATACCAATTGCATGGAATAAACCAGTGGCGTTGTGATTGCTGAAGAAACTAGCAAATGCTCGATGCCGTTTCCGCTGGTCCGCAACTTGAACACTTTCGTCCAGAAGGTTCCACTGCTTCAGTCTAGATGTCAATAGCTCAGCATTAGACTTTGTAAGTCCCATATCTCGTATTAAGTCGTTGAGATCCTTTTGATTGGGGTAGTATCTCTCCGTTTCTCCCCTATTGACATTATAGACTGGATCAGTTACATCTTCTTGTTCAAAATCTGATGTGCCACTTTCTCCTGATGATGGCTGACTTCTTTCAGGAGGTGTAGGTATGGGGAGCTCAGTGCAGTGTGGTACTGGAGCAACTGATGATGGGATATCAGGATATCCAGAGCATTCTTGCCACTTCATGAGATATCAAGGGCATTCTTACCACTTTGACGTTTGGAGGGATCAACCATGCAAAAGTAGCAGTTGGTTGAGTGGTCGGTAGGCTCTTGACAAATTCTTGGAATAGCAAACTTCATGGCTCTTCTTTCCTCTCGGACCCATCCCTCAAGTGTTCTTTTGCAGTTTTCACAAGTTTAGTGAGGTGCCCAAGGTTTGTTCTGGTCCGCAACCTGTACTCCGAAGTATACCATATAAGCTTCACCCATCCTGACCAATGTTCTCATTGAATACTTCTTGGCTCGCGTCTTGATGAATTTGCCACATATGTAGCAAAACGAATCAGCAGAATGCTTACAGCCTCTTGATGCCATCTCTACATGTAACTACACACAATATTTCTCAGTCCTATTCAGATGCTGCACTTGCTCTCACACTATATCGCTATCCACTATCACACTATATCGCTATCCACTATCACACTATAACTGCAATTACAATAAGTATTACTGTCCAGCAGACATGCTTAGATAGTAAACAGGCAGATGTCTAGAATATTCTACCGATGTCTAGACATGGCTAGAATGATGTAGATGTTAGAAATTTTCAGAATAGTCCAGAATATTTCAGCAACATCTAGACATATGATATGCCTGTTAATTAAAATACGGTATATGATTTTAAAATATCGATGTCCAGGTAACAAAAGCAAAGTTTATGAGTTGAAATTAGCATTGAATATTCCTTTCAGATCTAAATAATCAGAAAATAATGTTATTAAAACAAGAACAAAACAAAAATAATAATTTGTTACATAGTTTAATCTTTTAAAAAAAAATCTTAGCGTGCCTACATATAAATCTGAAAGAACAGGAAGGTCTATGGGTGTGTGGGGTCACTTCTGAAGAACAGTTTGTGTAATGTCAGCAACATTTAGAACATTTTCAGATAAGCCCCTTTTAAATAGGATGTATCACCAAGTAGAAAATACTAAATGCCATACATCATTTGCTTCTGCCTGTGTTCATGAACAATTTGGTATTTTTCTGTAAAAAAAAAAAAAAAAAATCCATCCACCTATTGAAAGGATATGGACCATGGAAGATTATAGCTCTGATTCCCCAAGTGGGAGGTAGACTCTTGTTTCCTGCAAGAAAATAACAGGTTCCCACCCACAAGGGGAATCAGAGCTAGTACATATAACTTTACAAGAGCTGTATCTTTGAAACAGATGGACACATTTTTAAAAGAAAAATACCAAATTGTTCAGGAGCAAAAGGAGAATCAAATGATGTATGTTCTTTATCTAGTTATACTTAGTGGCAGATGCTCTTTAAGTGTACTACCTATCAAAAAGGATCTGTCTGCTCCCCTGACATTTCTGTTTTTGAGAACAACTGTATCCCCATATTATCACAATTCCGGAACCTTTCTTATAATACTCTATAGTGCCATTCTTCTGTTATTCCTACTAAAAAATGTTACCAATTCGGGATGTGTGATCGTACACACTCAAATCAGTGCTGACACTGATACTGATTGTGTAGAGACACAATAGTATAACCCAGTTGTCAATTTATTCAGAAATTTCTATAAAGAATTGTGAAAGATGTCGCCTTACCAAACCACTTGGTATGCTTGCAATCACCCTTACTACTTACTTACTCATGCCCCATGAGTGCTGGACTCATAGGATAATACAAAGCAAGCTTTATAAATTTTAGATATTTATTAACCCAATTTGGTCAGTATTAGCCACCAAAATAAACAGAAATGCATATCTGTGGATGACAAGCAGATACAGATAAAAGCACAGTACAATACATAAAATTAAATGGGAATGAAATATAGAAAAGAAACAATACAAAAACGAGTCTCAGTGTGCCCACATGGATTCCAGGCCACGAACTCTCCTCCCAGGTTCCTCTCTGAGTGATGTCATTGGGGGAAGTCCAACCCACCATCCTTGATATCAAATAACCATGTATTGTCATAAGTCCCCGCCAGATGACCGTAGAGTCAGGTGAGAGGTATGATGGGGTTCGTGGCGATATCCCCATTGTGTAGACACCAGGAATGACACCCTAATTCCCTTTGGGTAATAAGTTCAGTGACTCGATCTTTCCCCTGCTCCCAACCCTATCGAGTTTGGACTTAGAGCATTTGGTTCCCCCTGTGCACCTGAGAAATTTAAAGGTGCAACTGTGGCATGTCCTCCTAGGGAAAGATTATCAGAAAACCATATTCCCTTTGAAATTTGACTGGGATTTGTGTATTTACAGGTTTTTCAATACAAAATTCCAGGATGCCCACCTGTTTGTATAATGAGGTTAGCACAGGTATGCAAGTGGAGCTAGGCACAGAACAACAAAATGGCTTTGATACAACAGACAGGGCTTGCTTACAAAGCAGAAATACTGTCCAGAAGGGTTAATATGAACAAGGTGAAATACACAAAAGAAAAATACAGGACTGGAAATACATAACAGATGGTCTCTTCATTACAGGAATAAAAAAGACTGACGGTATATGCAAGATTTTTTCCCCTGGTTTTTTTTTTTTTTTTAAATTAAAGCCAGAAGTTGATTCAGTAGGAAGGACACATACTTTTTTTTATATTTCCAATTCCTTTATAGACTAAGGCCCTACGTAGCGGGCCACAGCAAAAAGGCGCTGCGGGAAAAAACACGGCAGCAACGCATGACAGTTTTTCCTGCAGCGCTTTTCACAGAAAGTTCGCAAATGTTTCCTCTGCAGACTTTCTGCTCCATTATACCTATAGGGGAACCGCCAGCATTTCTATAAGTATAATTGACATGCTGCAATTTCCAAAACCACAATTGTTTTGGACATGTGCCATCTCTGCTATGTATGGATGGGATTCTCTAGAATTTTGCAGGGACTGTAAAACACTGTCTTTTTTGACCCTGCCTTAGTCCACTCCTAAATTTGCCTAAAAAATGCAGCAAAATTTGCAACAGGTCATGGGATTTTTACCATTAAAACATCTAAAATACATGTGTTTTACCTGTAAAAAACCACACAGTTAATTCCTGTTTTGCAAAAGTGCAGCAACACCACTTGCAACTTCTCAGAAGCAGTTTGCACCTGTACCATTATAACTATTTTTGTGCATGAAACCAGTGTCCTCCAAGACTGTGGTCACATGCAATTTAAGTTTTCAAAGGACCCTAGAAATATAGATAAAGTGTAGTAAATATAGACATAAACAAAAGCTCAATAAGGCTAAGACTTTTCCGCAGCACTTTTCATAGACAGTCCGCAGATTGCCTCTATTATACCTATATGGAGAGCACCAGCGTTTCAGTACGCATAATTCACATGCTGCGATTGACAAAAAATGTAATGGTTTTTGAAATTGGAGCATTTCCACTGCAGATTTTTTTCTGCAAAGTGTAGATGGGATTAGCCAGAAAATCATTCACTTTGCCAGTACTGTAATAAGCGGTGTTTTTTTGCAACGTGGGCCCCGGCCTAAGGGGATTTTGCTAATCCATCTATGTCAGTTTTCTGGTGTTAGATGGCTATGAATGTGATACTCCTTTGACCATAGATCATAGTCCTTTTTTGCGGCAAAAATGTGCCACACTGTTCCTTCTGTATCCCGTTGGCCACTTTTCATGAAGGGTGGAGACTTAGGTGGGTCAAGGTGGGAGCCCTCAGCCAGAAAGCTGGAGTTATTCTTCAAATCTACACCAGTTCCTGACTGGTGTAGATTTCAATTCTCTTAATAATTCAGGTACATCTTGTATCAAACAGGATCTTGATTAAGTCTGGCGTATACAACACCAGTCTCAATGCATTCCCCCCAATGCTACTACATGACATGCAGGATATTAATATTAGAGGAATCAATTTCTATAACATAACAAGAATTTTTATGATTTTAATACCGCCATATAAAGGATAAGGGCATGAGATAATCCAAGGCAGTGTAACTTTCAACACTAGCGATCTGATATTTTCTTGCAATGAAATTTCTAAAGTGACAAGGGGCCTTAAGTAAAACAATGAACTGTTAATGAAAAACAATATTGTGATGTATCTTGTAAACTTGTCATAAATGACACAATATAAAGTGACATTGTTGCTGCAATGCATTTGCCCGGTTAGTGTCAGAATAATGATTGCCGAGCATATAAGATCCATAGGGACAGCAGGAGATGAAACAACTGTCTTCTGAGATTTTACATATTAAAATATAGTACCGTACACGCATCATTCATGACGTGTTCTAAAGCAGAAAAATATGACCTACCTTAGCCTTTCTTCTTCTTTCTTCCTGAGGCTGAAATCTCGCTGGACAACCTGAAGGACATGTTCAGCTTCTTCTTCAGTCAGACCAGAAAGATCCAGTTTCCTCCCCATGTTTTTCTTTATCCTGAAAGCAATTAAATGAATCTGTATATCACATAGAATCTTCCATCCTCTCCTTACCTGGAGAAACACTAAACGCTTCTGCTAATTCTAGAGATCATACATATTTTATTTGAGGTAAATGTACAATAAAAGCCATTAGCATCTGCAAAAAATAACTTAACTGCCACTGACTATTTGTTTCGGAAAGAGAACATAATATAGATCTGCTTTATATGAAAGTCTCTGCGCTAAATGCAAGATATAAAACTCACATCTATTTCTTTTATCATGATTGCTTACCACAATGAGAAGCCCAATCCCACTAGTGTAGGGAGGTATAGACTCTCCATGTGGGTCACTCTTGGGTGCCTTATTCCGCCATAATTGAAGTACTATGTTAGTTGCGGTGGAATGATGCGGATGTGTACTCACAAATGGACACCCCCCAGTCCCTCATGGGACTGGCATACCGCTCAATAGCAATAGTGGCATCTAACGGGTTTTGGAGGGAGAAAACTCCTTCCTGGAGGCACTGGCAGGGTTATGATGCCATTACAAGGCAGCCAATGGCAGGGCCTAATAGAATAACTTTCAGAAAATGGCAGGTACTATAATGCATTGCACTACATTGGTACAGCAATGTATTATATAAAAACGATCAGAAGATCACAAAAACTGTGGACAAAAAATTGCATAAAACAAATAAAGTTAAAAAAACACATAGTAAAATAAACACACACAACACACTGATTCTCCTATCCCAAAATGTTTACTAAATAACAAGATGAAAAATAAAAACATAACACACATATTAGGAATTGCTACATTTGTAAGGACCTGAACAAGAGAACTGTAATATTATTTTCCTCACATGCTGAAAAGCGTAAAAAACAAAATCTAAAAAATAATGCCAGAATTGCTGTTTTTTTTTACACTGGGCTAACAAAAAAAGTGTTACAAAAAGTGATCAAAAATGTTTAGCTTCCCCAAAGTGACAATAACAAAAACATCAAGTTTTTCCACAAAAAATTAAGCCCTGGCAAAATGTATTTAACAAAAGGTAATTAATAGAGATGAGTGAGTAACAAAAGGTAATTAATAGAGATGAGTGAGTAGTATTCGATCAAACACCTCCCCGCCACAGGTATCCATGTAAGCGGCCGAACACCAAGGGGTTAAAAGCATCGAATATATGTTAATTCCCTCAGTAGTTTTTGAATGAGCCCATTTTTATTCACACGCTAATTAGCCTCCAGCGTGCACCCGGAAGTCTCAGCGAGCACTGTCTGCTGTGTGTACAGCACAGGCTGATGATGATGATGACTCATCTCCCCGTTCTCACACACAACACATAGCCGGGGGTGCTCACTGAGACTTCCAGTGCTCGCTGGAGGCTAATTAGTATATGAATAAAAATGGTCTCATTCAGAAACTACTGAGGCGATTTACAAACAAAAGGTTGGTGTGGAATAGCCTTTCTAAAGGCTATGCAAGTATGTGCTTAGTTAAAAATGACATTTCCCAAGGATAGAGCCCCTTTAAATCGCACAATAAATGGTGCAAAATTAATAACACAACAAGTCTGCTGTTTTTCTTCTATTCCTTAACCACACAAAAAAAAAACAGAACAAGCCTTACTTATTCCTTACCAGAGAGAGTTAATATATGTTAATCAGTGAGGTATATCTACACCAATAAAATGCCAGTCAACACTACCACTTATCAGCAAAAAGTCATGCCCTCATACTATTACATTGATGGAAAAATAGAAAAAGCTATAGGGCTTGAAATGTGATGGAAAAAATAAAAAAAATGGTTTAGTCAGCAAAGCATAAGAGAAGCTGGTCATTAAAGGCTTAGGCTGAGGCCCAACGCAGCTTTTATTGCGGTAGATTTTGTTGCGTTTTTTTTTGAGCCAAAGCCAAGCATGGGTACAAATGGGATGGGAACTATACAGGAAGTTCTTATACTTCTCCATTCTCCTCAATCCACTCCTGGCATTGGCTCAAAAAAACACAACAAAATCTGCAACAAACAAAGCTGTGTTTCCACAACGTGGGACTTTAGCCTTAAAGAAGTCTGTCAACAGAGTAAAGCATATTGAGGCTAAGGCCCCACGGGATGCTGTAGCGCTGTGGGAAATACCGCAGCGGGAAAGCATCACGGTTCTTCCCACAGTGCTTTAAAGAGGACCTTTCATCAGATTGGGCACAGGCAGTTCTATATACTGCTGGAAAGCTGACAGTGCGCTGAATTCAGCACACTGTCGGCTTTCCCAATCTGTGCCCCGGGTAAAGCGCTATCGGTCCCGGTACCGTAGCGCTTCACAGTCAGAAGGGCGTTTCTGACAGTTAGCCAGGGATGCCCTTCTGCCCAGCAGCGCCTATCGCGATGTACTGTGGAGCGGGGAGGAACGCCCCCTCCCCTCCTGATAATACTCGTCTATGGATGAGCACTGTGAGCAGAGGGAGGGGGCGTTCCTCCCCGCTCACACTGTACAGCGCGATAGGCGCTGCTGGGCAGAAGGGCGTCCCTGGCTAAGTGTCAGAAACGCCCTTCTGACACTAAAGAGCTACGGTACCGGGACCGATAGCACTTTACCCGGGGCACAGATTGGGAAAGCCGATAGTGCGCTGAATTCAGCACACTGTCAGCTTTCCAGCAGTATATAAAACTGCCTGTGCCCGATCTGATGAAAGGTCCTCTTTAAACAGAAAGCTCGTGGAGTTTTCCTCTGCAGACTTACTGTTACAATTATATCTATGGGGAAATTGCCAGCATTTCTGCATTTCCGTAGATATAATTGACACGCTGCAATTTCCAAAACTGCGCCGGTTTTAGAAATTGCGGCAAGACTGCACCGTGGTTTTTACTGAAAAGTGGTCATAGGATTGGCTAGAATCCCATCCACTTTGCCTGTACTGTAAAATGCTGTGATTTTTCCTGCTGCGAATCACTGTGTTCCCGGCCCGTGGGGCCCCGGCCTCAAACAGTTTAAGACTGTGTACTCTAATGTAGTACTTTCTAAAACTTAGACACTCTTTTTAAATCTTCTCTATAGTAATTACAAAAGAAATTAACTTTTTGTGCATCATAAACATATGGGTTATTTTATATGTAATATACTGTATATGTTTAACTTCGATCAAATGCATGGACATGTTTGATCATAAGAAGCAGAAGAGCGGTTGTTCAATGATAAAGTATAATAGAAACCCTTTTTATGGATGACTTCTACTGCCAGAAGTGCTAGGAATAATAAATCTTTCACTGCCAAAAATCTTGTCCATTCTTAACCTAGCTAAAATGTGATTAGACTCCAAATTCTCATAAAACCAATTCGATACAGTATCACAACACAGCAGAAAGTCCATTGACAGGCTACAATTCACAACACAGCGACTGGATGGACACATAATGACACATACAGCAAATCACTTTGTGATACTCTATCACAAAATCATGTTGTCTTGAAAAGTTAGTTATCCATCGACACAGATATCTAGACATGCCAAGCCAAGAGGAATGATAAAGAAAGACACATATGTCTACCTTGAAAAACTGTTTTACACATTAGACGTAATTTTACAATTGAACCAACCTGCAACTACACGACTGAATGAAGCTGTACTAGTCATGAGCTATTAGAGACCTTTGTATTGACATTGCCGCAATTTATATTGCACGCTGATAAATAATACCTTGTTTTGTCATGAGCGCATTGACCAACAACCATCTACACCAAAGCATCAGATAAACTGAAGCATCCTTCTTACTAACATTGATTTTCAATGATCAGCCATGCTTTGTACAGATCAATAGATAAATAAGTTGACATACAGCGCTCTATATCATAATGTCAAGAGTCCGAGAACAAATAAATCTAATACATCAGTTCCTTTGAGACTGAGTCTATGTTACTGAGAAAAAGAAAAAAGAAGCAATAACAAACTGCATCGATTTTTAACAAAAGAGGAAATCCAATCCGTTTTCAGTTCATTCAGAAAATACATAACTGAAGATTTTCCATCTGCACTGTTAACAAATGGTATCTTTAGTGTTTAACTCGTTCATAGAATTTTGCACAATAACATTATTTTTTTAGAGTTTTTCGGGAACATACTTACATTTGTAGACAATTAAAAGTTTAACACTTTTGCTAATATAAATAATAAAAAAATTTGTAGAGATTAAAGATTTTCTCTAACATTCTTAGTGATGATAGCCTCTTGTCATTGTCGGTGCCAGTAGATATGACCAAAAAAGCACAAACTTTCTATGCACTGAAACCCAGCCATGATTTCCATATTGTGGCCTGGTTGCCTCCCCGTGTCCGTACTATTCCTGGCTGTTTCTGATTAAGGAATGAGGAAAATAAGGCTGGGTTTCCAATAGGTGCCACAGCATATCAGCATAGGGCTGGTTCACACCAGCGCCCGGTCTCCGCTTTGTGGGTTTCCGTCTTCTGCCCGAGAAACTGGACAGGAGACGAAACCCGGCAGTCAGTGTCCGCCTGTGATTGTCTTCTGGTGTCCGCAGCGACACCGTAGACGTAATTTTACAATTGAACCAACCTGCAACTACACGACTGAATGAAGCTGTACTAGTCATGAGCTATTAGAGACCTTTGTATTGACATTGCCGCAATTTATATTGCACGCTGATAAATAATACCTTGTTTTGTCATGAGCGCATTGACCAACAACCATCTACACCAAAGCATCAGATAAACTGAAGCATCCTTCTTACTAACATTGCATATCCAACTTTGTGTCTGGTTAAAAAAAAAAAAAAAACAGGTGGAAACTTTGCAAACCCATTCAAACGAATGGGTTTGAAAACTGACTGCTGGTTTCCGTCTTCCGTCCAGTTTCTCGGGCAGAAGACGGAAACCTGCAAAGTGGAGACCAGGAGCAGGTGTGAACCCGCTCTTAGACTGCCAGCAAATGCATTTAATTTATTACCATAAAACAGTATCAATGCAGTTACATGACAAGAATAGATATAATTGACATGCTGCAATTTCCAAAACCGCACTGGTTTTTGCTGCAAAGTGGTTTTGGAAATCACGGCGTGTCCGCACAGCAGTTTTTACTGAAAAGTGGGCATAAGATTGACTAGAATCCCATCCACTTTGCCTGTACTGTAAAACGCCATAATTTTTTCTATGGCATTTCCACTGCGGACAAATCACAGCTTTTACACCACGTGTAGCCCTGGCATCAAAATATGTTTAACTAAAAACCTGACGACATATTCCCTTTAATACCAAATGCAAAACATTTTACACATAAAGGGAATTATGCTTCATACCTAGGTCATGATAATGGTCATATTTCAAGAGAGGTAAAGAAATGATAAAGGGGATATTTTCTCCACATAATGTATAGAGATTTATATTCACTGCAATCCAACAATGCATTTTTATTGGCTACAATATAGTACAAAAGTGTGTAATGGGTGTAGAGTTGTCACATTAAGCCATGACTTCAGCACTATTTTCAGTCATGGGTAGTTGACCACGTGCAGATTAACTGACTGAACAGGGTTAAACAATATGCCAACCAGCAGCAGCAAGAAAAAAAACACCCTACAAATGCCAACTGCAACCCCATAGACAACCTCACATCTTCAAACTTCCATAACAAAAATACATGGCAGATTTTGTAGATGAGTAATTTTGCTGATAATGTTAGTCAATGATAGCTGAGCTGAGAGCACAAAGCCCAGTGTAGTACTGGGATCAGATTTACCCCCAAACAGCTCATCAGGACTGTTGCCCCCCATGAAACAGATATATATGGCTTATCCTAAGGATCATATCATCATCATATCATATCATCATCATATGTTTGTTACTCAATCACGCAAAAATGGCTGAACGGATTTGGATGAAATTTGGCACATAGATAGTTTGTAACCTGGATTAACACATAGGCTTCTTTTTATCCCGGTAAATTACATGGCTTCACGACTGTTATGAATTTATGTTCAAATACTATATTAGACTGCCCTTGCCAGCAGCATTATCTCAGCTAATTGAAGTTTGCTGATAAAGCCAGGTCTGTTATCTCTCTATGTAAGTACACAGCTAACACTGAGTCCATTCTGTACATGCACTTGCATATTATATGATATGCTCCAGGCAGAGTGCTCACAAACCCCTTTAATCCAAAATGACAGTTTGCCAATTTTAAACATGCCGGGAAAAATAAAATCTAATTTGTCACAAAATTCTTCAACAATAAGAGCTATGAAGATAGCCAGACGTCAACAGATTTCTCCTCAAGTGGAGCTGAGGAGGATTGCGCAAGCTAGGCATCAAGCTAGTAACTCATAATATGGCGTCCCAGCAAGGTGCTGAGATGCCGGAACTATCACAGGCACAGTGCGAGGAACAAGTTCAGCGACAACCCAGCTTGAGAGCTGCTGAAACGCCAGAGCAGGCGGATCATTGACATCAACAACACACTCATTATATGGCATCCCAGTGAGCTGCTGAGATGCCAGAACAATCACGAGCATGACACGAGGAACGAGTTCAGAGGCAGGCCACCTTGAGAGCTGCTGTAACGTGGGAGCAAGCAGATCATCAACACCAACAACACGCTCATTATATGGCGTCCCAGCGAGCTGCTGAGAAGTCGGAACAATCACAGGCACGGAGGGAGGAACAAGTTCAGCAGCAGGACAGCTTGAGAGCTGCCAAAACGCCGGAGCAGGCAAACCATCGACAGCAGCAATTTGCTGAATATAGGCGGATCATCAATGCCAACAACACACAGACGAAGTTGTAGGCAGAGGCTAGTAATAATAATAATACAAACATAAATTGTATGGTTAAACATTTTATACTATGAAGCAATTCACATATCAAATATTATAAAGCGATGACAGCCTGTATTATGTTTTAACAACAACCAGAAATACAGTACTCAGTATAATAAAATAATGTTCATCTATTAGACAAATATACCAGGCTGTCAACAAAATTAAATTGCTTCAATTTATCTCAGAGACCTTGGAGACTGACAGCCTTTGTACATGTTGTAATAAGTCAAATAAACCATGACCAATGTTTTGATGTGCTTCTCTACACAAGCTGCATTTATTCTCTCCGAAAACTGCTTCATCCACGCAAAAAAAATGCTAAAACTGTCACACAACTTATTAATTAACTCTTCTAAAATTACAGGCTAAAATGAGCAACAGTGCAACAAAATAGAAATACACTTAATGCAGTGTACACAAGACATAGAGGCCATCAATGAGAAAAATAGATCATATACAAATAGATACAAACCACATTGTTACATGGACAAAGTTGTAGATACATTGGATATTCACCTGTACAAAGGGAGGAAATAGTTGTAAGAAATATAGCTACAGCGGGAATGGAAACCAAACCACAAAATGTATAAAAAAAGCAATAAACTAAATAAGCCTGAGGTCTCCCAGCAAGCAGGAATCCAGTAAATGATGTACATTAAGTGATTATCCAGAGTTAATTCCTAAGTTTCTAAACAACCACTTTTCTAAATTATTATCAGGAGACTAGAGAACAGCCAGGATTCACATCTGGGTCTTCAAGCCAGATAGCAGAAAAGATGAACTGGGGTTAAAAGGACAGTAAATGCATGGCTATCAAGATGTGTTCTTCCTGTTTCAATATATAGCTTTATTATTAAAGCACTGACATAGAGATACAATATATAGCTAAGATTACAAAAGTAGTTCAGTGTATCTCAGTATTAATTCTGAGGTCTTTAACATAATGCTAAGTGATAAATACTTGCATATAGTTCTTCACATTAGCCCTAGTGATGACTATGCATGTTATACTGTAGAAGAATAATAGGAAGAAGGAGAATCCTCAATGTCCCTCCTTCATGTCCCCGTCAGGACATTCATTACATACTGTAGAAGTACCATTTACCTTGGTGCTTTGGGGTATTATTTATGTCCTACTAATTAAATGCCAAATTGTCTGCAAACAGCAGAATATTTCAGGGAACATTATCTCAATAACTGCAGATATTTCATTCTGTATGGTCTTCTTAGTATCAATCAATCAATCTGATATTTGATAATAGACCTGGGATAAACCGGTGAAAGTTTCACTGCCTAAGGGTGCGTTCAGACGGAGGAAAGTGGAGCGCAATCTGGCACATATACACGTGCCGGCAGATTACGCGCTCAAAATGCTCCCATTCATTTCAATGGGAGTTAGGAGCGTATACGCTGCGTTATTTTGCACCCGTGATTTTGCGTCCGCAAAATCACGGGTGCAAAATAACGCAGCGTATACGCTCCTAACTCCCATTGAAATGAATGGGAGCATTTTGAGCACGTAATCTGCCGGCACGTGTATATGTGCCAGATTGCGCTCCACTTTCCTCCGTCTGAACGCACCCTTACATATCCTCCACAGTTATACCTACCGTAACTGGTCTTCCCATTGCCAGAAGTCCATGGAGGTCTTTGTGTCGGTGACTCTTCCACCATTATCATATGATTAATTTCTGAGTTGCTCAGGAACCTATACAAGAAATGTTCTGTCCATGCGCATGCAGAGAGTTATTTCTAGTACAGGTTTGTATTTCTGGGTCAGGAAATGTGGAGCCATTGCCTACACCAATGAACTCAATCCCAGCACTTATTTTTGAGAAACTTGAAAATGAAGGAATCAATTGGTTGTTCTAGCCATGTCCTCCTGTCTTCTGTTCCACCAGCTTTGATAAATTGCAAACATTATTGTTTTGTTCACAACCAGATGTTAATGAAAAGGGAAACAGGGGAATGCTTAACAATTGTTTTAGACATTTTATCAATATCTGACATATATTCATATGACACAAAATTCTTTATAGAACATAAGGTAACTGTAAAACTAGCATTTTAAAGGCTGAGGCGACGAAAATACAGCTGTTTTTGTTGCACATTTTGCTGCGTTGTTTTTATTTTTTTTTAGCTAAAGCTAGGAGTGGATTGAGCAGAAGGGGAAGAGGAAGTATTCCCAATATATATATCATTTCTTTTGTAGCCATTATTGGCTTTGGCTCAATGCTGCAGGAAAAACCATGATGCGTTGCCGCCACGTTTTTCCCCGCAGTGCTTTTTTGCAGTGGGTTGTTATGTGGGGCCTTAGCCTAAAAGAGCTATACAGGATGTAAAATTTATGGCTGATGTTTAGATAAGGCTAGGGTCACACCTGTGTCCGGTGTCTTCCTGGGAATTCCGTTCCCCATTCCACTTTTAGGGCCTGTGCACACGATGTAACGCGGCGTTGATTCTCACACGTAAACTCTGTTAGAATCAGCATTTCAAAACAGAATCCCATTGAATTCAATGGGTTCTGTTTAATGCGGGTAACACATTAAAATCAATGGGTTAAAAAGCTTCCCATTGATTTCAATGTGTAGCACGCGTAAGACAGAACCCACTGAAGTCAATGGGATTCTGTTTTGAAGTGCTGATTCTGACACGAGTCTACGTGTCAGAATCAACGCCACGTTACTTCGTGTGCAGGGGCCCTAACAGTGTGAAGACAAATGTCCTCCAAGCAGCCCTTTTCTCTTTGCATTTACTGCCCTTTTCTGTCCTGTTTCCGAGGTTGACCATTTTTTTAAGCGGATTAGGTTTCTGTTCAAGAGATCCCCAACCCGAATGGAAAATCGAACGAACGTGTGACCCTAGCCTAAGTCATCAATGTGTGATGACATGGATCAGCAAAAGTGAAATGAAACCAAAAGTAGATCAAAAACGCACAGAAATAAAAATTGATTCAAACTACAACCTTGCAGTCACATTAAAAGATCTTGGCTTCATCTTTCATACATTTTTTTACATTAATAACAGTAACAGGACCAGTCTTTTAATATTAAAGTATGTGCCATGTCTTTGTATTTTCAAGCACATAGCCATATCATTCTATCTCAAGCCACAGTACAAATTATGTGAGTTGCCCCAGAGGTTAATGTCCCGAATATTATGTCAGTAATAAGAAATAATTCTATTATACTATTACAGAAGTGAAATTTAAAACTGAACTGAACTATTCAAATACATCTAACAAGAAATATCTCTTTATCCTTAGCAAAAAAAAAAAAACTTGTCTGATTCATCTGTATATAAAACTAATTATATGTGATGTGATTTTTTTTTTCTCCTAAAGACTTCTAATTCAGTTACAGTTAGATTCCAGATTTAGGCTCTTTCTAATGAGCAAAAGCATTGCTACTGCAAAGCTTGACAAACATGAACTTCATAATGGAAATGGACGCAATCATAAAGATGTGATGTCTAGTGAAGCATGGCACCCTCAAGCTCAGAATGGCTAGCAGCTTTTATGAAGCTTACTACTTTCAATAAACTATATACTGGTCATATTATAATAAAGTTAATTTACCCCAAGAACACCTTTCACCAGATAAGTTTATAATGAAAAGAAAGATAAAAGGGATTCTCCCATCTCAGCTTTTTGAGCCACGTTGCATATAGTGTCTGCTTCTCACTTCATGTAATACTCCTCCCTCTTGCTAAACGGCCAGAGAAGTCTCACAACACTTCTGCAGGTCAGATAATCTGCAGAATCTTGTACAGAATGGACTCAGTGTTATCTGTGTACATAATACTGTGTGCAGGGACCACTCTGGGGCATAATGCTGTGTGCAGGGGCCACTATGGGGCATAATACTGTGTGCATGGGCCACTAAGGGCCTTAATACTGAGTGCAGGGGCCACTATGGGACATAATACTATGTGCAGGGGCCACTATGGGGCATAATACTGAGTGCAGGGGCCACTATGGGACATAATACTGTGTGCAGGGGCCACTATGGGACATAATACTGTGTGCAGGGGCCACTATGGGGCATAATATTGTGTGAAGGGGCCACTATGGAACATAATACTGTGTGCATGGGCCACTATGGGGCATAATACTGTGTGCAGGGACCACTATGGGGCATAATACTGTGTGCAGGGGCCACTATGGGGCATAATACTGTGTGCAGGGGCCACTATGGGACATAATACTGTGTGCAGGGGCCAGTATGGGGCATAATACTATGTGCAGGGGCCACTATGGGGCATAATACTGTGTGCAGGGGCCAATATTGGGCATAATACTGTGTGCAGGGGCCACTATGGGACATAATACTGTGTGCAGGGGTCACTATGGGGCATAATACTGTGTGCAGGGGCCAATATTGGGCATAATACTGTGTGCAGGGGCCACTATGGGACATAATACTGTGTGCAGGGGCCAGTATGGGGCAATAACAGTGTTTGCGCATGTCCCTTGTGCGCCACCCATGCTTTAATTTCACGGGTGGCCGGAAGCAAATGATTGTCTGCAACCGGCCTTAATCAAATAACTAAATTTGTTGGGGTAAGGGGGGAAAGGAATAACACAGCCCACTTGAAAAGAGACCTAAAATTCTTGTGATGTCCAAGAAAATATATATGCAAAAACTCACGTTTGTATGAGACGAAAGTGAATGCATGGACGACTTGGCTCTGTCGGCCCAGAGTAATCCACATGGAAAGATGATCATCAACTTTCATCATCATCATCATCATCATCATCATCCTAATTAAATAACATCCCTATGTGAGAATGGATGGAGTTTTTGGGTGCAGTAGATGCTGGGTGCTGGGGAAGTGGAGGGGGTGTTTTGGTTGTTGTCTGCCCCTTCCCTGAGCTTGAGGACTGGGTTTTTCCCCCCCACTTGGAATTCAGCCTGGCTGAATATAGGGTATCTGCAGTGCTCCTATTAACCCCTTATCAACGGAACACGAGCACTAATGTGTATGTGTTTCACAGTAATTTTCTACTTTTATATGTATTCTAGAGAAAGGAGGGATTTAGAACTTTTATTTATTTTATTTTTTAGTTGTATTTTTTGAAAGCTTCTTTTTTTTCACTATTTTATGGGAGATTCTACATTACTATTACTATTGTGGCTGGTCATAGACTTGCTCCCCCCCCAAAAAAAAAAAAAAAAAAAAAATATTATCTTTTATTGCTTGACTCAAGTATAAGCTGAGTGAGGCTTTTTCAGCAAAAACTGTGCTGAAAAACTCGGCTTATACTCGAGTATATACGGTAATTTATTATAATTAATAATGTTTTATATGACATTGGGACAATTTACTGTATCTACCTATTAGTAAAAATGATACTGTATCTCTTACCAAATGTTTTATGCATCATCAATGATTTCAGCCTAACAAGCTACAGTACATCTTCCAGACAATTAACAAATTTCTGCCTGTCACGTAATTACATCCAAATCTGCATAATCATCATATCTCAGCCTGGGAAACGTCAATCAAATCCATTCCCCAGGTTCTACCTACAGCAGTGCGATGTGTATGTACTGCAGTCCTCAATTTTATTATCTAGGCTATGACAACAAGCTTCTCAATTCCTGTTCTAGTTATAACCCCATTAAAGAGGACCTTTCATCAAATCGGGCACATGCAGTTTTATATACTGCTGGAAAGCCCTCTCCCTCTGCTCACACAGCTCGTCCATAGACGAGTATTATAAGGAGAGGGAGGGGGCGTTCCTCCCCGCACCACAGCGCGATAGGCGCTGCGAGGCAGAAGGACGTTCCTGGCTAACAGTCAGAAACGCCCTTCTGACACTAAAGCGCTACGGTCCCGGGACCGATAGCGCTTTACACCGGGCACGGATCGGGAAAGCCGACAGTGCGCTGAATTCAGCGCACTGTCAGCTTTCCAGCAGTATATAAAACTGCATGTGCCCGATTTGATGAAAGGTCCTCTTTAAGAATGAAGACCCAGAAACACTCAGTGACCCAGGCCCCGCACTGGACACCCCCAGCTTAGGACGGGTTCACACCAGCGCCCGGTCTCCGCTTTAGGGCAGTAGACGTAGACCGGACACTGCCTGTGAACCTGCCCTAACAGATGATTTTGACTGGAGAAGGAATGATCACTAAAGGCATTTTCTCTGCAGTGAAAATATACAGTAGCATTACATGGCAGCCATTGAAATAAGTAACAAGGGAGTTGTTCTTACTGTTTAAGTTTGGATGGTTTTTTGTGTTTTGTATGTAATGTACAAATGTACTGCCCCGTGGAATTAAATGGGTTGGCTGGGATGAACCGTTCATCTCTAAGTGACTCCCTCTGCCTATCTTCTAAATTATTTACTGTACCAAAAAACTATATTCACCTAGTTCTCAGGGGCAGCCATTTGACATACCCATGGCACATTTTCCTGTGACGTTCCATTTCGCTCTGAGTTAGTTAGAAAGAGCTAGTAGTGGATGGGCTAGCTAAGGAAACAGGGAGGAGATATGAGTGAGAAAGGAAGGGGGAGGGAATGAGAGAGAGAGAGGGAGAGGTAAGGAGTCAGCTCTGAGTAAAGCGTCATGGTAGTTGCAGGAAAACAGAACAAGAATCTACCTATGTAAACAAATGCAGAAGATGCCAGGGGCTCCCAGAGACACCCAGAAATCACTCAAAACTCTGCTAAAGGTATTTGGTTGAACTTATTAACCTATAGCACTAACATACCTTTTTTTGCCTGGAAACCCCCTTTAATGATGCTGTAAAAATAAGGGACTTCTGATAGGTACACTTTAAATGGGTTATGGCATCAATACAAATGGAAATAAGTAAAGTGAATATGTAATTTAAAGTAATTTTAGGAAGCACTGTTATTAAAACAAAATATTCACTTGTAAACCCGTGGGGCAGGGCCCTCTATCTCACTGTACCAGTTCGTCACTGTAAGTATTGCACTTGTTTTGTGTTTTGTATATACACCCTCAAATGTACGGCACCATGGAGTTAATATAATAATGTACAGCATGGAATTATTGGTGCTCTAGAAATAAATAATGATAATTTCTATTAATCTGAGCACTACTCATGTGGAAAACTGAACAGAAACAACAGTATTCAGCTGAGTACTTCTGATAAGTAAACTTTATAGGGTTTGTAGCTTCAATATAAATGAAAATAAGTAAACTGAATATGCATTTTAGGGTATGTTCACGCGGAGTTTTTTGCAGGCGGATTTTGACGTGGAATCTGCCTGAAAATCCACCTGCAAAAACGTCTCCCATTCATTTCAATGGGAGTCGCTCACTTTTTTTTTCCCGCTAGCAATTTTTTTCAGCTAGCAGGAAAAAGAGGCGACATGCCGTATCTTCCCGCTACTCGAGACTCACTCCCGATTAGGCCCATTTATTCGGGCCTAATTAGGAGCGGGATGCTGTAACAGGTTGCCAGTGCACTGATTCGGCATCCATGCGGGAAAGTAATGTGGTGTAAAAGGTTAGAGTGACTTTAGAAAGTATTGTTATTAAAAAAAAATAGTGGCTTGCAAAAATCTGCTTGTAACAGTTATCTGCTTGTAATAGCATTCCCCGCTGTTCAATAGGTATAGGGCTGTGCATGTCATTCTATTGAGGCTCTGTTACTCATGCATGCCCGGTAACATTGAGTATACTTTCTGTTGTATCTTCAGTAAAAGCAGCAGATACCATTAAGGCTAGTCATATGGCAGGCTTTGCCTCTAATTCTCAGAAAGAAAGCCCAGCAGGGGCAGCAGCATTTATGTATAGCTAACAGAGTCTCGCTAGAATGACATTAACAGACCTATAAATTCTTAACACCAGGGGGTGCTATTATACTCAGTTTACTGATTGCCATTTGTATTGATAGCACAACTCCATTAACTATAATGTGCCTTTAGAAAGTATACTATTATACAAATTAGA
The DNA here is from genome assembly GCF_031893055.1 of Leptodactylus fuscus. Classification (NCBI taxonomy): domain Eukaryota; kingdom Metazoa; phylum Chordata; class Amphibia; order Anura; family Leptodactylidae; genus Leptodactylus; species Leptodactylus fuscus. Next base: position 159,325,869 of record NC_134268.1, read on the forward strand.
TGAACATAAAAGTAATAACTAGAGATGAGCGAACAGTGTTCTATCGAACTCATGTTCGATCGGATATTAGGCTGTTCGGCATGTTCGAATCGAATCGAACACCGCGTGGTAAAGTGCGCCATTACTCGATTCCCCTCCCACCTTCCCTGGCGCCTTTTTTGCTCCAATAACAGCGCAGGGTAGGTGGGACAGGAACTACGACACCGGTGACGTTGAGAAAAGTAGGCAAAACCCATTGGCTGCCGAAAACATGTGACCTCTAATTTAAAAGAACAGCGCCGCCCAGGTTCGCGTCATTCTGAGCTTGCAATTCACCGAGGACGGAGGTTTCCGTCCAGTTAGCTAGGGGTTAGATTCTGGGTAGGCAGGGACAGGCTAGATAGGAAGGAGAAGACAACCAACAGCTCTTATAAGAGCTAAATTCCAGGGAGAAGCTTGTCAGTGTAACGTGGCACTGACGGGCTCAATCGCCGCAACCCAGCTTTCCCAGGATCCTGAATGGAATACACTGTCAGTGTATTCCCGTATACCCGATATATACCCCGATACCCGTTCCAACGGTGTGCCCCCCCACCTTCACCCCAGAAATACCCTGCAAGTCCCCTAGCAATAGAATTGGGGCTATATACACCCACAATTTTTACTACTGGTATACAGTGCCATTGTCTGACTGGGAATTCAAAGAATATATTGGGGTTATAAATACCCTCATTTCTTGCTACTGCCATATAGTGCCAGTTTCTGACTGGTAATTCAAAGAATATATTGGGGTTACGTGCACCCACAATTTTTACTACTGGTATACAGTGCCATTGTCTGACTGGGAATTCAAAGAATATATTGGGAATACAAATACCCTCATTTCTTGCTACTGCCATATAGTGCCAGTTTCTGACTGGTAATTCAAAGAATATATTGGGGTTACGTGCACCCACAATTTTTACTACTGGTATACAGTGCCATTGTCTGACTGGGAATTCAAAGAATATATTGGGAATACAAATACCCTCATTTCTTGCTACTGCCATATAGTGCCAGTGTCTGACTGGGAATTCAAAGAATATATTGTGGTTACGTGCACCCACAATTTTTACTACTGGTATACAGTGCCATTGTCTGACTGGGAATTCAAAGAATATATTGGGAATACAAATACCCTCATTTCTTGCTACTGCCATATAGTGCCAGTGTCTGACTGGGAATTCAAAGAATATATTGGGGTTACGTGCACCCACAATTTTTACTACTGGTATACAGTGCCATTGTCTGACTGGGAATTCAAAGAATATATTGGGAATACAAATACCCTCATTTCTTGCTACTGCCATATAGTGCCAGTGTCTGACTGGGAATTCAAAGAATATATTGTGGTTACGTGCACCCACAATTTTTACTACTGGTATACAGTGCCATTGTCTGACTGGGAATTCAAAGAATATATTGGGGTTATAAATACCCTCATTTCTTGCTACTGCCATATAGTGCCAGTTTCTGACTGGTAATTCAAAGAATATATTGGGGTTACGTGCACCCACAATTTTTACTACTGGTATACAGTGCCATTGTCTGACTGGGAATTCAAAGAATATATTGGGAATACAAATACCCTCATTTCTTGCTACTGCCATATAGTGCCAGTGTCTGACTGGGAATTCAAAGAATATATTGGGGTTACGTGCACCCACAATTTTTACTACTGGTATACAGTGCCATTGTCTGACTGGGAATTCAAAGAATATATTGGGGTTATAAATACCCTCATTTCTTGCTACTGCCATATAGTGCCAGTTTCTGACTGGTAATTCAAAGAATATATTGTGGTTACGTGCACCCACAATTTTTACTACTGGTATACAGTGCCATTGTCTGACTGGGAATTCAAAGAATATATTGGGAATACAAATACCCTCATTTCTTGCTACTGCCATATAGTGCCAGTGTCTGACTGGGAATTCAAAGAATATATTGGGATTACGTGCACCCACAATTTTTACTACTGGTATACAGTGCCATTGTCTGACTGGGAATTCAAAGAATATATTGGGAATACAAATACCCTCATTTCTTGCTACTGCCATATAGTGCCAGTTTCTGACTGGTAATTCAAAGAATATATTGTGGTTACGTGCACCCACAATTTTTACTACTGGTATACAGTGCCATTGTCTGACTGGGAATTCAAAGAATATATTGGGAATACAAATACCCTCATTTCTTGCTACTGCCATATAGTGCCAGTTTCTGACTGGGAATTCAAAGAATATATTGGGGTTACGTGCACCCACAATTTTTACTACTGGTATACAGTGCCATTGTCTGACTGGGAATTCAAAGAATATATTGGGAATACAAATACCCTCATTTCTTGCTACTGCCATATAGTGCCAGTTTCTGACTGGTAATTCAAAGAATATATTGGGGTTACGTGCACCCACAATTTTTACTACTGGTATACAGTGCCATTGTCTGACTGGGAATTCAAAGAATATATTGGGAATACAAATACCCTCATTTCTTGCTACTGCCATATAGTGCCAGTTTCTGACTGGTAATTCAAAGAATATATTGTGGTTACGTGCACCCACAATTTTTACTACTGGTATACAGTGCCATTGTCTGACTGGGAATTCAAAGAATATATTGGGAATACAAATACCCTCATTTCTTGCTACTGCCATATAGTGCCAGTTTCTGACTGGTAATTCAAAGAATATATTGTGGTTACGTGCACCCACAATTTTTACTACTGGTATACAGTGCCATTGTCTGACTGGGAATTCAAAGAATATATTGGGAATACAAATACCCTCATTTCTTGCTACTGCCATATAGTGCCAGTTTCTGACTGGTAATTCAAAGAATATATTGGGGTTACGTGCACCCACAATTTTTACTACTGGTATACAGTGCCATTGTCTGACTGGGAATTCAAAGAATATATTGGGAATACAAATACCCTCATTTCTTGCTACTGCCATATAGTGCCAGTTTCTGACTGGTAATTCAAAGAATATATTGGGGTTACGTGCACCCACAATTTTTACTACTGGTATACAGTGCCATTGTCTGACTGGGAATTCAAAGAATATATTGGGAATACAAATACCCTCATTTCTTGCTACTGCCATATAGTGCCAGTGTCTGACTGGGAATTCAAAGAATATATTGGGGTTACGTGCACCCACAATTTTTACTACTGGTATACAGTGCCATTGTCTGACTGGGAATTCAAAGAATATATTGGGAATACAAATACCCTCATTTCTTGCTACTGCCATATAGTGCCAGTTTCTGACTGGTAATTCAAAGAATATATTGTGGTTACGTGCACCCACAATTTTTACTACTGGTATACAGTGCCATTGTCTGACTGGGAATTCAAAGAATATATTGGGAATACAAATACCCTCATTTCTTGCTACTGCCATATAGTGCCAGTTTCTGACTGGTAATTCAAAGAATATATTGGGGTTACGTGCACCCACAATTTTTACTACTGGTATACAGTGCCATTGTCTGACTGGGAATTCAAAGAATATATTGGGAATACAAATACCCTCATTTCTTGCTACTGCCATATAGTGCCAGTGTCTGACTGGGAATTCAAAGAATATATTGTGGTTACGTGCACCCACAATTTTTACTACTGGTATACAGTGCCATTGTCTGACTGGGAATTCAAAGAATATATTGGGAATACAAATACCCTCATTTCTTGCTACTGCCATATAGTGCCAGTGTCTGACTGGGAATTCAAAGAATATATTGGGGTTACGTGCACCCACAATTTTTACTACTGGTATACAGTGCCATTGTCTGACTGGGAATTCAAAGAATATATTGGGAATACAAATACCCTCATTTCTTGCTACTGCCATATAGTGCCAGTGTCTGACTGGGAATTCAAAGAATATATTGTGGTTACGTGCACCCACAATTTTTACTACTGGTATACAGTGCCATTGTCTGACTGGGAATTCAAAGAATATATTGGGGTTATAAATACCCTCATTTCTTGCTACTGCCATATAGTGCCAGTTTCTGACTGGGAATTCAAAGAATATATTGGGGTTACGTGCACCCACAATTTTTACTACTGGTATACAGTGCCATTGTCTGACTGGGAATTCAAAGAATATATTGGGAATACAAATACCCTCATTTCTTGCTACTGCCATATAGTGCCAGTGTCTGACTGGGAATTCAAAGAATATATTGGGGTTACGTGCACCCACAATTTTTACTACTGGTATACAGTGCCATTGTCTGACTGGGAATTCAAAGAATATATTGGGAATACAAATACCCTCATTTCTTGCTACTGCCATATAGTGCCAGTGTCTGACTGGGAATTCAAAGAATATATTGGGGTTACGTGCACCCACAATTTTTACTACTGGTATACAGTGCCATTGTCTGACTGGGAATTCAAAGAATATATTGGGAATACAAATACCCTCATTTCTTGCTACTGCCATATAGTGCCAGTTTCTGACTGGTAATTCAAAGAATATATTGTGGTTACGTGCACCCACAATTTTTACTACTGGTATACAGTGCCATTGTCTGACTGGGAATTCAAAGAATATATTGGGAATACAAATACCCTCATTTCTTGCTACTGCCATATAGTGCCAGTTTCTGACTGGTAATTCAAAGAATATATTGGGGTTACGTGCACCCACAATTTTTACTACTGGTATACAGTGCCATTGTCTGACTGGGAATTCAAAGAATATATTGGGAATACAAATACCCTCATTTCTTGCTACTGCCATATAGTGCCAGTGTCTGACTGGGAATTCAAAGAATATATTGTGGTTACGTGCACCCACAATTTTTACTACTGGTATACAGTGCCATTGTCTGACTGGGAATTCAAAGAATATATTGGGAATACAAATACCCTCATTTCTTGCTACTGCCATATAGTGCCAGTGTCTGACTGGGAATTCAAAGAATATATTGGGGTTACGTGCACCCACAATTTTTACTACTGGTATACAGTGCCATTGTCTGACTGGGAATTCAAAGAATATATTGGGAATACAAATACCCTCATTTCTTGCTACTGCCATATAGTGCCAGTGTCTGACTGGGAATTCAAAGAATATATTGTGGTTACGTGCACCCACAATTTTTACTACTGGTATACAGTGCCATTGTCTGACTGGGAATTCAAAGAATATATTGGGGTTATAAATACCCTCATTTCTTGCTACTGCCATATAGTGCCAGTTTCTGACTGGTAATTCAAAGAATATATTGGGGTTACGTGCACCCACAATTTTTACTACTGGTATACAGTGCCATTGTCTGACTGGGAATTCAAAGAATATATTGGGAATACAAATACCCTCATTTCTTGCTACTGCCATATAGTGCCAGTGTCTGACTGGGAATTCAAAGAATATATTGGGGTTACGTGCACCCACAATTTTTACTACTGGTATACAGTGCCATTGTCTGACTGGGAATTCAAAGAATATATTGGGGTTATAAATACCCTCATTTCTTGCTACTGCCATATAGTGCCAGTTTCTGACTGGTAATTCAAAGAATATATTGTGGTTACGTGCACCCACAATTTTTACTACTGGTATACAGTGCCATTGTCTGACTGGGAATTCAAAGAATATATTGGGAATACAAATACCCTCATTTCTTGCTACTGCCATATAGTGCCAGTGTCTGACTGGGAATTCAAAGAATATATTGGGATTACGTGCACCCACAATTTTTACTACTGGTATACAGTGCCATTGTCTGACTGGGAATTCAAAGAATATATTGGGAATACAAATACCCTCATTTCTTGCTACTGCCATATAGTGCCAGTTTCTGACTGGTAATTCAAAGAATATATTGTGGTTACGTGCACCCACAATTTTTACTACTGGTATACAGTGCCATTGTCTGACTGGGAATTCAAAGAATATATTGGGAATACAAATACCCTCATTTCTTGCTACTGCCATATAGTGCCAGTTTCTGACTGGGAATTCAAAGAATATATTGGGGTTACGTGCACCCACAATTTTTACTACTGGTATACAGTGCCATTGTCTGACTGGGAATTCAAAGAATATATTGGGAATACAAATACCCTCATTTCTTGCTACTGCCATATAGTGCCAGTTTCTGACTGGTAATTCAAAGAATATATTGGGGTTACGTGCACCCACAATTTTTACTACTGGTATACAGTGCCATTGTCTGACTGGGAATTCAAAGAATATATTGGGAATACAAATACCCTCATTTCTTGCTACTGCCATATAGTGCCAGTTTCTGACTGGTAATTCAAAGAATATATTGTGGTTACGTGCACCCACAATTTTTACTACTGGTATACAGTGCCATTGTCTGACTGGGAATTCAAAGAATATATTGGGAATACAAATACCCTCATTTCTTGCTACTGCCATATAGTGCCAGTTTCTGACTGGTAATTCAAAGAATATATTGTGGTTACGTGCACCCACAATTTTTACTACTGGTATACAGTGCCATTGTCTGACTGGGAATTCAAAGAATATATTGGGAATACAAATACCCTCAATTCTTGCTACTGCCATATAGTGCCAGTTTCTGACTGGTAATTCAAAGAATATATTGTGGTTACGTGCACCCACAATTTTTACTACTGGTATACAGTGCCATTGTCTGACTGGGAATTCAAAGAATATATTGGGAATACAAATACCCTCATTTCTTGCTACTGCCATATAGTGCCAGTTTCTGACTGGTAATTCAAAGAATATATTGGGGTTACGTGCACCCACAATTTTTACTACTGGTATACAGTGCCATTGTCTGACTGGGAATTCAAAGAATATATTGGGAATACAAATACCCTCATTTCTTGCTACTGCCATATAGTGCCAGTTTCTGACTGGTAATTCAAAGAATATATTGTGGTTACGTGCACCCACAATTTTTACTACTGGTATACAGTGCCATTGTCTGACTGGGAATTCAAAGAATATATTGGGAATACAAATACCCTCATTTCTTGCTACTGCCATATAGTGCCAGTTTCTGACTGGTAATTCAAAGAATATATTGGGGTTACGTGCACCCACAATTTTTACTACTGGTATACAGTGCCATTGTCTGACTGGGAATTCAAAGAATATATTGGGGTTATAAATACCCTCATTTCTTGCTACTGCCATATAGTGCCAGTTTCTGACTGGTAATTCAAAGAATATATTGGGGTTACGTGCACCCACAATTTTTACTACTGGTATACAGTGCCATTGTCTGACTGGGAATTCAAAGAATATATTGGGAATACAAATACCCTCATTTCTTGCTACTGCCATATAGTGCCAGTGTCTGACTGGGAATTCAAAGAATATATTGGGATTACGTGCACCCACAATTTTTACTACTGGTATACAGTGCCATTGTCTGACTGGGAATTCAAAGAATATATTGGGAATACAAATACCCTCATTTCTTGCTACTGCCATATAGTGCCAGTTTCTGACTGGTAATTCAAAGAATATATTGTGGTTACGTGCACCCACAATTTTTACTACTGGTATACAGTGCCATTGTCTGACTGGGAATTCAAAGAATATATTGGGAATACAAATACCCTCATTTCTTGCTACTGCCATATAGTGCCAGTTTCTGACTGGTAATTCAAAGAATATATTGTGGTTACGTGCACCCACAATTTTTACTACTGGTATACAGTGCCATTGTCTGACTGGGAATTCAAAGAATATATTGGGAATACAAATACCCTCATTTCTTGCTACTGCCATATAGTGCCAGTGTCTGACTGGGAATTCAAAGAATATATTGGGGTTACGTGCACCCACAATTTTTACTACTGGTATACAGTGCCATTGTCTGACTGGGAATTCAAAGAATATATTGGGAATACAAATACCCTCATTTCTTGCTACTGCCATATAGTGCCAGTTTCTGACTGGTAATTCAAAGAATATATTGGGGTTACGTGCACCCACAATTTTTACTACTGGTATACAGTGCCATTGTCTGACTGGGAATTCAAAGAATATATTGGGAATACAAATACCCTCATTTCTTGCTACTGCCATATAGTGCCAGTGTCTGACTGGGAATTCAAAGAATATATTGGGGTTACGTGCACCCACAATTTTTACTACTGGTATACAGTGCCAATTTCTAACTAGGAATTCAAAATGCGCAAGGCTCCCGGAAAGGGACGTGGACGAGGCCGTGGGCGAGGTCGGGGGAATGGTTCTGGGGAGCAAGGTAGCAGTGAAGCCACAGGGCGTCCCGTGTCTACTCCTGTGGGGCAGCAAGCATTGCGCCACTCCACAGTGCCAGGGTTGCTTGCCACATTAACTAAACTGCAGGGTACAAACCTTAGTAGGCCCGAGAACCAGGAACAGGTCTTGCAATGGCTGTCAGAGAACGCTTACAGCACATTGTCCAGCAGCCAGTCAGACTCTGCCTCCTCTCCTCCTATTACCCAACAGTCTTGTCTTCCTTCCTCCCAAAATTCCGAAGCTTTACAGAACAATAACCCAAACTGTCCCTGCTCCCCAGAGCTGTTCTCCGCTCCTTTCATTGTCCCTCAACCTGCCTCTCCACGTCACGATTCCACGAACCTAACAGAGGAGCATCTGTGTCCAGATGCTCAAACACTAGAGTCTCCTCCATCTCCGTTCGATTTGGTGGTGGATGACCAGCAACCCACCCTCATCGACGATGATGTGACGCAGTTGCCGTCAGGGCATCCAGTTGACCGGCGCATTGTGCGGGAGGAGGAGATGAGACAGGAGTTGGAAGAGGAAGTGGTGGATGATGAGGACACTGACCCGACCTGGACAGGGGGGATGTCAAGCGGGGAAAGTAGTGTGGATGTTGAGGCAGGTGCAGCACCAAAAAGGGTAGCTAGAGGCAGAGGCAGAGGTCAGCAGCTTAGGCGAAGCCAGGCCACACCCGGAATCTCCCAAGATGTTCCAGTTCGTACCCAGCCCTGAAAAACTCCCACCTCGAGGGCACGTTTCTCGAAGGTGTGGAGTTTTTTCAAGGAATGCGCCGAGGACAGATATAGTGTTGTCTGCACAATTTGCCTCTCGAAATTGATTAGGGGCTCTGAGAAGAGCAACCTGTCCACCACTTCAATGCGCCGTCATTTGGAATCCAAGCACTGGAATCAGTGGCAGGCAGCAACGGCAGGACAAAGGCCGCCTGCCGTTCACGCCACTGCCACTGCCTCTGCCACTGCCTCTGCCACTGCCACTGCTGACTGTGCTGGCGATGCACTCCAGAGGACGAGCCAGGACACCACTTCATCTGCCTCCGCCACTTTGTTGACTTCTACCTCATCCTCCCCTGGTCCTGTCTTATCTCCTTCTCCTGCACCATCAAAGGCACCATCAGGCGTTTCTTTACAACAACCCACCATCTCTCAGACATTGGAGCGGCGGCAGAAATACACTGCTAACCACCCACACGCGCAAGCCTTGAACGCCAACATCGCTAAACTGCTGGCCCAGGAGATGTTGGCGTTCCGGCTTGTTGAAACTCCCGCCTTCCTGGACCTGATGGCAACTGCGGCACCTCGCTATGCCGTCCCTAGCCGTCACTACTTCTCCCGGTGTGCCGTCCCCGCCTTGCACCAGCACGTGTCACTCAACATCAGGCGGGCCCTTAGTTCCGCGCTTTGCACAAAGGTCCACTTGACCACCGACGCGTGGACAAGTGCATGCGGACAGGGACGCTACATTTCACTGACGGCACACTGGGTGAATGTAGTTGAGGCTGGGACTGCTTCCCAAACTGGCCCGGTGTACCTCGTCTCCCCGCCTAACATTCCTGGCAGGGACACGAGAAGAACACCCCCCTCCTCCTCCTCCTCTACCGCCTCCTCCTCCGCCACCGCCTCCTCCTCCGCCACCGCCTCCTCCTCCGCTGTTAGATTGACCCCAGCTACAAGTTGGAAACGTTGCAGCACTGGCTTTGGTAGACGTCAGCAGGCTGTGCTGAAGCTGATCAGCTTGGGGGACAGACAGCACACTGCCTCCGAGGTGAGGGATGCCCTCCTCGATGAGACGGCAATATGGTTTGAGCCGCTGCACCTGGGCCCAGGCATGGTCGTTTGTGATAACGGCCGGAACCTGGTAGCAGCTCTGGAGCTTGCCGGACTCCAACATGTTCCATGCCTGGCCCACGTCTTCAACCTAGTGGTGCAACGTTTCCTAAAGAGCTACCCCAATGTTCCAGAGCTACTGGTGAAAGTGCGGCGCATGTGCGCCCACTTTCGCAAGTCGACAGTAGCCGCTGCTAGCTTAAAATCTCTCCAGCAACGCCTGCATGTGCCACAACACCGGCTTTTGTGCGACGTCCCCACACGCTGGAACTCAACGTTTCAGATGTTGAATAGAGTGGTTGAGCAGCAGAGACCTTTGATGGAATACCAGCTACAAAACCCTAGGGTGCCACAAAGTCAGCTGCCTCAGTTTCACATCCATGAGTGGCCATGGATGAGAGACCTTTGTGACATCCTACAGGTCTTTGAGGAGTCCACAAGGAGGGTGAGCTCTGAGGATGCGATGGTGAGCCTTACAATCCCGCTCTTGTGTGTTCTGAGAGAATCCCTGATTGACATCAGGGATAACTCAGATCACACAGAGGAGTTAGGGATAGCATCCGATCCGTCACATCTGGAGAGTAGGTCCACACATCTGTCCGCTTCACTGCGTTTAATGGAGGAGGAGGAGGAGGAGGAGGAGGAGGAAGAAGAGTTGTCCGATGATGTGATGGTGATACAGGAGGCTTCCGGGCAACTTCGAATCGTCCCATTGTTGCAGCGCGGATGGGTAGACATGGAGGATGAGGAGGAAATGGAGATTGAACTTTCCGGTGGGGCCAGAGGAGTCATGCCAACTAACACTGTGGCAGACATGGCTGAGTTCATGTTGGGGTGCTTTACAACCGACAAGCGTATTGTCAAAATCATGGAGGACAACCAGTACTGGATCTTTGCTATCCTTCACCCCCGGTATAAAAACAACATCTCGTCTTTTATTCCGGTAGAGGGGAGGGCCAATCGCATCAATGCTTGCCACAGGCAATTGGTGCAGAATATGATGGAGATGTTTCCAGCATGTGACGTTGGCGGCAGGGAGGGCAGTTCCTCCAGTAGGCAACCAAGTTCTCACCGGTCCACACAAACGAGGGGCACACTGTCTAAGGTCTGGGACACCTTGATGGCACCCCCTCGCCAAAGTGCCACCACGGAGGGTCCTAGTGTCACCAGGCGTGAGAAGTATAGGCGCATGTTGCGGGAATACCTTTCCGACCACAGCCCTGTCCTCTCCGACCCCTCTGCGCCCTACACGTATTGGGTGTCGAAGTTGGACCTGTGGCTTGAACTTGCCCTATATGCCTTGGAGGTGCTGTCCTGTCCTGCCGCCAGCGTCCTATCTGAGAGGGTGTTCAGTGCAGCCGGTGGCATCATCACTGACAAGCGCACCCGTCTGTCAGCTGAGAGTGCCGACCGGCTCACTTTGATAAAAATGAACCACCACTGGGTAGAGCCGTCATTTTTGTGCCCACCTGTGTAAAGCACCCCAACATGAAACTCCATGTCTGTACTCAACCTCTCCAATTCCTCCGCATCCTCATACTCATCCACCATAAGCGTTGCACAATTCTGCTAATACTAGGCTCCCTCCACCCTGATTTCCCCCAACTCTGCTGGTTAGAGGCTCCCTCCACCCTGATTTCCACCAACTCTGCTGGTTAGAGGCTCCCTCCACCATGAATTTGCCCAAACTGGGCTGTTTAGAGGCTCCCTCCACCATGAATTGGTCCAAACTGGGGTTTTTAGAGGCTCCCTCCACCATGAATTGGTCCAAACTGGGCTGTTTAGCGGCTCCCTCCACCATTAATTGGTCCAAACTTGGCTGTTTAGAGGCTCCCCTCCACCATTAATTGGTCCAAACTGGGCTGGTTAGAGGCTCCCTCCACCATGAATTTGCCCAAACTGGGCTGGTTAGAGGCTCCCTCCACCATGAATTGGTCCAAACTGGGGTTTTTAGAGGCTCCCTCCACCATGAATTGGTCCAAACTTGGCTGTTTAGAGGCTCCCTCCACCATTAATTGGTCCAAACTGGGCTGGTTAGAGGCTCCCTCCACCATGAATTGGTCCAAACTGGGTTTTTTAGAGGCTCCCTCCACCATGAATTGGTCCAAACTGGGGTTTTTAAAGGCTCCCTCCACCATGAATTGGTCCAAACTGGGCTGTTTAGCGGCTCCCTCCACCATTAATTGGTCCAAACTGGGCTGGTTAGAGGCTCCCTCCACCATGAATGTGCCCAAACTGGGCTGTTTAGAGGCTCCCTCCACCATGAATTTGCCCAAACTGGGCTGGTTAGAGGCTCCCTCCACCATGAATTGGTCCAAACTGGGGTTTTTAGAGGCTCCCTCCACCATGAATTGGTCCAAACTTGGCTGTTTAGAGGCTCCCTCCACCATTAATTGGTCCAAACTGGGCTGGTTAGAGGCTCCCTCCACCATGAATCGGTCCAAACTGGGTTTTTTAGAGGCTCCCTCCACCATGAATTGGTCCAAACTGGGGTTTTTAGAGGCTCCCTCCACCATGAATTGGTCCAAACTGGGCTGTTTAGCGGCTCCCTCCACCATTAATTGGTCCAAACTGGGCTGGTTAGAGGCTCCCTCCACCATGAATGTGCCCAAACTGGGCTGTTTAGAGGCTCCCTCCACCATGAATTTGCCCAAACTGGGCTGGTTAGAGGCTCCCTCCACCATGAATTGGTCCAAACTGGAGTTTTTAGAGGCTCCCTCCACCATGAATTGGTCCAAACTTGGCTGTTTAGAGGCTCCCTCCACCATTAATTGGTCCAAACTGGGCTGGTTAGAGGCTCCCTCCACCATGAATCGGTCCAAACTGGGTTTTTTAGAGGCTCCCTCCACCATGAATTGGTCCAAACTGGGGTATTTAGAGGCTCCCTCCACCATGAATTGGTCCAAACTGGGCTGTTTAGCGGCTCCCTCCACCATTAATTGGTCCAAACTGGGCTGGTTAGAGGCTCCCTCCACCATGAATGTGCCCAAACTGGGCTGTTTAGAGGCTCCCTCCACCATGAATTTGCCCAAACTGGGCTGGTTAGAGGCTCCCTCCACCATGAATTGGTCCAAACTGGGGTTTTTAGAGGCTCCCTCCACCATGAATTGGTCCAAACTTGGCTGTTTAGAGGCTCCCTCCACCATTAATTGGTCCAAACTGGGCTGGTTAGAGGCTCCCTCCACCATGAATTTGCCCAAACTGGGCTGGTTAGAGGCTCCCTCCACCATGAATTGGTCCAAACTGGGGTTTTTAGAGGCTCCCTCCACCATGAATTGGTCCAAACTTGGCTGTTTAGAGGCTCCCTCCACCATTAATTGGTCCAAACTGGGCTGTTTAGAGGCTCCCTCCACCATTAATTGGTCCAAACTGGGCTGGTTAGAGGCTCCCTCCACCATGAATTTGCCCAAACTGGGCTGTTTAGAGGCTCCCTCCACCATGAATTGGTCCAAACTGGGCTGGTTAGAGGCTCCCTCCACCATGAATTTCCCAAAACTTGGCTGTTTAGAGGCTCCCTCCACCATGAATTGGTCCAAACTGGGTTTTTTAGAGGCTCCCTCCACCATGAATTGGTCCAAACTGGGCTGTTTAGAGGCTCCCTCCACCATGAATTTGCCCAAACTGGGCTGGTTAGAGGCTCCCTCCACCATGAATTGGTCCAAACTGGGCTGGTTAGAGGCTCCCTCCACCATTAATTGGTCCAAACTGGGCTGGTTAGAGGCTCCCTCCACCATGAATTTGCCCAAACTGGGCTGTTTAGAGGCTCCCTCCACCATGAATTTGCCCAAACTGGGCTGTTTAGAGGCTCCCTCCACCATGAATTTGCCCAAACTGGGCTGGTTAGAGGCTCCCTCCACCATGAATTGGTCCAAACTGGGTTTTTTAGAGGCTCCCTCCACCATGAATTTGCCCAAACTGGGCTGGTTAGAGGCTCCCTCCACCATGAATTGGTCCAAACTGGGCTGTTTAGAGGCTCCCTCCACCATGAATTTGCCTAAACTGGGCTGGTTAGAGGCTCCCTCCACCATGAATTGGTCCAAACTGGGGTTTTTAGAGGCTCCCTCCACCATGAATTGGTCCAAACTTGGCTGTTTAGAGGCTCCCTCCACCATTAATTGGTCCAAACTGGGCTGGTTAGAGGCTCCCTCCACCATGAATCGGTCCAAACTGGGTTTTTTAGAGGCTCCCTCCACCATGAATTGGTCCAAACTGGGGTTTTTAGAGGCTCCCTCCACCATGAATTGGTCCAAACTGGGCTGTTTAGCGGCTCCCTCCACCATTAATTGGTCCAAACTGGGCTGGTTAGAGGCTCCCTCCACCATGAATGTGCCCAAACTGGGCTGTTTAGAGGCTCCCTCCACCATGAATTTGCCCAAACTGGGCTGGTTAGAGGCTCCCTCCACCATGAATTGGTCCAAACTGGGGTTTTTAGAGGCTCCCTCCACCATGAATTGGTCCAAACTTGGCTGTTTAGAGGCTCCCTCCACCATTAATTGGTCCAAACTGGGCTGGTTAGAGGCTCCCTCCACCATGAATTTGCCCAAACTGGGCTGGTTAGAGGCTCCCTCCACCATGAATTGGTCCAAACTGGGGTTTTTAGAGGCTCCCTCCACCATGAATTGGTCCAAACTTGGCTGTTTAGAGGCTCCCTCCACCATTAATTGGTCCAAACTGGGCTGGTTAGAGGCTCCCTCCACCATGAATTGGTCCAAACTGGGTTTTTTAGAGGCTCCCTCCACCATGAATTTGCCCAAACTGGGCTGTTTAGAGGCTCCCTCCACCATGAATTGGTCCAAACTGGGCTGGTTAGAGGCTCCCTCCACCATGAATTTCCCAAAACTTGGCTGTTTAGAGGCTCCCTCCACCATGAATTGGTCCAAACTGGGCTGGTTAGAGGCTCCCTCCACCATGAATTTGCCCAAACTGGGCTGTTTAGAGGCTCCCTCCACCATGAATTGGTCCAAACTGGGTTTTTTAGAGGCTCCCTCCACCATGAATTGGTCCAAACTGGGCTGTTTAGAGGCTCCCTCTACCATGAATTGGTCCAAACTGGGCTGGTTAGAGGCTCCCTCCACCATGAATTTGCCCAAACTGGGCTGTTTAGAGGCTCCCTCCACCATGAATTGGTCCAAACTGGGTTTTTTAGAGGCTCCCTCCACCATGAATTGGTCCAAACTGGGCTGTTTAGAGGCTCCCTCCACCATGAATTTGCCCAAACTGGGCTGGTTAGAGGCTCCCTCCACCATTAATTGGTCCAAACTGGGCTGGTTAGAGGCTCCCTCCACCATGAATTTGCCCAAACTGGGCTGTTTAGAGGCTCCCTCCACCATGAATTTGCCCAAACTGGGCTGTTTAGAGCCTCCCTCCACCATGAATTTGCCCAAACTGGGCTGGTTAGAGGCTCCCTCCACCATGAATTGGTCCAAACTGGGTTTTTTAGAGGCTCCCTCCACCATGAATTTGCCCAAACTGGGCTGGTTAGAGGCTCCCTCCACCATGAATTGGTCCAAACTGGGTTTTTTAGAGGCTCCCTCCACCATGAATTTGCCCAAACTGGGCTGGTTAGAGGCTCCCTCCACCATGAATTGGTCCAAACTGGGTTTTTTAGAGGCTCCCTCCACCATGAATTTGCCCACACTGGGCTGGTTAGAGGCTCCCTCCACCATGAATTGGTCCAAACTGGGGTTTTTAGAGGCTCCCTCCACCATGAATTTGCCCAAACTGGGGTGTTTAGAGGCTCCCTCCACCATGAATTTGCCCAAACTCTGCTGGTTAGAGGCTCAATCCACCCTGATTTTCAAAACAAATGTTGGTGCCAACCTCAACTTACTACAAGGGCCAAATTCACTGCTGGTGACAAGCTTTCCTCACTGCAAGTGCCAAATACACATGTTTCAAGGTGTTTTCCTACTGTCAGAGAGGTGGTATTGAGTGTGTAAAGTGTGTAGTTGTTAGGCTGTGATGTTGGGGTAATAGAGGGTCTTTGGTGTGTTAGATGCCCCCAGACATGCTTCCCCTGCTGTCCCAGTGTCATTCCAGAGGTGTTGGCATCATTTCCTGGGGTGTCATAGTGGACTTGGTGACCCTCCAGACACGGATTTGGGTTTCCCCCTTAACGAGTATCTGTTCCCCATAGACTATAATGGGGTTCGAAACCCGTTCGAACACACGAACATTGAGCGGCTGTTCGAATCGAATTTCGAACCTCGAACATTTTAGTGTTCGCTCATCTCTAGTAATAACGCATACATATTTTCCTTTCACAAAGTTTTTACACAACAGTTTTGCAGTCAAAAAAGTGTAAATTAAAATGTTGTTTTTTAGAACACTGGACTGCTCAAGTCTAGGGGCAATGCAGACATCAACAAGGTCTTCAATGCAAAATGGCCAAAAAAGGGCCCTGATGTGTGCATTGTCCCATAGACATGGTGTTCTATCTGTGAACTCTTCAGTTTGGAACATCACAATGTTTTAGTCTGAGTATCATCTTCCAGACTGTTACACTGATAGTCTGTGCTGGCTCTTCAATAAGAGGTTGATCAAGTCTTGCAAGGTCTTTTACCCTCGGGTGATTTCCCTGTGCTAGTGGTGCATATGGTCTGAGATGAGCAAACAGCTTGACTCAAGTAACTCCTCTTTCTATAAAAAACAAACTCGCTGAACCTCAATCGGAAAGTGCCAACAGTGCAGATAAACAAGCGTTCTGGAGTGGATACAAATCATTGAGGCAGGATACAGTTATATCCATCCAGAATGCTAGGTGTGGAATGTAGTTATCCTGCCTTACTGGTGGCCAACTACTGTATGTAAGTTCACAAGTGATGAACAAACCTCAGAATAAACATATACTCGAGTATAAACCGAGTCTCTCAGCACAGTTTTTGTGCTGAAAAAGCCCCCCTCAGCTTATACTCTAGTCAAGCAATGACCAGTCACAATAGTAATGTATAGAATCTCCCATAAATTAGTGGGGGAAAAAAGAAGCTTTAAAAAAGTATAACTAAAAAATAAAACAAATAAAAGTTCTAAATCACTCCGTTCCCTAGAATACATATAAAAGTAGAAAATTACTGTGAAACACATACACATTAGTGCTCCTGTTCCGTTGGGAAGGGGTTAGTAGGAGCAGGAATCAGCAGGAAATAGGAACGTTTCCCAGCACCCAGCAACTACTGAACCCAAAAACTTCGGCCATTTTAATTTTTGAAATTTTCCAGTAGCTGCTGCATTTCCCTCCCTCGGCTTATACTCGAGTCAATAAGTTTTCCCAGTTTTCTGTGGTAAAATTAGGGGCCTCGGCTTATATTCAGGTCGGCTAATACTCGAGTATATATGGTATCTTCTTTGTACAGTATATCAAGCCTTTCCAACCTCAAAAAACATACTCTACAGGGCTTCTTATATCACCCAACCAACCAAAAGTCTACTCTGTAATGATAAAAAACAAAAGTTCAGAAACAGTGCTGTCTACAAATGGGTATCCACCTATGAGGGTCACCAGAGGAATAGTATTTTTTCCTTCTGAAGTAGGGCTGTTTTGCATGCTTCTCCAAGGGAACATTGCCTATAAGACTCCCTACACCTGCTGAGTTTCCATAAAGAGAATAACTACATTCCAAAAGGTACATGAAACCTTACTCACATCTAAGTCTTAGCTCCACTACAGGGCCATTCATCAACATGTGACTTTTATGGGTCTGTGCACAATGTTGCATTCTTTCTTTATTTTGGATTAGTTAGCGCCTCACAAGAGGCTGAGTAGGGAGTGGAAAATGTCCTGTAGAATCAAGCGAATGGCCTGGGAACTAGAGAGATAGGCATAAATTATCTACCCAGTCTTATGTGAAACAGACCCAATTGGAGATGGAAGGAAAGCATCATAGGCAGCACGGTGGCTCAGTGGTTAGCCTTGCAGCACTGGAGTCCTGCGTTCGAATCCTGCCAAAGACAACATCTGCAAGAAGTTAGTCTGTTCTCCTTGTGTTTGCTCTGGTTTCACCCCACACTAAAAAGACACACTAAAAGATATGAAGAAAGAGAAAGGTAGGTATCTTCTACATCCGATTTCCATAAGACTTAACTTTTATTCCATTTGTCGATTAAAAATTATAAATTACAGTGCAGAAAAGACAGAAAATACATCGTGGGATAGTCAATAAAAACCGCAGCTCAAAACTAACGCGTTTCGGGTTGCATATGAACCCTTAATCATAGCATGGCTACAAGAAAATATGCTTATTTTCTTGTAGCCATGCTATGATTAAGGGTTCATATGCAACCCGAAACGCGTCAGTTTTGAGCTGCAGTTTTTATTGACTATCCCACGATGTATTTTCTGTCTTTTCTGCACTGTAATTTATAATTTTTAATCGACAAATGGAATAAAAGTTAAGTCTTATGGAAATCGGATGTAGAAGATACCTACCTTTCTCTTTCTTCATGATTTATTGAGCTTTGCAAGTCCCAAAGCCAGGGTCTCACACTCCGAAGCATTCCAAAGCCGCATGGTGAGTTAACCATTTCAATACTATTTTTCTTGTATTTTGACACACTAAAACATAGTTAACCCTATTGTTACAATTCTGATGATACATAACTGGAATCCGGGAGCCGGGAGGAGCAGCAGGAAACAACACAGTAGAAGGCTTGGTCAGTGGATAACCAGGGTCGATACACAGAGGCGGGTAGTCAGAGAGAGCCTGGATCAGTACACAAGATGGATCATCAGACAGAGCCGAGGTTGTTGCACAAGATGGGTAGTCAGACAGAGCCGAGGCCGATTTACAAGCGGGTAAGCAGACAGTGCCGAGGGCGATGCACAAGCAGGTAAGCTGGAAGGAGAAGCAATCTGGAAAAGATATACCTCTGAGCAAGAGACTGGAGTTAACACAATACTCAAGTGTGGGACTAAATGTGCTCTGGGTTTAAATAGGCCCCAACAGGAAGCAAGATGGCCACTGATCTGAGACATCTTGGCCATCTTGTTTGAGGGCAAGGCTAGAGAATGGTGGCCTCTAGTTGTGGGAGTATACAATCCTTGAAAACAGTAGCCATTAGTGGAGATACTTGAAACATCACTTTACCGGATAATAAACACAGCTAATAACACCGATATGGTCACAGCATCTGACAATGTCTGGAAAGTGCTGCTGAATATGATGGCGCTATATAAGTAAGCAAATAAATAATAATAATAATAATAATAAATAATCCACATCAAGCAATAACCAAGGTACGTCTTTGGGATGACTTCATAGGACACTTGTGTGGCATAGTAATTCCCAGTGGACACTTCAGATTGAATTTGTATATGGCAGAGAAGTTTTTCTAACTTTTTTTTAATAAAATATTAGAGACTGCTGGAGAGTAATAATTGTCACCTTAGAAAGATCTTTATCTTTACAAGACAAACAGTACATTGGCTGTATTGGCCTATAGAGGTGAAACCTGGTGACAGATTTCTTTAAAGAAGCACCCCAGCATTTTGTTATCTTTTATCAAGCACTTATCCCTCAGTATACATAATTCCGCAGGCATTACTTTATTTAGTTATTGGTGTGAAATTTCATAGAACCCGGAGAAAGACATACCTTTCTCTTTGTAAAGGGGGTCACCATCTCACGCATGAAACCTCCCTTTATAATTGAAATGGGGTGGGCACAGGTTCCGCAGGGATAACACATACAGCTATCTCAGATTACTGTTGATAAGACAGCTCCTATCAAACAGGTATAATGAAGAAGATTCATTGCAGACTCCCTGACTGTATACATTTGGTCTCTTTTAGAAGAATATAAAGAGAAAAGGATAAGGCGCAGGCAGAGAAGGTACTGTCTCTAGCTGCCCATGTGCTGTTATGCTGAGGCATTAAAGGACTGATAGCAAAGCACAGAGTGAGAATTTTTTAGCTGAACAGATAGAAAGCTGGGTTGCAGAGACATACCGTATGTATAAAAGTGCAGAGTGTCAAAAACACTCGGTTGAGGGATGCAGTGATGAAAACTTGTGATTTGCTGGTGTCACGTAGTAAGCAATAATAGACAGTATAATACAAAATAGATGTCCTTACGATTTTAGACTGCATTTCAACCTCACTGACCTATTGGGTGAACTTAAAAAATAACTTTCACATTGTCATAGCAGTATTTTATTTTGCCAATTACCTAATCTTTTATGTAAGGACAGTAAGGAATCCCTGCAGAGGTCAATAAGAACAGAGCAGATGAGCTTGTGCATGCAGATGCTGTACAAATGAGTAGAGTTATCTCTGCAGGGCTGTTCTGAGGATAACATTTCAGCTGAACTCCGCTGAACAATCTAAGCTTTCTGACTTCTTGGCAGCTATTTGAAGTTCGCAACATGAATAATTTCCACTACGGATTTCTAACATAACTTGCCACTGATTTCATAAACTATTACAATCTTGTTCTCATTGCTACATTTATCTTTTCAAAGTGATGAACTGAAAAAAGTTTCTTTCTCTAGGGTCACATCTGCGCTTGTGTTACCTGAAGAAACCCATGAATGCCATAGACTATCATGGGGTTCACCGGGTTTACGCCCAAAAAAGACACAGGGAAAAGACCTGCATGCAGGATACTACGGATTTTTAAAGTGGAATGGGGAACAGAATAGCCAAATGCTCACCGAGCAGAGATGTGAACTTACCCTTACCTCTGTTTGAAATTTTTTGCCCTTACCTCTTAGTCCAGCACATATTATAGCCATAACTGCCTAGGTAATGTAGTAATTTCTTCTATATCACCCCTAAACTACTGAGAAAATCATGCATTCATTAGGCAAATATGTTCTTAGGCAGTTCTAGAAAAAAATTGTACTAGATGATTGGCAGCAAGGAATGCAATATTATATGCACACGTTGCCACAGGTTCGTTGCTGATCTTGGTACAGATTCATGGTAAAATCCATATTGGAATATCCCTATAAGTAATGGATTTTCTCTCATTCGTGTTTTTGCACTTTCAAATCCAACAGACAAGGTCAAAGGTAACAAACCTTTATTAAGTGTAAGGGGGCATTCACATGGAGTAAAGTGGCACTGATTTGGCCACGATAACTTGCGGAAGAATCAGCACTGATAAAAAGGCTCCCATTGATTTCAATGTGTTCTATGCGGAAAATGGAACCCACTGAAGTCCATGGGAGTCTTTTTATCAGCGCGAGTTATCATGGCAGAATCAGCGCCACTATACTCCGTGTGAATGCCGCCTAAGAGTGTATGCACCATAGAGACACAAGATGTGACTGGTCTGAGCCCTTGAAAAGACAGGCTAATTTTCCTTAGCACCGAACAGGAAGAACCCATGTTTCAATAAAGCAACTTTATTAAAGGCATGGGTCCAGTTTCCAAGCTATGAGACCCATCTTTTCTATGTAGGCATATATAAGGTTTTACCACTTATGAAAGGCAGTTTCCAAGTAAAGAAAGAAATGGGTCAGGAGAATAAAACGCAATAAAATAACAAGAATATCATTAGTTACCTGTTAAATCATCTGAAATTACTCACCAGAGGCCAATTTCTGACCTCAGTGGTCTTGTGAATTATACAGCTTAGGCCAGAGACTGGCTACAGTGGCCACTTGGGTATACAAGCTTGTTACTGGGGCAGCCAATTAAATTAAGACCAATGGGGAGCGCCATAGCGGCAGTGCAGGAATGGTGGAGATTTATCAGCTACGTAATAATTCTTTTGTTAATTTACTCCATTTTCTCCCCTCTGGCCCATTCTCTTTGAACTCGCAAAACCTCTTTAACTTCCTCTCATAGTACCATTAGACAGTGCCTAACATAAACCAGTTATATTAGGTACAGATGAAGAACATGATTTGTTGATTTTGTATGTGAATTTTTTTTCTGCCAGATTTCTAGTAAGGAAGGATTTTTTTCCCTAAAATGAGAATACATAACCACCTGTTTTTTCCACCCTTCCTCTGGATCAGCATTCCAGAAGATTAGGCTGAATTGGATGAATTTGTGTTTTTTTCAGTCTTACAAGCCATGTTAGGCCGGGTTCACATGGAGTATTGTGGCTCGTCATTTGGTATGTACACGCTGCGGGATCTTTTGCGGGCCGTATACGCTCCCATTGTTTTCAGTGGGAGGGAGGGTTCACACGGTGTAATGTGCCGCGTGATGTGGCACGTCTACACCGCGGGAGCCTTTGCGGGCCGTACACGCTCCCATTTATTTTAATGGGAGCGGGGATCGTATGCACCGCGCTAGTTTGCGGCCGTGATTTTGCGACCCCAAAATCACGGCTGCAAACTAGAGCGGGTCATACGATCCCCGCTCCCATTGAAATCAATGGGAGCATGTACGGCCCGCAAAGGCTCCCGCGGCATAGACGTGCCACATCACGCGGCACGTTACACCGTGTGAACCCTCCCGGAGCCGGTACCGTACACGTGGCGCTATTTTGCAGCCGCCGCAAAATCACGGCCGCAAAATAGCGCCGCGTGTACGGTACTGGCTCCCATTGAAAACAATGGGAGCGTATACGGCCCGCAAAAGATCCCGCGGCGTGTACGTACCAAATGACGAGCCACAATACTCCGTGAGAACCCGGCCTATGTATGTTATGCTGATAAACTGCACTCCAGCACTTTGTTAATGCGGCCTGTGTGTGAAATGTTAAGCAAGTCTATGAAAATACTGGATGAGTTCTGGATAACCACTTTTTGGAAATTGACTTTACTACGAAACTTTCAAAGGGAAACCAAGCGGGTACAGTGACAGGCTGCTCTCCAAAGCAAGCTGGTGGAAGCAGTCGATGACTACAGGGCTGGCAGATAGAGCATGAAATCCCTGAATGGAGATAAACTGTTACATTGGTAGAGAGATTGCTAAATCATATAATAGTAACATACACAACTAGGATTACTTCACAACTAAGAATCGCTATCAAATTGTAGCTTTCTCTTAGCTTGCTTAATAAAACAAGAATAAAATAATAATAATTATTATTATTACTGTTATTAATAATAATATTATAATAATAACAACAATAAAGCATACAAAATAACAAAGAATGATTAAAAGCTCCAGCATTATAAGAAGAACAGGCATATCCACAGCAATGTGCACAGAGCCTGAGGTCATCACCGATCAACGTCATCAGCGTTACTAGGTAGCACAATGCAGAGTATATGAATCTGCATATGAATACAATACTGTGCATCACTTCTTCCTGGGTTCACAGCAATGTCATCAGTGCCGCTAAGTATTGTATGTACCTTAAATATACAGCATATTTCCTGACTCCAGATATGATTCTCATAGATAGTGCAGATGCATGCAGGGGAAGCAACTGTATACCATTCTCAACTTCTTATCAAATTCGAAGACTTTCTGTTTTTGCATGAATATTGCTGTAATGCTCCTTAAATTGTTTTATTCTGGGCACAAACTTTCCTTCTATTTCTCCAAAGTTGAAGGCGGCTATAGTATCTTCCTATTACTGAGTAATAAAGTACAAAAATTGCTTTTCTCTAGGAAATGGGTTTCTTTTGGAGCCTTGATTTTGGTTTTCTATACAGTGGTTTGCGCCCAGCATACAAAGCATATAAACTATAATAACAGTCCTGATAACAATTGCCCTATAAAGTGATAAAATATATTCCAAATATGTTTTTTCAAGCTATACCTTTTTTTCTTGAAAGCAGAGGTCCATGATCTATTGAGGATCACAAGTTCTCAGTGTTAAACCAATTAGTATTTGCACTTTTTAATCTGCGCAACTCCGCTGTTTCTGGCATAGCTGGACCTTTTCCTAGGCAATGATTGGAGTTCGTTTTAGTGCCTATGATAATTAGCCTCGGAACTGTCAAGTGGGTGGTCTTAGCAGAAGCAGGCAAGAGGGTGTGATTTTGAGTTCTCTGACTCTGTCGAACCAAAGGAGATAGTGTCTGAGCTTAGAATAACAACGTGTTTGCAGCTAACCCTATGTGGTAGCTCTGCACCCTCTTCTTTTTGTACCAAGCATGGCTCCTTACATCTAGCACAGATTTGCCTGATATTACAACTGAATATAGCTTTTTCCTGTTCATGTTAATAAGTCTGAGCTATAATGGCAGGCACAGCAGCTATTAAAAGCGTGAGCTGTGATGTGCTGTCTATGTAGCATTTAAAGGTGCTAGATGGTAACTATGAGACCTGAGGTTGCTTTTTGATATGCTATTACTAGAGATGAGCGAGTAGTACTCGATCAAGTAGGTATTCGATCGAATACTACAGTATTCGAAATACTCGTACTCGATCGAGTACCACTCGTTATTCGAATGTAAAAGTTCGATGCAGAACCATCATTGATTGGCCGAATGCTATACAGTCGGCCAATCAACGCTGGTTCTTCTCCTACCTTTAGAAGTCTTCTCCGTGCAGCTTCCCCGCGGCGTCTTCCGGCTCTGAATTCATTCTGCCAGGCATCGGGCCTGGGCACAGCCGACTGCGCATGTCCGCTTGTAGTGCGGGCATGCGCAGTCGGCTCTGTCCAGGCCCGATGCCTGGCAGAGTGAATGAAGAGCTGGAAGACGCCGCGCGGACGCTGCAAGGAGAAGACTGCATGGAGGATCCAGCCCGACCCTCACTCGTGGACTTGGTAAGTATAATTTGATTGAACGTTGCCTACCTCTGAAACGAGCATTTTCCCCCCATAGACTATAATAGGGTTCGATATTCAATTCGAGTAGTCGAATATTGAGGGGCTACTCGAAACGAATATCGAACCTCGGACATTTTACTGTTCGCTCATCTCTAGCTATTACATGATGTATGCACCTCCTGTAGCACTGCTGGGAGTGGGAGGTATCTGTACCTAACAACTTTATTAACTGTAAACTACAAAGTTTCAATACAAATTAACTCATTGAAAAAAAGCACAAGATGCGATTGGTATATAATGTAAGAGAGACGAACACTTGGCGGAATACTTCAAGAAAGCCAGACCCTCACTGATCTAATATTGACGTACAATGCTAAGCATATGCCTTTAAATACCAGATAACCAGGCAACAGCGATCCTGATGCTATGCTCTAATAATGCTATGCTATCCTAATGGCACGGAAACTGAACAGTATCTGCAGCTTCCACCAGTCAGGAAGCCAATATAATAGAGTCAATAACAGTAGTTACCAAGAACTTTACATGGATCCTGTCACTAGGTTTGGGGCCACGAAAGCGCCAGCATGTCATCACGCAGCTGGGGTTTAGGTTCCCAAACCTGCCAATGCCAAAATTGTTCAACATAAAAAAAGTTTTCTACAGTCAAGTTTTGAGACTGACACACATTTTGGTTTTCACAGTTTGATGTTTCATTGTTTTTGTACCTTATAGATAGATATTTCTATGGTATACTGAGGTACAATTCTAAGCATTTCATACATTTTTTAACTTTTATTGACAAATACATCAAATTTATGCAAAGACTCAATCTTTGCAGCTGCATTTATTTGTCGAGCTTATCTCAAAGTATGTGTTTTTATTTGGCCATTTGATTTTTGAGGATTGTCCTGGCCATGGACCAAAATTTCAATGTTTTGTTCACTGAGCCACTTAGGTATCACATTTGCCTTGTGACATGGTGCTCCATCATGCTAGAAAGAGCATTGTTCATCAGAAAATTGCTCCTGGATCAGTCAGAGAAGTTGCTCTTGGACGATGTTTAGATATCAATTTCTATTAAACTGTGTGTAAGCCCACTCCCTTGGATGAAACGCAACCCCACACTTGAATGGTCACTTATCTCCAAGAAAAACAAAGGCATACTGACATTCTGCAGGAAGTGCAGTAAAGTTATTTTCTCTGATGAAGTCCCCTTCAGACTGTTTGGGATATCTGATTGTGCAGATGAAGGCAGGGCCGCCATCAGGAATTTTGGGGCCCCATACAGCCTAAGTGTCTGCCCCCCCCCCCCCCCGCCGCCATTTTAAAACTACTTTAATTTGCGACATACCCATTCTGTATTACATTTCCCTTTATTTAGCAGCATTACGAGGCTTAATCAGATTCTATTTGCAGGTAAAATCTGCTCCGTGTGACAGCGCCTATAGAGAGCCAACACCATTTATAAGAGCTCTCTTAATAAATCCTCAGGGCTTATTCACATTGCGTTTTTGGCCTCCCTTGCCGGGATACGTTGGTAACCAGTCAGAATCTGCTGTCAATTTATCCCTGCACGAAGAACTGGCCATTTAAAAAAAAGGGGGGGCCTGCAGTTCTCCGTGCAGGGATAAGTGGGAAGCTGATTGTGACTGGTTACCAACGTATCCCGGCAAGGGAGGCCAAAAACGCAATCTGAACACTCCTTTATAGTGAAAGTCCCACCCCCAAACAGGCTGCTATGCTAGTAACATAGCGGCCTACATCATTATTAATACAAAGACCTTTGGAGCTATTGTGAGCTTTGTAGTTCTCCAGCTAAAAATTTATATATTATATATTATTGCCCCAGACGTTCCCTCTCCGCAGTGCCGCACACCTGATGTCCCAACAATCCCCCCCCCCCCCCCCGTCCACCTTCTAACATCTTTCCACTGCCCCCTGTACCCATACCTCCCAACTTTTGAAGAACCAAAGGAGGGACAAAATGTGCTTTGCGCGCCACGGCAAATTTAGCCCCACCCACTGTTATGTTGACTCCACCCATTCTCATTAATTTTTCATGTGCCCGCACACAGTATAATCCTCCTACAGTCACCCGTACATTATATGTCCCCCCTCTATCTCTCCCCCAGCTTCATATACACCCTTCATCTGCCCCCAGTTTCATGTCTCCCACCCAATCTCTGCCCCCAGATTCATGTCTGCCCATCCATTTCTGCCACCAGTTTCATGTCCCCCCTCCATCTCTGCCCCTAGTTTCATGTTCCCTCCATCTCTGTCCTGTTTCATGTCCCCCATCTCTACCCCCAGATTCATGCCCTCCATCTCTGCCCCCCAGATTCATGTCCCTCCATCTCTGCCCCCATATTCATGTCCCCTCCATCTCTGCCCCCATATTCATGTCCCCTCCATCTCTTCCCCCATATTCATGTCCCCTCCATCTCTGCCCCATATTCATGTCCCCTCCATCTCTGCCCCCATATTCATGTCCCCTCCATCTCTGCCCCCATATTCATGTCCCCTCCATCTCTGCCCCCAGATTCATGTCCCCTCCATCTCTGCTCCCATATTCATGTCCCTCCATCTCTTCCCCCATTGTCATGCCGTCCTCTCCATCTCTGCCCCCATATTCATGTCCCCTCCATCTCTGCCCCCATATTCATGTCCCTCCATCTCTGCCCCCATTGTCATGCCGTCCTCTCCATCTCTGCCCCCATATTCATGTCCCTCCATCTCTGCCTCCATTGTCATGCCGTCCTCTCCATCTCTGCCCCCAGTGTCATGCCATCCTCTCTCTGCCCCCAGTTTCACGTTCCACATTACACTGACTGACTTACCTTCTCCTTCGTTCCCTCGCAGCTCTCTGCGCGCCTCTCTCTCACTGGCGCACAGTTATAGACGCGATGTGACGTCATCACATCGCGTCTACAAGCCAGTAGCGGAGGCAGCGAAGCGAGGAGCTGACACAGGTCAGCTCCTCGCTTCAGCCGCATATGTGACAGCGAGAGAGGCGCACAGCGGCGAAGCAAGGAGCTGACCTGTGTCAGCTCCTCGCTTCGCCGCCAGCTACTGGCTTGTAGACGCGATGGCTGAAGCGAGGAGCTGACCTGTGTCAGCTCCTCGCTTCGCTGCTACCGCCGGCTACTGGCTTTTAGACGCGATGTGATCACATCGCGTCTACAAGCCAGTAGCAGCGGCGGCAGCGAAGCGAGGAGCTGACACAGGTCAGCTCCTCGCTTCAGCCGCATATGTGTCAGCGAGAGAGGCACGCAGCGGTGAAGCGAGGAGCTGACCTGTGTCAGCTCCTTGCTTCAGCCGCGTATGTCTTCAACTCAGATCTGCGTCCTCTGGATGCAGATCTGAGTTGAAGTAGGACATACACAATGACTGCTACGGGCGCCAGGGGGCCGGCACACGGTGGCGGGCCAAAACCGGGCCCCCCCCCCCCATTTTTCAATTTGGCCGGGCCCCTGACGCCAGTACCAGTAGTACTGCCCTATCGGCGGCCCTGGATGAAGGTGAGGACTGTACACCTTGCCTCACCAAGCTTGTGCCCTATACTGCCCTTTAACTGCACCATTCATGTGAAAGATATCCTCAATGGGTTACACTCCTGAGATGTCCTAATGTGTCCGAAAGGACTCTGGATTTGCCCACTAGCTAACAAACATGTATGGAAGAATTCTTGCTCAATATATTAGGAGTCTATCAAACTGACATAATATGGCTGGCTATTGTATTAAAGGGGTTGGCCACCCTCAGACCAATATTGACAAACAAATGTATAATAAAAAGATATACAATTTTCCAATATACTTTCTGTATCAATTCCTCACGGTTTTCTAGATCTCTGCTTGCTGTCATTCATTCTGTTACTTCTAGAGGATAAAACTCTGATCATGGTCATGTGATTTACGGTTCATGGTCATGTGATGAGGACACAGGTGCACAGCTAATTACCAGGCAGATGTCTGATTATTGTGCTCTGACTGTAACGAGCGGCACCTGTGTGCTCATCACATGACCATGAACCGTAAATCACATGACCATGATCAGAGTTTTATCCTCTAGAAGTAACAGAATGAATGACAGCAAGCAGAGATCTAGAAAACCGTGAGGAATTGATAAAGAAAGTATATTGGAAAATTGTACAACTTTTTATTATACAATCTATAACATTTGTCTCTCAATATTGGTCTGGAGGTGGACAACCCCTTTAAGTGGCCACTTCGCCAACCCTCAGGGACAAATGCATCTGTATTTGCCACTAGAAAGCACAGTAGGACAAACATGAATGAATAAATGAATGAAACAGCGGACTTAATAAACTCTGGGGTTGGCGCTTTAGCCATTTAGAAGTCCATAATTGCTTCTGAGTGAATTACTTTTTTTTAAATAACTACACCAAAAAGAATGAGACAGACCTCATGGTCAAGACTTTGAAGACAACAAACCAGCACCGTAGCCTCTTGGTTTCTCTGAATAAATCTAATTATAATCTTTCTTTAGTCACAGTAAAAGCAAATCCTATGATGTAATTGTAAAGTTTTATCTTGTGACCGAAAATCTCTCTTAATCCTATTATATTATTCTGCAAGACAGATTTTACATTCTGTGGAAAAAAAAAAAACAACTCATGACACATTTTCACATGAAATGTAACTACCTATTGATCAAAAGGAGTTTAAAATGTCTTGGCATTTGGAAAGAAAAAAATCCAACAAACTTATATGTCCGCCAAAGTTTAGTAGCTGCAACAATAGTTTATTTTTAATGTTTCTGTTGGCATGGTAAAAAGACTACTGTATATCATGCCACGTACAATGCTGTGCACCCTATGCCCTCTGTTACTATTTTATTTTTTTCATAAAGGTATCCAGTTCTATGGAGGTATAATGTGTAGATACATAAGAGATAAACCTACGGATATCTATAGCGAAGATCAAAGTGGTGCACCATTCTAGGATCTGGTTCAAGCAACCCCCTCTCCAGTGGCAGAATGAACTGATGTTTGTAGCCACTAACATATACTTGGTGCTGGATGGTTTAGAGAAGTGTTTCTTACAGCGATTAAAGCTGTTTTGGGTGAAGCCACACTATCTTGAGAGGACCTGGTACATCCAGACAGCACTCTAATGATGACTTCACCAGTGGGTGCACATTCCCATGGGGGCTGACCCAACTCCAGAGGGAAATAGAAAGAAGTGGGACAGTACACCCAATAATCATCTGCACGCAGAAACATTTTTAATTGCATATTGGTACATACCACAGAAGTATCACTGTAGGAACATATCCAGTGGTATACATTTATTTATGTTATGGCAATGTTTTGGGATAAGCAGGCATAAGCTCAAAAAAGGTGGTGTGATGTGGTGTGGTGAGTAGTTGCAATCCAACCCATTATGTATTTCACTTTTGCAGATTTGCAGAAAGCAGGCTTTGATGTCTTATGCAAATGATGCACAGGCAAAAGATGGTAGGGTCTCAGTGGCAAGAACGGTGTTCCAGGGAGTTGAAGGCCCACCTTAGTGCATCACCTGCTTCATTTAAATAAGTTGTTCTCTCTCTCTCTATACTGTATATATATATATATATATATATATATATATATATATATATATATATATATATAAAAATTGACACACATAACAAAGGTATATTGTTCCTCACTGTAATGTGCTCTGTAATGCATCAGTGACAGATGAATATGCTTGATGGAGTCAAACTTCTGGCAGAGTCGATTTGCGCATGCCTAGAAGTTTGACCCCAGCGCCATAAAAAGACGCATGAAGAGACCGTTCCAGAAGAAGATGGAGGCGGCACTGGAGAGTTCTCTCGCAGCATTGAGGACACCCCCCAGTGCTGTTTGAGCGCTGGGGACCGCCCCAGTGTTGCGAGAGAACTCATTTGCATACCGAAGAAAACCGGGATTTCTACCAAACGGCAGTGCGGAGAAGACATCTAAAGGTAGAAGAAGAATATCCTTTCCTAAGGCTATTCCTATGTGTTAGTCAGAAAAGACATAATTTTAATGATAGGATCCCTTTAAGGTCTTGGGGAAGTGTATGTGATTTCTCAGTCATTGGCATTGTTTTCATCCTCATCCTTTAACCACGTATCACAGTTTGGAGAATACAGAACTTGTATGGAGGTTTAGTGAGTGTCACACTATATGCCCCCAGACAACGCCAGCATGCCAAAATCATGATCAAAGACCAGTGGGAAACCAGGAAATGTCTTAACTAGAATGGATGGGGATTGGTGAGAAATGAGTACACCCCCCATTATAAGCCGTATTAAATATATATATTAATTGTTGGACACCTCATTTAATTTTTTTCATGTAAATGCACACCAAGGAAGCTGCAGCAAATCCAGACTCTTGCTTTCTATATCAGCATGCGGGCATCTGTCCAACACTCTTTGATTTCTGCTCCAAATACAGCAAACAGGCAGCTACAAACAGCAGGTCATAATTTGCAAATTGATTCGCAGCCCACCTATATCCCAAACACTACATGTAAAGAAAGTAGAACTGTTATATATGCAGTTCTTGGATATATTAGTGCAGCTTTACTAAATGATATCTTACTGTACAGATTTAATCCTGAAGTTTCTGCAGTGCAGTATACACAGGCACATGTTGTATTCCAAGCACATATTAAGCTGGACATCTTGAAATCAGAAACTGCAAAAATCAAACTCAATCTAGACACCATAAAGCTGAGGTCCAAGCCAGAGGTATAACATAATACATCAAACATCACAAGCACTGACTCCAGGCTTATGGATAATGGTGTCATTCTGAGGACACATACAATATACAGATTAAAAAGGAAATAAACACCAATGATCAAAGAAGCCAAAACACTGCTGCAATCCTTATTTTAGACATTCCGTTGGACAGGTTTCTACACATGGAATAGACATTTGCAGCTATCGGCATTGCAATATAGGGAATTGCTGATCTGGAGATCATAATGATGCCATAAATTGCAATAATTTTTTGTATCAGTGAGAAAACATGCCTGAAATCTAGTTTTTGTTAAAAGGTAATAGGTAGCTGTGAATTTGAGGGACGAAATTCACAGTAAGGCTAAACATGACTGAGGTGCAAAACGGCCATTCTTCATGTTCTTCTTGCACCCGAAGGGCACTTGTTTTCCCGGATACTCCATACATTACAGTATAGGGAAAGATCCAGGAAAATGGCTAAAAATATGACCTATATTTTGACGGTCCGTTACAAAGGATATCAAAATAAACGGTCATGTGAATAGCCCCCATTCAATGACATTGAGTTGAATGCTGCCGTGAAATCACTGCCATGAATCACTGTAATGTGAATGTAGCTTTAGGCAAGCTAAACTAAAAGGTCACAGGCACAATAACTAAATGCATAAGGTTTTTCACTAGCATTGTATAGTCAGTTGCACAATTTCACAATGTCTGGTGCCATAGTTGTCTGAAAGAGGTTTAACTCTATACGTTTACTATCTGTTTAGATCTGTGAAATTACATTTTAAGGCTAAAGCCCCACATAGCGGGCCTCAGCAAAAAAGTGCCGATAGAAAAACCGTGGCGGCAATGAATTATAGTTTTTCCGGCAGCGCTTTCACAGAAAGTCCACAGAGGAAACCTAGGCTTCCATTCTACCTGTAGGGAAACTGCCGGTGTTTGTGTAGCTATAATTGATATGCTGCAAGTTCCAAAATCATAAAATTTTTGGAAATCCTAGCGTATCCACCGAATGTATTTTTTCACAATTGTGGATGGGACTTTAAAGCACAGCGGGGGCCTGGCCTAAAGGGGGTAATTGGGGAGATTATTAATGATTACACTGCACTGCATATACAGTCTTACTGATATAGATGAGAGGCCTGTGGCATTCTGCTTATCAGTTTTGTAGAAGACAACAAGATGCCAGAAGCCTCTGTGCTCAGTCTTCCCTGCTGATGCTGCTGCTTTAGCTTTCTGTTATGTCACCAACTTTGCTCTACTCTTTTTGCTTTTACGTAAAGTCAATGAAGAGTCAATAGTGAGGAATGATACTCCTGGCCCCCCATGCTGCACTTTGCAAAACTAATAATCGGAATGCCAGCCTCTTCCTCTTTTATATCAGTAATATGTTTATCCAGTGCAGTGAATATGCTGTAAAAATGTATCTTCTCCCATAACCCTTTAAGGTAAGGGCCCCTTCACACGGAGTTACTCTCCGTGTATTCTGTACATTTTACACGTGTAAAAATACACGTGTAAAATGTAGTTAGCCATTGAGTTCAATGTGCAAAAAGACGCCTGTTATACGAACATGCCATTAAACTCAATGGCTAACTACATTTTACACATGTATTTTTACACGTGTAAAATGTACAGAATACACGGAGCGTAACTCCGTGTGAAGGGGCCCTAAGAGTAAAAGAGTTAAATGGGTGTATAAAAATGTTGGAGATTCAGAATCTCCCAAAAACAAAGATGGTGGAAGGTTCATTAATCTGTGAATAACTGCATCTAAAAATGGGAACAATTTCAGAAAAATATTCCTCAGTGTAAACTTACAAACACTTGGAATATCCCATCATTTACAGTATATAATGTTACCAAAAGATTCTAAGAAGCAGGAGAATTCCATGCTATGGTCAATATTGGATTCTCAAGATCGACAGGGCCTCGGACGGCACTTCCATAAAAATAGGCAAGAATGAGTAGTGCATGCGCTGAGGACTGCTTCTACAAATCATTGTCACAATGATTCACGGCTCGATGCTCCGGTAAAAATGTATATACGTGAAACTGGTTATGCACGGATATAGCCTACTGGGTTTAGGCAAAAGACATAATGCATGAGAAAAAAAGATATATCCAGCACAACGATAGATCCAGATAAAACTTAGCTTTTAATGAATAGGAACATTTGGTCCCATAAAAAACCCAACACAGACATCGAACAGAAAAACAAATTCAGCGTTATTCAAAAAAATTCATGTAGACATACCGGACTAACAATGACGATGCGACATACTGAACCGATAGCGGTTCAGTATGTCGCATTGTCATTGTTAGGGAGCATTCACACGGCGTAACGTCCCGCGAGATTTGGCACGTGTACGCCACGTGACCCTTTGCGTGCCGTACACGCTCCCATTCATTTCAATGGGAGCGGGGAGCGTATGCGCCGCTCTAGTTTGTGGCCGTGCATTTATTCACGGCCGCAAACTAGCGCGGCACATACGCTCCCCGCTCCCATTGAAATGAATGGGAGCGTGTACGGCACGCAAAGGGTCACGCGGCGTACACGTGCCAAATCTCGTGGCACGTTACACCGTGTGAATGCTCCCTTAGTCCGGTATGTCTACATGAATTTTTTTGAATAACGCTGAATTTGTTTTTCTGTTCGATGTCTGTGTTGGGTTTTTTATGGGACCAAATGTTCCTATTCATTAAAAGCTAAGTTTTATCTGGATCTATCGTTGTGCTGGATATATCTTTTTTCTCATGCATTAATTCTACAAATCATTGTTTGTGTATACACTTCACCTGCAATCCAGGCATGCAAGTTAAAGCTGTGTAACGCAAAGAAGAAACCATATATCAACACAAAGCAGAAACACTGTCATCTTCTCTAGGCCAAAGCTAATTTAAAATGGACTAAGGCAAAATAGAAAACGGTTCTGTGGGCAGATGAATCAAAATGTAGAATTCTTTATGGAAACCATGGATGCCGTGTCTTGTGGACTCATATAGAGGAGCCATCCAGCTTGTTATCAGTGCACAATTTAAAAGCCTACATATCTGATAGTACACAGTTAGTGCCTATGGCATGGGCAGTTTACACATCTTTGACAAGACAATGCTAAACAACATACTGCATCCACAAGAAGAAGAGATCGGGTGCTGAACTGGCTTGCCTGCAGTCCTTTTACCAATATTATGAAATGACAAAGAAGACCCAAAATTGTTGAGCAGCTAAAATCTAAAATTAGGTTTACATTGCTCATTTAGGTCATCTCAGCAAATTCACCCTAAAGTTAGATCATACAATGAACAGAAAAATGCCAACACCCCCCCCCCCCAAGATTTACATGTTAAACTTCAGTGACATTAGTACCCAAGATTCTGCTTAAATTGATTTAATGGGGTCCACCA
This sequence comes from Leptodactylus fuscus, assembly GCF_031893055.1. Classification (NCBI taxonomy): domain Eukaryota; kingdom Metazoa; phylum Chordata; class Amphibia; order Anura; family Leptodactylidae; genus Leptodactylus; species Leptodactylus fuscus. The sequence goes on from NC_134268.1 coordinate 159,360,741, forward strand.
GGTTTCCAGCAGAAAATAAAGTCTTGCTTTTCTCTTTGGCAACAAAGAGGAAAGTCCTACAAGCAAGACTTTATTCTCTGCTGGAAATCTGGTGGACCCCATTAATATCTATGGGGTCCATGGATATCCACTTTTTAAGGCGGACGGGGTTCTGATGGGGACCCGAAGGATGAAAACTGAGTATTAGTGTGAATCTAGCATGTTAAAAGGGTGTTTCGGGGCGTAGCTTGGAATTTCATGTAGCCGGATGTGTGTTAGCTCGGCTCCCACCCTGCCTTCTCTAAAAAGGACCTGAATTGGCATTTCTACCCAGCTTATGGGGAAGAGGACTGCTGGACTCCCTCCCTCTGGGACTGCTGCTTGATCTGCCATTCCTAGACAGCCGGGGATCTCCATCCGCCTGGTCCCCCACGGCCATCCTCCACGCGACTCTCCATGCGGCGGCGACCATCTTTGCAGACCGTGCTACCGACACAGCCGTCCTCCGCTACTCCACGGCTCTCCCTGGGGTCTTCCGCTGTCCAGAAGCCTCCTGCGGACACCTGGTCCACTCCGGTTGCCGACTCCCTGGATCCTGTGATGGCCTTCGGTGGCTCTCCTCCTGCTGAGGCCTGCTCCTCCAAGATGGTGCCGGCGGCTGCGCCTCCTCCTGCTGCTCCTCCAGCATCACAGGGCTACGCTGCTGATCTCTCCACACTGCCCTCTGGCCTCGTTCCTCTGCCAGCTCCATCTGCTGCCCTGGCAACACAGAACTCTGGAATCCATAATCCTGGACCTGCTTCTGCAGCCTGCTCCATCTCCATGGACCCTGCTTCTGCTCCTGTCCATGATCCTGCAGATGCCTCTTATCAGGTACACCATTTGCACCAAGGGGCTCCCTCTCATGCACCTTCCTGGGCTCTGGATGGGAAACCTGATATGGATATTGGGGCGACCCCCTCCATGTCCCCCTATTCTGCTGTATCCCCTCATTCTTCTCCTCCAATTCCTCAATGTCAATAGGGAGATGTGTTTGCATCTTCATTCTCCTCTCCTCCACTGCAATGGCTCCAATAACTTACTCATTCCTTGGTCGCTAAAGTGACTGAGACTTGTTGCAAAGAAATTCACACTGAAATTCGAGCAGAAATCTCAGCGCTTCGCCAAGACCTTCATTACATTGCTAACTGTGTGGAAACTCTGAAGGACGATCATGATCAGACCCGTACCTATATATCTCACCTCCAAGACTCAGTTTTGTCTCAGTTTCACCTGTCGCTAAATCTTCAATGCCATGTGGAGGATTTGGACAATAGGGGTAGGAGGAATAACATTCGTGTCAAGGGTCTCCCTGAAGCTACGCATGAGGAGGACTTGCCAACTACTTCGGAGACTATCTTTAACTCGGTGCTACAAGAACCCCCTTCTCATAAGATTAAACTGGACCGCGCTCATAGAGCCTTGCACCCCAAGGGCTCTGGTCCCACTCCAAGGGATATTATCTGCTGTGTACATGACTTCACATTGAAGGAGTTAATCCTAACTAAAGCCAGAGCCATGAAGGACATCGAGTTTGACGGAGCTAAAATACAACTTTATCAGGATTTGTCTTGGATCACCCTGCAGAAAAGGCGACACCTTCGCTCTCTTCTCCGCCTGTTGCAAGACCATCGGATTCCCTACCGCTGGGGTTTCCCCTTTGCCCTGATGGCCAGGCGTAATGGTCGCACGGCGACTCTGCGCTCTTATTCAGACATCCCTCAGTTCTGTTACGCCATGGACATTGCTCCTCCTGTGGATTTAGCTGACTGGGAACTTTCTGCTCCTCCACCACCTTTGCCTACGGTGTGGACTCAATCCAAGTCGAAGAAGAGATTGCTTCCTCCATCTGGTTCTGGTTCTCAGCGCCAACGGGTGGACCCCCCACCTGCATCACTCTGACTGTTTCCTTTGACCTTTGTTCCTTCTTTTTTCAGTTCTCCTTACTGAGATTTGGTGCCCTTTGCTTCGTGAGAACCAACTGATTTCAATTTCATACATGTTTTTCTTTCCTTAGCAGGTCCTTTACTTGTTGTGTTTCCATTTTGCATTTTATTGTAGGCGCGGTGGGAAGGCAGCGTCCTTACCACCTCCAACACCTGATCCGTGTCTTCTATCACTGCAGTGACTGACTACAGATGATCCTTCCATGTTACCCCCTACTTGGGGCTTATCCCAGCTGTGGGTCCTATTTTTAGATCCTTTTGGTTGTCCCGGTACTTGCCGATTTATTTATTGTTTATCGCCCCCGGCCAGGAGACTTAGTCCTGTCCATGACACAGTTTGTTTTTGTTGTATTGCTTGATACCTCTCCTTCTATTTCTCCCCCCTTCTTTTCCCTCCTCCCTTCCCTTTCCTCTCAAAGGTTTGGAGTCTCTTCACCTATACAGCTGACCACCGGGCTTCCCTTGCTGACCTCTTCTCCTCTAGGCTGGGTGAGATCTGCTTGTTCGTTCCCTCTATTGCACTTGTTTGATTCTTGTTCTTTTTTGTTTCTCCATGGCGAAGTATGTTAAATTGAATGTCAAGGGCCTGGGCTCCAATGCTAAACGGCGCTTGGTGCTCCGTGAACTACGATCCCTGGGGGCGGAAGTGGCATTCCTTCAGGAGTCTCACTTTGACCACACGGATAACTTTAACTTTGCTCGCCCTTACTTTCCAATTGCATACTCTGCTCACAACACCCACAGGAAGGGAGGGGTGGCCATTCTGCTCGCCCGATCCTGCCCGATCTCGATCTCTGCCTCACACTTGGATCCTGATGGGCATTATGTTATCCTTGAGGGTCTTCTTTATGGCCATTGTCCTCTGTAACCTGTATGCCCCCAATTCCTCTCAAATCCCTTTCCTTAAGAGGATGTTGCAGCGTTTGCAGGCCTTCTCTGACTCGGCCCTGCTGTTGGGTGGTGATTTCAACCTGGTTTTCTCCGAACACGCCGATAGATCGACCATGTCTGGTGTTCCTCCTACCGCCCTGCAGCTTCGCTTGGCCAGAGACGTTTGCCGCTTAATTAGGTCTTACTCTCATTTTGATCTCTGGAGGGTGCGCAACCCCACTGGTCGGTCGTACGCCTTCTACTCCCTCCCATCCCCATAAGACTCATACCAGGATAGACTACTTTTTCGGTAATATTTTGTCCCTCATGCTTTTGGCGGACGCTGAGATTGGCCCCATCTCGTGGTCAGATCATGCCCCTGTTTTGTTGTCGTTGTCCTCGGCCTCCACACACACTAAATGCTGCCACTGGAGATTGAACGAATCTCACCTGCACTCCCAGGCCTCCTGCGACACTCTCCGTACCCCTCTCCAGGAGTACTTCACTCTTAATGCCCAATCTGTCTCTTCTGTTTCTACTCTTTGGGAGGCACACAAGGCTGTTATGAGGAATCACTGCACAGCGTTGGCTACTCGACAGAAAAAGGATAGAAAGGCTAGGGAAGCCGCTTTGATGTCTCAAATACGGGCCCTGTCGGCTCGCCTGTCTTCATCTCCTTCATTATCTACCCTCCGCCGCCTAGTTGCAGCTAGAATTTCGCTTCGCAATTTAGCTAATTGGAATGTTCAGCGCCTCCTGCTGTATAGTCGCCAATGCTATTATGAGAGAGGCAATAAAGCCCACTCCCTGTTAGCTAAAACTTTGCGTGACCATCGGGTTTCATCCACTCCGCATGCTGTTCATGACTCCCACGGCGTCCTTCAACACCACCCCAAAACTATAGCCTCTCTGTTTCAGAATTACTATTCGAAATTATACAATCTCCTATCCCCTCTGGTGTTGACCCTGATTCCCGTGATGCCGCCTTGCAGGCTTATCTGAATTTGTGCCCCCTTCCTAAACTCCACCCCCGGCCAGTTACGGCCTTGAATGCCCCTATTACTGAGGATGAGATTGGTGCTACCCTCAAGGGTCTTCTGAATGGTAAGGCTCTGGGCCCCGTATTTATACTATAAAACTTTTTACCCAAAACTCCTCCCCCATATGCGTTGCCTTTTTACTTCCTTTCTTGCTGGTGACTCTATCCCTGAATCTCTCTCTCTCTCTCTCATATAACCTCGATTCCCAAGCCTGACAAGGACCATCAGGAGTGCTCTAATTATCGTCTTATTTTGTTGTTGAACACTGATTTGAAACTCTTCACCAAAATTCTAGCTAATAGACTCAACGCTTGGCTTCCGTCGTTGATCCACAAGGACCAAGTGGGTGGGGCGTGTCTGTGGGTGGGGCCGGGCATGTGGGCGGGGTCGGGCAGAGCATGAGAGCAGGAGACAGCAGCATTCAGTGATCCCCCATGTCTGCTTGTTCACAGCACAGTCTGAGAGTTATCTCTGGACACTGGCAGGCTGGGGCTCGGCAGCCCCACCTGCCAGTGTCTGGAGATGACTCTCAGCCTGCAGCACCCTGGCTCCCTTCATCCCTAAGAGCGGGGAGTGCGTCATCCCCCGGAGCTGCTGCTGCCCGGCCTGCAAGTGCCCAGAGTGCTTTTTCACAGCACCAGCTGAGAGTCATCTCTGGACACTTTCAGGCGGCGCCTGCAGACACCAGGGATCCCTGGTTGCATCCCGCGATCGACCCATACGTCCTTCGCGATCTAACGGTAGATCACGATCGACGTATTGGGCACCCCTCCCCTATTGTAGACCCTCAGACCTTGGAGCTCAGGCCTTTGAATATTTGACTTCTGAAACTACACTTGCCTGACTCTGAATGGCTACACTACCAGCAGATTGTCCATTTTGTATTTTCCCAGTTTGGCTCCCTGAGGGTTTCTCCACCCACCACCTTTGAGAAAGTGTGCCGGGCGGGTACCTCCACAGTTGACCTTATTTCTGGTATTTATAGAATACTTGCTTCCCCCGAGGGGCGACCTTTTGTTCCCCACAGGAACATGGATAAATGGTCTGGAGCCATGGATAGGCAGCTCTCACCTGGTCAGTGGCAGATTATTTGGTCCCGTGCGGAGCTCAAGCACTTGCATTTCGTATCGTGAAACCCAATATAAGCTGCTTATGCACTGGTACCATACTCCTGCCCTTCTCCATTCCCTGAACCCTAGTATCCCCCCTCAGTGTTGGCGGTGCCAGACAGAAATAGGCTCACTGTATCATATCTTTTGGGAATGCTCATGTGTTTGCCCCTTCTGGTCTACAGATTAGTCATTACTGAAGCCCTCTTCATTCAAGGTGTTCCACTGGACACCCTTATTTATCTACTCAACCTTCCCCCTAGACATTTAGGCAAACAGACCTCAAAGCTGTTTCTATATCTCTGCACAGCTGCTAAGACACTTATAGCTCTTCATTGGAAGAGGTGCTCCCCTCCCACAGACTCGGACCTCATAGCTAGAATGAAAGATGTGCACAGTATGGAATTCCTGACTGCTTCCCTCAACCATACATTGGACGCCTTCAAGGCTGTGTGGTCCTCCTGGGACTTGTATTCTCCAAGGTCTCTGACTCCTTCTTCTCACCCCCTCCTTCCCTCTTCCTCCCCCTCCCTGTGTCTTTCTTTTTGTTTTTTTCTCTTTTTTTTTTCGCCTTCATTGTCTTTTAAATGACTTTTTGATATGTTGATTTCATTCAATTTCTCTGTTTCATATATATATATATATATATATATATATATATATATATATAAAAGTTCAGCAGACACATTCAATACTGGAAATGAGTTCTGGGAACACAGAACCTAGAAAATTAACACAATCACACGCACATGAATTAGGAAAATTTCAGGTAAAAATAACTTGCCTTAGCCCTTGATTGGATGTTGAAGTGCCGCCAAGATAATCTCTGTATCTCAAAGATCTCACAGGCTGCACAGACCCAGCCAAAGTCTGACTGCTATGCATAGCTGACATAAATCTACAGCCATGAGGCCAATGCAGATGAATTTCCCACAGCAGCAGAATCTGCCATAACAGCATTGCACAGAGGAAAATGACAACTGCTTGGTGAAAAAGTAGGAGAGCAGATGTTCTGGAACAATGTCCATTGCATAACAAATGTAAGGTCAAGTATCCAACAGCTAAAGATTGGCCAAAACTGTTCATACAACAGGACAATGATCCCAAACCCACAAGCAAATGTACAACAAAATATCTGAAAAAGAAACCTGGTCAACCTCTCGCCCATCTGGCACATTTAGGTGTGGAAACTGTAAAGCACGTAGTTCAATGGTGGTAAATAAGGAGGTGTGAAGTCACCCTACTAGAGATAGGTTCCAAATTCAGGATTTTACCAATTGTCACTCCAAGGGAGTAGTCTACTTACATACCTGCACATGTGGTTTATAGTATGTAGGCAAGATGATCTGTGAATTCAGGTTATGGATTACACATCATGTTAGGTATATTGAGAAATGTCAAGATAGACTGTGACCCGCCATATTTGACAGTGTCAGAAGGGTGTTCCAACTAAAAAAAAATTTCAGGGTATTACAGTTGTTTAACCTAATGCACGAGAGGGAAATTTTGAACAAAAAGACCTACAACAAGAGGCATGGTGGATCTCAAAGTATGGAAAACGTGATCACTGGTAGAGAGATTATAGATTGCTACAGCTGGGACTTGTATAGGGATGGAGGGGAAACAATGCTGCTAGCGTCTCTAACAGACCATGAGGAACGTCTTACAGTAGTGATAGCTAATCAATCCAGGGCTGAACAATAGAAATCCCAATTACATTAAAGGAAAGACCTTCCCTGTATGTCTATTTGTTCTGTGAGGCAAACCTATCTGTGTGACCCATACATAACATTAGTATATCTACCCGGAATTGGGACTCCCCGGGGATGTTACCATCTATAGGTGTGGTGATACTCTACTTACCGTCAGATTGTTTGGAGCTGCAGTTTGTGTCCCTGATCTTAGGGGTTATTTTAGTAGAAAAATGAATAAAGTCCTAAATAGACGATATAATATACAATTGATGCAGCAGGTTCTATTATATTATACAGCGCCAACCGATCTAGTATGCTATAAAGAAAAGCTTCTTATGGTGGCTGCCCAAAAAAAGAAAATCCAAAGCCCAGCACTTGAGGAATGGTTAAGAGGAGGTTAATATTTAATATTCATATTATTAAGTTACCAGAATCATGAAAAAGTCAGCAGATCTATACACACAAACTTTCCAGTGATTTCTGATGCCATGGTCACAGGGACATAAAATGGTTTAATGAGGGTCACAAGTATCTGATGTTAACATAAATGACTTGTCTATTACACTCATATATAAGACAATGATGTCAAATTAAGGGCTCATCCAACCAATGATGAGGGAATACCACATGGTGAGTATACTGCAGGCTGGATCCATATGCATCTATGTCTATGATATAGTATAGGACTAATGCTCCACAGCATGCACAGCGACTCAGAATCTGGGACATCTACCAATGAGGAATTCCTAATCCCAGTTCTCAGTAGAGACGTGGCCTGACATGCAGTAACCCTGCAGTGAACTGAATGGCAATAAGGAAGATTTTTGTATAAGAATGTATGGCATCCATTGAATAAATAAGAAAAGAAGACGAACTCCACACTCAAACTAAATCTGTATAGTGCTTTAATATCCCGGCAAGTCAATTTTGAGACATTGCGTTCTATGTGGCCGACCTCTTACAAACACTGTGTAAGAAAAGCAATAATTTTGAGTGCTTTTTTTATCTTCATCAGTTTAATGGCTCAGGATTTTACTCCTGCGCCACCCTCATAGAGTGCCGTATATCTTAGGGAATTACACTGAATAAAGCATTTAGGTTACTTTGTTGGAAAATTTCTGCCCCATAGGGCTGTTTTGTCTATCTCTGCATCAACACTGCAGGAAATAGGCTGACAGAAATGGACTCTTTCTATGTTTCTTTAAGGGCTAGTTCACACGGGGGGCGGTGGGGCGGATTTTGGCACTGAGAGTTGAGCCGCTCGTTGAGCCGCGGTGTCCGCCTGACGGGCGCAACCTCCGGAGTCGGCCCATTCATTTAAGCCGACTCCGGAGGGGGAACCCGCGACAGTCATGGCAGGCGGGTTTTGACCCGAGAATGATGCGGGGAGCCACGTCACTCTCGGGTCAAAACCAGCCTGCCACGACTGTCGCGGTCACGGCTTCCCCCTCCAGAGTCGGCTCAAATGAATGGGCCGACTCCGGAGGTTGCTGCCACCAGACGTACGGAATCCGCCTGAAGAAAGGGCATCTCGCTTCTTTTTTTCCGCTAGAGGCAACATGCCGCTAGCGGAAAAATAGAATGCTAGTGGTCTCCACAGACCACCACCGTCAGGAGGTGGATTATGACGTGGATTATGTGCCATAAACTGCCCCCTCTGTGCCCGTGTGAACGGACCCTAAGGGTCCATTCACATAGAGTTTTTTGGCTCTGATTTTGATGCTGAATCCGCATCAGAATCCACGTGGAAAAAAAGCCTCCCATTGACTTCAATGGGTTCCTTTTTCCGCCAGTGCCAAAAAACTCAGTCTGAATGGACCCTAAGGAGACAGAAGCCACCACTTCAACAAGCATGGCCTAGATGAGAGACAATGACTGGGTCCGAGCTCACTATTTTGGCCTCTAGGACAAGGCATACTTTTTTGCCTTTTTCATCCCTGTCTTATGAAAGTCATAACCTTTTTATCTCTACATTGATGTACCCATACAATGGCATGATTTTGCCGAGACAAGTTGTTTTTTTTTAAATGGAACCATTTTGGAATGCATACAATGCATTGAAAAACTTTTAGGATTTTTTTATGGCAATTCTTCAATTTTTTAGTGTTTTACTTTTACATCACTCACCATATGGTACAAATGATATGGTATCTTTATGCTGTGGGTTAGTACAATTACAGCTATTCCTATTTTATAAAGTGGTTTTTTTTTGGTTTTTTTTTACATTTTACTACATTTGCACAATAATAACACTTTTATAAAACAATTTTATTTTTTTTGCATCACCATATTCAAAGAGTCATTGCATTTTAATTGACAGTTTAATTGATAGAGCTGTTTAGGGGCATATTTTTTGTGTGCTGAGCTGTAGTTTACATCTGTACTCTTTTAGGGTGCATTCAACTTTTGATATCATTTTTAGGGAGACGAGTTTAACAAAGATGTAGACTGAAGTTGTGATCTCTTAATTACTTATATAATACCCATTAATACATGTGTACTGCAAGGTTTTATAGATTTGAGTGTAACAATGACATTCAGTCTATTAGATACAGTCTCTGGCTAGGTCTAATTGGTGTCTGCCCATGGCAATACAGGAGGCTATGGTAAGGTTCGGTCACCCTTCAGCTCCCCGTGAACATGATGCCTGGCCCGAGGGGCTGACAGTGGGAACCCCTTCCCTATATTTATCCACTTTACATGGCGTCTTAACACTAACCATTGCATGTAAAAGGTTAATGCACTGCGGGAAGAACCACGATGCATACCCGACACGTTTTTTCCCTGCAGCGCTTTACGTCCTGTGGGGCCTTAGCCTAAGTGTGTTTCCTTTTGACCAACTTTAGTATCCATTGCACTCAATGGTATATATATATGGTTGCATACTGTAGGATATACGGTACATTGGTCAGACACATTTTCACACTGCTCCATTGTACTGTACTGTATAAACACAACGCAGTGTGAATTTAGCCCAATAAAAACAGACTCTGACCACATATAAATACACTCACCGGCCACTTTATTAGGTACACCTGTCCAACTGCTCGTTAACACTTAATTTCTAATCAGCCAATCACATGGCGGCAACTCAGTGCATTTAGGCATGTAGACATGGTCAAGACAATCTCCTGCAGTTCAAACCGAGCATCAGTATGGGGAAGAAAGGTGATTTGAGTGCCTTTGAACGTGGCATGGTTGTTGGTGCCAGAAGGGCTGGTCTGAGTATTTCAGAAACTGCTGATCTACTGGGATTTTCACGAACAACCATCTCTAGGGTTTACAGAGAATGGTCCGAAAAAGAAAAAACATCCAGTGAGCGGCAGTTCTGTGGGCGGAAATGCGTTGTTGATGCCAGAGGTCAGAGGAGAATGGCCAGACTGGTTCGACCTGATAGAAAGGCAACAGTGACTCAAATAGCCACCCGTTACAACCAAGGTAGCCAGAAGAGCATCTCTGAACGCACAGTATGTCGAACTTTGAGGCAGATGGGCTACAGCAGCAGAAGACCACACCGGGTGCCACTCCTTTCAGCTAAGAACAGGAAACTGAGGCTACAATTTGCACAAGCTCATCGAAATTGGACAATTGAAGATTGGAAAAACGTTGCCTGGTCTGATGAGTCTCGATTTCTGCTGCGACATTCGGATGGTAGGGTCAGAATTTGGCATCAACAACATGAAAGCATGGATCCATCCTGCCTTGTATCAACGGTTCAGGCTGGTGGTGGTGGTGTCATGGTGTGGGGAATATTTTCTTGGCACTCTTTGGGCCCCTTGGTACCAATTGAGCATCGTTGCAACGCCAAAGCCTACCTGAGTATTGTTGCTGACCATGTCCATCCCTTTATGACCACAATGTACCCAACATCTGATGGCTACTTTCAGCAGGATAATGCGCCATGTCATAAAGCTGGAATCATCTCAGACTGGTTTCTTGAACATGACAATGAGTTCACTGTACTCCAATGGCCTCCACAGTCACCAGATCTCAATCCAATAGAGCATCTTTGGGATGTGGTGGAACGAGAGATTCGCATCATGGATGTGCAGCCGACAAATCTGCGGCAACCGTGTGATGCCATCATGTCAATATGGACCAAAATCTCTGAGGAATTCTTCCAGCACCTTGTTGAATCTATGCCACGAAGAATTGATAAAAGGAAAATGTTTGTTTTGGTACCGTGTTAGCCAGTGGTTTAAAATATAAAAAACAAAAAAACTTTGCAAGTCTTCAGTAGGTGATATCTTTTTTAATGACTAACTCATAATGATGACAGAATATAACGTTTCGAAGCTTCCTCTGATCTTCTTCTTCAGATATAACTAAAGAACACTCTGTAGAGGCTGCATATTTATGACTGGGCACAGGGGTAGGATTACAGGAGAGAGGGGGGAAGAGGCTTATTACTATATACTTATAACAACAAACAATCAATTGCCAGATCCCCAGTTCTTATCTTAATGGCTGTCTTAATGATTTGTATAAAAAGACATAAACCCACGTGAGATGTTCATTCCATTGTCCAACGTCTGGAATAGGGTCATGGCCTTGTACTCATAAATCAGTCGCTGTTTCCTTGATTTAAAGTTCCCTTTTAAGATCAAGATTTTCATGTCATTGGTGATATTATGATCTTCCTGGCAAAAATGATTTGGCACGGGAAGATCAGTTCTCTGTTGTTTGATTGTATGGCGATGTGAATTAATTCTCAATCTGAGTTTCTGTCCGGTCTCTCCAACATACAGATTTTCAGTGGAACATTTGGTGCAAATGATCAAATACACCACATTAGGTGTGTTACAGGTGAACACATCTGGGATTTTATATTCCCTGTTAGAGTTTGGGATCTCTATCTTGTCAGTGGTCAGTATGTGGGGGCAGGTCTTGCACCTCTTCTGTCCACATGGAAATGTTCCTTTGTTAGTTGGAGGTGACAGTGAGCTGCTAATAATCATATTCCTGAGGTTTGGCTGGCTGTCTGTAGGATCTTCCCGTGCCAAAACACTTCTGCCAGGAAGACCACAACATCATCAATGACATGAAAATCTTGATCTTAAAAGGGAACTTTAAATCAAAGAAACAGCGACTGATTTATGAGTACAAGGCCATGACCTTATTCCAGACGTTGGACAATGGGATGAACATCTCACGTGGGTTTATGTCTTTTTATACAAATCATTAAGACAGCCATTAAGATAAGAACTGGGGATCTGGCAATTGATTGTTTGTTGTTATAAGTATATAGTAATAAGCCTCTTCCCCCCTCCCTCCTGTAATCCTACCCCTGTGCCCAGTCATAAATATGCAGCCTCTACAGAGTGTTCTTTAGTTATATCTGAAGAAGAAGAAGCTCAGAGGAAGCTTCGAAACGTTATATTCTGTCATCATTATGAGTTAGCCATTAAAAAAGGTATCACCTACTGAAGACTTGCAAAGTTTTTTTGTTTTTTATACGAAGAATTGAGGCAGTTCTGAAGGCAAAAGGGGGTCCAACCCGTTACTAGCATGGTGTACCTAATAAAGTGGCCGGTGATTGTAGGTGACATCAGCACTCTGACAGGGAAGAAGCATGGCACTGTATTATTTGCAAACATGGACTGATATGTAGGGTAAGTACACTCACATATGTATTGGAGCCTTTTTTGCAAATTCCATTAGAGAAGTTAAAAAATCCAAGATCATAATAAGGAAACCTGGCAGACCCAATGTTAATGGGTAAACTGCGCACTGTTGCTTTATGTGTCCTGCGATGGATTCAACTGTTATTTTTGTTAGCTTCTATAACTGAAGAAAAATTTAAAAAAAAAAAAAAAAACAAGCACAGATGTGAACTTAGTTATACACTGCTAAGTTACTAAAGAAAATGTTTTTTTTGTCAAATTCTCCATCCAAGTTAAGTGCACTGATAGGGTTATATAGGATTTATGTCGCACAACCCAAATCCTCAATGTGATTCACAATGACTTATCCTACTTGACTCATCAGATTGTCAAATTCATATCACAAATTAACAGCTAAGACTATGAAACATGTCCAATACTTTACAACAATTTATAGCAGAAAATTTCAGTAAGATTGCATCTGGTAAAGTGAAAGGGAATGTATCGCATTTATTTAGTAAAACCAGGTAGTAAAATATCACTTTTTCTAATCTGTTTTTAGTTTCTGATTGTGTGTTTTTATATTCTACTTTCTGTACATGGTTATGGGGGCTGCCATCCTGTCCGAGCTTCTCCTCTGCTTTATTAACGTTATTTAGGGATTTGCACTGCAGTAATATCATCGCTATAGACAGTAATGGGCTGGAGCTGACTATGGGAGAGTTTGCTAGACCTGTTCAGTGGATGCAGTGGGAGGAGATAACCTGTGACATTATTGACTGTCGGTATGATGCAATGATGGGTCAGTGGTGTTATTTATAGAGGTGTTACCTTACCTACTGTAATTATGACTGTGTTGTAAATGAGTGACTGCAGAAAGAAAAAAAAAAAAAAAACAACTTCAGTATCAGTGTATTATTAAGCTTAGTAGCCCCAGTGAAAACTGAAGGCTTTTTAATTTTTAAAAATAATGCAGTGTAGACAGTGACATGGAAAATAAACATCACAAAAAATCCTTAAGGCTAAGGCCGCAGGGGACGAGCCGCAGCCAAACTGTAAAATGCCACGATTTTTCCAGCGGCATTTACGTTGCGGGCAAATTGCAGCTTTTACACCACAAATGGCCCTGGCATCAAAATATGTTTAACAAAAAACCTGACGACATATTCCCTTTAATACCAAATGCAAAACATTTTACACATAAAGGGAATTATACTTCATACCTAGGTTATGATAATGGTCATATTTCGAGAGAGGTAAAGAAATGATAAAGGGGATATTTTCTCCATATAATGTATAGAGATTTATATTCACTGCAATCCAACAATGCATTTCTATTGGCTACAATATAGTACAAAAGTGTGTAATGGGTGAAGAAAAATTCTACAGCTTCCTAACTACGGTAGACTGTAAAGTGGTGCGGAAATTGTAAATGATCCCTTGCATTTCCTACACAAGGTGCTCCAGTTGCTGTGGAACAGCAACATTACAAACTACTGGCTGCAGTCCACTGACTATGTCAACAGTACAAAAGTGGTGCAGAATGGACATCCAAAATAGTACCCAAATATTGAGTCCTATACAGGAAAGTTCATGTGCTACTTTGAAGGTCACCTATAGGGGGGCGTCGTGTTCTCTGGTCAGCTCTGTAAAAAATGTCTAAGCGGAGCAGCTTGCCAGACTAAAGTTAAAATAAGGGTTTCAGGCACTTTCATGGTTAATAGGAGGTATTGAAATAGCCAACTGCGCATGCCCGAGGCCATTTTCTTGTGGCCGCTTACTCCAGCTAATTGGAGTTTGCTGATAAAGCCAGGTCTGTTATCTCTCTATGTGTAAACACTAAGATAACAGAGTCCATTCTATACAAGCATTTGCATATTATCTCATCTGTTCGAGTGCTGACACACTGGATGGGAAAACCCCTTTAATCCAAATTTGCAGTTTGCCAATTTTAAACATGCTGGGAAAAAGAAAATCTAATTTGTCGCAAAATTCAAAAAGAGCTATGAAGGTAGCCAGAGGTCAATAAACTTCTGTTCAAGCAGAGCTCAGGGGGATTGAGCAAACTAGGCATCAAGCGGCTCTTAGAGCAGCCAAAACGCCGGAGCAGGCAGATTATCAACTCCAACAACACGCTCATTATATGGTGTCCCATCCAGCTGCTGAGATGCCGGAAAAATCACAAGCATGTCGCAAGGAACAAGTTCAGCAGCAGGCCAGCTTGAGAACTGCCGAAATGCCAAAGTAGACAAACCATAGGAGTAATTTGCTGAATATATATGAGGATCATTGATACCAAGAATACGCAGACTAAGTCGTGGGCAGAGGTTAATAGGCAATAAATGAACAAAAACCTGGACAACGCCTTTAACTGTAAGTCCAGCACCGCAAACAAACCTATACAGCTGTAATACATATTTGGTAGGCTCTACCTGTATATATTATAATAGCTGCATGAAAAATCATGACAATGTTATGCGCATTGGTAGAAGTGGCTGACTAATGCTAGGTTCACACTTTCCGCTTGGGACCCAAAAGACGGAAACCCTATTCACTTAAAAACGCAGTTACACGCGTAAACCCACAGACTCCATAGACTATAGTGGGGTCTGCCAGGTTTATCCCAGTTTGCGCCAAAATTTTTGGAGAGAAAAGTTCTCCTGGAAGGTCTTTTCTCTCCACTGATTTTCAGTGACGTGTGTGATGGAGTCTCATAAGAAGACTCAACGCTAGTGTGAACCTAGTGTAAGGAACGTTGTTAGGAAGCACGTAAGGTGCACTTATATATTCTGCCAAGTATGACCTTGAAAAACATAAAATAAACTTTGGACATGTATTCTCTATAAAAACACATCTTATCAGTCTTGGGCTGACCAGTGCTAAACAAGTTACTAAAAGCATTCCTTACTAGCCATGTGTAATACTTGGGTTCCTGCTACACGTTTGTGGCTGAGCCGTCGGTACCACGAGCCAATTACCACTCATTGTAAACCTGTACTTGCTACATGTAAGTATGTTTTAATGGGGTATGCATACACCTGAACATGGGAAATCATTAGAGGTTACTTTCACAGCATTCCAGACAGTATTTTATCAGTATTTGTAAACCAAAACCAGGAGTGGAAATTACATAGAGGAATAATATAAGTACATGTACTTTGTGTAAGTGTGTGGGTATATATATATATATATATATATATATATATCTACAGCATATTATTTCTATGATATATATATATATATATATATATATATATATATATATATATACAATATAATATATTTAATATTAATATATATATATATATATATATATATAATATATATACTGTATACACACATATATATTTAATATAGATAGATATAATATAGATACAGATATAGATATATATGCATATATACAGACATATTATATTTGTGTATTATAAATAGTTGTATTTTCTTTTTTCTTAATCAATGAAACATCTGCCTTATCCGTCCATCCATCCGCTGCTCAGTATCTTGCACAGACTGGTGTATCTGCTCCATAGTTACACGTCCATTCATTTCTAACAGTCCATTGTACTAGTGGTTGCTGTGTGATGACATTAGAAGCTGATATGGTACCCTACTAATATCCACCAGTCCTATGACATCACACTATACACTTATGACATAGGAAGATATCCAGGCTGAACACTGTGCTCTGTCACATACCCTGACAGATCCAATATATTCACTATCAATGTCTCTACACTGTATGTGTATACATATGTACATACTATATATACACTATGTATCTACATCCAGCAATGTATATATAGTATTATAAAGCTCCTGCTATCAACTTACTGAATGCCAGCAGAACTTGTGCTAGAAGAAGCAGGACATTTGCCAGTGACCTTACAGAGCAGGCATTACACTTGCTCTGATTTCCTGCTCCATTCTGCTCATGTCCTTGTGCCTCCTATCACAACTCTATGAGGAATAAGCTCCATCCTCACATCCTATTCCTCCTGCCAGGGCAGTACCCACTGCCCACACCCACATGCAGACAAGATGGTGAGAGGAGATGGTACCTGTGTGCCAGTGTTGGTCAGGCAGGCTTGCTGAGGTGACTGCAGCGGCTGACTGGATGCAGTAGACTCCTGCAGGCTTGGCTGCTGCTAGATAACAAGTGCAGATAGAGGCTTCCTCCAGCCGGAGTGTGTGCGCACTGCGCCGCTCCCAGGGGCCACCAGGCAGCCAGTAGCTTCGGGACCTGGAGTGACGGCTGTGCCCGGCTACTGGAGGTCACTGAGGTGCCAGCTGCCGGCCAATCACTAGGACACAGGGGCTGGTAAGAGAGACCGACGAGGGGGCTGTGCCAGACATTCAGTGCCTACTACTGTGAGGGAGAGACATGCTTACTGTACTGTCTGCCTGTGATGAGGCACTAGCACATCCCATACAGTCACACACACAGATGTAGCATTGTGTTACACACAGGTACTGCACTCACACAGCATTGTGTCACACACACAGATGTACTGCACTCACACAGCATTGTGTCACACACACAGAGGTACTGCACTCACACAGCATTGTGTCACTCACACATATGTACTGCACTCACACAGCATTGTGTCACACACACAGATGTACTGCACTCACACAGCATTGTGTTACACAAAGAGGTACTCCACTCACACAGCATTGTGTCACTCACACAGATGTACTGCACTCACACAGCATTGTGTCACACACACAGAGGTACTGCACTCACACAGCATTGTGTTACACACAGAGGTACTGCACTCACACAGCATTGTGTCACTCACACAGATGTACTGCACTCACACAGCATTGTGTCACACACAGATGTACTGCACTCACACAGCATTGTGTTACACCCACATGTACTGCACTCACACAGCATTGTGTCACACACACACAGATGTACTGCACTCACACAGCATTGTGTCACACACACACAGATGTACTGCACTCACACAGCATTGTGTCACACACACAGATGTACTTCACTCACACAGCATTGTGTCACTCACACAGATGTACTGCACTCACACAGCATTGTGTTACACCCACATGTACTGCACTCACACAGCATTGTGTCACACACAGATGTACTGCACTCACACAGCATTGTGTTACAC
Organism: Leptodactylus fuscus; assembly: GCF_031893055.1. NCBI lineage: Eukaryota > Metazoa > Chordata > Amphibia > Anura > Leptodactylidae > Leptodactylus > Leptodactylus fuscus. The sequence continues at coordinate 159,378,156 of NC_134268.1, forward strand.
ACAGAGGTACTGCACTCACACAGCATTGTGTCACTCACACAGATGTACTGCACTCACACAGCATTGTGTTACACCCACATGTACTGCACTCACACAGCATTGTGTCACACACACACAGATGTACTGCACTCACACAGCATTGTGTCACACACACACAGATGTACTGCACTCACACAGCATTGTGTCACACACACACAGATGTACTGCACTCACACAGCATTGTGTTACACCCACATGTACTGCACTCACACAGCATTGTGTCACACACACACAGATGTACTGCACTCACACAGCATTGTGTCACACACACACAGATGTACTGCACTCACACAGCATTGTGTCACACACACAGATGTACTGCACTCACACAGCATTGTGTCACACACACAGATGTACTGCACTCACACAGCATTGTGTCACACACACAGATGTACTGCACTCACACAGCATTGTGTTACACCCACATGTACTGCACTCACACAGCATTGTGTCACACACACACAGATGTACTGCACTCACACAGCATTGTGTCACACACACACAGATGTACTGCACTCACACAGCATTGTGTCACACACACAGATGTACTGCACTCACACAGCATTGTGTCACTCACACAGATGTACTGCACTCACACAGCATTGTGTTACACCCACATGTACTGCACTCACACAGCATTGTGTCACACACAGATGTACTGCACTCACACAGCATTGTGTTACACACAGAGGTACTGCACTCACACAGCATTGTGTCACTCACACAGATGTACTGCACTCACACAGCATTGTGTTACACCCACATGTACTGCACTCACACAGCATTGTGTCACACACACACAGATGTACTGCACTCACACAGCATTGTGTCACACACAGATGTACTGCACTCACACAGCATTGTGTCACACACACAGATGTACTGCACTCACACAGCATTGTGTCACACACACAGATGTACTGCACTCACACAGCATTGTGTCACACACACACAGATGTACTGCACTCACACAGCATTGTGTCACACACACAGATGTACTGCACTCACACAGCATTGTGTCACACACAGATGTACTGCACTCATACAGCGTTGTGTTACACACAGAGGTACTGCACTCACACAGCATTGTGTCACACACACAGATGTACTGCAATCACACAGCACTGTGTTACACACACAGATGTACTGCACTCACACAGCATTGTGTTGCTCACAGAGGTACTGCACTCACACAGCATTGTGTCACACACACAGATGTACTGCAATCACACAGCATTGTGTTACACACACACAGATGTACTGCAATCACACAGCATTGTGTTACACCCACATGTACTGCACTCACACAGCATTGTGTCACACACAAACAGATGTACTGCACTCACACAGCATTGTGTCACACACACACAGATGTACTGCACTCACACAGCATTGTGTCACACACACAGATGTACTGCAATCACACAGCATTGTGTTACACACACAGATGTACTGCTCTCACACAGCATTGTGTTGCTCACAGAGGTACTGCACTCACACAGCATTGTGTCACACACACAGATGTACTGCACTCACACAGCATTGTGTCACACACACACAGATGTACTGCACTCACACAGCATTGTGTCACACACACAGAGGTACTGCACTCACACAGCATTGTGTCACTCACACAGATGTACTGCACTCACACAGCATTGTGTTACACCCACATGTACTGCACTCACACAGCATTGTGTCACACACAGATGTACTGCACTCACACAGCATTGTGTTACACACAGGTACTGCACTCACACAGCATTGTGTCACTCACACAGATGTACTGCACTCACACAACATTGTGTTACACCCACATGTACTGCACTCACACAGCATTGTGTCACACACACACAGATGTACTGCACTCACACAGCATTGTGTCACACACACACAGATGTACTGCACTCACACAGCATTGTGTCACACACACAGATGTACTGCACTCACACAGCATTGTGTCACACACACAGATGTACTGCACTCACACAGCATTGTGTCACACACAGATGTACTGCACTCATACAGCGTTGTGTTACACACAGAGGTACTGCACTCACACAGCATTGTGTCACACACACAGATGTACTGCAATCACACAGCATTGTGTTACACACACAGATGTACTGCACTCACACAGCATTGTGTTGCTCACAGAGGTACTGCACTCACACAGCATTGTGTCACACACACAGATGTACTGCAATCACACAGCATTGTGTTACACACAGATGTACTGCACTCACACAGCATTGTGTCACACACACACATATGTACTGCACTCACACAGCATTGTGTCACACACAAACAGATGTACTGCACTCACACAGCATTGTGCTACACACACAGATGTACTGCACTCACACAGCATTGTGCTACACACACAGATGTACTGCACTCTCACAGCATTGTGTCACACACAGAGATGTGCTGCACTCACACAGCATTGTGTCACACACAGATGTACTGCACTCACACAACATTGTGTCACACACACAGATGTACTGCACTCACACAGCATTGTGTCACACACACACAGGTGTACTGCACTCACACAGCATTGTGTCACACACAGACAGATGTACTGCACTCACACAGCATTGTGTCACACACACAGATGTACTGCACTCACACAATATTGTGGCACACTCACAGATGTACTGCACTCACACAATATTGTGGCACACTCACAGATGTACTGCACTCACTCAGCATTGTGTCACACGCTTACAGGAGGGGAAGCCTCTGTCCCCAGGCACTTGTATTTGGAAAATGTTCAGAATGACAGGTGCAGTGTAAGACATTGCTCAGACATAACTGCCTGCTTTTAAGATTTGGCATTCATACTGAAGTACAATTATAAATATATTGTAAGTTTTGAAATTTTTACTGACAAATTCATCACCTTTATGAAAAGACTCAATGTGCCAGATTTATCCGGCTAGGTTCACACCTGCATTTGGGTTTCCGTTCGGGGGTCCTCTTGGGAACTCCCAGAATGGACAGGGCCACCGATAGGCCAGTACTACTGCTACTGGCGTCAGGGGCCCGGCCAAATTTAAAAATGGGGGGGGCCCGGGCCCCCTGGCGCCGGCAGCAGTCATTGTATGTCCTGTTTCAACTCAGATCTGCGTCCAGAGGACGCACATCTGAGTTGAACACATACGCGGCTGAAGCGAGGAGCTGACCTGTGTCAGCTCCTCGCTTCGCCACTGCACGCCTCTCTCGCTGACACATATGCGGCAGAAGCGAGGAGCTGAGCTGTGTCAGCTCCTCGCTTCGCCGCCTCTCTCGGTGACACATATGCGGCTGAGCCGGAACCCGGCTCAGCCGCATATGTGTCAGCGAGAGAGGCGGCAGCGGCGAAGCGAGGAGCTGACACAGGTCTGCTCGCTTCAGCCGCTAAAGCGAGGAGCTGACCTGTGTCAGCTCCTCACTTCGCCGCTGCCGCCAGCTACCCGGCAGTGTAGACGCGATGTGATGACGTCACATCGCGTCTACAACTGTGCGCCAGTAAGAGAGAGAGGCGCGCAGAGTGCAGCGGGGGAACGAAGGAGAAAGTAAGTGTAATGTGGAACGTGAAACTGGGGGCAGATGAAGGAGAGGACGGCATGACACTGGGGGCAGAGATGGAGAGACATGAATCTGGGGGCAGAGATGGAGGGGACATGAATCTGGGGGCAGAGATGGAGGGGACATGAATCTGGGGGCAGAGATGGAGGGGACATGCATCTGGGGGCAGAGATGGAGGGACATGAATCTGGGGGTAGAGATGTGAGGACATGAATCTGGGGGCAGAGATGTGAGGACATGAATCTGTGGGCAGAAATGGAGGGGACATGGATCTGGGGGCAGAGATGGAGGGACATGAATCTGGGGGCAGAGATGGAGGGGACATGAATCTGGGGGCAGAGATGGAGGGACATGAATCTGGGTGCAGAGATGTGAGGACATGAATCTGGGGGCAGAGATGGAGGGGACATGAATCTCGGGGCAGATGAAGGGTATATATGAAGCTGGGGGAGAGACGGAGGGGGGACATATAATTTACGGGTGAATGTAGGAGGATTATACAGTGTGCGGGCAAATGGAAAATTAATGAGTGGGCGGGGTCAACATAACAGTGGGTGGGGCTAAATTTCCCGCGGCGCGCAAAGCGCACTGCACATTTTGTCCCTCTTGGTTCTTCAAAAGTTGAGAGGTATGGGTACAGGGGGCAATGGAAAGATGTTAGAAGGTGGACGGGGGGGGATTGTTGGGGCATCGGGTGTGCAGCACTGCGGAGAGGGAACTGGGGCAATAATATATAATATATAAGTTTTTAGCTGGAGAATAATAATGATGTAGGCCGCTATGTTACTAGCATAGCAGCCTGTTTGGGGGTGAGACTTTCACTTTAAAGGAGTGTTCACATTGCGTTTTTGGCCTCCCTTGCCGGGATACGTTGGTAACCAGTCACAATCAGCTCCCCACTTATCCCTGCACGGAGAACTGCAGGCCCCCCTTTTTTTTTTTTTAATGGCCAGTTCTTCGTGCAGGGATAAGTTGACAGCAGATTCTGACTGGTTACCAACGTATCCCGGCAAGGGAGGCCAAAAACACAATGTGAAAAAGCCCTGAGGATTTATTAGGAGGGCTCTTATAGATGGTGTTGGCTCGCTATAGGCGCTGTCACACGTAGCACATTGTACCAGCAAATAGAATCTGATTAAGCCTTGTAATGCTGCTAAATAAAGGGAAATGTAATACAGAATTGGTATGTCACAAAATAAGGTAGTTTTAAAATGGCGGGGGGGGGCAGACACTTAGGCTGTATGGGGCCCCAAAATTCCTGATGGTGGCCCTGAGAATAGAAACCTAATCCATTAAAAAAGCAGCCACAAAAAAATGGCTGCAGGCATGTGCCGTTGGCTCTGCCCGAGACCCGACAGCAGACCAACTGCGCATGCGTATGTTTGAATCCAGTGCCGGAGGAATACGCAGAGAGAGGCCATTCCAGATGAAGATGGAGGTGGCGCTGGAGATTTCTCTCGCAGCATTGGGGATGCCTCAGTGCTGCGAGAGAACTCATTTGCATACCGAGGAAAGCCGGGATTTCTTCCGAACGGCGGCACGGAGAAGACATCTAATGGTAGGAGAATAGCCTTTATTAAGGCTATTCCTACGTGTGTAGCAATTTAATGATAGAATCCCTTTAATATTGTTGCATAACGGTAACATTAAAGGAAAGAGTGGAACACAAGAGGAAGGTATATAAGAAATATAAAGCTAAATATAAAAAACACATAGCTTTTTAAATGGATGAAAAACATAAAAAAAGTTGTCAAACTAGGACAGTTCCTTATGGAGTTTAAGGTACACACCGCTTAGTAAAGCTTTTGAATTTTGTGTTTGAATTTCTTTTTATGCCTGTCATGACTAGACATACATTAGCATAACTAATTTATCCCTGTTTTGATAAATAATAAATTAGGTTTTTGATAAATTAACCCCTAAAGGGAATGTATCACCTTTTCTATTTTTCTCCCTAAATAAAATCCTGTATGAAAATGTGCTCCGCTTTCCTAATATGCTTTTATTCTCCGACTGCACATTTTTTTTATTTTATTTCCCGTATATGGTTACGTGGACAGGCATTTTCTGATACAGTACGTCACATGGACCATTGTCACAAGAGAGATTTTCAATAATGTTTGTTTCAGAGTTTTCTTGACATGTTCTGTGACCTATACACAGGTCACTGTGCAGGGATGGCAAGAAGTGGTCATCACCTATTATGATTGGTGTACTCCAATGCTATCCATCTGGAAATTAGAGACATAACCCTTGAGTCAGTTATTTATTTGACATTGGGGGCCAGTTCTGGGTAGCCTGAGAAAAATTAATTGACTCCAGCTTGAAAATAAAATGCTACGTTATTAAATATATTATACAATTATATTGTTTTATAATTAAACAGTTTTTATCTTAAAGCGGTTTTCGGGCAATTTTTATTTCTTTTTAAAAAGGTACGTTAATGCTATTAATGGGTTAATAAGTGCACCCAATATAACTTTAGCAGTGTTTTGAGTAACTTCTTCTCTGGGAGCGCCTAGCACATTCAGCATTAGTTTACAAGGTGTAGCTTCCTGCTGCAATGCATTCTGGTAGATATAGGCTCTTACACTGTCTCCCTTTCACTCCTCCCCCCTCTCTCTCTAACACCTGCTCCCCATCTCCCTAGCTATTCCTCCCACTGCTAGCCTTTCGCACCTCACTCATCCCACCCTGTACCCTATTATATTTTACCTGTCTTCTTCCTATCTTCCTTCTGCGGTGAAGCACTGTGCCGTAGCCTTTAATACATCTCTATTGAGTTGGCTCCCAGATTGTGCAATAGAGATGTGCAATGGAGCATGATGGGAGTTGTAGTTTCACAGCAGCTGGAGAGCCGAAGGTTCCCTATCCCTGCCATAGACTATAATGTGGTCCATAGGGTTTGCTTGTAGGACTTTTCTCTTCATGATTTTAAGTGGATTCTGCAGCAGAGTCAAAAATTCCAATGCAGGTGTGCAGGGGCGGATCCAGGGCCGGGCGAGCCGGGCAACCGCCCGGGGCCCCGCGCTTAGCGGGGCCCCGCGGCCTGGCCCTAACAAAATGGTCCCGGTCAGCCTCGGAGCCGGCATAGTCGGGCAAGTGCCGGGGCCCACAGATTTCATCCGCCGCCGATGAGCTGGAATACATACGCGATGCAAGAGCTGTGAGATCAGCTCCTGCTTTAAAGCTCCGGCCCGGCTTGCGTGTGTAGGCACGATGACGTCATCACATCACGCTTACACACGCAAGCCGGGCCGGAGCTAACCAGGAGCTGAGGTCACAGCTCCTGCATCGCGTATGTGACTGCACTGGAGTGAGAGAGAGGAGCGTCGGGGGAACGATGGAAGGTGAGTGATGGAAGGTGAGTGTGTTTGTTTTGTATTAAATATTAAGGTGGAACATAATGAAGGGGGCCCATGAAACTGGGGGGGCAAATGAAGGGGAGGGGGGAACGGCATGACACTGGGGCAGATGGGGGGGGGAGAACAGCATGACACTGGGGCAGATGGAGGGGGGAGAACGACATGACACTGGGGCAGATGGAGGGGGGGAGAACAGCATGACACTGGGGCAGATAGAGGGGGGGAGAACAGCATGACATTGGGGCAGATGGAGGGGGGGAACAGCATGACACTGGGGCAGATGGAGGGGGGGAGAACAGCATGACACTGAGGCAGATGGAGGGGGGGAGAACGGCATGACACTGGGGCAGATGGAGGGGGGGAGAACGGCATGACACTTGGGCAGATGGAGGGGGGGAGAACGGCATGACACTGGGGCAGATGGAGGGGGGGAGAACGGCATGACACTGGGGCAGATGGAGGGGGGGAGAACGGCATGACACTGGGGCAGATGGAGGGGGGAGAATGGTATGACACTGGGGCAGATGGAGGGGGAAGAACGGCATGACACTGGGGCAGATGGAGGGGGGGAGAACAGCACGACACTGGGGCAGATGGAGGGGGGGAGAACAGCATGACACGGGCAGATAGAGGGGGAGAACAGCATGACACTGGGGCAGATGAAGGGGGGAGAATGGCATGACACTGGGGCAGATGTAGGGGGAGAGAACAGCATGACACTGTGGCAGATGAAGGGGGGGAGAACGGCATGACACTGAGGCAGATGAAGGGGGGAGAACGGCATGACACTGGGGCAGATGAAGGGGCGAGAACGGCATGACACTGGGGCAAATGAAGGGGGAGAGAACGGCATGACACTGGGGCAAATGAAGGGGGGGAGAACGGCATGACACTGAGGCAGATGAAGGGGGGAGAATGGCATGATACTGGGGCAGATGAAGGGGGGGATGGCATGACACTGGGGCAGATGAAGGGGGGGAGAATGGCATGACACAGGGGCAGATGAATGGGGGAGAATGGCATGACACTGGGGCAGATGAAGGGGGGGAGAATGGCATGACATTGGGGCAGATGAAGGGGGGAGAACGGCATGACACTGGGGCAGAGACATGGGGGGGGACATGAAACTGTGGGCAGATAAAGGGGGAGAATGGCATGAAACTGGGGACAGAGATAGAGGGGGGGACATGAAACTAGGGGTAGATGAAGGGTGTATATGAAAATGGGGAGAGATGGAGGGGGGACATATAATTTACGGGTGACTGTAGGAGGATTATAGTGTGTGGAATCACATGAAAAATGAATGAGAATGGGCGGTCAACATAAAAGTGGGGGGGGGGGCTAATTTGCTGCAGCACGCTGCGCGTTGGGCCCCGCCAAAGTCAATTGCCCAGGGCCCCGCAAACCCTGGATCCGCCACTGCAGGTGTGAACCCAGCCTGAGGATTTTGTTGAAACTCTTCTATCTTGGGGAAATTAATGTCTCTTTTTCTGTAGTTTGTTCTTCTTTTCTTGTCACAATCACTGGATTTTTTTTCTCTGAAGTAGAGTAGACTAGGTAGAATAGGTGGTGAGGTGCCTCTGTAATATGGCTTCATCACTGGAATCATCCATACGATTCTTTCAGCTTGTCTAAGGGAATCAGAAAGGAAAGACTCCAGGTGGCAAAAGAATGCAGAAATCGGAATACAGTGGTCATTCGTGTATGACAAGTTTGTATACTGTATGTGTAATCCTGCCTGTGATAGGAGATGACTGCTGAAAAGGAATCTCCAGAAAACAAGTGATGGCAACATGTTATTAGGCTTTTTGGTCATTGTGAAACTTCAGGAGTCTCTGATTATTTTAATCTTTTTACATAGTGACATGGAAAACATTACGTTTCTTGATAAAAATAACTGTAAGAGGGGGGAAGACTTAAAAATAATAATTTATTGTCACTTTGTACTATTATAGAGTTGTGGGAGAGCAGGGACCTATGTGCCTGAATTGTTTATAGGCCTTATCAGGGTTATCCAGGTTAATAAAATGAATGCCTATCTTGCCTATCAGCAGTTTAGGGGATGCCCTTGCATGAGTGTTGCAGAACTCTATATTGTTTTCCTCTGGTGCTCGAGCTATCCATACTCAGGATGCAGTACTGTAATTTACATAGCGGCTGTTCTGAGCAGTGCACTGTTTTCTTATTCACTCAAGTGGGACAAAGCTGCAAAACGCAGCCACTATGAAAAAAACATTATTCTGTTTTTCGGATAGGCTATCAATTTTAATAATGTGAATAACCCCTTTAAGTGATACAAATTGCACAGCAAATACATTTTGTATACAGATCGGACATTCACAGCAAATCACATCATACAAACACTGGGCACACATCGCGCAAACATAGTAAACACATTACACAAGCACAGAATATCTCACACACTAAGTACAGCACACATCATGCAAGCGCAAATGTCACACAAGCACAGCAAAACACAAACACGGCAAAACACATTGCACAAATGCAAGAATACCTATCACACAAGCACAGGAACACACATCACAAAATGCAGAGCAACACAAATCACATAAGCACAGAAACACATATTACACAATCGCAACTACACAATGTGCATGCAGTAAACATCACAGTATGCTTCTTGTTATCTTGTTCATACTGTTATAAATATAATCCCACCTCCATCCTAATATATTTATACAGTTCTCTGAGCCCTACTGGAATCCTGAGAACTGATTAGGGCCCTGCTGTGACTAATTATCTAAATCAGTACTATAGTGTAGTTGGGCCCCCCTCTGTTCTGGGCCCCTGGGAATCTACATACATTGCACAGGATATATATGTCTGCTCTTATATAAAACCTGATGCAGCATGCAGGCTTGTGGTTCGATATGGCCTATAGCACTATAATACACTGAGGACCTCTGGCTCCTTATCCATGATCATAAAGGCATGCATAAGCAATGGTTTATTTAGACAAGAAGGTGTAATGTGATACCATCTTACTTATTAATAACTCCTTAAGGATGCAGCCAGTTGTGGCTTGGACCAGTCTGAAATCTTTAACTTTATGTGACAATAACTTCATAATGCATTTATCCTAGTGATTCTCACTATGTTTCTTTTTTTTTTTTGTGACACATTGTATTTGGTGAAAATTTTGAAAACGTTGCAATACTCAAGTTCTTTATCATAGCTCTGCTTTGTTTTCATTGCGCTTTGAAGATCCTTTAATTTCATGTGTAAAACATATTTAAAAAAAAAATTAAATCAAGTTTTAGGAACAAGATGCTTTCTGAAGGGAATTTTAAAGCCAAATATATTAGAAACCCCCATTTTCAAAACAGCACTTTGGTAGTTTGTTAACCCTGTAATTGTTTCATAGGAATTAAAAGAAAATGGAGGTGAAATTTCTCGAGATATATTGAACATTTTTCTCCCACAGGGGTTTCTTAGAATAGGAATACTATTTTCCTTATAAATTGCTTTAGTCCCAATTTTTTAATTTTCACAAGGAGATAAAGGAGCAAAAACAACCCACAGTTTGTTACCAATTATTTTTCTATGTAAACTTTTGTTTGGACACATGACTGGGCACATAAGGTAAGCAGGAGCTTTGGGCTTTTGCTGGAATCAGGCGCTATGATGCAATTAAAGAACCTCTAAGGTGCCATTGCTGTGGAATGTACCAAAAAGTGATGGCACTGTGATCTTTCTCAACGATGTTTTATATATATATATATATATATATATATATATATATATATATATCCTATTAATATTATAAATGTGAAAGTTTGTGAGTTTGTGGGTTTGTGTGTTTGGATGTTTTCATGTTCGGATGTTTGTTCCTCAATCACGGAAAAACCGCTCCACCGATTTGGCTGAAATTTTCCACAAACATAGATAATACACCCGATTAAACAATAGGCTACTTTTCGTCACAATAGCGCACATACGTTTGTGCCAGGACCCCCACAAACCCCAAACTCACATCACCATCTCTGCAATCTCACACACTTTGGACCATAGCAAGCCACACAATTCATATTGCCCTCTGCAGCCTCGCCCCTAAGCCCACACAATCTCATATACAGATACTTTACCACTTTGCCCCTCCCCTTAACGATACTCCAGGAGGCTCTCTTTAACGCTCCGGAGCAGCCATGTTTGCCGACCCCCACCGCTCTGACAATCCGCGACACCGCCCACCCATGTCAATACTCCTAGGCGGTCTAATAAATGCAAAGAAAAAAGTTTAAAAAAAGTAAAAAAAATATAAAAAATAAATAAAAAGGATTAAAAATTCAAATCACCCCCCTTTCCCTAGAACACATATAAAAGTAGTTAAAAACTGTGAAACATATACATGTTAGGTATCCCCGTGTCCGAAATCTCCCGCTCTACAAAGCTATACAAATATTTTTCCTGTTCGGTAAACGCCGTAGCGGGAAAAATGGTCAAAAGTGCAAAACCGCCATTTTTTCACTGTTTTCATTCTGATAAAAATTTGAATAAAAAGTGATCAAAGCAATAACATTTCCCGAAAATGGTAGAACTACAAAGTACACCTGGTCCCGCAAAAAAAGACGCCCTATACATCCCCGTACACGCATGTATAAAAAAGTTACGACTGTCGGAATATGGCGACTTTTCAAAAAATAATTTTTTAACACAGTTTTGGATTTTTTTTAAGGGGTCAAAATGGAAATAAAACCATATAAATTTGGTATCCCCGGAATCGTAACGAAACACAGAATACAGGGGACATGTCATTTTGGTTGCACAGTGAACGCCGTAAAACCAAAGCCCGTAAGAAAGTCGCAGAAATGCATTTTTTCTTGACATCCACCCCATTCTGAATTTTTTCCCTGCTTCCCAGTACATTATATAGAATAATTAATGGTGGCATCATGAAGAAAAATTTGTCCCGCAAAGATCAAGACCTCATATGGCTCTGGGAGCGGAGAAATAAAAAAGTTATGGGGTTTAGAAGGAGGGGAGTCAAAAAACGAAAGTCAAAAAATACCATCAGGGGAAAGGGTTAACTTCAAATACTTCTGTCCCAAAGTCACTATGTACAGTTTCTCACAACACCGTATAGCAGCTCAAATACAAAGTAACTTCAACAGAAACGTCTCACGTATTCTCTGAATTACAGCAAACACAAGATACAAAGTTACATTTCATATCCCATACCTTATACACACTACGAAAACCTTACCCGCGCCTGTATATACCCACTGCTACAATCACCGCAGACGAAGTCGCGGGTACCAGCTAGTATATATATATAGGCATAAACTCCTGTTTGGGCAGACAGCACTGCTCAGAGGGGAAGAGGCGCTACCTTTTTGGCTTCTGGAGTGCAGAGATTAGATGCATTTGCTTTTGGACAACAAGTCTCTTTTGAAGAGCTCCAGATGTGCCAGTAAAGTGGGATTCCTACTAATTTGGAAATTACAACCTCATGAAATTTATCAAGGGGCATGGTCAGCACTTTTACTCAAGTCTTGAATTTATGTTCCAAAAAATGAATGTGCAAGTGAAAATTGAAAATATTTCTATAATTATGTCAGTTCAGTACCCAAATATATTGTGTCCAGTTTGTGCAAACAGAGACACACACTCTAGGAATCGTTATGTGGGTTATCCTGGGTATAACTGCATCTGAAGTGTTTGTCTGTAGTAATAAAACAAGCAGTTTACATAATTTTTTTGGCTTAATAAATATTCATTTTAAATTCAGCGAAAGTATCCAGAGACTAAATATTATCCAAAGATCAGTCCTAGAAGCTCGTTCTCATTAACAAGCTCATTAAACTAATGTGAAACAAAATATTACTTATCATGTGTTACTTCCCAGCAAGCCTCAGTTTGACGTGTAGACTGGAAGAAGCTCACAATTAGAGATAAGCAACCTCTCAAGATTTGTTTAGTTTTGGATTTTGGGTGCTGTCCTGGTCGGCGGGAGGTCTGTCCTGATTTCAACTCAAATGCAGATGAGTTGCATATACAATAGTGTAGCAGGGAGCCACTGGCTCCCTGCTTCACTATTTGCTCCCTGTCTCTGCTCCCGCAGTAGTAAGATGTAGTGATGTCACTTACATTGCGCCTGCAGCTTCTTGGAGGTTCTGGACCAGAGACAGAAGAACAGCGGGTGAACAGGGGGATGTGAGTATTAGCAGTTTATTTATTACTCGTGGGCAATTGGAGGGGGACATTGTTATGTGGGGGCATACCATGTCAGGATGACTGTAGGGGCACTTTACTGTGTGGGGGCCCAAAGAAAAATTGATTGGAATGGGTAGCATCAAATTGGAACTGTGTGGGGATAAAATAGCCATGGTGCATATTCTGTCCCTCTATTAATCCTTTAAAAGTTGGGAAGCATGAATGATATGATGGACCAGGCCGCAAGACATGTCTGGCTGTATGGTGGCAATGGTGGTACCTTTGTAGGAGTAGCAGGCGGCATTAGTAGTACAGTAAATGGAACATGATGATACAGAGAGACAGTGTCACCACTATTCAGAAACATCAGTTGGAGGTGTATCCATGCCTGATTCATTTTGGCAAAAGATATTTTTTCCACTCTAGCTTGGACAATTTCGTCCATCTAGATGTTACCACACCACCATCAGCACTGAACAACTTCTCAGCTTGAGGCCAGAAAAGATAAAACTTCCATGACAAACTGGGACAGCTACTTCCACTGCTCTAACCTATTGGCCCAGTTACCTGCTGGAATATAGGTGCACTTTATACTCTGGTGGGTGTTGTTTGCCTTTTATGGCTCCGGATGGCAATGTATAGTGAAAAATTTCTGATTCATTATAATTAGAGATGAGCGAGTAGTACTCGATCAAGTAGGTATTCGATTGAATACTACGATATTCGAAATACTCGTACTCAATCGAGTACCACTCGCTGTTCGAATGTAAAAGTTCAATACAGAACCAGCATTGATTGGCTGAATGCTATACAGTCGGCCAATCAACGCTGGTTCTTCTCCTACCTTTAGAAGTCTTCTCCGTGCAGCTTTCCCGCGGCGTCTTCTGGCTCTTCATTCACTCTGTAAGGCATCGGGCCTGGGCAGAGCCGACTGCGCATGTCCGCTTGTAGTGCGGGCATGCGCAGTCGGCTCTGTCCAGCCCGACCCTCACTCGTGGACTTGGTAAGTATAATTTGATCGAACGTTGCCTACCCCTGAAACGAGCATTCCCCCCCCCCCATAGACTATAATAGGGTTCGATATTCGATTCGAGTAGTCGAATATTGAGGGGCTACTCGAAACGAATATCGAACCTCGAACATTTTACTGTTCGCTCATCTCTAATTATAATCCAGACAGTGTGGTTGTTGATACTGCTTTTACTTCTGACACTTGTAACTGTGGCACTGGCAGTGGAGATGGAGAACTGACTGAGTAAGTCACCGGGAGTGGGCAGAATCCATCTGGGTTTGCATGTGACTGGCAATTGCAGAGGTCTCCCTGAATGCTGCGGTAAGTGGAATATACAGCTTAGCCTGACAATATTCTAATATTTGGGAATCAGGGAAGAATCTCCCCATTTGGGGTTTATAGCGAGGGTCTAAGAGCACTGCCATCTGATACTCATCTCTTTGCTTGATGTTAATGATACATTTGTTGCTGTGTAAGTAGCGGAGCATACTACCCTGCCAGTGCTAGTTCCTCCACCATAATGACGCTGACCCAAATCCTCATCTTCCTCCATCAACCCAGAGCGATGATGTTGACATTGACTAAGAGGTGGAAGCTATTCTTCCTCCTCTTCTGTTCCATGTTGCATGAGTGTAAATGTTTTCTGTAACATACACATTAAAGGCATCATATTGCTGATGCTGCAGTTGTCCCTGTTGACAAATTTGGTGGCCTCTTCAAAGGGCTTGTGAAACTATCCAAAGGATAGCTCATATATATCATAGCACAATAGATTCACTTGAAGGCTGAAGCAATAAGTTGCAAAAAAGCTGCTTTTTTATCACGTTTTAGCAGTATTTTTGAGCCAAAGCTAGGAGTGGATTTGTCATTAGGGAAAAGTATAAGTTTCCTTTATATTTCCCATTTCTTTTAAAGTCGCTTCAAATAGATATTCCACAGAGTCCCGGGTGTCAAAATTCCATGGATCTTCACCTGATGACCTACCCTATGGGTAGATCATCGATTACAAAATCCCAGAAAAGTACTTTAGGTTTGCTGCATAGAACAAACCATTACTTTACATTGTAAGGTAGTATGTTATCATTATGATACATGCTTTACATTTACCATCGAAAGGTTCAAATAATAAACATTTTAACGTTAGAGTTAGGGTTTGGATCTGACATCATATATCATAATGAACGTTCCATAAATCTCTATTAAAATAAAAGCATGAAATGAAATCCTTTATATACCTGTCATTTCTCTTCAAGAGGAAAAACATCATTTTTGTTTTTGAATAATATTAGAGAAATATTTTTACATTGATTCTTTTCCTTTGTGCATTGATTAAAGGGATGAATGATGAAAGATCACTCTTACTTTTCTTTAGATCACATTTTTTCTGGATTCTGCACATCACATGCTCTACAAATTCTTGAACATGCAACAAAGGGCTCCAGGCCTTGTTACTTCAATAGGTCACATTATGGCTTCCTGGTGGGCTATAATTGTGGTTAGGTTTGCAGTCACATGCTTATAGATTTATTGTTATGTTTATATCAAACTGAATTATGTATTTTTCTATTGTATCTTCATAGAACAGACATTTTTGTAGAGAGAAATTGTGTTCTCTGAATGCCTGATGATATTGGTCATTATCTTTGAAGTTTATGTCTGCGATATGTTGTCATATTGTATGGGGTGACCTTCTCCGTGACCTATTTAGGACCCAGTAAATGAGTATTACAGGTATACAGACAGATTACTTGGTGATATTGCTAAGTATAATTATATCAGTCCCTAGACAGCATCAATAAGAAATGGCAGCTGGCCTTGTTTTATGAGTTTATCTGAAGGACATGATTTAAAAAAGTATACACCAGATAAAACAATCTATAAAAAGCATTTATTGTTTATGATTTTCTTTTTTTTTTTTTGTCTATACAGACTTCTGTTTTCTGTGTTGTTATATGTGTTTTTCTTTCTTAGGTCCCATGTAACGAAACGCATTGCTGTTTTTTTCTGCAGCATTTTCCTTTGCATTTTTGCAATTTCCTGCGGATTTTCTTCCCTTAAACCTATAGGGAAATTCACAGACTGCGATTTTAAAAAACGTGGGTCTTTTTTTAAAAATGTAGCTTTTCTGCTGCAGTTTTTTCTGCAATATGTGGATAGGATTAGCCAGAATCCCATTCACTTTGCAAGTAATGTTTTTTTTTTGTTTTGTTTTTATTTTTTTTACGGCTTTTTTTCCCCCGCTATGTTTCCACAATAGCCTAATAGCCTTTAGCCTAAAATTTTTCTGAAATTATAGAAATAAGAAGTTTTTTTACTGGCAAGGCAGTTGAAAAACTCAGCAAAAACACAATGAAAAAGGCTGTGTAACAAAACACAATGCTTTAGTGCGGGTCCTCTTCCTCTTATTGAGTATGCCAGCTTTATAGCAAAAAATTGGCACATTTTTTGAGTATGACTTTTGTGCCAAACAATGTGCCACTTTTTCCTTTATTGCCATGCTTGCCACTTTCAGGAAAGGTGGTGGAGCAGAGAGAAGTCAAGTTGGAAAGGGGAAATCTAGGAATGATTTAATTTAACTGACACAAGTTTTAGCCAGGGGCAGATTAAGACTATTGTGGGCCCTGAGCTGTTTGAGAATTGTGAGCGTCAACTAGGCTAGGTTTCAAGACTGAATGCTCATTCCCCATACGTCCAACACAGCAGCACAACAGATGGGGTATTCCTGCCCCTGCGTGCAATCAGGACAGGTGGAACTTTTACTCAATCAAAGAACCTCCCCTATAAGAGGTCACCAGACCTCCCCCTCCTCGTGTTTTTTTCTGTCCTGCGGACAGGGACAGGTGGTGAGGAGGCCTGTGGCCTCCTCCGGGATCTGAAGAAGGTGGCTGTTAGCTCCTTCTTCTTTCCCTTTCTTTCCTTCTCTTTCTTTCCTTCTGAGAGAAAGATTTAGGTTTTGTCTTACCTGCTTTGCATGGTGTCTGATGGTTCAGCTGTGCACAGCTCATTCACTGCCCAATAAGGTAAGCTGAGTCCTAGCTTTCCTCTGTGTTTTCTGAAAACTAAAAGCACTGATACTTTTTGCTATGGGCACTCTATTATGTCGATTGTATGTCTATTGCAATGCAGTCAGGCATGGAATTTTTGTGGGAGCCTTGCTTCCCTTCATGCTTAGTGCATAGTGTAGCACTTATGTCTATTGCAATAGCCTGTTTGTGTTACAGTCAGGCATGGAATTTGTGTGGAGCCTTGCTTCCCTTCATGCTTAGTGCATAGTGTAGCACTTATGTCTATTGCAATAGCCTGTTTGTGTTACAGTCAGGCATGGAATTTGTGTGGAGCCTTGCTTCCCTTCATGCTTAGTGCATAGTGTAGCACTTATGTCTATTGCAGTAGCCTGTATGTACCTGTCTGTGTTACAGTCTGGCATGGAATTTGTGTGGGAGCCTTGCTTCCCTTCATGCTTAGTGCATAGTGTGAGCACTCATTTCTATTGCAATGGCCTGTCTGTGTTACAGTCAGGCATGGAATTTGAGTGGAGCCTTTGCTCCATTCATGCATAGTGCATAGTGTAGCACTTATGTCTATTGCAGTGGTGTGTATGTACCTGTCTGTGTTACAGGCAGGCATGGAATTTGTGTGAGAGCCTTGCTTCCCTTCATGCTTGGTGCATAGTGTGAGCACTCATTTCTATTGAAATGGCCTGTCTGTGTTACAGTCAGGCATGGAATTTGGGTGGAGCCTTTGCTCCCTTCATGCTTAGTGCATAGTGTGAGCACTTATGTCGGTACTATTCCGTTATCGGGCCAGCAGCAGCGCATTTCAGCACCAGCTTTCGGGACAGCAGTTCAGTTCAGCAGCGGGAATTACAATGACATCCGAGGACTGCTGGCCCGATGCTTGTGCCCAGTAGCCAGTACATCAATGACCCCCCCTCCATCTCCTCCTCCTTCCAGTGCTGCCCCCCAGCTCTCCTTACATCTACCCCGTACCCTCTCCCCGCCACATGACTAAGCCGATGCTGGCCCGATGATAGAGGCTGTGCTTGTGTGTAGTAGGCAGTACATCGATCGATGCCCTCATCCTCCTCTTCCTTCCAGTGCTGCCCCCCAGCTCTTCTTACATCTGCCCCGTACCCTCTCCCTGTAATAGGCCTCACCGTAAATCTTGAGCAATGAATGCTACTAGATAGCCGCCGGACGCTGCAGAAAATTTGTCCCTCCGGCTCGCTGTAGCTCACCGTTCCTATAGTCGGCGTGTTTCTTGTCAGGGCCTGGATTGAGCCCCGGTGTCTTTCCTTTCGGTCTCGGTACTAGCGCTGAGGTGAGGCCTAGTCGTGTGGCGGGGAGAGGGTACGGGGAAGATGTAAGGAGAGCTGGGGGGCAGCACTGGCAGGAGGAGAAGGATGGGGGAGGGGGGTCATCGATGTACTGGTTACTGGGCACAAGCATCGGGCCAGCAGTCCTCGGATGTCATTGTAATTCCCGCTGCTGAACTGCTGTCCCGAAAGCTGCTGCTGAACTGCGCTGCTGCTGGCCCGATAACGGAATAGTACCCTTATGTCTATTACTGTGGCCTGTAGGTGCCTGGCTGTGTTACAGTTCACAGGCATGGAATTTGTGTGTCAGCTTCTGCTCCCTTTATGCTTAGTGCATAGTTGTGCATGTCTATTGCGATGCCCTGTGCGATTGTTATGGCTTTACCGCACCTATCTGGCCGGGTCTTCCCGCTGCCCTAAAGCGCAGCTAATGGGAACTGCAGCCTATGAGATGGCAGTGAGTTATCCAGCAACTCCCACAGCTCTGGTGAGGTAAGCTAAGGTGCACCAAGACTACTTTTGTGAGTGAACAAGTCCCTTTAAAAAAAAAAAAAAAAAAAAAAAAAAGGGGGAGTTTTTTTCGTGTTGCTGTCTGTAAGGAAACAGACTTTTATGTTAAGTGCACCAGGTCTAGAGTTCTATACTGTTCGTACTCTACCCGAAGGCTAGATCTGCCTTCTCCATCTGTGCCATCTGCCTGTGGGCTGCCTAACTAACGCCTACTGTGTCGGCGTCACTACAAATTTGATCACTGGGGTCGTCCCCCAAGAGTCGATATGGCTGTCTCTAAATTATCGAGGCGCACGTTAGTGCCATCAGAAGATGGCTCAAATCTCCAGGAGGCGATATACAGGCGTGCAGAGGGTTCCCTGCACCGAATTTATACTGCAGCATCTGCGCAGGCCTCCGTGGGAGTTCAACAGGAGAAGTCGTTCAGTTCCTGCGAGGTAATAGATCTACTCTGTGTAGAGATATCTATACAGGTGTTCCCTGTGATGATCTTCTGGCGTTCCTATCCTCCACCTCCGTAGCAGTGGATTATTTGGCAGAAGCAGGTTTGTATCAAGTGAAGATTGCGGCGAAGGCTATCTCATTAGCCACGGCCGCAAAACGCCCCCTGTGGATGAAGCCCTGGAGGGCAGATAGTACTTCCAAATACAACTTGTGCGCACTTCCGTTTGAGCCGGGCAGGCTCTTTTGGAAAGAGCTGGATACCATTATGGAGGTATAAATTGACACACCATCCGAGAGCCTGAGAAGGAGAAACTACCTTCTGACGTCTACTCCCCCCTCCCCTTGTATCCGCTTTGCCAGTGGAAGGTCGACTTTCCCACTTCTCGGCGGCATGGAGCCATCACATTCAGGACCCATGGGGCCTCCAGCTCGTGTATTCGAGCTACAAAATAAAGTTCACATCTCACCCACCCGACAAATTTGTGTAAACCCGCGTTTTGTGTTCAAAAGCAGATCCTTCTGGAGAACGCTGTTCAGGGATACCTGGACAAAGGCGCTCTAGAGCCAGTGCCTGGCAGAGCAATCGACCGGATTTTACTCTCCAGTGTTTTTGGGACCCAAAACATCGGGAGTCAGAGAATGGTGGTCGATTTAAGATTTCTCAACCAATACGTCCTCAAGACCCGTTTCCGGAAGGGAACTATCAGGTCAGTGACACCTTTTCTGCACCGAGGAGACAGGTTTGTCACCCTAGATTTAAGGGACGCATATTTACACATCCCGATATTTCCGCCACACAGAAGGTTCTTGAGGATCGGGGTTGTGCTGAACGGTACTCTGTGTCATCTGCAGTTCACAGCTCTTCCGTTCGGAATATCCTCGC
This sequence comes from Leptodactylus fuscus, assembly GCF_031893055.1. Taxonomy (NCBI): domain Eukaryota; kingdom Metazoa; phylum Chordata; class Amphibia; order Anura; family Leptodactylidae; genus Leptodactylus; species Leptodactylus fuscus. The sequence goes on from NC_134268.1 coordinate 159,398,471, forward strand.
CCCCCCCACACCTTTACAAAGGTCGTGGCCCCGGTCGTTGCAGCTCTTCGGCTCCAAGGTATATTCATCATACCGTACCTAGACGATTGGCTGTTAAAGGCCCACTCAACAGAGGTTCTCGCGGCCCACCTAAGGATCACTATCGCCTTCCTAGAAGAGTTAGGCGGGCTGATCAATGGTCAAAACTCGGCAGTCGTCCCCACCACCAGAATCCAGTTCTTGGGTTCATTGTGGACTCTCAGAGGATGGAGATATCTCTCCCTCACAGTCAGAAGGAGTAGATTTGTCGGGCGTTGCAACATCTGGCGGATACGCGGGAGGTTCGGGTAAGATCCTAGGTTTAATGTCAGCAGCTGCAGATGCAGTTCCATGGGCACTAGAGCATATGCGTCCACTACAGAGCGAGATCCTCAAGGTTTGGAGCCGCAGCCCCTCAGGGCTGAAGAAGCCTATCCAGTTGTCCATCAGTACCCGTCGATCACTGCAATGGTGGTCCCTATTGAAGGACGGGATGTCCACGGTCCAGCCCGACTGGACCCTGTTGACAACGGATGCCTCCTTCCATGGCTGGGGAGCGCATCGGGGGGAGACCCTGGCACAAGGGACATGGAGCCGACTGGAGACTGCTCAGTCATCGAATTGGCGCGAGTCTGCGCAGTGTATTGAACCCTGCTATACTTCACCCAGGATCTACGTGGCAAGGCGGTCAGAGTCAGGACGGACAACGTCACGGTGGTCCTCTACCTGAACAAGCAGGGAGGGATGAGGTCCCCTCCCTCTTCAAGCTAACAGATCAGATTTTTTTTCCTGGGCTGAGGAAAATCTAAGCCACCTCAGTGCGGTGCACATAAGGGGACATCTGAATGTGCTGGCAGACCAGCTCAGCAGGGGAGAAGCAGTGTCGGGCGAGTGGTCCCTCAACCAGGAGGTCTTTCGTCAGTTGACTCGGATGAGGGGTCTCCCCGAGGTGGATCTGATGGCCACCCAGTACAATGCCAAGGTGGAGAGGGTCTGTTCCCTCTACCAGGAGGACAACCCCTTGGCAGTAGATGCCCTATCAATACCTTGGAGGTTCAGGCTGGCATACATCTTCCCTCCACTTCCCATGGTTTCGAAGGTATTGGCCAAGATCAGTCAAGACCAGGTATGGGTGATTGCCATCATACCGTTCTGGCCAAAAAGGGCATGATTTACCCACCTCATGCAGATGAGTCGAGGGAATTACTGGAGGCTTCCACTTCTTCACAACCTGGTAACCCGAAACAAGTGGCTATGCCAGGACCTGAAGAGGTTCAACCTGACAGCCTGGAGGTTGACCGCACCCTATACGGACATGGGGGATTGTCACAGGCCATGCGGACAACACTGGCCTGCTCAAGGGCAGATTCTATGAATAGAAGCTACATGAGGATTGGCAGAATTTACCAGCAATGGTGCACAGAGAATCAACGTGCAATACCAGTTATGGAGACGGTATTGGAGTTTTGGTAAAGCGGGCTGGAGAAAGCCCTCACCCCGGTGACATTAAAAGTGCATGTAGCTGCCCTTTCAGCCGTATTAGGGATAAGATTGTCTCAAGATTCGTTGGTAAGTTAATCCTTAAGAGGGGCCGGTGGCTCCGACCCGCAATCCAAGTCCTAATCCCCCAATGGGATTTAGCTATGGTACTGCAGGGGCTCTGTGGGCCCCCCTTTGAACCACTACAAGACATAGGACTAAAGTTCCTCTTCTGCAAAGTGGAATTCCTCTTAGCCGTCACATCAGCTAAGCGTACTGGAGAACTGCAGGCTTTAGCAGCCTCTGAGCCGTATTTACTATTCTTCCAGACAGGGTACAATTAAGATATCTCCCGGGATTTATTCCAAAAAGTCCCGTCGACCCAGAAAACCTTTCTGGTAAGTCTTTTCAGAAAATACAAGGGGTGTAGAGCCTTGAAGGCAACATTGGCGAGATGGATCAAGGAGGCCATCTCTCAAGCATTCAGTACTCAGGGCCTACTTCCGCCTGAGTTTTAAGGGCACATTCTAGTTGTGCAGTTGCCACGACATGTGGGGAGAGATATTCCATCTCCCTGGACCAGATTTGTGCGGCAGCGACCTGGAGTTCTCACTTAACTTTTGTGAGACATGATAGGTTGGACGATTTTAGCGCGGAGGCGGCTGCCTTCGGTCGCTCGGTATTGACATCAGTTTGTCAGGAAGTCCCACCCTAGGGGGGGATTTCTTGCTACCTCCCCATCTGTTGTGCTGCTGTGTTGGACGTATGGGGAATAGAGGATTATGTAGATAATCTGTTTTCCCATAGTCCAAACAGCAGCACAAAGCTCCCTCCCTGTATGTTTGGCTTGTTAATTTTCTGAAGGGTTTGGAAATCTCTACTTTAGAACTAACACGAGGAGGGGGAGGTCTGGTGACCTCTTATAGGGGAGGTTCTTTGATTGAGTAAAAGTTCCACCTGTCCTGATTGCACGCAGGGGCAGGAATACCCCATCTGTTGTGCTGCTGTTTGGACTATGGGAAAACAGATTATCTACATAATCCTCCATTCTTATTCAATCCCCAATGTTAGGCTGCATCTACAACATGCACCCTGAATGTTGCCAAACTCCAGGATCAGTGGAGTGTAGCTGAAGGAAATTTTATATTTAATGGCCATAGGGTACAGAGGGAGACCATAGGGGCCATTCGCATGGAGTAAAGTGGCGCTGATTCTGGCACGATAACTCGCGGAAGAATCAGCGCTGATAAAAAGACTCCCATTTAGTTCAATGGGTTTTGTCTTCCGCATGGAACACATTGAATTCAATGGGTTAAAAAGCCCCCCATTGATTTAAATGGAAATCATTTATCAGCGCTAATTATGCCGCGAGTTATCGTGCCAGAATCAGCGCTACTTTACTCCGTGTGAATGCCCCCTTACTGTCAAAGCGAAGCAGACTTGTTTCTCTTGAGGCCCAATCACAGACCTCACTGATGACCCCAGGGCACTTGACATCAGATGCAGGCTGGAGGAAGCCTGACGAGGATGTCGGGGTTCACTGGAAACCCAGGAGAAGTGGGTATACCTACTTATTGTTTTCACTCACTTCCCCTGGTGCACACAAGTTCGGGCGCTACCCATTGAATAATTCCAACAGGTAGTAACTCATGTTTTACTCACTGATCCCGGCTCCTGTGGAATAGGGATTGGTGAGTAAAATATCATTGGAATAAACCAATAAGTAGTAGACAATTAGAAAAATGACACCCCTCAGTTTATGCCAGGGGGTGCTGCGTTAGTCTGTAGCCTCAGGTCACCTCATGGCGAGTGCGGCACTGAATATAAGTCAATAAGCTGAAATCTACTCATTAGTTTAGGAGTCTATTATTTCATTTATACATTAGCAGATAATACACTATGCTCCTCTGTTACTATTTTTTGGATATTTATACGACAGATGTTACTGCTCTGTCTGTATGTGTACCCATCTCTGACATGAAAAATGGAATAAGTGAAATAAAAACATATGTATTGATGTTTTATTTATATATTTTGAGGAAAAATAGTATTTTTCACAATGAAACCGTGTAGTTGCAATGCAGTAAAAGAAGTGGATGCAAACTGATGCCAACTGTGCAAGTGTTTCATTCAAGGTAACAAAAAAGATTGGAAAATTGATTGATGAACCACTCTACAATGATGGCAACTAATAGCAGTGTACGCTTTTGTTCTGTGGTTTAGTTTTTATTGGTAAGACAATTCACTCATTTGTTTACTGAGTCTGCAACATAAGAGCAAGTATTTAAAGCCTAGAGATACACAAGAAAAAGGAAGACCAAGCTTTTATTTCAGCCTCTTTTTTATAGCTTATAGCCTCATGTCAATCAATGACTTTAACCAGTTTTTTTCATGTCACACAAAAATGATCTGATCATACAGTATTCACCAAATACAGATGGGCGAACTCATTAGTTCTGAATTGGGTTCAACATGAATATTCCAAATTGTTTGTTTTTTAACAAAACTGAATTGGGGATTCACCTCAGTTGAATTAAAATGGCCTGGTGACAGGCATTGTGGTAAATTATTATATCTGGGGTAGACCCTAGATTATAATAGGAGGAAGCACAAGGGAGGTGAAAAAAAACCCCAAAAAAAACATTTATACTCACCACGCCTCTTCTGAGCCTCCTCAAGTGTCTGATGCTGTCCTGGTGATGTCATGCGCTCTCGGTCACCACTGAGGCCTGTGATTGGGACACAATGGTCACATGGGCATGCTGAGTGTCATAACTTTGTATTTTTTTACACCTTTCCTGGGTCTCCACCTATTATACTCTGGGGTTTGAAGAAACCACAGAGTATAATCATTTTACTTCCAGTTCTCTCTGAACTTTTTCAACCCAAAACAAATCAGGGATCCATCTCTGCAACCAAATCGTCTCTATGACAAGAGCTTTCTAAAGGAAACAGGATTCATTGCAGTCGCAGAAAACAATAAACAAGATTTCAGATGATGTATCTGGGGTGCTGAGCCCGTAAAGATGTCATGATGCAGGGCAATTACTTTAGTTTCACAGTGTGACAGAATAATAAGGTGCGAATGAATTTATGTTACATAGTTAATATTTCCAGATTGAACAAGTTACATTTACAGTGGTGTATTATTTGTTCTATGCTGTTTCTCAGAAAACAATCAGGTTAGGCTTAGAGACAATTATATTGGAAAAAAAACCTACCATGGAGAGGGTGTCATGATAACCACAATGACCATTGCGAGGAGAATTGTTTAAGTTTTCCCTCTCGACAAGCAAGCATGTGTTCCTGTATACAATTGGTTGAAATAATAGATAAGAGTTTGGTAAGGGATGAGATGTGCGAAGATTTCCAATGTCGGGCAATTAATAGGCGGGCGGCATGGAGAAAGTGAAAGGTAAGGGTCCGATGGTGAGGAGGAAATTTGTGAATTCCCAACAAAAGAAGAGCTAGAGGGGCAGACAGAGCAATTGTGTATTGAATATAGTAGTTGAGTGTGTTGAGAATGGCATGCCAAAATGGATCTATATGGGGACAGCTCCAAAAACAGCTAACAGGATACCTCTACTTTTTGTTACGTTCGTGTCTGAGTCCAGACCCAGATTCCAGATTGCAGGTTGCACCGCTAAGGAAACAGGGGAGGGAGACTATCCCTGGCACTACGGTGGCTAGCTAGGCCCTGCCTACGGGTGGTGGTCAGCTGTCCCCAAGCTAGTCTTGGCCCCGACAACTCCTGGCTCTCTAGCACGAAGACCTAGCAGACAGATAGGGAAAGAGCTATAGGAGAGCTAGGGACTGGGGTTTCTAAAGTGGTGACCCCTACAGAAACCAGGTGCAGCTGCAGACAGACAAACGGGCTGGGAGGTGCTGGACAACAGACACGCAGCACAACACAAAACAAAACAAGAAAATGAGGAGAGGGACAGTGGAGAGGTGAGGAAAGGGTAAACACAGGACTGGGGAAAACACTGGAACCCAAAACCTCTCAAACCACAAGAAAGTGCCAGGCAAACAGAGCAGAAGGATAGGGTGGAGATGAAGTGTGAGGGAACAAACCAGATACACACAACAGGCAACTCTCACACCACTTCCTAATCAGTTGGAACTTTCACCAAAAACAATCCTATAAGGTGTAAACCACAAAAACCGGCAACATGTGGGGCCAGCCCTCTTCCTTAAAAAGGACCCAGAATCCTCCCATAGGATGATGGCAATATTAAACACCTGAGGTTCGATTCCTGGAACCTCAAGTATGCTAAGAGGACTGACCCCAATACCAAACCAGATGGTCCAGTGGCAAAGCAACCACCAGCAGAAAATAGGAGCCTGGATCAAATCCCCAACCGAAACAAAATACACAAACAACCAGGTCATGACACTTTTCAGAGTTTTCCATAATCCTCTACAATGCACTTGACGACACAGAACACTCACTATAATAACTTGCTTGTCTGCCCCAGCAGGTTGTTCCCTTCGATTCTCCCCCACCCTATTACTCCCTTCATGTGTTTTTTCCTTACCTCTCTTGGCCACATGATATATATACTGGTATCTATATATTGATGTGTAATAAACGTCTTCATCGAGAGACGCCTGTCAATAACAAATATTTATAACATTTCTGCTATTACGGTCCTTCATATGACCTTCTGTTATGTAATGTTTTGTATTTTTATTTTGAAAAATTCAATAAAAATTATTCAAAAGAAAAAACCTACCAAGAAAAAATATTGTGTTACATGTAAATCTGTACAAACATTATTAATCACAATCAGGTTTTATATACTCCGAAGACCGTGTTAGTTACCTGTCCAAGATTCACCGCTGTGCACTGACTTCTCCTTTCCCTCCAGTTGCCTATGCTGGGCTAAGTGTTTCCACAGCGGTCTTTTCTGCAGTGTTCTTTTTTGCTTCAGCTCACAATGTAGAGCCTTAGCCTTTGTACATCCCCAATCAATTGAACAGTGCAATGTTGTAATTCCCAAAACAGGGGGAAATTTACTAGCCCATTTATACCAGTTTTCTGGCATAGATGAGAGCAAATGTAGCACATCTTTAGCGCTTATCCCTTTCTTGCGCCAAACAAATAAATTTCCCACAATACATGGCTGAGATCACCACTGTGCAAGGTAAGACTGTAAAGGGGAATGCAACAGTCAAGCAGCGTCGCTTCATTCTCAGGATCGTGAGGGTCCTAGCTACTGTATATGCCATTACTTTCTGTAATGTGATGACCCTGTGCGAGATTAATAAATTCTAAGAGTTTGGTCATAAACCATAATCCATATAACTTCTGCAGAATATCTGAATTGTAATGACTTTTTTTATTTTTGTCAAAGCTTACATATCCCTGTAGAGTGCTCAGGAAATAAAAGCTGACATGTTGGGAGAAACACAACTACAGTACATGTTCAATGCTGCTGCTAAACTACAAAGGCATCATTATATTACATGCTCTATTTGTTGTTCGGCGATCCTTTAAGTCCTGTGTAAAGCCAGTAACACATACTTATAAAAGGTGTTCCTGAGTCAATGTGAATCATCTATAGCTATAAAACTAGGGCAGCAGGCGTAGTAAATAAAAAGGAGTATATTTCAATATTATGGCAGCATCATGGATTTAGCAAGGTGACAGGGTTATGTTGTTATTGATACATCTGTAGGCCACATACCTAAAAGGGCTAGCTACAATAGTTTTTGGCAAGGCCTTCATGTTGGAAGCTTCCCCTGATGATAAGCTGGTAACATATGTTGCCACTCTGCTGCTAGGAAATCACATTGCATTTTTGAGAAATGTAGAATGTCAATTTTAGCTTCGGAAATGCAAACATTTTGGCTATAAGTTTAATAAAGGAAGAAAAACTACAAGGAAAAACTCTGTGATGAAAAATGTGATGCATTTTTGCTATGTTTTTTTTTTCCACAGCATTTTTAATTTGGCTATGTTGGGGCCTTACCCTAAGGGTAAGTTTACACGGGGATTTTTGGTCAGGATTTTGAGGTCGTTGTGGAAATGCAATGGGAAACAAACTGCGTTTTACAGTACCAGTAAAGTGAATATCATTCTGCTTAAGCTCATCCACATAGTGCAGTCTAAAGAGCTGGGAAAAAGCTGCATTTTCAAAAACACGTTTTGTTTTGTTTTTTAAAAAAATACAGCATATGAATTTTAGCAGTGGAATTGCAAGTGTTTTCCCTGTATATTGAATGGAAGAAAAAAAAGCAGAGAAAAGCACAGCAAAAAGTCAATGCCAAATGCTGTGGGAAAAAAAACATTTATCGTGTATTTTCCTTATGTTTCTTTTTCATTGTGTTTTTTTAGCTGTCCTTCACTATGTGGGGCATTAACCAAAAACATGTGGCCATTTGTTATTGCCAGGGTTTTAGTCGCATGAGGCATCGATGCCTGTGGTCTTATAATAATCATAAGGGTTTTATACTGAGGTTTTGTTAAGTAGATATTATAAATAGTACAGTAATTTTACATTTCAGTGGACTCACCATATATACTAACATTAGGTTTCTTCTGTATAATTTATTTTAATAATTTTCTTGGCATCATTGATATTAAAGTTTTAAGGAATTGTGGTCATAAGTAATATTCCTAATTAAAGCCAGAAAATAAACACAATGTAATTTTATGTTTTAGTGATAATGATATCTTGATTTTAAATGAATTATGGTTTTGTAGTGTAGTTTCTATTTCATTAAGCAGAGAGCGTAATAATACAATTTATCTCATTAACATTGTAATCTGATGTAGTACTAAGAAATTGATTGAGAACTTTTAAGTAGATTGCTGCTGATGAATTAAATGAATCACTGTGACAGTCCTGCAGCTTCAGTATATATGTCCTTAAACCAACACTGACTAGCTGATAGACACAAACTAATGGTAGTTAAATAAATACTATATATATATATATATATATATATATATATATATATATATATATATACTAGCTGGTACCCGCGACTTCGTCTGCGGTGATTGTAGAAGTGGGTATATACAGGCATGGGTAAGGTTTTCGTACTGTGTATAAGGTATGGGATATGAAATGTAAGTTTGTATCTTATTTTTGCTGTAATTCAGACAATACATGAGACTTTTGTGTTGAAGTTAATTTGTATTTGAGCTGCTATACGGTGTTGTGAGAAACTTTACATAGTGACTTTGGGACAGAAGTATTTGAAGTTCCCGCCGATGGCATTTTTTGATTTTCGTTTTTGACTCCCCTCCCTCTAAACCCCATAACTTTTTTATTTCTCTGCTCCCAGAGCCATATGAGGTCTTAATTTTTCCTGGGACAAGTTTTGTTCATGATGCCACCATTATTTATTCTATATAATGTACTGTGAAGCAGGGAAAAAATTCAGAATGGGGTGGATTTGAAGAAAAAATGCATTTCTGCGACTTTCTTACGGGCTTTGGTTTTACGGCGTTCACTGTGCAACCAAAATGACATGTCCCCTGTATTCTGTGTTTCCTTTCGATTCTGGGGATACCAAATTTATATGGTTTTATTTACATTTTGACCCCTTAAAAAAAATCCAAAACTGTGTTTAAAATTTTTTTTTTGAAAAGTCGCCATATTCCGACAGCCGTAACTTTTTTATACGTGCGTGTACGGGGATGTATAGGGCGTCTTTTTTTGCATGACCGGGTGTACTTTGTAGTTCTACCATTTTTGGGAAATGTTATTGCTTTGATCACTTTTTATTCAAATTTTTATCAGAATCAAAACAGTGAAAAAACAGCGGTTTGGCACTTTTGACCATTTTTCCCGCTACAGCGTTTACCGAACAGGAAAAATATTTGTATAGCTTTGTAGAGCGGGCGATTTCGGACGTGGGGATACCTAATATGTATGTGTTTCACAGTTTTTAAGTACTTTTATATGTGTTCTAGAGAAAAGGGGGTGATTTGAATTTTTAATCCTTTTTATTTTTTTATTTTTATTTTTTTTTACTTTTTTTAAAAAAAAAATTTTTTTGCATTTTTTAGACTGTTTAGGGGTATTGACATGGGTGGGGGGTGTCGTGGATTGTCAGAGCGGTGGGGGTCGGCAAACATGGCTGCTCCGGAGCGTTAAAGAGAGCCTCCTGGAGTATCGTTAAGGTGAGGGGCAAAGTGGTAAAGTATATGTATATGTGATTGTGTGGGGTTAGGGGCGAGGCTGCAGAGGACAATATGAATTTTGTGGCTTGCTATGGTCCAAAGTGTGTGAGATTGCAGAGATGGTGGTGTGAGTTTGGGTTTTGTGGGGGTCCTGGCACAAACGTATGTGCGCTATTGTGACGAAAAGTAGCCTATTGTTTAATCGGGTGTATTAGCTATGTTTGTGGAAAATTTCAGCCGAATCGGTCCAGCGGTTTTTCCGTGATTGAGGAACAAACATCCGAACATGCAAACATCCAAACACACAAACCCACAAACTCACAAACTTTCACATTTATAATATTAATAGGATATATATATATATATATATATATATATATATGTATATATATATATATATGTATTATATCCATTACTAAATAGGAAGTCATAACAAGGAATAAAATCATATTATTATTCTACAATATTGGTTGTGAAATAAATTAGGGCAGATTTACTAGTTAATGCACCAGAATTCTGTCCTAAGGCTAAGGTCACATATTACGGAAAAACTACTATTTTGTCACAGATTTTGCTGCGTTTTTTCGAGCCAAAGTCAAGATTGGGTTTAACAGAAGGGAAAAGTATAAAAGCTTCCTTTACATTTCCCAATTCTTTAAAACCTGACTTTGGCTCAAAAACTGCAGCAAAATCAGCAACAAAAAAATCAGGCTTTTCCTCAACGTGCGGCCTTAGCTTAAAGAGGACCTTTCACCACTAGGGGCACATGTGGTTTTATATACTGCTAGAAAGCCAACAGTGCGCTGAATTCAGCACACTATCGGCTTTCATGTTCTGTGCCCCGGGTGAAGAGCTATCGGTGCCAGTACTGTAGCTCTTCACTGTCAGAAGGGAGTTTTCACAGCAACGTCTATTCCCCTGTACTGTGAGAGAGATGAAGCACCCCCCCCAGTACTCGTCTATGGATGAGCACTATCCGGAGGGGAGGGAGAGTCTGTCAGCAGGAAAATCAGTATCAAACTAAGGACACTACCTGTAGGGTGACTTGTACACTTTCCAAAGAAAGCAGCTGCAATTTCATGAAAATCAGGATTTTATATTTATGCAAATTAACTGAAAAGGGCTTTAGGGTGTTTCTTCAGCCACCAGGGCTTTGCTCTCTGCTGTAGATAACTGAATCTAACTGCAGGCAAAGCATGACAAAATATAAGGTGTCACTCAAGCACTACGGGTTTGGTAGTTAGGGGCAGGAGCAGAAAGTGAAGCTCCAGCAGGAGAAGAAACACCCCTAAAGCCCTTTTCACCTTATTTGCCTAAGAATACAATCCTGATTTTCATGAAATTGGAGGTGTAATGCAGAATAAGCAAGGCATCTTTGGAAAATGTATAACAGGGGTAGGCAACCTTCGGCACTCCAGCTGTTGTAAAACTACAACTCCCAGCATGCGCACTTGCTTTTCTTTTCTTGAAACTCCCTTGGAAGTGAATGGAGCGTGTTGGGAGTTGTAGTTTCACAGCAGCTGGAGTGCCCAAGGTTGCTGATCCCTGGTGTAGAAGCTGCCTTACAAGGTGTTGTCATTCATTTGGTATGGATTTTCCTACTGAAAGATTCCATTTAGAGAGAACCTTTCACATCCTCGGGGCACATGTGGTGTAATACACTGCTAGAAAGTCAACAGTGCACTGAATTCAGCACACTATCAGCTTTACCGTTCTCTGCCCCCGCTGAAGAGCTATTGGTGCTGTTACTGTAGCTCTTCAGTGTCAGAAGGGCGTTTCTAACAGTCTGTCAGGAACGCCCCTCCTCACAGTAGCATCTTTTGTGCTGTACTGTGAGAGGGAGCATTCCTTACCACCCAGCCATGACGCTGAGCAGTGAGGAATGCCCCCCCCCCCCCAGTACTAGTCTATGGATGAGTACTATCAGAAGTAGGGGGGCATTCCTCACTGCTTAGCATCATCACTGGGCAGTAAAAAACACCCCCTCTCACAGTACAGCGCAATAGATGCTACTGTGAGGAGGGGAGTTCCTGACAGACTATCAGAAACGCCCTTCTGACAGTGAAGAGCTACGGTATCGGCATCGATAGCTCTTCAGCGGGGGCACAGAATGGGAAAGTCGATAGTGTGATGAATTCAGCGCACTGTCGGCTTTCTAGCGGTGTATTACACCGCACGTGCCCAAGGACGTTAAAGATCCTCTTTAAAGAGTTAATGTTAATAAAATAAAGATGATGTGTATAAAAAAAAACTATGTACAATTTATTTGTTTCATTTAACAACAAGGAAAAAGATGTAAAATCTGAATATATTAAAAGTTGTTAGTCAATTCCTAGTGGTCATTAAAGAGAAAACACTATATTATTGATGTGACAGGTAACAACATTATAACATATTTCTATTGTAGACAATTTATAAAGGCATTCATTTAAATTCCATTAATCCAGCTTCCAATAATACAAAACAGTAATAATATAGTTATCTTAGCAAATCTGCATTTGTTCACATTGTATATTCTACCCTGGGACATAGTGAAGCATTAATTCCTCACAATGCTTCATTATGTATGGTCTCTGCATATAAATGTTATACAATAGGAACAAAAGCATATTTCTGTTAGTTGAGAGAAACAAATTTTCAATGTAATCATATATTTTACATTGTGTTTCATTCATGTGATGCTTAGTACATAAAGATTTTTTTGTTATATAGCTGTTCATGCTTTGTGACTAATGCTTGTATATACTCCCATCAGGGTTATTTCCTATTTCATTTTGCTACCGTTAGCTTATGTTATTATCGACTGCAAATGTTTGAGATTTTTGTGTTTTGGGGATTTAATAAAGGGAGGTCACTAGGGTGTGAATATAAGTATATCATATAATATCTACAACTGCTTGAAAATGGGGGCGCATCTTATAGTCCAAATATGGGGTGTTTTGGCTGGGGGAGTGGGGTTGCATCATCACCCCACTCTTGCCGCCACTGGCTTCCTACAGCAGGAGGTGTGGGGCGGTGTTGTGGGCCCTGGGCTGAGAGGGTCTCCTAGTGGTTTATCGTTGTACTGTCTGATACAAAAATGTATGGTCACTTTCCAAACCAGTGACCATAAGACATGTACAAAACATATACTCCTATCTCCACTTCTGGAAAGCTCTACATGTCACAGTGGGGAACTAGAAACTATAAATGTTCAGTGTATACTATGCAGGTCAACCCATTGACATCTGCTTGACTTGCAGGTCTTGAGGTGTCAGCATGCATGACATTGGGTTACCCAACCCTGAGCAAGTTATTGTTTGTATTCTTGTTCATTATCTTTTTTTTTTTCTTCTGGATTGTATCTTATTATCTTTTATTTTATGAAAATTATGTAATTCAGTGAAGTGTGGCATTCCTGCTCTCACTATCCTTAGAACTCACCGTTTACAAAGAGGCAACAACCATAGCAGTTACATAAGTGTTACAAGAGTCAACTAGCTTGGTGGTTACAGATAATATGCCAATAATGGCACAGGCTTGACAGGGGCACAGTTTACAGAGGCATATTTCTTAGTAGAGGTGGAAACAGTAACAGTGGTGATGCTATTAAGGAGAATGAAACACTTTGCACCAGATTTCCTGAGAGATTACAGATATAGTAGGTTTCCTGTGATCATTACTATGATTGTTATTAGTGTGAGAGACTACTAATAAACTACTAATTCTCTTAAATTTTTTTCTCCATTCTGTATTTCTGAAATGAGTCCTAGTTGGTTTACTGGAACCATTTATCTTTCCAGTAAATAAATATACATAAGCCTTCTATAAGACTTATTGGAAGCAAAAGTATGAGAGAACCAGCCATTGTAATTTACTTACTGTACAGTGATCCACTGTAGCAAACCCTTATGACATATCCAAGTTCTCTTCTGTTTATATACTTAGATTATATGGAATAACCTCAGTTGAATACATATTACATACTGTATATACTGAATAAATTCCACCTGAAACTGTGTAGGTTTCAATCCCAGTGAATGAGACCTCGCGAGGGGTGTTTAAATGATTAATAATTATAATATAATTATTTAATAATTATGGCGCATCTTACACCAGCTCTGAAAACATCCCTCTTTATGCACCAGCCCCATTTACTATTTACATTTATGAGACTAAAAATCTCTTCCATTATTATAATAATAATAATAAATTTTATTTACAGTCCTATGAAAAAGTTTGGGCACCCCTATTAATCTTAATCATTTTTAGTTCTAAATATTTTGGTGTTTATAACAGCCATTTCAGTTTGATATATCTAATAACTGATGGACACAGTAATATTTCAGGATTGAAATGAGGTTTATTGTACTAACAGAAAATGTGCAATATGCATTAAACCAAAATTTGACCGGTGCAAAAGTATGGGCACCTCAACAGAAAAGTGACATTAATATTTAGTAGATCCTCCTTTTACAAAGATAACAGCCTCTAGTCGCTTCATGTAGCTTTTAATCAGTTCCTGGATCCTGGATGAAGGTATTTTGGACCATTCCGCTTTACAAAACAATTCAAGTTCAGTTCAGTGTGATGGTGGCCGAGCATGGACAGCCCGCTTCCAATCATCCCACAGATGTTCAATGATATTCAGGTCTGGGGACTGGGATGGCCATTCCAGAACATTGTAATTGTTCCTCTGCATGAATGCCTGAGGATTTGGAGCGGTGTTTTGGATCATTGTCTTGCTGAAATATCCATCCCCGGCGTAACTTCAACTTCGTCACTGATTCTTGAACATTATTCTCAAGAATCTGCGGATGCTGAGTGGAATCCATGCGATCCTCAACTTTAACAAGATTCCCGGTGCCAGCATTGGCCACACAGCCCCAAAGCATGATGGAACCTCCACCAAATTTTACAGTGGGTAGCAAGTGTTTTTCTTGGAATGCTGTTTTTTTGGACGCCATGCATAACGCCTTTTTGTATGACCAAACAACTCAATCTTTGTTTCATCAGTCCACAGGACCTTCATCCAAAATGAAGCTGGCTTGTCCAAATGTGCTTTTGCATACCTCAGGCGACTCTGTTTGTGGCGTGCTTGCAGAAACGGCTTCTTTCTCATCACTCTCCCATACAGCTTCTCCTTGTGCAAAGTGCGCTGTATTGTTGACCGATGCACAGTGACACCATCTGCAGCAAGATGAAAGTTAAATCTCTGAGACAACTTTTTGTATCCTTCCCCTGAACAACTATGTTGAACAATCTTTGTTTTCAGATCATTTGAGAGTTGTTTTGAGTAGCCCATGATGCCACTCTTCAGAGGAGATTCAAATAGGAGATCAACTTGCAATTGGCCACCTTAAATACCTTTTCTTATGATTGGATACATCTGGCTATGAAGTTCAAAGCTCACTGAGGTTACAAAACCAATTTTGTGCTTCAGTAAGTCAGTAAAAAGTAGTTAGGGGAATTCAAATCAATAAAATGATAAGGGTGCCCATACTTTTGCACCGGTCAAATTTTGGTTTAATGCATATTGCACATTTTCTGTTAGTACAATAAACCTCATTTCAATCCTGAAATATTACTGTGTCCATCAGTTATTAGATATATCAAACTGAAATGGCTGTTGCAAACACCAAAATATTTAGAACAAAAAATGATTAAGATTAATAGGGGTGCCCAAACTTTTTCATAGGACTGTATATAGGGACAACATATTCTGCAGCGCTGTACAATTTGTAGGGTTCAAATACAGACAGAAAGATACATTACAAAGAAAGTCGATTCACACAATGGGACTGAGGGCCCTGCTCACAAGAGCTTACATTCTTCTGAATATGATTGTGTTGCAGGACAGTACATGAATTTCTGCAAGGTATATTAAGATAAATAAAATTGATGCTTAGTCGTCAAAATTTCTGAAACAAAACTTGGTGTGTACAAAATCTCAAAAAGTCCCTTCAGTATATCCCAGCCTTATGTCAATTGAAGGTGCTTTAAAGGGGTTTCCCCTGTTTCAGCAACTTGCATGCTGTCTCTTCTTCTCACTTCCTGTTTCTCCCCCCTCCCAGAATGCCAAACAGGACACAATGAAGTATCACAATATTCATGATTACTAGATATCTAATATAAATGCTTATCAGATAATAAGCAGATGCTTGTACATAATGGACTCAGTGTTATCTGTGTGTTTACATAAAGAGATAATAGAATCAGCTTTATCAGGAAACTGCAATTAGCTGAACTGATTGTCCTGCTGGCAGAGCTGTAGATAGCGGTGAGAGCATCCAGTGATGTCACTTGTCTTATCACGTAGCTCCTGCGCTATGGAAACACTGTGTAAGCAATAGGAGGAATAATTTCACAAAGCAGGAAAACAAAGCAGCGAAAGCAATGTACTTAGGAAAAGTCTTCAATTTACACAATCTACCAGTATAGATAGGATCCTTGAGATGGGAATACTCCTTTAAATTTGATAAAATGGTGAATAGAGCTGTATTTGTTGTTTGAACACTCCAGGTGGTGCCGAGGAGTTAGTGAAATATTGGTTAGTAATTTACTTTGAATTAATTGTGTTTGAATTTGTATTATAAAATGTAATAGTTAATTAATCATATAATATAACATTTAAATGCTGGCTTGCTTTGGGCTGAATTCTATCCATCTTGACATTCTGCATCCAGTGATCCATGGCAGGCAGTGAAACACATTGCCTGTCATTTGCTAAGACAAGCCATGACTTTATATTAACACTATGAACATATTTTCAATATGAAAATAAGAGAAAACAATATCTGGGTCTCTCTTTATTCTATAAAAATAACAGGTCGATAAATTGAACTGTTCTTTGGTTTATGTTACCTTGACAAATAATGTGCTGTGCCCTCCAAACCAAATGCAACTAATCCATTTATTTGCTTCTTTTATTTGCAATATATATTCACTGAGAAATCCTAGGAGGACTCTGATACACTAGTATAAAACTTAACTTTTAATAAGATAAATAATTAAAAATGTAGTTCAGAACAAAGAGTGGTCAATCTTTCTTTGTCACACTCAAGACCAACATGATTGCCGTAGCAGATCAAATGCCTATGGACTTTGGCATACCACTCCCACTCACTGCACTCGCAGCAACTAGGGGGAATGAAAATTCAATCACAGGGATAGGGATAGGGGCTTTGACCAATAGTCATTAATGTCTAGAGCTAGATATATACTCTAAAGTAGGTACAGACCTCTAGCCCTTTCCTCCCTGTAAATACCATGTCATAGCTAATCCAGTGGGAGTGTGATCAAATAGCATGGGATTCCAAATAAATGATACCGCCTTCAACACAGCACTTGCACCTGAGGATACTGGCCTAATGCCACACCAACAGGACTCATGCCAGATGAAAAGCTGAATTTGGATCCACTAAACTCCCCACAGAGAAGCTATATATGACAAGTAGCTAAATAGCCCTGCCACCATTCAAATGCTCAACGCGTTTCCACTATTCAAAGTATCATCAGGGGCTGTCTCAGGGTTTTTTCTGCAACAGTTGATGCCATTGCTGGGAAATAAATTGTGTAGCGTGACCGCAGCGTGACCGCTCTGATGTCGGCGGTAACCTCCGCTGCAAATGAACCACTATATAAGGCACCCGGCTCCTCCCCTCCTCACACCCTCCTCCAATCCGAGGGCTGGCACAGACGCAACGTCACGCATGCGCGCCAGACCCATCTCGTGCGTCCTCACACTAACTCCGTGCGGGACACTCGCGCATGCGTGAATGAAAGCTCTGCTACATAAACTACATCGGAGCCTGCTACATACACGTCAGCGTGCCTCACACGCATGCGCCACTAAGACCAAAGCGCCATGCCCATGTTGCAGTGTCCGTATGAGCTAAGCAATGTACGCACTAAGGCACTGGTTTACCTCCTTCTCTCAAAGACATGGGGTAGCAGATCAAGGCTATCTCCCCACTGTACAACACCAGATTTCTGCCACAAGTTGCATACCATTCCCCAAACGTACTGCCAATGTGCCAGCAAGAGGATCTCTTGGGGGAGCCAAGTTATAAGATGATATCTCCAGTCCCTATATGGCAGACTTCAATGCTGAAAAAACCGTTACTCAAGAAATGATCAGCTATTACCCTGTAGATGTTAACCCCTACTAGACACACCACCCCTTTTTTTAAAACAGATATATACTCATTTACAACAAAACGTGTGAATGTGGAACCACAATTCACACAGCATAATACCCCTTTTATAGTGCCTTATATAGTGGTTCATTTGCAGCGGAGGTTACCGCCGACATCAGAGCGGTCACGCTGCGGTCACGCTACACAATTTATTTCCCAGCAATGGCATCAACTGTTGCAGAAAAAACCCTGAGACAGCCCCTGATGATACGTTGAATAGTGGAAACGCGTTGGGCATTTGAATGGTGGCAGGGCTATTTAGCTACTTGTCATATATAGCTTCTCTGTGGGGAGTTTAGTGGATCCAAATTCAGCTTTTCATCTGGCATGAGTCCTGTTGGTGTGGCATTAGGCCAGTATCCTCAGGTGCAAGTGCTGTGTTGAAGGCGGTATCATTTATTTGGAATCCCATGCTATTTGATCACACTCCCACTGGATTAGCTATGACATGGTATTTACAGGGAGGAAAGGGCTAGAGGTCTGTACCTACTTTAGAGTATATATCTAGCTCTAGACATTAATGACTATTGGTCAAAGCCCCTATCCCTATCCCTGTGATTGAATTTTCATTCCCCCTAGTTGCTGCGAGTGCAGTGAGTGGGAGTGGTATGCCAAAGTCCATAGGCATTTGATCTGCTACGGCAATCATGTTGGTCTTGAGTGTGACAAAGAAAGATTGACCACTCTTTGTTCTGAACTACATTTTTAATTATTTATCTTATTAAAAGTTAAGTTTTATACTAGTGTATCAGAGTCCTCCTAGGATTTCTCAGTGAATATAGTTTTGATAGGTGGGCACAATATTTTTTGAATTCAGTGAGTTTTTTATTTGCAATATCTGTATATCTAGGCTTCAATTATTGTTTCCTCTGGAGCCATACGTAGTAGAATAGCTGCATGAGGATATGAGGATAAAACCATGATCTGTGAAGCATCAATACATATAGCTTCTGCCAGACAAAAATCAATGTCAGACAAACGTCTTCTGAATAAAAAATTGTGGTCTCCCTCTATCTGCTTTAGTTGAAGTATTATATATTGAGTGGAAATTCACATTAAAACAATAGAACTCCATAATAAGAAATATACATGTATGCCTCCATAAAGGAAAACTTGAGGACTTTCAAAACATGAAATCCCCCCCCCCCAATAATCATCTCTGAAAAGATCACTTTCTAATCCAGACAGATTTTCAGTTCCTCCATATACTATGCATACTGCCTCTACTAAGACTATTAAGCCCTCGTTCACATCAGCATTTGGATTCCATCAGGGGAAGCGCGCATGCGCCCCCCCCCCAGACGGAATACCAAACGCAAGTGCAAGCTCTGGAGTAGTTAAAGCACGCGGACCCCATAGACTATAATGGGGTCCGTGTCCTTACCGCCAGATCTCCGCAGGGATTGTGCGGACAGGAAAGTACGTCATCATTTACTTTTCTGTCCGCATGATTCGTGCTGGCAGTGCACGGAAAGCACATGGACCCCATTATAGTCTATGGGGTCCGTGTGCATTTACAACACTGCACTTGCAATTGCATTTGTATTCCGTTCGGGGGGTCTCCATGCGGTCTCTCCCCGGACAAAATACAAAAGCAGATGTGAACCAACCCTTATTTAAAAGACTATTTTCAGGCTGAGAACATATGTTGTAGAAACTCAGCTTTTCTATTGTAGATTTTGCTGTGAGTTTTTGAGCCAAAGTGGATTGACCAGAAAATAGTATGCTTCCTATATATTTCCCATTCCTTTTGTAGCCATTCTTGGCTTTGGCTCAAAAAACTAGCAAAATCTGCAACAAAAAAGTAGTGTTTCTGCAACATGGGGCCTCATTTTCAAAGTGGTTTTGAGTAGTCGTCTTGGGTCTGGTTCACATCTGCGTTCGGTATTCCGTTCAGGTAGTCTGCTTTGGGACCCCCTTCCCAAAAGAAATTCCAAATGCATTAAAAAGCGGTTAGCTAAGAAACCACACGGACCCCATAAACTATAATGGGGTCCGTGTGTAGTTACTGCTTGCCTGTAGCTCTATTGTCCTGTACTGTAGTTGTGTGTTCAATACAGGACAGTAGAGCCCGGGGAAGACTCTATGATGCTGGATGAACTCACCATTGAGAAGCAGGCTCTAAGAGACTTCACTGTACTAGGGCACAAAACTAGAGTTACAAGGAAACCTCCAGTGGAAACACAACTTTCTATCATCTCTATCAAGTTCTGAAAGTGTTTTACACTATTTACACTGTTAAAGAGGATCTGTCAGCTATCTTGACATGTTTGATTTAGCAAATAATTTTATTATCCATAGTATAATACATTTATCTTGTGTAGTTCCTCTGCTATTCCTTCTCTAGATAACTGAATGAATAAATGAATGAATGAATAAATGAATGAATGCATGCTCTCACACTGTCCAAGTGCTGTATAGACATATCCCTTTGACAATGTTAATGGTAACACACAGTTGTCAATTTATTCATAAATTTCTAGGAGAGATAACAGAAGAGCGACACATGCAGATTTATAACATAAGATTTCCCAAAATTGACATTTCATGGCATATACAGATATTCAATAAAATAGGCAAAGATTCTCTTTAACATCATATTACAAGTTTTTACACAACAGTATAACATATGAAGATATAGTGGTTCATTGCTGAGCAGTGGATACGCCATGTCCATTACCCTACCTGGTTGTCTATTATGTTCTGGACTTTGTCTATGTATAGGGTACTCATTTTCTTTCAGTTCAGACTCTGGTCTGGCTCTGAATAGAAATGTTCCTGAATTTTACCATGATTGTTCTTTTTCTTTGCTTTGTTATCAACTAAACAACACTCTGGTTCACAATAAAGTATCATAAAATGTATATTGCATAAATACATGGTTTCCTCCATTTCCATTAATCTGGTGTGGTTTTTCTCGTTCCCAGTGCTCTTTTTATTTTGGACTTCTGTGTTCACACTGTGCTTTGGTATCCTAGATAAGATAAGATAAAATAAGATAATCCTTTAATAGTCCGACCATGGAGAAATTCAGTGTGTTACAGCAGAATGGATAATACGGTAATATATTACAAGTGAGTACACATATAAGCTCAGGATAGCAGATAGATAAAGATTAGAGATGAGTGAGTAGTACTCGATCGAGTTGGTATTCGATCGAATACTACGGTATTCGAAATACTCGTACTCGATCGAGTACCACTCGCTGTTCGAATGTAAAAGTTTGATGCAGAATCAGAATTGATTGGCCGAATGCTATACAGTCGGCCAATCAACGCTGGTTCTTCTCCTACCTTTAGAAGTCTTCTCCGTGCAGCTTCCCCGCAGCGTCTTCCGGCTCTGAATTCAGTCTGCCAGGCATCGGGCCTGGGCAGAGCCGACTGCGCATGTCCGCTTGTAGTGCGGGCATGCGCAGTCGGCTCTGCCCAGGCCCAATGCCTGGCAGAGTGAATGAAGAGCCAGAAGACGCCGCGGGGACGCTGCACGGAGAAGACTTCTCGGAGGATCCAGCCCGACCCTCACTCGTGGACTTGGTAAGTATAATTTGATCGAATGTTGCCTACCCCTGAAACGAGCATTTTCCCCCCATAGACTATAATAGGATTCGATATTCGATTCGAGTAGTCGAATATTGAGGGGCTACTCGAAACGAATATCGAACCTCGAACATTTTACTGATCGCTCATCTCTAATAAAGATACTAGGAATCATAGCAACTAAGAAGAAAGAAAGACTTCAGGATCATTTAGTTCTCTGTGCGGAGTGATCTCCGCTTAGCCTGTTGTTGATTATACAGAAATTCCCCCTTGCCCTGTGTTGGCCCATCATAATATGCATAGACCGGTCCAAGAAGATGGTGGCCATTTTACAAAAATGAAGAGGAGAGTGAGAGTTTAGCTCAGCTGTTGTGTCTGATTCCAACGTTGTAGACTGTTTCCAATGACAACCAGTAGAATTGTGAATGCAGGTTAAGAATATAGTGAATGCGATGTATTTACTCTGCTGCTGGGCTTATTGTAGAGATAGAAACTCAAGCATAATGCAGACAGCAACATGTAAAAAGACTAGAGGACTAATATTTTCAAATGTATTGTTTTATTCAGTATACTTTGTGAATACATATAAGATATGTTAGATAGAATAGATTTACAAGCGTACAATGCTTACAAGCCTACAGCAAATTAATTAAATCCCATCCATTTAATGCTTAAAAATAGATCAGAGATTTCTTAGAGTTGTGCACAAAAGCTCTAAGGATCACCCACAGAGAAAATTTGTGTTTGCATGGAATACTTCTGCAGTCATATAATAAAGAACAGAAACTTTTTGTTTTAGCCTTAATTTATTTCCAAACCTGATAATTGACATAATGCTATACTTATAATGGAAACATAGTGTGTAGGCAAAGAGGATGAACACAAAAAAAAGTAACCTATTGTATACCAGTGAGGTAGCGGGTGTGAGGTGTTAGGCGATCACCTGACCATATTCTACACAGGTTGGCAAATTGTTTTGGAAATTGTGGCATGTCCGTACAGCGTTTTTTACTGAAAAGTGGGCATGGGATTTGGAAGAATCCCTTCTAGAGATGAGCAAATAGTATTTAAAACTCTAGTTTCGAATACCTCGCTCCATAGGAATGAATGGAAGCGGCCGGCACGCGGCTGGCACTTAACCCCTTGGTGTTCGGCTGCTTCCATTCATTCCTATGGGAGCAAGGTATTTGAAACTAGAGTTTTAAATACTATTCGCTCATCTCTAATCCCTTCCACTTTGCACTTACTATAAAACACTGCAATTTTTCCCACGGTGTTTCCGGCCTAAAGGGGATCTCTCTTTTTAGGCACCACAAAATAGGAGATAGTGTCTGATCACCATGATCTATCTGTTGGGATCCCTAGAAATAAGAACACAGGACCATGAGTTTGGCAAAGTTGGAAAAGAAAAACTACAAATGGTAGTTGGAAACAAAGCACCACAGGCCTAACTAAAATAAATGGAGGAACTTACTGTATGTACCCTATGGAGAAGGCACCAATGTCAACTAGAATTTTCTGTTGGGGCTTTTTGGAAGGCCCTTTGTTATTTGGCTTCACTGTAAGGGCATTACTCTAATTTTGGAAAGGAATATCACTATTATATTATAACTTTTATTATTAGTAGTATCATCGTTATTAATATTATTTTAGTATATTTTTGGAAAGAAATATTATTATTTAACATTATTCTTAATTATTCTTATTATTCTTATTTACAATGGCAAGGTCAGCAATGGCCAATATGTCTTTGTTGATAACCGAATCCCATACCATGCCATAAATGTACCGTATAACCGTGAGCATGGTTGAGCACCATGACATTTATTGACATGTAAAAAAAATAATAGAGGACAACTGTGACAAAGTTACATACTGATACCTTTCAATATTTATATCAATGCAATTTAACCTTAGCAGTAACATTTGTTTCCATTGCAGTGTTGGTAAATTTGTGCCATTAACCTCCCTATAAGTAGTAGAAATAACATTCTCTAATATTATTATAGTAGATTATGAATCACTACAAACTGAAAAACATGTTGAGTACAAAATGAAATTACAGCAAATTCCAAGCAATGTGTATCTACTCTCTACTGCCATCTGGTGACGGATATCATTGCTGCAAATCTCAAGCCCTTTATAAAAGAAAAAAAATGTAACGAGAATCATTCTAGAGTCTAGAATACTAGGAAATGTTTAATTTTCGTAGTATATGGATTAATGATTATGCTGTGCGCTGTTCTATAATATGCTTTTGTCTGTGCTCCTGTTAATTCTGTGTATTAATATATAGCTGCGTTTCCATAATGTGGGACCTTGGCCTAAAACCTATAGGGAAACCTAACTGACATCCTTCGATTTTCAAAAACACGGACGTTTTTGATGAAGTGGCTTTTTTCTGCAATGTGTGGATGGGAATAGCCACAATCTCATTCACTTTGCAGGGAATGTAAAACACTGCGTTTTTGTCCATGTTACACTATGTACTGGAAAACTAGAATAAAACAAGTCTGAAAAAACTGCATTTGCTCCATTATCTTATTGGTTTGGTTTTACAGCATTCACTGTAATGACATGATATTCTGACGTTTTCTGTATAGGTATAATAGAAGCAGGAATAGAAACAGCCTTTTTGTAAACAGTGATGGGGAAAAAAAAATCACAATGTTAAGGCCCTACATTGCAGAATTTCAGCATTTTTGGCTGCTCCTGAATTGCTGCAGAAAGAAAGGATGCATTTTACAGCACCAGCAAAGTGAATGAGATTCTACTTAATCCCATCCACATAAAAAACAAAATACATATAAAACTAGGGGGGACCTGGAGACCCAGCCTTGTCAGGTGCAACTTAGGCACTTTTACCAACATGGGTATGTTGTCTTTACTAGTTTAAAGGGGCTCTATCAGCAAAATTTTGCTGTATGAGCCCCACATATGCGTGAATAGCCTTTAAAAAGGCCATTCAGGCACCGCTAATCTTATTTTAAACTCCGCTCCCGTTTTAAAATAAAACTATAAAAACATATATGTAAATCATACCTTTGCATGCACGGGGGGCAGTCGTGCATGATCCGATGTCATCTTCGGTCCCACCTTCGTCTTCTTTCTTCTTCCAGCGATGTCCTCCTGTCCTGGCTCTTCTCCGCCTTCATCTTCTGTTCTTCTGGAGAGAAGACGTTCGCGAGCGTACTGCGCATGCTCACGTAGTTCTAAGGGATACTTAGAACTACAACAAAAATGGCGCCGGCTCCGTAGGGAGCGCAACTGTGCACGTGCGGGATTTGAATGCAACCCGCCGGAAAAACAGAAGATGAAGGACCAGGGATCGGTAAGTACACAGGACCTGTTACCTGCTGGGGTTACTCCAGCAGGTAATGGCCTATTAAAAAAAAAATGTCCCGGGCCCTGAGGCAGCCGCTACTGCTACTACTCCAGTAGTTACACCCCTGGGATGTTCCATATATCTTCTCTAGAATAAGAACATGATCTAATATCACAACTACTGCTGATGAAGAGATGGCTCCAGTGACACAGTTATAATGAAAACGATGACAGTTCAGCCTTTTAACTATTAGCAGCGCAATTTGAGGCTTTTGGTCCCGAATTAAAATCTATAATGGGTTTCCTAACCATCTGCTACCTATAATATTGTTTTCTTCTGTTGTTGAGAGGCCTTTATGTCACTTCAGGCTTCAGGGCCTTGCAGTGATTGCTACCGCTGCATTCCCTATAGCTACTCCACTGCAAACTATATATGATTATCTACTAATAACTTATACCTGTATGTTGGTTAGCTTTTGAAGGAAATTATAGAGTTCTTCGAGCAGGCAAAGTTGATTCTGGTTTGAGCTGTTTATATGATAGTGAAACATCATGGAACTGATAGCAGAGCAACCCCTTCCTGACATCCACTGTATTATTAGGATGCATACCAAGCCTTTATAGATAGCAGCTGCGCTGAAGCAGAGCTGCCATCATAGCCACTGGGTCATTGCTGTATTGTACTGTGGAGACCCGGCAATAATGCTCAATATCAGAGTTCACTCAGAATGCAGACAATGCATTTACTGGCATCCCTCAAAAAGTAAAAACAGTTGCAGGATGACTCGAGAGGCACAATGTTTCTAAGACATCCAGTAGCCTAATGAAGACTCCCAGGCATGTCACAGGACTATAACTATTGAAGCTGTTCTGTGACCTGCCTCAATAGTTATGCAATTTATCTCCCATAGTCTGCAATACAGTTGTATTGCAGCCTGTGGGACTTGCAAGCAAAAGACTGCAGGTTGCAGACCCCTAGGGGGGGCTGATAAAATAGTTAAAAAATCTAGCATGTGATATACTATTAGTACTACTAAGTGAGGTTAAATTGTTACAAAAATGTATTTTTGTTTGTGTTGTATAAAGGTTACAGTAAGTAGGATTAAACTGTAAATCTAGGTTATACCTGTCCTGTGATTTTTTTTTCCCCAAAGGCTTTATTTTGCTGCAGTGAATCTATGAGATAGAACAAGGTGTTTAACTGTTTAATTGGTCGCCTAGACCTTCTCTATGTAACTCATACTGTTATCAGTAAGGAGAAATTTTGTTATTAAGCTACTTTCCTTTTTTTATTGTATTATTAATAGCACTTTAGTAAGTACCTGTTGGTAAATACTATATTAAGACTTACATAAAGTCTTCATGAGACGGCTTCTTTATTGTATTAATACAAATACATTGTATGATCTTCTGCAGAACTGAGCAGGTGATTCTGTGACTATATTTAGAAGCCGCGTAACATTATACATTACACAGATAGCATATTGTTTGGATGTGGCTGATTTAGATTCAGCCTTCCTCTGGAAACTAGAAAGAGCACAGCCTAAAAAAACTACAGTAACAGATAATCACTATATAAACCTGAAAGGATCTGGTCTGGTGGAAAGGTGTCTAAATGTAGGAGAAATGTAATGGAAATTCAGCTTTGTGAATAACCATAGACTAGCAGGAACCATTATCCTTCTGTGATCTGCACACGGTTTATTCGGATATGGTCATGCTCCTGTTTTCCCGTGTATGTTCCCAGGTTGATATAGTAGCTCAAACAATATAAAAACTCAACAGAATACAATATTGAAGTGAGGAATATAGATGATAATGATTTGGGTTGGAAAATTCAATGTGGAAAATTGAAAAAATAAAATAAAATATGAGCAGTACAAAAATAAGTGTATGTGTGAATATGAAAAATAATGATTCATGATTCTTGAATAAATAGTAAGTGTATTCCTTTTTGCGACTTTTAAAGTTCTTTGCCCACATTTACTTTTAAGCCCTATGTAGCATCCCGCAGCAAAAAAGCGTTGGGGGAAAAGCCGCGGCGGCAACATATCACAGTTCTTCCTGCAACACTTTGCACAGAGTTCACAGAGGTTTCATCTGCAGACTTTCTGCTTCAATTACATCTATAGGGAAACCGCTGGTTTGATTGATGATCAATTTCCAAAAACGCAGCATGTCAATGAAAACAGCAGAATGTCAATTATACATAAAGAAACGCTGGCGTTTTCTGTTTAGGTCTTATAGGGGCAGAAAGTCCGCAGACTATCATAAAGGATAGTACATACCACGATAAGAACCATTAAAAAACTTTTTTTTTCTCCCTAACATGTTGGAATAGCCTTAAGAAAGGCTATTCTTCTCCTACCTTTTAGATGTCTTCTCTGTCCCGCCGCTCGGTTAAAATCCCATTTTCCGCCGGTATGCAAATTATTTTTCTCGCAGCACTGGGGGTGGGCCCCAGCGATCAAACAGCACTGGGGGCATCCCCAATGCTGCCAGTGAACTCTCCAGTGCCGCCTCCATCTTTTTCAGGAATGGGGTCTTCACCGCGTCTTCTTCCAGGAGTTGGCTTCAAACTTCTAGGCCTCGGGTCTAGAGCAAAGCCGACTGCGCATGACCGCCGGCCACAAGAAAATGGCCACTTACACAGTATTGTAAGTGGCCATTTTCTTGTGGCTGGCAGGCATGCGCAGTCAGCTGTCCGAGGCCTAGAAGTTTGAAGCCACCGCCAGAAGAAGACGTGGTGAAGACCCGTTCGTGAAGAAGATGGAGGCGGTTCTCTGGCAGCATTGGGGACGCTCCCAGTACTGTTTGAGCACTGGGGCCCGCCCCCAGTGCTGCGAGAGAACTCATTTGCATGCCGTCGGAAAACGGGATTGTAACCAAACGGCGGGGCAGAGAAGTCATCTAAAGGTAGGAGAAGAATAGCCTTTCTTAAGGCTATTCCGACATTTTAGGGAGAAAAAAAAGATTTTTAATTGTAGAATCCCTTTAAGGCTAAGAGCCCACGTAACAGGCAGTATGCTGTGGGAAAAACCGCTGTGGAAATGAATTGCAATTTTTCCTGCAGTGATTTTGCCAGAAAGTCTGCAGAGTTTTCCTCCAATTATACCTATAGGGAAACCATTGGTGTTTCTGTAGATATAATTGACATGCTGCGATTTCCAAAACCCGCAATGGTTTTAGAAATTGCAGGATTTCCGCTGCGCATGTTTTGTTGCAATGTGTGGATGGGATTCCCTAAATCACCAGTGTGTGAATTATATCTACCAAAATGTTGGCGTTTTCCCTATAGGCGTAGTATGGCCGAAGAGGAAAAGTCTGCGAAAATACAATGAAAAACACTGCGGCAAAAAGTGATGCATTTCTATCAGGTAAGAGTGTTTTGTTCCGCTGCTGCGTTTCACTATATGGAGCCTTAGGCTAAACGATCAACACTTAAGATCCTATAATATATTATCAGTGATAAAAAAAGAAATGTTTCCCTCCCTTTGTGCCAAAAAAGTGAACAGAGAGGCTGCTTTTGATTCACCGGAGGCCAAAATTGTGGACGGAAGCCAAACGAACATAAATGGTATATACAGTACTTGGCAGGCAAAAACTGCATGGCAGTAAATCTTCATTGTGCATTTATGTCAGGATTTGCTGGGTAGTAATAATATGCTACAATGTGTAAAAGAAACGATGAAAGAAATGCTCGCAGCGCTGTTTGCATCTCAGCAGAGTAATTACTGGATTCTCTCACATCAAGGTACCAAGAACGAAAAACATAGAAATCCATGAAAATGAACTTCTCAAAGTGTCTGGGAGTCAAAATGCATATTTGTGTGTAATGAAAAATAAAACCATCGATTGTAGAGAATAAACTAACAATTTTATAAGGTTTAGTATATGTACATATGATTCGGGAAGAGATCCCAGAGCAGAACTGGGATGGCAAGCAGTAACACAGTCTAAGATTATACATGGTATAGTCTAAGGTTGCAGATGGGGCAAAAAAAATAAATAAATAATTAAATGATTTAAAATATAAAAATCCCCTACGTCCTTTTAAAATGCTTAACTATGCATTATCTATTCAGTACAGTGAACACAGTAAAAAAAAATATATAAAAAACATGAAAAAAAATTAATAAAAGTGATAAAAACATTGCATGCACTGCACAATGGTACCAATGAAAAGTATAGCTCTATGGTATAGTAAAACATTTAGACACTTATGGTGCAAATGCAAATTATTATTATTTTTCAAACATGAAAAAAACGATATAGTTATCTAAAGTCGCCTTTTTAGGACCAGCCAATTTTCATTTTTGTCTTTTTCCTTTCATTTCAAAAGTGATATTTTTTCTTCTTTTTCTGTTTTGCAGGACAAATTGGGCTTCACAATGACAATGTTTTATACAATGTACTGGAAATCCGGAAAATTCAGAATTGGGTGCAATTGGGAAAAAAACTACAATGAGGGTAAGATCCCACGTTACGGAAATGCAGCTTTTTTGTTGCATTGTGTATTGTGTTGGTAAAAACTACGATATGGGACTATAGTTACACAGCAAGACCTCGTGTAAACCACTTTCTTTGGGGTACTGTAGGAAAAGATTTTTTCACAAAAGAACCACCAAAAAACAGGTTTCTAGATACCTGTACTATAAAGTTTCTCCGATTTTCAACAGATACATATTCTTTAAATATACATTCATATTGTATTTAGGTTTATACAGATATGACAAATTAAACTTTGCAACTTTGGATATGCTCATATGTTATACATATACAAATTTTACATAGTACATACAAACACAAAAATATACATTTACATACGTGCAATAAAACTTTTTACGTTAGGTGTCCCAGCAAGTGCTGCACCACTAGATGGCAGGATCATTTTATTTTACAGTTAAAATGGACTCTCACCAAAGCCCATGTATGCCTGAATGAGTACTTGTGCGCTGTGAGTAGCAGGATGCAGCAACGTACAAGTGTGTTTCTGACAACCTCAGGCTGCTCAGCCTCAATGAACTAGGCAACAACCACAGTTTTTTAGCTGGAAAAGCCACCCCTGCCTGCAGTAAGCATGAGTGAGTGATGTCTAGTTTGGAAACCCTTGCTTTACTGAGATGGCGCACTCTTATCCCTGATCTCACAGACAATACTTCTCTGATCTTCTGAAGTCAGCACAGATTGTTTCCCCTGCTGCTAATAATAAGCTGATACAAGTTTACATCCTGCATCAAAGCTATCTGACTCATGCACGCTTACACAAAATGGGAGGGTTGAGACACCCTGCGTGCTTGCGATGTACTGGTATATATGCTGATTTTTGGCACATGATCTAGTAGTGTCCAATCATTAAAGGTTTCTGGTCTGAGGTCGTAGGCCTGTTATCTGATGTACTGGGCACTCCGATTCCACTCTTACCTGAAGTATGTTTGCTCAGAGTTTTAGATGAAGAGGTATGGCCGCACCACTCAATTATCTTTTTACAGGAATCGCTTTTCTTATCCAGGAAGGCGATTGCCCTGCAATGGATGACTCCCAGACCCCCCTCCCTCCCCACGTGGTGGAAGCTGGTGAACTCCATTGTCCCGTATAATAAAGTTGTATATAAAGGCAGGGGCTGCCCTCAAAAATTTTGTAAGGTTTGGGGCCCGTGGTGTGACTCTCCCTTGACCTTTCTTTTTGCTCTGCCCTGAATGCACTTGTTCCTTAGATGTTCAAGGGGTGACTCTGGTCCATGCTTATACTGTATTTGGAGTAATGTGTATGTTCCTGTGCATGTTTTTCTGTTGTCCCTCTTGTTTTCTACTCTCGTCCTCTGCAGGTTGGATGGAGATTGATACCTCTCTCGACTTTCTGGATTTGGACTTTCTACTGGATGATTTTTGCAAGCCTTCAATTACTAATATGGACTTTGCAGCATGGTTTTTGGTTCTTGTTCTGTTTGACAAGACTTTTTGGTCCGAGTTTGCTTTGGATTGTGAACCCTTTGCCATCTCTTATGTCTTGTTTTTACTTGTACTGTAATTTGTTATACACTTTCTCAACAAAACGAGTTTAAAAGAAAAGTATCAGTGAGTGAAGAGTCATTTGATTTTGGGTTTGGGTGGTTTGATCCAACAATTTATCTTGGGTCAAATAAGTTTGGTAAAATACAGAGGTTAAAATTAGCTTAAAAGTTATTATATGACACTGTCAGGGCTCTAATAGTTCAATGTACCCCATTTCTTTCTCAGTTAGGGTTAGTTCACATCTGTGCTCTGGGATTCCGCTCCCCATCCCACTTTAAAAATGTAGAGTGAAAAACCTGCAAACAGGACTTTTCTATCTGCATTTTATGGGTGGAAACCCAGCGGACCTCAAAGCCTATAAAGCGGATTGGATTTCAATTTTTCGGGTCCCCAAGCAGAACTGAAGAACGGAAACCCGAGCGCAGATGTGAACCTAGCCTAAGGCAAACACAGCCACAGTAATGTCAAAGTGACAATGGTATGTTTGTCTACTAGAAATTATATGGCAACCAGTGGATATACAGTATAATCCTAGTTTAACTATATACTGTGCTGCCACTCGCTTTTAAACATTTTAACTTCCAATATGCTCCAAATATTAGCCTCTTCCTCTGCCGGAAGGTGCTACCCTTTAGTTTTTAATACTCACATGGCACTTATATTGAAAAAAGTAATGGTTTTACATAAAAATTAGCCCATTTTGGGGACTTGGTGCAACAAGCTTGTTATTTTGGAGAAAAATTTGTTTCACCAACAGTGTGAAATAGAATAATGTGATGAATCAGGCCACAGGACAAGTCTGGTTGAGGGGTGGTAACAGTGGCAACATGTGTGGCATTACAGCATAGAATAGTATGATGGACCAGGCCACAGGACGTGTCTGGTTGAGTGATGGCAGTGGTAGTAGCTATAGGAACATGTATGGAATTACAGTATGGAAGAGGTGATGTCTGGTTATTTAGTAGTAGCAAAAATGAACCTCCATTTGTTTCAGTTTCATAAAAAACAAACAATTTGGGATATTCATGTTGAACCAGGTTAGTTACAAACAGAGTAACCCATTTATACTAGTTATAAAGTCAATCCTGTTAATATACCAATTTTCCTTCCTATTCCCCCGATATGACTTTATAGTGAGGATCTAAAAACATGGCGACCCAAAATTCTTATCTCTGCTTCATGCAAATAATTTTTTTGTCACTGTGTAAGTTGTGAAGCATACAACCTGCCATGCTTGCAAACAAGTGCATGGACCCAGGGACCTGCCATGGTTGGTCTTCTTGGCCACTGTAGTGGTCGTTATCATCATCTTGAAATAAATAAGGGCCAGCCTCCTCTCCTAGTTGTGACTTATCAAGGTCCCCATCTGCATCCAAAGGACAGACTTCTCCTTATAGTCTAGGAGTTCCAGGGAATACTGGAAATTTATCTGCCACTGTAGCCACGAGTGTCAAGACCCCCACCCTACAAGGCTTTTGAATGTTGGTGCTTTGCATTGTCTAGAATTGTTACTATTCCTGTGTTTAAACGAGTGACTACCCAGCCCAAATATGCAGGATTTTGATTGAACATATCTACATTTGGGTCTAATCCTCCAGTGTGGAATTAAGTAGTCCACGCTACACATATTCCAGGCTTGAACTTAAAGGGGTATTCCCAACTCTCCTGTTCACCAACTTGCAGGCTGTGTGCTCTGTTCACTTCCTGGTTTTCTCAGTGAATTGGTGGGCGGGGTTTCACTTGCTGTCTCACAGGCAAAGCAAGCTCTGCTTAGCTGTCTTCATAGCAGTACATGTTTGCAGTCAGTAATGAGGGATGGTTGTAAATAAATTAGCAAAGTATCACTAGAAGATGCACAATATGAAGCTGATGTAGCAGAGTTGGATTTGATAGGTGATGAGAATCCTAAATTTATATGCTACAGGACCAAGAGTCAGCTTGCAATAAACTCAGTTTTAGGTTTGTGCTTACATAGAGGTAACAGACTCCCTGTCTCAGCCCTTATCAGCAAAATTCAATTAGCCAACCTGATAACTGGGAGATAAACATCTCAGAAATACAAGCTGCTCCAAGTCCCGGGCACTCAGTTTCCCCTCCCCTCCTGAGAGCAGGAAGCTACATCACTTGTCCTGGGCGGAGCGATAAGATCATCCCAGGTCCATAGTTATGGAAACACAGTGTAAACAATGAAGTGAGTAATCTCAGATAGTAGTCAAACAAAGCAGTTTTGCTGAAGCAATATATTTATATATTTAGGAAAAGTCTTAAATCCACATAAGCTAGCAGTATGGATAGGATCCTTGAGATGGGACAACCCCTTTAAAGAGGACCTTTCACCACTTTTGGGCACATGCAGTGTTATATACTGCCAGAAAGCCGACAGTGCGCTGAGTTCAGCGCACTGTCGGCTTTCCCGATCTGTGCCCGGTGTAAAGAGCTTACGGTGCCGGTACCGTAGTGCTCTATGGTCAGAAGGGCGTTTCTGACCATTAGCCAGAGACGTCCTTCTGCCTCGCGGTGCCAATCGCTCCTGATAATACTCGTCTATGGACGAACACTACGAGCAGAGGGAGGGGGCGTTCCTCCCGGCTCCACAGCACAGCGCGATTGGCGCCGCGAGGCAGAAGGACGTCTCTGGCTAATGGTCAGAAACGCCCTTCTGACCATAGAGCACTACGGTACCGGCACCGTAAGCTCTTTACACCGGGCACAGATCGGGAAAGCCGACAGTGCGCTGAACTCAGCGCACTGTCGGCTTTCTGGCAGTATATAACACTGCATGTGCCCAAAAGTGGTGAAAGGTCCTCTTTAAGCAAAACCATCTGCCCATCAATTACTGATTGCTACTCACTGCTAATGTATTTTCATTTGCCTGATGAAGGGTGTCCAACCCGAAATGCAATTATAACGCAATTAAAATATAAATAAACATAACCTTTACTGGAGTGTGGTTCAGTTTTATCTTTTTGATATATGCAAAAGAATCACTGTGCCTAATGTTATCATCTTCCTTGCTTTTTTCTGACTTATCATAGCCGTGGGATTCTCGTACACCCTCATAATTTCCACTATCAGGTTTCCCCCTAGTGCCCTACCAGGACAACTACCAGTATCACACCTATCACTACTATCTCCACCACAGACAATCCATGTCTTTCTCTTCCACCTCTGCTTCCTCTTTTTCCCAAAAATGCTGACTGATCTCATCATAATAGTTTTAAAAAAAGTTAGCAAAGTCCTAAACGCACTGAAAAGATAACCTGGTCAGTAAGTATTAGACTTGAACATAACTCACACAGCACTAATAAGCATAGCCAGTAATAAAAAGCATACAGAATAAAGAAAAGGGCTAATGACTAAGGGAATCCTATTAATATTATAAATGTGAAAGTTTGTGAGTTTGTGGGTTTGTGGGTTTGTGTGTTTGGATGTTTGCATGTTCGGATGTTTGTTCCTCAATCACGGAAAAACCGCTCTACCGATTCGGCTGAAATTTTCCACAAACATAGTTAATACACCCGATTAAACAATAGGCTACTTTTCGTCACAATAGCACACATACGTTTGTGCCAGAACCCCCACAAAACCCAAACTCACACCACCATCTCTGCAATCTCACACACTTTGGACCATAGCAAGCCACAAAATTCATATTGTCCTCTGCAGCCTCGCCCCTAACCCCACACAATCACATATACATATACTTTACCACTTTGCCCCTCACCTTAACGATACTCCAGGAGGCTCTCTTTAACGCTCCGGAGCAGCCATGTTTGCCGACCCCCACCACTCTGACAATCCGCGACACCCCCCACCCATGTCAATACCCTTAGGCAGTCTAATAAATGCAAAAAAAAATTTTTTTAAAAAAAAGTAAAAAAAAATAGAAAAAAAAAATAAAAAGGATTAAAAATTCAAATCACTCCCCTTTTCCCTAGAACACATATAAAAGTACTTAAAAACTGTGAAACACATACATATTAGGTATCCCCACGTCCGAAATCGCCCGCTCTACAAAGTCATACAAATATTTTTCCTGTTCGGTAAACGCTGTAGCGGGAAAAATGGTCAAAAGTGCCAAACCGCTGTTTTTTCACTGTTTTGATTCTGATAAAAATTTGAATAAAAAGTGATCAAAGCAATAACATTTCCCAAAAATGGTAGAACTACAAAGTACACCCAGTCACGCAAAAAAAGACGCCCTATACATCCCCGTACACGCACGTATAAAAAAGTTACGGCTGTCGGAATATGGCGACTTTTCAAAAAAAAAATTTTAAACACAGTTTTGGATTTTTTTTAAGGGGTCAAAATGTAAATAAAACCATATAAATTTGGTATCCCCAGAATCATAAGGAAACACAGAATACAGGTGACATGTCATTTTGGTTGCACAGTGAACGCCGTAAAACCAAAGCCCGTAAGAAAGTCGCAGAAATGCATTTTTTCTTCAAATCCACCCCATTCTGAATTTTTTCCCTGCTTCCCAGTACATTGTACAGAATAAATAATGGTGGCATCACGAAGAAAAATTTGTCCCAGGAAAAATTAAGACCTCATATGGCTCTGGGAGCGGAGAAATAAAAAAGTTATGGGGTTTAGAGGGAGGGGAGTCAAAAACGAAAATCAAAAAATGCCATCGGCGGGAACTTCAAATACTTCTGTCCCAAAGTCACTATGTAAAGTTTCTCACAACACCGTATTGCAGCTCAAATACAAATTAACTTCAACACAAAAGTCTCATGTATTCTCTGAATTACAGCCAAAACAAGATACAAAGTTACATTTCATATCCCATACTTTATACACAGTACGAAAACCTTACCCATGCCTGTATATACCCACTTCTACAATCACCGCAGACGAAGTCGCGGGTACCAGCTAGTAGGTTTATAAAATGGTAATATTAATAATAAATAGATACTTACTAGGTCTAGAGGAATGGCATAGTGAACCAAGCAGGAGGTCACTTACGTGAACGCTGGCTTAAATAATCGGCACTAGGTTACTGACACGAGAAACTGCTTGAAGATTAATTATCCATGCACAAACAGAACTGCAGTACAAAATCACAGACATGCAAAATTGGCAAAATTAAGGATATGGGAAACCCCTTATTGAAGAATGGAGGTGAATAATAATTTATAATAACAAACCAAGGAAGGAAAATATAAGTGTATGAACTTTCTATTGGGAGTAATGAAAATGTGGTGAATGAAATTGTGAATAAACTTGTATGTGCTGATGAATTAATGTATACAATGAATAATAGTATAAAATGGGTTAAAGGGGCTCTATCATTGGGAAAAGTAATTTTTAACTAATCACATTCTTACATAGCCTTTAGAAAGTCACACCTACCTTTAGTATGTAGATTGCCTCAGTGGTCTCTGAATAAGTCCGTTTTTATTCATATGCTAATGAGCTTCCAGCCAGCACAGGAAGTTCCCAGCAGCATTAGTCTCTTCTATTATCTCCTATGTGTGTGTGCAAACAGGAAGCTTAGTCCTCCTCATCATCATCAGCAGCCTGTGCTGTATATACCGATATCAGCTTGATAAAGTGCTGAACAGCACGAAACAGCTGTCGCTCTTCCTCACTGAGTGTGTCTCCTCCCATGTATGTGTTTTTACCTGGACATCTACAATAAAGTTTGGACTTTTTAACGCACAGGGTGAGTGCCAAGTTTTTTTCTATTTTTTTCAATACTATTTGGACTTTTTTTTTTCACTTAGAGCACCACCCTTATACAGCGTTTTTCATCACCCCTATCCAGGCTATTGCTCATTCAATAGTGCCACCTCGCTCCATATATGAAAGTCAGACATTGCTTTCCACTTCAACAGAATTGTTTAAAAAATAAATCTCATGAAACAGGCCAGGACAGAAATGATGGTTCCCTTAACTTAATATTTTGTTGCACAAACTTTTGAGGCAATCGCTACAATCACACGATTCCTGTAACTGTCAATGAGACTTCTGCACCTCTCAGCAGGTATTTTGGCCCCTCCTCATGAGCAAACTGCTCCAGTTGTCTCGGGTTTGAAGGGTGCCTTTTCCAGACGGCATGTTTCAGCTCCTTCCAAAGATGCTCAATATATGTTCTATATATGACTTTCATTTGTTCATTTTCATAGAATTTTTATTTATTATTACTTTTGTCAGATTCAAGTTATTTCTGTGAGCATTGTGGTTT
The DNA here is from genome assembly GCF_031893055.1 of Leptodactylus fuscus. Classification (NCBI taxonomy): domain Eukaryota; kingdom Metazoa; phylum Chordata; class Amphibia; order Anura; family Leptodactylidae; genus Leptodactylus; species Leptodactylus fuscus. The sequence continues at coordinate 159,435,352 of NC_134268.1, forward strand.
TTTCTTTCATTAAACAAGGACTACCAACAAATCTGTCCACGTGTATATACCGTTTTCATTTGTCTCTCCATATTGGTCTGAAAGAGGCCAACCCCTTTAAAGTACATTCACATGAAGATTTTGAAATGGAGGGCCACATTTTTGCATGTTTTTTTTTCATGTATCCATTAACAAGATCTAGTAAATGGATGTAAAAAAACCTGACGTGAATGCACCCTTATTCCATCACTATATGTATAAAGTTGTGTCATTGACTAGCTCAATAAGCTCAATAATATCCAGTATGGTGCTGTATAATATATGGTACTATGGTCAATATATGGTGCTGTGCAATATATAGTGCTATGGTCAATATATGGTGTTGTGTAATATATAGTGCTATAGTCAATATATGGTGTTGTGTAATATATAGTGCTATGGTCACTATATGGTGCTGTGTAATATATAGTGCTATGGTCAATATATGGTGTTGTGTAATATATAGTGCTATAGTCAATATATGGTGTTGTGTAATATATAGTGCTATGGTCACTATATGGTGCTGTGTAATATATAGTGCTATGGTCAATATATGGTGTTGTGTAATATATAGTGCTATGGTCACTATATGGTGCTGTGTAATATACAGTGCTATGGTCACTATATGGTGCTGTGTAATATACAGTGCTATGGTCACTATATGGTGCTGTGTAATATATAGTGCTGTGGTCAATATATGGTGCTATGTAATAATGGTACTATGGTCAATATATGGTGCTGTGTAATATAAAGTACTATGGTCAATATATGGTGCTATTATTTAGTCACCATACTGTAGTATTATTCAGTCACTGTTCAGTTACATAATTCATTCACAGTATGGCAGTACCATTCAATAAATACATGGTGGTTTTGTCTAGTTTTTGGATGTCCATCATACATAGTAAATTCTTGTGCACTTTTCTGGGCCTCCCTATTATGATCAATCCTTTTGAACAGTTACTTGTTCTATTCGGCTATAGGCTCTTAGATTCCATTTCTTTACTGGTAATAGAGCTGATATCTTGTAATTTACATGTCATTTGCTGTTTTTCCAATAGAACGAGGGCACAGATAATTGTACAAAATGTTCCATGCATACAGACTAAACATGTCTGATGTAAAAGGAAATGTACAAATAGACTGCCCAATATTTCTGTGTCTTTTATGATAAATCTTTCTTATTTACAAGTATATATCCCCTCACACCATGGTCAGTTATAGCACAGCTCTGTAATACGGAAATGCTCATATAGATAGCTAGGAAGAAAATTACAGCAGAAAATATTCACTCACAGAAAGGAAAAAAGTTGTTGTGCTGAAAATAAATTGTCTATTTAGCATTCATGTCTTTGCGCTCAAGTTCTGGCTCACTGACCTGAGCGGAAAGGCCAAAAGCATTTTCAGCTGGCAAAAAATAACGGCTTTTGTTTTCCATTTGTGTTTAAAATGTCTATCATGAAACATTGCTCAACTTCTCTACTGCCTCGACTGACAGCATTCCAATAGGAAAAGACAAACATGCATACAGCGATCAACCATAACATCAATGGGGTTATACATGATCCTTAACCTCTTCAAGACCGACCCTAAAAGTACCTAGATGACCAGGCCTCATTTTTCAAATCTGACATGTGTCACTTTAGGTGGTAATAACTTTGAGATGCATTAACTTATCATGGTGATTCTGAGATTGTTTTTTCGCAACACCTTGTACTTTGTGTCAGTGGTACATTTTAGTCAATATGTTTTGTCTTTAATTATGAAAAAAATGGAAATTTGGTGAAAATTTTGAAAAAAATGCAATTTTCAAACTTTGAGATTGCATGCCTTTCATGTAGAATGTCATACTACCCAAATTACTTCATATATTTAATTTACCATATCTCTGCTTTATATTGGCATCAAACTTTAATTGCCCTTTCATTTTTTTCAGATGTTATAAGGCTTACAATTCAAGCAGTAATTATCCAAATTTTTAAGAATATTTTCAACACACATTTTTCAAGGGACCAGTTCAGTTCTGAAGGGGTCTTGAAAGGCCTCTCTAATAGAAACCCCCATAAATCACCCCATTCTAAAAACTTCACTCCTGGAAGAATTCAAAACTGCATTTAGGAAGTTTCTTCACCCTTTCAGCATTTCACAGCAATTAAAACAAAATGGAGGTCAAATTTACAATTTAAATTTTTTTTCACTAATATATTCATTTCGCCCTAGAACTTACACATTCACAATGGGTTAAAGGAGAAAACGCATTCTAAATTCTATTAAGCAATTTCCCCCAAGCATAAAACTATCTCATGTGAGAATGTTAAATGATGTATGGCCACACTGTAGGGTCCAGAACAGAAGGAGCACTATTGGGATTTTGGAGGGCAGATTTTGCTGGAATCTGTTTCAGGCACCATGTCACATTTGCAGAGCCCCTGAAGTGCCATAACAGTGGAACCCCCCTCAAAATGACCCCATTTTGAAAACTAGACCCCTCAAGGAATGTATCCAGGGGTATAGTGAGCACTTTGACCCTACAAGTGTTTCACAGATTTTTTTTACCATTGAGACATGAAAATTTTAAAAAAAAATTCTACTATTATGTCACTTTAGCCCCCAATTTTTCATCTTCAAAAGGGGTTAAAGGAGAAATTGCAACCCACATATTGCTACACACTTTCTATTGAATGCAACAATACCCCATATGTTCTGGTATACAGATATATGGACACATGGCAGCGCCCAGAACGGAAAGAGCGCTAATTGGGTTTTGGAGGCCAGCTTTTGCTGCAATCATTATCAGGCATTATGTCCCATTTAAGAGCCCTCTAGGTGTCGAAACAGTAGAAACCTCCAAATTGTGACCCCATTTTGGAAACTAGACCCCTTGACGTATTTATTGAGGGTTATAGTGAGTATTTTGACCCCATAGGTTTTGAAAAAATTTGCATCAAACAAAAGTTTTGCATATTTTTTTACACAAAAGTGTCATTTTAAAGGCAGCTTTTTTTCCCCATAACACAGCAAAATAAAGAAAAACATCCCAAAATAGATGACCCCATTTCTCCTGTGTTCAGAAAATGTACACTTTGTGGCCTTAATCCTATGTACGGACGCACAGTAGGGTCCAAAAAGAAGGGAGCACCAACTGGATTTCAAGACACAATTTTTGCTTCAAAATGTTTCAGACCCATTGCACATTCAAACAAGATTTGCGTTACCAAAATAATTTAAAACCCCCATAAATGACACCATTTTATAAACTAGACCCCTTAGGGTATTCATTGAGGGGTATAGTGATCATTTTGACCCTATAGCCATTTCACAGATTTTACTAACCTTGGGATGTGTAGGTTAAAAGTTACTAAAATGTCCCTTTATCTCCAAAGTTTTCATTTTCACAAGGGGTTAAAGGAGAAAAAGCCCCCCACAGTTTGTTAAACAATTTCTCATGAATACGGCAATACCCCCTATGTGGCCATAATCTGCTGTATGGGGACACGGCGGGCTCATAATGGAAAAAGCGCTATTTGGCTTTTGGAGGGCAGATTTTGCTGGAATAGTTTTCTCGTGCCCAATGAGTTGCACCCACTTTGTGTCATCAGAGACCTGCACTCATAAAACTATTAAGGGGCCATCCCGGGTAGAAAGAAGTTATATATGTGGGTGTACACTGCTGCTTGGGCACACAGCAGGGCTCAGAAGGGAAGGAGCAGTGGGCTTTTTAGCTTTTGGTGTACAGATTTGGAGGGGTTTCCTGACGCCATGTTGTTTTTGCAGAGCCTTGGAGGTGACAGTAATTTGGAATTACACAACAAGTGACCCCATTTTGTAGGGGAAATTTTAGAGTCTCTACAAATGTGACATGGTGTCCAAAAACCAACAATCTAAATCAGCTGTCCAAAAGCACATATCGCTCCTTCCCTTCTGCGCCCTGCTGTGTACCCAAGCGGCAGTTTATGCCCACATGTATGACACTGGTGTACCCCGAATAACGTACTTAATGCCATATGTGGGTAGAAATGGCTGTTTGGGCACAGCCGGCACAGAAGGAAAGGAGCGCTATATTGGTTTTTGGATAGCAGATTCAGATGTTTGGTATCTGGTTGCCCATGTCAGGTTTGTAGAGCCTATAAAGTACCAGTAAAGTGGAATCCCTTAGAGAATCACCCCGTTTTAAAAACTGCACCCCTCAAAGAACTTATTAGGGGGTGTATCGGGCAATAGTATCCTAAACGTGATTGCACGGCGGATGGTGAATAGTAGATATGTAAGCTGTGCGGACTACATTGGGAACACCAAATTACCTACTATATCCCCAGTAGCTACTATGTTTGAGGGGAGGTCACTCTGGGGTGCAGTTCTGGTTTATTTTCCCTCGTAATCTCTAAATCTGGTTTGTACCCCACTATCCGCTCGCACAGCTTATACATTCCCTTCCTGCCGTAGCCAGTTGTGTTCTTATGATTTGGTGATTTTGGGTTTTTTTGTCTTCACATTGTACAAGCTATAATTTATTTTTTATTTTTCTGGTGATGTGGCCGCATGAAGTCTTGATGTTTGCGGTATGAGATGTATTTTGTTATAACATTTTGGGGTGTTTTTAACATATTGACTTTTATTAACTCTTTCTTGTTGAATTAAAAAAATCCCTATCAATTCTGGTATTGTGTTTTGCCTTTAAATTTCTTTTCTGCAAGGCATATAGCATAAGTAACATGTGACCTTTATTCTGTGGGTCGGTACGATTACGGCGATACCTCATTTATATTCTTTTTTATGTGTTACTAGTTTTGCAGAATAAAAAATCCATTTGGGGACGTAAATCAATTACTTTTGCATCACCAACTTCTGAGAGGTATAACATTTTTAGTTTTCGGTTGACAGAATTGGTTTATGGCTTATTTTTTGCGGGACAACCTGTGCTTTGTATTAGTGCTGTTTTGGGGTACATGACTTTTTCATCACTTTTTATAGCATATTTTGTAAGGTGAGATGGCGAAAAAACATTACTTTTGCGGGTTTTTTTGCGTTTTTTTTTTTCCGGTATTCACTGTGTAGGTTAAATATTGTTTCAGTTTTATTGTACAGGTTGTGACAGACGTGTTGATACCAAATATGTTTTGTTTTTATTAATATTTTGTTTTTGTTTTTTTATATCATTAATTTTATATAAGAAAAGGGAATTTGGGGTTTTTTATAACTATATAAAAAAATTTACACACTTTATTTTTTTACTTTTTATTTACATTTTTTATTTGTCCTATAAGGACACTAGAACCAGCGATCAGAGGGGATCGCTGGCTCTATGCTATAGACTGCAATACAGTGTATTGCAGTCTATGTAGGAAGCCAGCCGATACAGACGTATCGGCTGGCTTCCTCAATAGTCGGCAGGATCAACCAGGTACTGGGGGCTCTTAGCAGCCTGGGGTGACTGGTCAGACCTCAGGCTGCAGAAGGTAAGAGCACCCCCCAATCTCAATCTAACCTTTTCTAAGCCCCTTGGATACGGCGGTGATGTTTCACCGCCGGCATCTAAGGGGTTAAAACCTCTGTTCGGAGACCAGCTCTGAGCGGAGTATATAGAGCACAGTGTTAGCTATAAGATATAGCTAACACTTGCTTCCGATGCCGCCCGCAGGATCATCTAACCTGCGGGCGGCATCGCATGTCAGGATAAGTTTGTTACTGCAACAAACTTTCCCTGACATGGCCACTACATGATCGGGACCTGAATCTATCAGGTCCTGATCATGTCTCCGTGGACCCCAGCAGCTATTAGCGCTGGATCCACGGAGCTCCCGACCCTCGGGGAGACCCGATCCCCATTTTAAAAGGGGCCGTTAATTAACGTTGGCGCGGCACAGAGCCCAAGCCGTGCCGACGTTAATCTACAGGGGCCGGTCGGGAAGCGGTTAAGATACTATAGGCCATCAATTTTAGATTGATGGGGGTCCAACTCAAGAGACCCCAACAGATGAAGTGTTTCCTGAGTGTGCAGCTCTTGGCATTGTCTACTAAATGCTGGGCGCTGAAGAACAGTCCTGTGACGGCCATTTTAAAAACAATGAGACTGAATGAGCGTTCTCACATGTCCGTTTTTTAGATACACTATTTGGACTCCATATATGGAAGACTGTATGAAATAAATGCAATCCCCCAGTCATCCGCTAACTACAATATGCTTATCTATATTAGAAAAACTGTCTAGTGTTATAACCTAAACTATCCTACTAGATAACATTTCAGGAAAAAAAAATCTATACTACAGTAAGAAGCAGATTTATGATTTGCAAAAATGTATTATGTAATATTCATAAGCCAATCAGCATAAGTGGCAATGCCTGGTTAATATTTTAGATGAATATGAATATTTCAGAATTTAATAACAGTAATAGAATGTATTAAGCTGGGCAGCCTGGATTGATTTTATGATGTGGAAGATGTTGTACAAAGTAGGAAGAGTGTTACCAGAAATACTAGGAAGAACACATTCTCCATTACCTGAGAACACTTCAGTAGAAAAGGTCAAGTCTCTAAGGTCCTGGCATTTGTGATCATCAGCTTCGGCATCAGACTTAAAGGGATTCTAGCAATAGAATCCTGTTTTAAGCTAAACCCACGTCGGAATAGCCTTAAGAAAGGTTATTCTTCCCCTACCTTTAGATGTCTTCTTTGCACCACTATCCATATGCTAATCAGTTTTTTCACAGCACTGGGGTCATCTCCAGTGCTGCGAAAAAACTATCCAACGCCACCTTCTTCTTGTTCACCTCCTCCACTTCTTCTTCCTTGTCCCATCACGTCTTCTTCAAAATGCCCCAACTGCACATGTCTGTCATCATTTTCCTGTGGCTGAATGGGAGAGACCACAGAAAAATGGCCGATAGACAAGTGCAGAGGGCTCAGTCAGCCATTTTCCTGTGGGCGAACAGGAAGGAAGAGGCGGAGGCGGTGAACAGAAGAAGGCAGTGCTGGATAGTTTTCAAGCAGCACAGGGGACGCCCCCAGTGCTGTTTGAGTGCTGGGGACTGCCCCCAGTGCTGCAAGAAAACTAATTAGCATATGGACAAAAACTGGGATATCTAAGGAACGGCGGCGCGTAGAAGACATCTAAAGGTAAGGGAACAATAGCCTTTCTTAAGGCTATTCCAATGTGGGTTTAGCTTAAAACGGGATTCTAATGCTAGAATCCCTTTAAGTACAACCTCCTGTACAGAGAGGAGTCCCTGCAGTGAATGCCAGTCCTGATGATTCTGCTAATAATCTGTAAATCCCGTCCTGACATCCGAGCAGTGTCTTCCTTGTGCTAGTCTTTTTACAGATGTCAAAAGGTTGCGTCTGGTGGCTTATTCTGCTTTCCTGTATCCTTTTTACCGTGTTTATACTTTTGATGCTGCATAATCTGCACACCTTGGGCACTTATTCTAAAAGTGGGCATATCTAAAATGTTCATTCCCAGGGTCATATTTACAGCTCACACTGCCCTAGGCGCTAAACCTTAATATGCCCCATTAAAAACCACTTACAGTTGCCAATTATCAGCATTTTTAGCCAGTATTAGGGTATGTTCACACAGAGTTTTTTGCAGGCGGATTTTGACGCGGAATCCGCCTCAAAATCCACCTGCAAAAACGTCTCCCATTCATTTCAATGGGAGTCCCTTGCTTTTTTTTCCCACTAGTGACTTTTTTTCAGCTTGCGGGAAAAGAAACCGACATGCCCTATCTTCTTGCGGATTTCCGCAAGAAACATACTCCTGCTTACGCCCATTCATTCGGGCCTACTCAGAAGCGGGATGCCACGACGGGATGCCAATGCACTGCATCGGCATCCTGTTGCGGCTAGTGATGCAAAAAAGTCACACGGTGGAAAAGGTTTCTGCCATGTGAACAAACCCTTAGGTGTGTACTAGCAGATGTGGGTAATGGGCAATCTACCACTGATTTCTGAGCACCAACTGGGCTTACAGTTTGAAATGAAAAATAATCAATATTGTATTGGCAGTGTGATTGATAAATACTGCCTGTTATAGTCCTGGTGTTCAATGATGTGGGTTGTGTACCCCATGAGTTGTGTCCTATTGGGGAACACAGGACACACTAAGCTGTACCAGAATCTGGAATCTGTACACATAGATCAGTGCCTCTAAATAATAAATATAATAACTAAATTATACCACTATACCATAACAAGATAACATCGTCAATCCATTGCGGATACTGTGGCACAAATGGGGGGGGGGGGCACCGTCAGGGTATGGAAATGATGGCAAGTTTGTGTACACAGAAAAGTGGTGAACAAATCTTCACAGTGGCCTGGGTCTAGATAGAGAAAAGAAATGTAAATGCTGCTAAAATAAACTTATAAACCTTAATGAAGAACTTGCTGTTTTATATACCTTCAGAAAGCCGACAGTGCACTGAATTCAGCACACAGTCGGCTTTCCTGTTATGTGCCTGGGAGATATCAGTGCCGTTAGTTTCAGCACCGATCTCTTCCCGTAGTCAGAAGGGTGTTCCTGTCGGCTTTCCAGTGGTATATAAAACCGCATGTAAACAACTTTTCAGAAATAGTGCAGGTGAAAATAAGTAACTTGTTGTCCATGATCCATAGAATTGTCTATGTGTATCTTTCTCCGTTATTAACACCAGCAGAGGTGTGCAAACTAAAGAACAGCAGCAAGAGCTGATTAACTTCAGAGTGGTTTCTTGTGTTGTCTGTCTGGAATGGATCTCCTGTACAACCACTGTTTCCATAATCTCTAGTTGAGTTCAGGAGTATTTTTTTAATGTATTTTACTCCCTCACCCAATCTCTTTTAACAAACCCTGCTCCATGTTTGAGCAAAACACATTGCAGTTTACTCTGTGCAGGATATTCAGGAAAACTACAGAGATAGCAGTCATGATAAAATGCTCTAACTCCTTTAAAACACGACCAAGATCTTGTCTGTAGCCCACCTAGAGTTTGAGATACCAGTGGTTAAAGCAGATCTGCCTATGGAGTTTTCTGCAGACTTTCTGCCCTCATTATACCTACATATGGTATAATATGCAAATGGGAGTCTGGAGCACCAAGGGAAGCTACATTGCTTCAAATTACTATGCCACACACTGCTTTAACACAAACACAAGAAAAGAAGAAAGGCCTTGCTAGATTTTAGCATAGCTCCCTGGCCCAGTCACTAAAAGAAGGAAGGGGGAAGGAGGGCGTTCTTGGGTAGTGTGGGGCACAGCAGCTTTAAGTAAAGACTCCACCATTGCTCCAGAGAGCTCATTAGTATATTTCAAAATTAATGAACATCTTGGCAATGGAAGCATGAGTTTTCATGGGGAAAAAGGAGTTGCATTCAGGTGAACCTGATCTATCTAATTGTATCGCTGGTGTAAAATGCTTCACCCCTTTGGCAGATTCTATTTTATTTATGTCTTTCCGGCAGCCTGGTTAGGTGCTAGGGGCCATTACTGCTGTTCCCCATCTCAGCACAAGAGTGCAGGTTAGAATGCAATAAATTGCTTTGCAACAAGTTTGGGGTTTAAAGCTGAAGAAATGACAATTCCTCTCGGATGAAGAAAAATGGCTGCCACCATTTGTTTGATCAGGAAATACAGAAGAGACAACTGCAACACCTAACAGCCACTCAGTTAATAGACAGTGAAAGGTGGACACCTCATTGTGTTGATGCCTCATGGACTATATAGGGGGGTGCACTTGTAATCAGGGTCTAGTTGATGTAATGGTGGACATATGAATACATCTATGATTATTATTATTATTATTATTATTATTATTATTATTATTATTTATATAGCACCATTAATTCCATGGTGCTTTACATTTTCGGGTTTACATACAGTACACAAAATATACAAAACATATATAAAACTAACAGTGACCAATGGGTACAGTGGGTTAGAGGGCCCTGCCCACAAGGGCTTACAGTCTATGAGGGAAGGGGGATAGAGACAGAAGGTGAGGGGAGAGAATATTCATTAGAGGATATGGTGGCAGTAGTGCTATTGGGGGTTGTAGGCCTTCCTGAATAGGTGAGTCTTCAGGGCCTTCTTGAAGGCTTGTGATTGTGGGGGTCAGTCTTAAGTGCCTTGGTAAGGAGTTCCAGAGTATGGGGGACGCACGGGAGAAGTCTGGAGATGGTTGTGTGAAGAGCAGATAAGAGCAGAGTGGAGTAGGAGATCTTTGGAGGATCTGAGGTTACGTGAGGGCAGGTAGCGGGAGATTAGGTCAGAGATATATGGAGGGGACAGGTTTTGGATGGCTTTGTGTGTTAATATTAGTGACTTGAACTCTTTTAGGTCAATTATCACTCACTATACTACTTGGTTGGAAGGTGAAATGCACATTGACAGGCTCTGTCACATATACTGGAGAGTCAGTTTGAGCAGCAGTATATGGTGAATGATTACTGTATGCCGTAAACCACAGACACAATGCAGTAGAACAAGATCAGTTGCTGGTTTGCTGCTACCTCAGTCATGACGACTATGATCCGTTTTGAAACATAGTCCAGCTTTTTCAGCTGGCAGCCAGACCTGGAGCACTGATAAGCCTGGAACACTGATATGCATACCCCAAATGTTTCTTGAAATTCTGTCAATTGTCACTCTTCCAATACAATGTTTATGTGGCATTTGCTCCCATACAGAGATAACTGACAGGATCATCTATGATCTATTCTGCCTCCCAAGTGATGTTCTCAGAGTCTTACGGGGTGTTCACACTACCGTCGGTGTCCGACAGCTAGTGTCCACTGCTAATGTCTGTGCAAAATCTTGTGCGGACATTAGCATCGGACAGTAGCTGTGTCCGTGACATTTTGCATTGATTTAAATGGACATCGGGTGTGTTCTTTTACTGTCCATGGGTGTCCTTAAGTGTCCGTTCCCAAAGATGTACGACTTTTCAAGCGGACAGCAAAACCGACATGTAGGTTTTTGTCTCGGAAACAGCTAGTGTCCAATGCTAATGTCCGCACAAGATTTTGCACGGACATTAGCAGTGGACACTAGCTGTCGGACACCGCCGGTAGTGTGAACGCTCCCTTAGAATTGTTTCCATTTCAGAAGCTTTTTTAGCTGTTAGGCCAGACATGTCTCCTTTATCTTCCATTTATTGTACTGCTGTTGATGCTGACTGCTTCTCCTAAAAAGCTACCACTATTCAGCCAGACATGTCCTGTGGCCAGGTCTATTATACTATGCCCAGCTGTACTGCCACACATGTTGCGACAGCTATCACCACTGCCGCCACTCAACCAGACATACTGTATTCTGCAGCCTGGTACGTCATATTATGCCCTGCTGCTCATGTTGCCACAGCTGCCTAAAACCACTGCACCACTCAGGAAGACATGTCCTATAGTTGAGTCCATCATATTGTGCACTGCTGCACTGCCTCACATGTTGCCACAGCTACCACCATTGGCACCATCAGTCAGACATGTCCTGTGGCTTGGTCTATAATATTATACTGTGTTGCACTGCCATACATGTGAAGAAGCCTAAGATAACTTAAGAAAATTTTGCTGATATGAATCTGTTGATAACTTTTTTGATTGAGCTCTATTATAGATGGTCTTATATTTGGGAAAGATGGTAATCCTGCATCAGATATGCCACAGTCACCGTATATGAGGTAAACCAAGCGTAAGGAGACCTATTATGGGACTCCACGGGTCTCAGCTGAACTTGAAGCCATCGCTTGAACATGGTACAATGTCTGAGGGTAGGTGTTTGATATAGTAGAATTATGGTCCGATCTGGAGGGCAAGGACTTTTGTGTGATAGAGACCCTGCGGCTGCTCATAGGTTGGTATAGTCAGAAGTCATGGCACACACCAAGGCTGATACGAAAGAAAGTAGGGGTAACGTGGGCAGACACTGCCATTAGCCCAGCTGCGGAAGCCTAGGGGACATGTTTTACTGATAAGACCCAAACCTTTTAGCTCTCTTTTCAGGTTTTATGACACTGATCTGATGCACCGAAGATGGTCCAGGAGGAAAGGAGACTTGGAAAGAGGATGTACAAGTCCTGGTGTCCGGTGGTAAAAGAGAGTATGTACTGAAAGCACTGTCCCCATTGATGGCATAAGCAGATTATTACTAAGTGTACTGTTTAGAAGTAGCCGTGTGTGACCTGGTGAGCGGAGGATGGGCAGCTGCAGGATTTAGCATCACTATAGTCAGATATATATGTGAGCCCGCATGGCATGTGCTAGGCCAGTGAGCCAGGCCTGAAGCCCTTGTACCTGTTCCAGAGATTGCAGGTTGAGTATATACAGCGAGACGGTATGAGTACGTGCTTGTGTGTAGTTGTCTCCCTTCAGGATGGCTTGGGGCATATCTGGTGAGGAAAAACCACCACAAACAGTCTGTGTACAAAGTCCACTAGTTCCGGGGCAGACGTGTCTATGCGTGTCATTATTGGTTACCTGAATCTATTGTCCATAAGTATGCGGTGTGTTTCACACTAAGTTGAAAAGAGGAAAATTGATATTTAGCCCTGTCTTTGGATTGTATTTTTTATAAATGTTCCAGATGTAATATGTTGTGCTGACTGATTATGTGACGAATCATCAGACGTATATGATTAATGTATATTCTCGAGTTTTTCCCTTTTCCCTCCAGATTCTAAGTCAGTGGAAGGAACTTATAAACTAAAACCCAAGGATTGGATGGTGATAAGGAGATATATGAGATTCAATGGTCACTTCCGGTTCCTGTTGATCGCCAGTACAGCTGTGAGAGTATAAGGAAAACCTTAAACCTTTGCACACTTGATGATGTTCTTAAAAATAAATGGGACAATAAACTGTTAGAGGATATGGACCTTGAGAAGAGAAAATTTGAAGACTGTTGGATCCATCTGAACTTATATTCCTGTTATGTTTCTATAGTTATTATATTCATATTGTTTATAGGTCTGACAATAGTCAATGTATATGCTTTTTATAAGATCTGAAGGGTATTTCCTTACCGTCCGGTAGTGAGAGATAGGGACAGACATCCCACCCTGCATCTAAGAGATGTTGAAATTTAAGAGCCAATGACTGATCGCCAGTGTATTTGGATACAAGACGTATATGCTTACAGCCTGCCGTTATCTTATCTTTCTTGCATTCCTGTATAAAAACTGTAACTTCCTCAATAAACCTCAGTACTGTGTGAGCAGCCAGAGCGCCCATGCATGGACTGGGATGAAAACTGACTCAGTGTGTCAGAATCTATCTTTGTCAGCGCGCACATGCATGATTGATTTGGAGCAGGTGACTGACCACTGGAAGTGACCCGTATTCTGGCGGAGGTCACTACCTCAACAAAACCACTGCACCACTCAGGAAGACATGTCCTATAGTTGAGTCCATCATATTGTGCACTGCTGCACTGCCTCACATGTTGCCACAGCTACCACCATTGGCACCATCAGTCAAACATGTCCTGTGGCTTGGTCTATAATATTATACTGTGTTGCACTGCCATACATGTTGTACAGCTGCCTACCACAACTGCTACCACTCAGACAGACATGCCCTGCAGCCTGGTCCATCGTACTGTGCCCTGCTGCATTGCCACACATGTTACCATAACTACCACCACTCAACAAGACATGTCCTGCAGTCTGATACATGACATTACACTATACCACCCTATTGGTGCCACAGTTTTGGCATAAAAATAATAATAATAATAATAATAATAATAATAATAATTAATTTCACATATGTTCTGATCAAGAAATAATTTTGGTGGCTTTTTTGTTGAAAAGACAATCCTTCATCACCTTTCAAATGGCACACAGCCACAAATATGTCTCCCAAGTAACAACAAGCCTTTAGCACTTCCAAGTCATCAAAACAGGCTATTTATTTTTATAAAACCATTGTTTTTTGCAATATAACTACTATGTGTGTCTAAAAAAAAATGTGTGCAAGAATGGGGTAAAAGTCACCTTGATTGTTCCCAACTCGCTGTACCCACAGTGCCTGTATACCCCCCTCTGGCTCTCCTTCTGTCCTGTCAATCACTTCTTCTGAATATATTAAGTTACATTATTCAACAGAAGCTTTGTTGTTTTTAAAAGTAAAATCCGTAATGGGAGGGGAAAATGCAGCGTCCAGGATATACTGTCAGAGGCAAGGTTATCATCATACAGTGGAGAAGCACGGCTTGTTCTGTCCTCCATTTCCTGTTGGCCAAACAATACCGCCTTCCCCCAGCCTCCATGACATGACATTGCCCCTGCTCCTTCCCCCTCAACTATATACTCCAGTCACTACACCTGTAGTGTCTAGGGGCAAATACACTAGAGAGTTATAGTAACACAAGTCTCCAGTGGAAACAGCACATTTTTTTCATGGGCTTTAAACAAAAGTTCATCTTAAACCTGGTAATTCTGCAACAATTGAAATTGCCCTATATACCATAAAGCATATTGAGGAGAGATTAAATAGAATCTCATTATTCTCTTGTCATTGAATTTCATGTTTTGTTCATGCTATGATAAACATTACTGTACAAATTGGACTTTGGCTTCTGTGTAATGGATTTTAGCAGTGATTCTATGAAACGTATGAAAAGATAAGTATCTACAAGAAGCTGTTCAACCAGATAAAGGGAAGAAAACCATTTTCTTTTCATGATCACTGAACAAAACACTATGAGTTTATAGTATTGGAAGTTGTAAGATACAATGTAAGTGTACTCGGCTAAATGCTGGTAAGCGAAGCATCTGTAATATTGTGGATAATTACCTGACTCCTTCCTTTTTCTAGAAAATGCCTATTACTTCTCTCTGAAAGTATATTACTGAACGTAAATTTAATTTCTTATATAATCGAAACTATTTTTAAATTCACAGACATACAAAGAAGATCATATTACTAGGAAAAGTGTGACCTATAATTATTTGCCATATAACCCTAATGCTGCACCAGAGTGCTACAAAAACAGTTGTGTTATCTGGTTGGTAAAGGAACTGATTGACATGACTCTGCTTCTAGATATCATCTCAACCACCCACTGTGTCTACAGTATATAAAAATAATCTGCACCATTTTTTTTTTTTTTTAAATCTATTTATATGCTTGCATATCTTGATTGAGACATACCTTTTTTTTTGTTTTATAGTAGGCCGCTACCTGCTGGAGTATCCCCAGCAGGTAGCGGCTTATTTACCTACCTCCATGGGCCTGCTCATAGTCTCCCCTCACTTCACCTTCTACTAGTGAGCAAACACACTGCTGCTATTATTATACTCGGGGGGTGTTATGGAATTGCTAGGACAACAATTCCCCAGTAGCTGCTGGAAACCCTGGAGCGGGGCACAAGAGACAGTGAGCCCTAAGCTGAAGCCCCCCACTGTGCCTTCCTATTGCTAGGCCCTATCCTATGTAATAGGCGGCAACTTGAAGACGATCCCTTCCTATATATGTGATACACAAAACGCAGATAAGACAAACAACAACAAAGGGAGGTCAGCTAGCCAGGGTTCGGTAACAGTCGAGCAATGCAGTGCCAAATCAGAGTCCAAAAGAATAGTCAGTAGGGAAAGCCAGAGGTCAAGGATTACAAGTAATAACAGCGACAGAGAAAAGCAAGTACGCACAAGGCAATAGCAAGCACCAGTGTGAATGTGAGCCTAGAATAAATAGGGAGGAAGAACCCGCCCAGAACATGATAGGAAGGCAGGCTGTCAATTACAGGGCAATACAAAAATTAACCACTTAATGGACAGAGGCAACAAGGGCAGAAGACAGGTGTGATGCAAATTCAATTACAGAACTAGAGCCGTGTTCACACAGTGCAACTGAAAACTCTAAGCAAATTATCAAACTGCACACGCCTCCTGCGCCGCAGCATGCAAGCAGAGGGTGGCACAGAGACCCGAACAGGCAGAGATGTTAAAGAGGGTCTTTTCAAATCCCCGAGTATAATAATCGGAGCCCCAGGGCAGGTGAGGGAACATAATAAACAGAGTTACTCATCTCTCCACAATCCAATGTTAATCCTAGCAGGCTTTGGGCCTGTATGGTAATGTTGGAGACATCACGTGGTCTGGGAATATTACCATACAAGTCTGAAGCCTGTGCTAGCAATACTATACAGGCCCGAAGCCTGTACTAGTAGTAAAAGCCTGTTACTGCTAGCACAGGCTTTGGGCCTGTATGGTAACAGGCTGTTACTGCTAGCACAGGCTTTGGGCCTGTATGCTACTGTTAGCACATGCTTCGGGCCTATATGGTAATATCCCAGACCATGTGATGTCTGTGACATTACCATACAGGCCCGAAGCCTGCTAAGATTAACATCAGATCCCGGAGAGGTGAGTAACAGTGTTTATTATGTTCCCTGATCTCCCCTGGGTCTCTGATTATTATATTCAGGGGTCTGAAACCCCCCCCTAGTATAATAATAGTTCATGGGTGTGCACCTGTGGGGCATAATAGTTGTGTGGGAAACTGCGGCGCATAATATAGTTTGAAGGGTCCACTGTGGCCTCTGCAACCTCTATTATGCCCCTATATATATGGGGATTGGGTGCATGGAGAAGTGAGGAATCAAAGATGCCTACGCTGCAAACATGTCACAGCTGGAAGAAGTAGTCATGGCGGTCCAAAGGGTAGAGATGGGAAATGTGGGAAGACATCTCCTGTGAGTATAACTGCACAAAATATTACTGCATTGTATTCACTGTAATGTTACCACTTGCAGCCCTAACCCCCCCTCTCCCCGCTGCCTAAAGCGGACAATCAAACAATGGGGGACATGTTTTGATCGTTCACCTCAGGCAGCAGAGAGGCTAGGTTCACCACTGCAAACAACTACCCCAAATACACATGTCCTCGAAGAGGCGATATGGCCCCTACAGTGCCCTGATCTTAAGATTATCAAGTCTGTCTGGGATTACATGAGGGGAAAGAAGAATAGGAGCAAGCCTACATTCCCAGAAGATCTCCAAGATATTTGGATCAGCCTCGCTGCTGAAATCCTTCAAAAACTGTGTGAAAGTGTAACCTAGAAGAATTGATACTGTTTTGAAGGCATAAGGTGGTCACGCCAAATACTGATTTGATTTAGATTTCTCTTTTGTTCGTGCAGTTTGCATTCTGATAATTGACAATAATAGATTATTAACCTGTGAAAAGCGATGCTGAAAAACCGCAATGCATTTCCACCAATGTTTTTCCCGCATTGCCTTTTTGCTGCCGCTTGCTACGTGTGTCCTTAGCCTCAATTGCTCTTATTAAATATCTTTTCATAATACTTTGGAAGGGATTCACTTGTAATGTCACAAATCCAACAATCCATAAAATATTAATTATACAAGTTTCCAAATTAATTTACAGCAGGGTTTGCTTAAAGCCAGCTTAGTGTTAGCTAAAATAGATTGCTGGTGTATAATTACATTGATTGCTATAAGATGACGAATTTGCTTTCACATGCTTCTTTTCTAATGTTTTAAGTTACCTTTAGTGATGTCAAATGTGTCCTTATCCACCTTATCCTAAAGCAAAGTTCTTCATTTTAACAAATTAAAACTTAAAATAGAATTCACTTGAAATCCAAATTAGCAATAAGGACATCAACATGACACTTCGTAGAATAGTGAAAGGGAGATAACCTCGACGTTACTTCTCATGGACGAGTGTTAAACAAATACAAGAGGAGGCAACACAATACAACATCAATTATTGAAACCCATGTTGCTTGTTTTTTGTCTCATTATGTTACAGTTTCCTTTGATACAAGTCCTTTTATTTAAGACTTGATGTTCTGAGAATATTGAAAATAGGGAATAACGATGAAACAATTCTGGAATATACTTCATGTACAGGCAGAGAGGCTACAATATAAAAGTTAGCTGACTCGCAGACATTACAAATACTTGACACAGATGATTAATTTGTTTTATCTCTCCTCATTAATAATGGATCCCCTTCAGTAGTAACCTTTCAGCTGAAGAATGATGCACAAAAGAAATTGTCGAGTAGGAATGGAAAAGTAAAATATCAATGTCCAGACAATGGATGCATTTCATCTGAAACAATGGACCATACAAATTACAGCTTTAAGAAAAAACACTGAAAGGATTCCTCCAGCCCTTTTAGGCTGAGAGATATCAAGTTCTTATATTATTTATCTTATTTTTATTAAATCAATCAGATTCTGAAATAAAGGGAACAAGAATGTCAGTGGATGCCATCTTTAATAGTACGTTTGACTGTAAAGCGTGGTTGAACTGTCAGATGTTTTATGCATGACATTTGTAATACAAGGCATACAGTGTCAACCTTTTACTGAATATGATGAAGATCTTAGCTGATAGTTTTTTTAAAACCAAAACAGAAAAAAAAAACAAAATCAAAAGGGATATCAAATATGGACGACAAATGACAGTCTTTGGCAGGAATATCGTTTTTTTTGTATTTTTCAAAAACAAATGTAATTTATTATATGATTTTTTTTAACAGGTCTTTGAAGTCACATGATCTTGATTACTTTACCTGGAGGTGGGATATTGTTAGGCCTTATTCACATCACGTGTTCCGTCTGTATGTTTTATGCATTGAATTCAGACACAGGGTGAGAGTAATGTAAAATAAAGTATGATTAAGTAATATGTGCCAAAAAACTGTCTAACGTGATGTGCCCCACATTTATTAAGTATTTTAGACATTTTTAAGACAATAGGGTATGGCTTCATGAAAAGGGGTGTGGTTTCATGGATTTCACATTTTTAGGCAATTTTGTGGCTTAAAACAAGATAACTAATGATTATTGTTGTTCGGATTCCGATCGGCGATCGAGTAAATTTCAAGTTCGCGATCGCAATTCCAATCCCGATCTTTTCGGGCGGGATCGAGATCGGAGGTTATTTCTCACAATGCTTGGCTACTGGCCAATCATTGTGGGAAAAGCTTAGCACCCATAGGAATGACCAGCCGCTTAACCCCCTGCGTGCCGGTTGTGTCCATTAATTCCTATGAATTTACCGCAGCCTGCCACTCTTCTGCTTCATCCATTTTTTGCCGTATACTCAGCTGAATATACGGTAAAACAGGGACGAAGAAGAAGAGTGGTAGGCTGCGGTAAATCACTGTGTGCTGCAGTGCTATGAGGATGACAAGGAAATTACAGTATAATCTATCTACTCGCGAACTTCACTCAACTTACCTGCACAGAAGTGCTGTCGCTGCCCTCTTCTGGTCCGATCCTCTCTCCTTCACAAGCCTTCAGAGCGCCCTGTGCCCCCCTGCCTCCCTAGACTAATATTATAGAGATGCTGGTGGGGCTTGTGGCTTAGGAGAGTGTGGGTGGGTACTGGGAGGGGAGACGTGAGTGATGCACTCACGTCTCCCTGCCCACACTATCCTAAGCCACAACAAGCCCCACCTACTCCCATCATCTCTATCACTAGCCTAGGGAGGTGGTGGCGCTCTGAAGGCCTTTGAAGGAGAGACCAAGACCGGACCAGACCAAGAAGAACTGGGAGCGGCAGCGGATCTGTGCAGGTAAGCGGACACCGGGGGGATTTTTTTTAATCACTACACAGCGTGGAATCCAAAAATTGTTTAAATTTGTTTAAAATCGGAAATCGGATTTTAAAAACGATCCTGAAATTTCAAGATTGGCTCAACCCTACTAATGATGTAAAGCTAGACTAGACAGGCTAAGAAAACAACACATTTCTCAAACAGCATCAGACAGTTTAAGAATATCTAGAATATCTAGTCTAAGTATGCATTGTATAACTTTTAGACACTATAGATTTCAATGCGCTTATTCACATGTCTGTTTTTACTTATAGACTGTAAATCCATAAAATTAAAAAAACAGATATACTGTAGTGTGGTCCATTTTACTTATCAAAAATACACATTAAAATCTATGAGTCATTGTAAAAAAAAGTACAACATACAGATGTCATCTGATTCTGTCCATTTTCACTGATCATTTCAACACCTCAGGGTGTAAGGGATCCTGCTGCTGTTTTCCGCCCAGAGAGGAACCCTCTGCTTAACTCCGTTCCATTGTTAGTAACAGTGGTTGCGACTGTTATCACAACTCCCCAAGGTGAGAGGATTTCTTTACCCGTGTGACGTGTCTTTCCATATCTTATGGTTTTACATTATGGGATGCTCAGCGCTGTTTTCTTGTTTTATCCAAAAAGCACAGTTGGCGTCCCCTGTGTTGTTCAAAAACTCTCCAGCGATCTTCTTCTCCGGACCGCCTCTTCTCCTGCGTCACCTTCATTTCTTTATCTAAAAGCGCCCCATGTGCATGTTCGTTGGCCGTTTCCTGTGGGTGAACAGGAAAGGCCACAGGAAAGTGGCCGATGGACATGCGCTGTCGGCGCTTTTGGATGAAGACGTAAAGGTGACGCAGGAGAAGAGGCAGTCCGGAGAAGAAGATGGACCAAAAGCAGAGAGAATTGGAAGGCCCATAAACCCTCCATATGAATAGAGCACCAGTGTGCTTGCATTATCTGTACTCCATTCATCTCTGTGGGGCTGCCAGGACAGTAATGTCTAGCAGCATCCACAGCCACATAGTAATGAATGGAGTGCTGATCATGCAAGCACACTGGTGCTCTATTCATATGGAGGGTTTATGGGCCTTCCAATTCTCTCTGCTTTTGGTCCATCTTCTTCTCCGGACTGCCTCTTCTCCCGCGTCACCTTTACATCTTCATCCAAAAGCGCCGACAGCGCATGTCCATCGGCCACTTTCCTGCCAATCACAAGGAGGCTTTAGAGGAACTTTCCTCCTGATTACTGGGAGGACCTGGTATTTGGGCCCAGATTGATTGGACACTTATACTCTGTCCTGTAGATAGACACAACCCTTTTTAAGCATGTTATCCACTTTACAATTTATATCCTAAGATAGGCAATTTGTTTTAGATCAGCTGATTTTACGTGACCATGGCTCCCTGCATTGTTTACAGGCTGGGACCTACAGTGCTCTTTTTTTTATAGTGGCGGTTATGTGTACTGCAGGAGTGTCCCATATACTTGAGATGGTGAGTGAGTATTGCAGCTCCTACCAATTTTGCCATTTAGTTTGTGAAACTGCACAATTTACTGTAATATCACAATGTGTCATGATTCTACATATACAGTGAAGTCACTCCAAATGGCCAACTCTTAGAGATCATCTTCATATCCACACCAGGGTTTCTGTGACAGATTTTCAGTTCCACTATATATTATACATACTAGCCATCTTCTTGAAGATGACCCACCCCACAGAAGGTGATGTTTTGATTTGAAATACTGTTTTCAAAACGTTTTAATGTAATTGTATGTAAACCTATTGTAATACTTTATTTTGCCAAGAGGTCCTCAATTATTTCTCCTGACTTCTTCTTTCTCCTATACCTCCTGTCCTGAATGTACTTTGTAATAGGCACAGTTTTCATCTGTAATGAGCAGTGGCATAACTAAAGACCTGTGGGCCCCGGTGCAATCTTTTGTCCGGGGCCCCCTACCTCATCCCTACAGCGAATTCATGATAGTGATGGTTATGGGTGATAAGGAGTTTAATCCTCCTTAGTGTGGTTAGGGTAATCTGTGGGTCTCCTTGGTTTATGGGCCAGATGGAAGCCGTAAACCTCAATACTGATGCCAGCGCTTATGGGCTCCTGGGCCCCAATGCGACTGCACCCCTCAAGTTACGCCCCTGGTACTGAAACCATTGGTCGATCACCTTGTCAATGAAGCTTCATAAAAATGCATTCCTCGTCATTCTGCTCTCTTCTCTCTGTGCCTCATACGTCTAGATTTAGATTTTACATTAAATAGAATACATTCTGACAACCTGGGCTTTGAAAGGTAGAAACATCAAGTAAGACATTTATTATAATGATTTTTTACAGCAAAACCCTACTAAAAATCCCAGAGGATAACTATACTGGATGTTCTATAGCAGTGTCTTCACCACAGAAATTCAGAAAAATGCTTGTACTATATGTGTAAATGAGTGAAAAACTACATGAAAATTTTTCCCTAAGTGTAGATGTTCTGTGCTAGTAAAATCTGTTCTTGTGACCCCAAGTCTTATCTGTGTTTTATTAACACAATGATACCAGAACATTTCTAGTAAGAATATAGTCAAAGATAAAAGTCATGAATTGTGCATTTCTCCATCTGATCCCGCGTGTTTTCCTTCATGTTTAAGTGATATGCTATGTAATCTAATAGCCCAGGTGCAGCACAGGTTGAAACGAGAAGGAGATCAGGCGATAGATCAGGCTGGAGCTGAATGAAGGAACCAGACTGAGAAAGAGAAAGTTGTAATGTGCTCTGCTGTCAAAACATGAAGGAAGTCCAATTATATTAAGCGCAGTTTGTCGAGATAGTGACTTCTGTCTGGGGTCATTCAGTAGAAGACACTCCAAAACATCAAACATGGGGAAGAAAAAGAAGAGTCGTTTAGAGATTATGATGGAGGATGGTAAGTACCAAAGATCCAGTGTACTACTGAATATGTTATATAGATGCATACTCTATGAGAATATATTATCAAATATGCATATTTGTGTATCTATTATGTTTACAATATCATAGGTATTTTTTAAAGTTAGAAAGATCCAATTCTTGACTGTTAGATTAGTATTAGAATAGTTTATGCCTCTGCTTTCAAGTAAACTCTCTAAGTGAAAGGTAAACCAGCCAGACAAAAATCAATATTGTACTGAAATCACTTATTTCATATCTAGCATATATAGTCAGTATTAAAGTGGGTGTTCTAACATAACATCTTAGCACTTATTTACGGGATAACTGTTTAGTTGCAGGAGACTCCCACCATTCATGAGTACGGAAATCCCGTGTCACTTTTTTTCAGTGGAGCGATGGTCACTCGTATGCTGTTGTTCGCTTTCTTTGAGATTGATGAAGATAGAAACATTGTAATATACAATAAGATGAATTTTTAGCCCCCAATGTAACTGTAGGGTGTCAAGACTTCAGGAGAAAATGAACTACTTTTTTATGCACAGGGCAATTCTTGTACTTAGCAATCAATGCACAGTAGACAAATATAGGGAAACTTCTTTAATGTGATGACCCATAATTACATTATAAAATGGTCTGATAAAAGGATCACCCTCACAAAGACCACTAACCATGAATATAATGGAAATGAAAACATGTGAATGGCCCAGATATCCTTATTTGAGGTCAAAATTTCAGAATTTTCCATCCAGTTTGGCCTACAATCCTACAATGTTGATTCAAAACACTCATGCAGTAGAAGCAAATTTTTCACTTTTTTAGGTGCTGCATGTTCGCTTTCCTCGGCCTTCTCCCTCTGTCCACCATACTGTTGTGGGCACTGAGAAAAGTATAAAATTCTTCTGTTTCCAGTCACTCCCCTGCAGTTGTAGCTTATTTAATGCATGTTCCCCTAAAGGATGATGCCTGATCAATAAGGTACCTAGGTTCCTGTGAAGGTGTATTTTTTTTCCTCAGCTTCTTTAACCGACTCTGAATCTGTTCTGTCTTTCCAGAGCTCAGCCTGTTTACTTTGCTGTCTCTATTTCCCGACCTTTGCCTATTTAGCATGGTTATTAACACTGCCTGCCCTGACCTTGACTTGTCCCCTGACCATGTCTCTGTCTGTTCTCTTTGGGGCTATGCACATGTTGGCTTGGTCATCTGTCAACAAAGTGAGACTACTTGTAGGTGTAGCAACCTGAGATTATCTACAGCAAAGGACAAATTCCTAGATGGGGGTTAAAAGGAGAAAACCAACATCCTCAGGAGTAGCCCAAAGTCAGATTAGTTTTTGTTGCACATTGGGTCATCATTGCTACATTAAAATTCTCTCCTGGAAATCACATTAATCCTTGGATCAGTGTAGCAACACCAAAAATCTAACAATTATAACTTGTAATATTACCCTCAAGAGACGCATCTAGGCCTTTCGTGAACACTTTTAGTGAACTCCTGATGAAAACATTCACTGGAAAAGTGTTCATAATGTCACTGCTTTTCCACTTATAACTCATTAGTATGTTATGCAGAAACCATCTTTCCTCCAAATGTAGTTAATACCTTTTGTAACAGTCCTTTGTATGAAAAGACCCTGGAAATGATCATGTACCAACCTTTAATACATTTATTCATAGATATTAGGTTGTCTCTCCATCATCTATTTTGATAATTAAATAAGCCTAGGTTTGATAATTTCTCTAGATCTTGTATTCTACCCATTCTATTTGTTACTGTGATTGTCTATAAAACTGTCACCGAACTAGTACGTGAGCGTTCCTTGATAATACGTTAGACCATGGCCCATTATGTGTTATATCGGATTTAAAAATATGGAATTTATATTTATATATTAAAACAGAAATCTATGCCATAAATGAAAGCAACAAAAAAGCTCTTATAAGCATAGGAAAGTCAACATATTTACATCTTGTACGTCTTTTTTTACAGCTGGCATTGAAATTGATGGATATTTGGGTACAGACTCTGATACTGATGGTGAGTATTCAAAGCAAAATAGTTTTGTGAATGTGAATAATCTGGTGGTTATACTTTAGAGATCTATGCTGATATCAATGACAGACAACTCTGTGGGAGACATCAAGAACAGATGAATATTTCCCACTTAAAGGGGTTTTCTGACCACAAACCGATTTTTCATACTGCTGACCTATCCACAGCAGCCTCATCTATTACAAGTAATACGAGTATCCTAGTAGACCCATTCGCTACATAGACCACTGAAAATATTCTGAAGAAGTCTGAAATATAGCTTTTAATAATAGCCAACAAACTATATGAAGGTAGAATGAATTTAGGAGTGCTCAAAATAAACGAGCTACAAAAAAGAATAATAAAATGATTATGAATAAAGAGATTGATCTGTGCAATATTTGTGGGTTCAGATCGGTCCTTTATATTGACCTTATCAGGGTGTTACAATTGTTCGATATTCTCAGCATGCAGCTATAGTGTAAGAGAAGAACTCTCCTGGAGTTGATGATAATCTCCAAGTTTCTAGTCCATGGGACAATATGGACCAGCCTACTCAGAAGATTGGACAATGTGGGCATTGCCCAATAAAGCATTTCCAGTTATTCCAGGTTAGCGCTGTTCCTTGCCGAATCTTCTGAGGAGGCTGGTCCATATTGTCCCATTGTCTTGACGTCTTCGTGGCATTTGTAAAGCAGCTGTCTTGTCCTACTCATCCCTCCATTATCTTCTATTTTAGTGGTAATACATGAGGATCCACTCGGTGCTGTTCTCTCTGTCTTTGCAAGTTTCTAGGCCCTCACACAAGTACCTCGTGCACCTGCAGAAACAAGTTCCAAATATAAAGACTTTACGCATTTCTAATACTGATATTGTGATCAGGGGTCAGATATAAAGAGATTGTCAGATGTATAGATACATTAGTAGTGTGTCTTCTTTCAGAGTTAGGGACATGCTACTAGTGTGCCTATACATCTGACAACCTTGTTATATCTGACCCCTGATGACAATATCAGTATTAGAAATGCGTACAGTCTTTATAACAGGGACTTCTTTGTGCATGTGCATAAGGTATGACTTGTGTGAGGGTTCCTACATAATCTGGCATATTCTTTGCTAGAAGTAATACCTCTCTGAGGGTACATTCAAATATGTCTTGTGTTATCAGCTTTTCTGTTTTGTCAAAATAACAGAGAAACTGATAAACAGTAACTTCAATGGATGCTTAGGGCTAGTTCACACGGAGTACAATGCTCCTGCTGGGGCTAGCCGCAACTGTTGTGGCTTCCGACAGTCATGGCTTTCCGCTCCGGATTAGGCCCAAATGAATGAGCCTAGTTGGGAGGGAGGTGTCGTGAGGCGGATGTCCGTGGCTGAATCAGCTGCAGAATACGCCTGAAGAAAGGGCAGCTCATGGAAAAAGGAAATGACCGTCTCCCATTGAAATCAATGAGAGCCATTTTTTTTGAGCCGGATTCTGACATGGATTCCGCGTCAAAATCCAGCCCATTTGACTTCATGTGAACTAGCCCCTTAAACTGCTCAGTCGTTCTCTGTTTGCATCCTTCCACAGTGAATCTCTTTTTTGGAGGGAGAAAAGAATTTGTACATGGGAAGCCTTTTTAATTTGACAAAAAAGAACAGATTCATAATGGAAAGGATATCAGATATTTTTTATACATTACAGTCAGTGGTACATGGATACGAATAGAAGGTTGTCCATTTATATCCATCTGTCCGTCTGTTTTTGATAGTATCATTTTTTCTCTTTTGGCTGATCCATCAAAAATGGATTACCAGCAGAGATGTGAGTATATAATGAAGCAAGTCATGATTTATTTTTACGGGCTTTAAAAAAGCAAACAGAGATAAAAGATGAACCCATGGATTTCTAAGGGTACTATACGATGTATTTACAATATGGGTTCGCACACATTGCACATAAGGGCTTATAGCACAACCTGCACTGAGATAACTACATCCCATGTGGCCCCAAAAACACTACATCTCCTTGACCTCCTCTAAGTAGATGTAAATTGTTCAGAGGTACAGTAATTATATAAAATGGCCAATCAAGAAAAAAGTCACAATTTTCATTATATACATTAGTCATAGACATAGTCAATAAACACTTCTTTAACTAATAAGAAAATGAATAATAGGTTTTCTACATAAACCAAATTACTTTCTCTTCTTTAAACAGAACACAAGGTTCTTGCTTGCATAAAACGAGAAAAAATTCACAATTCAGAATCTGATTTTAAATTTACTATGAAAAAAACTAATAAAAGCTGCTAAAATGTTTCATAGCGATTTCTTAAGATGCAAGGATTACCAATGTGTAGTAATAGCAGGTGGTTAGAAAAGACTGGTCAAACTAAACTTTGACAAAAATATACATTTACCAAGTTCTTTGTACTTCTGACTTCTAACAACTTCTAATACAACCAGAGTTCCATGTTGAAAAAAAATTATCCTGCAGAAAATTGCAAATGGTGTTTGATGGTACAGAGCTGAGTTACAGCTCAGGGAATTGCTGTCAGATGTATTCCTTTCAGAAGTTTTCTTAAGATTAATCTGAGATTCCTTACTTTTGCAATTGGAAGACTTTATTACAGAAGCCTGCGGAATTGAATAGGAGGAGAATGAGAATTAAACATGAAAATATCTTGAGAAAAGAATCTGCTCTGCAAGACATTAAAGAAAAAGACATGGCTTTGTGAAATTACTGTTACCAACATTTCAAAATTATTTCTAGGAATATTGTCCCACTATCTTATACTATCTCCAGTGACAACACAGACCCCCAACACACTAAAAAAGACATTTTTTTTTTAATTCATTTTTTAAATTTTGATTATGTATTAATATAATAATTGATTCAGGTTAAGACTGAAATCTCACGTGGTAGAATAATCTAGATCAAGAACAGAGGTCCATCTGTTTGGTGAAGTGGCCGCTTCTTCCTTGATTCTTTACCACGTGTTGACTGGTGGTCACCTCTCCAGATGGGATGGGGAATCTCTGTTCTCAACATAGGTGTGGGTCCCGTAGGCAGGACTAACATCTATCAGACATGTATGCAATAACCTGTGCATATATGACATAAATGCCTTTAACAGGAATACATTAATAATATCCCACCATTTTATACAACCAAATCTTACACAGATCTGTCTGTTCCATTGATGGGATATATATTCAAACATACATTGTGTGTGTGTGTGTGGGGGGGGGGGGTTCATCATTTCCCTTTCACCAGTGTTTCTGCAAATGTGGGGGGTAGGGACGGCCTAAGCAGGGACTGATTTATCATAACTAACAGGAACTTTCTGTTGTGAGTTATGAATGGATTACCAATGTATGCAGGATCTGTAGATCACTTAGATTCAGTTGTGTTCATCAGTCCTTATAACTATGATATATAAAAAAACAAACAGTCAAATACAACAGAATTCCACAATTACTTTATTGCTAAATTTACTGTGTAACATCACAAATATTTGTTTAACATTGTATTATAGATGATGAGGAAGAAGAAGAGGACACATCAAGAAAGGTGACTGGCAGAAAGTTACCCCAAAAA
This sequence comes from Leptodactylus fuscus, assembly GCF_031893055.1. NCBI lineage: Eukaryota > Metazoa > Chordata > Amphibia > Anura > Leptodactylidae > Leptodactylus > Leptodactylus fuscus. Next base: position 159,463,460 of record NC_134268.1, read on the forward strand.
GAATCTCAAAGGAAAAATGAGAGTGAAGAAGAAGATAGCGATGAAGATATATCTCCGAGACCAACCAGAAATGCTAGGAGTAGAGCTAAATCAAGACAAAATAATGATGATGATGATGAGGAGGAGGAAGAAGAAGATGGAGCTGTTAAGAAAGGTTACAGGAACAGGGGAAGAGCTAATGCTAAAAAGGGGGTGAAAGAAGAGAAAAATGATGGGAAGAAGGGAAAGAAAGGTGTGCAACAGAAGGATCAAAAGAAAAATAGCAGGTATTGTTGTGTACTGTAGAAACTACTGAACATACTCTTAAGGGGACATTAAACTTCAAGTCTATCTTATCTCCATTTGTTGCGATTGAATATAATATAATATAATATAATATAATATAATATAATATGTTTTTTGTCCTCAACCTCTTCACTCTAGGGAGACTGACTTATTTAATGATTTTATTGACAGAAGATATAGAAAGTTCTTTGTGCCACAATGTCTCCTTTATCACATATATCCTCACACTTGGGTTGCTTTGGTCCAGATATGCAAAATATGTCAAAACTAATAAATAAGTAAAACTATAAATCTCACTGTACATTAATCATCATGTACAACATTTCTTATAAGACTATGCATAGGTGAAAGATAAAAACTGAAGTTCAGGTGTCCAAATGTTTTTGTTTCTGTTAAAGCTGAGAAATATTAGCCATCAATATATAATCTTATATAATGAACATATTAGTGTAGTAACATGTCAACTATAACAGAACAGGGAAGCAAGAGGTTACATTAATTCATTTCCATGTATAAAGTGTAAAAAAACTAACAATGGGAGCTGGAGAGAAAAATACCTGATAATGGTAAATATGGTAGATATTAATAATAATTAGTAATATATACAGTATGATAAATAGGTTCTCAGGGAATACTTGTTGGTATAGGTAATATTACAGGCACAGCTCCCTAGGTAAAAATAAAGAGAAGGAAGACAATACCCTTTTTTTTGAAGAGAGCTAGTTTATGTAACTCATATAAAATATTACAAATATATAAAATTGCCTGATATAACATGTTAACAGGTTTTGCCTCCTGAACACAAATCCTGTTCATATGATCTTTTAGAGCCTGTGAATGTCATAGAGGACAGTGGCCCCATAAACTATTTGAATGGCCACCTTACAATGCTATTCATTGCCATGCTGGCTTCCAATTTATAAGGAGTTATCTTCATTAAATAATCAGAATGAAACCCATTCACCAGTCTTCATATACCACTAAACAGTATGTCAGTGTGCAAAAGCAGCGCTGAGGAGGTCTGTAGTCATATGTTAGTGATTTGGTCGGTATTTCCAAGCATAAATCAGGGTGTAAAACACAAAACATGGGCAAATTGTTCTATTTTAGCTTATCTCTGAGTAAGGCCTGGTTCACATCTGCATTCGGTATTCCATTCGGGGAGTCCCTTTGGGGATCCCCAGAATGGAATACCAAACACATTGACAAGCGGCGAGCTTATGAAAGCACACAGACCTCATGGACTATAATGGGGTCCGTGTGTTTTCCACATGCTCTCTGTACGAGTCATGCGGAGAGGAAAGTAGTTCATGAAGTACTTTTCTCTCTGCAAGATTCATGCGGACAGTGTGTGGAAAACAAACATTATAGTCTATGGGGTCCGTGTGCTTTCAGAAGGACTGTGGCAGAGTTTTAAGGGGATACTCTATGATAAGATATTGAAAAACAAGGGGCCCACCACCCTCAACAGTCTCTGTTCATCGCAAGCTCATCTGCAATGTTAAATGGTCCACAATGACTCTAATCCTTGAGGGAAGGGACGTGTTGATATGTAGGAGAAGTACATTATTGTTGACCAGTGGCACATATAATATTTGGTAGAAACTGGTCCCCATAGTGGACAAAACTTCAGGCTGTACTATGGGATTATCCAGAGGCATAATATGAAATCACTCCTGACTATAAAGTATTGTTTATAGTACTGGTCTGTTCAAAATGGGAAGAGACACCTTATGGACCCCTATAGTTCCTGAGCCTGGAAGTGACTGCACTTAATAATCTTAATAATGTCATGCTATATACTTTCTATCTATAAAATCCAGTCTAGAAGTTGCTCCATAAGGAGAGTTGAAAAATATAAGCAGGAACCTAAGAGTGGATTCAGCACTCAGATCCCCAGAAGTCACATCTCTACTACATGTCAGCTGTTTTATGAAATTACATTTTCTAATGACTGAAATAAGTCATTGAATCCGATCATCTTAGACCATAGACCTTATGATTATGTGTAAATGTACCCTAATGTACATAAATGTCCCCACATAGAATTGGATGATAGTTATTATATCTATAGTTATTATATCTAATATCCCATAACATAATAATAGCCTAACGGAGAAATAGCGCAGTAGACTCACCTACAGCCAGCATGCTCTATGCTTCTTACCTGATGCTTAACCGGTGCCAGACTGGAGATCCTCATGGCCAGTAAGGCTGGTGCTGTACATTACTGAACTTACTGATATCCAGCAGCAGTCTCATACTGAAGACGTATTTGTTCTTCCAGTAATTGCTGGGATATTAACATGATACTAATTAACATATATTTGCATCACCAGAGACTTCATTAGTTATTAATCCCTAATATCTATCTATCTATCTATCTATCTATCTATCTATCTATCTATATATTAACAATTCTGCATATTATGCTTGTCTATAAATTACAGAAACTGAAGCTAAATTATAAAATAGACACTACCGGTTCCTTAATATTTGTACGCCTTAAATCAAAGATAACAAATGACCCATTTGATTAAAGTACAACTTTGACCTATGTTTTTCACTATATAAAATAGCCCTGAATTACTAATGGATTGCAAAGTTTTAAGTCATTAAATCATATCTTTGGGGTATAAACAAACATGAGATAAATCCTGTATAGGGCATGCACATACTGTATAGCAGGGGTCCTCAAACTGCGGCCCAAGGGCCACATGCGGCCCGCCAAGCACTTCTGTCTGGCCCCACCAACAATGCTGGCAGGCGTGCATTTATAATGAAGTTCCTGGGGAGTTCGGGCCAGGCCATGGAGCACACTTCACTTTACCTATTGGAGGACACTGCTCCCGATGTCTGTGCGATTTGCTCTGCCTCTGGCCCACTATTTAAAAAGTTTGAGGACCCCTGCTGTATAGTCACAATTGCTGCAGGCGGGTCAGGAAGACAGATACTGAACGCTTACCCATATCCTGGTTACCACTTTGCTATTCTGAAAAATCTGATTTTGCTGCCAGCCTGAAAATATTCTTGTTTAATGACAGATGTATTGCAAATAAATGTGATAAGATATTAATTACCAGATCTTTAAGGGTCTATGCTACAGCTGCAATACCCATTGATGTGGAATAACCAGGAGCCAGTTCTGGTTTAGGGGTTCTTGTATTGCCACTGAAATCCGTAAAAGTTACATAAGGCTAAGTATATGTCAAATTATAAAACCACTCTTATAAATGAATAGTTGTTTCCGCTTAGAGGTCTATATAGAAGAGTGAGGGGATAAAGCTGTTGGGAGGGTCTGACCTGCCGCTAAGTTCAGCTGCACTTAGTGACTGAGAGCTCTTTTGGCACGTCTTACTCTGTACAGCGGTAGGGAATTATTTTTCTTATATTCACATAAATTATTCATTCATGAAAAGCCGTTTTATAGTCGGAGGGACTCTCTAAAGGCTTCTTTCTAGGCATTTGTTGTCCCAAATGCCAACCCCCACCGCCATAACACGCATGACATGTCTGACTGACTCTGTAATGTAATTAATCATCTATTAGTTAATATCGAGTACAGTAATTTTATGCTGTTTTACCACCGTTTCCTTCATGTGTTGGGAAGCATTAGTCTTCTATTTTTATATGGATTTATTGTGTTCAGTTGTTTACTGCTGCTCCTGTAATACTGCACAGCATGTAACATCTCAGGGATGCGAGTGACTTATTCCCTCTTAAAAGCTTATTGATTTTCTATTGATTTAGCAGTAGTTTTTATTGATATTGCTGTAGTTTACTGTACTTATTGCTATAGAGTATATTATGAAATATATTCCCTTTTATGTGAACACAGTGATGGCTGGTCTGCAGTTATGGACTGTTAGTTTTTACAAAAAGACGCGTATTATACCTGAATTGAATAACATAAAGCTTATGGGTATGGGGAAAGTTGTAGGTTTGCATAAGCTGAAAAGCCACTAACTAGAGTTTTTACTCTGTATGCACTTGTATATGTCAGTATGTATGGATCAGTATTAATATAAAACAAGGGGACAAGGAAGGCACAAAATGTGAAGGATCATCTGGTGCTACAGAAATGAATGTAGATAATGTATTCCCACAAGAGGAGGCACAACACTCACAGCAACCCAATACAGCAGTAGCTAGTGTTTTGCCAATCCACTTTGGTTATCACATGATGTCGCTTCAATCAGAGGAACAAGAGCGGTAGGGAAGTAAAAGACCAGTACTCGGGCCAAAAATTCTCCAGTGTCAAAAGGATCCAATCCTAGGAAAGCTGACTTCTGTATTGTGCTCCTCAAACAAATACACTAGGGGATCCATATTCTGGCTGAAACATTGTGCTTCACGACACTTCATCAGGTTTATACCAATAAGGTGCTTTTAAGTATCAAACACATAGCTGCTATAAACTATTGATCTAGATATGGTTAATCCCAGTGCATTCCTTTGAGCCATTCCATTCAGCACCCAACTTTCCCAGGATTGGATCCTTTTGACGTTGGAGAATTTTTGTCCCAAGTGTTGGTTGTTTACTTTCTCTACTGTTCTTTCTGCTCTATGCATGGATTGGAGGAGAAGGGATCGGTCATTATCAGTAACCCAGAAAATTCCTTTCAACAGATTGTCCCTTGTCATAGACTCGATTTGATCCATGGATAACATAGAGGGGTTCTCCTACTCACAACACTACATTTTAATAATTCTTCTGCATCTTCCATTTAGCTTATTGTTAGTGGGTCCTCAGACAGAAAACTAGTTAGCATAGATGGATGCCACAATCTGCAAATGTGGGTCTTGCAGCACAAGGATTTGGAAGGGCCATGACAGATTTATCCGAACTCACAATGGTAAGTTACAATGGAAAGATACGGTCAGTTCCTAATTAGCATAGCTGGCAAATCTGGGGCTTGTGTCAAAGAATACAGGTGCGTGTTTTCAACATATAGTGCTGTGCTCATGGATCTCTGGGAACTCCCCTTTGCTCTGAGCACCTAATATCCTTAATGAAGAAAACGTCTTCTTTTTGGCATCCACGGGACTGTGAAACATAATGAAGGTAAGATACGTAAGCATGTCACATGCCTATAGCGCTATGGTGGCGGCTTGAAGGGGTTAAGGAAGGTGATAGACTCCCTTTAAAACTACAAAACACAGATGCCTTTAAAAACAAATTAGCATTCTGATTGTGTTTTATCCAGGTGTTTTTCTTGCGTTTTTAAATGCAAAAAAATGCACTGTGTGGAACGAGCTTGAATGGTTTAGGATTTATTAACTAGCTGAATATAGTTGATGGCTACTCGAATATCTATGGTTTTTGCTTCCATAATGGTAATGTAGATTGTGCAGTGCATTTGACTGGCGTTGTAGCTGATATTCCCATGACTTCCCATGACGCAAGCCTAAATTTTTGTAAATTAGCCTCTATAGAATTATTCTCCTTCACAATCAGCGGCTCCTTGTTTTCTTATTACTGTCCCTGCTGTGCAAACCTTTCTGCAAATATTTAATCAGTTCATGGCAAAGGCCAATTAACTGAAATCTGCGGGATTCTCTCCAGCTCCTGACAATCACAACATATTTCCTCCAGAACTTGCCTTATTTCTTGAGAGCGGAGGACCATTTTATATAGCAAAACAGAAATATAAATATTTAGCGGTTATCATATTTTTATTGTAGCATTAATGGTCCTTGATGGAGTGTAAATGGTTAAATCCTCAAATCAGACATCTGTATAATAACGCTAAATAGAAAAAAGATGGCAAATATGTATTAAAATCCCATTAACCTGAATTATGAATGTGATGTGCAGCAGAGCTGTCAAACAATTTATTGGAAAAATGGAATTTAGTGTGTAAATGTTTAACACCTGTAAATCGAGTACGAGTAACCAATCTGTATACGCTTAGGAATAGAACATTGTATGAATAGGACTTATAGGTTCTCTTCTCATAAACTTATCAGTATGCTTTAACCCCTAATGCAGACGTACATGACGTACATGACGTATCATGAGCATAGCACATGATTCAGCTATATTTGATGCATATTAACCTCTTAGTGATTCTGCCATTTTAACTTTAAGGCCGGGGCCCCACGTTGCAAGGATGCCATATAGGTATAATAGGGATAGGAAGTCGGCAGAGGAAAAGTCTGAGGACTTTTTGAGAAAAGCGCTGGCCATCGTGCATGCATATTATTTTTACTGGGTAGGGGGAACTAAAGATGAGAAAAAACAGCTCACACTGCTGCCCAAGAACAATGGTCAGACAAAACAGTATTGTAATTTTCCTCCTGTCCATGCATGGCCCAATATAAAAAGAAGGAGGGTTAAATGGTAAAATACATATATTTTCAATAACCAAGAATCTACTTCATGAACCCAAACTTTGAATTTGTCTTTTGTTCACATGGTTGTACTATATAACAATCACCATAGAAATCTTAAGCTTTAATTTTGAAGTCTTTATTTGTTTTATTGTACAGTGATGACCATTCTTCTGCTTCCTCATCGGATGAAGAGTCAATGACTGAAGAAGAGATGGAAATATTGATGGAAAAGGTTGAAGAAAAGAAGAAGTTGATCTCTACCATCAGGAATAAGCCATGGCGCATGAAGAAAAAACTTTCCATTTTAAGGTACTATATGAATAACACGTTCTGCCACTTTAGGAGGAATTTTCTCTTTGGCTTTCTTTGAATTCTGTTCCATACATTGCCCTCCTTAGGCCCTCACTAACCATTCATAAAAGTGATACTTCTTAAATACTTGTATGTTCTTACTAAAACTTTTCTACAAACAGTCTCCTCTCCTCCTTGCCTCTTTGTCATAGTTGGGCTCCTGTTAAACTGTTGTAAGGTGTTACCTCAGGAATTTTAAAAGGCCATTGTGCGTCTCAGCGTTCAGCCTGGGAATGAGCATCCTTGAGTATATGAGGCTACCTGAGAACTTCTTTGTGCCTTTGTGTCTTAACAATAATTTCTGAAATCTGCGTGCATTTCACTAGCCCTGGCCATGACTAGAGATAAATAAATTGGTTCTTAGGTAACTGGATTTCACCCAACGTTTGCAAAAAGTTTGGATTTCATGACTGATTCAGTTTGCAACTAACTACAATGGTAGCTGCCATGTAAAAGTATAGAAAAAACAGAGATGAATGATCACATGACTTCTAGGATTAAGTGGGCTTTCCGATAAAGGGTGCATTCACACGGACTAAAATGGAGTGTAATTTGGAGCGTTTACGGAGCGTTTACGGAGCGTATACGGAGCGTTTACGTAAACGCTCCGTAAATGCTCCGTATACGCTCCGTAAACGCTCCAAATTACACTCCATTTTACTCCGTGTGAATGCACCCAAAGATTTACAAGCAGGGACAGCCAGGTAGAGCATATTATACAATGTGTGGCCCATTGTGGAGCATTATTCTTGTGGGGCAATTGTGGATCATTATACTGTGTGGGGCCCCTCTGGAGCATATTATACTATGTGGGGTCACCATGGAGTATATTATACTGTTTGAGATTTCTTCACTATTTACATTATACCCAATCTGTTTTATAGCAGCTTTCCCATGTTATTACAGGCTGAAATTACATAACATGCTCATTATAAAACAGATATAAATAGTGACGGGGTTAAAGCTCTTGCAAAAGCACCATAGTACCTTCAAACAGTTGATCATCAGGTTCCCTGTTTGTTGGACCTCCATTGATCTCTTAGACTATTAGGACCATTGCAGATCAGCTGGTTCCCAGAGCTGTGGTGCTCACCCACCGTATTCTTGATAACTGCAGTTCTGGTTATAGTTGTGTCCATTTCAAGTATCTAAGATATTGCTGCAATAGCCATAGCCATATCTCCTAAGAATATACCATATGGAGGGGTTTGGGAGCTCCTGTCAAAGTTTGCATCGGGGGCCATAAGACTTTAGTCATGCCACTAGTTAGAACTGTCAGCAGAATCAGTTGTGCAATCACAGGCACTGTTCTGGAGATAGTGCCCATGTAACTCTCTGCAGGCAGTTATGAGCTGCAACTTCCAACCTTGACACATACTTCACAAGCTCAATCTTCAGTTTATCAACAAAAAATGCAAACAAAATTAAGAGATGTAAAAGAAACCTACAAAAATAGATACAATTACAGCAACTAGTGCAAAGCATTTGAAACAGCTAAGTCCTGTCTTCCTCAGGCACAGCGTAACCCCTTAAAATGCTTTGAACCAGTTGCTGTAATTTTTATGTATTTTTGTGGAGTTTTAATACATTATTTCTACATCTAGAGTAATGCTTATGATAGCCTTTTTTTTTTTTTGCTACTGGCACACAATGAGGCTCTGTGACATTACAAGGGGGTAATGGGATATCACAATTGAGGAATGGAATGGAATATTAAATGGCATGATTACAAATAGGGCATAATTAAAGTCTTGTGGACCTGATGCGTATTTTGGGCCCTCTACCCTCTCCTTACAGCGTATTTTTCAAAGTGAAGGTTATGGGTACTGCAGAAGTATCTCAGATACTTGAAATGGATGGTCCCACACAGTGTAATATGTTCCACAATGGTCCTACAAGTATAATGCTTCATAGTGGCCCCACACGGTATAATATGCTCCACAAAGGCACCATATAGTATAATATTCTCCATTATGGCCCCTCACAGTGTAACATGTTCCACAATAGCCCCAGACAGTATATTGTTCCACAGTGGCCCCTGGAGCCCTCTTACCGCTCTGTTAACACAAAAACAGAAAAGCTATGACTTTTAGAAGGTGGAGAGTAAAAAAATGGTTGGGAAGGGGTTGAAGTGAACAGAACACTGCTTCCTTATCGGGTATATCTGTAATGTGTTCTATATCATCTATGCTGATAATCTCCTAGAAATCCATTATATAAATTACACTTCGTAGAAGTCACACGGACTGAACTGAAACAATAGAAACCTAAACAGAGATTCAAAATATGTGGTGGACGGGTCTTTGAAACTGGAGATGACGTGACATCCAATGACTTTCTCTTACTGCTATCTAGGCACAGATCACTTTTACTGTTTTAATTAATGGCACACAGGAATGTAATACGGCAATCCTTGTTACCTGGAGTTGTAGATTCTTAGAAAGTCTGCTATACGCATAAGACAAAGAACCTAGTGAATTTGATTGATATAATAAGACATTTCCACACAGCTTTTGTAAAGTCATTACAACCTATTAACTGTTTAATACTGCAGCTTATTTTTTGCATGGTGAGTTGTTTTTAATGATACCATATTGTGAGGAGATTAAAATCTGCAATGTTAGCGTTGTGCTTGTTTTACTGGTGTTCTCTGTATAGAATTAATGATTTGAGGTTTTAATAGTTGACTTTTTTGGATGTAACAATACTCATTGGGGAGATTTACTAAGTACATGAGTAAATACACTAGGATTGTGGTGTCATTCACGCTAAGCACTTTTATGACTTGTACAAAAAAGTGATATGGCTTCATGGGAAAGGGACATGGCTTCACAACAAGTGGGCATAGTAACACATTGTGCCAAGCACTCGCCAACATTTTGAGCATTTACTCATGCAAACTAAGCAAACTGATAGAAGGTGGCAGTCAAGGAAAGGACTTATGTAAAAAAAAGTTTCTTTGAGGGCTAAAGGAAAACTGTTTGGAAGTCAGCGCCCTATACATTAGTGCTTGGCCTTCAGGAAACCTAGTGACATGATCTAGGATTAAAGTCACACAGAAAGCTGTTTCTGGGTGCTTGCTGCACAGCAGTGTGACACAGCTTACTGGTTAATAATGAGAACAGATTTATCATGTAGCATCAGACACGATCATAACTTTGCACTGTCTAAATTTTATATGCACAATGGAATGAATGGGTTGATTTAAAATTTTTCCCTTTTTTTGTATTCTATACACGTGTATTATGCTAAAATGTGCTCGCTTAAACTCCGCGTGCACGGGCCCTAAGATAGTTTTTTTTTTTTTTTTTTTTAAATGTAGATTGTGAGCCCCACATAGAGCTCACAATGTACATTTTTCCCTATCAGTATGTCTTTTTTTGGAATATGGGATGGAAATCCATGCAAACACGGGGAGAATATACAAACTCCTTGCAGATGGTTTTTTGCCCTTGGTGGGATTTGAGCACCAGGACTCCAGTGCTGCAGGGCTGCAGTGCTAACCACTGAGCCACCGTGTGGCCCCAAGGGCCCTAAAATAGTTTTAATGTGGGCAAAAACAGCCTTTATAGGGTTAGACCTGGATCCATGACATTAAAGGGGTTCTTCCATTAAAACAACTTTTTTCTAATTACCATGTCGGAATAGCCTTAAGAAAGGCTATTCGTCTCCTACCTTTAGATGTGGTCTCCGTCGTGCCGTTCCTTAGAAATTCCGGTACTTACCGGTATGCTAATGAGGTCTCGGCAGCAATGGGGGCGTCCTTCTTCTTCATCTGTCTCCTCCCCTTGTCTGTCGTCTTCTTTCTTCGTCATGTCTGACGCCTGTGCAGTCGGCTCTGACAGCCAAGATCCTGTTAGAGCCGACTGCGCATGCTCAGTAAGGTCTGTACAGCCCTCTGAAGACCTTAGAGCAGGGGTAGGCAACCTTTTTTGTTCAGCGTGCCGATTTAAATAAAAAAATCAAAGATGAGGTCCTCGGTGTGCCGGTCAATAATTGTAAAGCTGACGACACCTACACTAAAGTCATATAGCACAAACCACAACATACAGGTGCTGTCATACTGCGCTCCAAGCCACATGCGCTTACCACTATTTGCTTGGATACACATGTTCTTTTCCATTAGAAGCAATGTAACATACGTAACCCACAATTAGAGGTAATGTATGTGACTGGGAACAGAGTGAGGTCATACCTGTAAAGCGCTGACACATAATGTACTTGGATGCTCCATCCAGTCCCTTGGCCCTTCAGTTTTCTGTAAGTGAAACGCAGATTAATTTCAGTCACTTTTAGTTCCTGGTGATGCAGTAACTGCAAAACCCCAGCCAGGAATTAATGGGTGTCACACTTACACCAAAGTGACCGCACTGGTGCCCAGGAACTGGATTTGGCTATAATTGCATCTAGTTACAGTGTCACCACCCAATAGAATCACACTACGGCTAAGGCCCCACATTACAAAAATGCAGCTTTTTCTGTTGCAGATTTAGCTGCGTTTTTTTTCCGTCAAAGCCAAGAATGGCTAGAAAAGGAATGGGAAATATATAGGAAGCTTCTTATATGTCTCCCTTCTGCTCAATCCACTCCTGGCTTCGGCTCAAAAAACACAGCAAAATCTGCAACAACAAAAAAAAGCTGTCTACAACATGGGGCTTTAGCCTAAGGCTGAGGCACAGGGAACACAGCTTTTTTGTTGAATATTTTGCTGCGTTTTTCTGAGCCTAAGGGCTCGTTCACATCTGCGCCTGGTCTCCGTTCTGCAGGTTTCCGTTTCCTGCACAAAACAGAGGCAGGAGACGGAAACCTGCAGGAGTCATTCTCACCCATTCATTTGAATGGGTATGAAAGATGTCCGGCCGTGAGTGGCGGTGAGCATTTTATGCTCTCCGCCGCGAAACCGTTTATTTTTTAAATTGGACACAGAGTCGGACATGCAGTACTCTGTGTCCGATTTTAAAAACCGGTTTCGCGGCAGAGAGCATAAAACGCTCACCGCCGCTCACGGCTGGACCCGGTCTGACAGCTTTCCATCTTCTGCATGCAGAAAGCTGAGAACGGAGACTGAACGCTAGTGTGAACCTAGCGAAAGCCAGGAGTGGATTGAGCAGAAGGGAGACATATAAGAAGCTTCCTATATATTTTCCATTCCTTCTGTAGCCATTTTTAGCTTTGGTTGAAATAAACTGCATCAAAATCTACAACAAAAAATGCAACGCGGGGCCTCAGCCTTACACCTCCTGCACGCAAATGGCACAGATGTGGTTTTCACTGACCTATATGTTAAAAATGAATTGACAAGGCGGAAAATGCAGACAGATATAGGGGATGTATAGGACAGATATAGGGTACGTATAGGACAGATATAGGGTACGTATAGGACAGATATAGGGTACGTATAGGACAGATATAGGGTACGTATAGGACAGATATAGGGTACGTATAGGACATATATAGGGTACGTATAGGACAGATATAGGGTACGTATAGGACAGATATAGGGTACGTATAGGACAGATATAGGGTTCGTATAGGACAGATATAGGGGATGTATAGGACACATATAGGACCTGCTCCATAATTTTTAGCTCTTCATTTTGGCCCAGATACACAGCCACAAAAAATGGCTGTATATATGGGTCAATTGAAATGTATAGGTCTGTACTCTTATCCAAAGTTGTGGATAAAAAGTCCAGTCATGTACATTACAGCTTAGTAACTCCATGGGCCTCATATTAATAGCAGTTAACCCCATCATGTCCCTCACATTAACCCCCTGTGAGCTTTACATATGGGACACTGATATGTGAGATAATAAGTGAATATCTTCATTATGTAGATCCTTTATTAGTACCTCCATATGTCTCACATATCAGTAACCCTTATGTGAGCCACATAGGGGTTAATGTGAGGGACATGATGGGGTTAACTGTTATTAATGTGAGGCACATGGAGTTACTAAAACTAAATTAATAAAACCAAATGCCTGACATTAATAAGAATAGTTAGTAACACACACGTACCTGGTGTTGTGTTTGCTTTCACTTTGTTCAGCTTCCTTTCCTCCTCAGGGCTGCAGACGGCAGGAGCTCCTCCTCACGTGTAGCAGCAGGTCCAGGGAGCCCTTATCCTGTGCATTGAGAGGCTCACCTCTGATTGGTGGCAGTGAGAGAAGGGGGCGTGTCCTACACCTCGGCTTTAGCAGAGCTTCTGAAGGGACGCTTTCTCAATTTAGTGCATGAAGGTTGCAAGCTGGCTGCCGTGCCAGCAAAATATGCCTCGCGTGCCAGTCTTGGCACGCGTGCCAGGGGTTGCCGACCCCTGCCTTAGAGCATGCGCAGTCAGCTCTAACAGGGTCTCTGCTGTCAGAGCCGACTGCGCAGGCATCAGACATGACGAAGAAAGAAGACAACAGACAAGGGGAGGAGGCAGATGAAGAAGAAGGACTCCCCAATTGCTGCCGAAACCTTATTAGCATACTGGTAAGTACTGGTATTTCTAAGGAAAGGCGCGACGGAGACCACATCTAAAGGTAGGAGATGAATAGCCTTTCTTAAGGCTATTTCGACGTGGTAATTAGAAAAAAAGTTGTTTTATTGGTAGAATCCCTTTAAAGGGGTTCTCCCATCTCAGACTTTCTCCAGGCTGTATGCAGCGTCTGCTTCTCACTTGATGAATTTCTCTCTCTCCCCCTCCCTCCTGCTGAACGGAACATACAACACTTCTGTGGGTCAGATAATCTGCAGATTCTTGTACAGAATGGACTCAGTGTTATCTGTGTTTACTTATAGAGATAAGAGACTTGGCTTTATCAGCAAAGTGCAATTATCTCAATGGATTGTCCTGCTGGCACTGAGTAAGTGACGTCACTTGTTCTAACTCTCAGGTCCGTGGTTATAACAACACCGTGTAAACAATGGGAGGAATAAATTCATATACCAGGCAAACAAAGCAGAATTTCTAAAGTAATATATTTGGGAAAAGGCTTCAATTTACATAAGCTACCAGTATAGATAGGATCCTTGAGATGGGACAACCCCTTAACGTTCTCTACATCCGTCTGATTTTGTGGTGTGAGAAATCACAATTAACTAGAAGTAAGTTGATGACTATTACTACTAGATATAATTCGGCACATATAAGATGATCAAGGCCATAATAAAATAGAGGTTTTGGAATAAATGTTGATTATAAACGGTAAATAACATTACTTATCATCAATGTCGGGCTGGGAGCCCTTGGACTTACAATGATATCTTTGTTGTTACTTTTGCAAACTCAAGACTTATCATGAGTGAGAGATATTAAATTATTGTGTTTCTGAATTCAGTCATTTCTGAATGGGGTTGTCATTTGCTAAACCTTTGCGGCCCATTAGAGGGTCCTTTGGTACTCTATTGGGCGAGTACTACCCTTCTTATCATGATTCCTTTCTACTAGGGATGCTCAAAAATTTGTGGAGAAATTTGAAGGTGCACTGGGAAAAGGAAAAGGAAAGAAATTCTATGCATATAAAGTCATGATGCTAAAGGTACGTCTGACTCAAGGGCACTGCTATAAAGCTCACATGTCCTGCTAGGGGCATGTTAATATGTAATATTTTAAACTGTAGTAACTTTTATGTGCAATTGAACACAGCACTGATATTGAGAATATATCTGGTCCATAAATCATGAGGTAAGTGACAGAAGACAATTGTAAAAACTGATAACAATGAGGTTAGGCCAATGCATGCTTTGTAGTGTAAACCCATGTACTACAATTAGGAACATAAACCTTTTCTATTGGTTATATGCAATAACATAGCCTGTACTAGAAGTAAGTATTATTGTTTATTTATATAGCACCATTAATTCCATGGTGCTTTACATTTGGGAGTTACATACAATACACAAAATATACAGGTAGATATAATACTAATAATGACCGACTGGCACAGTGGGGTAGAGGGCCCTGCCCGCAAGAGCTTACAATCTATGAGTCAACAGAGAGTTCCATGCACATATAAAACCATGGCCACAGACTTTTATTTCAATCATGGGTTATAACAATTTTTCTAACATTATTCCTTACAAAATACAACTATGCTACTACACAAGCAGTCTTGAAAGAAAAAGCAGAGACTTCTTATTAACTCCTGCTGTGAGGATGTGAGTTAGGGAATGCCCAGATGATGGGGTCCAGCCATTCAATCCTAGCCATGGTTAGATCAGCCTCAATGCCCCATGGAAAAGCCATTATGTCCTTCAAATGCCACTGCCAGCCACAGCTATAATATGTCTCAGACAGGCAAGAGATGAGCAGTGTAAGGCCCCCTAGCGAAGTACAGCTAAAAAAACGTGATGTAAAAGCGTTTTTTCCACAGTGATTGCGATTTCACAGAGTTTCCCTCTGCGTATTTTCTGCCTTGATAGTACCTATACGGGAAACAGCAGTGATTCCGCGGGTATAATTGACATGCAGTGTTTGAAAATGCTGATTTTCTGCCGCCATGTGTGAATGGGATTAACCAGAGTCCTATCCACTTTTCAGGTACTGTAAAATGCAGCGTTTCATTCATGCTGCACCGTTTCTGCCGCAACAATATGCTGCGATTTCATAACGACAAGTAATGGAAGAGCTTTGTTTTGTTTTTCAGCTTGTTTAGATAGATATTCCAATTTGAAAATAAAAAGAAGTTGCTTTATGGTGCCATTTTAAATGCACTTCCCATTGTATTATCATTTCATAATTGATCCCTAAAGACACTCTAATTGTGGTGAGGGTCAGCGGTGACATGATATACTGGGAAGGTATGGGAAACCAGGCTGAATAAGCTGTGTGATTTTTGTTAATTATGGTAAATCAATATAGAGCTAAATGTATTAACCTTTATTGTTGATTCTCGTCATTAATTAACATACCTGCAAGGAAACAAAAAAGCGCTGATCCACATATAATTGATATTGGTGTATTAGAAGTCGCTGTAAGATCTGCCTAAAAGCTTGCGCGAAGACACATGATCGATTAGAGGCTTTTATCTACATACCAAGCCATAATAAAACATAACCTCACTATGCTGCATTACCAGGCAGAGTGTATGGGAAAAAAAATGGTGAAAAACTTAATATTTTTTTACATCCTTGGATTGCCCCTTTGATAATTTTTTACAACCACTTTAATTTCCCCTCTATTTTATCCTAGTTCTAGCTAAAACATGAAGGCTACATTCAATTGGCATATACATAGTCATTGGTTTCCCTGTATACGATATACGTTGTATATAACGTACAAGACAATCTGCGGCAGAAGTCAGCTTATTGATGATGTAAAGCTCATCAGTGGTCCAGATTAGAGATGAGCGAACAGTGTTCTATCGAACTCATGTTCGATCGGATATTAGGCTGTTCGGCATGTTCGAATCGAATCGAACACCGCGTGGTAAAGTGCGCCATTACTCGATTCCCCTCCCACCTTCCCTGGCGCCTTTTTTGCTCCAATAACAGCGCAGGGTAGGTGGGACAGGAACTACGACACCGGTGACGTTGAAAAAAGTAGGCAAAACCCATTGGCTGCCGAAAACATGTGACCTCTAATTTAAAAGAACAGCGACGCCCAGCTTCGCGTCATTCTGAGCTTGCAATTCACCGAGGACGGAGGTTTCCGTCCAGCTAGCTAGGGCTTAGATTCTGGGTAGGCAGGGACAGGCTAGATAGGAAGGAGAAGACAACCAACAGCTCTTATAAGAGCTAAATTCCAGGGAGAAGCTTGTCAGTGTAACGTGGCACTGACGGGCTCAATCGCCGCAACCCAGCTTTCCCAGGATCCTGAATGGAATACACTGTCAGTGTATTCCCGTATACCCGATATATACCCCGATACCCGTTCCAACGGTGTGCCCCCCCACCTTCACCCCAGAAATACCCTGCAAGTCCCCTAGCAATAGAATTGGGGCTATATACACCCACAATTTTTACTACTGGTATACAGTGCCATTGTCTGACTGGGAATTCAAAGAATATATTGGGAATACAAATACCCTCATTTCTTGCTACTGCCATATAGTGCCAGTGTCTGACTGGGAATTCAAAGAATATATTGGGGTTACGTGCACCCACAATTTTTACTACTGGTATACAGTGCCATTGTCTGACTGGGAATTCAAAGAATATATTGGGAATACAAATACCCTCATTTCTTGCTACTGCCATATAGTGCCAGTGTCTGACTGGGAATTCAAAGAATATATTGGGGTTACGTGCACCCACAATTTTTACTACTGGTATACAGTGCCATTGTCTGACTGGGAATTCAAAGAATATATTGGGGTTATAAATACCCTCATTTCTTGCTACTGCCATATAGTGCCAGTTTCTGACTGGTAATTCAAAGAATATATTGGGGTTACGTGCACCCACAATTTTTACTACTGGTATACAGTGCCATTGTCTGACTGGGAATTCAAAGAATATATTGGGGTTATAAATACCCTCATTTCTTGCTACTGCCATATAGTGCCAGTTTCTGACTGGTAATTCAAAGAATATATTGGGGTTACGTGCACCCACAATTTTTACTACTGGTATACAGTGCCATTGTCTGACTGGGAATTCAAAGAATATATTGGGGTTATAAATACCCTCATTTCTTGCTACTGCCATATAGTGCCATTGTCTGACTGGTAATTCAAAGAATATATTGGGGTTACGTGCACCCACAATTTTTACTACTGGTATACAGTGCCATTGTCTGACTGGGAATTCAAAGAGTATATTGGGAATACAAATACCCTCATTTCTTGCTACTGCCATATAGTGCCAGTTTCTGACTGGGAATTCAAAGAATATATTGGGGTTACGTGCACCCACAATTTTTACTACTGGTATACAGTGCCATTGTCTGACTGGGAATTCAAAGAGTATATTGGGAATACAAATACCCTCATTTCTTGCTACTGCCATATAGTGCCAGTGTCTGACTGGTAATTCAAAGAATATATTGGGGTTACGTGCACCCACAATTTTTACTACTGGTATACAGTGCCATTGTCTGACTGGGAATTCAAAGAGTATATTGGGAATACAAATACCCTCATTTCTTGCTACTGCCATATAGTGCCAGTTTCTGACTGGTAATTCAAAGAATATATTGGGGTTACGTGCACCCACAATTTTTACTACTGGTATACAGTGCCATTGTCTGACTGGGAATTCAAAGAATATATTGGGGTTACGTGCACCCACAATTTTTACTACTGGTATACAGTGCCATTGTCTGACTGGGAATTCAAAGAATATATTGGGGTTATAAATACCCTCATTTCTTGCTACTGCCATATAGTGCCATTGTCTGACTGGGAATTCAAAGAATATATTGGGGTTACGTGCACCCACAATTTTTACTACTGGTATACAGTGCCATTGTCTGACTGGGAATTCAAAGAGTATATTGGGAATACAAATACCCTCATTTCTTGCTACTGCCATATAGTGCCAGTTTCTGACTGGTAATTCAAAGAATATATTGGGGTTACGTGCACCCACAATTTTTACTACTGGTATACAGTGCCATTGTCTGACTGGGAATTCAAAGAATATATTGGGGTTACGTGCACCCACAATTTTTACTACTGGTATACAGTGCCATTGTCTGACTGGGAATTCAAAGAATATATTGGGGTTATAAATACCCTCATTTCTTGCTACTGCCATATAGTGCCATTGTCTGACTGGGAATTCAAAGAATATATTGGGGTTACGTGCACCCACAATTTTTACTACTGGTATACAGTGCCATTGTCTGACTGGGAATTCAAAGAGTATATTGGGAATACAAATACCCTCATTTCTTGCTACTGCCATATAGTGCCAGTGTCTGACTGGTAATTCAAAGAATATATTGGGGTTACGTGCACCCACAATTTTTACTACTGGTATACAGTGCCATTGTCTGACTGGGAATTCAAAGAATATATTGGGGTTATAAATACCCTCATTTCTTGCTACTGCCATATAGTGCCATTGTCTGACTGGGAATTCAAAGAATATATTGGGGTTACGTGCACCCACAATTTTTACTACTGGTATACAGTGCCATTGTCTGACTGGGAATTCAAAGAGTATATTGGGAATACAAATACCCTCATTTCTTGCTACTGCCATATAGTGCCAGTGTCTGACTGGTAATTCAAAGAATATATTGGGGTTACGTGCACCCACAATTTTTACTACTGGTATACAGTGCCATTGTCTGACTGGGAATTCAAAGAGTATATTGGGAATACAAATACCCTCATTTCTTGCTACTGCCATATAGTGCCAGTGTCTGACTGGTAATTCAAAGAATATATTGGGGTTACGTGCACCCACAATTTTTACTACTGGTATACAGTGCCATTGTCTGACTGGGAATTCAAAGAATATATTGGGGTTATAAATACCCTCATTTCTTGCTACTGCCATATAGTGCCAGTTTCTGACTGGTAATTCAAAGAATATATTGTGGTTACGTGCACCCACAATTTTTACTACTGGTATACAGTGCCATTGTCTGACTGGAATTCAAAGAATATATTGGGAATACAAATACCCTCATTTCTTGCTACTGCCATATAGTGCCAGTGTCTGACTGGGAATTCAAAGAATATATTGGGGTTACGTGCACCCACAATTTTTACTACTGGTATACAGTGCCATTGTCTGACTGGGAATTCAAAGAATATATTGGGGTTATAAATACCCTCATTTCTTGCTACTGCCATATAGTGCCAGTTTCTGACTGGTAATTCAAAGAATATATTGTGGTTACGTGCACCCACAATTTTTACTACTGGTATACAGTGCCATTGTCTGACTGGAATTCAAAGAATATATTGGGAATACAAATACCCTCATTTCTTGCTACTGCCATATAGTGCCAGTGTCTGACTGGGAATTCAAAGAATATATTGGGGTTACGTGCACCCACAATTTTTACTACTGGTATACAGTGCCATTGTCTGACTGGGAATTCAAAGAATATATTGGGAATACAAATACCCTCATTTCTTGCTACTGCCATATAGTGCCAGTTTCTGACTGGTAATTCAAAGAATATATTGGGGTTACGTGCACCCACAATTTTTACTACTGGTATACAGTGCCAATTTCTAACTAGGAATTCAAAATGCGCAAGGCTCCCGGAAAGGGACGTGGACGAGGCCGTGGGCGAGGTCGGGGGAATGGTTCTGGGGAGCAAGGTAGCAGTGAAGCCACAGGGCGTCCCGTGCCTACTCCTGTGGGGCAGCAAGCATTGCGCCACTCCACAGTGCCAGGGTTGCTTGCCACATTAACTAAACTGCAGGGTACAAACCTTAGTAGGCCCGAGAACCAGGAACAGGTCTTGCAATGGCTGTCAGAGAACGCTTACAGCACATTGTCCAGCAGCCAGTCAGACTCTGCCTCCTCTCCTCCTATTACCCAACAGTCTTGTCTTCCTTCCTCCCAAAATTCCGAAGCTTTACAGAACAATAACCCAAACTGTCCCTGCTCCCCAGAGCTGTTCTCCGCTCCTTTCATTGTCCCTCAACCTGCCTCTCCACGTCACGATTCCACGAACCTAACAGAGGAGCATCTGTGTCCAGATGCTCAAACACTAGAGTCTCCTCCATCTCCGTTCGATTTGGTGGTGGATGACCAGCAACCCACCCTCATCGACGATGATGTGACGCAGTTGCCGTCAGGGCATCCAGTTGACCGGCGCATTGTGCGGGAGGAGGAGATGAGACAGGAGTTGGAAGAGGAAGTGGTGGATGATGAGGACACTGACCCGACCTGGACAGGGGGGATGTCAAGCGGGGAAAGTAGTGTGGATGTTGAGGCAGGTGCAGCACCAAAAAGGGTAGCTAGAGGCAGAGGCAGAGGTCAGCAGCTTAGGCGAAGCCAGGCCACACCCGGAATCTCCCAAGATGTTCCAGTTCGTACCCAGCCCCGAAAAACTCCCACCTCGAGGGCACGTTTCTCGAAGGTGTGGAGTTTTTTCAAGGAATGCGCCGAGGACAGATATAGTGTTGTCTGCACAATTTGCCTCTCGAAATTGATTAGGGGCTCTGAGAAGAGCAACCTGTCCACCACTTCAATGCGCCGTCATTTGGAATCCAAGCACTGGAATCAGTGGCAGGCAGCAACGGCAGGACAAAGGCCGCCTGCCGTTCACGCCACTGCCACTGCCTCTGCCACTGCCTCTGCCTCTGCCACTGCCACTGCTGACTGTGCTGGCGATGCACTCCAGAGGACGAGCCAGGACACCACTTCATCTGCCTCCGCCACTTTGTTGACTTCTACCTCATCCTCCCCTGGTCCTGTCTTATCTCCTTCTCCTGCACCATCAAAGGCACCATCAGGCGTTTCTTTACAACAACCCACCATCTCTCAGACATTGGAGCGGCGGCAGAAATACACTGCTAACCACCCACACGCGCAAGCCTTGAACGCCAACATCGCTAAACTGCTGGCCCAGGAGATGTTGGCGTTCCGGCTTGTTGAAACTCCCGCCTTCCTGGACCTGATGGCAACTGCGGCACCTCGCTATGCCGTCCCTAGCCGTCACTACTTCTCCCGGTGTGCCGTCCCCGCCTTGCACCAGCACGTGTCACTCAACATCAGGCGGGCCCTTAGTTCCGCGCTTTGCACAAAGGTCCACTTGACCACCGACGCGTGGACAAGTGCATGCGGACAGGGACGCTACATTTCACTGACGGCACACTGGGTGAATGTAGTTGAGGCTGGGACTGCTTCCCAAACTGGCCCGGTGTACCTCGTCTCCCCGCCTAACATTCCTGGCAGGGACACGAGAAGAACACCCCCCTCCTCCTCCTCCTCTACCGCCTCCTCCTCCGCCACCGCCTCCTCCTCCGCCACCGCCTCCTCCTCCGCTGTTAGATTGACCCCAGCTACGAGTTGGAAACGTTGCAGCACTGGCGTTGGTAGACGCCAGCAGGCTGTGCTGAAGCTGATCAGCTTGGGGGACAGACAGCACACTGCCTCCGAGGTGAGGGATGCCCTCCTCGATGAGACGGCAATATGGTTTGAGCCGCTGCACCTGGGCCCAGGCATGGTCGTTTGTGATAACGGCCGGAACCTGGTAGCAGCTCTGGAGCTTGCCGGACTCCAACATGTTCCATGCCTGGCCCACGTCTTCAACCTAGTGGTGCAACGTTTCCTAAAGAGCTACCCCAATGTTCCAGAGCTACTGGTGAAAGTGCGGCGCATGTGCGCCCACTTTCGCAAGTCGACAGTAGCCGCTGCTAGCTTAAAATCTCTCCAGCAACGCCTGCATGTGCCACAACACCGGCTTTTGTGCGACGTCCCCACACGCTGGAACTCAACGTTTCAGATGTTGAATAGAGTGGTTGAGCAGCAGAGACCTTTGATGGAATACCAGCTACAAAACCCTAGGGTGCCACAAAGTCAGCTGCCTCAGTTTCACATCCATGAGTGGCCATGGATGAGAGACCTTTGTGACATCCTACGGGTCTTTGAGGAGTCCACAAGGAGGGTGAGCTCTGAGGATGCGATGGTGAGCCTTACAATCCCGCTCTTGTGTGTTCTGAGAGAATCCCTGATTGACATCAGGGATAACTCAGATCACACAGAGGAGTTAGGGATAGCATCCGATCCGTCACAGCTGGAGAGTAGGTCCACACATCTGTCCGCTTCACTGCGTTTAATGGAGGAGGAGGAGGAGGAGGAGGAGGAGGAAGAAGAGTTGTCCGATGATGTGATGGTGATACAGGAGGCTTCCGGGCAACTTCGAATCGTCCCATTGTTGCAGCGCGGATGGGTAGACATGGAGGATGAGGAGGAAATGGAGATTGAACTTTCCGGTGGGGCCAGAGGAGTCATGCCAACTAACACTGTGGCAGACATGGCTGAGTTCATGTTGGGGTGCTTTACAACCGACAAGCGTATTGTCAAAATCATGGAGGACAACCAGTACTGGATCTTTGCTATCCTTGACCCCCGGTATAAAAACAACATCTCGTCTTTTATTCCGGTAGAGGGGAGGGCCAAGCGCATCAATGCTTGCCACAGGCAATTGGTGCAGAATATGATGGAGATGTTTCCAGCATGTGACGTTGGCGGCAGGGAGGGCAGTTCCTCCAGTAGGCAACCAAGTTCTCACCGGTCCACACAAACGAGGGGCACACTGTCTAAGGTCTGGGACACCTTGATGGCACCCCCTCGCCAAAGTGCCGCCACGGAGGGTCCTAGTGTCACCAGGCGTGAGAAGTATAGGCGCATGTTGCGGGAATACCTTTCCGACCACAGCCCTGTCCTCTCCGACCCCTCTGCGCCCTACACGTATTGGGTGTCGAAGTTGGACCTGTGGCTTGAACTTGCCCTATATGCCTTGGAGGTGCTGTCCTGTCCTGCCGCCAGCGTCCTATCTGAGAGGGTGTTCAGTGCAGCCGGTGGCATCATCACTGACAAGCGCACCCGTCTGTCAGCTGAGAGTGCCGACCGGCTCACTTTGATAAAAATGAACCACCACTGGGTAGAGCCGTCATTTTTGTGCCCACCTGTGTAAAGCACCCCAACATGAAACTCCATGTCTGTACTCAACCTCTCCAATTCCTCCGCATCCTCATACTCATCCACCATAAGCGTTGCACAATTCTGCTAATACTAGGCTCCCTCCACCCTGATTTCCCCCAACTCTGCTGGTTAGAGGCTCCCTCCACCCTGATTTCCACCAACTCTGCTGGTTAGAGGCTCCCTCCACCATGAATTTGCCCAAACTGGGCTGTTTAGAGGCTCCCTCCACCATGAATTGGTCCAAACTGGGTTTTTTAGAGGCTCCCTCCACCATTAATTGGTCCAAACTGGGCTGGTTAGAGGCTCCCTCCACCATGAATTGGTCCAAACTGGGCTGGTTAGAGGCTCCCTCCACCATGAATTTGCCCAAACTGGGCTGTTTAGAGGCTCCCTCCACCATGAATTTGCCCAAACTGGGCTGTTTAGAGGCTCCCTCCACCATGAATTGGTCCAAACTGGGCTGGTTAGAGGCTCCCTCCACCATTAATTGGTCCAAACTGGGCTGGTTAGAGGCTCCCTCCACCATTAATTGGTCCAAACTGGGCTGGTTAGAGGCTCCCTCCACCATGAATTGGTCCAAACTGGGCTGGTTAGAGGCTCCCTCCACCATGAATTTGCCCAAACTGGGCTGTTTAGAGGCTCCCTCCACCATGAATCTGCCCAAACTGGGCTGTTTAGAGGCTCCCTCCACCATGAATTGGTCCAAACTGGGCTGGTTAGAGGCTCCCTCCACCATTAATTGGTCCAAACTGGGCTGGTTAGAGGCTCCCTCCACCATTAATTGGTCCAAACTGGGCTGGTTAGAGGCTCCCTCCACCATGAATTGGTCCAAACTGGGTTTTTTAGAGGCTCCCTCCACCATGAATTGGTCCAAACTTGGCTGTTTAGAGGCTCCCTCCACCATGAATTGGTCCAAACTGGGCTGGTTAGAGGCTCCCTCCACCATTAATTGGTCCAAACTGGGCTGGTTAGAGGCTCCCTCCACCATGAATTTGCCCAAACTGGGCTGTTTAGAGGCTCCCTCCACCATGAATTTGCCCAAACTGGGCTGTTTAGAGGCTCCCTCCACCATGAATTGGTCCAAACTGGGTTTTTTAGAGGCTCCCTCCACCATGAATTGGTCCAAACTGGGCTGGTTAGAGGCTCCCTCCACCATTAATTGGTCCAAACTGGGCTGGTTAGAGGCTCCCTCCACCATGAATTGGTCCAAACTGGGCTGGTTAGAGGCTCCCTCCACCATTAATTGGTCCAAACTGGGCTGGTTAGAGGCTCCCTCCACCATGAATTGGTCCAAACTGGGTTTTTTAGAGGCTCCCTCCACCATGAATTTGCCCAAACTGGGCTGTTTAGAGGCTCCCTCCACCATGAATTGGTCCAAACTGGGCTGGTTAGAGGCTCCCTCCACCATTAATTGGTCCAAACTGGGCTGGTTAGAGGCTCCCTCCACCATGAATTGGTCCAAACTGGGCTGGTTAGAGGCTCCCTCCACCATGAATTTGCCCAAACTGGGCTGTTTAGAGGCTCCCTCCACCATTAATTGGTCCAAACTGGGCTGGTTAGAGGCTCCCTCCACCATGAATTTGCCCAAACTGGGCTGTTTAGAGGCTCCCTCCACCATGAATTTGCCCAAACTGGGCTGTTTAGAGGCTCCCTCCACCATGAATTGGTCCAAACTGGGCTGGTTAGAGGCTCCCTCCACCATTAATTGGTCCAAACTGGGCTGGTTAGAGGCTCCCTCCACCATTAATTGGTCCAAACTGGGCTGGTTAGAGGCTCCCTCCACCATGAATTGGTCCAAACTGGGCTGGTTAGAGGCTCCCTCCACCATGAATTTTCCCAAACTGGGCTGTTTAGAGGCTCCCTCCACCATGAATCTGCCCAAACTGGGCTGTTTAGAGGCTCCCTCCACCATGAATTGGTCCAAACTGGGCTGGTTAGAGGCTCCCTCCACCATTAATTGGTCCAAACTGGGCTGGTTAGAGGCTCCCTCCACCATTAATTGGTCCAAACTGGGCTGGTTAGAGGCTCCCTCCACCATGAATTGGTCCAAACTGGGTTTTTTAGAGGCTCCCTCCACCATGAATTGGTCCAAACTTGGCTGTTTAGAGGCTCCCTCCACCATGAATTGGTCCAAACTGGGCTGGTTAGAGGCTCCCTCCACCATGAATTGGTCCAAACTGGGCTGGTTAGAGGCTCCCTCCACCATTAATTGGTCCAAACTGGGCTGGTTAGAGGCTCCCTCCACCATGAATTGGTCCAAACTGGGCTGGTTAGATGCTCCCTCCACCATGAATTTGCCCAAACTGGGCTGTTTAGAGGCTCCCTCCACCATTAATTGGTCCAAACTGGGCTGGTTAGAGGCTCCCTCCACCATGAATTTGCCCAAACTGGGCTGTTTAGAGGCTCCCTCCACCATGAATTGGTCCAAACTGGGTTTTTTAGAGGCTCCCTCCACCATTAATTGGTCCAAACTGGGCTGGTTAGAGGCTCCCTCCACCATGAATTGGTCCAAACTGGGCTGGTTAGAGGCTCCCTCCACCATGAATTTGCCCAAACTGGGCTGTTTAGAGGCTCCCTCCACCATTAATTGGTCCAAACTGGGCTGGTTAGAGGCTCCCTCCACCATGAATTTGCCCAAACTGGGCTGTTTAGAGGCTCCCTCCACCATGAATTGGTCCAAACTGGGTTTTTTAGAGGCTCCCTCCACCATGAATTGGTCCAAACTTGGCTGTTTAGAGGCTCCCTCCACCATGAATTTCCCAAAACTTGGCTGTTTAGAGGCTCCCTCCACCATGAATTGGTCCAAACTGGGCTGGTTAGAGGCTCCCTCCACCATTAATTGGTCCAAACTGGGCTGGTTAGAGGCTCCCTCCACCATGAATTGGTCCAAACTGGGGTTTTTAGAGGCTCCCTCCACCATGAATTTGCCCAAACTGGGGTGTTTAGAGGCTCCCTCCACCATGAATTTGCCCAAACTCTGCTGGTTAGAGGCTCAATCCACCCTGATTTTCAAAACAAATGTTGGTGCCAACCTCAACTTACTACAAGGGCCAAATTCACTGCTGGTGACAAGCTCTCCTCACTGCAAGTGCCAAATACACATGTTTCAAGGTGTTTTCCTACTGTCAGAGAGGTGGTATTGAGTGTGTAAAGTGTGTAGTTGTTAGGCTGTGATGTTGGGGTAATAGAGGGTCTTTGGTGTGTTAGATGCCCCCAGACATGCTTCCCCTGCTGTCCCAGTGTCATTCCAGAGGTGTTGGCATCATTTCCTGGGGTGTCATAGTGGACTTGGTGACCCTCCAGACACGGATTTGGGTTTCCCCCTTAACGAGTATCTGTTCCCCATAGACTATAATGGGGTTCGAAACCCGTTCGAACACACGAACATTGAGCGGCTGTTCGAATCGAATTTCGAACCTCGAACATTTTAGTGTTCGCTCATCTCTAGTCCAGATGGTCTTTCATGCATAACACTGCAATGGCCCCACAAGAGCCAGGAATACAAATGGCATCTCACGCATGGCAAGTCAACCTACACATTTTTAATCCGAGCTTTGACAATTTCAGGGATTTTTTGTTAAAATGCGATAACAAATAACAATAAGAAAGTCTTGGTGATTGCAGCTGTCATGGAATGTGAGCTTTCTGTATAATTTAGATGCATCCTATCATATTTTAGTTGTTTGATTGTAGTTGGTTTTCTAAGAGAAGTAAATTACATCTTGCTAAGAGCATTGAATTATAATGGATACATGGAGGAGAATATGCTTTACAGCACCGTTAAGTGTATTCATAACTCATTGTTATTCCTTGAGTAATGGAAAATACCAGACAGAAATAAAGTATGGATCGGTACTCACAGTAAGTCACATCCTGAAAATATATGAATTATGGAACTGGTCTATGTGTTTCATTCATATTCAAGGAATAAGATAACAACATGTTAAGAACACAGTGAGGGAATAGAAAGATCAAAGGGTTTCTCCACCAAAAATACTATTATGGCAAATGTATTCTGAGCAGGGAGTTATAACAGTCCTAACAGTTCTGTCTATTAAGTTGCTAGTTCTTCCAGGGTGTGGGGACTGGGGGCTTTTCACCTTTAATGCCACCCATAGCTAATATACACTGCTCGAAAAAATAAAGGGAACACTCAAATAACACCTCCTAGATCTGAATGAATGAAATATTCTCATTGAATACTTTGTTCTGTACAAAGTTGAATGTGATAACAACAAAATCTCACAAAAATCATCAAAGGAAATCAAATTTATTAACCAATGGAGGCCTGGATTTAGAGTCACCCTCAAAAATTAAAGTGGAAAAACACATTACAGGCTGATCCAACTTTGATGTAATGTCCTTAAAGGGATTCTACTAGAGATGAGCGAACACCGTTCGATCAAATAGGTATTCGATCGAATATCAGGCCGTTTGAGGTATTCGTTTCCAATTGAATACCAGGCAGCATACGCTGTAAAAATTTGTATCCCCTCCCACCTTCCCTGGCGCATTTTTTGCACCAATAACTGTGCAGGGGAGGCGGGACAGGAAATATGACAACGTAGGCATTGAAAATTCACTGTTGAAATGCAGTCGGGAATTGATATCTACAGTTGGACCTCAATGCCAAATAGTGTATTCAACAGTGAATCGGTCCAAAACTATAACTTCTATCAGCAAGTGCTAGGTATCATTTTAAAGATGAGATTTTCATCTTTAAAATGAATCTTAAAGCATCCAGATATTTGCATGCAGTCATGAGATATTGGCATTAGTAGGGAGGACGTAGTAGCTACGTCCTCTGCTACTCAAGTGCCACCTTGGAAGCATGTATAGCTACGTGCTCGGCAGCGAAAGGGTTAAAAATAATTTTTTTCTCGTTAACACATCGGAATAGCCTTAAGAAAGACTATTCATCTTCTACCTTTAGAAGTCATCTCCAGCCCAGTTCTTGTTGGTATGCAATCCTCAAACAGCACTGGGGGCATGCCCAATGCTGCGAGAGAACTCTCTCCAGCGACACCTCCATCTTCTTCAGCAAACACCTCTTCGTCTTCTTCTTCCGGCTGGGGGTCACACGTCGACACCTGGGCAGTCTGCTCTGCCATTCAGCGGCCAGCAGAGCCGAGTGCACAGGCCGGCGTCCATTTTTTGGAGGCTGCTTACGTGCGCATGCGCAGTTCTCTCCTGTAGTTCTATGGAGTACTCCTTTTGCATTCTCCTGGTGTACTGGCCTGGTAGTGCCTCCAGCCTCTGGACACTACGCTGACAGACACAGCAACCCTTCTTGCCACAGCTCGCATTGATGTGCCACCCTGGATGAGCTGCACTACCTGAGCCACTTGTGTGGGTTGTGGGTGCTACCATGAGTGTGAAAGCACAACCAACATTCAAAAGTGACCAAAACATTAGCCAGAAAGCATTGATACTGAGGTGTGGTCTGTGGTCCCCACCTGCAGAACCGCTCCTTTATTGAATGTGTCTCGATAATTGCCAATAATTTCCATCTGTTGTCTATTCCATTTGCACAACAGCATGTGAAATTGATTGTCAATCAGTGTTGCTTGGAGTTACATTATGTTACTAAAGTGTTCCCTTTATTTTTTTGAGCAGTGTATATTAACAGCAGAAAACATGTACAGTTGCTCTTTTGGATGTAGCTATATGCTGCAATGTAAAGGGAATCTGTTAGCAGTAAATTGGTCATAAACCTAATCCCAGTATTCTAAACTTTCCAATTATGCCACTATATTATAAACTTTAGCATTATGTCTCTGTTATTCAGCATTGCAGCCCCATTTTCATGTAAATCACTGTTTTAACCATATGCAGATGAGGGAAAAAGTGCTTTAGCTTGACAGAACTTTGGTCTCTGCTCTAGATTCCAAGGTAAAACATGGTTTCAGTCATCTGAAAAATTTACATGAAAATAGTGCTCTGTAGCTGAATAACAGAGATATATTTGGAAAGTGTAGAGATACTGTGAATAGGTTATAACCAATTTACTGCTGACAGATTTCCTTTAAGGGTATCTTCCTGAGACTATATTTATTCTGTATTAACGGGATAGGGGATACGCTTATTGTTTCTCTCTGATGATGTGAGTGAGATCCTGAGTCTCCCAATTTATTTGGAGCAGCAATTACACACGTGTGTGCTTCTGCTGTAATTTACTTTGAGATTCATGTTTATATCTGATTCCTGTACTCACCGATGTTTGTCAGTTCTGCAGCGTTAAATGGAGTGTGCATACGCAGTGTGCATGTGTGATCCTTTTACACAGGTGAGGTAAGGACCATTTTTCTCATGATCAGTGAGGGTCAGGTATCAGTGGGATCCCCGGATATCAGAAATGTATCCCTTATTCTATGGAATACTATAGCTCATTAACAATATTTCACATTATGTACTTTGTTATGTATAGTATATTATGTTACTCTATGTAATATATGCAGATTTTATTATTCATTCTTGAGTAAAGTATGATCCAGTTTTGATAATACACCCCAAGGCATATGTTCACATGGCAGAAATTGTCCCTACAGTTTTCCACTGCCCTTCACAGTGACCTGACATTGCCATAGCTGCAGAAAAAATGGTCACTCCATCATATATTTATGAAAAAAAAATATGCAATCGAGTCCCAGACTATGACACAACGCCTGAAATTTTTTTGTGTTCACTGAACACCTTACATCACTTTCATTACAGTCTCTAGCTCTTGGATTCTATCCCCTTTTACCAATGTCATACAGACCATACAGATAAAATACTCTATAGTGTTGGGGAGCCACAAAACAGTGCTAAAGGGTATGAACAGTGGATCAAACTTTTGTGTTACTGTATTGCTTCATGTTACTGTATGGAACCTAAAACGCATGAACAACCAATCCACGGTGGTCTTTACATTTTAATAAATTTATTATCACTAATATTTTTATTTGCAGAAATGGATCAAATTTAAAAGGGACTTTGAAAATTTTAAAACAGCCTGCATACCATGGGAAATGAAGATTAAAGAGGTGGAAAGTATGTGCCATTCTGGGTCTGATACACACACAAATCACAATACTTTCACATGTATTCTCCAAGAGAATTAGAGACCTTGTCAGATGCAGTACATGTCCCAAGATGATCACACAACATTAAAAGTCTCCACTTTGTGATGAAGGGAAGCAGTTAGGTGCACCATACTGCGGATGTCCTTAACACGGGCAACACGATATGGGACAGTAGGGGGGGATTTTCAGCAGTATCAATCGGAATTTTTTTTAAAAATTACTTTTTAATAAAGACTAATTTTTGTTGGATTCCATTTGATTCTGATAGAAACACATTACTTACATCTTATTTCATATAATATAATCTGTCCCTATGGACTGCTATGAATACTGTATTATAGATCCACACAACTCCTAATACTGCCATGTGAAATATTTCAATAAAAAAGTTATCTATTATTTTACAAAATAAGGCAGACTGGATCAAACATGGCAGAAAACCAGGAGGATGGCCCAGGTGCCAAAGGATTAGTAGTACAGTCTACTGTTCCCAATGCATATCTACTATTAGAGTCATCTGCAACACTGAATATTATGCCTGGGAAGAATATGCAAATCTGTCTCCCATGATGTAAATATAGGGAGACAGTGTCTCAGTCATGCAGCCCACTAGGGGGCACTCCCTTTAACATCATGCCCAGCCTTGCCAGAGGCCTTTACTGCAATGATGTGGTATTTTACCAAGTCAGTCTGGGTTGAGGAAAGCCTAGCTGTGTATGTTTCATGGGGGTCTTACTGTACTATACATCTATAAGCCCCTCATTTCTTACAGTGCAAGTTTTTCCCTATTGGATTTCCTATGTGTCTGAAAGAGAAATGTGCCATGTTCCATCCACCATATTATGGTGGTATTTTCCCTTAAAAACACTGTAGAATAACATGATATGTGCAGGAGGCTTCTCGGTTCTTATTTATAACTTTGTGTAATGATTTTGTACTTAATCTTTTTTTTTTACTTTTTATAAGGTCACTTTGGGTCATCAGTTGCCTCTTACTTTATATTTTTGAGGTGGATGTATGGTGTAAACTTGGTGCTCTTTGGTCTAATATTTGGACTTGTGGTAATTCCAGAGGTATGGACATTTCTATTCGTATTTTCATAAATGAATTTTTACTTGTAGAAATACTCTGTGGTGATCAGAGATGTATTGATCATGGACAAAGGGGGTACGACCGCAAGCAGGCCAGTTCGGGATGATTGGGACCCAATAGCATCTTGACAGTAGTTGGGAAAATGCTGAAACTCAACTGCTGTCTTTCTTACAAAACAAATGTAGCACCAGTAGCAGAGATCGGCACTCATCTCTGCTGCCAGTGATGGTCCCTGTGCTGCACTGTCCAGGCAGCAGAGATGAGTTCCAATTTCTGGTGTACTGTCTTTGCAAGGGAGACAGTGGTTGGATTGTAAGTGTTTTCCCAATCGCTGTTATGAGAATAGAGATTAGAACCCTTAGTGGATTATACCTTTAGACTAAGGCTTCATGTACCAGGTAGTTGTCAAAAAGCGATGCGAGTAAAAACACATTGGGGATACAACACCTGGGCCCCCTGCTGAACAGCTGTTTGAAGGGACTGTGACATTGCATGCCGTCTGTTTTATAGTATGCAAGTATAGTATGTTGTGCAAAGTAATTACAGCCTCATCCTATAGAAGTGAATAGGATGTAATTGCAGTGCACAGTCACTATAAAACAGATGATGTGTATACAGTGAAGGGGTCACATTGCTAACATGAGAGTAGCAGTCTCTTCGAATAGCTGATCACCAGGGGGCCCAGAAGTTGGATACCCTAGTTACCCCACTGATAATGAAAGCCTATAGTACCTAATTCGGGCTGGAAATGGTAATATGAACTTGATCTCTCCAGCAGCAAAACAACATACAAGTTATCTGTTCTGTTTATTTCTACATGTAATTTGCTATCTTCACTTCTAATTAATATTGTTTGTGTTTCTGCTGCAGTTCCTCAAATCAAAATTAGAAAAAATAGTCAGATCTTTGAAAAAAAAAAAAAATCTTTTTGGCAATTTAGGGATAGGCTTGTTACAGGATCATAACACAAAAAATTATATTAATCTGATTATTCAGTATAATATAATTATTAATAGAACAGAAATATAATGTGGCTGTTAGGCCTCATGTTGCAGAAATGCAGCTTTTTTTGTTGCCGTTTTTGTTGCCTTTTTTAGAACTAAAGTCAAGAATGGTTACAAAAGGAATTAGAAATATATAGAAGGTATTTATACATCTAACTTTTTGCTCAATCCACTCCTGGCTTCGTCACAAAAAAACGCAGCAAAATCGGCAAAAAAAGCTTCATTTCCACAATGCGGGGCTTTAGCCTAAGATTTCCAATTTTTAAGCTACGGCACCACGTTGCATAAACACAGCAGAAATTTACAGTAGTGGCACTGCTGGAAAAATGCAGCAAAAACAGTGAAAAACACAGTCCCAAAAATGTTTGCATTTTTCAATGTTTCTCTGTTGCATTTTGCATTTTTGTGTCTCCTCCATATAAATCTATGGGGAAACACCGATTCTGTAAGTCTAGCCTCCTCTTCAATGATGTTTCCACAAAACCCAATACTCAGCATATTCGATAACCTGTCACTCAGCTGGATTCAAATAACTCTACAGATTTTACATTGTCTTGCTCTTTCTTACTAGATTTTAATGGGCTTGCCATATGGCAGTTTACCACGAAAGACAGTGCCTAGAAATGAAGAAAACACTGCCATGGATTTCTCTGTCCTTTGGGACTTTGAGGTATAAAATACTATAAAACATTAAGGGGGAAGATTTTTAAGAAACTAAATTATAGAACAATCACAATGCAGCTTTTATTTCTGCGGTCAGAAGTTAAAGCTACACTGTGGTTGGTTGCCATGGATAACTATAAAAAACAAAAAAAAAAACTTTGCAAGTCTTCAGTAGGTGATACCTTTTTTAATGGCTAACTCATAATGATGACAGAATATGACGTTTCGAAGCTTTCCTCTGAGCTTCTTCTTCAGATATAACTAAAAAACACTCTGTAGAGGCTGCATATTTATAACTGGACACATAGGGGTAGGATTACAGGAGGGAGGGGGGGAAGAGGCTAGTTACTATATACTTATAACAACAAACAATCAATTGCCAGATCCCCCAGTTCTTATCTTAATGGCTGTCTTAATGATGTGTATAAAAAGACATAAACCCACGTGAGATGTTCATCATGGATAACTATGACTGTTGGATTTTTTAAGGGTAAGTCCCCCCTTAGCGGGCTGCAGCAAAAATCTCCCACACCCCTTCTTTACATAAAGTCCACAGAATTTTTCTCTGCGGATTTACTGCTTCCATTATATCTGTAGGGAAAACTGCTGGCATTTCCGTAGGTATGACTGACTACAATGGTTTTGGAAATCACATGTATTTTTCCACAATGTGTAGATGGAACTCACTAGAATCCCATCCACTTTGCAGAGACGGTAAAATGCTGCAGCGTTTATGCCACACGAGTTCCCGGCCTAAGCCAGTTTTTAAACAGTTTCATAAATTTCCCATATTATATGTTACAAATTCTCCACATTTCATTGTTTGTAACTTAGAATTAATTTATAAAATATAAAAAGAAATACATGGTTGATAAAGGTAAGTGATAAAATGTTACATAACTGAAAATCGTTGTGTCAAATGAAGATTATTACAAACTAATTTCTCTTTGTCTCTGAAAATTACAGTAGAATGTAAAACATTAAACAGAGTTGTCTAGTCAGAAAAAAATTATTTTAAACAAAGTTTGGCATAAAGTGCCACTGCCCTTACTGACTCCATATTGTCCTTCCAGTGCTCCCTGGTCCTTTCCTACTGATTTCTACTTCTTGGACCTTCTTGACACAAAGGAGTTGCTCAGCCAATAAGTCATTGCAGCTGTAGAGGCCAAGAAGTAGAGACCTGGGAACCATGGGCAAATGTGTTTATATATATATATATATATATATATATATATATATATATATTTGTTTTTTTGACCCACCCTCCCTTTTTATATTTTTCCTAAATTACCATCTGAGCAACACTTTACAGAATGGGTTTAATTTATAGAAGACTTTTGAAATGATATCCAGATAGTTGTGTAGAATAATCTATTCACATTTTATGTTTCAGGGTTATGCCAAATATTCTGTTTTGTTCTATGGTTTCTACAATAACCAGCGCACAATTGGGTGGCTAAAGTTCAGACTGCCGCTTTCCTATTTCTTGGTTGGGGTTGGTGTCTTTGGATACAGCCTGATGGTGGTTATTAGAACGTAAGTAGCATAACTTGCAGATAATGAGTATATAACATATATTGTTTATATTTACTGTTTTTGGAGCCTCACAACAGCACTGGTCACACTTTGACTCCAGCTTTATCTAAGTGACCACCCCTAGGGACCACCTCCCTAGGGGTGTAGGGATATACACTTTCATAGAATTGTTTAAAAAAAATTTTCCTAATGAAATTGAAACTTTTGTAATTTATCTCTGATGATCCTGTAAAATGGCCTTGTAACATGAGGTAGAGGAGCACAAAGTGTGTGTTTGACCTAGCTGGGCATCATCACATGACAGCCTCATAGTAGTGCCCCCCAGTGAAGTAATAGTTCCCCAAAGGTAATACCCCCCCATTAGTATAATAGTACCCCGACAGTTAAAAGTCTTTCCCATTGGATGATAGTAGGTCCCAATGGATAATAGTGTCCCCCATAAGTAATGCTCTTAAACAGACCTGGGCAATGTACGGCCTGCGGAATGTTATACTGGGGCAGAGATGGAGATGGAACATGAAACTGGGGGGAGATGGGGGGCATGAAACTGGGGGAGAGATTTAGGGGGGCATGAAAGTGAGGGAGAGATAGAGGAGGATATGAAACTGGGGCAGATGGAAGGGGGTAAATGAAACTGGGGGCAGATGGGGGGACATGAACCTGGGGGTAGATGGAGGAGGGACATGAAACTGGGGGCAGATGGGGGGACATGAAACTGGGGGGTAGATGGAGGGGGGACATGAAACTGGGGATAGATGAAGGGGGCATTTAAACTGGGGAGGCATTAAACTGGAGACAACTGGAGGGGGAATTAAACCGTGGAGGTAGCTGGAAGGGGACCTGTCTACCTGTCTGCCTCTAGTTGCCCCCAGTTTAATGTCACCCTCCAGCTACCCCTACGGTTTAATGTCTGCTTCTAGCTTCCCGAGTTTAATGTCCCCTTCTAGTTGTCCCCAGTTTAATGTCCCACTTCAGCTGCCATTAATTTATTGCCCCCCTCAAACTACCCCCACTGTTAATTTTCCCCCTCCAGCTGCCCCAGTTTCAGATCCCCTCTAGTTTCCACCAGTTTAAACTGGGGCACCAGGAGAGGGACTTAATACTGTGGGGCAGTTGAAAGGGAACATTATAATGTGGGGACATATAGTGTACAGGTGACTGTAGGAGGATTATACTTTGTGGGGGCACATGGAAAGATGATTGAGAATGGACAAAGTCAACATATAAGTGGGTGGAGTTACCTTTGCCATGGCGCGGCCCTCTAGAATAGTTTTAATTTCTTATGCGGCCCCATGGGAAAATTTATTGCCCACCCCTACTCTTAAGGCATTATTGTAATAACACCATCCAGCTTCCTTTCCCCAACATAGTTCTATATCTATTGAGGTACTTCATAGTGTCCTGTACATCAAACAGTCAAAGACACACCAGCTTGTTGAAAAATATAGGAAGTGAGAAGAAGAGAGCAGGCAAACTGGTGAGAGAGGAAGATGGGAAAACCCAAGTAATATGATAGGATAAAGGATAAAAAACTTGATTGCCAAGACAACCAGTATCGTGTGGTGCAGCCAGTATTGTGTGATAACTAGGTGCTAGAGAATATATATCCCCAATCCCCCCGGGCTAGGAGACTAATATAACTGCAGTCCTAGTATGGGGTAACCACTAAGGAGGGATATAGGCAATTCCTAGAAGCACCGTCCCAACACACAGCCCAATAATAGGGTAAACATCCACACACTAGCTGGGATCAGTAAAGGACCGATCAGGACCCTAACTGACCACTAACTTGAGGGCCCACATTACTCCCCCAGCCCTAAGTCTCGCAATCACATACATAAAATCAGTCACATTTGGTGACTCAGTCGCACACATAGAAAGTCCCAGTTGTAAGTCTGACGCATTTCTACTGGTTAATATTGCCAGCTCATCAAAGACTGAGAGGACCTAAAGAACGGGAACGGTAATGGTCCGACTCCAACATAGATAAAGCAATGATGCGATACGAGTGAAAAAAACTATAAAAACAGAAAAAATGCAGCAAAAACGCAATGAAAAATGCTGTGTAAAATACCCTCCTCTTTTTCACAACATGCTTTCTGCAGCATTTTTTTTTTTTTTTTTTTTGCTACCTGGGGCCTTAGCTCAAAGCTACACCAACCTAACATTGTACAAGATTTATCAACTAGCATTCCAGACTGCCCGTCTTCATTTATATTGTCTATTAGTAAATGTGATTACCTGTAATATGAACTATGACTAAATATTATTTGTATTTCTATCTAGCGCCATTTACCAATTATCTGATCACGAACGAATAAACCAGAATTAGAAAACCAATCTAATCTTGAAACCAATCTAATATTGCTCTATCACCTTGTTAAGTCATGCAGATTATCAGTGTATGCTTTTGCTCCTGATTTTTGATGAAGTGCTTCGCAAGGTTAACTGGATCATTAGAGAAAATACCAATGAATGAATACAAAGACAAGAGTGGTCAATGCATAAAATACCTTCAAGCACATTCAGTAATAATGTTAAAATAAATGAAACAAAACACCTGTTAAAATGTAAAATTCCGAGTTTTTTTCTCTTCCAAAATGTCAGCAAGCTAGTGGCAATGTGTGACAAATATGGTGCTCAAGCTAGACTATTCTTTTCATCGCAATCCATGTTAGTACAATACTAGATGTGATCCGTGTTTTATAGTAAAGTAAAGAAGTGAAGATTGGGGTATGTCCCTGGGCTTAATGTTTGACAGACTCCTCTTTCCTCTCTTGTTAGTGCCATTCAGCAGCAATTACAACACACTACTCTATTGCACTTATGCAGCACCCCAGAGTAAGACACCTGCAGGGTAGGAGAGGTGGCCAGTAGTCATGGTCATAGTGGTCCTGGCCTTCCAGCCAAATGTTCTGTGGGCGGAAACATCTGAAATGGAAAATTGGGGAAGGAAATTCTGGATACAGTCAGCTTTGTTGGTGTACTGGGGCTGTCATGTGTGCCCTTGATGGTGCAGAGAAAATAAGGAATCAGTAGGTGACGTTGTGGAAGGGGTAGGTGACATTGTGGGAGTTAGCTGGCTGGCTCACAGCTCTGTATTCATGCCTAAAAGTTACATGACCATTCAAATGGAGGCACAATCTCTTAGGTATGCATGTAGTTTGGTAGCTGAGGTAGCACACTTTCTCACTAGCCCTTTCCTAAAGCTACTTCTACTGTAGGTGAACCTCCAGACAAGCAATATTTGGCAGAGTAAGGGCCGGAGAAACTGGACAGGAGACGGAAACCGGCAGACAGTTTTCAAACCCATTCATTTGAATGGGTTTGCAAAGTGTCCGCCTTTGAGCACCCGTGAGCATTTTCTACCCCCCCAGGCGAACACGGCACCAAGCCGATCCTGGTGTAACACCCTAGGTATACGGGAGAACAATGAAAATTAACAGGTGACTACTCACCTGATTTGTTTGTGTGGTACACAACAACCAATACACATGTCAACCAATGTAGCAAAAGAGGACAGCTGCTAGTCACCGTCACTTGAATGGGTTTGCAAAGTGTCCGCCTTTGAGCGGCCGTGAGTGTCTTCTACCCTCCGAGGCAAAATCGTTTTTTTTAACCGGACACAAAGTCAGACATGCTGGACTTTGTGTCCGGTTAAAAAAAACAGTTTTGCTGCAGAGACCAGAAGACGCTCACGGCAGACACTGAATGCCGGGTTTCCTATTGGCAGAAGACGGAAACCCACAAAGCGGAGACCAGGCGCAAATGTGAACCTAAGACTACATTCCTTGACTTCTTCATTACTTCTCAGTAGCTATAGTAACAACTGCGATTGTCTAGATGAATTCTGGTAGAGCAGCCACAGTGCCCTTCTGGCCTTGATGATGATGGTACTCGTGTCTGGCCTATATCTAAAGAGGACTGATCGTTGGAGGCCCCATGGGCAATTACCTCTTCTGCCCTAAATAATTGGACCAAATTAATATTGTGAATATTAGCTCATAAATTTGGTTAAACAACAAAAAAGTGACTTGATAACAATCTGCCCGTATGTGCCATGACCACCAACAGCTGGAAAAGGTAAGGTAAAGCATAGCCTTTTTGAGGATTTTTTTTTCTATAGCGTTCAGTGCTTAGCTTTAATATGAAATAGGACTAAATATTATTTGTATTTCTATGTAGTGCCATCTACCAATTATCTGACCATGAACGAATAAACTAGAATTATAAAAGTAACATTTACTTCTCTAACAGTCTCACATTATTCCCCACAGGTCTTATATCTAGTGACACCGCCGCCGACGTAAATGCCATTCAGATATGAATTATTTATGGCCGCTTATAATGCTACATTCTAGCTGCTATGTAATTGTTTTTTGTTATCGCAACTTATGAGCTTTTAGCTTAAGTAAAAGGGCAAATGTGTTCTCTTGGAAATATCGGTAATGGCCTGTTATTACTTATTGCTTTATTCAAATGTACATCAGGAAGTCTGTAAAATGATGTACACTCATCGGCCACTTTATTAGGTACACCTGTCCAACTGCTCGTTAACACTTAATTTCTAATCAGCCAATCACATGGCGGCAACTCAGTGCATTTAGGCATGTAGACATGGTCAAGACAATCTCCTGCAGTTCAAACCGAGCATCAGTATGGGGAAGAAAGGTGATTTGAGTGCCTTTGAACGTGGCATGGTTGTTGGTGCCAGAAGGGCTGGTCTGAGTATTTCAGAAACTGCTGATCTACTGGGATTTTCACGCACAACCATGTCTAGGGTTTACAGAGAATGGTCCGAAAAAGAAAAAACATCCAGTGAGCGGCAGTTCTGTGGCCGGAAATGCGTTGTTGATGCCAGAGGTCAGAGGAGAATTGCCAGACTGGTTCGAGCTGATGGAAAGGCAACAGTGACTCAAATAGCCACCCGTTACAACCAAGGTAGCCAGAAGAGCATCTCTGAACGCACAGTACGTCGAACTTTGAGGCAGATGGGCTACAGCAGCAGAAGACCACACCGGGTGCCACTCCTTTCAGCTAAGAACAGGAAACTGAGGCTACAATTTGCACAAGCTCATCGAAATTGGACAATTGAAGATTGGAAAAACGTTGCCTGGTCTGATGAGTCTCGATTTCTGCTGCGACATTCGGATGGTAGGGTCAGAATTTGGCGTCAACAACATGAAAGCATGGATCCATCCTGCCTTGTATCAACGGTTCAGGCTGGTGGTGGTGGTGTCATGGTGTGGGGAATATTTTCTTGGCACTCTTTGGGCCCCTTGGTACCAATTGAGCATCGTTGCAACGCCAAAGCCTACCTGAGTATTGTTGCTGACCATGTCCATCCCTTTATGACCACAATGTACCCAACATCTGATGGCTACTTTCAGCAGGATAATGCGCCATGTCATAAAGCTGGAATCATCTCAGACTGGTTTCTTGAACATGACAATGAGTTCACTGTACTCCAATGGCCTCCACAGTCACCAGATCTCAATCCAATAGAGCATCTTTGGGATGTGGTGGAACGGGAGATTCGCATCATGGATGTGCAGCCGACAAATCTGCGGCAACTGTGTGATGCCATCATGTCAATATGGACCAAAATCTCTGAGGAATGCTTCCAGCACCTTGTTGAATCTATGCCACGAAGAATTGAGGCAGTTCTGAAGGCAAAAGGGGGTCCAACCCGTTACTAGCATGGTGTACCTAATAAAGTGGCCGGTGAGTGTATATGTACCTGAATAAAATGGGCTTGTGCAGAA
This sequence comes from Leptodactylus fuscus, assembly GCF_031893055.1. Lineage (NCBI taxonomy): Eukaryota > Metazoa > Chordata > Amphibia > Anura > Leptodactylidae > Leptodactylus > Leptodactylus fuscus. The sequence goes on from NC_134268.1 coordinate 159,504,109, forward strand.
AACATAGGCTAATATAAAGCATTAAATTAAGGAGGACCGCTTACCTCTCCTGACATGTCTGCTTTAATAAATACTTGTATTCCACATGAAACAATTCCAAAGCATCTTCTCTTATAACTGCGCTGTCCTGGTCCTCTGTTATTACCCCTAGAAATTTAGGAATAAATGGACATCTGGTGGAGTAACAGAGGAACAGCACGATCAGGAGTTGTAAGAAAATGCAGCTAAGTTGTTATTTCATGGGGAATACAATTGACGCTAGGTTCACACCTGCGTTCGGGTCTCCGTTCTGTGGTTTCCGTCTTCTGCATGCAAGAAGACGGAAACCACATACCGGGTCCGGCGGTGAGCGTTTTATGCTCTCCGCCGCGAAACTGGTTTTTTAAACCGGACACAGAGTACTGCATGTCCGACTCTGTGTCCGGATTAAAAAAAAAACCAGTTTCGCGGCGGAGAGCATAAAACGCTCACCGGCGCTCACGGCCAGACAGCTTTAAAACCCATTCAAATGAATGGGTGAGAAAGAGTCCTGCAGGTTTCCGTCTCCTGCCCTGTTTTGTGCAGGAAACAGAAACCTGCAGAACGGAGACCGGGCGCAGATGTGAACGAGCCCTTACCTATGAGCCTCATAATAGACTGAGAGTTTTTTTTTTCGCTTGGGAGCACAGTGAGTAAAATATTTTGAAGGGGGGTGGGGCACAGGATAATGTGAAAATTTTTTTAACAGAAAGCCGTGCCCCCTTTTGAAGCTTTTCCTACAGTGCCTTCCAGTCATTCAGAGTGGAGTGGAGTACTCCCTCTAATTCTAAATTAATGTTTCCCCAATATAAACCATGTCTTGTATATTAAATGGCTATTCAACTTTTCTAGTATTTATGCCTATCTTTAAGATAGGCCGTACCAATATTACATCTGCAGGGGTCTGATAGCCAGGTTCCCTGCAGATCAGCTGTTCCAAGAAGGCATGGGTACCAGTAATATTAACATGCCAGGAACTGTGCCTGCCATTGTTTGGCTACTGGCATGTTAACAATACCAGTAGCTGTCCCGGAACAGCTGATCTGCAGGGGTCCTGGCTGTCAGATTCTCAAATATGTAATATTGATGGCCTATCCTAAGGATAGGTCATCAATATTGGAAAGGTGGCTAACCCCTTTAATATTTCCAGACAGGTTAATGTCCCCACAGGATGTTGATCCACATCATCAATAACACAGGATATTGGCCCCTATCATTCCTCAAATACAGTATAATTGCCCCCATAAAGTATTAAACCCCCCTTAAAACTGTCCCCATGAAGTATAATGGTACTAGAATTTCACGTCATGATACTAAATTGACTGAAAAATTAGTGACCATTTAAAGGGGCTGTGCAAGGCTGCATATTGATGGCCTATCATTATCACTTAAATAGGTAATAAACTTTATTAGCTCGGCCACTAGACAGTGTATGGAACCATCTGCTTTCTACTTTGTGCGCTGTACAGACCTCAGTTGATCAGAGGAGATACCAGGTTTTGGGACTTCACCAATCTGATTAATGATCTGTCCTCATAGGCCATCTAAATATAGTCTTGGACAACTTATTTAACAATATATTTTTTAAAGTGTGAGTAAAAGCTAGACAGGACATCTATGCAAGCAGTGAGCTTATTGAAATTGTATACTTACATTTTACTAAAATCTAAGCTTAGTTTTGGAATTCCCATACAGTTACTTCCTGCCTACTGACTTACAGTATTTTAGGCCATTTCCTACAACTTTCATTAACTGACTTTCTCATTCCTATATAGAGGAACAGCAAAACTTGATCCGCAGTGTCTACAAATGTAGCAAATAAATTTTGTTTGTCATCTGTTCCAGTTTTTTGTTTTACCATGAATATTTTAATAGAACTAGAGAGCGTCTTCTGCAGGATGTGAATTATGTGTTTACAGATACAAGTATGCAGTGCATTTAACCGGCAGCAACAGTATGTATCTAAATGCAGATACTTTAGAAATGGCAGCATATTGCATAGACGTCTAAAAAGAATCAGAATCTAAGGGGAAGTTCACACTACCATTGTAAATGTCCGTTGCTGTCTTCTATCATAGGATGACAGCAAAGGACATTAAACTGTCGCAGAGAGAATGTTTCTTTACTAGAGATGAGCGAGTAGTGTTCAATCGAGTAGGTGTTCAATCGAATACTACGGTATTCGAAACACTCGTACTCGATCGAACACTACTAGCTGTTCGAAGTTTAAGGTTTGATGCAGAACCAGTGTTGATTGGCAGAATGCTATACATTCTGCCAATCAACGCTGGTTCTTCTCTTACCTTTAGAAGTCTTCTCCGTGCAGCGTCCCCGCGGCGTCTTCCAGCTGGAATTCACTCTGCCTAGGCATCTGGCCTAGGCAGAGCCGACTGCGCATGCCCTCACATGCGCATTCAGCTCTGCTCAGGCGTCGGGCCGGGCAGAGCCGACCGCGCATGTGCAGTCGGCTCTGCCTAGGCCCCGATGCCTAGGAAGAGTGAATTCCAGCCGGAAGAAGACGCGGGGACACTGCGCCGGGAGAAGACTTCAAGGAGAATCCAGCCCGACCGTCACTCGTGGACTTGGTAAGTATAATGTTATCGAATTTTGCGTACCCCTGAAACGAACATTTCCCCCCATAGAATATAATGGGGTTCGAAATCCGTTCAAACAGTGTCACGGCTGTTCAAATCGGATTTCGAACCTCGGACATTTTAGTGTTTGCTCATCTCTATTCTTTACCTTTGTAATGGAAGATGAAGTCTTGAATGCATCCCTTTATCTTCCATTACAAAGATAAACTAACATGATGAAAACTTTACATTAGTGTCAATGTGAACGGACACAGAATCAGTCTATAACCATTCTCTGTACCACTTTAATGTCTGTTGCTGTCATCCTATACATTTATAATGGTAGTGTGAACTCCCTCTAAGCCTTATAGAAAAAAGTAGTTCAGTGTTATGCACAGACCTTATTTTATTATTTCATTTAATAAAATCAATTTAATAAATTAATTGATTTATTAATAGAATAACAAGACACAGAAGAGAAATGTCAATGGAAAAGTAATACACAAGAAATTGTAATCCTGATATTCTAGCTTCCGGCATCTACCAGAAGTGGTGGCTGCAGATAGATGCATATGATACATTTTAGGTATCATGATTTTCTAAATAGACAATCCTATAATAAGTTTATGTATCTCATTTCTCATGCTTTGATGTGTTTTATGTTTTTTAGGATGGCGAGTAATGCCAATGAAAATACAGCTGATGGAGATGATGGGAATTATAATTTTAGCTTTAAAATGTTCACTAGCTGGGATTATTTAATAGGAAACCCAGAGACAGCGGATAACAAATATGCATCTATAACTACCAGCTTTAAGGTACTAAGAAAAGCCTATTAATCTTGGTGCTTGAGGGCAGCATTACTTAACTTCAATGCAGAACATAATTCACTTTTCTCCATTAATGTATATGAAGCCAACGATTCACTGTTACAATCAATTTTTATAGCCAGTATCCCCATATTTCAATTGAAATGTTAATGTGAACAGAAAAGTAATTATGTTATTAGTGATAAGAGTCTTAGAACAGGATTACGAATTTACACTTAGAAACACTTTCAAGCAAGTATTTCTTTAATGAATCTTTGTGAATGTTTAATAGACACTGGTGAGCAAAAGGGTAACAATGTTTTGAACGTTGGACTCTCAGGCTCCATATCTCACAATCCACTACAGTTTGGAATGTGAGACTACCATCATTATATAGACAATCATCTTGGCTATCTCATACAGAAATTTGACTTGCAACTAATTAGCAAATTTATTATTATTTATTTATTATGCTTACTTATATAGTGCCATCATAATCCGCAGCGCTTTACAGACATTGAAAGTCACTGTCCCATATAGGGCTCACAATCTACAATCCCTATCAGTATGTCTTTGGTGTGTGGGAGGCAGCGCAGCACCTCCCATGAGGCGACCTGAAGCGACCGCTTCAGGCGGCGCTATGCCAGGGCCCCAGGGAGAGCGGCATTTTTGCTTACCTAAGCCAGTCTGAAAAGACCCCTGAGTATAATAATAGCGGTAGTTGGGGTTCGCGGCCTGGGCCCAGGCCTGATGATGGCCACACCCACATCCTATAGCAGAAGGGGAAGTGGGGGCGGCCATGAGCAGGCCTGGGGATAGGTAAATAGGCTGCTACCTTCTGGGGATACTTCAGCAGGTAGCGGCCTATTTAAAAAAAAAAGGTTGTTACTTACCTACCACCACCGCCTCCTCCTTTCACCCGGCAATAAGATGCCTGTGTCTCAGCACAAGCAGCGTGATGATGCTGCTTGCGCTGAGACGCAGAGGTCTAAACCAGCCCAGGATAGGTCCACTTAGTTTGTTTTCACAGCGGCCCTGTCCTGCGCTAGTTTACAAAAAAAAGTTTAAAAAAAAATCAAATTGCGGCGGCACAGCCCCTTCCGAAAGTGCCATGTAAGGCCGCCACCTCATCTCGCCTCATTAGAGGTGCAGCCCTGCCTTAACTATGAAAGTGCATCATTAGCCCCTGATCTAAGGAGGCAGTATTTCAATAATGTAGGGCTGCCTACATGCAGATAGAACCAGGTAAGCATTTGAAAATCAGCAATTGTAGCAGCACCAGAAAAGCTGGGTATCATCCCATAAATGATACAGAAGTAACTCCTCTGCAGCCAAAAGGGCTCTTAATAGAGAAAAACTTATTAAATATATATATATATATATAGAGAGAGAGAGAGAGAGAGAGAGAGAGAGAGAGAGAGAGAGAGAGAGAGAAAGTGTCCATTTATTGGAAAAGTAGTACACCACTTATCAGTTAGATACAATACATTTTCCATCTACACAAACTGCTGGCAGATTGGATTGTATTATATATAGTAATAATCTGCAGGATGTAATTGTCTGAACCCACGAGTTAAAGAATCTTCAGAGGTTCGCCCATCTCTACTAATGGTACTTTCTGTATCAGTAAAATACAAAGCTCTAATGGGATGCTTCTGGGCCCCAATGCGAACTCTGTAACAAGAATATTCACACCTACAATATTCTATTCTACGTATTGATGTCTTTTACTATAGTAAAGGAGCCTCTGGAACACTTGAGGCACATGGGCCGATTTGCCTGCTACTTTTACACTTATTTAGCTACAGTATATTCCTGTGTGGCTCCCTGTGTCTTAATGGTTGGACGATATCAAGAGCCACAAATTGTACATTGTGCACCACTTGCTTTTAACCATTTAAATATGGAGGAGAGTACATGAATTTTTCACTTTTGGTAATTATAAAATGTATTAAAATCCAGTAGACTAGTTACTAAAACTTAGGTATCATGAAGCAAAATTGAAGAAGTTTTTGGTAATATAACATTATCTAGCACAAATTTTACTACATAGCATTCAGAACTGGGGCTTGAACTCACAATTTGCTATTAATGCTATGTATGTCTGACCTACATGACTCAACCACTTAAACTCACCTTCGCATTTCTGTTACTAACATATTATAGAGGTCTTATTACTTTGCTATAATACTATAATATGCCATTTACAGTAATATTTTGTGATCCCTTTCAAGTAATGTATTGATCCCAATTATAGGTTTATTACTTTGTTGACACAGCTTTGTATACACAGTTAATGTTCTTCATGTTCCTTTCAAGAACTAATGACATTCTGTGCTTTGTGTTCTTTCCTTCAGGAATCCATTGTAGATGAAGAAGAAAGCAACAAGGATGAAAACATTCATCTTACTAGATTCCTCCGGGTCTTGGCCAATGTAATGATAATATGCTGCTTGTGTGGGAGTGGTTATCTTATCTACTTTGTTGTTAAGCGCTCACAGACATTCTCCAAGATGCAAAATGTTGGCTGGTATGAAAGAAATGAGGTAATGAAATATTTTGTATAATAAGCTTCTAATTCTTACCAAGAAGACACAATGTTATAGTTATAGCCTACAATGACATAGTTAGCAAACTGCCACCTGCAGCCGGAGCTATCAGGTGCTCACTCCATACAAATGTATATAGTTCTCTCTAAGTATAGCACTTGTTATATAAATCTATATGCAGTACGTTACCCTTAGTGATGACTGCACCCACCCAAAATTATGTCATTTCTCATGTTATAGAACAAAAATTATTCAATTAATCAATACAGATATTTGGAAACAGAGTCATGGAAGTGAACCCTTAATAAAGGTGCTTGGCAAAGCTGTCATTGTTCAGAAGGTTCCATGTTGAACTTTTCGATATATACCCTGATTAAGACAATAGATATAGATATATGTTATTGAAAGGACTTTGTTCGTCTCATGAACATGCAAAGAGAACAATAAAGAGTACTAAATGTTGATCTTGTCCTGACATTTAGTGGTGGTACTTATCCCAAATCTATTGGTTTTTGGAACATGTAGGCATGAATTAGTTTGCAATTAGTTATAGGTATATTGATAACAAAATCAGTAGTTCACAAAAATCTATGTAAATATTATTGGTGTAACTATTTTATTGATATCACCGTCTAAGGGGTTAAACATCCAAAATTAAAGTTATATCTGAACCAGCTGTTAGACAGGACTATCAGCAACCACAAGATATCATGCTGGTAAAATTATTGAGTCTGTGCCATTATCCATATGACTATATCCAAGAAGCACCAGAAAAACAAAATAAGGGTAGGTATATATCCTAAGATCAATCTCCAACGACCATATAATAAACCTTCAAAAAATAGTGGCCCCATAATGTCCCATAGTGGACCCTCCACCCGTTACAATGTTGCATAGCAGGCCCTCCACATAGTATAATGTCCCATAGAATGTAGACTGTGAGCCCTGCATGGGGATCAAAACCTACATTACAAAAATAAATAATGTCCCAGAGTGGCCCATGCACACAGTATAATGTTCCATAGTGGCCTCCATACAGTATAATGTCCTACAGTGGTCCCTCCATAAATTATAATGTTATATAACGGCCCCCCACACAGTACAATGTCCTATAGTGATGGCTCCACACAGTATAATGTCATATAGTGGACCCTCCACATAGTATATTATTCCATGGTGGCCCCTCCACAAAATATTATGTCCCATAGTAGCCCCTCCACATATTATAATGTCATATAGCAGCCTCTCCACACAGTATAATGTCCTAAAGTGACCCCTCCACACAGTATAATGTCATATAGTGGACCCTCCACACAGTATTATGTCCCATCATGACCCCAACGTTTTTCGTTGCAAATATTGCAAAAATTTCGGGGTCAGCAGAATTCAAAATTTTTGGAGTACACTATCCAGGGGAGGTGTCAAACAAAAAAAACCCTGTTACTCACCTCTCCTGGGCTCCAGCGTGACTTCTGGCTGTTTTCAACCCTCTTCACTGACATGACAGACGTAGGTTACATGGGCATCATTATGCACCGTGATGCCAGCCTGACTCACGTGATGTCTGTGAGGCCAAAGCCTGCATTGTGTCATGCTGGAGAGGTGAGTAACACTGGTTTTTATGTTTGCTCACCTCCTCTGGGCCTCCAATCATTATACTATGTGGTCCGAAGTGACTCCAGAGTATAACACCACACAACAACAAAAAAAATTTCATCTGCTACTTGACAAAAACCATTTGTCCTATAGTGGAATCCTATTGTGTGTGGATTCCAAATCCAAAAATTAGAATTGTTGTAACATGTCAGGAAATTTTGCTATGCATAAGTGTGCCTAAATTAATTAAGCACTTGGAAAGCATTGAACAATTTTGAACAGAACGAGTTTTACTCCAACAATTACCTGATCTAAATCAAAGTTTTCATAATAAACAGTGTATGAAAATGTAATGGAATAGCAAAGTTCCAAAAAGTCTCATTTGTCGGTTTAAAAGTCTTACTTGAACAAGGCCCGGGGACTGCTAAAAGTGCTTCAGGCATCTTCAGTGCTTTTGTGTTTGTGAACGGTCATATTTTCCCGTTGCAAAAACCAGCAGTAGTCCCCCATCATGTTGGGATTCCTGCGGCCTTGGTATCTGTTCTCCATTGTAGAAATAACTTTATGGAATTGCTCTCCATGTTCGTGACTCATGTGTCCCAAATTGGGTGGGAAAAAGTCAAGATGGGAATGTAAGAAATGTATTTTCAATGGTATTCAGCAGCCAAGTTGTTCATATGCTGTAAGCCTGTTGTCTACTAATATAGGTTTTGACTGGAGTTTTCTGCTAAATGTTGACAAATCTGTTCACATCTTTTAAAATTGATATATAATATGGGAAAACTAAGAGTTAGCTTTTTCTGATAAGTCTTTAAGAGTTTTAATCTTGGTACTTTAATGTGGTTCTCTGCAGGTTGAGATTGTGATGTCTTTGCTTGGAATGTTTTGCCCCCCACTTTTTGAAACAATTGCAAATTTAGAAGATTACCATCCTCGGGTGGCATTAAAGTGGCAGCTGGGAAGAATCTTTGCTTTGTTCCTTGGCAATCTATACACTTTCCTGCTGGCTTTGATGGATGATGTTAATGAGAAAGTAAGATCGGAATAATCACAATGCTGTCTTTATACATTTATATACCTTAGGATACCTTAGTGCATGTGACTATTTTGTTTTTTATTTTTTGGCAGCTAGCACACGAGGAAGACATCAAGAATATAACTTACTGGACTTTGTACAACTACTACAATTTAAGCACCAACATTAATGGAACTGACACTACGCCACCACCACTGCATCCTGCTGATGTACCCAGGGGTCCCTGCTGGGAGACGAATGTGGGAGTTGTAAGAACAATTATTATCTTATCCTAGTATAATATGCTGTTTCATGGTCTCTATATACTGGCGTTAAACATTGTTCACTTCTGGACCTATTATCGCAATTGTGAGATTTTAAATAATTTTGTGCAACCTGTAAAATACACCAAAGGCAACTCTGAAATGTTGATCTCTGGGCTGAGGACACAATAAGAAATGAACTAATATAAGAAATAGGTCTCATTAAGGCCTAGACTATAATGTGGTCCATGTGCTTTCCGCACAAAACATGCGGACAGAAAAGTACTTCATTATTTACTTTCCTGTCCGCATGAGTCCTGTGGACACCGCACGGAAAGCACACGGACCCAATTATAATCTATGCGGTCCGTGTGCTTTCACTGCTCACCGCTTGCCAATGCGTTTGGTAGTCCATTCGGGGATTACCAATGCAGTTGTGAACGAGGCTTAAGAGTCTATTCACACAGGTCAAACAGAACCTTTAAGATCTTTAAAAAAAAAATAGAATTTGTTCTATTTTTACACAGCTCGGACTATCATGACTGTTTTTATGGACCCGATTCACACATTGAAGTGAATGGGTCTGTGAAAATAATGGCTGCCACATGAATGCTGCTAAAGACACAGTCTCAGCTGTATTGTGTAAATGAGGCATGACACTGAATTTATATGAGAATAGCCTGGGGTTACGTATCACAATTCTTACCTTACATTGATGCTAGAGCATGGGAATGTACTATATAAAAATCCAGACACATTAACATTGTGAACCCTGGTTCTAGTATTATAGCTGCATAGCGCAGTATATTGATATACGAGAGCTTAACCCAAAAGGACTGAAATCCATATGCCTTTATGGCAAACAGGTTATGAGCGTTGAGTATGCTCTTAATAAGGATTATGCCTATGATTAAGGGGTTTCTACTCAAAACACTGTCTGCATAATAACCAACAAGTGTGCTTATGCATTTCAAGTAGTCTGCTCTTGATGATAGTCTATTGTATGTCTTAGTTTTGATGGGATATTATACGCCATTCAATAGATTTCAGCCTGAATAGAATAATTTCTTATCTCTACATTTTACAGATAGAAGATTTTTTTAGACAAATTGAGTAGCAAAAATGTGGTGGAAGATTTTACAGTACTATCATATCACAAGCAGGGAAACATTTGTGTCTACAATGGTAGATCCACTTTACCAAGTACACGCATGTCACAAACAAATATTTCTAGATTTATTTTTAGATTAAAGAGGAGCTTTCACCACCATCTACAACTATCCTTTAATAGGTGCAACTCTACTGATTCCAGTGCAGTTGGATTTTTCTTCTCTAAGCCCTACCATTCCCAAGCTATCGTTTCTATTGGTTTCTCTCGTTTCTATTAGACTCTCTTCTGTCAGGTGGGCTGTCATGGGGCTGGAGCAGACTGTCTTGGATGGCCCACCTGACAGTAGAGAACCTTGGATATTGGGTTCTGAAACTAACAGCACCTAAACAGGATATGATCAGTGCCTTAAAATGACTATGTAATAAATAATAATACTACTAATAATAATAGTAATATGATTATGATGATGGCTTATCTTTGAGGACTCCTGGCACACCTGCCATCAGCCGACTGTAGGGACTATAGTGTTTCTGGTGTGTATTTGAATAGAACTAAACTGGATTCAGCTGCAATACCGGGCATAACCACTACTGAAAGTATAGCGCTGTGCTTGGTATGTAAACAATAAATAGGCTGCCAAGACACTAAGATAAACTTTACTGTATAGATTGATAGGAAAAATGCATTAAAAATAAAATAAGTATCATAAACCTATTACAATTCACTGTAAGTTAGAGTATTTTGAGATAAAAAAGAAACTTTCACCCGCGGGCCTTAATGCCTATACAGACAAAATGTGAAAACATGTAGCGTAAGAACACTTGAAATGCATCGACTGTCATGTACTTTGAACTATGTGAAGTAAAGATATTGGATGTCATCCTTAAAGAGGACCTTTCATGTCCTCAGGCACATGCAGTTTTATATACCGCTAGAATTCAGTGCACTGTCGGCTTTCCATGTTATGTGCCCCATGGCTGGAGATATCGGTGCCGTTAGTTAGACAGTCCTGCTGGGCTGTGATGAACGCCCTCCCTGACAGTACTCGTCCATAGCCTTGTACTTGGGTAGCGTTCCTCATAGCTCAGCATCATCACTGGTTAGTAAGGCTATGTTACAGTACTGTCAGGGGGAGCCATTCCTCACAGCCCAGCTAGACTGTCAGGAATGCCCTTTTGATGGTGGTCAGAGATCGGTGACAAAACTAATGGTACTGATATCTCCAGCCACAGGGCACATATCCTGGAAAGCCTACAGTATGCTGAATTCAGTTCAACTCTCTAGCAGTATATAAAACCACATGTGTAGGAGGACATGAAAGGTTCTCTTTAATAGTGCTGGACCAATGTAAACTTTCCTAGTACATGAAACCAGGAATATGATGTAATTGCATGTTCCAAAGATGTATTTTCCACAATAACACAAAATAACGGATCAATATGCCAAAGAAAGATAATAATAGACTGTATCTTTACCTACAATTCCATGACAATAAATCATAAGGTAACATCTAATAAGTATAGTTACCCAGTTCACATAACTGAAGTACTAAGAAAACACAAATCACTAACTTAGCCATATCATAATCCATTCACAGAATGCTATCTGAAAAATCCATGGTGAAAATCCCATGTTACTATTTTCTTTGGCTTATTGTTCAATTATTATTTCTTTTTCTATTCTTTGTATTTGCTATGCCCAGCACCTTTTTAGACCCATGTTATTACAGTACACGTTGTGTATGTATACTTCTGTGTTTTGTGTATAGGCTTGTACCATACTAGCAAGCTGGTGTCATTTTTATTTCCAATTATTGTGATTTATTGCTTTTTTTTATCACATCTAGTTGAATTCTTTAAATTGTTACCAAACTGGAATGTTATGATACTAACCTATTGTTACACTGTCTATATATTACTGTAGCTGCTCAATATAATCCTACCCATATCAGAAAATATTCTGCTTTATTTTTCAATGCTCGCCTTCCAATTAGGAATTTGTGAGACTGACAGTTTCTGACATTCTAGTGACATATGTCACCATCCTGGTTGGGGATTTCCTCCGTGCCTGCTTTGTACGCTTCATGAATTACTGTTGGTGCTGGGACTTGGAAGCTGGATTTGTAAGTTATTTTATAAGCATAATAATAATAATAATAATATCTATTATATTTTATTGTATGCTAAATTTCTATTGTATGCTAAAATATCTATATTATTTTATTGTATGCAAAATTTTCACACATCTGAATTTTTATTATAATATGTTTCCTTGTACATTGCTTAATAAATTATTATTAAAGAAAGTGCACCGACTTCCAGTCACGGCACTCCGCTCCGGATTAGGCCCAAACGAATGAGCCTAGTCGGGAGGGAGTGTCTTTAGGCGAACGTGAAATGACCATGGAGTCCACCTGAAGAAAAGGCATGCCGCTTCTTTTTTCCTCAAGAGTTTTTTTTGGTCAGGATTTTGACGTGGATTCCGCATCAAAATCCTGACCAAAAACCCCATCTGAACTCAGCCTGTGTTCCAGTCTCGTTCACATCTGATTCGGTATTCCGTGCAGGGAAGTCAGCATGAGGGCCCCCCTCAAATGAAATACTGAACACAAATGCAAGCAGTGTGCCAGTAAAAGCACATGGACCCCATAGACTAAAATGGGGTCCATGTGCTTGCCGCCAGATCTCTGCAGGAAACATGCGGACAGGAAATTACTTCACAATCTACTTTCCTGTCCGCATGATTCATGCAGGCAGCTCGTGGCAAACACACGGACCCCATTATAGTCTATGGAGTCCATGTGCTTTCAATGGCACACCGCTTGCAGTTGCGTTCGGTATTCCCCATGTGGACTCCCCCGGACGGAATACCATCGCAGATGTGAATCAAGCATCAGATCTATCAACTACGATATATATGTGTACTATCGAAGGTTAACAAATGTAGGTAATGTGCTTTTAGACCAATAAACTGTGACAATGACCCTTTTTCACTATAATCTCTAATTTATTCATTTTCCCTACAGCCGTCCTATGCAGAATTTGATATCAGTGGTAATGTGTTGGGGCTAGTCTTCAATCAAGGAATGATTTGGTAATATAATTATGATATAAATGAGTTTGAGTTCCACACTTTTTTTACTTTGTTGTATTCAGGGAGCCATATCTTTGTAGGTATATTTTTTATCCCCATATAGGGATCACAATGTACATTTTTTTCCTATCAGTATGTCTTTGTAGAATGGGAGGAAATCCACGTAAACACGGAGAGAACATACAAACTCCTTGCAGATGTTGTTCCTGCCGGGATTCGAACCCAGGACTCCAGCATTGCAAGGCTATTGTGTTGCCCCTTGATCAGATACATATTTATTGAAAGCTTTACAAACACAGAGTTCAGTACATCAGAAGAACAAAGAGGAAATCAAATAACAATGAGCCCAGAAGAATCCAGTCCAGCTCACTATATGGAATAATATGGGCCTTGGCCTTATGGTAGGCAAGCTATCAAACTAATAATAATTCTGGAACCTCAGTGAGCAGAAAGTTTTCAGCAATAACGTCATGCAATATATTTTAATACTTTAATAATGTAATAATTAATCTTAAAAACGCATTCATTTCTCATTTTAAAAATTTAATAATTTTGTGGCTGATCGGGTTATTAAAATGATTCAGTTATTAAAATAAGATAGAATTAAGATAGAAATGAGATAAAATTAAGATATAATCATAGGATAAAGAGTAATACGGGGTTAAAATAAATTACTTTTAATGTTTCAATTATTTTCTAGCATAAGTGTAGACATTGGATAATGTGAAATTTTGTTAAGTAATTTTTTGTTCTAAAATATTGTTTAGAGAGCAGAAGTACTAGTAGAAGTGATGTTATAAACGTTTTACTTATATAAGTGACAGGTAAACACAAAGCAATAGCAGACCTCCTCCTCCGCCTCAAGTTCTGGTCCTAAAAACCTTGTGTGAACTTAGCCTGAGTCCATTCATACAGAGTTTTTTTGTCGAGGAAAAAATCCACTTCAGAAATTAGGAAATGGCACAGTGTATGGACCTTGAAAAAAACGCTAGCGGTTTTTCCACGCAGTTTTTTGCCAATTCCACGCCCAAATCCACGACGTGGATTTTCCACCTCCCATTGACTGCGTTGGTTTTTACAGGCCAAATCCGCCTGAAGGAAGCTTTTTTTCCGCAAAACCCAACTCTATGGGGAGGCGTTTTTTTTTCCACGTGGATACAGAGCCATATTTTTTTATTCTTTCTTCAAAGTAGCTGAATTTGGTCTTGGCTTTTTTGGAGAATATAATCATACTTTTGTATTGAAATATTTTGGAGTGAATTTACATGATTATTTTGGGGGTATAAAAAAGTGATTCCAAATTGTTGTTTTTTGTTGTTTTTTTTGTTATTTTGATGTTTTTAACCATGCAGTTCACACTTTTTTTTACAGTTTGTAAGAATTGTGGCAAAATCTTATATGTAGATTTTAACACTTTTGCAAAATTCAGCCAACTTTACATGGGAATGTTATTTTTAACAGCAAACGTTTTACTTTTTTAAATAGTTGTATTCAATAATGTTTAAGTCACAACACTTCACAATGCGATCTGCTGAATGAATATATAATGCATTGATATACTGACAATACTAAAAAGTAAGATACAACCTATTACCCCATAACTAATAGGCACTCAGCTGCCATTGCAACCCATTGGTATTTGTGACATTGGGGTAACACGTAACTCTCTTCCTATTTTTAACCAGCTAAATGCTATTGTTGCTTTGGATGGGATCAGAGTTATTGTCAAATCCTTTTGCAGTAAGATATCATCTGTATATTATAGAACCCATTTATGATGGAGCAAGTGCTGTGTCTTTGCAGCAGTGGACCCAATAACTTGTGTTCTAACCTTATTAAATACAGTATACACATCAGCAGTTTGTTACCTTCAGCTGAACTACTAACCTATTCCCTTCTCTTAAACACATGAAGTACAAAATATTCTCATTAAACTAATTGCTATGCTTGTGACTCTTATAGTCAATTCCGAGTGGTAACCTTCGCTGACAAAGCCAAAAGATTGTAAAGGGCAAAAGTGTCTCCGTTCTAACTTTATTCCTGGTCATATCTGTAAGTTCTTTCAAAAGCGGGAGAGCAGCATTGTTTTTGATAAATATATCAGTACAGATGATGTTTATAAAGTCTAATAAAAATATTTTCATTTCCTCACTTTTTGTCACAGTTGTGTCAATGCCCGAGCAACCGCGATACCGAATGCCGCTAGCACCTCTATGGAAATGGGGAAGGAACGCTGTCCCTGGCACTAAGATGGCTGACTAGGCCCTGCCTGAGGGTGTTGGTCAGCTGTACCCAAGCTAAGCTTGGCCCCAACAACTGCTAGCTCTCTAAACATGGAGACCTAATAGACAGATGGGGTGAGAGCTGAAAGAGGCTAGGGACTGGGATACTAGAGGCGGTCACCCCTAATGAAAGGATAAGTGCAGCTGCAAACAATACTAACTAGGATGGGATGTGCTGGAAAACTAACAGGCAGTGGTGGATCCAAGGTTTGCGGGGCCCTGGGCAAATGACTTTGGCGGGGCCCTACTTACTGGGGGTCTCGTACTTCTAACCTGTACTTCCCAACTGTTGAAGACTAGAAAGAGGGAATAAAATGTGCGGCAAATTAGGCCCCGCCCACGTTTATGTTGACTCCACCCATTCTCATTCAATTTTCATGTGATTCCACACAGTATAAATCTCCTACAGTCACCCGTAAATTATATCTCCCCCCATTTTCATATACACCCTTCATCTACCCCTAGTTTCATGTCCCCCCCTCTATCTCTGTCCCCAGTTTCATGCCATTCTCCCCCTTTATCTGCCCACAGTTTCATTTCCCCCCCGTCTCTGCCCCAGTGTCATGCCGTTCTCCCCCCTTCATCTGCCCCAGTGTCATGCCGTTCTCCCCCCTTCATCTGCCGCAATGTCATGCCATTCCCCCCCTTCATCTGCCCCAGTGTCATGCCCTCCCCCCTTCATCTGCCCCAGTGTCATGCTGTTCTCCCCCTCTTCATCTGCCCCAGTGTCATGCCGTTCTCCCCCCTTCATCTGCCCCAGTGTCATGCCGTTCTCCCCCCTTCATCTGCCGCAATGTCATGCCATTCCCCCCCTTCATCTGCCCCAGTGTCATGCCATCCCCCCCTTCATCTGCCCCAGTGTCATGCCGTTCTCCGCCCTTCATCTGCCCGTGTCATGCCGTTCTCCCCCCTTCATCTGCCGCAATGTCATGCCGTTCTCCTCCCTTCATCTGCCCCAGTGTCATGCTGTTCTCTCCCCCTTCATTTGCCCCAGTGTTATGCTGTTCTCCCCCTCTTCATCTGCCCCAGTGTCATGCCGTTCTCCCCCCTCCATCTGCCCCAGTGTCATGCTGTTCTCTCCCCCTCTATCTGTCCCAGTGCCATGCCGTTCTCCCCCTCCATCTGCCCCAGTGTCATGCTGTTCTCCCCCCCTTCATCTGCCCCAGTGTCATGCCATTCTCCCCCCTTCATTTGCCCCAGTGTCATGCTGTTCTCCCCCTCTTCATCTGCCCCAGTGTCATGCCGTTCTCCCCCCTCCATCTGCCCCAGTGTCATGCTGTTCTCTCCCCCTCTATCTGTCCCAGTGCCATGCCATTCTCCCTCCCTTCATCTGCCCTAGTGTCATGCCATTCTCCCCCCTTCATCTGCCCCAGTGTCATGCCATTCTCCCCCCTTCATCTGCCCCAGTGTCATGCTGTTCTCCCCCCCTCCATCTGCCCCAGTGTCATGCCGTTCTCCCCCTCCATCTGCCCCAGTGTCATGCTGTTCTCCCCCCCTCCATCTGCCCCAGTGTCATGCCGTTCTCACGTTCTCTCACACACACACACACACACACTCACCATTCCTCATTCCCCCGCAGCTCTCTCCCTCATACACATATTGTAGCCGCGATGTGATGACGTCACATCGCGGCTACAAATGCCAGAGCTCAGTGTTAAAGCAGGACCTGAGCTGTGACAGCTCCTGCTTTAAACGCCTATGTATTTAGCTCATCGGCGTCCTACCGCCGATGAGCCGAATACATAGGCATTTAAAGCAGGAGCTGTCAGCTCCTGCTTTAACGCTGAGCTCAGTTGGAATCTGGACATGCCGACCGGGACCATTTTGTTATGTCCCGGCCGCGCCGCGGGGCCCCGCTAAGCGCGGGGCCCCGGGCGGTTGCCCGGCTCGCCCGGCCCTGGATCCGCCCCTGCTAACAGGCGCAGCACAACCAAAACAGAAAACAGGAATTTGAGGAGATGAAAAGTGGAGTAGTGAGGAAAGGGTATCACAGGACAGGAGCAAAAATAAACCTGAAGCCCTAAACAAAATCTCACTAATACAAAAACAGTGACAGGCAACCAGAAATGCAGGACAGGGGTTGAGTCTGTTGAGGGTAAAACAGACTCTGACACAAGACAAAACTCACACCACTTCCAAATCAGCTCCTGAGACCGTGCAACTCCACAAACCATTCCTACTATACTGGGCCAAGAATCCTAGCTGGTAACAACAAAAACCGGTGAGGACTAAAGCCAGCAGTCAGCCTTTTACAGACCCCGGAAATACTTGATAGATTGATGACAATGTCAAACACCTGAATCTCGCATCTACTGAGACACCAAACTATATATATATACAGTCCTATGAAAAAGTTTGGGCACCCCTATTAATCTTAATCATTTTTTGTTCTAAATATTTTGGTGTTTGCAACAGCCATTTCAGTTTGATATATCTAATAACTGATGGACACAGTAATATTTCAGGATTGAAATGAGGTTTATTGTACTAACAGAAAATGTGCAATATGCATTAAACCAAAATTTGACCGGTGCAAAAATATGGGCACCCTTATCATTTTATTGATTTGAATTCCCCTAACTACTTTTTACTGACTTACTGAAGCACAAAATTGGTTTTGTAACCTCAGTGAGCTTTGAACTTCATAGCCAGATGTATCCAATCATAAGAAAAGGTATTTAAGGTGGCCAATTGCAAGTTGATCTCCTATTTGAATCTCCTCTGAAGAGTGGCATCATGGGCTACTCAAAACAACTCTCAAATGATCTGAAAACAAAGATTGTTCAACATAGTTGTTCAGGGGAAGGATACAAAAAGTTGTCTCAGAGATTTAACCTGTCAGTTTCCACTGTGAGGAACATAGTAAGGAAATGGAAGACCACAGGGACAGTTCTTGTTAAGCCCAGAAGTGGCAGGCCAAGAAAAATATCAGAAAGGCAGAGAAGAAGAATGGTGAGAACAGTCAAGGACAATCCACAGACCACCTCCAAAGAGCTGCAGCATCATCTTGCTGCAGATGGTGTCACTGTGCATCAGTCAGCAATACAGCGCACTTTGCACAAATAGAAGCTGTATGGGAGAGTGATGAGAAAGAAGCCGTTTCTGCACGTACGCCACAAATAGAGTTGCCTGAGGTATGAAAAAGCACATTTGGACAAGGCAGCTTCATTTTGGAAACAAAAATTGAGTTGTTTGGTTATAAAAAAAGGCGTTATGCATGGCGTCCAAAAAGAAACAGCATTCCAAGAAAAACACATGCTACCCACTGTAAAATTTGGTGGAGGTTCCATCATGCTTTGGGGCTGTGTGGCCAATGCCGGCATCGGGAATCTTGTTAAAGTTGAGAGTCGCATGGATTCCACTCAGTATCAGCAGATTCTTGAGAACAATGTTCGAGAATCAGTGACGAAGTTGAAGTTACGCCGGGGATGGATATTTCAGCAAGACAATGATCCAAAACACCGCTCCAAATCGACTCAGGCATTCATGCAGAGGAACAATTACAATGTTCTGGAATGGCCATCCCAGTCCCCAGACCTGAATATCATTGAACATCTGTGGGATGATTTGAAGCGGGCTGTCCATGCTCGGCGACCATCTAACTTAACTGAACTTGAATTGTTTGTCCAAAATACCTTTATCCAGGATCCAGGAACTGATTAAAAGCTACAGGAAGCGACTAGAGGCTGTTATCTTTGCAAAAGGAGGATCTACTAAATATTAATGTCACTTTTCTGTTGAGGTGCCCATACTTTTGCACAGGTCAAATTTTGGTTTAATGCATATTGCACATTTTCTGTTAGTACAATAAACCTCATTTCAATCCTGAAATATTACTGTGTCCATCAGTTATTAGATATATCAAACTGAAATGGCTGTTATAAACACCAAAATATTTAGAACTAAAAATGATTAAGATTAATAGGGGTGCCCAAACTTTTTCATAGGACTGTATATATATATATATATATATATATATATATATATATATATATATATATATATACATACACTGTATACAATGAGGCAGATACTCAACCACCAAGTGAACAGCTCAGTGGCAAAGAGAATTACCAGAGAGCTACAGGACACCAGCCCAAATCTCCAGATAAACACCACCAGCAAACACGCAACAAGAAACACAACTCAGATCCTGGCGCTTTTGTTTATAAAAAAAAAATGCATCAAAGACAAAAAATACTCTTCCGTTTTTAAACTAGAAATTTTGGAAGATAATATTTTCATATATTTTTTTTTCAAGCTATGCAACTCTTCGGTTATTTCAGTATATTGTCAATAGATGCCAAAATGTTCACTGACAATTGGTTTGCTTTTATTTATTTTTTATTTTATTTTATTTTATTTTTATCATACTGAAACATTTGTTGTTCCTTTATTTCCTCTTGGGGTGGGCATTTCCATATCTGTGTACCACAATGGATAACTAGTTTTTCAAAACAACATGATTTATGATATTCTATCACACTATGCCAATCCTATGGTGCAACCATCCAGTGGTTGTGTTGTCATGAGATGATACATGGTGCTATATGTTTGCGGTTGTTTACTTATCTTTTATGTTTCTTCATTGTAGGATGGGCTCTTTTTATGCTCCTGGACTGATAGGAATCAATGTGCTCAGGTTGCTGACCTCTATGTATTTCCAATGCTGGGCGGTTATGAGTAGTAATGTTCCACATGAACGTGTTTTTAAAGCTTCTAAATCAAATAATTTCTACATGGGACTTCTTCTGCTCATCCTTTTTTTGAGTCTACTGCCGGTAGCCTACACGATCATGTCTCTCCCGCCCTCATTTGACTGTGGACCTTTCAGGTACAATAGCATAAGTGATAGCATATTAATGTTATTTATTAATGTTTTTTGTTAGGATCAGAATTAGAGATTAACGAGTAGTATTGGATCGAATACCTCCCCTGCATAGATATTGGTGTGAAAAAAAGCACCAGGGAAGGTGGGAGGGGAATCAAATTTTTACAGCATTTACCACGTGGTATTCGACCAAGTACAGCAATGACTATGCAGGGGAGATATTTGATCCAATACTACTCGCTCATCTCTAATCAGAATAATATTGTGATTGAGCTCTCTTCACATCTGCATGGTGACTTCCATTATAAACTCAGCACCAGACCCATTATATGATGGATACCAACAGTGTCCGAAATACCTCACTGACTTATAATTGGTCCTGTTCTAGTTCTTTTGTTGTGTCCGTCAAATATAACACTGCACTGCATGCATTACTATTCCTACTGACAATGCTAATGGAATGAGCAATGGTACCTCCAACACTATTGTGAACACAACCTAATACATGGTTTGTAACTTGCTTTAATACAATATTAATTGATTTTTGTTGTCAGAATGGGCAATGTCCACTGATCTACTGATACGGTTGTTTTTATCCTAAAGCTGTATCTTCGGTATGTCTGTATAAAACTAAAATTGACCACAGGCAGTCGGACAACTATGCAAATTCTGTGTTTAATCTGACACAAAGCTCTAGCCCTTTTTTTTTATCTAGCCCTATATTCTCTTTTTACAGTGAAAGTGTTAAAGGATATTTCTTCTAGGGAGCTGCTTGTGATGTTTCTCATGTTCCTCTGTGCTATATATTTAAAGTAACACTTTCTTGCTCCTAGTGGGAAAAAGAGAATGTTTGATGTTATCCAAGAAACAATGGAAAATGACTTCCCACCATTTGTTGGCAAAATACTCAGTTCTATAGCAAATCCTGGACTAATTATACCAGCCATTCTCCTTATGATGTAAGTAGTGATATTTACAACCTTAGCAGGTTTACTGAAAGGATTATTATAGTAAATGATATCAGTTTTGGTGGGGCTCTATTAGTAAATATCCTTTATGATTTGATCATTCATATGTATTACACTGACAGGTTATCAGCACAATGTTTCTGGAACTAGTATTAGTGATATGTTATTTTTGATCCCTTAAAGGGAAGGATATGGGATCCTTCTTAAAGGGATTGTGTGGGGAATATTTTTTTTTTTACTATGCATTCACTGCAATGTATAAACATACTTATTGCATAGGATATGGACCCCCAGCCCAATGATATTTAACTTTGTAGAGTGTAGCAGGTGGAGTCCCTTTCTTCAGCCTCTACTGCAGCAGCTCCGTCTTCCTGTGACACCACCAACTCTGCTTTTCTCCAGCTGCAGGTCCATAGAGTACAGCAGAGTCAGTCATGTGATCAAAAGTTAGAGTGTCAGCAGTGAAGGCTGAGGAATGACACTTCCAACCTCATTGATGCGCTCTGTAATGATAACCATTAGGGCATCAGAGAAACTTCTATACAGTAAGCAAGGTTTTTTTTGTTTTTTTTTAAAAGAAGTTCTTTATTTCCGGATTTGCATTACATGACAAATTACATGGGGATGGCAATGCATCCAGAAGAAAGGATGGGTAAAATAAACAATTCACCAAATTAATAAAATATTTCCAGGGAACAGGCACTAAATGTCACAGTATTCTCACTCATGATACTTGCTATCATTTAGGTCAAACAGAATACAGCATCTATTATGACATACACTGACCGGCCACTTTATTAGGTACACCTGTCCAACTGCTCGTTAACACTTAATTTCTAATCAGCCAATCACATGGCGGTAACTCAGTGCATTTAGGCATGTAGACATGGTCAAGACAATCTCCTGCAGTTCAAACCGAGCATCAGTATGGGGAAGAAAGGTGATTTGAGTGCCTTTGAACATGGCATGGTTGTTGGTGCCAGAAGGGCTGGTCTGAGTATTTCAGAAACTGCTGATCTACTGGGATTTTCACGCACAACCATCTCTAGGGTTTACAGAGAATGGTCCGAAAAAGAAAAAACATCCAGTGAGCGGCAGTTCTGTGGGCGGAAATGCGTTGTTGATGCCAGAGGTCAGAGGAGAATGGCCAGACTGGTTCGAGCTGATAGAAAGGTAACAGTGACTCAAATAGCCACCCATTACAACCAAGGTAGCCAGAAGAGCATCTCTGAACGCACAGTACGTCGAACTTTGAGGCAGATGGGCTACAGCAGCAGAAGACCACACCGGGTGCCACTCCTTTCAGCTAAGAACAGGAAACTGAGGCTACAATTTGCACAAGCTCATCGAAATTGGACAATTGAAGATTGGAAAAACGTTGCCTGGTCTGATGAGTCTCGAGTTCTGCTGCGACATTCGGATGGTAGGGTCAGTATTTGGCGTCAACAACATGAAAGCATGGATCCATCCTGCCTTGTATCAACGGTTCAGGCTGGTGGTGGTGGTGGTGTCATGGTGTGGGGAATATTTTCTTGGCACTCTTTGGGCCCCTTGGTACCAATTGAGCATCGTTGCAACGCCAAAGCCTACCTGAGTATTGTTGCTGACCATGTCCATCCCTTTATGACCACAATGTACCCAACATCTGATGGCTACTTTCAGCAGGATAATGCGCCATGTCATAAAGCTGGAATCATCTCAGATTGGTTTCTTGAACATGACAATGAGTTCACTGTACTCCAATGGCCTCCACAGTCACCAGATCTCAATCCAATAGAGCATCTTTGGGATGTGGTGGAACGGGAGATTCGCATCATGGATGTGCAGCCGACAAATCTGCGGCAACTGTGTGATGGCATCATGTCAATATGGACCAAAATCTCTGAGGAATTCTTCCAGCACCTTGTTGAATCTATGCCACGAAGAATTGAGGCAGTTCTGAAGGCAAAAGGGGGTCCAACCCGTTACTAGCATGGTGTACCTAATAAAGTGGCCGGTGAGTGTATCTCCAGTGTGTATCTAGGAGTATTAGGGTATTGAGTCTGTGTGTCTTTGGTCAGGATGGTAGGGTGTGTTGGCATCATGGCCAAATCGCAGTGGCCAGTAGTCAGGTCTGTTTGAGGATACCCAGGGTTCCCTTGAGGTTTTCAGAGTGATACCAGGAGGTTTGCTGATATTTAGACATTATATCAGGGATCTCATCATTTGTTGAGGTGATGGGTGAATTTTTTGGCCTCAATTCTATCTGTAAATAAGTATTTTTTTTACATCTGTAAATTTATTCAATTTCTAGTAATTATAAGTATTGTGATACTTTGTAGTGTCTTGTTCAGCAAGCTGGGGGGTGTAGTGGTTTTGACTGATAAGGAATATAGGAAGTGAAAAGAAGAGACAGCAGGCAAAGCTGCTGAAACAGGGAGATGGGAAAATACCGATCATATAATATCTACATTCTTCTAGAGAATGTACTCAGTGTTATCTGTGTGTTTACATAGAGAGATAACCGACAGGGCTTTACAGCAAACTGTAATTAGCAAAGATAGATAGATAACAGTGAGAGCATTGAGTGACATCATTTGTGACTGTATTATCACACAGGTCCATCTCTATAAAATTGACCAATAAGGCCAATCAGTGGCCTCAGGAAGAGGACCTGTGATGTCACAGGTAGTCATATTCAGGGCCTTTGCTAATTGGCCACAGTGGTCCCATGACTGCCTTGGCCAATCAGCAGCTTCAGCAGAACTCTGGTAGAGATCCGCTGGAACAGAAGAACTGGGATGCGCAGGAGAACACTGGAGCATCGGGGACAGAGGAGTATGCATTTTTTAAAATTTTTCACTGCCCCTGGCTTTTGTCTGTTTTTGCCTTGGCAACTCCTTTAAATCTATAGGATCCCCTTTCACTGAATGTTTTACTTTATCACACCATTGTTGGTATACTCTTGTCTTGGGACTTTCTCTTGCATCAGAAAGTCCCATGAGTTTGAAATTTCTGAGATACAGTCCCCAAATTGTCTAATACAAATGACCAAAACTTAATTTTATGCTGGACTCCATAGTCATGTGTTTAATTTCCACACAAAACGTGAAAAGGCAGACCATTAGCAAGCCCAAAATGGTGTAATTGACAAAATCCAATTCTTCCTTTAAAAAACAAGTCTCTGTACAGCTATGTAAAAAGAAAAATATTTTCTGTGGTCTTTGTACGTGAACTATGAGAATGTATCCCATAACATTTATAATGTTGATTTATGTATACACATCAAATATATGTCTTCCAGATTAGCAATCTATTACCTCAATGCTGTATCAAAAGCCTATCAGCAAGCAAACATAGATTTGAAGAAGAAAATGCAGATGGTAAGCTCTTATTATATTGAATGATAAATATCCCAAAGAGAGACATTTTTAATTCTAAGAAGCAAAATGAAGACAACTTGGAAAGACAAAAAATCTGCATGATTTTTCTTTCCTCCAATTGAGAAATTAGTCAAGCATTTGTTATTTTACGGAACATTACACAAGGTCTGCCAAAGTCAATTAGGCTTAAATATTTAGCATGTGCCTAATTTAGATGTAATAGATTTTCACATGGAGTTAATAAGAAAAGACCATAACTTCTACTTGTCATATATTTCAGCTGTAATCCTGTTATCTTCTAATTGCACGGAGATCTAACCAAAATTTCCATCCCCAGCAAAGGGAAGAGGAAAAAAATAAGCGAAATAACAATACACAAGCTAATTCTGTTTTGAGAGATCTAGAAGAATTACTTCCCCCAAGTGCCAGAAATGCCATCAGGCTACAAAATGCAGCAACAGGTAAGAAAACCAAAACTGGAGGGTGTTTATGTGCATTTCAGTTGTTGGAACCATGTTTGTTAGATGCATTAATATTATTACAAAACATTCTCATTGCACTGATATACCATGGTAACCTAAACTAAACCTAAACTAAACCCAAACTAAACCGAAACCTGAACTAAAGGGAACCTATCATTCATCTTGGCTTCAGTCAGACTATATGCACAGTTGGGGGAAAGGACCCATCCCACCGTTCTCAGAATTTTAAGGGGTCTCATTGGCCAGACTCCCATCGATTTTGTATTTATCCTGTATATTATGGATAAATACTTAAAGGGGTTTTCCAGGCAAAAAATGTTAAAAAAAATAATAATAATAATCTATTGGTGCTATTAATGGGTTAATAAATGTACCTATATACTTTTTAGTGTGTTTTGAGTGATTTCTGGGGGTCTCTGGGGGCCCTGGTGTCTCCTACTTTTGTTTAACCTTCTGCTTCCTGTTATGTAACTTCCTAACCCCTCTCACCTCTTTCCTCCCTCCCATACACCCCCTCCCTGTCTAGCTATCCTTCCTATCCTAGCTATCCTATGTGTCCTACCTTACCTACTCAGCCCAACCCCCGACCCATATTACATACTTACCTTCTTTCCCATGAGACGGCCTCTTCTCCTGTACTGTGTGCACACTCCTTCTCCAGAGTCATCTGTACTGCCTCAATGTGCCTCAAACACCTCAATGCACACACCCTGCCAGTACAGGAGGAAAACTCATCTAACCAGAAGAATCCATGGATGGGTAAGTATGAGTGGAGTGGATGGGGGGAGTTGTAGTGACACTCTTTTTCCAGAAATGGGGAAACGGATTGTCACTAGATTATCAGAAATTGTCCTGTGACCGCCCAAGGGATATGGGTAAATATAATTTTTTTTATTAATAATGTTATGTAGAAAGTAGGAGGGGAAAGGTGTTTAGATTAGTGTAGGGATTTCAAAATATCCTGGACAAAACCTTTAACAAGGCATAACCCATTTAAGGTAAATTTGCATATGCCAGTCTAGGCCTAGGTTCACAGCTGTGCCTGGTCTCCGCCTGGGGATTCCATACCGATTCCACTTTTCTCTCTACATTTTCTGGCCTTTTCAGGAGGAAACCAAAAGTAACTGCTTCCCCAAATCCCCAAGTCGACCCCCCAAATGGAAATCCAAACGCAGATGTGAACCAAGTGTCAGGTTCTTATAATTTGACTTTTCAAAAACAGAAAGCTTAGTGAGTGTTTCTGCACATGGTGGGACCAGTTTAGGGTGGAATAACCACCTCACAGGTTCTCTTTAAAGCGGGTACCTCAATAAAGAGATCTTACCAGGATATTCCATCAATGTTTGATAAGTGGAAAAGCTGAAGATAGACAGCACAGTAATTCCGGAGCTCTCACCTCCCCCTCCCCTATCTGAGGAGCTCCCTTGCTTGTCAGCCCCTCCCTCCCCCTTGAGAGCAGGCAGCTATGTCACTTGGGAAATGAGCAGATAAGCTCAGTGGCCATAGAAACGCAGTGTCAACAATGAAGTGAATAAATTAAGATAGCGGCCAAACAAAGCAGTTTTGATAAAGCAATGTCTTTAGGAAAAGTCTTAAATCCACATAAACTAGCAGTATAGATAGGATGCTTTTCATGAGACAACCCCTTTAAGCAATGTACCCTTCAGTTATTGAGAGACAAATGTTGTTTGTATAATTACTAGTTATATAAGTTATACTCTAAAAAACCAGATATGAACATTTTAGGACAAAAAGCTAAATAATTGCATTTAACAGAGAAAATATCCATGGATTTTTTAAAACTGTTTTATGTTACTTTAACTCTTTTCCTTTCTAAGAGAACCAGGCTAATTCAGGAAACACAAGCATGTATCCAGGTAATGGAGCAACCTCACCAAGTCACACCGCACCAAGAAGAGATGGTCCAATGATGCCAGCGCCACGCATTGCTGTCACCAGTCCCCCTGTGCCAAGACCCATGGGGCCACACATGGGAGGATCACCACGTTTTCCTCACCCACAGGCTTCACATCCTAGATATTAAAGGATTGCACTTTGTTTCATGTTGTAGCACAAAGCTTCATCACAATGGCACCAACTAATATGCAATAAATTTGGTAAAACTTTGGGAAAATAAATGAACTGTTGCCACAATAAGCAGCCATGGATTGTATTAATGAAATCTTTTTGGGACATGTTTTGGAACTGCTTACTTTGAAAACTGATT
Source organism: Leptodactylus fuscus (assembly GCF_031893055.1). NCBI lineage: Eukaryota > Metazoa > Chordata > Amphibia > Anura > Leptodactylidae > Leptodactylus > Leptodactylus fuscus. The sequence continues at coordinate 159,531,288 of NC_134268.1, forward strand.
TTTACAAAAAAAATGTTCCATTTGCATTTTTTTCACCATTGAAGATAATGATTGAAATCAACACAAAAATTGCATCAGAACCTAAAAATGCACAGATGTTTCCACCCTTACTTTTGGCGAGACAGGTTCATATATTTGTGTCATGAGATGACAGGCATTTCGAAAAATGATTTTGTGATACTCATGAGAAATTGTAATTCTTAACTAATTTTGTGCTAAAATATGGATGAATAATTCTCTACGATTGAGTTTTCAATTACAAATGTGAATTAAATTTTTACATATTTAATTACATTAATGCATATGAGTTATTTCTCACTCCAAAAATACCTTATTTTTCTTCCATGTTTTTATATTTTTTCTCAAAAAAGATTTATTTCTTAAACCTTATGTGCTGCCGCATATTCACTGTATTTTCAAGAACATTGCTTTGTCTCAGAAGCTCTGGCTTGTGCATATATGCACATCTTCAGAAGTTATTAAATTAAGTATATGTCATATGTAGTAACGTTTTCCAGGTCACGTTGAACAAATTAGATGCCTGTTAAATGGCTTAAAGCAAAGGAGTCATGATTTAAAATATTTTATGATCATTTATACTGAATATTCTGGAGCCCTTACAATAAAACCAATGTACTATGGATAAATTAGCTGACTCCGAATGACAAATGTGCACATTATTATAAATGTTAGAAGTTTATTGCTGCAAAGCCAACATAGTGGAAGCAGCCTTATCATGATATAGATAACCATATAGCAATATGACTATTTAAACATACATACACACTGTACTTCTACATATACAAAAGTGCATAGAGACACAAACAACGTGCTTGAGATGGTGAACTCACTATACAAGTCACCTTCACTGCCCCATTTACTACACCACAACTAATAGACCTTATGATGAGCCCGCTTGTTGACTTTGATATTTTGCCTCGATGTCCACCTTTTGGCTTTTGAATGGAAGGACGGACTTCATTTCATATTATTCCAACTGTCATGGCACTGACATGATTTGACAATTTTCTTGGCCGGGAGACTGGTATCTACGACCTTCTTCATGTCTGATCCTTGATTTGAACCAATGACCCTTCACTTGGGAATTAACCTAATAACACACTGATATATTACATAACATGAGAACAGGTTGTAAGTTGTAGTCTACAAGAAGAAACAGATTTTCCACCAACAGGAGCAAAACAATGACAAGAATCTGCATAACTAATCATATGCTAAATAGTTGTGAGTTAAATTTATAAATGATATAGCCAAGATGATTGTCTATAAAATGATAGTAGTCTCACATTCAAAGCTGTAGTGAGATATGGAGCTTGAAAGTCAAAACATTGTTGCCCTTTTGGTCTTCAGTGTACTGGCAATATACATAATATATATGGATTGTTCCTGACAACTCTTAGCCATAGGGTTACTAGGGAAAGAATTTAGATCATGTGTCAGTTTCTCAATTCAGTTGCAATAATTTTAAAGTTACCACGTCAACCTAGGAAGCTTTTGCAGTTTCAGGGGTTCCCTGGGCTTGTCCGATCAGCAGCTGAGGAAGTATATAAAGTACTCCTCCATCCTGACCCAGGTTGCCTACTAATTTGGTTCTCTAGTTTGGCTCTGAACCTGATTGTGTGAATTGGAATGCTTTTCTGACCCTTGGCTTGTTTTTTGGTTACTTTTTTGCCTGCTGATTCTGCTATTGATGTTCCCGTTTGGATTTGACCCTTGGCTTTTTATTGAAAATCGGTTTTGTCTCCTGATTCTGACTTTGATGACTTCTGCTGGTTTTGACCCTTTGCCAGAACAATTATTCTCCCATTTATGGTTAGCTCTGTAAATTAATTGCAGGTTCTGGTTTGGTTTCAGTTAGTGGAGAATTTATTTCCTGTATAGTTTCTGGTGGTGATAATTTGGACACCCAAATTCAGCAAAGCCTATCAGGCCTTTCAGCTGGTACTGATGAAGATGTTTGGGAGTCTGTCTCTATCTCGCAGTTGTGTGCCTTTTTTAAATAGCTTGTTCTTCTCCTCTTTGTTATCAGCCAGTTTCATATCATAAGTGACTATAACGCAGTGACTTCTATGCACATGACCGAATTCAGTCTGGGTACTACACACACATACTGTTTTCTATGGATGGGACTCAGTCATGTGCAAGGGCCTTTAGTAAATGGAACACTGATTAATCACCTCTGTACCTTATGGCCATGCGGTAACAGTAAAACCAAGTGACCAAGTGAGATATAGCTAAAATTAATTGGCGTTTTGCTTACTAAGAAATGAATAGCCTTATTCGAAATGCCTTGTGGCAGCTTCCTTAATCACTAGTATCAGGCTGGTTAAGATCACCATCTGGTGGAGTCCTCAGGGCAATTGATTCATTTGCTCACTCTAGAATACAACCTAGCCCCTGACCACATCTCATCAGTTATTTATGTACCATAATATGAAACTATTTTTCAAATCAATAGTTATAAGCCAAAATTATTTTGTGACCCATTTTATTCAATAACTACGAACATGGTTGAAGTATTTTAATTTCCCATGGCTCTTTGAGACTATAAATTATCTTTCTTTTAGGATCTGTAATGCTGAAAGTCATTTTACACTTCTGTAGTTTTAATTGTGTGGTCAGTACCTAAGGAATAGGATTTTTTTCATAACATTTTACCTATTATCATATTACTAAAGTGTTATGTCAAGCAGGTGTTATTAGGAATTTAACACAGATCAATTCTAAAATGCAGTAACTTCTGTGTATAATCTATACCAGTGGTTCCCAAACTGTGGGTTGCAACTCCCTTTGGAGTATAATTGTTTATGGGAGTCCACAGTGGGGCATAATACTGTGTGCAGGGGCCACTATGGGGGATAATACTGTGTGCAGGGGCCACTATGGAGTATAATAGAGCGCGCAGGAATGCGTAGGAGGGGGTCGGTCGAGGTCTTCGGCATTGGTGTCGGTCGGAAAGGGGGGGCCCCATGTCAAAAGTTCGCCTGCCATTCCTAGTTACACCACTGCATTAAGTGACAACTGGAAAACAGATTATATAGACCCCAATTTATTGCTCATGACTTCAACTGTAAATATCTTAAAGGGGTTGTCCAGGAATTACATTTCTGAGCCAGGAGGCCGGAGAAGGTCTCTTCTTCTGCTTGTTTTGGCAGAATTCCTCGCCAAAACTGACTGCTAAGGTCGATCAGTGTCCTCAGCGGTCACAGGCAAGGAGTCGTATACATCACCAGTGAGGTTCCAGGTCATGTGTGGTGAGGACTTGTTTTTTTTATGTTGCACCTTCCCCAACCTCCTGGCCCAGAACTATAATTCCTCGACAACCCCTTCAATAGTTGAAAACCAATGAACACTGCTACATAAAGTCTAACTGCAGCCCTGGCCTGACATAATCCAAAGCCTTGGATGTCAAAGAGTTTTGCTGTCACGCACATTACACATTCCTATTTTTTTCTTACTTGTTATCATCAATATCTCTTTACTTCTCTGAAATGGCAGATGTGTGTCTACCTACGGAGTATGATTCCTGCTAGCATGATGGGATCATTTCATACCTTACAACTGTACCTAATGAAGTGCTAAGACTTACTGATTTCCCCCTTTGCAGTGTTGGAGGCTACATAATTATAACTGAATTTTCTTCAATATTAAGTTGCATTTGTCGGCACTTTTCCTAGGTAGATTGCATTATAAACTTTTTGCTTCCAGGAGAAACTACATAAAATAAATCAAGACCAATGTCTGCCATGCAGGCCCAGGAGAATCCTTGAGATTGATTTTTGTGACAAACTGCAAGCGGTTAGCATATATAATGTAATGAGGGTAGTGGGAAGAGAATACTAAATCCTACCCGGCTTTACTAAGTTTAATGTATGCTACTGTTTATTATATGTCACAGCTTTATCAGTCAATGACATGCCATAGCCACATTTATAATACAAAAGGGGCAAAAGGCAAAGACAATGAAAAATAAGTCTGCAATTGTAATCATATTATTAAAAAATTCAGTCTATTTAAAGGGGCATCCTGAGATTTTCAAATTGATCACCTATCTTTAAGATAGGGCAACAGTATCAGATTGGTGGAGTTTGACCCTCCCACTATCGGCAGGCTGAAGGTGCCGCAGCACTCCGGTGTAGTGACTGTGACTGGTATAGTTCTATTCATGTGAATGTGAAGGTTCAAGTTACTCGCATAGATGACCTCAGTCACTAAATAGAGACCGCAAGGCTCGCTTGTGATCTGGGACCATAGTCAGCTGATCAGTGGAGTATAAGGTGTTGGACCCCCATTTATCTGATACATATGAGCTATCCTAAGAAAAGGTTATCAATACAAAAATCATTTAATTAATTATTTTGACATAATTGCAGTTGCAATTTTTACCTAGACACACTAGCTTATTTGGTGTTATTTGGAGAGTTGGCACACAATAAAAACTGCAATCCTACGAAATTGTTAAAGTGCTGTAGAATAGTTTTAAAAGAAAAACTTCAGTGCCTCCAAATTCATATTTCTAGTAAAATCTTTGTACTTTCTGAAATATTTAATATTTTAATAACTGATGTCCTGACCTATTTTGAGCTTTGAGATCAATGAGAGGGACTGTATGTAGCATTGTTCCTCACTCCCAAGTTATAGAGGGAGTGACTACTATGCATAACTATACCACTTAGGGCTAGTTCACACGGGGCAAAATGGTCAGGATTTCTGCCGCCTCCCATTGAAATCAATAGGAGCCGGTCATTTCCGTGGTAAAAAGAAGCGAGCCATGCTTTCTTGAGGCGAATTCCGCAGCTGATTCAGTCACGGCATCCGCCTCGCGACACCACACTCCGGACTAGAGCCATTCATTTGGGCCTAATCCGGAGCGGAAAACCGTGACGGGATGTCGGGGCACTGCACCAGCATCCCATCGCGTCAGCCGCGACGGAATGTGTTCACGCGGAACCCCATGTGAGCCAGCCCTTACATATGGAGACAATGCTATTACTATGTGTGATGAAAGAACCCCAATTGAATATGTCTTTAGTGAATTATATTGTTTATGTATGTATCATCATTGAATTGTAGTGTTTATTTATGTATCATCAGTGTATTACATTTTTATGTGTGTATATATGTATTGTCTGGAATTAGTTAGAAGTGAGACAATTATCTTCCTGTGACCACAGGATCAAATCTCCTGACCAGATCTTATGACCAGGTCTGAGCACAGTACGCTCTTTGAAGTCATGCAGAGCAGACCATGTGTAGTGCTATAATGAATTCCTGTCACTATCAGAGGGGGATTGTAACCAAAAATTGACCTTAGAAGTCCAAAGGTACTCAGCCAGGCAGAGATGAAGCAGTTCATCTCTCACCTCATGAAGGGGGAAAAAGAAGGCACTCTTATATGGGTTGTGCCAGAATAGGATCCAGGTGCTCACTATTACAAAGATTGTGGTTTCTGGAAGAACTATGTCACACCTTAGGAGTCAGACACAAGCTGAGTGTGGCCGTCCAATCTGAGATCCTCCAAGCTTCATGAAAACAAAATGATTCTAAGGACTGGTTCACACTAGCGCTTGTATTCCATCTGGAAGGAGTCCGCATGGACACCACCCGAACGAAATACAATTGCAATTGGAAGCGATGTGCTGTCAAAGAACTCGGACCACATAGACTATAATGGGCTCCGTGTGCTTGCCGCTCAATGCTCGCACAAATGATTCGCGCGGCAAGCACACGGAGCCCATTATAGTCTATGGGGTCCGTGTGCTTTGACAGCACATCGCTTCCAATTGCGATTGTATTCCATCCGGAGGGTGTCCATGCGGACTCCTTTCGGACGGAATACAAATGCTAGTGTGAACCAACCCTAACTCACAAGGTGTTTCTGTCTTTTTCCGCCCATTTTGTCACCATTATTTGTCTTGTTTTAGATATACACACTGAACCCTTGGGTATACAACTTAATTATTTGTGTTTGCTTTAGGAACCCATTACCTTTTTAAAGTGTGTTTGCTGAATGACTTCTGTGAGCAGTGAGTGTGTTTCCTGGGATCCTATTGGTCCAGAATACAATAGGTGGTGGCAGCATAAATTTAGGTCGTACAGACTGAGTTGAGGTGTGATTTTTGCTCAATATCTAGTGAAGACTAAGTATAAGATTAAGATAATGCACTGAATTAACCCCAGTGGCACCCACATCACAGGATTGGATGGTCTGTATGTGACACTATGTATGTCAACACTATTTACAAGTCTGCAATACTAACTTTATTGAGGATAGAGGGAGACGGTATTATCTGTGCCTACGTTATTTACAAGTAGAGAAGGAGGCAGTAATATCTGTGCAAACATAACTAACGCTAGGTTCACACCTGCGTTCGGGTCTCCGTTCTGTGATTTCCGTCTTCTGCATGCCAGAAGACGGAAAGCACAGACCGGGTCCGGCCGTGAGCGGCGGTGAGCGTTTTATGCTCTCCTCCACGAAACCGTTTTTTTTTAAATCCGGACACAGAGTACTGCATGTCCGACTCTGGGTCCGGATTATAAAACCCGGTTTTGCGGCGGAGAGCGCAAAACGCTCACTGCCGCTCACGGCCGGACATCTTTCTCACCCGTTCAAATGAATGGGTGAGAAAGCCTCCTGCAGGTTTTCGTATCCTGCTCTGTTTTATGCAGGAAACGGAAACCTGCAGTACGGAGAGCAGAACGCAGTGTGAACGAGCCCTTACAGGGACATAGAGAGAGGCAATACTATTTGCATGTATATCAATTACATGGAGAGACAGTGAGGCAGCTCTATATGTGCTTACAAGCGATGAGTGAACCTCTCAGGAGTCATTTAATTTCTGGTTCAGGTGACTCAAGGCCTAGATTGGTTTTGAGTCAAGCAAGTTGAGTATGAACCAGACCTTAATTTGCTTAAAACATAGTGTATAACTCCAAGGAACCTATCGATCCAATTTCTAGTTTTTTAAGGCAAACACAGCTGAAGTTATGCCAAAGTGAAATTATTAATAGGTGGAGGCTATTCATTCATATTCGCCTTCACTTACCTCTTTTGGGCCCCCTTGTAGCATCCAGCAATCTCTCAGTCTCCTGGTGATGTCATGTGCCCAGGGTCATTGCTGAGGACTTTGATTGGGTCTCAGCGGCGACATGGGCACACCGAGTGTCATGACGTCATGACGCTTGGTGAGCCCATGTGACTGCTGGTGGTACCAATCACAGGCCTCAGCAGTGATCCCAGGCACATTACATCACCAGGAGAGGGCCAAAAGAGGTAAGGGAACATAAACATGAATGTTTTTGATTCTTTTATTACCTCTGCTGGGCCACCACCTATTATACTCTTGGGGTCTGAAGACACCCTAGAATTATTATTAGAGATGAGCGAACAGTGTTCTATCGAACTCATGTTCGATCGGATATTAGGCTGTTCGGCATGTTCGAATCGAATCGAACACCGCGTGGTAAAGTGCGCCATTACTCGATTCCCCTCCCACCTTCCCTGGCGCCTTTTTTTGCTCCAATAACAGCGCAGGGTAGGTGGGACAGGAACTACGACACCGGTGACGTTGAGAAAAGTAGGCAAAACCCATTGGCTGCCGAAAACATGTGACCTCTAATTTAAAAGAACAGCGCCGCCCAGGTTCGCGTCATTCTGAGCTTGCAATTCACCGAGGACGGAGGTTTCCGTCCAGCTAGCTAGGGCTTAGATTCTGGGTAGGCAGGGACAGGCTAGGATAGGAAGGAGAAGACAACCACAACAGCTCTTGTAAGAGCTAAATTCCAGGGAGAAGCTTGTCAGTGTAACGTGGCACTGACGGGCTCAATCGCCGCAACCCAGCTTTCCCAGGATCCTGAATGGAATACACTGTCAGTGTATTCCCGTATACCCGATATATACCCCGATACCCGTTCCAACGGTGTGCCCCCCCACCTTCACCCCAGAAATACCCTGCAAGTCCCCTAGCAATAGAATTGGGGCTATATACACCCACAATTTTTACTACTGGTATACAGTGCCATTGTCTGACTGGGAATTCAAAGAATATATTGGGAATACAAATACCCTCATTTCTTGCTACTGCCATATAGTGCCAGTGTCTGACTGGGAATTCAAAGAATATATTGGGGTTACGTGCACCCACAATTTTTACTACTGGTATACAGTGCCATTGTCTGACTGGGAATTCAAAGAATATATTGGGAATACAAATACCCTCATTTCTTGCTACTGCCATATAGTGCCAGTTTCTGACTGGTAATTCAAAGAATATATTGGGGTTACGTGCACCCACAATTTTTACTACTGGTATACAGTGCCATTGTCTGACTGGGAATTCAAAGAGTATATTGGGAATACAAATACCCTCATTTCTTGCTACTGCCATATAGTGCCAGTGTCTGACTGGGAATTCAAAGAATATATTGGGGTTACGTGCACCCACAATTTTTACTACTGGTATACAGTGCCATTGTCTGACTGGGAATTCAAAGAATATATTGGGGTTATAAATACCCTCATTTCTTGCTACTGCCATATAGTGCCAGTTTCTGACTGGTAATTCAAAGAATATATTGGGGTTACGTGCACCCACAATTTTTACTACTGGTATACAGTGCCATTGTCTGACTGGGAATTCAAAGAATATATTGGGAATACAAATACCCTCATTTCTTGCTACTGCCATATAGTGCCAGTGTCTGACTGGGAATTCAAAGAATATATTGGGGTTACGTGCACCCACAATTTTTACTACTGGTATACAGTGCCATTGTCTGACTGGGAATTCAAAGAGTATATTGGGAATACAAATACCCTCATTTCTTGCTACTGCCATATAGTGCCAGTGTCTGACTGGGAATTCAAAGAATATATTGGGGTTACGTGCACCCACAATTTTTACTACTGGTATACAGTGCCATTGTCTGACTGGGAATTCAAAGAATATATTGGGGTTATAAATACCCTCATTTCTTGCTACTGCCATATAGTGCCAGTTTCTGACTGGTAATTCAAAGAATATATTGGGGTTACGTGCACCCACAATTTTTACTACTGGTATACAGTGCCATTGTCTGACTGGGAATTCAAAGAGTATATTGGGAATACAAATACCCTCATTTCTTGCTACTGCCATATAGTGCCAGTGTCTGACTGGGAATTCAAAGAATATATTGGGGTTACGTGCACCCACAATTTTTACTACTGGTATACAGTGCCATTGTCTGACTGGGAATTCAAAGAATATATTGGGGTTATAAATACCCTCATTTCTTGCTACTGCCATATAGTGCCAGTTTCTGACTGGTAATTCAAAGAATATATTGGGGTTACGTGCACCCACAATTTTTACTACTGGTATACAGTGCCATTGTCTGACTGGGAATTCAAAGAATATATTGGGAATACAAATACCCTCATTTCTTGCTACTGCCATATAGTGCCAGTTTCTGACTGGTAATTCAAAGAATATATTGGGGTTACGTGCACCCACAATTTTTACTACTGGTATACAGTGCCATTGTCTGACTGGGAATTCAAAGAATATATTGGGGTTATAAATACCCTCATTTCTTGCTACTGCCATATAGTGCCAGTTTCTGACTGGTAATTCAAAGAATATATTGGGGTTACGTGCACCCACAATTTTTACTACTGGTATACAGTGCCATTGTCTGACTGGGAATTCAAAGAGTATATTGGGAATACAAATACCCTCATTTCTTGCTACTGCCATATAGTGCCAGTGTCTGACTGGGAATTCAAAGAATATATTGGGGTTACGTGCACCCACAATTTTTACTACTGGTATACAGTGCCATTGTCTGACTGGGAATTCAAAGAATATATTGGGAATACAAATACCCTCATTTCTTGCTACTGCCATATAGTGCCAGTGTCTGACTGGTAATTCAAAGAATATATTGGGGTTACGTGCACCCACAATTTTTACTACTGGTATACAGTGCCATTGTCTGACTGGGAATTCAAAGAATATATTGGGAATACAAATACCCTCATTTCTTGCTACTGCCATATAGTGCCAGTGTCTGACTGGGAATTCAAAGAATATATTGGGGTTACGTGCACCCACAATTTTTACTACTGGTATACAGTGCCATTGTCTGACTGGGAATTCAAAGAATATATTGGGAATACAAATACCCTCATTTCTTGCTACTGCCATATAGTGCCAGTTTCTGACTGGTAATTCAAAGAATATATTGGGGTTACGTGCACCCACAATTTTTACTACTGGTATACAGTGCCATTGTCTGACTGGGAATTCAAAGAGTATATTGGGAATACAAATACCCTCATTTCTTGCTACTGCCATATAGTGCCAGTGTCTGACTGGGAATTCAAAGAATATATTGGGGTTACGTGCACCCACAATTTTTACTACTGGTATACAGTGCCATTGTCTGACTGGGAATTCAAAGAATATATTGGGGTTATAAATACCCTCATTTCTTGCTACTGCCATATAGTGCCAGTTTCTGACTGGTAATTCAAAGAATATATTGGGGTTACGTGCACCCACAATTTTTACTACTGGTATACAGTGCCATTGTCTGACTGGGAATTCAAAGAATATATTGGGAATACAAATACCCTCATTTCTTGCTACTGCCATATAGTGCCAGTGTCTGACTGGGAATTCAAAGAATATATTGGGGTTACGTGCACCCACAATTTTTACTACTGGTATACAGTGCCATTGTCTGACTGGGAATTCAAAGAATATATTGGGAATACAAATACCCTCATTTCTTGCTACTGCCATATAGTGCCAGTTTCTGACTGGTAATTCAAAGAATATATTGGGGTTACGTGCACCCACAATTTTTACTACTGGTATACAGTGCCATTGTCTGACTGGGAATTCAAAGAATATATTGGGGTTATAAATACCCTCATTTCTTGCTACTGCCATATAGTGCCAGTTTCTGACTGGTAATTCAAAGAATATATTGGGGTTACGTGCACCCACAATTTTTACTACTGGTATACAGTGCCATTGTCTGACTGGGAATTCAAAGAGTATATTGGGAATACAAATACCCTCATTTCTTGCTACTGCCATATAGTGCCAGTGTCTGACTGGGAATTCAAAGAATATATTGGGGTTACGTGCACCCACAATTTTTACTACTGGTATACAGTGCCAATTTCTAACTAGGAATTCAAAATGCGCAAGGCTCCCGGAAAGGGACGTGGACGAGGCCGTGGGCGAGGTCGGGGGAATGGTTCTGGGGAGCAAGGTAGCAGTGAAGCCACAGGGCGTCCCGTGCCTACTCCTGTGGGGCAGCAAGCATTGCGCCACTCCACAGTGCCAGGGTTGCTTGCCACATTAACTAAACTGCAGGGTACAAACCTTAGTAGGCCCGAGAACCAGGAACAGGTCTTGCAATGGCTGTCAGAGAACGCTTACAGCACATTGTCCAGCAGCCAGTCAGACTCTGCCTCCTCTCCTCCTATTACCCAACAGTCTTGTCTTCCTTCCTCCCAAAATTCCGAAGCTTTACAGAACAATAACCCAAACTGTCCCTGCTCCCCAGAGCTGTTCTCCGCTCCTTTCATTGTCCCTCAACCTGCCTCTCCACGTCACGATTCCACGAACCTAACAGAGGAGCATCTGTGTCCAGATGCTCAAACACTAGAGTCTCCTCCATCTCCGTTCGATTTGGTGGTGGATGACCAGCAACCCACCCTCATCGACGATGATGTGACGCAGTTGCCGTCAGGGCATCCAGTTGACCGGCGCATTGTGCGGGAGGAGGAGATGAGACAGGAGTTGGAAGAGGAAGTGGTGGATGATGAGGACACTGACCCGACCTGGACAGGGGGGATGTCAAGCGGGGAAAGTAGTGTGGATGTTGAGGCAGGTGCAGCACCAAAAAGGGTAGCTAGAGGCAGAGGCAGAGGTCAGCAGCTTAGGCGAAGCCAGGCCACACCCGGAATCTCCCAAGATGTTCCAGTTCGTACCCAGCCCCGAAAAACTCCCACCTCGAGGGCACGTTTCTCGAAGGTGTGGAGTTTTTTCAAGGAATGCGCCGAAGACAGATATAGTGTTGTCTGCACAATTTGCCTCTCGAAATTGATTAGGGGCTCTGAGAAGAGCAACCTGTCCACCACTTCAATGCGCCGTCATTTGGAATCCAAGCACTGGAATCAGTGGCAGGCAGCAACGGCAGGACAAAGGCCGCCTGCCGTTCACGCCACTGCCACTGCCTCTGCCACTGCCTCTGCCTCTGCCACTGCCACTGCTGACTGTGCTGGCGATGCACTCCAGAGGACGAGCCAGGACACCACTTCATCTGCCTCCGCCACTTTGTTGACTTCTACCTCATCCTCCCCTGGTCCTGTCTTATCTCCTTCTCCTGCACCATCAAAGGCACCATCAGGCGTTTCTTTACAACAACCCACCATCTCTCAGACATTGGAGCGGCGGCAGAAATACACTGCTAACCACCCACACGCGCAAGCCTTGAACGCCAACATCGCTAAACTGCTGGCCCAGGAGATGTTGGCGTTCCGGCTTGTTGAAACTCCCGCCTTCCTGGACCTGATGGCAACTGCGGCACCTCGCTATGCCGTCCCTAGCCGTCACTACTTCTCCCGGTGTGCCGTCCCCGCCTTGCACCAGCACGTGTCACTCAACATCAGGCGGGCCCTTAGTTCCGCGCTTTGCACAAAGGTCCACTTGACCACCGACGCGTGGACAAGTGCATGCGGACAGGGACGCTACATTTCACTGACGGCACACTGGGTGAATGTAGTTGAGGCTGGGACTGCTTCCCAAACTGGCCCGGTGTACCTCGTCTCCCCGCCTAACATTCCTGGCAGGGACACGAGAAGAACACCCCCCTCCTCCTCCTCCTCTACCGCCTCCTCCTCCGCCACCGCCTCCTCCTCCGCCACCGCCTCCTCCTCCGCTGTTAGATTGACCCCAGCTACGAGTTGGAAACGTTGCAGCACTGGCGTTGGTAGACGTCAGCAGGCTGTGCTGAAGCTGATCAGCTTGGGGGACAGACAGCACACTGCCTCCGAGGTGAGGGATGCCCTCCTCGATGAGACGGCAATATGGTTTGAGCCGCTGCACCTGGGCCCAGGCATGGTCGTTTGTGATAACGGCCGGAACCTGGTAGCAGCTCTGGAGCTTGCCGGACTCCAACATGTTCCATGCCTGGCCCACGTCTTCAACCTAGTGGTGCAACGTTTCCTAAAGAGCTACCCCAATGTTCCAGAGCTACTGGTGAAAGTGCGGCGCATGTGCGCCCACTTTCGCAAGTCGACAGTAGCCGCTGCTAGCTTAAAATCTCTCCAGCAACGCCTGCATGTGCCACAACACCGGCTTTTGTGCGACGTCCCCACACGCTGGAACTCAACGTTTCAGATGTTGAATAGAGTGGTTGAGCAGCAGAGACCTTTGATGGAATACCAGCTACAAAACCCTAGGGTGCCACAAAGTCAGCTGCCTCAGTTTCACATCCATGAGTGGCCATGGATGAGAGACCTTTGTGACATCCTACGGGTCTTTGAGGAGTCCACAAGGAGGGTGAGCTCTGAGGATGCGATGGTGAGCCTTACAATCCCGCTCTTGTGTGTTCTGAGAGAATCCCTGATTGACATCAGGGATAACTCAGATCACGCAGAGGAGTTAGGGATAGCATCCGATCCGTCACAGCTGGAGAGTAGGTCCACACATCTGTCCGCTTCACTGCGTTTAATGGAGGAGGAGGAGGAGGAGGAGGAGGAGGAAGAAGAGTTGTCCGATGATGTGATGGTGATACAGGAGGCTTCCGGGCAACTTCGAATCGTCCCATTGTTGCAGCGCGGATGGGTAGACATGGAGGATGAGGAGGAAATGGAGATTGAACTTTCCGGTGGGGCCAGAGGAGTCATGCCAACTAACACTGTGGCAGACATGGCTGAGTTCATGTTGGGGTGCTTTACAACCGACAAGCGTATTGTCAAAATCATGGAGGACAACCAGTACTGGATCTTTGCTATCCTTGACCCCCGGTATAAAAACAACATCTCGTCTTTTATTCCGGTAGAGGGGAGGGCCAATCGCATCAATGCTTGCCACAGGCAATTGGTGCAGAATATGATGGAGATGTTTCCAGCATGTGACGTTGGCGGCAGGGAGGGCAGTTCCTCCAGTAGGCAACCAAGTTCTCACCGGTCCACACAAACGAGGGGCACACTGTCTAAGGTCTGGGACACCTTGATGGCACCCCCTCGCCAAAGTGCCGCCATGGAGGGTCCTAGTGTCACCAGGCGTGAGAAGTATAGGCGCATGTTGCGGGAATACCTTTCCGACCACAGCCCTGTCCTCTCCGACCCCTCTGCGCCCTACACGTATTGGGTGTCGAAGTTGGACCTGTGGCTTGAACTTGCCCTATATGCCTTGGAGGTGCTGTCCTGTCCTGCCGCCAGCGTCCTATCTGAGAGGGTGTTCAGTGCAGCCGGTGGCATCATCACTGACAAGCGCACCCGTCTGTCAGCTGAGAGTGCCGACCGGCTCACTTTGATAAAAATGAACCACCACTGGATAGAGCCGTCATTTTTGTGCCCACCTGTGTAAAGCACCCCAACATGAAACTCCATGTCTGTACTCAACCTCTCCAATTCCTCCGCATCCTCATACTCATCCACCATAAGCGTTGCACAATTCTGCTAATACTAGGCTCCCTCCAACATGATTTCCCCCAACTCTGCTGGTTAGAGGCTCCCTCCACCCTGATTTCCACCAACTCTGCTGGTTAGAGGCTCCCTCCACCCTGCTTTCCCACAACTCTGCTGGTTAGAGGCTCCCTCCACCATGAATTTGCCCAAACTGGGCTGGTTAGAGGCTCCCTCCACCATGAATTGGTCCAAACTGGGTTTTTTAGAGGCTCCCTCCACCATGAATTGGTCCAAACTGGGGTTTTTAGAGGCTCCCTCCACCATGAATTGGTCCAAACTGGGCTGTTTAGCGGCTCCCTCCACCATTAATTGGTCCAAACTGGGCTGGTTAGAGGCTCCCTCCACCATGAATTTGCCCAAACTGGGCTGGTTAGAGGCTCCCTCCACCATGAATTTGCACAAACTGGGCTGGTTAGAGGCTCCCTCCACCATGAATTGGTCCAAACTGGGTTTTTTAGAGGCTCCCTCCACCATGAATTTGCCCAAACTGGGCTGTTTAGAGGCTCCCTCCACCATGAATTGGTCCAAACTGGGCTGTTTAGAGGCTCCCTCCACCATTAATTGGTCCAAACTGGGCTGGTTAGAGGCTCCCTCCACCATGAATTTCCCAAAACTTGGCTGTTTAGAGGCTCCCTCCACCATTAATTGGTCCAAACTGGGCTGGTTAGAGGCTCCCTCCACCATGAATTTGCCCAAACTGGGCTGTTTAGAGGCTCCCTCCACCATGAATTGGTCCAAACTGGGTTTTTTAGAGGCTCCCTCCACCATGAATTGGTCCAAACTGGGCTGTTTAGAGGCTCCCTCCACCATGAATTTGCCCAAACTGGGCTGTTTAGCGGCTCCCTCCACCATTAATTGGTCCAAACTGGGCTGGTTAGAGGCTCCCTCCACCATGAATTTGCCCAAACTGGGCTGTTTAGAGGCTCCCTCCACCATGAATTTGCCCAAACTGGGCTGGTTAGAGGCTCCCTCCACCATGAATTGGTCCAAACTGGGGTTTTTAGAGGCTCCCTCCACCATGAATTGGTCCAAACTTGGCTGTTTAGAGGCTCCCTCCACCATGAATTGGTCCAAACTGGGGTGGTTAGAGGCTCCCTCCACCATTAATTGGTCCAAACTGGGCTGGTTAGAGGCTCCCTCCACCATTAATTGGTCCAAACTGGGCTGGTTAGAGGCTCCCTCCACCATGAATTGGTCCAAACTGGGGTTTTTAGAGGCTCCCTCCACCATGAATTGGTCCAAACTTGGCTGTTTAGAGGCTCCCTCCACCATTAATTGGTCCAAACTGGGCTGGTTAGATGCTCCCTCCACCATGAATTGGTCCAAACTGGGTTTTTTAGAGGCTCCCTCCACCATGAATTGGTCCAAACTGGGTTTTTTAGAGGCTCCCTCCACCATGAATTGGTCCAAACTGGGCTGTTTAGCGGCTCCCTCCACCATTAATTGGTCCAAACTGGGCTGGTTAGAGGCTCCCTCCACCATGAATTTGCCCAAACTGGTCTGTTTAGAGGCTCCCTCCACCATGAATTTGCCCAAACTGGGCTGGTTAGAGGTTCCCTCCACCATGAATTGGTCCAAACTGGGGTTTTTAGAGGCTCCCTCCACCATGAATTGGTCCAAACTTGGCTGTTTAGAGGCTCCCTCCACCATTAATTGGTCCAAACTGGGCTGGTTAGAGGCTCCCTCCACCATGAATTGGTCCAAACTGGGTTTTTTAGAGGCTCCCTCCACCATGAATTTGCCCAAACTGGGCTGTTTAGAGGCTCCCTCCACCATGAATTGGTCCAAACTGGGCTGGTTAGAGGCTCCCTCCACCATGAATTTCCCAAAACTTGGCTGTTTAGAGGCTCCCTCCACCATTAATTGGTCCAAACTGGGCTGGTTAGAGGCTCCCTCCACCATGAATTTGCCCAAACTGGGCTGTTTAGAGGCTCCCTCCACCATGAATTGGTCCAAACTGGGTTTTTTAGAGGCTCCCTCCACCATGAATTGGTCCAAACTGGGCTGTTTAGAGGCTCCCTCCACCATGAATTTGCCCAAACTGGGCTGTTTAGCGGCTCCCTCCACCATTAATTGGTCCAAACTGGGCTGGTTAGAGGCTCCCTCCACCATGAATTTGCCCAAACTGGGCTGTTTAGAGGCTCCCTCCACCATGAATTTGCCCAAACTGGGCTGGTTAGAGGCTCCCTCCACCATGAATTGGTCCAAACTGGGGTTTTTAGAGGCTCCCTCCACCATGAATTGGTCCAAACTTGGCTGTTTAGAGGCTCCCTCCACCATGAATTGGTCCAAACTGGGGTGGTTAGAAGCTCCCTCCACCATTAATTGGTCCAAACTGGGCTGGTTAGAGGCTCCCTCCACCATTAATTGGTCCAAACTGGGCTGGTTAGAGGCTCCCTCCACCATGAATTGGTCCAAACTGGGGTTTTTAGAGGCTCCCTCCACCATGAATTGGTCCAAACTTGGCTGTTTAGAGGCTCCCTCCACCATTAATTGGTCCAAACTGGGCTGGTTAGAGGCTCCCTCCACCATGAATTGGTCCAAACTGGGTTTTTTAGAGGCTCCCTCCACCATGAATTGGTCCAAACTGGGGTTTTTAGAGGCTCCCTCCACCATGAATTGGTCCAAACTGGGCTGTTTAGCGGCTCCCTCCACCATTAATTGGTCCAAACTGGGCTGGTTAGAGGCTCCCTCCACCATGAATTTGCCCAAACTGGGCTGTTTAGAGGCTCCCTCCACCATGAATTTGCCCAAACTGGGCTGGTTAGAGGCTCCCTCCACCATGAATTGGTCCAAACTGGGGTTTTTAGAGGCTCCCTCCACCATGAATTGGTCCAAACTTGGCTGTTTAGAGGCTCCCTCCACCATTAATTGGTCCAAACTGGGCTGGTTAGAGGCTCCCTCCACCATGAATTGGTCCAAACTGGGTTTTTTAGAGGCTCCCTCCACCATGAATTTGCCCAAACTGGGCTGTTTAGAGGCTCCCTCCACCATGAATTGGTCCAAACTGGGCTGGTTAGAGGCTCCCTCCACCATGAATTTCCCAAAACTTGGCTGTTTAGAGGCTCCCTCCACCATTAATTGGTCCAAACTGGGCTGGTTAGAGGCTCCCTCCACCATGAATTTGCCCAAACTGGGCTGTTTAGAGGCTCCCTCCACCATGAATTTGCCCAAACTGGGCTGTTTAGAGGCTCCCTCCACCATGAATTGGTCCAAACTGGGTTTTTTAGAGGCTCCCTCCACCATGAATTGGTCCAAACTGGGCTGTTTAGAGGCTCCCTCCACCATGAATTTGCCCAAACTGGGCTGTTTAGCGGCTCCCTCCACCATTAATTGGTCCAAACTGGGCTGGTTAGAGGCTCCCTCCACCATGAATTTGCCCAAACTGGGCTGTTTAGAGGCTCCCTCCACCATGAATTTGCCCAAACTGGGCTGGTTAGAGGCTCCCTCCACCATGAATTGGTCCAAACTGGGGTTTTTAGAGGCTCCCTCCACCATGAATTGGTCCAAACTTGGCTGTTTAGAGGCTCCCTCCACCATGAATTGGTCCAAACTGGGGTGGTTAGAGGCTCCCTCCACCATTAATTGGTCCAAACTGGGCTGGTTAGAGGTTCCCTCCACCATTAATTGGTCCAAACTGGGCTGGTTAGAGGCTCCCTCCACCATTAATTGGTCCAAACTGGGCTGGTTAGAGGCTCCCTCCACCATTAATTGGTCCAAACTGGGCTGGTTAGAGGCTCCCTCCACCATTAATTGGTCCAAACTGGGCTGGTCAGAGGCTCCCTCCACCATGAATTTGCCCAAACTGGGCTGGTTAGAGGCTCCCTCCACCATGAATTGGTCCAAACTGGGTTTTTTAGAGGCTCCCTCCACCATGAATTTGCCCAAACTGGGCTGGTTAGAGGCTCCCTCCACCATGAATTGGTCCAAACTGGGGTTTTTAAAGGCTCCCTCCACCATGAATTTGCCCAAACTGGGGTGTTTAGAGGCTCCCTCCACCATGAATTTGCCCAAACTCTGCTGGTTAGAGGCTCAATCCACCCTGATTTTCAAAACAAATGTTGGTGCCAACCTCAACTTACTACAAGGGCCAAATTCACTGCTGGTGACAAGCTCTCCTCACTGCAAGTGCCAAATACACATGTTTCAAGGTGTTTTCCTACTGTCAGAGAGGTGGTATTGAGTGTGTAAAGTGTGTAGTTGTTAGGCTGTGATGTTGGGGTAATAGAGGGTCTTTGGTGTGTTAGATGCCCCCAGACATGCTTCCCCTGCTGTCCCAGTGTCATTCCAGAGGTGTTGGCATCATTTCCTGGGGTGTCATAGTGGACTTGGTGACCCTCCAGACACGGATTTGGGTTTCCCCCTTAACGAGTATCTGTTCCCCATAGACTATAATGGGGTTCGAAACCCATTCGAACACACGAACATTGAGCGGCTGTTCGAATCGAATTTCGAACCTCGAACATTTTAGTGTTCGCTCATCTCTAATTATTATGCTTCTGCCATTTTGGTTTGTCCAAGATGAATCTCTGTTTGGTTGGTTTCGTGAAAAGCTTAACTGAAAGAGTTATGCAAGAATACTGTACTGTCTGTGGCTGTATCATTTAAAGAGGGTAGTAATGTTATCTATGCCTGTATTATATACAGAGAGATGATACTATTTGGTGTCTATGTTATTAATAGTACAACATAGAAAACAGTCCAAAACTAGGTCAGATACTGCTGGAAATTATTATTAGTTTAGTTTTTTGGTAGGCAATTAAGCGACAACACCTTTAAAGGGATTGCCCATTACCAGATTGGCTGTTTATCCAGAGACTTGGGAGCTGGACCTATGGTGATCAGCTTATAACTGAAGTGACTCCCAAATAAAAAGGGGTTGTCAGCAATGAGACAACCCATTTAATCAACTGAGACAATAGTTCCCCAGCTCATTCATACACAATGTAGCAAACGTTACATACGTACGTTAGTTACCTGAAAGCACAGTGATACATTTCTGCAGCTCTGCTGTGCTGAGAATACTTGTCATAAACTAAATACAAATCACGTATGTTCCCTTTGCTACAGTACAGGCTCCTGTAGGCGTGCAGGTGACTTCAGGGCACAGAGACAGTGTCATCACACTCACAATGGAGAGCATTTCTCTGATGTTCTACAGTAAGAGCTCTTGTGGGAGTAAAAGCATCTAAAACATAAGATATAGACAAAGCCAGTATAAAATATTCTTCTATAACTGTGATCTGTCATCATATGCTATTTATAATACTGGTTTATTCTTTTGTTACAGCATGACCATTAATCCCCCTAAGACATCAGTCTCCTATCTGTGCATCCCATATAGCCAGAGTCGGACTGGCCCGCCGGGGAACCGGGGAATTCCCCGGTGGGCCCCGAGCCTGACTATTAGTGTTCATTTAACCTATCCAAATGCACTTGTCGTCAGTGACTCGATCGGGATCTTTGGGGCCCGATCGGGCTCCTGACTGTCCCAAAATGGGCCCCTGTACTAATCACTGCGAGTGTGTGAGACCATTAGAAGGTGCGGGGTCTTCTGCTCCCTGCGCTGTACACTGCCGTCATGTAGCAGGATCTGTGCTGCCCCTCCCCCACTCCCCCACACCGATCGGAGTGTGCAGGGGGAAGTCTGCCAGCTGCTGCAAATGAAGCAGAGCTTTCACCACTGCCAGACAGGACAGAGCTGCACATAAGCCTTCATACCCAGTGCACCCAGCAATTCAGCCAAATGTAAGTACATTTTGTGGGTAAAATATGCATATTTAATGTGTGTATATTTGTATAAAGTGTCTGATATACTGTGTGAGTCCTGTATGTTTGTAGATAGTTGTGTATGTATGTATATATATGAATGTATGTGTGTAAATGTATGTTATATGTATTAGGCCTGGTTCACATCTGCGTTCGGTATTCCTTTTCAGGAAGTCCGCTTGGGATCCCCCGAACAGAAACCTATATACATTAAAAAGCGGTGAGCAATGAAACCACACGGACCCCATAGACAATAATGGGGTCCTTGTGTTTTCCGCGCGGTGTCCACACGAATCACGCGGAGAGAAAAGTAGTGCTTGCAGCATTTTTCTCACCACACGATTCATGCGTACACTGCATGGTAAACACATGGACCCCATTATAGTCTATGGGGTCCGTGTGGTTTCTTTGCTCATCGCTTTTTAATGCATATAGGTCTCTTTTGAGGGGAACCCCAAGCCGACTTCCCAAAAAGGAATACTGAACGCAGATGTGAACCAGGCCTAAGTATATCCAGCATATGAGTGTGTTTCTGTTTTCTTCTGTACATGTCTACCATTATGCATACTAGAATTGTATTTTATAGTGTGATGTTCAGTATATTGAGATGTTAAAGGGATTATCCAGGAATTACAGTTCTCTGCAAGGGAAAGGTGACAAGTAAGAAAAAAAGCAAAACCCATACTCGCCTGTCCCCGGTGTCTCCCACATCCGTCTGGTCCAGTGGCTCCCAGAGCATTGTTCTGGCATATGTCATTGCCACACATGACTGCTGAGGCCAATCAGCGGCTTAAGGAAAGGACACGTGACGTCACACGTGACATATGCGAGTGATATCATGGTTTCTTTCCTTAGGCTGCTGAGGCAGATGATTGACTTCATCAGTTACGTGTGGCGAGGACTGAAAAAACTCTCTGGCACCGCTGGAGCGGACAGGGGTAGGAGAATCAGGGACAAGTGAGTGTGGGTTTTATTTTTTTCCCTTCACTGGCCTCCTTGTAGAAACCTGTAATTCCTGAGCAGCGTCTGGTCTCCGTTCTGAGGTTTCCGTTTTCTGTATGCAGAAGACGGAAATCTGTCGGACCGAGTCTGGCCGTGAGCGCCAGTGAGCGTTTTATGCTCTCTGTGGCAAAACCGTTTTTTTTAAAACCGGACACAAAGTCCTGAATGTCCGACTCTGTGTCTGGTTAAAAAAAAAACGGTTTCGCCGCAGAGAGCATAAAACACTCACCGGCGCTCACGGCCGGACACTTTCCAAACCCATTCACCAAAACCATTCCATTTTGAATGGGTTTGAAAAATGCCTGCAGGTTTCCGTCTCCTGCCCAGATTCGGGCAGGAAACAGAAACCTGAAAGCGGAGACCCCTGGTGCAGATGTGAACGAGCCCTTAAAAACACTTTCTACTTTTTTAAGCACACAAGCATACTCTCCTGTTTCCAGTGTCTCCCAGCGCGGTCCAGTCCGGCATGTAACTACCAGCAGAACTGCAGGACCGGAGCACTGGGAACAGATGAGTGTGGGGTTTTTTTTATGTGTACTTTGTTTTTCACCTCACGGGACTAATTATAAACAAAAAAAATAAATTATGCTGGACAACCTCTTTAAAGTGTGGGGCATTCGAGGGGAAAATTAAAGGGGTTGTCCAGGCATAATTTCCTATGGTTTATCGTCAGGATAGGCTATAAATGCCTGATCTGTAGGGGACCGACACCAGCCCTCAGACCGATCAGTTGTATGGAGCCACTTCTGGCACCAGTCCTGTATACAATACAGGGCCAGAAGCAGAAAGCTCTGTCCACTGTATATCAGCCGGCACCTTCTCTGCATCTGGGCACTTATTGAAGTCAGTGGGAGCTGAGCTGCAGTGAATCTGCCAGGCAACTAAACAGCGGGTGCAGCTTTCTGCTTTCAGTCCTGTATTGTGTACAAAACGGGCGCCAGAAGTGGTTCCGTACAGCTGATGGGGCCGCATATCAGCCCCCTAGAGATCAGGTATTTATGGCCTACCCTGAGATTACGCCATAAAAATAATTAAGCCTGGACATCCCCTTTAATATGTATATGTATGAGTGTGTAGGTAACTGTTGCAGTTTTTGGAAATCGCAGCATGTCATTCATACCTACAGAAGCACTTAGTGTCCCTATAGGTATAATGGAAGCAGAAAGTCCTCAGAGGAAACCTCTGTGGAGTTTCTGCAAAAAGCGCTGCAGGAAAAACTGATGTGTCGGCACCAGGGGTTTTCCCGCAGCGCTTTTTTGCGGGACTGCGGGACGCTGTGTTAGGCCTTATCCATATAGTGTGATGTACAGTATATTGAGATGTTAAAGAGGAGCTCTCACCTCCTGGGACACAAGCGGTTTTATACACTGCCAGAGAGCTGACACCGCGCTGTTCACTTTCCATACAGTGTGTAGCAATAGGTTTAGGTAGTGCATTGTTGCACATCGTATGGCGGGTGAGCAGCATGGCTCCTGATATGTTATTACCTTCAGCTGCCCTGTCTTGGTATCGCTGGTTTGCAGGGATCCTGATGGTGGGCCCTTAGAAATAATTCCACTGGTGGGCCCTAGACACCCCAGTCCGACACTGTCTGTCTGTGTTTGTTTCCATACATGTCTACCATTATACATACTATTTTATAATGTGATGTTTAGGCCCGGTTCACATCTGCGTTCAGGTTTCTATTCGTGGAGACTGCTTGGGGACCCCCCCAAACAAAAACCTATACGCATTAAAAAGTGGTAACCTTCAGGAAACCCGCAGGCCCCATAGAATATATTGGGGTCTGTGTGGTTTCCGCACAAAAAATGAGGAGAAAAAAGTGTTGCTTGCAGGACTTTTCTCTCCACATTTTTCATGCAGATAGGGGAACGGAATGGCCCAAATACAGATGTGACCCAGGCCTTTGTATATTGAGATGTTAAAGGGGTTAGCCAGGAATTACAATTTTCTTCAAGAAGGTCCAGGAAGGTGCAAAATAAGAAAAAGAAAACCCGTACTCACCTGTTCCTAATGTCTCCCCCGGCTGTCCGGTCCAGCGGCGGGGTCTTTGTCTGGCAGAAGTCCTTGCCACACGTGACTGCTGAGGCCGATCAGCAGTCAAAGGAAAGGACACGTAACATCACAGGTGACTTATGTGAGACATCCCAGTTCCTTTCTTTAGGCTTCTGTGGCCCCTGATTGGCCTCATTGGTTACGTTTGTCGAGGACTGCCGCTGGAACAAGCCCTGGGGCGCCATTGGACCAGATAGGGGTGCAATGACCAGGGACAGGTGAGTGTGGTTTTTATTTTTCACCTTCCCGGCCTCCTTGCTGAAACCTGTAGTTCCTGAACAACCTCTTTAAGGCTGGGGCCCCACGGGAAAAATCTTGGCATTTTACAGTCAGGGAAAAGTGGATGGAATTAAGAGCCAAGTTACAACTGGAAGAAGTGGTCATGGTGGTCCAAAGGGAAGAGACAGGAAATGTGGGAAGACGTCTCCTGTGAGTATTACTGCACCAAATATTACTGCATTGTATTTACTGTAATGTTACCACTAGCACACCCCCTCCCCCACTGCCTGAGGTGGACGATCAAAAGATGAACACCCACTCCCGATATTCAGTCCGGGGGGGGGAATCGTCTTTTGATCGCCCGCCTCAGGCAGCAGAAAGGCTAGGTGCACCACTGGTGTAGACTATAGAACATCTGCTGCTTATTGACGAAATAATGAGCATGACGTGAATGTGAAAATGTGTAGAATGCTGATCAGTGCTGATTATTTTCCCTGCTACGTGTTGATGGCATTTTGAAAGCCCCATCCACATGTACTACTATATATGTACTGTATATTGCCACAAGGTACCAATTCCACATATACAGTACATATGGACCAGGCCTAAGATATCACACTATTATAGAAGGAAGAAGCCGTATAGTGAGAAATGTACTGAAGTACACAAAACATAAAGCAGAGTGACATGTGTAACTGCGCCCAACTATCATGTGCTATTTGTAATATACGCTAATCACTTTAGCGTATCAATTTAGTATCAGGGCCTGGATGTGACTGCTACCCCTGAATACCCTATAGATAGAAATCTGCCATACAGTGCAGTTTAGTTGTATTGTAGATATGAAAAGTTGTGGCCGACTGTAACTGCTCTATTAACTTTATTTGGGAGTCAGAAAGAGCCTTTAAAATGGGACTCACGTTACACAACCCTCACTCACATCATCTACATTCTGGGTTTAGTTTGTAAATTAAATATTTTCACACACAAATTTTTCACAAACAAAAATAGAATAAATAATGCAGACACAATAAAGAAAGTTAATGTGAAGTTTATTCTATGTATTTTATTCTATCTATTTTATATGTGCTGGTTACCTCCCATCACTCACGAAGAGCGTACAGCAACACTCAGGGCAGGAAAAACCCCCAGTGGAGGAAACCTGCAGGGAAACCATGGCCACTGTATTGCCCCTCCTCTGGGCATACTAAGGGAGGCGACCGCTAGAGCATGTATCAGTGTATATGTGTATGCATGTGTGTGATGATTGTGTGTATGTGCAGTGACTGTGTATAGTGATGTAACGAGTACGTGTGTGTGACCATGGAGGATACTTCTCTCGTTGGTTTAGGTCTTCATCCATCCTGTGTTTTTCTTCTCTTTGGACGTGTCCATCGTGTCTTCTTAGTTCTTCTTCTTCTTCTTCTTGGTCTGGTTGCTGTATATGTAAGTAGAAATGATAGAAAGAAAACTTAAGTAACACATTTATTATAGAATAGAAGCACAGCAATGTTACCAAGCTCTTCTGCATCAACTTCTTATTGAAAAGGTATTTCAGGTCCTACAATATGCCATAACAGTCCCATAGATGTGGTTCCCGACCTCCAGTATGAAGAATAAAGGGGTAGGGGGTCTCTGCAACATTGCCACAGAACCTCATTCTACTGTTAGGGTTTGGCTTCTAAGATTTGTATGTTAGGAGCCATTCACATCACATATTTTCTTTCAGATGTGCAGACATATTTAAATCCAAAAAAAGTCAAAATGTGTTGTTCAACATCCCCATAGACTTCTGTTTGTAAAACAAATGTTAAAAGTATATACTGTACTTCTGACTCAATTATAGCTCCAGTACGTCATATTCTGTTGTATATAATGGACAGAGAAGTGCGGCATACCTCACTTTTCATCATCCTTCCAAACGAACAATGAATAGAAATATATACCGTGGGGACCTCTCAGACCCTAGATTACAATATGTGGAGGCCCAGGGGAGGTGAATGAAAATAACAATCATCTATTCCTCACTTCTCCAGTGGCCTCCTGGCATCTTTTTTGGTCTCTTTTGGTCCCTGGATGATATTATGCACCTCCAGGTCACCACTGAGGCCTGTGATTGGCCCTCATCGGTCACATGGTGTGTGACGTCAGAATGCCCCATGTCACCACTGAGGCCAAAACACAAGTCTCATCTGGGACCCAGGGGCACGTAATGTCATCCAGTGACCGGATGAGGCCAGAATAAGATGCAAATGGACTGTTTGTTATTTTCATTCACCCCCTTGGTCTTATTATATTTTGGGGTCTGAGGTGACCCAAGAGTATAATAATAGCACTTTTGGAAACCATGTGGGGGAGGGGTGAACCTCACGAATATTTGTCAAAAGAAATCTTTTGAGATTTGTCCATGTCTACACACCAGTATTCATGGCTCTGTTCAATCAAACTGATCTGTATTTTAATGTAAAAACGGATGAATATTTGTATTTCTATCCATTTTTACTATTTAAAAATCATATCTGTTGAACAGATCTGCTGAATGGACAGCAGAAATGTCATGTGAATGGCCCCTTACTTGAAGTTCTCTTTCACACAATGGATACACTTACCTGAGATGATTATAGCTGATGTTCCGGGTTCCTCCTCTGCGTCTGTCTGATGATGAGAGTCTTCTGCCTCTTCTTCCTTGCTCGACTCTAGAATGGGGTTACAAAGAGAGCAGGTTGGAAGGGTGGTCCATGGGCCTCTTATGCTGAATTCTGTAAAATCCCTCCTGAACCAGCGTATAGCCAGGCTGTGATGGTCTTCTCTCTGTCTCTTCCATGCCCAGTGGTCGGGGTCTTGTGCCATGATCTAGAATTTAACATAATCTAGAATTATTATAATCATCACAAGCTTTAGTTCAAAGTTTACATCTTTCTGTTTTATGCTACACACCAGATCGCAGGTTTCTTTTTCTACCCAAGCTCTGAAGTCCATCTTGATGAGCATTAGGTCACGAAGGTGAAGCAGCTGGATCCTCTTCATCTTCAATGTCCGTCCAGGGGTCCAGGCGTAGATCTCCCGTTGAAATTCCAGATCCTCTTCAAACTGGTTGGCTAAAAACCTGGAAGAAATAAAAAGTAGGGCAAAGAAATGATAGAACATGTAAAAAGAAGATAATGAGGAGAAGAAGGTGGTGATATCACTAATGTTAAAGGGGTTCCCAGGCAATTAAAATAATTTTAAAAACAGCTCAGTTTTGTAACAAATAACACAAGACGTACTTACCTTATCGATCCCCTCCTGCTCCAGTTGCAATGCTGCTAGGGACCCCACTGGTCTCTGCTGTGCTGCAGCAATGATGTCCTGACACAGGAAGATGTGACCACTGCAGCCAGTCACTGGCCAGAGATAGGGTGCGGTGACATGTTCTGGTGTCAGGATGTTATTGCTAATATACTGCTGGTATGTAGTAGTGTATGAATGGCATGCTATGTTATTAGTATACAGTGCTGTGGTGCACTACATTAACAGCACGCCGATCTATGGTTGTACAATTAATGGCTGTTATAAGCCTATAAAGGGAATTTGACGACTGTCTTCTCTGAAACACATATCATAGGTACAGATAGGGTTAATAATAATAATAGAAACTTACAGAGAAGGAAAGAAATACTGGCGATATTCCTCTACACGTAGCTTGGCTCTTCTGAAGTAGATCAGGACCATCGCCAGGAGATACTAATGGGATAAAAGGAGAGTTAGTAGTTTGTCATAGATTTCCTAATACATAATAGTATGCAGTACAGATATATGAGCTCAGTATATTCTTGTGTATACTGATATCTAGTTACAACCTGACATACATTATCAGTTATATTTCTTTGTATAGTATCTACTACTGATATCAGGTCATAGTTTGCAGAGCTCAGGAATATTTTCTATTCTTTCCCTCTATATAATAATACCTTGTCCGAGGTCTTAAGACATCTGTCCCTGTCTAGGTATAGCTTGATGTCCTCGTCGTCTATCAAAGTAACAAAAATAAGATAATAGGTTAATGTTAGAGATGAGCGAACACTAAAATGTTCGAGGTTCGAAATTCGATTCGAACAGCCGCTCACTGTTCGAGTGTTCGAATGGGTTTCGAACCCCATTATAGTCTATGGGGAACATAAACTCGTTAAGGGGGAAACCCAAATTCGTGTCTGGAGGGTCACCAAGTCCACTATGACACCCCAGGAAATGATACCAACACCCTGGAATGACACTGGGACAGCAGGGGAAGCATGTCTGGGGGCATAAAAGTCACTTTATTTCATGGAAATCCCTGTCAGTTTGCGATTTTCGCAAGCTAACTTTTCCCCATAGAAATGCATTGGCCAGTGCTGATTGGCCAGAGTACGGAACTCGACCAATCAGCGCTGGCTCTGCTGGAGGAGGCGGAGTCTAAGATAGCTCCACACCAGTCTCCATTCAGGTCCGACCTTAGACTCCGCCTCCTCCGGCAGAGCCAGCGCTGATTGGCCGAAGGCTGGCCAATGCATTCCTATGCGAATGCAGACTTAGCAGTGCTGAGTCAGTTTTGCTCAACTACACATCTGATGCACACTCGGCACTGCTACATCAGATGTAGCAATCTGATGTAGCAGAGCCGAGGGTGCACTAGAACCCCTGTGCAAACTCAGTTCACGCTAATAGAATGCATTGGCCAGCGCTGATTGGCCAATGCATTCTATTAGCCCGATGAAGTAGAGCTGAATGTGTGTGCTAAGCACACACATTCAGCACTGCTTCATCAAGCCAATACAATGCATTAGCCAGTGCTGATTGGCCAGAGTACGGAATTCGGCCAATCAGCGCTGGCTCTGCTGGAGGAGGCGGAGTCTAAGGTCGCTCCACACCAGTCTCCATTCAGGTCCGACCTTAGACTCCGCCTCCTCCGGCAGAGCCAGCGCTGATTGGCCGAAGGCTGGCCAATGCATTCCTATGCGAATGCAGACTTAGCAGTGCTGAGTCAGTTTTGCTCAACTACACATCTGATGCACACTCGGCACTGCTACATCAGATGTAGCAATCTGATGTAGCAGAGCCGAGGGTGCACTAGAACCCCTGTGCAAACTCAGTTCACGCTAATAGAATGCATTGGCCAGCGCTGATTGGCCAATGCATTCTATTAGCCCGATGAAGTAGAGCTGAATGTGTGTGCTAAGCACACACATTCAGCACTGCTTCATCAAGCCAATACAATGCATTAGCCAGTGCTGATTGGCCAGAGTACGGAATTCGGCCAATCAGCGCTGGCTCTGCTGGAGGAGGCGGAGTCTAAGGTCGGACCTGAATGGAGACTGGTGTGGAGCGATCTTAGACTCCGCCTCCTCCAGCAGAGCCAGCGCTGATTGGCCGAATTCCGTACTCTGGCCAATCAGCACTGGCTAATGCATTGTATTGGCGTGATGAAGCAGTGCTGAATGTGTGTGCTTAGCACACACATTCAGCTCTACTTCATCGGGCTAATAGAATGCATTGGCCAGCGCTGATTGGCCGAATTCCGTACTCTGGCCAATCAGTGCTGGCCAATGCATTCTATTAGCTTGATGAAGCAGAGTGTGCACAAGGGTTCAAGCGCACCCTCGGCTCTGATGTAGCAGAGCCGAGGCTGCACAAGGGTTCAAGCGCACCCTCGGCTCTGATGTAGGAGAGCCGAGGGTGCACTTGAACCCTTGTGCAGCCTCGGCTCTGCTACATCAGAGCCGAGGGTGCGCTTGAACCCTTGTGCACACTCTGCTTCATCAAGCTAATAGAATGCATTGGCCAGCGTTGATTGGCCAATGTATTCTATTAGCCTGATGAAGTAGAGCTGAATGTGTGTGCTAAGCACACACATTCAGCTCTACTTCATCGGGCTAATAGAATGCATTGGCCAGCGCTGATTGGCCAGAGTACGGAACTCGACCAATCAGCGCTGGCTCTGCTGGAGGAGGCGGAGTCTAAGATCGCTCCACACCAGTCTCCATTCAGGTCCGACCTTAGACTCCGCCTCCTCCAGCAGAGCCAGCGCTGATTGGCCGAATTCCGTACTCTGGCCAATCAGCACTGGCTAATGCATTGTATTGGCTTGATGAAGCAGTGCTGAATGTGTGTGCTTAGCACACACATTCAGCTCTACTTCATCGGGCTAATAGAATGCATTGGCCAATCAGCGCTGGCCAATGCATTCTATTAGCGTGAACTGAGTTTGCACAGGGGTTCTAGTGCACCCTCGGCTCTGCTACATCAGATTGCTACATCTGATGTAGCAGTGCCGAGTGTGCATCAGATGTGTAGTTGAGCAAAACTGACTCAGCACTGCTAAGTCTCTGCATTCGCATAGGAATGCATTGGCCAGCCTTCGGCCAATCAGCGCTGGCTCTGCCGGAGGAGGCGGAGTCTAAGGTCGGACCTGAATGGAGACTGGTGTGGAGCGATCTTAGACTCCGCCTCCTCCAGCAGAGCCAGCGCTGATTGGTCGAGTTCCGTACTCTGGCCAATCAGCGCTGGCCAATGCATTCTATTAGCCCGATGAAGTAGAGCTGAATGTGTGTGCTTAGCACACACATTCAGCTCTACTTCATCAGGCTAATAGAATACATTGGCCAATCAGCGCTGGCCAATGCATTCTATTAGCTTGATGAAGCAGAGTGTGCACAAGGGTTCAAGCGCACCCTCGGCTCTGATGTAGCAGAGCTGAGGGTGCACAAGGGTTCAAGTGCACCCTCGGCTCTCCTACATCAGAGCCGAGGGTGCGCTTGAACCCTTGTGCAGCCTCGGCTCTGCTACATCAGAGCCGAGGGTGCGCTTGAACCCTTGTGCACACTCTGCTTCATCAAGCTAATAGAATGCATTGGCCAGCACTGATTGGCCAGAGTACGGAATTCGGCCAATCAGCGCTGGCCAATGCATCCCTATGGGAAAAAGTTTATCTCACAAAAATCACAATTACACACCCGATAGAGCCCCAAAAAGTTATTTTTAATAACATTCCCCCCTAAATAAAGGTTATCCCTAGCTATCCCTGCCTGTACAGCTATCCCTGTCTCATAGTCACAAAGTTCACATTCTCATATGACCCGGATTTGAAATCCACTATTCGTCTAAAATGGAGGTCACCTGATTTCGGCAGCCAATGACTTTTTCCAATTTTTTTCAATGCCCCCAGTGTCGTAGTTCCTGTCCCACCTCCCCTGCGCTGTTATTGGTGCAAAAAAGGCGCCAGGGAAGGTGGGAGGGGAATCGAATTTTGGCGCACTTTACCACGTGGTGTTCGATTCGATTCGAACATTGCGAACACCCTGATATCCGATCGAACATGTGTTCGATAGAACACTGTTCGCTCATCTCTAGTTAATGTATTTCATCAATACCTTCTGATATGTTCAGAACACCTTTATATCTGTTATATCTATACCAGCCAGATATAACAAGTAGCAGAAGCCTGAAATTATCAGGGTGGGAAAGGTCATGGTTCAGTCCTTCCCAGCCTTATAATAGTAGCCTGCGGCCGTCCCACTATCCAATAGTCTCTTTAGACCAGGGGTCGGCAGCTTTTTTTGTATGGTGTGTCGTTTTAGTTTAAAAATACAAAGATGAGGTACTTTGGGTTCCGCACAATAATTGTGAGGCTGGCGACCCCTATACTAAAGTCATATACCACAATCCATAACACAGAAGTGCTGCCATGAGATGCTTCTGGACGCATGCGCTTACTGCTATTTCCTGGGATAAACCTGTACTTTCCCATTATAAGCAATGAAAGTCCATGTATAGCCCCAATTGGTGGTAAATGTATGTGTCCAGGAGCACCGTGTGGCAGCATCCTTAGACTGGTGACATACTATGTATCTGAATGTAGCTGTAGCTGCATACAGTCTGAGGCCACTGGTACTTTCACTTCACTGTAAAGTTGCATTTACATGGTGCGGTTTTGCACAAAAAATGCATGCATTTTTTACTGGAAAACTGTCTGTGGTTTTCTGAAAAAACAAACCGTCATACAGAATAATGTTCCACAGTGGCCCCTCCACACAGAATAATGTTCCATAGTGGCCCCTCCACACAGTATAATGTTCCACAGTGGCCCCTCCACACAGAATAATGTTCCACAGTGGCCCCTCCACACAGAATAACGAACCATAGTGGCCCTCCACATGGTATATTGTCCCATAGTGCTCCCCTATATGGTATAATGTCTCATAGTGGCCTCTCCACACAGTATAATATCCCATAGTGACCCCACCACACACTATAATGCCCCATAGTGGCCCCTCCTCACAGTATAATGTCCCATAGTGGCCCTCCCCAACATAGTATAATGTCCCATAGGGGCCTCTCCACACAGTATAATGTCCCATAGTGCTCCCCTATATGGTATAATGTCTCATAGTGGCCTCTCCACACAGTATAATGTCCCATAGTGACCTCACCACACACTATAATGCCCCATAGTGGCCCTCCCCAACATAGTACAATGTCCCATAGCGGCTTTGCCACACAGTATAATATCCCATAGTGGCCCCCACATGGTATATTGTCCCATAGTGCTCCCCTATATGGTATAATGTCTCATAGTGACCTCACCACACACTATAATGCCCCATAGTGGCCCCTCCTCACAGTATTATGTCCCATAGTGGCCCTCCCCAACATAGTATAATGCCCAATAGTGGCCCCTCCTCACAGTATAATGTCCCATAGTAGCCCTCCCCAACATAGTATAATGCCCCATAGTGGCCCCTCCTCACAGTATAATGTCCCATAGTGGCCGTCCCCAACATAGTATAATGTCCCATAGTGGGCTCTCCACACAGAATGATGTCCCATAGTGACCTCACCACACACTATAATGTCCCATAGTTGCCCCCTCACATGGTAAAATGTCCCATAGTCGCCTCGCCCACATAGTATAATGTCCCATAGCAGCCCTTCCACGTGGTATAATGTACTATAGTAGCCCTTCCACACAGTATAAAGTTAAATAGTGGCCCCTTCACATAGTATAATATCCCATATTGGCCCCCTCCACACAGTATAGAACCCCCTTGTGGCCCCAACAAATTTTCCAAAAATTTCAGGTTCAACTGAACTGGAAATTTTTGGGGTTTGCCACGGGCTGGAAGGAATATCTTACCCAGGAGTTTGAAGAAAGCAGTCTGTTCTCTCTGCAAGCCGTCATCCATCTTCTTCTTCTTGGATTCCTCCTCGGGGTCAGGCCGTGAACTGTGAGAGAAGAAACAGATATTAATTCCCATGTGACCCATTACAGTTTATCCAAGTTGCATAATATGGTAAAAAAGGACATGTATGGGACAATAGTGGGCCACAACATGGCTATGAATTAATATTATGGCATATAGAGGTTTCTACTATTTATTCTTATGATATCTGAGAGATTGTATACAGAGCCATGTGTCATCAGATGCCATTTTAAGATTTCCTTCTCTTAAATACACTGCATTCATCTAGGAGAATAATCTTCCATTGTATAAAGGGCCCATTCATAGGTACAAGGAGTGCATATGGCTCTGTAGTTTAAAACCCTACAAACTCCAAGTGACAAAATAGGTGAATCTGTACATAAGTCTGGTTTTTGCAGTATAGTATGTGTAAGGTGCAGACACTTAATAACAAAGGGCAACATTCACCCTGGTCTCCTCATGGGTAAATCTTGTATTAAAGTGGCTGTCCAAGATTAGATATCGATGTGCTCTCCTTAGGTTAGGTCATTAATATTAAATTAGTAGCTCCAACATCAGACCGCCCCCTTCCCACATGGATGAGATGGTATGGGTACAGAGTTGGCTCCTTAGATGGCTCCTTAAACTGTGTAGTATCTGTGCTATACGTGAATGGGAGCTGAGCTGCCATAGAACTACAAGGCCACTACATAGTGGATGAAGCCATCTTCTACTGGCTCTGTGTGGAAATTAGATGATGGTGGTGGTGTCAGTTGGCGGACTCTTACTGATCTGATATTGATGACCTATTCTAAGGACAGGCCACCATTGACAGATCTTTGTAATACAGTGATAAACACTATTGCACTTACGACTCCTCTTCATACTTCATAAGTTGTCTCTTCCTTTTCCGCTTCATCTTCTCTTCCTCCAGGGAAATGTAAAGAGAAAGAAAATTATACACAAATACTTGGTAATATGACTTAACAAGACCTTACAGAGAAGTTTAAGCATAAACTTAGGAAAATCTAACACCACAACACCGATCAGTTTACCAATATGGAGGTAGTAGCTTGGTGAGGGGGATGGGACCTACAAGGTCCTGTGGTAGCTTAACATTGAATATTCAGATGACAGACTCCCTTTAACCTCTTAGTGACCAGCCTATTTTGGACCTTAATGACCAAGCCACATTTTGGAAATTTGCCCTGTGTGACTTGATCAGTGAATAATTCTGTAACAGTATAGCGCATCCAAGCGATTCTGATATTGTTTTTTCGTGACATGTTGTACTTTACTGAGAAGGTACAATTAGACTGATATAGCTTGTGTAAATTTATTAAAAAAACTCGCAAATGCTGAAAATTTTGAATTTTTTTCAATGTTTTCCATTTTCAGTTGTGATATCTCACATATGCACAATAATACAGGGCAAAAAAAATTAGTAGTTATATACTTCCAAATGTTCCTTTTGTGTTTCAAGCATATTTGAAATAATTTTAACATATTTGAGTAACTTAGACAATTTACAAGTTTATCAAGTTTATAAGCAAATTTTGGAAATTTGGAGTATGTGATTTTTTCCTGTACCAAGCTATGTTTGCAGACAGGAGTAAGTGGCATAATGACAGAAACTCCCATTAAATGACCTAATTTGTAAAACTAGACCCCTTCAGGTATTCTTTGAGGGGTATAGTGAGCATTTTGATCAAATAAATATTATTTTGCAAGAATTATTACAAATGTTAAAAAAAAATTACATTTTCATTTTCTTCAAATATGTGTCATTTTAAAGCCAGTTTTTTTTGCACACAACACATCAAAAAGAAGAAACACACCCCAAAATATATCACACCACTTCTCCCGTGTTAAAAAATGTCCATTTTGTGGCCTTAGTCCTATATACGCACGTACAGTAGGGCCTAAGAGATAGGGAGGGCCAAATGGATTTCAAAGCACAAATTTTGCTTGCAGATATTTTAGGCCCATTGCACATTTGAACAAGAGCAATTGCAATTGAAAACCCCCATAAATGACACCATTTTATAAACTAGACCCCTTAAGATATTCATTGAGGGGTATAGTGAGTACTTTTACCCCATAAGTTTTTAGAAATGTTGCGTCAAACAAAAAAATTTCATATTTTTTTACACAAAAGTGTCATTTTATAGACAGTTTTTTTGCAAATAACATATGAAAATGAAGAAAAACACTCCAAAGTAGATGACTCCATTTCTCCTGTGTTCAAAAACGTACACTTTTTGGCCTTAATTCTATGTACGGACGCACGGTAGGGCCCAAAAAGATGGGAGCACCAACTGGATTTCAAGACACAATTTTTGCTTCTAAATGTTTCAGGCCCATTGCGCATTCAAACAAGATTTGAGTTACCAAAATAATTTAAAACCCCAATAAATGACCCCTTTTTATAAACTAGACCCCTTGAGGTATTCATTGAGGGGTATAGTCAGTACTTTGACCCCATAGGTTTTAAAAGAATTTGTGTCAAACAAAAAATTCTCATATTTTTTTACACAGAGTCATTTTAAAGGCAGTTTTTTTGCACACAAGGCATGAAAATAAAGAAAAACACTCCAAAATAGATGGCCCCATTTCTCCCGTGTTCAAAAATTTACACTTTGTGGCCTTAATCCTATGTACGGATGCACGGTAGTGCCCAAAGAGATGGGAGCACCAACTGAATTTCAAGACACAAACTTTGCTTGCAGATATTTCAGGCCCATTGCACATTCAAATAAGATTTGAGTTACCAAAACAATTGAAAACCCCCATAAATGACCCCATTTTATAAACTAGACCCCTTAAGGTATTCATTGAGGGGTATAGTGAGTAGTTTGACCCTATAGCCATTTCACAGATTTTACTAACCTTGGGATGTGTAGGTTAAAAATTACTAAAATGTCCCTTTATCTCCAAAGTTTTCATTTTCACAAGGGGTTAAAAGAGAAAAAGCCCCCCACAGTTTGTTACACAATTTCTCCTGAACACGGCAATACCCCATATGTGGCCATAATCTGCTGTATGGGGACATGGTGGGGCTCAGAATGGAAAGAGCGCTATTTGGATTTTGGAGAGCAGATTTTGCTGGAATAGTTTTCAGGTGCCATGTCGCATTTGCAGAGACCCTAAAGCAGCGGTCCTCAAACTATGGCCCGCGGGCCACATGCGGCCCGCCGAGGACATTTATCCGGCCCGCCGCATGTGGCCCGCGCTGTCGCCTGGATCCCCATTAGTGAGCGGATCGCCGCTTTCAGTTGTATGTGCATTTGCACATACAACTGAAAACTGTCAGGGGCCGCCCGACCGCGGCGTACACTGATGGCAGAGAGTGACCTCTGCCCCCAACGCAGGCGCGATGACGTCATCGTTCCTGCAGTCTGGAAGGAGGAGGACGCACCGCGTCGGCTCTTCATGGGTAAGTATGACAGTGTGGGTGTGATTGTACTGATGAGCATATAATACATCATAATACATATGCTCATCAGTACCCTGCCCCCACTGTATTATATGCTCATCAGTACCCCCCCACACACTGTATTATATGCTCATCAGTACCCCCACTATATTATATGCTCATTAGTACCCTCCCCCCACTGTATTATATGCTCATCAGCATATAATATAGTGGGGGGAGGGTACTGATGAGCATATAATACAGTGGAGGCAGGGTACTGATGAGCATATAATACAGTGGGGGGAGGGTACTAATGAGCATATAATACAGTGGGGGCAGGGTACTGATGAGCATATAATACAGTGGGGGGAGGGTACTAATGAGCATATAATACAGTGGGGAGAGGGTATTGATGAGCATATAATACAGGGGGGGTACTGATGAGCATATAATACAGTGGGGGGAGGGTACTGATGAGCATATAATACAGGGGGGGTAGTGATGAGCATATAATACAGTGGGGGGTACTGATGAGCATATAATACAGTGGGGGGAGGGTACTGATGAGCATATAATACAAGGGGGTACTGATGAGCATATAATACAGTGGGGGGAGGGTACTGATGAGCATATAATACAGTGGGGGGAGGGTACTGATGAGCATATAATACAGGGGGGGGGTACTGATGAGCATATAATACAGTGGGGGGAGGGTACTGATGAGCATATAATACAGTGGGGGGAGGGTACTGATGAGCATATAATACAGTGGGGGGAGGGTACTGATGAGCATATAATACAGTGGGGGGAGGGTACTGATGAGCATATAATATAGTGGGGGGGTACTGATGAGCATATAATACAGTGGGGGGAGGGTACTGATGAGCATATAATATAGTGGGGGGGTACTGATGAGCATATAATACAGTGGGGGGAGGGTACTGATGAGCATATAATACAGTGGGGGGAGGGTACTGATGAGCATATAATACAGTGGGGGGTACTGATGATCATATAATACAGTGGGGGGAGGGTACTGATGAGCATATAATACAGTAGGGGGGGTACTGATGAGCATATAATACAGGGGGGGTAGTGATGAGCATATAATACAGGGGGGTACTGATGAGCATATAATACAGTGGGGGGAGGGTACTGATGAGCATATAATACAGGGGGGGTACTGATGAGCATATAATACAGTGGGGGGAGGGTACTGATGAGCATATAATACAGTGGGGGGAGGGTACTGATGAGCATATAATACAGGGGGGGGGGGGTACTGATGAGCATATAATACAGTGGGGGGAGGGTACTGATGAGCATATAATACAGTGGGGGGAGGGTACTGATGAGCATATAATACAGTGGGGGGTACTGATGATCATATAATACAGTGGGGGGTACTGATGAGCATATAATATAGTGGGGGGGTACTGATGAGCATATAATACAGTGGGGGGTACTGATGAGCATATAATACAGTGGGGGGAGGGTACTGATGAGCATATAATACAGTGGGGGGGTACTGATGAGCATATAATACAGTGGGGGAAGGGTACTGATGAGCATATAATACAGTGGGGGGGTACTGATGAGCATATAATACAGTGGGGGGAGGGTACTGATGAGCATATAATACAGTGGGGGGGTACTGAGGAGTATATAATACAGTGGGGGGGTACTGAGGAGTATATAATACAGTGTGTGGGGGGGGTACTGAGGAGTATACTATACAGTGGGGGGGTACTGAGGCCTAGATAATACAGTGGGGGGTACTGAGGAGCATATAATACTGTGGGGTGGGGGCATACTGAGGAGCAGGGGTAAACCTAGCCTTTTTGCCGCCTGAGGCGAAATATTTCGGCCCTCCAGTGTTTTGAGGGACAGTGCTTCCCAAAAATTTATGTACAAAATGAAAATTGAAATTTTGAAAGAAATATGCCATTTCGGTGCCCAATACGTTGCACCCACTTTGTGTTGTCAGAGACCTGCACTCCTGAAACTATTAAGTGGGCCATCCCGAGGGGCCAAAAATTATATATGTGGGTGTAAACTGCTGCTTGGGCACACAGCAGGGCTCAGAAGGGAAGGAGCACTGCGCTTTTTAGCTTTTGGGGTACAAATTTAGAGGGACCCTCTGGGCGCCATGATGTTTTTGCAGAGCCCTGGAGGTTCCAGTAAACTGGAATTCCCCAAGAAGTGACCCCATTTTGTAGGGGCAATTTTAGGGTCTCTGCAAATGTGACACGGTGTCCAAACACCAACAATCTAAATCTGCACTCCAAAAGCACATATCCCTCTTTCACATCTGGGCCCTGCTGTGTACCCAAATGGCAGTGTATGCCCACATGTATGACACTGGTGTACCCTGGATCACGGACTTAATGCCATATGTGGGTAGAATAGGCTGTTTGGGCTCAGCCAGGCACAGAAGGGAAGGAGCGCTATTTTGGTTTTTGGCGCACAGTTTGGTTTTTGGACGTCACTTTTGCAAAGACCCTTAATTGCCAATAAAGTGGAATCTGCAGACATGTCACCCCATTTTGGACGCTAGCCCACTGATGGGATTTATCAAGTGGCGTAGCGAGCATTTTTAACCCTTGAGTGTTGCATTTATTTAGTTTCCAGGAATGAAATCGCAACTGATAATGAGAAGTTAAAAATGAAATTTTTCTAGAGATTCGGAGCCTCCTCCGATGGAGGGTTATGGAGCAGGGTCTTAGGTGTAAAATACAGCTAAGACTTGCTCCAATTACATCGGCACTGACAGGGAATCCTTCCCTGACTGCCCGACGTAGTTTTCCTACACAGAATGTCCCATAGACGGCAATACAGTTGTATTGCCGTCTATGGGACTTGCAATCAAATGACTGCAGGCTCAAGCCCCCTGGGGGGGAATAAAATAGTAAAAAAAAAAAAAAAAGCTTTAAAAATATATAATAAAAAAATTAAATAAGTAAAAGTTCTAAATCACCTCCCTTCCCTAGAATATATATATAACAGTAGAAAATCATATGTCAAACACATACACATTAGGTATTCCTATGTCCGAAACTGCCCGGTCTACTAATAGTTTTCCTGTACGGTGAACGTCAATATCACAATTGCTAAACCGCCGTTTGTTTTTTCAATAAAAGGTGATCTAAGCAATAGACATTCCCCAAAATGGTATAACTAAAAAGTACATCTGGCCCCGCAAAATAAAAACACTCTATGCATCCCCGTACAGCTGCAGGGTCACCTGTCAATGTGGCCTTGCAGCTGTTGCAAAACTACAACTCCCATATATTAAATATTTTACCATTTTTTGCTTCAAAATTTTTTTCCCTATTTTCCTCCTCTAAAACCTGGGTGCGTCTTATAGTCCAGTCCGAAAAATACGGTAATTACAGGGGGGCCCTCACTGTCACATTCCAGGGGACATAAATCCGGATTTTAACAATAAAGTGATGATATCTTACCTCTGGTGACTCGCTATTAGCGGTTCTCTTCGTAATCCGCAGGTGTCGATCAGGAATCTGTAGTAAAAAAAACTGTCGCTTCTGTCGCTTTCTCGCAAGTGGGAGCAATAGGGAGCCGGTCTAATCTCTATAAGAGCAATCGCTGACTGGCACCAACTGACGTTTCTTTTCCAGGTTTGTAGCCGCATGCTGGGATTCTATTGCGGCACATGCCAGGATAAGTCATGCGGCACATGCCAGTGCCAGTTATACTGCAGTAAAATATATTACATGTATTCTGTATCATGAGATCTTGCTAATTAATAGAAATTTAGAAAAAAAACTCAGCATTGAAAGTCACATATAAAAAACATTAACATTAAAGTCATGTCAGGAGAGAAATGTAAAGAGCTTGAAATATAAATATGTTACACATGGCCGATAGTGTGTGCATCTCCATTCTTATTATACAGTAAGGCTTCATGCACACAACCAGGCGCACAGTCAATGTGCTAGCCGTGTTTTTCATGACCCATTTATTTCTATGGCGCCATAGGCACGACAAAGTATTTTCACAGCCTGGTGTATGGGGTCGCAAGTCGTAAGCAAAACTCAGGATAGGCCTTATTTACTTATTTATTACTTGGCAGCACTGTAAGTGACCGTCTGCTTCACCCCAAGTGTGAGAAGGAGCGCTATCGCAGGTCCTTCCTTCCAACCGCGACCAGGCTGTATAATCTACATCAAACCAAGCGAAGATCACTCCGCACTGAGAGCTAATTGATTATGACGATGACCATGAGGTCTTCCTCTGTCTCTTCAGTTTTTCCTTAGCTGCTATGGACTCCTAGTATTTCTTCACAGCATATGTGTGTCTACGTCTGTAATATATTACTGTGTATTATCCTGTACCTGTATTACTATGCTGCTGTAACATGCTGAAAATTCCCCAATGTGGGACTATTAAAGGATTATCTTACCTTATCTTATTCCTGTCCATTTTGTGGACTGTGGTCACTGGTCCCAATGAATGGAGCTGTGGAAGTATGGGTGGTGCAACATGCACCGTCGTGTTTAAGTTGCCTAAAGCTCTGTTCACATTTCCAGCACATTGGGTGCGCCGACTAATACTGGTTGACGCAATGATGTATAATTGATCCTTTAATTTGTTCTTTTGGAGACTTTCATTTAGCATGCAGGCCTGGGAGGCTTGACACACCAAAGTATTTATGACTCTATTTTTTCATTATTAGATTATATTTATTTTTTTTATTATTCTTTTATTTTTTATTTTTTCATTATTTATTTTTTTTTCAATTTTTGTCCGGTCCCTTTATTCATCTAGCCTCCCTATATAGTTTCATTATATAGATCTATACTAAGTGTTTTCCCTCTAATAAACTATGGAGTTTCTTAATCATATATAGTAGACCTTGCTATTTTTTTTAGAGATACAATATCAATTTTAATTTAGCGCTAGTAACTGGCAGTCATCTGCTATTAGTTGGTCATCTATAATTGAAGCACTTACTCACTGCTCTGCCGGCAGGACAATCTGTTCAACTAATTGCTGTTCAACTATGCTGTGGAGAAGGACGTACCTGACTGACTGTCAGGAACACCCTTCTGACTTTAAAGAGCTACGGTACCGGGACCGATAGCTCTTTACCTGGGGCACAGATCAGGAAAGACGACAGTGCACTGAATTCAGCGCACCGTCGGCTTTCCAGTAGTATATAAATCTGCATGTGCCCAAATCGGTGAAAGGTCCTCTTTAAGGTTTTGGACCTCCTTCTCTGTTCCAAGATTAAAAAAAGAATAGAAAGATGATAATAAAGGGCTTGTACATGGACAAATTATTTAGCTTTATCTATAGTTTTAGTCATCTTTTGTGGAAAGGTTAGCACCATGTGAATTAGAATATATTGAGTTTGTACCCAAACCAGAAGTCCACCTTAAAAATGAGAAAATGTCAGCATTCCAATGACTGTAATAAAAATAAATAAATCTGTCATCATTCAGTGCCGCACGTTGACTATATTATTAAATATATTATCTATAGAGTTATGTTGTCAAATTCATAGTCTTAAGCTTCCCATACAATTAGTCCTGCGCATAACATTAATGAAACATCTTTTGGAGAGATTGGCGGGTCTGCTAATGTGTATGGCATTACACCCACAAGGAATCAACTGCTTTCTCTCCGCTCCTGATTCTTCTCTTTGGCACAATGCTGCCATTTCTACTGGAGGGTTACTGTGCGGGAAGTGCTTTGGTGACAGTGGATTCAAAAGGAACAGCGGCTAATCTGGAACCGTCTTGATCGATATTTTCACAGTTGCTTCCACCATTTTCAACCAATCTGTGAGCTCAAGTGCCATCCGATGCAGAGCATCACATTTCATATGAACCGGCACTAGCTGGACCAATCTAGCCACTTGCAATTATCTAGCCACCTGGGGTACATCAGTGTCAATATAGGGATGTGAGTAGGGAGTGATCAAAAAGCACATAGTAGATCAAGCGATATATTCTTGTTAACCAATGCAATCCTACCCAACCAAGACACCGTCAAGGTATCCCAATGGCATGGGTTGTCATAAAACTGAGGAGAGAAATGACAGAAAAGCCTCATAAAGGGTGGTCACTGATAGGGTCATATAGATGCCCAAATAGAGTAATCTCGACTGATTCCACCAAAAGTCAACGTTCAGTTTCAAGAGTTTGACCAACTGTGTAGGTTGAGTAAGAGCTTTAGATTATACAGCATTGATCTCTAAGACA
Organism: Leptodactylus fuscus; assembly: GCF_031893055.1. NCBI lineage: Eukaryota > Metazoa > Chordata > Amphibia > Anura > Leptodactylidae > Leptodactylus > Leptodactylus fuscus. The sequence goes on from NC_134268.1 coordinate 159,573,885, forward strand.
GATATTGGAGAGCTGCAGGGCAGAGCTAGGCAGACTCCCCTATGGCTCACCATACAGAAAAGGGCGCTAGCTTTCCAGGCACACATCCAGGGGAGCAAGCCCGACTCCTACCACCACCAAGCCTGGCTAAGCCACCTGAGCAAACCAGACACCCACCAACCAAACAGCCAACCACCAAACCAAAAACACCAACAGATGATAACCAAGGCCAAAATAAAGGCGACCACAGAGGCAAACAAAAGTACATTGAAGAATGGAGAAATGAAATAAATAACTCCAAGAAACTCACTGTGTACCAATCCCTACAAAGGGTCTACACCATGGCCACCTACCTGGAGAGAATACACCACCCCAAACACAGACAGACCCTGAGCCGGTACAGACTGAATGCCCACAACCTGGAAATGGAGACACAGGGTGACACAGGCAGACATACAAGCCACGGGAGAATAGACTGTACCAGCACTATGACCAGGGGACCCTAGAAGACGAGACCCACTTCCCGCTACACTGCACCAAATACTCAGCTGTGAGGGCCGTCTACTACCAAAGACTCTCTGCCCACATCCCAGACTTCATATCTGTAGACGAGAAGAGGAAACTCTACATCCTACTGGGAGAAGAAGAGGCCACTGTGGAGATCGCTGCCCAATACGTGTCCAGCTGTCACCAAACAAGAGGAAGATGAGACACCACGGACTGTTATACCCCAATACACCCACCCCACCTCCCCATATAGCGGTCACCAACTAAGAGGAATACGAGACTCCACAGATTGTTATACCCCAAAACCACCCACCCCACCCCCCATACCCACCACTCACCCATCCAAATCCAACTCCCCCCCCACACACACACACTTTACTAGCTTTGGCAATGCCAAATATCTATTCGGACTTGCCAATAAAGCTTGTTTGATTGATTGATTGATTGATTGATTGAGCTTTGATATCAGATAGAACAAGTTGAAAAACAAAGTTAAAGGGAACCTCAACAATAAATTGTTAGCAAACAGAGCACATTTATGTTTGTTCCTTCCCACTAAAAAACCTTTAACATTATGGCTGCTACTAGTGGCTCCATTACCAACATGAGTAAAGCAGAGAACAGTAGGCATCCATGCCTGGTCTCTCTAGCTATGGGAATAGTGAAATGTGGTCCAAAGCAACATCTTCTCAGAATGTACTCCATAGCATTGCATAGGGGCCTTCCCAGTTTAATGTCCCCCTCCATCTGCCCCCCAGTTTAATATCCCCCCTTAATCTGCCTTTTAGTTTAATTGCTCCTTACATCTACAGTTCCATCCTCTTGCTCACACATACTCTCTTCTCTCGTCCTTATCTTCCATCAGTCTCCATTCCCGGCAGCTTCCTCTTTCTGTGTAACACCTACCACACTGTCCTGTACAATCAAGAATAGCTCCGCCCACTAAAAGGTATACCCTAGTGAGCTAAAGGACCTTTGATGATGTCATCAAAGGTCCTTTAGCTGACTTGCCATTCAGCATCTAACTTTATCCTGCACTATATGTGAGCTGGTCAGAGGCAGTTAGAGGGCCGAATGTGGCCCGCGGGCCGTACAATGCCCAGGTCTGTTCTAAATTATTCAAGATAGTGACCCTAACCAATTAGTATCTCCCTAACCAGGAAATTGTAATGGGAAACTTCTTTGTGAACTGATTTATCTGAGGAGGTGCTAGTAACTGTTATAAATAACAGAGATACAAGGAGCAGCAAGTAAAATAAAGCCAAACCAAAGCTGAGCAAGGAAACAGTGAGTATTTTGCACTTCTGTGGATGTATTTGCAGATAATTTTTGGAACCTGGATAACCCCTTTAATGCATGGTTTTCAACGAAACCTAAAGCATACTCTGAGAATAATAGCCAAACCACAATAAGTGACTCCTGTGGTGTACCTCTACCGCCGCAGGTAGGGCCGCACCTCTAATGAGGCAAGGTGAGGCGACAGCCTCAGGCGGCATTTTGGAGGGGGCTGCAGTTGGGCCAATTAGATTTTTAATTTTTTTTCTAAACAAGCGCAGGAGAGGGCTGCTCTGAAAACAAACTGAGCAGCCGGGCAGCCCTCTCCTGGGCTGGTTTAGACCTCTGGGGTTCTACTGACCGGTCTCTGCACTCACAGTCGGATCCACCGTATTCTCCTGCTTCTGAGGCTCCGGTACCAGATAGATGCAAACATCGCCCTGAGTATCACAGCACCAGAACTGGCCACATGCTGCAGTGTGTTCCGGACACTTGCTTTCCTTACTAGTTAGCTGTGTTTGACCAACTTATAAAACTGACCTTATTTGTGTACTATTATAGTAGTTTCTAATGTGCATGCATGTGCATGTGTCGGGAGCGCGCACGCAAGGCCAGCGGCATAGAATCAACGTCATCTTACTGCTGGCTTTACATATGAAACCCTGCCCACCAATTGACGCAAGAAAACCAGAAAGAAAGAAGAGTTTACAGCAGCGAAGACTGGTGAGTAAGGGACATGGGAATACCCCTTTAAGGTCCTCGCGCTTCTAACCGACCGACCCGACCTGCGTTTTGTTAGGTCCGGGCAGGGCCGGCTCCAGGTGTTTATGGGCCCTTGGGCGACAGAGCCTCAGTGGGCCCCCTTGTGGAGCAAATCATGTAGCGACAGTAAAACAGCAGGTACCACAGAGATCCAAATATTTTACGCTATACACAGATACGCTATATTCAGCCAGGCTGAGTTCCAAGTGTGGGGAAAAAACCCCAGTCCTCAAACTCAGGGAAGGGGCAGACAGACAACCAAAACAGGCTGAATATAGCAAATTTGTCGTGCTCCTATTAACCCCTTCCCGACGGAATAGAACGCTATATTCAGTAGACTGGGCACTTTCAGACACAGGGATACCTATTGTGTATGTGTTTCACAGTAATTTTGTACTTTGAGGGCCGGTTCACACCACGCCCAATCTCCGTTATGCAGGTTTCCGTTTCTTGCCTGAGAAACTCAACAGGAGACGGAAATCGGCAGGCAGTTTTCAAACCCATTCATGCCGGTGTGCGTCTTCTACTCTCCGCAGCTAAACCGTTTTTTTGTACCAGACACAAAGTCGGACATGCAAAATTTTGTGTCCGGTAAAAAAAACAAAACAGTTTTGCCGCGGAGAGCAGAAGAAACTTATGGGCGCTCACTGGCGGACATTGAATGTTGGTTTCTGTCTTTTCTGCAGACAGAAAATGGAAACCTGCATAACGGAGATCGGGTGCTGGCGTGAACCCGCCCTTATATGTATTCTAGGGAAAGGAGTGATTTACAACTTTTATTTATTTTAAAACTTTTTTTTTTTTCACTATTTTATTAGCCCTCCCTCTAGGGTACTTGAACCTGCAATCATTTGATTACAATTCAGCGCACTGTTGGCTTTCTAGCGGTGTATTAAACCTCATGTGCCCCAGATGGTGAAAGGTCTTCTTTCAGGATTAGGCGCAACAGCGAGATGCAACTAAAAAAAACATTGTGGGAAAAAAATTGCAGTGAATCTCAATATATATAATTAATGTATTAAAAGAGGGGTCAGAGTGTAAAAAAGGGGTCAGAATTAAAGGGATTCTATAATTTAAAAAAAAAAAATATTTAAACCATGTTGCGGTGGTCTCTTACATGAGTCCCACACAAAATGATGACGGAACATGTGCAGTCCACTGTTCCGTCAGCCATTTTGCAGTGGTCTCGTGTCAGAAGAGGAGTGAAGAGGAAGAGACACGTCAGAACACAGAGGCGACGCTGGAAAACTGGTGTGAACCTGCAAAATAAAGGTAAGAGATGAATAGCCTTTCTAAAGCCTTCAGCCTTTTACTGATAGAATCCCTTCAATGGATCTACCAGTCTGACTTTCTGATCTGCCTAATGTTGTCTACACATGGAGGAAATAACGTCACTAAATCTGAAATTCCCCTTTAATGGGGGTTCACTAGGATTTTATTTTTTTTCTAAAAGCAAGTAGTGTGTTAAAATAAAGGATTGCTTAACGATGTTTTCTAAGACTTTATGCTCAAAACATATCTATTGATATGAGGCTAGTATAGGTCCAATAGCCCTATTGATCAGCTAATGTCTGAGCAATGTACGGAACTGTCTGCTTCTGCTGACTGATGGAATAACTACCACTGACCTCATATTATTGACCTATTCTAAGGAGAAGCTACCCATATGAAGTCTTGGACTCCCTTCTAATGTCTTACCTCTCCATTGGTTCCTGCCATTCTTGCTGTGCACTGAAGACATACTGAGCACGTTTGCTGCTGCCAATCACTGGCCTGTGAGACCTGTTGTTACTGCAGGACAAGTTGACAAGACTAGCTGGTATTATGGCGGCACTCAGGTATGTGCAATCTAGTACTTAAACCTCCATCCAAGGGGTTCAGAAGTTGTTGAGTAGATTTTTTCTATCTCTTCTATTGATGCACCCTGCTTATGGCTTTATTATTGAGTTTATAGAAGCCGTATAGTAGCAGCCAAATCTGGGGCTTAAAATAGGCAAAATGACATCACTGAAACTAAAGTTTGTGTGGTGTTCTGCGTGTGACCCCCTACAAAGAATTTATAACCTATTTAGATTAAATGACAGAATTTACTGTACTATTTTCTTCCTGGACCACCTCCATTAACCACTGAACAATTTCAAACTACCTGCAATATTAGATGTTAACCTGTTTATGGCCCCTTATCTGATACATATCTAGATACACATGTGGACGAAATTGATGGACCCCTAGTTTAATGAAAGAAAACCCCACAATGGTCACAGAAATAACCTGAATCTGACAAAAGTAATAATAAGTAAAAATTCTATGAAAATGAACAAATGAAAGTCAGACATTGCTTTTCGCTTCAACAGAATTAAAAAAAAATAAAATAAATCTCATGAAACAGGCCTGGACAGAAATGATGGTTCCCTTAACTTAATATTTTGTTGCACAACCTTTTGAGGCAATCGCTGCAATCATACAATTCCTGTAACTGTCAATGAGACTTCTGCACCTCTTAACAAGTATTTTGGCCCACTCCTGCTCCAGTTGTCTCAGGTTTTAAGGGTGCCTTTTCCAAATGGCATGTTAAGGGCTCATCAAAGGCCACTTCAGTATAGTTCAGTGTTTTCCTCTTGGCCATTCTTGGGTGTTTTTACCTGTGTGTTTTGGGTCATTATCCTGTTGCAAGACCCATGACCTGTGACTGAGACCAAGCTGTCTGACACTGGGCAGCACATTTCTCTCTAGAATCCCTTGATAGTCTTGAGATTTCATTGTACCCTGCACAGATTCAAGACACCAGATGCAAAATGACATCATATAGCAGCAAAGCAGCTACATAACATAACAGAGCCTCTTTCACAGATCCATCTTTCACAGTAGGGACAAAATTATTTTCAAGATATGCTTCATTTTTCCATCTGTGAACATAGACCTGATGTGCCTTGCCAAAAAGTTTGATTTTTTTGTCTCATCTGTCCATAGGACTTTCTCCCAGAAGCTTTGTAGCTTGCCAACATGTATTTTGACAAATTCCAGTTTGTCAGATTCAAGTTAATTCTGTGACCATTGTGGGTTTTTCTTTCATGAGGGATACCAACAATTTTGTCCACATGTGTATGCCTGTATTGTCAGCTGTAATGCTTCGTTTTCTGCATCACTTTCACTTCAAGTGTCTACAATGTGTGCAGAGGTTCTGAAGTCTGGACTATGCCTGCATTGACTTCACAAGTAAAAAGTTCATGTTTTTTGATCTAGGATAAGTCTCAATTCCATGGTCAAAGAATAAATTTCCCAAATGCAGAATCCATTCTCAATTCTTACATATGTCTCTCAAGTCATCCACAGAACACTTGATAAAATATTTCTTATAGTGCCTCATTTCATCTCAGTCTAGCTGCTCACCTATGAGGATGCTGGTCTTCTTATCAGCCATTTATGCATCCCTTGACCCAAAGCTTACATTCACTCCCTCCAAACCAACATCTTGTCTACATAGAGCAGATATCAAGATTCCTAAATAGAGTGATTTCTCTCCCATCACATGTAGAGAATTAATGGTGCCAATAAAGCTGGGCTTTACGCTTTCTTCTAATTTGTGGAACTCAGAGACACCAAGCTGATCCTTTTGGGAGCTTCCAGTTCAGCAGGATCTTCTCTTCAAGCAAGTGTTGCTTTATTCTCATGTCAACCCTCTTCAACTAACTTAAAGGGGCTCTATCAGCAAAATCATGCTGATAGAGCCCCACATATGCGTGAATAGCCTTTAAAAAGGCTATTCAGGCACCGTAAATGTTATATTAAACTATCCCCCGTTTTAAAATAATACCCTAAAAAAGAATGTTATCTACTTACGGATCGTGCACGCTGGGCGGGCATTCAGGGTGTGTCTTCTTCTTCATCCACGCCTCTTCTTCCTCCGATGTCCTCCTGTCCTGTCTTCCTCCGGCGCTCACGAGTGGACACTGATATAAACAAAATGGCCTGGGCGCATGCGCAGTAGCATGCGGCTTCTACTACAGTTACTGCGAAGGCGCCCAGGCCATTTTTTTATATCAGTGTCCGCTCGCGAGCGCCGGAGGAGGACGGGACCGGAGGACGGGACCGGAGGACATCGGAGGAAGAAGAGGCGTGGATGAAGAAGACAGTGCACCCTGAATGCCCTCCTACAGTGCATGATGCGTAAGTAGATAACATTCTTTTTTAGGGTTACTGTACAAAGATACTGGGGCTCAGTATCTTTGTACAGTCCATGGTCAACAGTTCCAGATTCATCTTAAAGCCATGCTTTACATCAACATCTTGACCAGAGTTATCGTAATTCATGTTTCTCAGTTCCTGTAGTTCGGAGGCAGCACAATATACCCATCCTTAATTATGTTTTCATTACATACAATACAAGTGCGGTGTTGTCTCTCCAGCGTTATATAGGTTATATAAATTAATTAATTACTGCTTATTTACCCTTTATCTTTTAATTGTACCCAGGGGGTATTAACCTATTGTGTGCCGCCCCTGGACTACAGGAAATAAAAATTTTGGTAAGTAAAATTTCTCAATATGTATTATAGCTGTTTGTACTGTGGGTACTAACTGATATGTCACTGTGTATCTGATTTTACTGGTTATGACTTGTGACCTTAGCTTATAACTATACATACACTATAGGCACAAGTTTTATTTTAGATATACAACTGACAATTATAATATGTATTGTGCTGGGGACATTCATTATTCTACATTGGGCCTTCTGTTTACTGTATAAGTGCCTGATAGTAATTACCATGTAGTATTGTTTTTCTGACTCACCTAGAACTACTTGTGACCATATAGTAGACACTTATGAAGTAACTAGTCCATGGAAGAAACATGACATTACACTATCATGTTCACATCTATAATTGCTTCCTCGCACTTTTGTAAATTGCTCCTTTTCTGTACGCGGAGTCCAATTATAGCCATAAACAGTAATTCACATCCCTGTTATTGTACTCGCTGTTCCATTTTCCTGCTGGGAGATAATCCACCAATTTATTAGCAGAACGTATTTGTAAATAGATACCGACAGATACACACATCTCTTATGTGTACCACAGTTAAGATGGCTTCCTGTCCTAATAATATTAACCAAATTAATTTATTAGAACTAAATTGGATTTTTCTAACCTCTTTTAATTGGATGCATTATACTAATATTCTTTCAAGGTAGGAACTAAATGAGGTTGTAAATGTATACTGCCTGTCCATTGTTTCATTTATTGTTTTTTCTTTTTGCAACAGCTCCACCATGTGGCCACACAAGTCATTTTATAATGACTACTAATTCTACAAAAACTATTCTCTTATATACAGGATATCTACTCTAATGAGACATTATATATAAGCACTCGAGTTTTGAAAGAAACTTTGGCTTTAGCTGCACCATCTGTCTCTCTTTATGTTCCCCTTGGGAACTGCTCACTCTTTTCCATTTAAACTGTCATCATTTCTGACGTAATGTTGTCTCTTTTGTCTCTACTTGATACACTGTTATCTGAATCCATCAGTTTCTGCACTTAACAATCGTAGACAATACGTTTTAACTGTTTTAGGGCGGGTTCACACCTGTGCCTGGTCTCCGCTTCGTGGGTTTCCGTCTTCTCCCGACAGGAGACGGAAACCCAGCATTCAGTGTCCACTGGTGGGCGCCTGTGAGTGTCTTCTGGTCTCCACGGTGAAACCTGATTTTTTTTTAACACAAATTCCTGCATGTCTGACTTTGTGTCCGGTTAAAAAAAACAAAAAAAAAACAGTTTCGCGCGGAGAGCAGCAGATGCTCACGGGTGGACACTTTGCAAACCCATTCTAATGAATAGGTTTGAAAATTGACTGTCGGTTTCCGTCTCCTGTCCAGTTTCTCAGGCAGAAGACGGAAACCTGAAAGCGGAGACCGGGCGCAGGTGTGAACCCGCCCTTACTGGCAAAAATCAGGATACACAGTGTAATGTACGGGGGATTCAGAAGCTCTGGTTTGTTTCCCAACAGCAGTCTTTATTGCAGCAGACAAGCTTACAGGTACAGGTAGTGCTGCTCAGCATGTCAAAACAAACAAATGAAATTAAAGACCTACGCCTGTCCGGCGGCTTACTAAACTTGTTATTCCCTCACTAACCAGGGGGTCAGCCTACTGCTGACCTCCTAACAAAAAAAGGTTTACAAGTAAACTAGGGGTAAATATACCCGGCACTTTAACAGTGTCCTTTTTGGCAGAGTTTTCTCTCCGGCTGGTTGACTGTGTCAGTGTTTCAGTCTCTCTCCTCTCTCTCACTAACCAGCACACCTGTGCTACTTACAGAGCTCTGCTGGTCTGTTTCCAAGCCTGGAATAGATGGCCCTGCAGGACTGGCCTGAACTTTACTCCAGTCTGGGACCTATAAGCTAAACACCTGTGCATTCTGCAACAGTCTTGGGGAAAAATAGCAGTTCTCCCACACTATACCCCTCTCCACTTCACAACAGAATAAAGCAAAGAAGGCAAGAGTCATTGACTCAAACTACTTGCTGCAGTGTTTACAGGTGAGCATGCCAACTTTGGTTCTTGCAGACTCCTCTAAACTAGCCTGCCTATGACTCTATTGAAGCTACTTGGTCACCTTCCTCACTGTCTGTGAACTAAGCCTTGTGGTGTCATCTGGCAGAGGTCTACACTTCATGGATGAGTAACATCATCTCTAGAAGTAGATGGAGTTTCCCATCACTGAATTGATTTGTTGTACTGTTTACAATGGTTCCTCATTTGAGTGTAACTAACTAGCATCTATAGGATAACGCTACTAAGTGTTTACAAAGATTCATTTGGAATTGTAAAAATCACACTCCTTTAACTGTGTTATATTTGGACTTGTTCTTGATATATTTTGAGACACTTTTGCTAGATTCCACAACCTTTGGATGTACATTACTGTTGCTCAACTATACTAATAGGTATTGATGGAACATGATTACATGTGCAATATTTATATTAACTGATGAACCTTTTTACTTCTGCCGTACAGTACAAACCAAAAGTTTGGACACACCTTCTCATTCAAAGAGTTTTCTGTATTTTCATGACTATGAAAATTGTAGATTCACACTGAAGGCACCAAAACTATGAATTATCACATGTGGAATTATATACTTAACAAAAAAAAGTGTGAAACAACTGGAAATCTGTCTTATATTCTAGGTTCTTCAAAGTAGCCACCTTTTGCTACTTTGCTACAGCCTGTAAACAAAAGTAGGAGACACTAAGGGCCCCCAGAGACACCCAGAAATCACTCAAAACACACTAAAAAATATATAGGTACATTTATTAACCCATTAATAACACCAATAGAAAGTAAGTAGTGAGACTGTAAGATTAGGATTATATATACAGACATTACAGATTTATAAGATTGTAGACGTCTCATAGTAACAGATGAATAATTTATTATAAGTGGGTAAAGAATTTTCTTTGCTTTCGGATTTCTTAAGGCCAAGACGTAAATGGTGGAGACTAAACTGTTGCAAAAAAAAAAAATAGAAGAGCTGAGGACAAAAAGATGTGAGTATTTTAACCGATTTCCACAAATAAACAAGCCTTTATCTCCTAATTTCTGTCTTCTAGAATATAACAGAATCTCCTAAGGATCCCACGGGCAATAAAGCTGTGATCATGCCAACCAAATTGGCATTGCCACAGAGAACCCTCTGTCTGGTCCTATCTACGAATAGGACAGGTGATAAGTGTCTGATTAGTGAGGGGCATCTGGGTCCCCCAATGCTGATAAGAATAGGGTCCTGTGAACGGAGTGGTGGTGATTAGAGTTGGGTGAGCTGATTCGTTCCGAGACAGATCTGACTGCAATATCCCAAATTGTTTTTTTATGATAATAAACAATTGGGAATTTCGCTATAACAAACCATCTTGGCTTCTGTGACATGCATTGCAGGAAATTATACTCTTCAGACCCCAGAGTTAAATATGTAGAGGCCCAGGAGAGTTGAAAGAAAATAAAAACATTCATACTCACTTTCCATGATCTCTTTTGCGCCTAAGTGCTCTGCTGGTGACATCATGCGCTTAGGATCACCACAAGGCCTGTGATTGGGTCATAGTGGTCACATGGGCACACTGAGCTTGGTGACATCATGAGTATAAATGTTTTTTCACACTTTCCCTGGACCTCCAACTATTATATGCAGAGATATGAAGAGACCCCAGAGTATAATAAATTCACATTTGGTTCATACCAAACTTTCTAGACCCAAGAGGAATCAGGGACTCGAGCCACACAAACCTGAAACAAAACAAATCTTGAGAGTTTCATCCATCTCTACTGGTGAGCAAGTCCAGTATATGGGACTGCAGAAGAGAAACTCAGTGCAGCGCTCACATATCTATTTTTTGCCCAGAAAACCCCTTTAAGAGATATATTATGTAGATGACATTTTCTGTAGATTTCCTAATCTCACTGATTCTAACAAAAACTATATTTGTTTACAGGCTGATAAGAATATACACTGCTGGAAATCTGACAGTGCGCTGAATTCAGCACACTGTTGGCTTTCCCAATCTGCGCTATCGGTCCCGGTACTGTAGCTCTTTACAGTTAGAAGGGCATTCCTGACAGTCAGTCAGGTACGTCCTTCTGCCCAGCAGCGCCTATTGTGCTGCACAGTGTGAGCGAGGAGGAATGCCCCCTCCCCTTCTGAAAATACTCGTCTATGGATGAGCACTGTGAGCAGAGGTAGGGGGCGTTCCTCCCCGCTCACACTGTACAGCGCTATAGGCGCTGCTGTGGAGAAGGACGTACCGGACTGACTGTTAGGAACACCCTTCTGACTATAAAGATGTATGGTATCGGGACTGGTAGCGCTTTACCCGGGGCACAGATCGGGAAAACAGACAGTGCGCTGAATTCAGCGCACTGTCGGCTTTCCAGCAGTATATAAAACTGCCTGTGCCCCAGACCATGAAAGGTCCTCTTTAAATCAAACATTATTTTGTCAGGGTCGTAATCGACAATATCGGGTCAATTAATCAGTCCAAATTAGTGAGAGCATGTGTGCACGTTCGCTTTAAGAAATGAGTCAGACACAATCTGCTTCAGAACTTAGATCATACTGTTTTGCCTCGGGCTAGCACTGAACTGCCTTTATTTCACGCCCCCATACCCTAGTCTATAGTCTCTCACTCTGCTAAATCAGTATCCCTACACTATGCTGAGGATGGCCCAATAGGCCGAAACAGCGCTGTCCATAGTTGGGAATCTGTTCCTTTTGGGACAGAAATACTGATTTAGCAATTAAATCCACATTATGATTAAAAGACTTTATAACTGAGTCGTTCATGATGTTAAGGATGCCGCCCTCTATAGGGTGGTGTACAGAGTGCACTCTGTTCTCCTAATTCCATCCAGGAGATTAGATTTGCATATTTTTTACGTCACACATAGTTATACAGGAAAGGAAATGGTTAATGCATAATATAACATGAAATTCTTCTGACCTCCCAGAACTGCACACTCATGATTGGCTCTTGATCTTGACGCATAACAGGTTGTAGTCTTGGTTACAATCTAAGGAATTCAGCAAACCAGGGAGTCACCACCATCTTAGATACACTCTTTGTTCCAAAGCTGATTTCTTTAGTAGCAAGGAAAATTAGTATTTCAAACATACCATAAGGATACATGTACATAAAAAATATAGAAGTATAAATCCAGTAATAAGGTGTTAGCGATTGTGACCTGAGATCTGACAATTTATTAATTATTACAGCAGATCAATTAATTGTAATGTCCTTATTACAATACAAAAAAGCAAAAGGTACAGTTTTAAAAGGATTCCCATATGGACAAGAGTGGTTACCTGCCCCCCTGCCTTGCCATGAGTGGAGAGGTGACAGCATGTGTGTCACTTTCCATTCACTTGTATGGAAGTTTAGAGAATATTGCTTGATTACACAAGTCAACAAATTAGATTTTTTTTCTGTATCTGGTTTGTAAATGGGCGAATTTAACTAATTTTGGGCTCCTGGATTCAGTGGTGAAATCAGATTTTTTTCTATCACATCACGTTTAATAAATACACAGCAATTATCAAAGAACCATTTCTGCTATTCAAAGGCAAAAAAAACATTCATACATGAAATTACATGTTACAGATTGACTAAACTAGAAACTATAGCAAACCAAAGATTATATGAAACACATTATACATGTATTTATAAAGTTTACAGTCAATTTCCTTTAGCAAAATATGATGAGGAGGCTTTTCTTTTGTAAAGTATTTCATCAGTCTGTCTCAAAAGAAACCAGCCGTAATCCCTCATCATTGCAGAGTCCCGGTGTCCTTGGTAGTGTTGCTCAATGTCAAGAATGTCTTGGTGAAAGCGTTCATGCTGTTCATTACTCACAGCACCCAAGTTTTTGTGAAAGAAGTCAATGTGGGAGTGCAAAAAGTACATTTTCAGAGACATTCTACAACCCATGTTTTTGTAGATCTCCAGTAGACTTGTGACTATGGAAACATCTGCGCCCGTACTCCGTTCTGCAGGTTTCTGTTTCCTGCACAAAACAGGGGCATGAGACGGAAACCTGAATGGGCTTCAAAAGTCTCTGGCCGTGTGCGCTGGTGAGCGTTTTATGCGCTCCGCGGTGAAACCGTTTTTTTAAACCGGACAGAGAGTCGGACATGCAGTACTCTGTGTCTGGTTTAAAAAAAAACGGTTTCGCCGTGGAGCGCATAAAACGCCCACTAACACTCACGGCCGGACTCGGCATGACAGGTTTCCGTCTTCTGCATGCAGAAAACGGAAACCTGAAAACGGTGTTCAGGCGCTGGTGTGAACCCAGCGTCGGCATGTTTTCTGTTACCCAAAAAGCCATGAAGAATTGCTTTGAAGGAGGACCAGGCTGCTAACTCAAGATTCTTTAGCTTAGCATCAAAATTCGGATCTTTCAACAATTTTCTTATTTGAGGCCCAATAAATATGCCCTCCTTTAGCTTTGCTTCACTTAAACTGGGAGTAGGGTTAAGCCGATCTTGACTTTTCAGGATCGATTTTAAAATCCGATTTCCGATCATTTTTCATTCGAACCCAATTCCGATCCCAATGCAAGTCAATGGGAATTTTTTATTAATCGGAGATTGGATTTTAAAAGCAATCCTATTCACTATACAGCATGGAATCTAACAATTGAACGCTTTAATTGTTAGAATCCACGCTGTGTAGTGAATCACTAAGTAGCCAGAGGATTTTTTTTTTAATCCTCTGGCTACTTAGTCCCCCCTGGTGTGCACTTACCTCCAGAGATGGCTGCTCCGCTGCTCCAGTGTTCTTCTCACTGACACTCCACGCTGCAGTCTTCTTTGCCTTGCTGCTCCCTGCCTCCCAGGTTAGGAGAGTGTGGGCGGGTTAGGAGAGTGTGGGCGGGTACTGGGAGGGGAGACGTCATGTCTCCCCGCCCTGTACCCGCCCACACTCTCCTAAGCCACAAGTCCCGCCTTCCTAACTCTTTAAACACTAACCTGGGAGGTGGGGCAGTGAGGCAAAGAAGACTATAGCGTGGAGTGGCAGCAAGAAGAAAACCGGAGCAGTGGAGCAGCCATCTTTGGAGGTAAGTAGCTACGAGACATGTTAGTTTAGTCTCCCTTTAGAACGAATGGAGGCAGCCAGCGCGCAGGGGGTTGAGGCTGTGTGCCGGCTGCTTCCATTCATTCCTATGGAACCACAGCAGAGCCTTCACACTGAGTATACACTATATACTCAGTGTGAAGGCTAAGGGGAAATACTGGGGAAATAATCCTCGATCTCAATCCCACCTAAATATATTGGTTCTACCAACAGAGTATTTTTCACATTTTCTTTTCCAACAACAAACGATTTTCTCGCAGGCCATTTCTTCACTTCATAGTGGTTCTTGCTGTCTCAACTGTCCCACAAGCAGAAAAAACAGCAGAATTTTGTCCACCCACCCTGAAAACCTAATAGTAATGCAACAACTTTTAAGTCATAGAAAATCTGCCACTCATGATCTTTATATTTTATTTCCTCAAGCATTAAAGTCATGTTGTCATAAGTTTCCTTCATTCCAAATGCATAAGCCAAGGGCACTGATGGAAGTGTGTTGCCATTATGCAACTGTACTGCTTTCAAACTAGTTTTATATGCATCAATAAAGACTCTCCACTCCTTTGGATCGTGCTGAATACCTAGCTGACTCAGCAACCAAACTTTCTGTCGAAACAACAAATCTTTCTGCAGACTCACCAACCAATCTTTCTGCTGACTCAGCAGTCACTATTTCTGCTGGTTCAACAACCTAACTTTTTGCATCTGGTGACTTTATGATGTCTTTCACTGCACTTTTCATCCAAATAATTATATCACACCATTAAAATTCATTTAGTTATTGATTTAGCATTTCACACTGAAGACTGCAGAAGGATGATATTTTAGGCCAATATTTAGAAATAAAATAAAATATTTCAGAATATCTCAAAAACCCGATGTGATAGAACAATTCTGAAAGTAGATTCGGATTCTACACACAAAAATACATAAAAATGTATGTATTACAACCCACATGCAAAATCACTGTTGACTAGTGTTATTCTTGGAACCAAGTGGCTTGGAAAGTATAAAAGTAGTTTTACAAAAAAAAATTTGCTTATTCCATCACTTCCATTTTTGCAATGCCTGAAAGATGAACTTCATCATGACCATCAGCAATACCAAGAGTCTTAGCAGCTGCATACCTGCAAATAATATATAACAGTATACATTAAACAGAGTTCCCACTAACGATTCATATCACATCTATTCACATTTGAATACTGTGTAGCCTCTCAGGGTGGGGCATAACGTTGCGAATAAAACAATACATTTTGTATTACCTGCAGAGACGATCGGATTCTGGCTACATATTGTAGAAAAAAATATACATTGGAGAAGCTGCGATTTCAAAAACGCTCACATTTTTGCTAATAGCATCAGCAATTATACCAATGGAGACGCTTGTGTTTTCCATACAGGTATAATAGGGGCAGAAAGTCTGCAGTGGAAAACTCTGCAGACATTCTGTAAAAAAAATGTTGCGTTTCTGCACGGTCTTTTCCACACAATTTATTCACTGCAGCGTTCTACATGGGGCCTTAGCCTTACAGAAGATTTTCTCTTGTTTCCTCCAAGTTACACCAAGGAGAAAAGAATACTTGTGTTGGCCGTATGCTAAGCAACACACTTTGATCACACATTGCATCCGTCATAAGACTTTAGCCAAAGTAAAATGAAGAAAAGAAAATGTCC
Source organism: Leptodactylus fuscus (assembly GCF_031893055.1). NCBI lineage: Eukaryota > Metazoa > Chordata > Amphibia > Anura > Leptodactylidae > Leptodactylus > Leptodactylus fuscus. Next base: position 159,589,711 of record NC_134268.1, read on the forward strand.
ACAGTCAGCTGTTCATGACCTACAGAGAACAAAAGTAATTGCTGAATGAGGCTCAAACAAATCTAAGAGTCAGAAGGACTAACCTGAATATGCTTAAAGGGGCATTCTAGAATTCATTTCTTACAGTTACTCTTCATACATTTGGAAATCATAGAATTTACAAATATACATTCATTTAATATTCTACTCAAATGTTATCAGTACAGTAAAATTGTATAACTAGAGGCGTAGCTAGGGGTTCAGCACAGGCAGTAGGGGGGAGAGTATTTTTAATTTTACAATGCCCTTATGTGCCCCTTTAATTAATAATTAGAGATGAGCGAGTACTGTTCGGATCAGCCGATCCGAACAGCACGCTCCATAGAAATGAATGGATGCACCTGGTACTTCCGCTTTGACGGCGGCCGGCCGCTTAACCTCCCGCGTGTCGGCTACGTCCATTCATTTCTATGCGAGCTTGCTGTTCGGATCGGCTGATCCGAACAGTACTTGCTCATCTCTATTAATAATGTCCCTCAATAGATAATTCCCCTTAATTAACAATGCCCTGTGTAACACTTAAATCAATAATGCCCTTAAGAGTCACCTAAAATTACTAATACCCAATTCCTTTATTATTAATTATACCCTCTAATGTCTCCTTGTATAATTTATGCCCGATTCCCTTTTACATAATTATTACACCCTAATACCCACAGACTCGCCTTCTAAACCCTATAACACTATAACATGTGTTACTTTTCTGCTCACAGAGCGATATGAGGGCTTAAAGGGGTTGTCCCATCACAAGGATCCTATCTATACTGCTTGTTAATGTGAATGTAAGACTTTTCCTAAATACATTGCTTCAGCAAAACTGCTTTGTGTGTCCACTATCTTACTTTATTCAATTCATTGTTGACAAAGCCCTGACTTATTTGCTCAAAAGTCAAGTGATGTATCTGCCTGCTCTCAGGGGGGAGGGAGGAGGGGCTAAGTGTTCGGAAGCGAGCCTGTGTCTCTAGCTATTCCTGTGTAGGGGGGTAGTTCACACTTTTGGGGGGAAGGGGCTGCCAATACAGACCTGGCATCCGCTGCAATAGAGAGGTGGATGCCAGGGAGGGTTAGACGACAGCACAGGTGCCGAGGCCTGCGACATCGCTACGCTCCTGCCCTGCATGAAGCCAGCAGCGGCAGGAGCGATGCTGCTATTCCGGAGGGGGGGGCAGAGGAGTGGAATAGCAACATCGCTCCTGCCGCTTCTGGCTTCATGCAGGGCAGGAGCGTAGCGATGTCGCAGGCACCTGTGCCGGCGTCTAACCCTCCCTGGCATCTGTCTTTCTATTACAGCGGATGCAGGGTCTGTATTGGCATTGTGAAGGCTGGGGAACTGACTGGTCTCACATCTATTCACTGTATGTCCCTCGGGAGCGCGCACGCAAGGCCAGCAGCATAGAAGCGAAGTCATCTCGCCGCTGGCTTTGCATATGTAACCCCGCCCACCAATGACGCAACAAAGCAGGAACAAAGAAGATCTTACAGCAGCGAAGACTGGTGAGTATGCAACGTGGGAATACCCCTTTAATGTTTGCAAGACAAATTGTTCTTTATACTGTTACCGTTTAATACTCTGTATGATGTACTGGGAAGCTGGAAAAAAATTCAGAATGTGGTACAATTGGCGAAAATCTGCATTTGTGTGAATGTTTTTATAGCGTTTACTGTGCAGCCAAAATTATAGGTCACCTGTATGGGTCACTATGATTCTGGAGATACCAAGTTTATAAGTTTTAACTCCTTAAAAAAATCTAAAACTTTGAGCAAAAGAAAAGCCATATTCTGACACCTGTAACTTTAACCCCTTCCCGACATGCGCCGTAATAGTACGGCGCATGTCGGGTCTGTAACTATGGTGACCTCCCGGAAGCCGGGCGGCCGCCATAGCCGCCGGGTGTCTACTGCATTAAGCAGTAGACAACCGGCTCTAATGCCTCCGATCGGTCCCCGGATCGATCGGAGATATTAACCCCTCCGGCGCCGCGGTCAAAGGCGCCATGGGCGGTCATGGGCGCCGCCATTTTGTCCAGGATCGCCAGCTCCTGGAGCATGCTCCAGGGCCGACGTCATGTTGCCATGACAGCCGGGAGCCTGTACAAGGCTCCCAGGCTTGTCTGCAAATTGTCTCTTTTGCAGGCTGCTCTATGCAGCCTGCAAAAGAGAGGATGATTTTTTGCAATGCATTGCAATGCATTAGCATTGTAATGCATTGCATTATTGATCAGACCCCCTGGGGTTCAACACCCCTAGGGGGTCTAATAAATGCAAAAAAATGTTTTTAAAAAAAGTAAAAAAAAATATAAAAAAATATAAAAAGTATTAAAAGTTCAAATCACCCCCCTTTCCCTAGAACACATATAAAAGTAGTTAAAAACTGTGAAACATATACATGTTAGGTATCTCCGCGACCGAAATCGCCCGCTCTACAAATCTATAAAAATATTTTTCCTGTTCGGTAAACGCCGTAGCGGGAAAAATAGTCAAAAGTGCCAAACTGCCGTTTTTTTCACTGTTTTGATTCTGATAAAAATTTGAATAAAAAGTGATCAAAGCAATAACATTTCCTGAAAATGGTAGAACTAAAAAGTACACCCAGCCCTGCAAAAAAAAGACGCCCTATGCATCCCCGTACACTTACGTATAAAAAAAGTTACGGCCGTTGGAATATGGTAACTTTTAGAAAAAAATTTTTTAACACAGTTTTGGATTTTTTTAAGGGGTCAAAATGTAAATAAAACCATATAAATTTGGTATCCCTGGAACCGTACTGAAACACAGAATATAGGGGACATGTCATTTTGGCTGCACAGTGAACGCCGTAAAACCAAAGCCTGTAAGAAAGTCGAAGAAATGCATTTTTTCTTCAAATCCACCCCATTCTGAATTTTTTTCCTGCTTCCCAGTACATTATATAGAATAATTAATGGTGGCATCATGAAGAAAAATTTGTCCTGCAAAAATTAAGACCTCATATGGCTCTGGTAGCGGAGAAATAAAAAGTTATGGGGTTTAGAAGGAGGGGAGTCAAAAACGAAAAACGAAATTCAAAAAATGCCATCGGCGGGAAGGGGTTAACATCTAATGTTAACCCTCTCCTTAGTTGCTGTAAAATAAAAATATTCTGACTTAATTGAGACACAACTACATAAAGAAGAAAATTCTTAAGTTTTTAAACTTTTTCACAAATGAAATGATTTAATGGGGCACATGACACTGACAGGCCCACTTTTAGAAAGCGATTTGGCAAAATTTATAGCATGCGAGTGATATTGGATGTACTACCTTTTAACAAGTCTTAATCCATTTTCAGCCAAAGGTTCAACCATGTCAGCAAATCTGCTGCCATTATTTTCGCTATAATTTCCAAGTAGGAACTTTGCAGAAATTACCTGAAAAACAAACACTTGAAATACAATATAATAAAGTTAGAGAATGCACAAGTTGTTACACAAGGGTCCCGACTACTCACATAAATACTCTCCTCCATTAAGAAGGTACTCCTCCACTAAGCAGCTCCTTTCAGCTAAAAGAGTGACATGTAATAAAATATCTTCTTTGAAGAGGAAATATGGGGCAGCTTATCAGTATCTTATCAGAGACCCCACTTATAAAAGGGTAAACACGTTTTAAACAAGCCTATAAAGAAGGCTTTTTTATGTTTTTTATGTTCAACATGTAGTTTTAGAAGGATTTTATGTTCAACATGTAACAGATCCTATAGTATTACGTACAATGGAGCCAACAATTTTACACACTTGTGCATTAAAAATGGGGCAGGTTTATTATGCCTTGTATGCCAGGCAATGAATAAAGGACAAGGAAAAAAAAATTCTTGAATTCTGCACAAAAAATTGTGCCTTTCTTTGTTTCCCCAAAAACGAAAGGCAGTGGGTGAAGCCAACAGCCCCTCCAGTTATACCATCATATATACCAGATTTCTAAAACCCGGCTTATATTTCCACCCCGAGGTGCACAGATCGGCAGAAAGTGACCCTCATTTAAGAGGATGTGTTTCCCCCCATTTATAAGGCACACCTTCTGCTATTTCCAAGGATATGAAGAAATGCGTGAGTACACCAGTCTTCATAAATATGCCCCAGTGTTTCTATAGCACTCACAGCAAATATTCATCAGGATTACAAGATAACCAACCAGGAGGAAAAAACTTCACAACTTTCCTGCTAGATTTTCTGCATGTTTTATAGCAGTTCTATTAGTTGGATTTGGTTATTGGGACAGGAGAACACTTACTATTACTTACTATTGCTTGTACTGGATTAGATATTAGATATATTTTTAACTATTCATCACTTCATTTTAATCTTATAAAACGTTCCTTGATCTACTTTGGAATCGCTTTGGCTGAGAGTTGCTCTGCTTCGTTTTGGAGGATGAAGATGACATATACACATGAAAGCATAGGTATAGTGTTTTACTGTCCTTACCTGTAACATTGCAGCCATCTTAAAAAAAGTAAGTGCAAGAAAATAATTCCAGTCATGCACTTGTAATGAAACACCTCGACATCGACTATAAATATTAATCAGATCCTCAAATGCTGGAATTCCTTGCAAAAGACAAAAATATGCTTTATACCATCATGTCTTCTAAGTTGTTATGTAAATTCAGACAGTAAAGATGCATTACCAATTGTTCTTGCTTTTCTATGTGATCTTATAGGTGTCTGTACATCACCCAAGTAGGTTGGTTTTAATGACTGTTCAAAATTGGTTTTGTAGTCAGTTTTTGTTTTATTGAAAGGACAGAAAACCTTATAATAATTGATCAATTTAAACACCCATTGAATTCAATGGGTATTTAACCCCATCCCACCACAGTTATTTTATTTAGAATTTTTAGTCGATGCCTTCCAAAAGCCATATTTTTTTTTATTCTTCTGTTCACAGACTTTGTATGGAGGGTGTTAATTTTTGCAGGACAAATCGTACTTTATAATGGTACCATTAAATATTCCGTATTGGCAAGCTATAAAAAAAATCAGAATGGAGTGGAATTAGGGGAAAAACTGCATTTGCATGACTTTCATTTAGGTTTTGTTTTTATGGCATTCACTGTGCAGCCAAAATTACAAGTTACTTTTATTCTGTGGGATGATACAATTACGGTGATGCCAAATTTATTTTGTTTTTGCAGTGTTTTAACACCTGTAAAAAAAAATTATAATTTGAAAAAAAAATTCTTGGAGTTGCTATGGTCTGACATTTTTTTTTATTTCTGTATATGAGGCTGCATAAGACAACCTTTTATTATGGGGTGTACTTTTTATCTATACCGTGTACTCAAGCGTAAACTCCATGTGAAGGCTCACTAAAAGCGGTAGATACCTGCCATACCCCATTATAGTTTATGGGGTCTGCAGGTGTCCGTGGGCAACTGCTGTTTTAGCAGAAGCAGCACAAGTGTGAACCTAGCCTGAGCCATACTTAAAGAGGACCTTTCACCATATCTGGGCACAGGCAGTGTTATATACTGCCAGAAAGCTGACAGTGCGCTGAATTCAGCGCACTGTCGGCTTTCCCGATCCATGCCCGGTGTAAAGCGCTATCGGTCCCGGTACCGTAGCGCTTTACAGTCAGAAGGGCGTTTCTGACCATTAGCCAGAGACGTCCTTCTGCCTCGCGGCGCCTATCGCGCTGTGCTGTGGAGCGGGGAGGAACGCCCCCTCCCTCTCCTGATAATACTCGTCTATGGACGAGCGCTGTGAGCAGAGGGAGGGGGCGTTCCTCCCGGCTCCACAGCACAGCACGATAGGCGCCGCGAGGCAGAAGGACGTCTCTGGCTAATGGTCAGAAACGCCCTTCTGACCATAGAAGAGCTACGGTACCGGGCCGTAAGCTCTTCACACCGGGCACAGATCGGGAAAGCCGACAGTGCGCTGAACTCAGCGCACTGTCAGCTTTCTGGCAGTATATAACACTGCATGTGCCCGGATATGGTGAAAGGTCCTCTTTAAGTATGTTCAGTTACCAATTGAGCTACCTTCACTAAACCCTACTCACTTATTTTACCTAGATTTAGGCAACAGGATAATAATTAGGCGTAAAGAATAAGAAGATGAGTAGAGACAAGATACAAAACTTTACCATGTCTATCTTCATTACATACCTTCAATATCCCCAAAGGATTTGTCACTAGTATGTCCAGACAGCAAAGCATTCGGAGGCCAAAAATAAAGTGCAGTAAAGTAAGTCAAGTCAGACATAGGATGTCCAATAGAGGAGAGTTCGAAATCAATAAGAGCAATGACACGAGCCTGCAGAGAATTGTATAATGTTAGATCATATAGATCTACAGAGCTGCATTCACATTTTGTATTGGAAAGGACACTCCTAATGAATGTGAAGTCCAAAAGAAGTTCAACTAAAAGCAACTTTCTTCAACAGTATGGCATCATAGAGTACAGGGAAACGTTAATACCCCTTACTTCATCTTACCACACAGTTGGGGTACAGCAGTAGACCCAGTTACAGAGCTTGTCCAGCCTGGAGGACTGTCTCCACTTCTCATATGCACCAGCCCCATATACTACTCTTTCACACCTTACCATCAGAGGTCTTCAGTTACTCCTAAATTTTGTACCCAAATCTAGTTGGTTAAAAAAAAAACAAAAAAAAAAAAAAAAAAAACCACACCTATTTTTACTGTGGCATATTTTTTCCAGGATCTACAGTATGTCACTGAAGTGAGCTGCCTTAGTGACACATACATATCATGCAGGACTTTTCCTCCTGGACTATTACACCAGATACACTTTTTGCTGAGTAGACGGCTCATGTAAGAGACACCTACTGACCACAGGGAGTTCCATCAACCAGCCTCAACTTCATGGTTTATCAATATTGTATAACGTCTGCTGGTATAGGAAATTCAATGACATTAATTAACATTGAGACACAAAATGTTATTGTTTTGTGAGCAGAAAAAGGAACCCATTGAAGTCAATGGGAGGCTTTTCTTCCGTGCGGATTCTGACACGGATTTCGTGTGAAAATTGGCAAAAAACTCTGTGTGCATTGACCCTTAAGCACTTGGAGTAATTCAGCTTAATGTCTAATAAGAGGTGTCCTATGTGATTACACAAACACAGAGAAGAAAGTATTCTGGTTAAAGTTGGTTTTATACTGTGTAGAGCTGTATGTACTGGCCTGTATGCTATCTACGATGCTAGGAGAACAGGCCAATAAATCCAGCGTAAACAGACCGTCTCATGTCTGACTGTGACTAGTAGGATATTGGGGGTGGGAGGGGGATAACAGGAAGGGTTGCCAACATTTCTCCAACACTTTTTGTTCCAGAGCTTACCAAGACTCCTGCTGGTCTCCATTGCCTGGTCCCTTTGCATGCACAGAAAGCTACATTCAGCAACTCGCTGACTGCGGCCACTAAATGGCTGAATGGAGATTTCATGTGTGTCAATATGAAGCAGAATGTAAAAATTGGCAAGAGATCAAACATTGTCATAACGGGGAATGTTGGGGATTTGGTGAGTATGGCTGCTTTTAATTATTTCACTTTTTCTTAGCTTCTTAAGAACAAATTTATCCATTGGACAATCCCTTTTATATCAGAACTAGCAAACAAAAGTAAAATATTTGCATCAAACATCTGGTGGTGAAGATATACTTCTTCATGAGCTTAAGTAAAAAAACAAAGAACTACCTCAGTTTGATGGAAAATTACATTATCAATCCTGAAGTCTCCATGGATCAGTCTCTTCATTGTCATTGCTTGGCACATTGCTGAGTAACCAGTTTGCCAGCTGGTTCATTGCAGGTATATCTCTATGGGCATCCCTTTCATATTGCTTCTTCCATGTAGAGATCTATCAGATATAATAATTTACACAAATGGAACATGATGGAAAGTAAAATAAAGGTACCACACACCAAATAACATGAACAGACATTGAAGCATGGGTGAATTTTGTTCTTGGCCAGTGTATAGTTGACGGAGAGTTTGAAGAGGAGATGCATGTAAATACTTTCATACTGTAGGTCATAACTGCAGACAACCTACATATATATTATATATTACTGTACATATATCCCCTTGATGCACTACAGGCAGATTTCCGTCTCAGCACAACAATTAACAGAACATAATTAGGAATAGATGGAAATTGAATAGGAACAAGTTGAAAGGGGTGCAAGTGTCATAAAAACCAAACAATTTGGGATATTTGGGTTGAACCAGGCTTGTAATGAAGTGGTTCACCAATCTCAAGTCACTGGCAAGACTGCCCAGCTGCACTTGGAAGAGCCATCCAGTGGGATACTTGTTGCAGAACACAGCGTAGTGCCTCCTTCATTGTGTGGCTATGATGCACGCTCATTAATTGTAGAATCGCATGGCAGCGCTATACCTTACACCCATGAAATGAGGGGAGATGAGCAGCAGTGGAAGCAATGCCTTGTCCTGGAGAAGATGGTGACAGGAAACAATCCAGAGAGGAGAATCCAGAGAAGGTGGATGTGCCCTGCATGGTCTTGGAACCAGGACTGCAGAAATGGGGCTGAACTAGCACCTGGCCTTGTTGCATTTCTGGACTGTTGCTGCTGCCGCACAAGACATTGACCCAATGGGCCATGAAAGCCTTATCTTGCCTTTGCTGGGCCATAAATGCTGCTCCACGTGTCCATGGTGACGTCTACCTTTCCCCAGACTGACATATACTGACAGAGACAGCTTTCCTACAGAAATAATGGCAGCTGCGTATCCACCACCAAGGTTGAGGGCATGCCAATAGTTGGCAAATGCAGTGGAATACAGTAAGTGGTATGGCAGTGACTGTGTAAGCCGTGTACCGAGGTGGGCTCCCCAGGATACAGCGAAGTCACGAACAAAGGAAGTGAGTCCAATTCAATTTAACCAAGATAGGACTTTACTTAGTTTAGATAACCTCTCTTGTCCAAAAGAACACTCCCAGGTATTACATTTACACAGCCTGGAGGCTGGGACCCTGGTGTTATACAGCACGGTGCCCACTAGTGTGGCCTTCAATATACTCCAAGCTTTTACCTACATGCAGGCTGCGCCTATGCAGCTGCCTGTTACCTGTTATTACCCTATTACACAGGAATAGAGATGAGCGAACACTAAAGTACAGCACGGTGCCCACTAGTGTGGCCTTCAATATACTCCAAGCTTTTACCTACCTGCAGGCTGCGCCTATGCAGCTGCCTGTTACCTGTTATTACCCTATTACACAGGAATAGAGATGAGCGAACACTAAAATGTTCGAGGTTCGAAATTCGATTCGAACAGCCGCTCACTGTTCGAGTGTTCGAATGGGTTTCGAACCCCATTATAGTCTATGGGGAACATAAACTCGTTAAGGGGGAAACCCAAATTCGTGTCTGGAGGGTCACCAAGTCCACTATGACACCCCAGGAAATGATACCAACACCCTGGAATGACACTGGGACAGCAGGGGAAGCATGTCTGGGGGCATAAAAGTCACTTTATTTCATGGAAATCCCTGTCAGTTTGCGATTTTCGCAAGCTAACTTTTCCCCATAGAAATGCATTGGCCAGTGCTGATTGGCCAGAGTACGGAACTCGACCAATCAGCGCTGGCTCTGCTGGAGGAGGCGGAGTCTAAGATCGCTCCACACCAGTCTCCATTCAGGTCCGACCTTAGACTCCGCCTCCTCCGGCAGAGCCAGCGCTGATTGGCCGAAGGCTGGCCAATGCATTCCTATGCGAATGCAGAGACTTAGCAGTGCTGAGTCAGTTTTGCTCAACTACACATCTGATGCACACTCGGCACTGCTACATCAGATGTAGCAATCTGATGTAGCAGAGCCGAGGGTGCACTAGAACCCCTGTGCAAACTCAGTTCACGCTAATAGAATGCATTGGCCAGCGCTGATTGGCCAATGCATTCTATTAGCCCGATGAAGTAGAGCTGAATGTGTGTGCTAAGCACACACATTCAGCACTGCTTCATCACGCCAATACAATGCATTAGCCAGTGCTGATTGGCCGAATTCCGTACTCTGGCCAATCAGCGCTGGCCAATGCATTCTATTAGCCCGATGAAGTAGAGCTGAATGTGTGTGCTAAGCACACACATTCAGCACTGCTTCATCACGCCAATACAATGCATTAGCCAGTGCTGATTGGCCAGAGTACGGAATTCGGCCAATCAGCGCTGGCCAATGCATTCTATTAGCCCGATGAAGTAGAGCTGAATGTGTGTGTTAAGCACACACATTCAGCACTGCTTCATCACGCCAATACAATGCATTAGCCAGTGCTGATTGGCCAGAGTACGGAATTCGGCCAATCAGCGCTGGCTCTGCTGGAGGAGGCGGAGTCTAAGGTCGGACCTGAATGGAGACTGGTGTGGAGCGATCTTAGACTCCGCCTCCTCCAGCAGAGCCAGCGCTGATTGGCCGAATTCCGTACTCTGGCCAATCAGCGCTGGCCAATGCATTCTCTTAGCCCGATGAAGTAGAGCTGAATGTGTGTGCTAAGCACACACATTCAGCACTGCTTCATCACGCCAATACAATGCATTAGCCAGTGCTGATTGGCCAGAGTACGGAATTCGGCCAATCAGCGCTGGCTCTGCTGGAGGAGGCGGAGTCTAAGGTCGGACCTGAATGGAGACTGGTGTGGAGCGATCTTAGACTCCGCCTCCTCCAGCAGAGCCAGCGCTGATTGGCCGAATTCTGTACTCTGGCCAATCAGCGCTGGCCAATGCATTCTATTAGCCCGATGAAGTAGAGCTGAATGTGTGTGCTAAGCACACACATTCAGCACTGCTTCATCACGCCAATACAATGCATTAGCCAGTGCTGATTGGCCAGAGTACGGAATTCGGCCAATCAGCGCTGGCTCTGCCGGAGGAGGCGGAGTCTAAGGTCGGACCTGAATGGAGACTGGTGTGGAGCGATCTTAGACTCCGCCTCCTCCAGCAGAGCCAGCGCTGATTGGTCGAGTTCCGTACTCTGGCCAATCAGCGCTGGCCAATGCATTCTATTAGCCCGATGAAGTAGAGCTGAATGTGTGTGCTTAGCACACACATTCAGCTCTACTTCATCAGGCTAATAGAATACATTGGCCAATCAGCGCTGGCCAATGCATTCTATTAGCTTGATGAAGCAGAGTGTGCACAAGGGTTCAAGCGCACCCTCGGCTCTGATGTAGCAGAGCTGAGGGTGCACAAGGGTTCAAGTGCACCCTCGGCTCTCCTACATCAGAGCCGAGGGTGCGCTTGAACCCTTGTGCAGCCTCGGCTCTGCTACATCAGAGCTGAGGGTGCGCTTGAACCCTTGTGCACACTCTGCTTCATCAAGCTAATAGAATGCATTGGCCAGCACTGATTGGCCAGAGTACGGAATTCGGCCAATCAGCGCTGGCCAATGCATCCCTATGGGAAAAAGTTTATCTCACAAAAATCACAATTACACACCCGATAGAGCCCCAAAAAGTTATTTTCAATAACATTCCCCCCTAAATAAAGGTTATCCCTAGCTATCCCTGCCTGTACAGCTATCCCTGTCTCATAGTCACAAAGTTCACATTCTCATATGACCCGGATTTGAAATCCACTATTCGTCTAAAATGGAGGTCACCTGATTTCGGCAGCCAATGACTTTTTCCAATTTTTTTCAATGCCCCCGGTGTCGTAGTTCCTGTCCCACCTCCCCTGCGCTGTTATTGGTGCAAAAAAGGCGCCAGGGAAGGTGGGAGGGGAATCGAATTTTGGCGCACTTTACCACGCGGTGTTCGATTCGATTCGAACATGGCGAACACCCTGATATCCGATCGAACATGTGTTCGATAGAACACTGTTCGCTCATCTCTACACAGGAACAATTCAGTGTGTGTGACACAGGCATCCGGCGGTGTAACACCAGGGTTTACAATCTTATCACAATACTACTAAATTCTCCCCAAACCAAGTACAACTAAGCAAGTATAATAGTTGGTTAGCTTGCAAGCCAAACAGTGTAAAGTTAAACTAAATGTTGCTCCCAGACTTCCTTAAAAGTCCCTCTCTGGGAGATATAACTCTGTAGAAATCCTCTGTGACTTAGTCCTTTTATCAGACAGGTAGATAGTTCACCAGTATTGCAGCCTGGGGTGATGATTATACCTAACTAACTAACTACAGGCTTTTTACTCAGTCCCAGCAATATGGTGCAAAACTTGCAGTGTGGTGCGTGCACGCTTACTTCTGTTGGGTACCTTTTAGTCTCTGTTAGCATCAGGGTGAAGAGGAGCTCCTCGGACAGCATGCGGTCTCACTGACAGTCTCACTTCTCAGCCAAGTCTCTGACAGTAATCTTCTCCTTAGGATGGTGTCTGGACAGACTCTGAAAGTCTCAAATTCTCAGCTATTCTTGCTATGGCTTCTCCCTCCAAGGACCCTCTCTGCACAGTGATGTCTCCACAGCTCTCTCTTCTCCTCTAGAGTCCAGCACACTCTGACTCAAAATGGCTCCTAGAACCTTCCTACAACGATCAGGGTCTCCACATCAATCTTCCAGGGGCATACAGCCTTTTTCCTTTTACTTGTTATCTCGCAACAGCGACCTCTTGTGGTCAAACAACAAAATGTCAGGTTATGAAAACACCAACTCAATTACACATTGCACATTCACTACACAGGGGCTGTTTCACCCTCTTACAACTGCACCACCAGCAGCTTGGCCAGGTGCAAGTTAAGTTGCAAAACTGCCTAATGACTGGGCAAATATTGCTGTTTCCTGGACACACATTCTCTTATAGTTGACTGACGTTGGCGTTTAAGAGAAGGAAACAGCTGATAATGATGATGCCCATGAACATGTGTAGCCTGCCTACATGGAAGGTCACAGGGAAAGGAGTAGGATGGGCTTGCTCACTTTCCGGTGCCATTGCCAAGTCTATTTTCCCAAATAAGCTGATGATGCCTTCTAATGTGAGTGTATATGGATATACTATCTGCACAACCACTGTTAAATCCTTGGCAATGTGCAATGCAGAAGCTTATTGTTTGGCAAAATGCAAACAAATTTTTATTAATGGGAGATAACTGAATGTAGTTGCTGCCACCAACACCAATTGCAATAGAAACATGTTACCACCAATGCCTCTGCCACCACCACACCCCTCCAGTTTTCCCTATCTTTGCCCCAGGCAGGCTTTGATGTTGGGGCGGCACATTGGCTGGGATCACCATACCACCATCCTCTTCCTCTGATATCACCTTGTCACCCTGACCCAGTTGCCTGGTCCTATCTGCAAACAAATCATCATTGGCAATGTCATCATCTTCCCCACTTATTTGACTCAACATTGTCATGGCATTACTGCACACCCTCATGATTTATACCTCCAGATTTACCCCTAGTGCCTCTACCAAAATGACTAACAGAACTACAACCCTGCCACTATCACCTCTACCACCAACCTCTGACTCCACTAATTTAAAAAAAATGCTGACTGTTCTCATCCAATTCATCAAAAAGAAATGAAAGATTGCACTGACTAGGAGAAATAGCTTTCTAAGGAGGTGCCACATCAATAGGAGGGATCTGAGTCATTGAAGAAGATAAATAAGACATGGTTAAAAGTCCAGAAAGGACTTACAGTAAATTACATGTTACAACATTAGAAGAAGAGGAACACACAGAAGCCTGACACAAGAACAAATCACACTTGGATGCAATGTTCACCAGTGACTGACCCTTTGTTCACATCTGCATTCGGTATTCCATTCGTGGAGTCCACATGGAGACCCCCGAATGGAATACTGAACACAACTGCAAGCGCTGTGCAGTGAAATCACACGGGCCCCATAGACTATAATGGGATCCGTGTGCTTGCCGCACGCTGCCCGCACAAATTATGCAGACAGGAAAGTAGATTGTGAAGTACTTTCCTATCCGCATGATTCCTTGTAATTCTAGTAAGACAATGGGTTCTTTATTTTTATTCAAGTCTGTGGGTTGGGTCTCTATACCCACGGTTTTGAGTATTATAGCTTCAAGATGTAGTATTTTTTGTCATTCATTTGTATTAGTTTATGAAATTTTAACAAATTTATATTAAAAGTTATGTCATTTTATTACTGAACAACTTGTTAGATTTGGATACTTCCTTGAAGGGATCATTTTTAACGGCTTTTTGTTTTGGAAAGTCGCATCTTCTTCCATTTTTCAACCAGACAGAAAGCTACAAACATTTCTCCAAAATAGCAAGCCTATAGTACAAGTCATATTGCAACACTCAGGAAGGCCAGGGTTGGTATCACGGGTAATATCAGATGTGGCCGGTATTCTGCCACAGATGCATGTTAGAGAAATCTCTGAAGATGTGAGATTGTAATTCCCGTATGTAAGCTAATGGCAGATAGCAGAACGCGCTGACATTTCATTCCCTGCGTTCCCAGGTTGCATGTGGAGAGATGCAATGGAGTTGCTTCAGGTAGTTTATTTGTCTTTACCTTGAGAGATGATATGCCATACGGTCAAAACACAATTCCTTTCTCAGTTCTACAAGATGGTTGCTCAGTGGTTACAGACTGAATAACACATATCCAGGAAGAAGATGCAACAAGAAGGGAGGAGTAACAGAAACAGAGAATTATGGGAGAAAACTACTTAAAGAGCCCTGCACACAATATCAATGTCTATGCACCAGCATTGCACAAGATATGTAAAAACACTGTATGAAAGTCAAACAATCAAGCATGAATGATACAATATGAACAAGAATCATTACTTCAGCAATACCCCTGCTGTAACAGCATACTCCCCGTCTGAAATCCTTGGATTTCACTACTTAACATAAATGTCCATCTGGTATATTCTGGAACCCTGAAAGACAAAATGCAAAAACAAGGAAAAATAACAATAACTGTGAACATGTATTCAGGAACAGTTGAAAATATTGAATGCGTCAAATGCACGGTATATCGCTGTTCCTGGGATAGTCCAGTGACGAGTCAACTGAGTCAATGTACTTGCAATGTTTTTTGCTTGACTCATTCCTCGACAGGTAACAGGAGGACAGTCTCAGATACAGGTCTGATGAATGTCTTGGAGTCACCTTGTCGTGTGATGGTTACTTCCACCTTACGGACTCTACCATCCTCGCTGGGAAAGATTTTTGAGATGAGTCCCATAGGCCATGCATTTCTTTCCACTTTCTGGTCCTTCATCAAAACGACATCTCCCACCTGTAAGTTAGGTTTAACCTGCTGCCACTTTCTTCGTCCTTGAAGAAGAGCCAAATACTCCTTTTTCCATCTGCTCCAGAAGCAATTGGCCAGATGCTGAACGTGTTTCCACTGTTTCCGATAGATGTTTCCAGATGAAAGTTCTTCAGGTGGACTAGGAACAGATCCGAGCTTCTGAGTGAGGAGAGTCGCTGGAGTAAGAATAGCAGGAGAATCCGGGTCCACAGATACGGGAACAAGAGGTCTAGAATTGACAATAGCGGAGACCTCGGTTAGGAAGGTAGTTAAAGTCTCATGGGTGAGCCTAGAGGAGTTTGAGTCCATAAGCATACAGTCCAGTATTTTACGGGTAATGCCTATCATCCTTTCCCATGATCCGCCCATATGAGATGCATGAGGAGGGTTAAAGATCCATGTACAACCGTTGTCGGCCAAGTAGTTCTGAACTGGCTCAGAGTTGATTTGCAGTTCTCTGCAAGCTCCTGTGAAGTTGGTTCCACAGTCGGATCTCAATTGCTTTACTGGTCCTCTGATGGCAAGAAAACGTCTTAAAGCATTGATAAAACTCGAAGTGTCCATGGATTCTATAACTTCAATGTGTATGGCGCGTACACTCATGCATGTAAATAACACTGCCCATCGTTTGCTCTCAGCATGACCACCTCTGGTTCTACGAGCAGAGACTGTCCATGGCCCAAAAACATCCAGACCAACGTAGGTAAATGGTGGCTCAGTGCTGGTCCTGTCAGCTGGCAAGTCAGACATTTGCTGTTGCTGCAACTTTCCTCTAGACTTGCGACATAGCACACAGTAGTGAATTAATCGAGCAATCTGCCTTTTTGCACCTACTATCCACAGGCCTGCAGCTCTTAAAGCTCCCTCAGTGAAATGTCTGCCCTGATGCTTGACTTTCTCATGATAATGCCGTATGAGCAATGTAGTAACATGGTGGTGAGCAGGAATAATGAGAGGATTCTTTTCAAATGTCTCTAACTCGGCCTTGTTCAGGCGACCACCTACCCTTAGCATACCATGTTCGTCAATCACTGGCTTTAAGTTGACAATAGGGCTGTTTTTAGGAATGTCCAGTTTGTCACGGAGACATTTCAGTTCCATGTGAAAGGCACTCTGCTGTACATTACGTATCACTAATTTCTCACTTAGTGTAATATCTTCTGCAGAGAGGGGCTTGTGACAGATGTGCCAACCATGACATTCAGAGTTATCGTTCTTGGTGTGAAAACACTGTGCAATGTGAACTAACCTTGCGATGGTGCGTACAAGCTTCAGCCATCTAGAAAAGCGTTCAAAGCGGTGACAGTCAAGGCCGGACCTCCTTACAGACCTGGTGATGAGGGTACTCACTTCAGGACGAATCTCAGGATCATTGTCAGGATCTTGAAGATTGAAGACGTCTTGACCAGATGTTTCTTTTCCTTCGTTCAGCAAGAATTCTGGACCTGTTAACCAAGAGGATTTAGCAAAGGCACTGACCGATGATGGTCTGGTGGCACAATCTGCAGGGTTGAGATGAGATGGAACATAGTGCCACTGCTCAGGTTTAGAGGATTTCCTAATCCTTTCAACGCGGTTACTAACATAGACGTAGAAGCGTTTTGTCTGGTTGTTTATGTAACCCAGGACAACCTTGCTGTCTGTATAGAATTGAACATCGTCCACATGAATGTCCAGCTCATACTGTATAAAATCTGCGATCTCTACAGCCAGTACAGCGCCACAAAGTTCAAGCCTCGGGATCGTATGTTCAGGTTTAGGGGCTAGTTTAGCTTTCCCAAACAGAAATCCAATGTGAGCTTTAGTGCAGTTGTCGATTACCTTCAAGTAGGCAACAGCTGCGATAGCCTCAGTCGATGCATCCGAGAATATGTGGACTTCCCTTCTCTGGCTTGTGGTGAGAGATGCTGGAGTGTAGCAACGTGGTATGTGAGTTCTGTCCAAGGCATGTAGGGATTCTTTCCAGGACTCCCACTTTGGCTGCTTGTCATGTGGCAGTGGAGCATCCCAGTCCTCAATCGTCTCTGAGAGCTGCCTAAGTAGGAATTTGCCCTGTACAGTCAATGGTGCTACAAATCCCAGTGGATCATACAGGCTATTCACCACTGAGAGAACTCCACGCTTAGTGAACGGCTTGTCTGCACAATTAACCTGGAAGCCAAGAGAATCGTTTAACAAGTCCCATCTCAAACCCAGACTTCTCTGCACCGGAGGATCGTCTATGCCTAGGTTTAAGTCTCTGAATTCTGTGGCATGATCGCTGGGCTGGAAAGCTTTCATGACAGCAATACTGTTGGAGGCTATTTTATGCAACCTCAGACAGGCTCTGGACAGCATACCTTGAGTCCTTCTCAGCAAGTCTATGGCTTCCTCAGCAGTGGGCAAGGACTTGAGTGCGTCGTCCACGTAGAAGTCTTTTTCAACAAAGTGACGAGCATCCTTTCCAAATTCTGATTCACCATCAGAAGCAGTCCTTCGTAGGCCATATGTTGCAACCGCAGGTGAAGGACTGTTGCCGAACACGTGCACTCTCATGCGGTATTCAATCATTTCCTTGTTGGTATCACTGTCTCTGTGCCACAGAAACCTCAGGTAATTCCGGTGGTCTTCTCGTACAATAAAACAATGGAACATTTGCTCAATGTCAGCTGTAATGGCAACTGGCTCCTTTCTGAATCTCATTAGCACCCCTACCAGGTTGTTGGTCAGGTTTGGACCCGTGAGGAGAACGTCATTCAGAGATACGCCATGATGTTTGGCACTTGAGTCGAATACCACCCTGATCTGCTTGGGTTTTCGTGGGTGATATACTCCAAAGGAAGGAAGATACCAGCATTCTTCATGCTCTTGCAGAGGTGGAGCTGGCTCTGCGTGATTGTTACGGAATATCCTTTCCATGAATGCCACAAAGTGATCTCTCATCTCAGGCTTGTTTCTCAGCGTACGTTGCAAGGAGATGAATCTAGATAATGCTTGTTCCCGGTTGTCAGGAAGTCTGGCCCTCCCAGTCCGAAAGGGTAAAGGTGCAACCCAATGGTTAGATTGATCTTTGAAGCATTCACTGTCCATTATTTTGATAAAGTCTTTATCTTCCATGGATAAAGCTACTCTGTTGTCATCTTGTGTTATGTAAAACACTGTGGCTCCTAAGTCGTCATAAGGTGTAGGGACGATGTCTGGTGCCCTTTTTAAGTTAGGAAGATGCTCCTTTGCCTCATAGTGATGAAGGCATGGCTTGAAGTAGGTTGTGCGTCCATTGTTGAGCACAAAGGTTTTAAAGGAGTTCACTTGAGATGACATGAGACTCTTATCCTGACATACATTGCCAATGATTACCCAACCTAAGTCAAGTCTTTGTGCATATGGGGCATCATGTGGACCATTGCATTGTTGACGTACCTTATGTACTCTGAGAATGTCTCTTCCGAGCAAGAGCAGGATGTCAGCATTCACATCCATAGGAGGAATCTCCTTAGCCAGGTGTCTCAAGTGGGAATGATGATATGCAGCTTCCGGCGTAGGAATTTCTTCCCTATCATCAGGCATCTGGTCACATTCAATTAACGTTGGTAGGGATATGTGAATATTCCTGTTAATTGGAGAGATAACGTATCCAGTGGCTCTCCTGCCAGAAGTCTCTATGCGACCAGAACAAGTGTTAAGAGTGTATGGTATTGCTTCTCCTTCTATACCGAAGATCTCGAAGAACTTAGGCTTTGCTAGAGACCTGTTGCTTTGTTCGTCTATTATGGCATACATCCTTATGGCCTTTTCAGATTGCCCTTCTGGGTAGACATTCACCAAGCACACCTTGGCACAGCACTTGGGACCATTATCCTTGCCACATACTTCCATGCAGGAGGAGGAGACAGTGGTAGTAGCTGAAACTTGAGCCGATGGCTCCCCGCCATGCGCAGTGACGGCTTTAGATGCTGCTTGAGGATGTGAGTTGTCAGATGAAGAAGTAGGATGCATGGCTGCGACATGTTTGTCGCTACTGCATTCAGTACACTTGATGACAGCCTTACAGTCTTTAGCAAAATGTTTTGAAGAAGCACAACACTTGTAACACACTCCTAGCTCCTTGAGCATGTCTCTGCGTTCTTGCAAAGTCTTTGCCCTAAGTCCTCTACACTCTTTCAGGGGATGAGGCCTTTTGTGGATAGGGCACGTACTATTAGGGTCTTTATCTCTAAGGACAGGAGTGTCCTGTTTGGTGGTGCAGAGTGCAGCGATTGGGACGTCTGTCTTCCTAACAGATACTGTTCCCCTTAAGTCTCTACGTTTGCTTGTTTCATACCTTGAACATGATGATGAAGCTGGTAGAGAGGATTCTGTGAAGTCAAAGCTGGGATCATTCTTTTTCCGAGCTTGGTCACTGATAAATCTGGAAAAATAAGAGAAAGGAGGGAAGGACACATTGTGGTCTCTTTTGTATCTGGAACCTAGGTCGGCCCATTTTTCTTGCATGACATATGGTAGTTTGGATACCACTGGATTAACACCATGAGATGTGTCAAGGTAACTCAGACCTGACAGACGTGGGTCCATTTTGGCTAACTCTAATTCCTTTAGTAGGTCGCTCAGATCTTGAAGCTTGCGGCTGTCCTTGTTGGTGATTTTTGGGAACATATGAAGTCTCTTAAATAAGGCACTTTCTATAGCTTCAGAACTGCCATAAGTCTGTTCAAGTCTCTCCCATGCCGCAGCAAGACCTTCCTCTGAGTGGCCCGCATGAACTGCTCTCAATGTCTTTATACGTTCTGCAGAATCTGGGCCTAACCAGTTAACAAGCAAGTCAAGTTTTTCTTTGGCAGTGAGGTTAAGATCACTGATCACTGCTTCAAAGGTGGATTTCCAGGCTCTATAATTCTCAGCATGATCATCGAACTTTGAGAGACTATTGTTTATCAGCTCCCTGCGTATCATATATCTGGCAAAGTCCGACATGTCTGATCTCCCACCTTGTGTCACCAGATTAACTTGTGATATCCCTGGGACGTATAAATTCTCTGGCATATGGGGCCGAGATGAATCGGGGTGAAATGATGTAGCATAAGGGTTGAGCTGTGGTTTAGTTTCTGGAGGATCTGCATGTGTGATGCTGGAAATTACCTTGCTCTGGATAGGTGGCATCATCTGATGCTTCACAGGTACAGCCATGTAGTCGGTTTGGAGTGGTGCTGGTGCATGTAACTTAGCAGGCGGTGCAGGAGATGATTGCTTCAGCACATAATTGGCAGTGCGGTCAGCTGGGTCTTCCACTTCTGCAGGGATGGAGCAGTCTAGGTCGGCGTCTTGATCTAATGCTTGTTCAAGAACCTTTAGCTTGGCTAAGGCAGCTGCTTCCTCCCTTTCCATTTGGAGAATTTTTAGTTGATCTTCTGTCTCTGCTTCCTTCTTCGCCATTTCAGCTTTTGCCTCTGCTTGCCTTTGCGCCATTTCTGCTTCCTTCTTCGCCATTTCAGCTTTTGCCTCTGCTTGCCTTTGCGCCATTTCTGCTTCCTTCTTTGCCATTTCAGCTTTTGCCTCTGCTTGCCTTTGCGCCATTTCTGCTTCCTTCTTCGCCATTTCAGCTTTTGCCTCTGCTTGCCTTTGCGCCATTTCTGCTTCCTTCTCAGCAAAGGACCGTCTGACACTGGCCTCCTCTGCGTCAGCACGGATCTCAATAAGCTTATCGTGTAATGCTGACCTTCTGGAACGAGAGGATCTGGAGGATGACAGCGTATGTTTGGATGAAGTAGACCGATGGGACCTTACTTCTTGTAGGTGTGCGATGCGGAGTTCTGCCTTATCTCTGGCGCTTTTCACTGCGGCATCTTTCGTTTGGAATAGGTTCTCCCTCTCAGTTAGCTCTGCTATAGCATCATCAAAATCAGCGTTACTCAGGAATGTGACGTATTTTGCAGACAGTCGCTGATGGCGTTCATAGGCGGCAGATAAGCGGTTTAGTGTGGTGACCAATTTTGCTGCGTCACTGTCATGGCGTGAGAGCGCTGCTATATAGTGTTCAGTTCTTCGCCATAATTCATCAATATTATCACAGAACTCTTCTTTAGTTATTTCAAAGTTCTCTCTAATCTTTTGCGTGGGTTTACTGACACGTTTTAATCGCTCAATTTGTACATCCTGAAACATGGAGTCTGTTTCCTGCACATCTGAGTCCCTGATAGCAGGATGCACTGTCCCAGATGCAGTGACAGGGGAATCCACATAGCTCCTTGTGGACATGGTACCTTTGTGTGGAAAATGTCAATAAAGATGGCGCTGCCCCTTATTTCACTGTGGTGAGGAGAACATGTGCTCAAGATGGAGGACAGCTGTGAGCTCACCTGCAGGCTGTGTGGCGTGCTGCAGATTATGCTGTATTCTCACTGTGCTTGCTTGCAGGCTGTCTGTAGATCCTGCAGGAGCTGCAGATATAGCTTGTTTTAACTAGAAAGTTGTGTTTTGACTATTCTGCCACAGATGCATGTTAGAGAAATCTCTGAAGATGTGAGATTGTAATTCCCGTATGTAAGCTAATGGCAGATAGCAGAACGCGCTGACATTTCATTCCCTGCGTTCCCAGGTTGCATGTGGAGAGATGCAATGGAGTTGCCTCAGGTAGTTTATTTGTCTTTACCTTGAGAGATGATATGCCATACGGTCAAAACACAATTCCTTTCTCAGTTCTACAAGATGGTTGCTCAGTGGTTACAGACTGAATAACACATATCCAGGAAGAAGATGCAACAAGAAGGGAGGAGTAACAGAAACAGAGAATTATGGGAGAAAACTACTTAAAGAGCCCTGCACACAATATCAATGTCTATGCACCAGCATTGCACAAGATATGTAAAAACACTGTATGAAAGTCAAACAATCAAGCATGAATGATACAATATGAACAAGAATCATTACTTCAGCAATACCCCTGCTGTAACAGCATAGCCGGATTTCAGGGGGTCCCTGGGTCCCAAATGTGCACAAAATTTCCTTTTTGATGTCCCCGACTACCCGCCCCCACTCTGATATCTGACAGTGACAACAGACAACCAGGCTTCGGGGGTAATCGTTGCTCTTTTTACTAGCAGGACGAGTTGATACAAATATACAGATGACGGAGTGATTCTTCACATACAATACAGCGATCTTTTTAGACAGTGTCCACTTAATCAGGTGATGGAGCTTTGAGCAAGAATACCTTGGGCTTGGTTAACTCGTAGTTGCTTTGGAAGTTAAACTTGTATATACTTGTAAGGATGGCCTGTATCCAGGGGGTTAGACCTCAACAAAGCTGGGTACACGTATATAGAAGAGGAGATACAAGTTGTCGACGGCGGGGGACCCTCAATTTCCGTCGGACTAGCTATGGGCTCCTTAAATATAGATTTGTCCCAAAGACTTACTTGAATAGAGAGATATGTGTGGAGTTCCCAGATGTATGGATAACAGGACGGCCTACTCGTAGAGATGTGGAGCTTCAGAGGAAAACACTCTCTGAGGAACATCTTGGAGGCAGAGGAAAAGACATCTCTTCTTGGAGATTCAGAAGAAAGTATTATCTGAGAAGAATCTTGGGTACAGAGGAAAAGACGTCTCTGTTACAACTTCCTGGAGACTTAGCTGCCATTTTTACAGCTTCCCATGTGCTCAGCTCCACACCAAAGACAAAAGACCAAAAAGTTCCCAACCCCCTCTCTAGAGAGGGCAGTCACTCAGCTCCGCCTCCAGGCCAGCCAAGCTGTTACAACTTCCTGGAGACTTAGCTGCCATTTTTACAGCTTCCCATGTGCTCAGCTCCACACCAAAGACAAAAGACCAAAAAGTTCCCAACCCCCTCTCTAGAGAGGGCGGTCACTCAGCTCCGCCTCCAGGCCAGCCAAGCTCCCTTGAGTGGTCCTGGAGGTCACCTAATTATAATGGACACTCCCTTTACAGTGCCAGCTCAAATTACATTGCAATGGTAAATATAGGCAGGTGTAATACACAAAAACATCCACAAGATGGCGCATTAATAGACCCCCCTGTGTGCTGGCTCTGGAAAAATAGAAATGAAGGAATGAAGGGGGAGTAAACGCTTTACTTTATATGCAAATGTCCATATCATCTCGGCCTGAAAGGACTATAAAAGGGAATTGGACTAGCAGTACCGGGACATTACAACATGGTGAGAGCCATATATGAATCACTGTCTGAGAATATTGACAATACAGTCATTACTACCTTAACTCTTCCTAGATCTGCTGCGACTTTTTCCTTTCTTCCTTGCTTTTCCTCTGCTTCCTTCCATTCCTTTACTCATCCCCTACCTTAAACATCTTTTATATACTATTATATAATTGTAAGGCTGAGCTCATATGTAACCCATTGTTTGATATATATCACTGCATGCGGTCTTACTGACATGTAATTCATGGTCTCTGTGCGCTTATCTTTCAATAAAAATATTTAGAAACTAAATATGAATTTTATCTTACCTGCCCCAGGCAATATCCTTTTCCTTTATCATATCCGGTAAGATTTAATGTGCGTATGTTAAATGAATGGAGCCGGGCAAGAGTTTCAGAGAGGGCAGTGTACAAGGCTGACCTTTCTGCAGGGCTGACATCTGGCAGTCTTGAATTTCGGAAAATGCGTCCCTGATAAAAATAAAGGTAACCAATTAGTCTGTAAAATATAGAAACACAAAGTGTAACTATAAGGGTATGTTGACACTGAGTTTTTTTGCAGGTGCCAGCAAAATTGGATCCCATTTACTTCAAAGGGAGTCGCTTGCTTTTTTTTCCCACTAACTAGTAGTGGAAAAAAGAAGCGACATGACCTATCTTACCGCGGATTCCGCAACTGAGTCGGCTGCAGTGTCTGCAGCTTGAGACACTCTCCTGTTTAGGCCCATTCATTCAGATCTAATCAGGAGGGGGATGCCATGATGGAATGTCGATGCACTGAATATGCTATACAAAATGTTGATTCTTCTTAGAATACTTTACTATTTGAGTATCCCGATACCCACTGTTTTCCGGGAATTCCAAAAGAAGATGATGTCTTTTTCTATGGAATGTCTGTAAACCCAGAGTGGCCCTACACACACTCTTCAAAGCAAGGGACAATGGAGGTATGGGAGTACTGAATCTGTATCACTACCATTTAGCCATTGCCTTGGGTCAGCTTAAATTCTGGTTTTCATCGACTCATGATAAATTATGGCCGGCTATGGAGGAGATTAAGTGTTGGGAGGATTTCTTGTTATCACTCTGATCCTCCATACATTTGCCCACCTCTGCGCCACCGGCTACTGCTCGGGCTTGGCGTGCTTTCTGTGCTGTTTCAGACAGCGCTATCCCTAGGGTCTCCCTGAACCTGCCTCTTACAACACTACCGCACGTGGTCCCACTTCTCTCCCTAGATGTGTGGAGCAGCTGTGGGATAAGATATATGTCTGACCTATACAGTGGTGGTATTACCTACAAATGAAAAGTTTACTTATACCAGGTTGGTTTCATATCTGTCTGAGTCTCCCTCAACTCAGGTACATGTGCTGCAACCTGCTGCTGACCTGTTGCACCCGCTAACTTCCCCAGCCACATATCATACTAAAACTCTGTATCATACTGTAAACTTAGATTCTACTTTTCAGAAAACCAAGCAAATATGTTTCTGGGAAGACAACTTAGGCAGAAGATTTCAGGCCAACTGTTGGCGGGAGGCCATTAGGTGGACAAAGAAGTCCACCATGTGTGCCTCACATTGGAAGCAATATAGCAAGTTTCTGCTACTTTGGTACTACCCCCCTCCCCTGTAACCCTGTAACTTGCTATATTGTGTGGCATATATGTGCTTGTATATGATACAGCCTTAGCTTCAAGCAAAACATTAAGAAACAAGATCCTGCTCCTCTGAGCAACTGAGTAAACAGTAATAAACCAACTATATGTGTTGCTCACTAACAGCCTCACAAACGAATGAACACAACACTGTCTCAGCAAACTCAGAATAACAGGACAGACACAGACGCCTCCCTTCACTCCCTAGATCTGCCCTGCCAATCTATTGCCTTTGCACGTCACTTCTGGTTTTCCCCGGAAGTGATATAACATACCCCCTTGCAGCGCCTCATGTGTGTCTTATGCTGTGAATGCCAGATAAATAGATAGATAGATAGATAGATAGATAGATAGATAGATAGAGTGAAAGGTGACAGGCAAAGTCCCACTATATCAGCCCCAGGTTTCTGAACTATGTTCGGTCCAGGGTGGGTCTGGAGTAGTCTTCAGCCCAGGTGTGGTACTAGCTAAGCTGTTTCCTACATGTCCCTCTAGTTGTTGGAGAGGCTGTGGAGGAGTTGGCTCACTATTTCATGTTTTTGCACTACCCACTCATGGGTGGGCAGACCACTCAGCCCCATTAGTCATTATAGGGTGGCCCGATTTTCATTAGGCCTGTTTGTTTTTTCCTTCTTTCTTCTCCCCGCTTGTTGAGAACTTTCCCCTCACGGCCACAACTTGGTGATTGCACCTTCATACTTGCTATGTTTAGCTACTTCTTGTATCTCTGGATTAAAATGTTATTGGAGTACATCTCACTATGTATTCATCTATATACTTGATGTTCATCTCAAATATTTTGTACTCTATACCTATGTGGATTGTGATGCCATGAACATATCCTGTGTATCTTGTTTGACTTTCTGTATTGTATTCATGCAAAATTTAATTTAAAAAAACTATTGACATAAAAACAAAACCAGAAGAAGATTGTAAACTGGGTGTCTGTTGGACATAAGGGGGCCACTAGAAGAAATTTCACATTAAACATCACCGGGTGAAGAGACTGCCCCAAAAAAGGCATGCAATGGAAGATTCTGAAATGTGCAGGAATTTTAGAGGCTCTAAAAAACAAAATTTTAGGCTGCACTACATCAGGTAAAC
The DNA here is from genome assembly GCF_031893055.1 of Leptodactylus fuscus. Taxonomy (NCBI): domain Eukaryota; kingdom Metazoa; phylum Chordata; class Amphibia; order Anura; family Leptodactylidae; genus Leptodactylus; species Leptodactylus fuscus. The sequence goes on from NC_134268.1 coordinate 159,615,871, forward strand.
ATGTAGAAGAACACTGTCTAAAGCAGTGGTTCTCAACCTTTCTAATGCCGTGACCCCGCAATACAGTTCCTCATGTTGCGGTGACCCCAAACCAAAAAATAATTTTGGTGGCTACTTCATAACTGTAAGGGCTAGTTCACACAGGGGGCGGTATAGCGGATCTATAGCGGATTTAGGCACTGAGAGTGACGCGGGGAGCCGTGTCACTCTCGGGTCAAAACACGCTTGCCACGACTGTCGCGGCTCCCCCCCCGGAGTCGGCTCAAATTAATGGGACGACTCGGGAGGTTGCTACCGCCAGGCGGACGCCACGGGTCACCGAGCTGTGGAATCCACCTGAAGAAAGGGCAGCCCACTTTTTTTTTCTGTGAGCGTCAGCATGCCGCTCACACAAAAATCAAGCCTGGTGGTCTAAATAGACCTCCATTGTGAGAGGGCGGATTATGACGTGGATTTCGCACCATAATCTGCTCCCTCTGTGCCTGTGTGAATGGGCCTTAATTTTGCAACAACCCATACCTCCCAACTTTTGAAAAGTAGAAAGAGGGCTAAAATGTGCGGCGCGCACAGCGCGCCGTGACAATTTGGCTCCGCCCACTTTTATGTTGACTCCGCCCGTTCTCATTCATTTTTCCCGTGCTCCCACACAGTATAATCCTCCTACAGTCACCCGTAAATTATATGTCCCCCCCTCCATCTCTCCCCCAGTTTCATATAACCTCTTCATCTGCCCCGTTTCATGTCCCCTCCATCTCTGCCCCCAGATTCATGTCCCCCATCTCTGCCCCCAGTTTCATGTCCCTCCATCTCTGTCCCCAGATTCATGTCCCCCCTCCATCTCTGCCCCCAGTTTCATGTCCCTCCATCTCTGTCCCCAGATTCATGTCCCTCCATCTCTGCCCCCAGATTCATGTCCCCTCCATCTCTGCCCCCAGATTCATGTCCCCCATCTCTGTCCCCAGATTCATGTCCCCCATCTCTGCCCTCAGAATCATGTCCCCCCATCTCTGCCCCCAGATTAATGTCCCCCCCATCTCTGCCCCCAGATTCATGCCCCCATCTTGCTCACACACAGCCTGAACCCCACTATTATGCTGACACACAGCCTGAAACAACCCCATCTTGCTCACACACAGCCTGAACCCCTCTATCATGCTCACACACAGCCTGCATCCCCTCCTATCATACTCACACACTACTTGCATCTCCTTCCCACCCCTTGCTTACACATACTGTCTCTTCTCTCCATCTTACCTTCCAGTCTCCACTCACTGCAGCCTTCCCTTTTTGTGTAACTCGGCACTGTACTGAATAGCTCCGCCCACACCAGAGTCCGATCACATGGTCATGACATCATCACAGGTCCTTTACCCCACTAGGATCTACCCTGCTGCAAAGGCAGCGCGGCTTCTCAGCGGCTAAAGCCATCGGAAATATGTATTTTCCGATGGCTTTAGGCGACCCCTGTGTTTTGGTCGTTCGACCCCTGCCGGGGTCACGACCCACAGGTTGAGAACCGCTGGTCTAAAGAGTTATTCTGATTTTTATTTTCTAATGATAGGTATATATTTGCCACATACAGTCCTATGAAAAAGTTTGGGCACCCCTATTAATCTTAATCATTTTTAGTTCTAAATATTTTGGTGTTTATAACAGCCATTTCAGTTTGATATATCTAATAACTGATGGACACAGTAATATTTCAGGATTGAAATGAGGTTTATTGTACTAACAGAAAATGTGCAATATGCATTAAACCAAAATTTGACCGGTGCAAAAGTATGGGCACCTCAACAGAAAAGTGACATTAATATTTAGTACATCCTCCTTTTGCAAAGATAACAGCCTCTAGTCGCTTCCTGTAGCTTTTAATCAGTTCCTGGATCCTGGATAAAGGTATTTTGGACAAACAATTCAAGTTCAGTTAAGTTAGATGGTCGCCGAGCATGGACAGCCCGCTTCAAATCATCCCACAGATGTTCAATGATATTCAGGTCTGGGGACTGGGATGGCCATTCCAGAACATTGTAATTGTTCCTCTGCATGAATGCCTGAGGATTTGGAGCGGTGTTTTGGATCATTGTCTTGCTGAAATATCCATCCCCGGCGTAACTTCAACTTCGTCACTGATTCTTGAACATTATTCTCAAGAATCTGCTGATACTGAGTGGAATCCATGCGACTCTCAACTTTAACAAGATTCCCGATGCCGGCATTGGCCACACAGCCCCAAAGCATGATGGAACCTCCACCAAATTTTACAGTGGGTAGCATGTGTTTTTCTTGGAATGCTGTTTCTTTTTGGACGCCATGCATAACGCCTTTTTTTATAACCAAACAACTCAATTTTTGTTTCCAAAATGAAGCTGCCTTGTCCAAATGTGCTTTTTCATACCTCAGGCAACTCTATTTGTGGCGTACGTGCAGAAACGGCTTCTTTCTCATCACTCTCCCATACAGCTTCTATTTGTGCAAAGTGCACTGTATAGTTGACCGATGCACAGTGACACCATCTGCAGCAAGATGATGCTGCAGCTCTTTGGAGGTGGTCTGTGGATTGTCCTTGACTGTTCTCACCATTCTTCTTCTCTGCCTTTCTGATATTTTTCTTGGCCTGCCACTTCTGGGCTTAACAAGAACTGTCCCTGTGGTCTTCCATTTCCTTACTATGTTCCTCACAGTGGAAACTGACAGGTTAAATCTCTGAGACAACGTTTTGTATCCTTCCCCTGAACAACTATGTTGAACAATCTTTGTTTTCAGATCATTTGAGAGTTGTTTTGAGTAGCCCATGATGCCACTCTTCAGAGGCGATTCAAATAGGAGATCAACTTGCAATTGGCCACCTTAAATACCTTTTCTTATGATTGGATACACCTGGCTATGAAGTTCAAAGCTCACTGAGGTTACAAAACCAATTTTGTGCTTCAGTAAGTCAGTAAAAAGTAGTTAGGGGAATTCAAATCAATAAAATGATAAGGGTGCCCATACTTTTGCACCGGTCAAATTTTGGTTTAATGCATATTGCACATTTTCTGTTAGTACAATAAACCTCATTTCAATCCTGAAATATTACTGTGTCCATCAGTTATTAGATATATCAAACTGAAATGGCTGTTGCAAACACCAAAATATTTAGAACAAAAAATGATTAAGATTAATAGGGGTGCCCAAACTTTTTCATAGGACTGTATTACATTGCTGATATATAAAACAAACCTGAATGTGTTCCATTACGTAAAATTCAGTACCAATAATTGTCACATCTGAGCAGTACAGGAAAGGCCTTGGAACAGAAAATCCATTGAAAAATAAAGCTTTCTGCAACTCGTATTCTCTTTCAAGCTAAGGAAAAATACAAGATGTTATTAGATTTTATAACACACTATAACATAACAAATCATCAAAAGAAACAGTATGGAAACAAAGGGTTTTGAAACTTTTGATTTATATAATTTATGGAGACACATAACAATTTTTCTTGTCTCTGATTTTCATGGCCTATGCTTAGGACACGTATCACATTGGTTGTGATGCGACACCAAGAGTAGGAAAAGTAGAGCAAAGTTTAGTCAGATTTAATCAATTACAGGGGAGAATATCTTGTGCTGTGAGCCAGACTGCTGCAGTAATGAAGACAAAGAACAGGTATCCTCTTTATTGCCAATCTATTTTTTTTTTAGCCAAAGCCAAGAGTGGATTGAGCAGAAGGTAGACGTATAAGAACTTCCTATTTGTTTCCCATCCCTTTTGTAATCATTGTTGGCTTTGGCTCAAAAAACTGCAACAAAATCTGTAACAAAAAATGACTGCTTTTCTGCAAAGTGGGGTCTTAGCCTTACATTGTTTTCTAGCCCGAACATTTCAAATTGCTTTGTTTTTAATGAAAACATTCTACCATCACCTGACAGCCAATAGTCAGTGGTAGGTGGACACCCTACAGTGCCGATGTCATATACAGAGTATAAGGTGCTGTAGGCAGGAACACAAGGCATTTCAGTGATGGTGGAAGTAGGGAATGGATGTGTTATTCATCACTGCATGTTCCAAAGCTATGAATCCATTTTCTTAAGCAATACACCACTTAGTACAGCATAACTTGTAATACAGCTAGAGGATCTTAGGAGTAGGAAAATTAGAGCAAAGTCAGATTTAATCAATTACAAGCAACTTAGTGATATAAATCATAGATAGGAGTGAGGGAGAATATCTGTTCTATGTAAGCCCTACTGCTGCAGTAATACAGACACACAAAAGAAAGTTAACCTGTTCATTGCCAATAATCTAATATTGTCTATATCTGTTTTACAATAGAGCAGTTTAACATGTGATTGTCCGCAGAGTGTTTAACATAATTTTGTTTACTGACAGTCAGTCCTGTTAGTGAAGAATCTTTCTTAAGAGTTTTCTGGGGCAATAATTTTTTTCCGTTAAATACATACAAACTGTTGTTCTAACGGCAAAAAACTGATACTGCCTGCACTAATGTAAGGTCACAGAGAAAATGGTGTTATAATAGGGAAAAAGTGTAAAACCTAACTTTTATTAGATGACCAATAAAATCAGTGTATTCAATATATAGATGTCCATGAATCAACAATCATATGCAGGCATGTAGGGCAGTGGATAATAACATATACATATTGGGGGGTAACTCCTGTTTGGGGAGAAACACCTATCATTCCCCTACTAAATTCACTCCCATAAACACAAATACCCCACCACAGATACAAGTCCGCCACCAAACTTAAAGAGATCGGGACACAAGTTTTGTTGGTTAGCCAATGTTGTGGTTAAAACCACTCACAGTGTACATGATAGATATAATTGCTAAGCCCCTACAGCTTGTATGAGTGCTTAGCTGGTGTCAACACTTACACCTAATGGCCAACTCACAAAATATACAGTCCTATGAAAAAGTTTGGGCACCCCTATTAATCTTAATCATTTTTAGTTCTAAATATTTTGGTATTTGCAACAGCCATTTCAGTTTGATATATCTAATAACTGATGGACACAGTAATATTTCAGGATTGAAATGAGGTTTATTGTACTAACAGAAAATGTGCAATATGCATTAAACCAAAATTTGACCGGTGCAAAAGTATGGGCACCTCAACAGAAAAGTGACATTAATATTTAGTAGATCCTCCTTTTGCAAAGATAACAGCCTCTAGTCGCTTCCTGTTGCTGTTAATCAGTTCCTGGATCCTGGATAAAGGTATTTTGGACAAACAATTCAAGTTCAGTTAAGTTAGATGGTCGCCGAGCATGGACAGCCCGCTTCAAATCAACCCACAGATGTTCAATGATATTCAGGTCTGGGGACTGGGATGGCCATTCCAGAACATTGTAATTGTTCCTCTGCATGAATGCCTGAGGATTTGGAGCGGTGTTTTGGATCATTGTCTTGCTGAAATATCCATCCCCGGCGTAACTTCAACTTCGTCACTGATTCTTGAACATTATTCTCAAGAATCTTCTGATACTGAGTGGAATCCATGCGACCCTCAACTTTAACAAGATTCCCGATGCCGGCATTGGCCACACAGCCCCAAAGCATGATGGAACCTCCACCAAATTTTACAGTGGGTAGCATGTGTTTTTCTTGGAATGCTGTTTCTTTTTGGACGCCATGCATAACGCCTTTTTTTTATAACCAAACAACTCAATTTTTGTTTCCAAAATGAAGCTGCCTTGTCCAAATGTGCTTTTTCATACCTCAGGCAACTCTATTTGTGGCGTACGTGCAGAAACGGCTTCTTTCTCATCACTCTCCCATACAGCTTCTATTTGTGCAAAGTGCGCTGTATAGTTGACCGATGCACAGTGACACCATCTGCAGCAAGATGATGCTACAGCTCTTTGGAGGTGGTCTGTGGATTGTCCTTGACTGTTCTCACCATTCTTCTTCTCTGCCTTTCTGATATTTTTCTTGGCCTGCCACTTCTGGGCTTAACAAGAACTGTCCCTGTGGTCTTCCATTTCCTTACTATGTTCCTCACAGTGGAAACTGACAGGTTAAATCTCTGAGACAACGTTTTGTATCCTTCCCCTGAACAACTATGTTGAACAATCTTTGTTTTCAGATCATTTGAGAGCGGGCTGTCCATGTTCGGCTACCATCAAACTTAACTGAACTTGAATTGTTTTGTAGAAAGAAATGGTCCAAAATACCTTCATCCAGGATCCAGGAACTGATTAAAAGCTACAGGAAGCGACTAGAGGCTGTTATCTTTGCAAAAGGAGGATCTACTAAATATTAATGTCACTTTTCTGTTGAGGTGCCCATATTTTTGCACCGGTCAAATTTTGGTTTAATGCATATTGCGCATTTTCTGTTAGTACAATAAACCTCATTTCAATCCTGAAATATTACTGTGTCCATCAGTTATTAGATATATCAAACTGAAATGGCTGTTGCAAACACCAAAATATTTAGAACTAAAAATGATAAAGATTAATAGGGGTGCCCAAACTTTTTCATAGGACTGTACATTGCAGTAAAAATCCACAGATATATGGCCGTCATATCTGAGGTTGATAGAAATGCCTATGCAGCATGGCTAAGAAAATGTTATGTTACATAGCAATTGTCAAGTGGCCATCAAAAAATGAATGAAAATGGCTCACAGCATAGGCATACTGAAGGAATGTCAATGTGAAATAGCCAGCAGAGCAGCGTGGCTTACAGCATGTTCTAACTCAATGCATTTCCCCTGCATGTTATCAGGTTCATCAGGAGTCTAGCTCAGAATTGTCCCTGATAAAAATATGCAGACCTCAATAAGAAAAATAACAAATCTGCAGTGATAACTGCAATTCCCGACAGGATCTGATGGCAGCCTCTGATCCCTGTATCTGCCCTGAAATAGAGGCTCTTCAGCCTTTTATGGGCCAGTAATGAGTCTATGACCCACACCTGGGCTGAAGCCTACTCTATACCTGCCCTGGACCACACGTAGGCCAGAAACATGGGGCTGATATAGCGGGACCCCCGCACTTTGCCTGTCACCTTCTCACTATATATATATATATATATATATATATATATATATATATATATACTGTATATATATATATATATATATATATACTGTATATATATATATATATATATATATATATATATATATATATAATTCACGGCATCGTAAGCCACACGCAAGGTGCTGCGAGGGGGTATGTTACATCACTTCCAGGGAAAACCAGAAGCCCCATTTGGCCCCATTGTAAAGACAATGGGGCCAAAGTTGCTGGGGACAAAAATAAAAAATAAAAATTAAATGTAACGATAAATAATAATAAAGTACATTACTAAAAATATAGTAAACTAGCCTCGTCTAACTTCGTCTGCAGGTTGTTGGCGTCAATGATCCACCTATATTCAGAAAATTGCTGCCATCGTTAGTTTGCCTGCTCCGGCATTTCGGTAGCTCTCAAGCTGTCCTGCTGCTGACCTTGTTCTTCAAACTGTGCCTGTGATTGTTCCGGCATCTCGGCAGTTCGCTGGGATGCCACATAATGAGCGTGCTGTTGGTGTTGATGATCCGCCTGCTCCGGCATTTCAACAGTTGTCAAGCTGGCCTGTTGCTGAATGTGTTCCTCGTGCTGTGCCCGTGATTGTTGCTGTATCTCAGCAGCTCGCTGGGACACCATATAATGAGCATGTTGTTGGCGTTGATGATCCGCATGCTCTGGCGTTTGGTAGCTCTCAATCTGGCGTGTCGCTGAACTTGTTTGTTGCACTGTGCCTGTGATTGCATCTCAGCAGCTCACTGGAACGTCATATAATGAGTGTGTTGTTGGCGTGGATGATCCGTCTGCTCCGCTGCCACTGAACTCATTCCTCGAGTTGTGCCCATGATTGTTTCGGCATCTCAGCGGCATGCTGGGACGCCATATAATGAGTGTGTTGTTGGCATCGATGATCTCCCTCAGCTCAGATTGAGGAGAACTCTGTGACTTCTGTCTTCCTTCATAACTCTCGTTGTTTGTGACAAATTAGATTTTCTTTTTCCGGGCATGTTGAAAATTGACAAAACTGCCAATTTGGATTAAAGGTGTTTGCCCATGTCAGTTTTTCAGCAGTGCCTGGAGCAGATCAGTTAATATACAATTGTGTGAACACTGAGGGTTAGTGTGTGATTACACAGAGAGATAACAGCCCTGGCTTTCTCAGAAGCTGAGATAAGAGCAGTGTAATATAGTATGTGAACAAAAATTCATAACAGTCATGAAGCCATGTAATTTATCGGGATAAAAAGTAGCCTATGTTTTAATTGAGGTTACAATCTATCTATGTGCCAAATTTCATCCAAATCCGTTCAGCCAATTTTGCTTGATTGAGGAACAAACATCGAAACACACAAACATCCAAACATTTCATCCAAATCTGTTCAGCCATTTTTGCTTGATTGAGGAACAAACATCCAAACACACAAACATCCAAACATACAAACTTTCACATTTATAATATTAGTAGAATTAGATTACGAAAAGTATACAGTGGTACATGAATGGTATAGTTACAATGAGCTAGAGAGGGACCAATTCCTTACTCATCTCTTGCAAATGTATAGTAAGGAGTTTCACAATTCACTGCATTTCATGCTTCAGTAGGAGTGCTTTGAGGTCACCACCATGTCTCGAGACATGTTCCTGATCAATGACCTAGAACCAGAGTTGTTGTGGTGTCTGGTTGACTGGTAAAGTGGTAGGGGATAGGGAGGTCATTTTGTTCCTTACAATGGACTTTCAAAATCACTGTGGAGTTATTACTCAAGTCTACAAATATTTCACTAAAAGGAGTAATGACTAAACTAAAACATAACCTTTACTGAGTTAGAAATTAAAATAAGGAGTTCCAGTGGACAAGACAAACAAACCTATAAAAGGTTCTCTGTGAACCATATGTTGCTCACCAGCCCAATAAGCCACGAAATGGAATAGAAATATTAATTATAAAACATAACTTTTAATAAATATGCATTAATAACAATCCTAAAAGGTCATCTGTTGCCACCTCATAGTCACTAAGGTTGGTACAATTTCTGCGGAGGCAGGGCTGGTGGGAGAGGGAGGTGGTCTTCAGGGACAGTATGGAAAAATGGTCAACATCCATGCTGTTGTGGGTCAGATTTATTGATGATGTTTTGCTGATCTGGGGAGGTACAAAACAGGAATTTGCTGAATTTGTGGATGCTCTTAATATCAACAACTTAGGGCTTTTGTTCACATCGGAAATCAGGGATGAATCCATCACTTTCCTCGATTTGACTATCCATAAATCACAGTCAGGCCTCTTAAGTACAACTATTTTCAGAAAAGATACTGCCATCAATAGTTTGTTGAGCTGGAACAGTTGGCACCCGCTCCCTTTGCATCGCGGGATACCAAAGGGGCAGCTCCTGCCCCTCCGCAGAAATTGTACCAACCTTAGTGACTATGAGGTGGCAGCAGATGACCATCGTAGGAGGTGTAGAAACCGTGGATACCCAGATGGGGTTTTGAGAAAAGCACATCAGGAGGCCCTGTGTCGGGATAGATCATCCTTACTAAAACCAACAGAAAAACAGACCTCGAGTGATATGATAATAGTAGCAACCTTTGATTCAGCTAATAAAGAGGTTCTGCAGGTCCTGAGGAATACTTGGGAAATTCTTAGAGCTGATCCTGACATTGGCCCCCAGATTGGCGATCACCCCATGGTTACATACAGGAGGGGACAAAATCTACGGGATAAATTGGTGAGGAGCCATTTGGCACCTGTTGAAACCGACAACTGGTTAGGTAGGCATGCAAAAAGACTGGTGGGCACATATGCATGTGGCTCATGTAAGGCATGTGAGTCTATTAAACCTGGGAAGAGTTTTACTAGCAATGTCACCAAAATGTCATATATAAACAAGAACTTTATTAACTGCAAATCGCAGGGTGATCTATCTTGCGACATGTTCCTCCAGGAGGATCAGAGATCACATAAATGACATAGGTAGATCCCAATTGCTCGACATTTTTGTGAAAAACATGGGGGTGATTCTACATTATTAAAGTTTCATTGGGTAGAGTTGGTCTATCCAGCCCCTAGGGGTGGAGATTATGATCGGAAGGTGCTGCAATAAGCTGCATAATATTTGTCTTTAGGCTAGATAGGTGTTATCAGCCATAGTGTGGCTGGAGCACTTAATGTGATAGCTGCAGTTAGCTTTGCAGCTGTCAGTAAACACTGGAGTCAGGCTGTGGGACTAGTGCAATAGCTGTCATAAATCAATACAGCTAGATACTTTAACCCTATCATTTATATGTTAGCCCTCTGCTGCAAGAGTTATACATCAGAACCAGCAGCTGAGCTTTTAACCTGATTATCCAGATTTTTGTATACCCTTGGGGATTTTTTTGGTCTCTATATTGACTTCTTGCCATATATTAATTAGAGCTTTACAATATATCTCTTTGACATGTTAGTCAATTGCTACTGAGTGAGGTCACTCAGTTTTGGTGGATTTTTATCCTATCATTCACCTGGGTTTGACACTTTATCCTATAGTGTGTCTTTTTTAAACGATTTTCTAATAAAGTTTATATTTTAAACGTCCCCTTATAGTTCACTCACCTATAATAATTTTCCTTGCTTTTTCTTTGGTATTCTTGGCAGCCCTAAGGGTAGGCAAACTAGTTCCTCAGAGTGCCAAGTTCTGATGTGTTTGCCATTCAAAGACCAATTAGCAAGCAAGGGATCAAATAATTATTTCTTTCACAGTATGCGCGTCTCAGTAAAGTGGCACATTGCAGAAAAGAAAATAAATACGCACAGCAGAAATGGTGCAATTTCTTAAATTTTCCAAAATTATTGCATTGGGGCTCAAGATGTTGGGGCTCATGGTGGAGGTGACACCTGTACCTTGGCTTACTGTTTGTTCTGGGTATGAATTTTGCTCTATATGAAATTATTTGTATTTAATCATGTCTTTCTCTATATACACACTTACACACGATCACAATGTTATAATTATTTTTGTAGATCTATGCACAATTATGCTATTTCAACTTTTACTATTTAATTTGATGAATTTAGTGTATTTGTTGTTTTATTGGGATATGTGACTATAATTGTTGATATATACACTCACCGGCCACTTTATTAGGTACACCATGCTAGTAACGGGTTGGACCCCCTTTTGCCTTCAGAACTGCCTCAATTCTTCATGGCATAGATTCAACAAGGTGCTGGAAGCATTCCTCAGAGATTTTGGTCCATATTGACATGATGGCATCACACAGTTGCCGCAGATTTGTCGGCTGCACATCCATGATGCGAATCTCCCGTTCCACCACATCCCAAAGATGCTCTATTGGATTGAGATCTGGTGACTGTGGAGGCCATTGGAGTACAGTGAACTCATTGTCATGTTCAAGAAACCAGTCTGAGATGATTCCAGCTTTATGACATGGCGCATTATCCTGCTGAAAGTAGCCATCAGATGTTGGGTACATTGTGGTCATAAAGGGATGGACATGGTCAGCAACAATACTCAGGTAGGCTTTGGCGTTGCAACGATGCTCAATTGGTACCAAGGGGCCCAAAGAGTGCCAAGAAAATATTCCCCACACCATGACACCACCACCACCAGCCTGAACCGTTGATACAAGGCAGGATGGATCCATGCTTTCATGTTGTTGACGCCAAATTCTGACCCTACCATCCGAATGTCGCAGCAGAAATCGAGACTCATCAGACCAGGCAACGTTTTTCCAATCTTCAATTGTCCAATTTCGATGAGCTTGTGTAAATTGTAGCCTCAGTTTCCTGTTCTTAGCTGAAAGGAGTGGCACCCGGTGTGGTCTTCTGCTGCTGTAGCCCATCTGCCTCAAAGTTCGACGTACTGTGCGTTCAGAGATGCTCTTCTGGCTACCTTGGTTGTAACGGGTGGCTATTTGAGTCACTGTTGCCTTTCTATCAGCTCGAACCAGTCTGGCCATTCTCCTCTGACCTCTGGCATCAACAACGCATTTCCGCCCACAGAACTGCCGCTCACTGGATGTTTTTTCTTTTTCGGACCATTCTCTGTAAACCCTAGAGATGGTTGTGCGTGAAAATCCCAGTAGATCAGCAGTTTCGGAAATACTCAGACCAGCCCTTCTGGCACCAACAACCATGCCACGTTCAAAGGCACTCAAATCACCTTTCTTCCCCATACTGATGCTCGGTTTGAACTGCAGGAGATTGTCTTGACCATGTCTACATGCCTAAATGCACTGAGTTGCCACCATGTGATTGCCTGATTAGAAATTAAGTGTTAACGAGCAGTTGGACAGGTGTACCTAATAAAGTGGCCGGTGAGTGTATATATATATATATATATATATATATATATATGTATTTATTGCTGGTTTGGGAATCGAAACGCGACCTTCATCTCTTTTTATTGTTTTTACTGGATGTCTGTTAGTCCTATTTATATTACAATAACATATTGGTCCTTTTGCTTTTTAGTTATTTTTCCTTGGGATTACATATATAGGCTGTGTTTGTAAATTATTGTTTCAGTATATAAAATGTTGGGTGTTTACATGACTAAACTGCACCCCCAATCTGTGCAGATACTGTAAGCTGTTTGGTGGGGACGTCAGGTATAGGACCCCCTCCAATCTGATAGTGATGACTTATTCAATTGATAACTTCTTCAATACAGCACAAGAAAACCTCTTTACAGCTAAAGTCCCATGTTGTGGAAAAGCTGCTTTTTAGCAAATTTTGATGTGTTTTTCTTGGGGGGGCAGAACCTAAGAGTAGCTAAAGAAGAAATGGGAAATATCTAGGAAGTATTTATACTTCTCCCTTCCGCTCAATACACTTTTGGCTTTGGCTCCATAAAACACAGCAAAATCTGTAACAAAATAAGCAGCTTTTCCGAAATGTGGGGTCTTCGCCTAAAGCTAAGGTGCCACAATGTGGAGAAATGCCAACAGAAACTTTTTTTTTTCTCACTACATCTATCCAAGTGGAATTAAATGATAAATGTAGTTTTCATACTTTGTCCCTAGATGTCAGAAAATACCAAGTAAATAAAGAAGAGGAGCTCGTATTACGGCCTATGGCACTGATGGCGAGTCCGAGTGTCCAAACTGCAACCAAAATTCCCAAAATTATTGCAAAGTGCCAACATGGCAATTTATCCTTAAAGAGGACCTTTCATCAGATCGGGCACATGCAGTTCTATATACTGCTGGAAAGCTGACAGTGCGCTGAATTCAGCGCACTGTCGGCTTTCCTGATCTGTGCCCTGGGTAAAGCGCTATCGGTCCCGGTATCGTAGGGCTATACAGTCAGAAGGGCGTTTCTGACACTTAGCCAGGATCGTCCTTCTGCCCAGCAGAACAGACAATGACTGAAGTTTAAATAATTCATTCTTAATTTAAACAGAAGCCATCCGATTCACATTTTTCTTAACTAGAACATATACAAAAAACATATACAAAGAAAAAAAGATGTTTATATCGGGGGCATCCTGAGTGTACTTAATTCACCTCTTACTGACCATGTATTCAAAATCCATCAAAAGGCATACAGAACTGAGAATAAACCCAGCCCCTAATGTTTATTCTCAGTTCTGTATGCCTTTTGATGGATTTTGAATATATGGTCAGTAAGAGGTGAATTAAGTACACTCAGGATGCCCCCGATATAAACATCTTTTTTTCTTTGTATATGTTTTTTGTATATGTTCTAGTTAAGAAAAATGTGAATCGGATGGCTTCTGTTTAAATTAAGAATGAATTATTTAAACTTCAGTCATTGTCTGTTCTGCTGAGTTTATATATAAGTATAAATACATCTTACTGTTATCGAATTCTAAATATCATGAAGGCTAGTATATGATCAATCATCATTAGAATTATGCCTAACAATTTAGGCTTAAATGTCTCCTAAGAAACTTTGATCAGGTAATGCTAACAGGTAAAGACAGGGGATTCGTCATAGATATTAAGAATTAACAATGGGTAATAAATAAACATAAAATTTGTAGCTTAAATATGCTTATATATATTCATACCTGATGTTAACAATTTACAAGACTATCGTTATAGTCAGAACAAAAATATTGTATAAAGCTCTGTTGTTTGACAAATGCAACTTTATTGTACTCCAACCTGTTTCACTTTGCATGCGAAAGGGCAATTATGCATTACACCTGTGTATAGCATTTATAAGTCCGCAGACATTGTAAGGTCAACATGCTATGACTAAGGGGGTAACCCCGAAACGCGTAAGCGTCTTTTTTTAACGCACCGTGTGTTTTTCTGATGGACACTTTCTGTATACTATCTTTTAAATCTATTATGGAATAAAGAATCTGATATTTTAAGGCTCAAGAGTGTCAGCAGACCATCTCTCCACTTGATCCTCATCAGCTGATTTCCTCTTTCAGTCCAGAGGCAAGGTCTTGCACCTCTAACGAAGCCATAGAAAGTGGTAAGACGCAGCTCCTTTTATTCTATATATATTACTGGTAGCTTATGTAAACTGAAGTTTATTCCTAAATATATTGCTTTTGCAATGCTGCCTTGTTTTCCTGCTATGTGAAATTATTACTCCCATTGTTTACATAGCGTTTCCACAACGTCAGACCTGTGCAGTAGGACAAGTGACATCACTACTGCTCTCACTGTTATCTACAGCTCTGACAAAGGCAATCAGTTCAGCTAATTGCAGCTTGGTGATAAAGCCCTGTTTGTTATCTCTATATGTAAACACACACATATCACTGAGTTCATTCTCTACAAGCATTATCTGACCTGCATTTATATTAGATTTCTAATGTAATAAGATAATCTAATAATCAAATATTGTGTGCATGCTAACAGAGAGGGCGCTGCGTGTCTCCTCTGGCACACGCGCCATAAGTTTGCTATCATGGGCCTATGGCAAAACTATATTATATATTAAAAGCACATGATGTAATTTGTAGAGAAGTTAATCTTTTATTAGGAAGCTAAATTTGTAAGCTATTCTCTTCCTCTTTGCAATAGCACTCCACTTTCCACAGTGAAGATTTATGAATACTGATATATTCAAGTGTACTGATAGATAAATCTGGCACACCCTCATGTAAATTACAATAAATCTATTGTGCTCCCTATGCCATGCCTCCATCAATAAAAATGTTGTGGGCAGCAAAAAGAGTTGCAAAAGTTTGGGAAAAATCTGATTTGTGCAAAAAAATAAATAAAAAATTGCTAGATAATTAGCATGCATTCAGTGGCATAATTAGGAATGGCTGGGCCCCATGGTGAACATTGGACATGCCCCCCTTCCCCCAACCTCAACTAACCCACCCCCAGCTCACAAACGACTTTCCCACTATGCACTATTCACCATAGTGGCCCCTGCACACAGTTTTATGTCCAATAGTGACCCTGCACACAGTATTATGCCCCATAGTGACCCCTGCACACAGTATTATGCAACCATCGTGAACAATCTATGAACAATTATTATACTCTGAGGTCTTTTCAGACCGCAGATTATAATGATTGGAGACCCAGGGGAGGATACAAACATAAAAAAACTTTGATACTTATCTCTCCTGGACTCTTGTGAACTCCCTGCTGACTTCCTGTCCACCCTTAAAGGGGTTGTCCCATCACAAGGATCCTATCTATACTGCTCGGTAATGTGAATGTAAGAATTTTCCTAAATACATTGCTTCAGCAAAACTGCTTTGTTTGTCCACTATCTTACTTTATTCATTTTTTTTTTTTGACACATCCCTTGACTTATTTGGTCATAAGTCAAGTGATGTATCTGCCTGCTCTGAGGGGGGAGGGAGGAGGGGCTAAGTGCACGGGAGCGAGCCTGGGGGGGGGGTAGTTTACCCTTTGGGGGGGGAAGGGTCCGCCAATACAGACCCAGCATCCACTGTAATAGAGAGGCGGATGCCAGGAACGGTTAGACGCTGGCACAGATCCCTGCAACATCGCTGTTGGCTTCATGCAGGGCAGGAGCATAGTGATGTTGCAGGCATCTGTGCCGGCGTCTAACCGTCCCCGGCATCCGCCTCTCTATTACAGCGGATGCCAGGTCTGTATTCACATATGCAAAGCCAGCAGCGAGATGCCGCTGGCCCTGCGTGCACACTCATAGATGGTGAGACCAGTCTAGCCCTCACAATGCGAATACATACCCGGCATCCGCTGTAATAGAGAGAGGCGGATGCCGGGTCTGTATTCGCATTGTGAAGGCTAGACTGGTCTCACCATCTATGAGCGTGCACGCAGGGCCTGCGGCATCTCGCCGCTGGCTTTGCATATGTAACCCCGCCCACCAACGATGCAACAAAGCAGGAAGACAGAAGATTTTACAGCAACGAAGACTGGTGAGTATGCGACGTGGGAATACCCCTTTAAAGCACTGTATCTGAAGAATCCTAATACTGGTCATATGATATGTTAAGGACCAGAAGGCAACAGATCACTCACAAATATAGCTAGTGGATAAAAAATTACATTCACTGCAACTTACATTATGTACCCTTTTAGCAGGCCAGAGAATATTTTTTTTTGTGTGTGTGATTGCTTCTTTTATGCAATGAATGGTACATTACCCGATCAGCTCCTGGCAGCAGGGGACTGTGTGGCGTCTTCCTTAGAACACATTTTTTCTGATCTTTTTGCAGGAAGAGTGTAGAGTTGGACTGTCCAAATCTATAATATTTATAATGATAAAAAAAAAAAAATAAGAATTTTAAATTATTAATTTTAGAAATCTATAACAATGGATTTATAAAACAAATTAGACAAAATAAGTCACTGCCCCTCATTCTGGAGCCAAACTAGACAAGGGGGTTTGAGGGGACTAAACTATAGGCAAGTTGTAGTGTAACAGAGTAAATGGAGTGAAAATGAAACACTGTTGAACTCTGTTTGGTCCATTTCCATTAAAGTCTATGGGCAAGTCAGCATATTTGTCTGAATATGGTTTTAGGCTATAGAGACATATACACTTGGCAGACAGAAAAAAAACAGGTATGTAAAACTGAACTATTACATTGCTGTTCCTTTTTATTTGTTTCTCTTGAGTAAGTGCCATGTTAATGACTGATCAAGATTTACATCAGTTTTACAGTTAAACCAGTGGTTAAATAATCTACTATGCATTTTCAGTTCACCTTCATTACTAAAATAACCTCTTTCCCGACATGTATACTTTACATGTTATACAGGTTTTACTTGACTGCTCACAGTTGTGGTATTAAATCCATAAACCTTTGTGATTATGTGGATCTGTAGCTATTTTTTTCTTTCTTTTACCTGACTAAAGATGGGCTAACCCCAGAAGATCTGTTTTGTCCTGGTTTGGATGAAGTGAATCCCCAGTTCGGTCCAAACTTGTTCGGATAAAACAGGAAGGGAAATTATTATATTCTGGGAATTCTTCAAACCTCAGTGTATAGCTGGAGGCCCAGGGAAGGTGAAAAAAACCCAAAAACATTTATACTCCCCTTCTGTTACCATTTCTGGGCCTTCTCGTTGCATCTGGTACTCTGTGTCTTCCTCATCAAAGCGTCTGGGTACATGACCTCACAAAAGGGCCCCAGATGCCACAAGAAGCCACACAGATAGCCAGATGCTGCAAGAAGGCACAGAAGAGGTAACAAAAGGCAAATATAAATTTTGGTGGCCGTTGTAGTTCCTCCAAGATGAATTCCAAATTGTTTGGTTTTGATAAAATAGAGCATTAGAATATTCCGGTCGAATCTACTTATGATGGGTCCAACTCCTGCTGCCGAGAAAATTCCCAAAACCAAGACACTTCCTTCTCCACCTTACACTGTCTTGAATTCTTTATACACTTTGGGTTCAGTCTTTTCCCAGTTTGTCGACGAACATAATGTTTCCCATCAGACCCAAATAAATTCAACTTACTTTCATCACTAAAATGAACTCTGGAGCACTTCTCATCTGTCCACACAACATGCTCCACAGCAGAGGTGAGTCTAGCGTTGGTATTCTTTCTGCTATGAGAAGTCTTGGTCACGTCTTTCAGTCTAAATGCTCTTAAACATCGAGACACTGTATGACCAGACAGATCCTTACCCTGTTCAGTACTGAACTGGTGAGCAATTCCAGCTGCAGTTTTGAATCGATTACCCATGGAGATTCTCAATTATCTTGTCCTCTCTGGCATTTGTCTTTCGAGGGCGACCAGCCTTCTTGGGGGACTTGAATTAGTTTGTGATGTTGTGAAGATGCAATATTCTAGCAATCACAGTGTAAGGGAATTGCTAGGACAGCAATTCCCAGTAACTGTTAAAACCCTGGGACGGGGCACAAGAGACAGTGAGCCCTAAGCTGAAGCCCCCAACTTTCCCTTCCTATTGCCAGACCCTATTCTAGGTAATAGGCGACAACCACGAAGACAGTCCCTCCCTGAATACGTGAAACACAAAACGCAGACAAGACGAACAACAACAAAGGGAGGTCAACAAGCCAAGGGTCAGCAACAGTCGAGTGATGCAGTGCCAAATCGGAGTCAAAAAGAATAGTCAATGAGGAAAGCCAATGGTCAAGGATAATAGTATAAGCAAAACAGGGACAGTAAGAGCAGGTATGCACATGGCAATAGCAAGCATTGGTGTGAATGGGAACCAAGGCTAAATAGGGAGGAAGAACCCGCCCATGGAGTTGACAGGAAGGCAGGCTGTCAATCACAGGCAAGACATATTAACCACTTAATGGACTGAGGCAACATTGGTAGAAGACGGGTGTGGTGCAAATGCAATCACAGAACCAGAGCCGAGTTCACACAGTGCAACCAAAAACTTTAATCCAAGAACCAAACTGCACCCGCCTCCTGCACTGTAGCACGCGAGCAGAGGGTGGTGCAGTGACCCGAACAAGCAGAGATGTTACAGTACCCCCCCTTTTATGAGGGGCCACTGGACCCTTACTAGATAAACCAGTTCTAGAGGAATTCAGCATTTTCTCTGCCTTGTATTTACCATCTGTTTGAACAACACCTGACGTTTTTGACACTGTTGGGTTTTAAGACTGGAGGGACGGTCCCAACTTTTAGTCGCTGAGACCTTCCCCTCACTGTCACAGTCTAAGGAATGCAATGCAATACATTGGGATGAGCACTGATCTCCCCACTTTACCAACTCCTTTTTACCCCAATCAAAAATAGGGTTATGAAGCTTCAGCCAGGGGAACCCCAAAATAACATCAGCAGACAGATGCTCCATAACAAAAAGGCTTATGACCTCTGAATGTGTAGAACCCACTTGCAATGGAATTAAGGGGGTCTTATATTGAACCTTACCCCTGGCCAGTGGGGCAAAGTCTGCTCCAGTAACAGACAGAGGGGTATCAAGTGGCAAAAGATCAATGCCCAAAGATGAAACAAACGAGTATTTAATAAAATTAGCTGCAGACCCAGAGTCAACTAGGGCCTTACCAGAAACAGATCTGTCCCCAGAGGACAAAGACACAGATAACATCATCTTATTGTTATTCCCCCCAAATACCTGGTTGCCTGAGTGGTTCTTCTGATTACCACTCAAGCACTGAAGTTTTTTCACTGGTGTCAGGGGTTTGATCGAGCAGTCTCGGATGATATGACCAGAGGAACCACAGTACAGGCACAGGTTATTCCTGAGACGATGCTCTCGTCGTGTCTTGGCGTCCATAGCTCCCAGTTGCATGGGTTCCTCACCAGAAGTGATGGGAGGAAAGGCGAGTTTTTCAGGAGAGAGAGAGGAAGAGACAGAAAACGTGGAAGAAACAAGTCCTACTCTCTCTTTCAAATTTTCCCGGATCTTACGGTCAATACGGACCGCCAAAGTCATGGCCTGCTCAAGTGTAGGGGGATCTGGGTGACCAACCTAGAGCTCCTTAACACGATTACACAAGCCTTGCTTAAAGTGAGCTTTTAGTGCTGACTCACACCACCTGCCATTACACTGTACTTACGGAACTCTGCGCAATACTCCTCCACAGAGCGTTTTCCCTGCCACATGGTGAGAAGTTGAGATTCCGCAAGCACAATGTGGTCTGGTTCAGCATAAATAGAGCCCAGGGACTTAAAATTTTTTTCCACATCAGACCACTCATCAGCATCAGGAGGGAGTTTAAGGGCCCAAGCTTGTGGATCCCCCTGTAGCAGAGATATAACCACTCCCACCATTTGGGCCTGAGTCACATGTGGATTAATCCGAAAATACAAGCGACAAGACTCCCTGAAAGTTTCAAATTTTGCACGGTCCCCTGAGAAACGGTCCGGGAGTAGCATCTTGACCTTATAAGGTGCCGAAACAGCTGGGGATGATGCAGCAGCCTCAGTTAGGGTCTGAACCTGTTTAGCTAGCTCAGCTATCAGGCCTGTCAATCCCTCCAACTTTGCTGCAAGGCACTGAATAGGATCCATGCTATCTGTAGGGAAGCAATGGATGTAGGTTTTTGGGCTTGCTATTATGTAAGGGAATTGCTAGGACAGCAACTCCTCAGTAACTGTTAAAACCCTGGGACGGGGCACAAGAGAGAGTGAGCCCTAAGCTGAAGCCCCCAACTTTCCCTTCCTATTGCCAGACCCTATTCTAGGTAATAGGTGACAACCACGAAGACATTCCCTCCCTGAATATGTGAAACACAAAATGCAGACAAGACGAACAACAACAATGGGAGGTCAGCTAGCCAGGGTTCGGTAACAGTCGAGCGATGCAGTGCCAAATCGGAGTCAAGAGAATAGTCAATGAGGAAAGCCAAAGGTCAAGGATAATAGTATAAGCAAAACAGGGACAGTAAGAGCAGGTATGCACACGGCAATAACAAGCACTGGTGTGAATGGGAACCAAGGCTAAATAGGGAGGAAGAACCCGCCCATGGAGTTGACAGGGCAGGCTGTCAATCACAGGCAAGACAAATTAACCACTTAATGGACTGAGGCAACATTGGTAGAAGACGGGTGTGGTGCAATCACAATCACAGAACTAGAGCCGAGTTCACACAGTGCAACCAAAAACTTTAATCCAAGAACCAAACTGCACCTGCCTCCTGCGCCGCAGCACGCAAGCAGAGGGTGGTGCAGTGACCCGAACAAGCAGAGATGTTACACACAGACTTGGAACAACCAACTTCTCTTGCTATGGCTGATAGGGTCAATCCTTTGGCCTTTATATGGACAACCTGCTTCAAGAGGGTTCCAATATCTTTGGAAAGGCACACCATTTTTGCAGTCAGGGAGTCAGGGAGCCTTCACATGGAGTTTACACTCCGCTCATTCTGAACGTAAACTCGTTCAGAGTGAGCGGCTTAAAAAACAGATTTCATTGACTTGAATGTGTGCCGGCATACGCATGCTCCCCATTGAAATCAATGGGAGGCTTTTTTACCTTTTGCTTTCAATGTGATATGCGCATAAACTCCGTGTGCAGACTACCTTAGTGAAAACTGGAAAGTTAGGCTGCCAGTTAAATAGGGTTTGTCTGATAATTAAGGAAATTAGTGCACGGTGCAAGATTAACACCAATAACTTGCAAGCATCTGAAAGTGTTCTCTAATTTCGATCAGTTCTTTTTCAATAATCTCATTTACATTTTTATTCTGTGCTTTAGAATAAATATAATTTATGAAATAACCTTATAATACTGCAATTTTACTTATGTTAGGATATATTCACATAGGACTACACAATGACCTTGACATTTAGTAAACTGTGTGCTGTTCTCCCATTATGATCCCCAGTGTAGATCAGTAACGTATATGTGTTACTGATTGTAGCTAAAAGTTAACTAGAAACATATAGACGACTTCTATCTAAAAAGTGATTCTAACTATTCTACCTATTAGAAAAAAAAACATGTGCCGAAAAAACTGAACACAAATGCTATCAGTAACGTATGTGTTACTGACCAGCACAAAAAAGACTTGGACAATAAAAAAAAAAAGTTTGTGCTGAATCTTAATTAATATGTATTTACAAACTGCAAAGTAAAGGAAGAGCCAAAGAAAGTGTAGTCTTTTCCAAAAAAAGGAATAAGGACAGACCCCTGGGCTGTACACGAAGGAGTGATCCGACTGTACCACATGTCCATGGATTAATAGTTTTATAATTTACTAGCAGAAGGACCTGACTTCACATGGGTACATTTCATTTTTTGTTTGTGTAATGGGCCCCATAATAATTGCCCAGTTTTGCACTGGTGTATTTTGTATGTTGTTTGTGTGTCCATAACGTCATGTGATCATGTGGTATCTCAGTTTGGATATCAGTGAAAAACCTGCGATCAGTTGTTATGGAGACCTGGAGTAAAGCTGTGTGAATGTGAGTGAACTTGTGTAAAAGTGTCATCCACAGCACCCTACCCCTTTAAAGCTGACATACAGCAGTGAAGAAAAATGGCAGGGTTGCTATGGAAACCTGGAGTAAAGCTCTGATGTGTGATACTGTGTGCTGAGCTGTGTATCTAATCCTCCAGCGTGTGGTACTGTTTGCTGAGGTGCGTATCTATAGCTCCAACGTGTGGTATTGTGTGCTGAGCCACATATCTAATCTTCCGGCATGTGGTACTGTGTGCTGAGCCGCTTATCTAATCCTCTGGCGTGTGATACTGTGTGCTGATCTGTGTATCTAATCCACTGATGCGTGTATCTCAGTTTGGATATTAGTGTTGGATTGTGCATGTGGAGTGACCGTGTGTATGGCAGTTGGAATATGGTTATTTTGACTCTTTTCATGACTTTTTTTTCAGTTTCAGCAGCTTCTAATAGAAGAACAACAGCACGCTGTGTAATATGCATAACATGGGTCATAAGACACTGGCATTGAAAATGTAGGTGACAACCCAGAGGTAAACCAAGCCGATCTCTCTCACCTGTATTTCCTGACTGTCAGTGGGACATTTGGACTGGTGCTGAAGCCTGGCAAATGGCTGGATAAGTAGTCGTCTAATTTGTCCTCGTCAAATTTGTGCACATCTCCAACTGCAATGGTGTCTGCTTCTAGGGCTGCCATCTCTGCATAAAGACAACAGAGGCTATATAACGCTGTGTCTAGAATAGTTTTTTTCAGGTGATATGAGGTGATGAGAAGAAGTGAAGCCTCTGAGGAGGGGCAGAGTCTACAATTTTGTGCTCAATACAGTAAGCAGGAGCTGCAGCTGAAGCTGGTAGAGAGGTATGAGGTATTGCATATGAGATAGGGCTAAAGGGTCAGGACTCAGGAGTGATGTACTTTACATGGGACTGTATGATGGAGGGGCTGAAGGAAGAGGGGCCAAGTTTATATGGTGGTGCAGGTCGGAGGTGGGTGATATTAGTTATATGGTATGATATTGGTTCTGCATATTTGAGGAGCTACAAGAGTCATTTTGTTCACATGGGACTATATGTTGGAGGGGAGGGGGATTACTTTTTACATGGGGGGAAGAGTTTTGTTTTTTTTCATATTTGACAGTGTGTTGGAGTAACCTGAGGAGAAAATGGTGATATATACATGTTGTAGGAAAGTAAAAATAAAGTGTGATCCCAAATCCTCTGGTCCCATAAAGTGTGATCCCAAATCCTCTGGTCACTCTATTCGCTAATCGCATTTTCTTAAGGTCTGGGATCTGCTGTGCTCTAGTGGACGATTGGTTCGAGTTCCGGGCCCTCTGACTCCCCTCTTTGATAATCTCATGTTCCCTCCAAGGTGCTCCTTGGATAGAGTTCTCTGCTGGAGGGGCGATGATACTCACCTCCAACAGGTAGCAGGAGGCTCTCCTCTCCTTCTGTTTGCTCAATTATGCCTCTCTCATCCTGGCCTCCACCTATCCTGTCTGGAGCATAGTCAACTTTCATCCTTCCTGAGGAATTTTCCCTCCCACCCCAGCTTTCCTCACCCTTGTTAGCTCTGTAGTCTATCCTCGAGTGTGAAGACCCCCCCAGCATCCGCTCTGTATGACATCCACATGGATGGCGGAGGACGCCGATGAGTTGAAATCGGGACATACCTCCCACCGACCGGGACCGCGGGACAGGACACCAAATTTGTGAATGTCCCGCGGAAATCGGGACGGTTGGGAGGTATACAAAGATCTGGAATTTGTGGCCTATTAATTTACGCTCCTTGTAGGATACTGGAGAACAAGAACATGAGCCTTATAAAATTCTGATCTGCTATATCTTTTTACATTGATCCAGTACTTAAAGGGGCTCTATCAGCAAAATTATGCTAATAGAGTCCCACATATGCGTGAATAGCCTTTAAAAAGGCTATTCAGGCACCGTAAATGTTACATTTAATCCCGGTCCCGTTTTTAAATAAAAGTATTAAAACATATATGCAAAACTTACCTCAACGTGCACCATGGGCGGGGATAAACGATGCGACGTCAGCTTCGGGCACGCCTGCCTCTTCTGTCTTCTTGGAGCGACGCCCTCTGGTTCCGTGTCTTCCGGCTTCTTCTCATTAAATCCCGCACCTGCGTAGTAGCGCATCTCTCCGAAGCACTACTGCACAGGCTCACTCACCATTTTATTTAATGGCAGTTCACGAGTGAGCCTGCACAGTAGCGCTTCGGAGAGATGCGCTACTACGCAGGCGCAGGATTTAAAGAGAAGAAGCCGGAAGACACAGAACCAGAGGGCGTTGCTCCAAGAAGACAGAAGAGTCAGGCATGCCCGAAGCTGACGTCGCATCCTTTATCCCCGCCCATGGTGCATGTTCAGGTAAGTTTTGCATATATGTTTTAATACTTTTATTTAAAAATGGGACCGGGATTAAATGTAACATTTACGGTACCTGAATAGCCTGTTTAAAGGCTATTCACGCATATGTGGGGCTCTATTAGCATAATTTTGCTGATAGAGCCCCTTTAAGTACTTATCCAGTTTGTATTTCCTTCAAAGTTCTTTTCATCCTTTCCACTATGCCTGTGTTCCCACACCTATAGCATTTTCAAGGAACTTTGCCCTTGTACTTTAAAACCTCAGATATTTTCTTTTGAGGTTTGCTGTCATGAACATTCTCCTGAATACAGTCTTTCCATATTTTCACAAAGACTTGATCTGAGTTTGCATTCCTTAAAGCAACATTTGTTGTATTTGTTGTCTAGTCAACAAAAGCGCATTTGTTATCCATTAAATATATAAAACTGCTGTCATCAGGAAGCATGGCAGGACAATTATAAGTAGAACAATACAGTTTTTTTTTTTAATCAGGCTTGCAGAGGTGAAAAAAAAGAAACAAAAAAACCCATACTCACATGTCCCAGTGTTTCCATGCCTCACAGCGCGGTCCAATCCTGCTGGCCCATTGTCTTCTAACGGAAGTCCTCACCGCATGTAATTGCTGACACCAATTAGCGGCCACAGGAAGGAACCTGAGACATGTCCTTCACCGAGGACGCTAATTGGCCTCAACAGTAACGTGCAGTGAGGACATCTGCCATAAGTCGACAATGGACCAGTAGGACCGTGCTGGGAGGAACCAAAGCACATGGGACATGTGAGTATTAGCATCGGGAGAGGTGATAAAAAGAAAATTCACCTTTCATATTCACCTTTCCCTGTTGCTCCGGAGTCTCCACAGCACGGTCCGGTCCTGCAGCTCAGGTGTCTTGAAGTGAAACTTCTCACTGGCTGTGACATCCCGAATCCCTTCCGATAAAGCAGTTTTTTTTGCCTGGACAACCTGTTTAAGCTCAGCAAACAAACCTCGAACAGGAGGCTGTAACATTTAACAGTGCTAGGGATGGGAGCCACACAAAGTAAAGCACATGCATCCCTATTATTCACGTTATATTGTGTAACCACTGCTTTCAGGCTATTGTAAAGACTAATGGTTGAGGCACTTGTAATTTCCACAATATCTGACATAGTTTTGTTTTATCTTGTATGGAGAGTTCTGTGTGTGTGTGTGTGGGGGGGGGGGGGGGGCATGACATCTACCATTGACTTGTGAACTGTCCCTTTATTTGTCTCTTCCCTCTGACGTGGGAGTAAAGAGAGAAGAACCCTTTTTGGGGTTGATTTTAGACCCCCTGGCATACAGATGGGTTGCTCTTTTCCAATCTCTTTTCTCTTGGTCAGTAGCTTTATATGAGGGATAGTGTCAAATGCCTTTGCAAAGTCCAGGAACCCTACTGTATATCCACAGCCCCCCTCTGTCCCACCTTCTACTCACCTCTTCATAAAAGCAAATCAGGTTAGTCTGACAACGTCAGTCTTTAGTAAAGCCATGCTGTCTGTCACAATGTTACGTATAGTCACACACTCCTGTATATAGTCACTTAGGAGCCCCTCAGTTTCCCCACAATGGATGTTATACTCACCGGTCTGTAATTATCTGGAGAAGACCTACTGTAGATTCCTTCTTGAAAATAGTCACCACAATAACCTTGTGCTTCTCTTGGCACTGTGCCAGTCACTGGAGAATCCCTAAAAATTAAGAATAGGGGTACAGCAATGGCAGGACTGAGTTCTTTAGTACTTGTCTGTGTAATCCACCTGGACCTGGAGCCTTACTCACATTTGTTTTGTTGGCTTGGCCCATTTCTGTGTTCATCCAGTTTAGTATATTAGTTGATGTATTACCAGGATTGGTGACACCCACATCACCTACTGCCTGTTCTTCTGTATACACAGATCTTAAAAAAAACATTTAGTCTCTTCTTTTTCTTGATCCCTGGTGACCAATTCTCCAATACCATTATTTAGAGGACCTACTTGTTCTATTTTTTTTATTTTTTTTTGCATTAACACCTTGTCACGGGATGGTTAGAGTCTATACTATAGGCAATGTGTAATATATATTTCATGTGGAATGTATTCTCTAACCTGTTATATACATCAATGTGTAGTTGGCTGATTAGGGTCTAGTGTGTTAGCACATTGTATGCAAATCCCTCTAACTAGTGAGGACCAGTGAGGACAATGGGTGGAGATAATCTGATCAGTGTCTCCAAGAAGATGTTGGACGGTGCATTGTCCATAGTAGACAGGGAGTCTGCTCTCCTTGGTATAGGTGAGGGGGGAAGGATCTGTGACTCAGCCCTTCCCACCCACAGATAGAGGAAGTAACAGTTTAGTATATAGTTGTAGCTTGCAGTTAGTATGTGTTAGCCGGCCTGTGCACAGCTCTGCAGAGAGCCAGGACTTAGTTACAGGACCAAGGAACCAAAGTTATCATTGGATTGTGACTTCTGTGGACTTATTGTTATTACGGTTGATGTGACCGCCGCCGGCTACTAACTTTGTGGATTACAATAAATTGCTGTTGTCTCCCGACCTCTTGCGTCCGTGTTGATTCAAAAGACCATCCGGAGGAAGACGTATACCTTTGCTCCGTGACAACTGGTTGGCAGCGGTGGGATCAACAGCGGACAGCGAGATGGACTACAGCAGCCCAGCGATTAATGGAGCCACAACCTCAGAATACAGGAACTGGACTATGGCACGTCTACAAGTAAGGGCCCGGGAACTAAACCTGAGTTACCAGGGAAGAACGAAAGATCAACTGATCGAGGCACTGGAGGAGATGACCCTGCAAAGCGACCATGAGGAGGGCTGCCCCCAGGAGACTGGAGAGATACGGGAGTGGCAGGTACAGACCCAAAAGAGCAGATGGGTTGTTTTGTATGAGGAGGAGTTGGCAGTGCTGGGGCTAGGAGCAACTGCAGAGCAAAGGAGTAGAGCATTACAGAGGGCTCAGGAAACGGAGAAGGAGGAACAGAGAATGGCGCATGAAAAGGAAAGAATGGCGCATGAAATGCGAATGGCTGAGATAACTACGCGGAATTATAATCAAACGTCGGCCCCCAGCCCAACAGTGAGAGAACCACCATATGTCTCCCATAAACACTTCAAGACCTTTGATGAAGCGGCTGGGGATGTTGATGGATATTTTCAGGACTTCGAACACCAGTGCCACCTGATGGAAGTCCCAGAGAAGGATTGGGTCCGGTATCTGGTGGGGCACCTACGAGATGGGGCTGCGGAAGCTCTCAGAGCCATGGACCCTAGTGATCAGCGGGACTATGAGGCCATTAAAAGAGCGGTGCAGAAGTATTATGCCGTCACTCCAGAGACCTACCGAGTTCAATTCCGCTCTTTGTCTTACAATGGGGGAAGCTCCTTCCACATGTTCGCCCACAAGTTGAAGCAAGCATGCAAGCGCTGGCTAGAAGGAGAGGAGGCTGTCACAGTCGATAAGATCCTCCAAGTCATACTTAAGGAACAGTTCTTTTCCCAGTGCCCCGCTGAGATCCGTGAGTGGGTGCTGGAACGGAACCCAGCCACAGTGGAGCAAGCTGCTTCCCTTGCAGATGAGGGCCTGACCATCAAGCCGCAGTGGAAGAGGTTGTTTGCAGAGGAGCGGAAAACTACCACAGTCCGCCAGACACCCTTCATCCAGCCACCCACCTTTCGTGCCCGGCCTCAGGATTACAATTCCCCCTCTACCCCTGCCCCAGCCCATCGGCCTCCAGCTATGAACAACCCTGTCCCTAGACAACGACCTACTGGAAGAATGCTAGAGCGCAGATGTTTTGGGTGCGGGCGGCCTGGACATTTGCAAGCTAGTTGCCCTGTTAACATGGGGGCACGGGCCACCGTGGCATCCCGGCCTATTCACTACCTGGGAACCACCCCTAGGACTGAAAGTTTGGCCCCATTTCCAGATGACTCCATGAATGACCCATCTGTTCCACCTCCAGGGGTCTATGGGATTCAGCCTTCCGCCACACATCCCGCAAACCTTCAGCGGAAGCACTTGCAGGAGGTCCTACTGGATGGCCGAACAATTGTTGGATTCCGGGACTCGGGAGCTTTCCTAACGGTAGCGGACCCCCGAGTGGTTCGACCCGAGGCCCTAGAGGAGGGCCCTGGCCTTTCTATCGAGTTGGCAGGAGGTACTCGGAAACGTATTCCTAAAGCTACCGTGGAACTCGACTATGGTTATGGACCAAAACGATGCACAATTGGTGTGATGAGCGGGCTGCCGGCCGATGTTCTGTTAGGCAACGATGTTGGAAATCTACAGTGCCACTTTGTGGGAGCAGTGACCCGAAGCCAAGCTCAGAGAGACGCCAACATGGATCGACCGGATTTTTTGCCAGATGCCAGCCCTTCAACTCTACAACTTTACCATTCAGTACCGCCGAGGGAACCAACACCAGAACGCAGATGGGTTATCCCGGCAGGAGGACATATGAGCTATAGAGACTGATGTGCATTCCCCAATTTACCTGTGTAGGCCAATTGTGTCATGCACATGTTTTGAGAGGGGGAGGGGTTGTCACGGGATGGTTAGAGTCTATACTATAGGCAATGTGTAATATATATTTCATGTGGAATGTATTCTCTAACCTGTTATATACATCAATGTGTAGTTGGCTGATTAGGGTCTAGTGTGTTAGCACATTGTATGCAAATCCCTCTAACTAGTGAGGACCAGTGAGGACAATGGGTGGAGATAATCTGATCAGTGTCTCCAAGAAGATGTTGGACGGTGCATTGTCCATAGTAGACAGGGAGTCTGCTCTCCTTGGTATAGGTGAGGGGGGAAGGATCTGTGACTCAGCCCTTCCCACCCACAGATAGAGGAAGTAACAGTTTAGTATATAGTTGTAGCTTGCAGTTAGTATGTGTTAGCCGGCCTGTGCACAGCTCTGCAGAGAGCCAGGACTTAGTTACAGGACCAAGGAACCAAAGTTATCATTGGATTGTGACTTCTGTGGACTTATTGTTATTACGGTTGATGTGACCGCCGCCGGCTACTAACTTTGTGGATTACAATAAATTGCTGTTGTCTCCCGACCTCTTGCGTCCGTGTTGATTCAAAAGACCATCCGGAGGAAGACGTATACCTTTGCTCCGTGACACACCTGCTTTTCCTTATGCATTTTAGCTAATTTTATTTCCCTTGTACTAATTGTATCAAGTGCTTTGTAATTCCCAAAGGCTGCAGCTGGCCCTCTGGATTTAAACAATAAAAACAGGCATTTAAAAAAATCTATCGCCCTATTAACCAGAGTTATAAGCCATGGGGGGTTTCTTTAAGGTGTTATACTTGTTCCCTATGTGTATACATTTTGTTATGTACTTGCTCAATGTAGATTTAAATGTCTCCCACTTAATCTCTATATCACTATTTGACAATAGCTGCTCCCAGTCTATAAATTGGTCTGAAGAGACTGCACAGTATAATAAGAGCAGTTTCAGCAAGGACTCGGGTTCTCCCTGCTAGGGAAATAACCAAGAATTGCACACGCGTCGGGGGTTGCCGATCCCTGCCATGGACTATAATAGGGTCCACCTTGTGTCCGCCATTTTCATACTGAAAGGTCCTCCATGTGGGAATTTTCTCCCCACTGATTTCTGGCAGTTTCTGTTTGAAGATTCAGTGCAGGTGTGAACTTAGCCTAAAATGGCAATACCTTCTGCCTCTGCAGACTAAACAGAATGGAATTACAGATAACAGTTATTATATGACAGCAAGAACAAAGCTCTGGAACACTTTAATCTTTCATACCAAAAGTAAAAAAATGTAATAACTTTCATCTGTCTTATTTGGTTGATATTAAACTAATGCCATCACTCCCTTGAAATTCTTGTGGAAATCCCCACATATCACTGAGAGATATATTTCAGATGGGTTAAATATTATTGGCACCGTGTAACTCTCTATTTATACATGGCTATAGCTCTTTGGAATTTCTACTAATTTCCACCAAAAAAAAGCAAAAGAGAGATGAAGGATAACCCAAACTACTAAAAGAAACCCAAATTGCAAGGCGGAGGGCCTAATAAATCAATACTAACGGAGGGTTAGTATTGATTTATTAGGCCTTATTCACATGACTGAATACCGGGTTTATTATTTTTTTGATGGACTGTGTTTCATTTTTGTCCGTTTCGAGCCATTTGAATAGACTCCAAGATGTTCATCGGATTTAAAAGGGCTGTGTGATTGCAGTTTGAAAAAGGCCACCACAAGGCGGTTATTCATTGTCATGTGAATAAGCCTCTTCAATGGACTTCAACAGACCAATAGCGCTATTTTTCAATAATTTTAAATATGTCTCACAGTCTCAATTTAGTATCAAAAAATATAAATTTATTGACAAATGCAAGAGAAAACACATTACAATGGATGCAATCATCAGAGGTATAGACAAGAATTACAGCATCCAAGGGATTACATTCCAAGGCAAAATATTGCAAAATATACAGTAGTACAATGGTAGAAAAATAGTCAAAAGATGGCGCAGCCCCCCAAACCTCATTGAATTCATCCACTGTGATAAAACGGATAGAATTCAATTTCTCATTAATCATGATATCAGTAACCAAGACAACAACTGCCAAGTATCGTACGGACGGAGAGTGCCATTGGGAGGTAATATGGATCGTGGCAGTAGTATAAATTGGGTAAGACGGAACTCTTTGAAACGGTCTGTCGTGGGGTTTAAAATCCAGGAGGCAAAGGGATGGAAGTTTCAGGCATTGCTGATGAGTTACTGTCCGGACAATCCTTAATACTACATCCCAGTACTGGTACACCAGCAGGCGTGACTACCTCAAACACAAGGGAGAGAGAGCCGGTGGACAGATGGCATGTAGTCTTGTCGGGACATAATATGAGTGATGGAGGACTCATAGGGAATTCTCCATCAGCTAGGCCTACCAACTGCTGCTGATAAGGTCATAGTCGCGTTTATGACTAATTGACCAATAATCTCAGGTAACTGTCGTCATCCTAATTAATAAGGCTGAGGGCCGGCGGTCAAGAAATCACACCACTCTATGTATTGGTATTCATTCAGTAGGTATTGCACTGCTGTCGCATAGATTTCGAAGGGACAGTGCTGCAGTACCTACACTCACTGCTACAGTTTGTACACCGAGTGAGCAGCGCGGCTTATGGTATGTAAACAATACCGTGAACATCGCTGTTTAGTAACCGTTGACCTGATGTCCCAGATGTCGAAGCTCCACAGATCTAATATTGATGGTCTAAGTAGGATAAACACAACATGGCAGTCCAAACCTGATAATGCAAAAATAGTTTCCGACCATACTATGAACAAAAGATGTTGATTCACAGTTTGGGACTGGCTGGAAGGTTCAATACTGGTCACCCGACTGGGGTATGTGTGAGGCAGTTTGGAGTTACAGGGGGACTAATCAATGGTTTCATTCTTGGCAGGGTCAGTGTTTACAATCTTGCTGGAAAAGCTGTACGTAGAGTCATGGTGCAGAATCCCATGAAATCCCCACAGTAGGAAGAACATCTTGGGCGTACTGTAATGTGCTCTCTGTGTATGTATGGGAGTTCAGTGGAGGGAAAACAAAAGCCCCCAACTGTACAAATGTGTTCTCTCTGGGATGCCAAGTAAATAGGCCGGAGCTGTTGTCTTCTCTCCAGTGAAGGAACCAGGTTAGAGGTTGTAGGTTGACGTGAGACGGCATCCTGGGTAATACAGTAAGGTTACAGACAGCTGCTAGGATGGGGTCCATTACCTAATAGTGGAAATGGAGGATGGCATCTTGGAGAGTATCCAAGTTGCGCAGGCAGACCAGGGCCTGGTTTATGTGGTCAATGTATAACAGCTCAGATGGACTCTATGGAAGGAGGGCATGGAAAAGGGTAGTAATGGTGTTCTTCAGCATTGTGATAGTCTGCGGGAGACCTCTAATACATACAGTTAGGGCCAGAAATATTTGGACAGTGACACAATTTTCGCGAGTTGGGCTCTGCATGCCACCACATTGGTTTTGAAATGAAACCTCTATAACAGAATTCAAGTGCAGATTGTAACGTTTAATTTGAAGGGTTGAACAAAAATATCTGATAGAAAATGTAGGAATTGTATACATTTCTTTACAAACACTCCACATTTTAGGAGCTCAAAAGTAATTGGACAAATAAACATAACCCAAACAAAATATTTTTATTTTCAATATTTTGTTGCGAATCCTTTGGAGGCAATCACTGCCTTAAGTCTGGAACCCATGGACATCACCAAACGCTGGGTTTCCTCCTTCTTAATGCTTTGCCAGGCCTTTACAGCCGCAGCCTTCAGGTCTTGCTTGTTTGTGAGTCTTTCCACCTTAAGTCTGGATTTGAGCAAGTGAAATGCATGCTCAATTGGGTTAAGATCTGATGATTGACTTGGCCATTGCAGAATTTTCCACTTTTTTGCACTCATGAACTCCTGGGTAGCTTTGGCTGTATGCTTGGGGTCATTGTCCATCTGTACTATGAAGCGCCGTCCGATCAACTTGGCAGCATATGGCTGAATCTGGGCTGAAAGTATATCCCGGTACACTTCAGAATTCATCCGGCTACTCTTGTCTGCTGTTATGTCATCAATAAAGACAAGTGACCCAGTGCCATTGAAAGCCATGCATGCCCATGCCATCACGTTGCCTCCACCATGTTTTACAGAGGATGTGGTGTGCCTTGGATCATGTGCCGTTCCCTTTCTTCTCCAAACTTTTTTCTTCCCATCATTCTGGTACAGGTTGATCTTTGTCTCATCTGTCCATAGAATACTTTTCCAGAACTGAGCTGGCTTCTTGAGGTGTTTTTCAGCAAATTTAACTCTGGCCTGTCTATTTTTGGAATTGATGAATGGTTTGCATCTAGATGTGAACCCTTTGTATTTACTTTCATGGAGTCTTCTCTTTACTGTTGACTTAGAGACAGATACACCTACTTCACTGAGAGTGTTCTGGACTTCAGTTGATGTTGTGAACGGGTTCTTCTTGACCAAAGAAAGTATGCGGCGATCATCCACCACTGTTGTCATCCGTGGACACCCAGGCCTTTTTGATTTCCCAAGCTCACCAGTCAATTCCTTTTTTCTTAGAATGTACCCGACTGTTGATTTTGCTACTCCAAGCATGTCTGCTATCTCTCTGATGGATTTTTTCTTTTTTTTCAGCCTCAGGATGTTCTGCTTCGCCTCAATTGAGAGTTCCTTTGACCACATGTTGTCTGGTTACAGCAACAGCTTCCAAATGCAAAACCACACACCTGGAATCAACCCCAGACCTTTTAACTACTTCATTGATTACAGGTTTACGAGGGAGATGCCTTCAGAGTTAATTGCAGCCCTTAGAGTCCATTGTCCAATTACTTTTGGTCCCTTGAAAAAGAGGAGGCTATGCATTACAGAGCTATGATTCCTAAACCCTTTCTCCGATTTGGATGTGGAAACTCTCATATTGCAGCTGGGAGTGTGCACTTTCAGCCCATATTATATATATAATTGTATTTCTGAACATGTTTTAGTAAACAGCTAAAATAACAAAACTTGTGTCACTGTCCAAATATTTCTGGCCCTAACTGTATATTGGCTCTAAGTAGACCGTTCTCAAGGACCTCCAGTTTAAGCTTGAGGGTCTCAATCTGGTTGATGTGTTCTAAAATGTTGTGTCTATCAGTCTCAAGAATCACTATCACTCCATCTATCTTGGTCTATAGGTCACACAGTCTCTGGCCAAACTCCTGCACTTGATAACTAAACTGTCATAACTTTTGCCAACTCATCTTGAAACATCTTTTGTGTGTTGTGGAACACTTCAGAGGAAGAGAGGTGAGTTCCTTCCACTATTGTGGCCTCCTGGCTGTAATCCTGCACTAGGCCATGTGGTGGGATAGAGGTAAGTAGAGAATCATCAAGCACCATGATGGCCAAGGCACCGGAGTGAAAAATCTTGTTTAGTCTACGAGAAGGCCATAATAGCAACGTAATCCCAGCTTGTTGAGTTGACACCTGCGCTATAGATGGCATTTTCAAGTGAGTGGCATGGAGCTGCTCCTGTGTGCTGTGCCTCTGTGCCCTGTCAACGTCGCATTTTGCCTATACATGAACCCTATGATTTGTAAATGCTGCAGAATATGCTGATGCTGTATAAATAAAAACATATTATTCTAAATGATGTACAGACAAAATTGTGAGCAGACGTTGGCTATATTACTTCCATTAAAGCAAGTTACTATACAGTTGCATTAAGCAAATTTGGAGAGTGACAGTGAATTTTGGTCATGTAGCCTCTGTATACCAACTCAATAAATCTAGAACAAAGCCATCAGGGAGTGATGGAAGTCTATACTATTAGCTTTAATTTTAAGGGTTTAATAAAATATTTCTTTGAAGCTCAGTCGGTTTGAGTTCATCTGACAGACTTGGCCATTAAAGCATTTTTCTTTGCTTTAGCAAGCTGTTGGGTTACTATAGCAGTGTTTATTGGGCCATTACCCATCGGTATTATGAAGCACTGAGCTATCAGTTTTAGAGCATTTAAATAAATAGGAGCAGAATGTATACACTGTACACTACAGACGTTATCTTGCTATTGTATTTCTACTGACAGCCATGTCATCACTGAACACCATTGATCATTGGAAATGCATCAGATTTGAGCCTTTGTCTACTTCTCCATACTGTTCTCTTCCCATCAATCTGGTATAAATTTATCAAGTCCAAATGAACTTTTTTTTTTTTTTAATGTAGATTGTGAGCCCCATATAGGGCTCACAATCTACATTTCAACCTATCAGGGAGTATGGGAGGAAATCCACGTAAACACGTGGAGAACATATAAACTCGTTGTAGATGTTGTCCTTGGCAGGAATTGAATCCAAGACTCCAGCGCTGAAAAGCTGCTGTGCTAAACACTGAGCCATCGTGTTGCCCTTAGTCCAAAGGATTATATGTTGGGTTCCATTTAACCCACTTTTCACTGACTTTGTCCTCTTTTGCTGGGATGTGTGGCTTTTCTCTTAACAGAAACTACACTTATATATATGTATGTACTAGATATATAGAGTAGCATTATAAAGTAAAACCATGCAAGTTGTAAGAGCAATTCTTCAGTTTTATTTAAATATTACAAACATTTATTAAATCCAGTATTAAGTACATGGAGAATCAGTATTCAAGCGCAATAGAAAGGCACATAGAGAGAATAGCAGTCACCCCACCTGTCTGGCCAATGTGGGTGGAGAAGTGACAGCGGTGGCTCTCTCCAGTAAATTGTATAGAATTTCAGAGATTAGTGGCACCTGCTACTTCACGATTTTTGAAAGTGCCACAGAAGTGAATGGGGAGATTCGCACACGTATAGTCACCTCTCTGCTCACTGTGGCTGCGAGACAGGGGATCCTGGAAATCCTTATTTAATTTTGACAGTGTTATAAAAATCATTGTATAATTAATAGCAGCGTAATAATAGATACAAATATAAAGCACATTACAAAATCTACTACAGTGAAAGAAACTAGTATTCTACTGAGAGATCAATTTCTAAATGAGTTCACTTTTTTTTCAAATGAAATGGAAAAATGTCTAACTTTCATCTTCTGATATGTGATTTATTGTGAATGAACTATGGTTATATGAGATTTCCAATCATTGCATTTGTTACAGTGTACCTACTTTTTTGGGATTGTATACATTTATATATACCGTATTTTTCGGACTATAAGACGCACCTAGGTTTTAGAGGAGGAAAATAGGGAAAAAAAATTTTGAAGCAAAAACTGGTAAAATATTTAATGTATGGGAGTTGTAGTTTTGCAACAGCTGCAAGGCCACATTGACAGGTGACCCTGCAGCTGTACGGGGACGCATAGAGTGTTTTTTTTTGCGGGGCCAGAAGTACTTTTTAGTTATACCATTTTGGGGAATATCTATTGCTTAGATCACCTTTTATTGAAAAAAAACCCCGGTGGTTTATGATATATGATTTTCTACTTTTATATATATATTCTAGGGACAGGAGGTGATTTAGAACTTTTATTTATTTCATATTTTTATTATATATTTTTAAAGCTTTTTTTTTTTTTTTTACTATTTTATTCCCCCCCCCGGGGCTTGAACCTGCGGTCACTTGATTGCAAGTCCCATAGACGGCAATACAACTGTATTGCCGTCTATGGGACATTCTGTGTATTAGTATTACAGCTGGTCATAGAGACCAGCTGCAATACTAATATATAGCAGGGACAGGCCGGGGAGCTTCATTAGGCTCCCGGCTGTCACCCGAACAGGTCGGCTCCTGCGAAGGGGAGAAGGGGCCGCTGATACTGACCCGGCATCCGCTGTACTAGAGAGGCGGATGCCGGGGAGGGATAGACGCCGGGGCCTGAGACATCGCTGCCCTGCATGAAGCCAGCGGCGGGGGGACGGAGGAGCGGAATAGCAGCATCACTCCTCCCGCTGCTGGCTTCATGCAGGGCACAGGAGCGCAGCGATGTCGCAGGCCCCGGCACCTGTAATGGCGTCTATCACTTGCCGGCTTCCGCCTCTCTATTACGGCGGGTGCCAGGCGCCACATTCGGCCTATAAGACGCACCCTTCTTTTCCCCCCAAATTTTGGGGGAAAAAAGTGCGTCTTAGGGTGAATTCACACTGAGTAAACGCTAGCTTATTCTGAACGTAAAACACGTTCAGAATAAGCGGCGTCTAAAGCAGCTCCATTCATTTCTATGGGAGCGGGGATACGAGCGCTCCCCATAGAAATGAATGGGCTGCTTCTTTCACTCCGTGCAGTCCCATTGAAGTGAATGGGGAGTGCCGGCGTGTACGGCTCAGCATGAGCAGAGCTTGCCGTATACGCCGGCACTCCCCATTCACTTCAATGGGACTGCACGGAGTGAAAGAAGCAGCCCATTCATTTCTATGGGGAGCGCTCGTATCCCCGCTCCCATAGAAATGAATGGAGCTGCTTTAGACGCCACTTATTCTGAACGTGTTTTACGTTCAGAATAAGCTAGCGTTTACTCAGTGTGAATGCACCCTTATAGTCCGAAAAATACGGTATGTGTGTGTATATAAATGAAAAATCAGTCAGCACCTTAGTCTTGGTCCCGAATCTTAGCTAAAGATCTATTCTATTAGGAAATATAGGTTCTCTTCTCTCCTACCGGCAGCAAAATACGGAATATTTCTGCTGTGCATACTATTAGGAGAGATGGAAATTTTACTATTTAATTCAATTAATCAATTTTACCCACACCCTAAAGCTATGATTTTTTTTTCTGTCCTGTGTCTACAGGGAACAGTTGGGATTCTTGACACTGTTGTATTGTGTCACCCTTTTTCTCCTTATTTCTACTTATTTTCCTCTACTTTATGCGCACAGTTCCATTACACCAGATTTGTTAAGCAGCCTCTTGGATTTAAATGTAATCTTTGTAAACCAATATAGGGTGAATTCCCGACTTATTGAAGCCACCGCCTTTGGATAGTCATCATTGAATCCTATAACTCAGGAGAACGCTCGCAACAGGAAAAGCAGACACTAGTTCCCCATTCTTGCTACTTCCCCATATTGTTACTGGTCAGACATAAGGGAAGGGTTGATTTCTAACGTTATCTGTATTCCTTTAGTCCAAACAGCAGCACAAGTCTCCCTCCCTTAGTAGTAAGATTAATCTTTACAAAAGCAGATAGTGGGTGGGGTTTAGTCCCTACTTATAGGATTAGTGGGTGGGTAAAATTGATTCATTACATTAATTAGTCCTACCAGTACCAAGGGGCATAAATATCCCATATTGTGCTGCTGTCAGAACTAAGAGAAAACAAATTAAAGGGATTCTACCATTAAAACCTTTTTTTTTTTTGGATAACACGTTGGAATAGCCTTTAGAAAGGCTATTCATCTCTTACCTGTAGACGTGGTCTCTGCTGCGCTGTTCCTTAGAAATACCAGTTTTTACCGGTATGCAAATGAGTTCTCTCGCAGCGATGGGGCGGGCCCCAGCGCTCAAACAGCAAAGAGGGCGTCCCCACTGCTGCCAGAGAATTGTCTCCAGCGCCGCCTCCTTCTTCGTCCACAGCGTCATCTTCAATGGCTTCTTCTGGTGCAGGCTCGTAACTTCTAGGCGTCGGGCCTTGAGCAGAGCAGACTGCGCAGGCGTACAGGCCACGGAAAAATGGCCGCTTGCACAGTATTGTTAGCGGCCATTTTCCTGTGGCCTGTGCAGTTTGCTCTGCTCAAGGCCCCACGCCTAGAAATTACGAGCCTGCGCCGGAAGAAAACATTGAAGATGACACTGCGGATGAAGAAGGAGGCGGCGCTGGAGACAATTCTCTGACAGTGGTGGGGATGCCCTCATCGCTGTTTGAGCACTTGTGCCAGCCCCCATAGCTGCGAGAGAACTCATTTGCATACCGGTGAAAACTGGTATTTCTAAGGAACGGCGCGGCGGAGATCACATCTAATGTTAAGAGACGAATAGCCTTTCTAAAGGCTATTCTGCCGTCTTATCCACAAAAAAAAGGTTTTAATGGTAGAATCCCT
This sequence comes from Leptodactylus fuscus, assembly GCF_031893055.1. Classification (NCBI taxonomy): domain Eukaryota; kingdom Metazoa; phylum Chordata; class Amphibia; order Anura; family Leptodactylidae; genus Leptodactylus; species Leptodactylus fuscus. Next base: position 159,655,168 of record NC_134268.1, read on the forward strand.
TTAATGTTTGAAATCAATGCTAGTTATTGCAAACATGCAGGGTACAACTTAAAAACATGCATGCAATATATGTAAATGAGCCATTCAACCTTATGGGCTGACAGGTACAACATGGTTCCAGATATGGCACTTTAGTGCTTTCTGGAATTGTGACTGGAGCCACAAGGTGCCTCACATCCAATCAGGTTGTTTGGTACAGTATTTTCCATATTGCAGACACTTTACATTGCCACCAAAGTGCAGAGATTTGGCATGTCTATCAGTAGGTAAACAGAACTCAATAATGTACTTCCTAAGACTGTGCCCTTACAAGGACTCCTTTACTCAATTTTGCTTGGAAATAAACATAGGATTTACATTTTAGCAAACAACTTTGCTTGTTCCATCAATTCCATTTTTGCAATGGCTGAGAGATGGACTTCATCAGGACCATCGGCAATGCGTAGAGTCCGGACAGCTGCATACCTGCAAACGATATGTAATATTATACATATGTAATATACATAAATTACACAGAATCCCAATGCTTCATCTCACTTCTATTCACATGTATAATAACTTGAAGCCTTTTTTTTTTTTTTTTTTTTTTTTAATAGATTTACTTTTTATTCTCTTCAAGTGTCACCCAGGAGAAAAGAAACTTATTTTTATCATATGGCAAAACCGTGCTCAAACCTTGAACCTGCAATAAGACTGCAACAAAAGTAAAAAAAATAATAATAATAATTTAACAGTCATCTTTTTATGATCTACAGAGAACAAAAGTGGGCGTGTGGTCACTTCCTTTTTGTACTGTCTCTGGTGGTATTGAATCTGGTCATGCTGTGCTATTGTTCTGACGTCCCACTTCTGAGACGATTGACAGAGCCCTCACTGCACCAAGTAACTCACTTCCATATGGAATAAAAATTGATTTAAGGCTTGGCTCCCCACATGCTGTAAATGCTGTGAGACAAAAAAAAAAAAAGCAGCGTTTTACAGTCACCGTAAAGTGGATCTCATCCACACATTGCGGAAAAATATACGCAGTAGACATGCTGTGATTTCCAAACCATTGCTTTTGGAAGGTTAGATTCAATTTACCAAAGTTTCTTAACCCCTTTCGGCCATCCGTCAAACTATTACAACGGATGTGGCATATCTAAATATGGCAGCCTCTTAGTATCAGTGCCCGTATTGATAGCAGACATTAAGGCCACTAGGCCTCAATCAAAACTGGCCAAGTGCCATGTTCCCGTCGGCGCATGGTCACCAATATTTTGGGGAGGATCGTCCCTGAAACAAGATCCAATGCAATTCGTTGCTATGACAGACGTAAGCCTATTGAACGCTCCCAGGCTTGTCTTGGTAATTTTTATACAACAAGCTCATCTATGCAATCTCTAATACAAGTAATGGTATTTTGTAATGCATTGAATTAAAAATTAAACTCACACCCTTTTCCATAGAACACACATAAAAGTTAAAAAAATAAATAAAAATGCTGAAACATATTAGGTATCCCCGTGTCCAAAAACTTTTTACCGCCCCTTATTGAAGTCCTAGTGGGATGGAGTACACAGTACACTTAAGACAGTCTTTTGAATTTCAATATCAAACAATCCAGCCATCTTTTTACTATGTCACTGAATATTAAGTGGTATCATTATAAAAATCTATTTATCCCGCAAACATTAAACCCTCATATGGCTTTGTGAACGCAAAAATAAGAAAAGTTATGGGGTTTTAAAGACAAGGAGTAAAAAACGAAAATCGCTTGCAATGGGAAGAGGATAAAAAAAGAAGAAAAAGAAAAAGCAACAAGAATACAAACAGGACATTCACATTTTGAGCTGTATCTATCTGTGTATAAACAATTTTACATTAACAGAAACAACCACTTACATGAAAGCCAGTGGAAAATCCTGAGATACTCCAGCTCCTCCAAATACTTGGATTGCCCGGTCAGCGACTTGGCATGCCATTCTAGGTGCCACAACCTTAATCATTGCAATCTGCAAGGGAAAAAAAATCTTACGTACATCAGAAAACTAGAGTATATGAACACAATAAGACATTTAGGATGTACTAGTGTTTTTAGTGTTTCATATGCAGAACGATTTCATATGAAGAACGATTTTTAGGCATGGATACATTTTAGGGTCCAGACAGCTAGCTAATGTCTTAGGGCCTCCATTTCTTATATGATCCCAAGGATGGACTGTTGGACTGAACTGTAACCAAGAGGACAGAGAAAATACTTTTTATCTGGATAACCTCTCTTGTACACCTAGAATCCTGTCCACCATAGAAAGAACTGTGTGGCTTTTAGGCTAAGTCCCCATATTATGGAAAAACGCTGTGTTTTTGTTGCAGATTTTACTTCATTTTTTTGAGCCAAAGTCAAGAGTGGAATGGTAGAACCTCCTCTATGAAATCCATATGTCCATATGTTGTAATATGACATATGGTAAGGGGTTGTTTTTGTGTCATGTTAACTTTTTTTTTCATTTATCCAGTACAATTTGTAATATTAACATTATTTAGAGCAGAGTTTATATAACTATAACTTTTACCTCTTTCCGAGCCTTTGCACTACCAACTGTGTCTATGGCTTTTGCTGCTCTCAGAGTGAGCAATCTGGCTTGTTCAATTGCGATGCGACTCTCAGCTATCCAGTGTGCGACCACTTCCTGCATGAAGAGAAACACAAGGACCACATTTGTTTATCTATGTGAATGGCCTTCCTGTAAACCATGTTACAAAAGTCAATATAAATTACATGACTGGGAAGTGAACAACATGCTGCTTATTACAGGAAACAATAATGTACGACCTCGACATCACGTCATTTACCATGCCATCCCATCTCTCTACCTTTACTGATTCTATAATGCTTTGTACACACCATACATCTAAATTAACCCACTTGCCCTCAAAGTTTCTATTGTATCTACCAATAAGCAAATTGTAGAATATTGTTTGCTTATTTTTATAACCATCTACCACATACTCATATTTCATATAGGAGACTAAAATCTATAATCCTATTTCAGCATCAGCAAGAGGAAAAAGTGTTTGAATCCCATTGAATTGATAGGGAAGCAGAGTATTTGTGGTTGTACACCAGAACATTTTCCTTGGAAAATATGTAAAAGAAATTCACTTTATATGGAATTTACACCAGGAAACAATAATAGTGTTTCATTTCAAGGTATTCTGCTTAAAAGAGGTTGTAAAAAAAGGGGCCACATGCTGCAGAGCTGGTGTCCTCGGTTGAAATCCTGCCAGGGACAAAAAAACATCTGCTTTTGTTGGTATGCTCTCCACGTGTGTGCATGGATTTAAAAAAAAAAAAAAAAAATTAAAAAAAGACTTACTGATAGGGTAAAATGTACATTGTGAGCGCTATGTGGGGCTCATAATCTACATAAAAAAAAATAAAAAAAAAAGTAGTAAAAAAAAAACGACAAAAACAAAGGAGGGGTATTTTGGAATCTTACACAAGCAATGCCCTTCAGATAGTGTTAGCACTCATGTCCTGGTGTCTGCTTAATATTACTTTGACTAATTTATTTTCATGAGTTGTAACCAATTCCACTAACCTATAATAGGTCCTTAACTTGTTATTGTGCTCATAAGTAAGATTAATACTAGAGGAACTACAGCCTTATGCAATACTAGCAAAAGTACACAGTTTTTCCATAGGAAAAAGTGCAGAGGATTCCATCGAAGTCAGGAAGACCACCTGGGACTCACCGCCACTCTTCAAAGGTTATTACTGAAGACTAATATGTGCTGAAAAAGTAAAAAAGATTTAATGGGGAATGATCTAAAGTGGTGGAGGTTGGTCCAGTGATTTGGCCATGCATAAAAAAAGAGAATTATAAGTGGTGCTTCTATACGATTAGCCCATGTATACTCTAAAAATTACAACACTGAAATTCAGTTCTCCTTACATGATGATATAGTTTTTTCCCAAAAGTTGTTCTTTGTGCCGCTCTGGCACACATAAGCTGAAGAGCACTCTCAGCTGCTCCAATGGTCCTCATGCAGTGATGTATGCGGCCAGGACCAAGACGACCCTGAGCGATCTCAAAACCTCTTCCCTCTCCTGGAAAGGAGAAAATGTTATTAGATTACAAATGTTATTGCACAATGCAGGGTGGCATAAATATAGTCTAATGTAGCCAATACTGAAGAATATAGTGAATCTTACACAATATCTCAGAATGAAGGTCACCGCAGTAATAACCCATTTAAAGAAATAATAGTTGGCATAAATCTTGCGCATTGAATACCAATATTTTGTTAAACATAGCTTATTCTCAAGTTTAGACTGGAACTTTAAGAGAATAACATATATAAATAAAATGCATACAAATACGGTCTAAGAAAATAGATAACGTACTATCAACGTAGGCGGAGGAATGAGACTTATGATCCCCTGTCATGGTCTGCAAAACATCAGGACAACAGGGGATGCCACTTTTGCCAATGATAGAGCTCCTTTAACCCCTTCCAGCTACAGCCATTTTTCAATTTTGTTTTGACTCCCTGCATTCCAAGCCCCATAACTTTTTTCATTTTTCTATTCGCAGAGCCATATGAGCCCTTAATTTTTGCGATGTACTAGACAGGTGTAAAAAAGATTCAGAATGGGATGGAATTGGAGAAAAACTGCCTGTCTGACTTTACAGTGTTCACTATGCAGCCAAAATGATAGGTCACCTGTATTATGTGGGTTGGTACAATTCCAGGGAAAACAAATTTTATATACTTTTTTTTAAACCCCTTTAAAAAAAACAACAAAAAAACTTTGCAAAACAAAAAATTGTTGGAGTAGCAATATTCTGATATCTATAACTTTTTTAATTTTGTATTTTAATAGAATAGATGCAAACTGTTGCCAAAGGTAATACTAAAATCATTACCATTTTTTTGGCTCTTAAAGAGAACATAAAAACAGCTGCCAGATGGAAGTATGAACAGATCCTCATAAAGTTGTTTTTATTGTTTTTTTGCTACTTTTACCCAATAAACTCTTAGAAAAGAAAAATCTGTGTTTGTATTATATATTCTAAGAGTCATAAAATTTTAATTTTTCCATAGATGATGCTGTGTGAGGGCTTGTTTCTTTGAGGATAGACTCTAATTTTTATCTGTATACTCTTCAGGTCTATAAAACTTTTTGATCATTTAAATTCTGCTGTTGGGGAGATGGCTGTACATGGCTGTTGGATAAAAAAATGGCTAAATTTTATATACTGTATGGTATTCTTATTTATTTTTTACCCTGCTCACTGTGGGATTAAATAAAATAATCATTCTTTAGCTTGGGTCTTTTTTTTTTTTTTTTGCTGTATTATAGCAAAAATTAAAATACTAACGTGGGGGTGGAGGCATTTTTTTTTACACTTTTCTAAATGTTTTTTTAACATTTTATTGAAACTATTTTTACATTTTTAGAAGTCCCACTAGGGCACATGAAAATGCAATCACAGGTATAATACATTGCAATATTTCTGTACTGCAATTAACAGGACCTAATGAGCGTCCATAGCTGGCAGACCTGGAAGCCACTGTTAGGGCCCGTTCACACAGGCACAGAGGGGGTGGATTATGGCGCGGAATCCACGTCATAATCCGCCCCCTCACAATGGTGGTCTATGGAGACCACTAGCGTTCTTTTTTCTGCTAGCGGCATGTTGGTGCTAGCGGAAAAAAGAAGTGAGCCGCCCTTTCATCAGGTGGATTCCGTGGCTCGTGGAGCCGCGGCGTCTGCCTCGCGGCAGCAACCTCCGGAGTTGGCCCATTCATTTGAGCCTGCTCCAGAGAGAGAAGCCGCGACTGTCCGAAGCTGCAACAGTTATGGCAGGCGGATTTTGGCCCGAGAGTGATGCGGCTCCCCGCGTCACTGTCGGTGCCAAAATCCGTCCTTTTGCCCCCCGTGTGAATGGGGCCTTAGACCTCTAGAAAGTGCACAATTGTGACACAAGGTGGCAGAGAGGCTGACAGATGGAAATGTCTAACACAAATGCTGTGGGTGCTTTTGATTGCTACATCTAAGGAGTTAAAATGACCCTGGAAGTTGCGTCAATGTGAATTAACCAGATTCCTGTAATTGTTCTTGCAGGTGCTGTGGCAGTACCCATGAGATCAATATGATAGAAATATCTATTATAGAGCATTAAAATACTCATGAAGAACAGATCCATCATATAGCATTAAAGGACTTACCATGTATACTCGAGTATAAGTCGACCCGAATCTAAGTCGAGGCCCCTAATTTTACCACAAAAAACTGGGAAAACTTATTGACTCGAGTATAAGCCGAGGAGGGAAATGCAGCAGCTACTAGAAAATTTCAAAAATTAAAACGGTCGGCGTTTTTGGGTGCAGTAGTTGCTGGGTGCTGGGAAAGGGGAGTGGGTGTTTTGGTTGTCTGTCTGCCCCTTCCCTGAGCTTGAGGACTGGGTTTTTTACCCCCACTTGTAATTCAGCCTGGTTGAATATAGGGTATCTGCAGTGTTCCTATTAACCCCTTCCCGACAGAACAGGAGCACTGCAGATACCCTATATTCAGTAGACCGGGCACTTTCAGACACAGGGATACCTAATGTGTATGTGTTTCACATAAATTTTCTACTTTTGCATGTATTCTAGGGAAAGGAGTGATTTACAACTTTTATTTTCTTAAAGCTTCTTTTTTTCCCCCACTATTTTATGGGAGATTCTATACATTGATATTGCAGCTGGTCATAGACTCACCCCCTCCATAATTCTTTTTTTGCTGACTCGAGTATAAGCCGAGGGGGGCTTTTTCAGCACAAAACTGTGCTGAAAAATTCGGCTTATACTCGAGTATATACAGTAAAAGGTTTTCTGCCATCACTGTGTTCTTTATGAGTATTTTATTCAGAATTTTGTGAGACTACTTTTGTATACGATGTCAAATAATCCAAAATGAGTTAATTTCCTGAAAATTATATAACTTGACCATATGCGGAATGTTTCAGAATAGTTTCTATCTACAACACACCCATATACTAGGGATACTATGCTGGTTTTACTTGTGTTGACTTCTGTTTTTCCTATATGAATGGGAATGACTAACACTAAAAACGCAAAACACATGAGTATTTTCTTAAAATGCATGTGCTAACGTAAGTTAAAAGGCAGATGTGTAAGCTAAAGGCATAGTTGGGGTTGCACAATTATACACACAAGGGATTCAGAAGAATTTTTAGTAATTCCAAATTGACAGATACAGTCACATCTCGGCTGACAGTGTGTTGGAGATGGCTTTTAAACAGGGGAGTGCGACGGGTCTAATTCCAGTCCTATATGGTGACTTAGCTTCTGCGCTCTTAAAGAACTAACCCATTCTGGTACAATCAAAATGTCACAGGATTTTCAGTTATTTCGAGGCTTGTCTGTTAGTGAGTCACAGTGCTTGTCACAATTATTCTCAGTGCATATAACACAGCAGAGGTCCATTTATTACATGTGGTGCTTACTTGGGGCTCAAAACAGATCCCATTCATTTCAATGGGTTGTTACAGGCGTATAACGCATGTCATTTTGCATGCATAATTTTGTGGCCTCAAAATTATGCGCATTATACGCCCGTAACGACCCATTGAAATGAATGGGATCTGTTTTGAGCGCTCACATTCTGACACGCATATACGTGCCAGAATGCGAGCGTGTTAACTCCGTGTGAACTGGCCCTAATCCTACACAATGGGCCCGTTCCATCCGCTTAGCTTTATTCAATTCCAGGGCCTGAGGCAAGTCCAATTCACAAATACACTGTAAGGCCTGTACTGGCACACTCTCTCCGGTAAGCCCACCATGTGCAATTTGTCACATCAAGAGCGGTTTTCCAGATCCTCTATGCACTCAAAAACATGTGAAATCGTCGACTCATGTCTGCCACTAGTATCGATCTCATCCTCCACATTGGAAAGGTATTGTTCATCCTCTTTTAGAAATCCCTCATGTTGTTTGACCATAGTCTGGAGGAGACTTAAAGTAGTTTGTACTGTCTGAGACAGGGAGGAGGTAAGATCAAGGACCAGTAGAGCAGCAACCTCAGTGCCAAAAATTTACAGAAACTTTCCTCAACCAATGGAGCCAGTGCAGACTTGTCCAGGCTCACCTCAGGTGCTTACTGCAAATGTGGTGTCATCAAGGAAGAAGGGTTCTTCATTACTGTACTGTCCATATCATCCATGAAATATAGCGATCCATCAATTTTGCACCCACAGGCAACAGGGAACCAGCAATCTCAATTTTAGAGGCAAAAGGGGTGATATGATAGGTGCAGAATGTGCTGTCCAGGCCAAGAAACCAGAACATGGGAAATATACCTCACTGTATATCAACGCTGGAACTGGAAGTCCCGATTCAACGTTTATATTTTGTATTGGGGGGGGGGGGGGGTGAAATGTGTGTAGTTTGTTCCACACTTAGGTTCCAGGTACTCTATAACTCATCCAAAACTAGTTTTTATGTGTGTGAATTTTCTCTTTATGCAAATTGCAATTCCTTTAAATGCCATCATCATTTCTGTGGAAGTCACATTAACATGTCTATTAGGTTTCATTTCAATAAGGATGTTACAAAATCTACAAATTAAAAAGTGAAAGCAATGGCAAGCAAAAGCATGTGTGGGAAACTGGCAAAGTCATGCCATTTACAGGAAAGACTTATTGAAAGGTTTACCAAGGTACACACGAATACCATTAGAACAAAGCAATACAATACACATACTGTATATACACAATATATAACCAGCAACCACAAGGCTACGTAGTATATCAGAAGGCACATAAAACAACACGTTCTTCCGTTAAGTACTGTTTTGTTATTTGGCAGAGACGATGAGAAGTGAAAAATAAAATTAACAAGGAAATAGGACTACAAATACTTAAAAAGTCCCTCGTTGTCTGGGCCCAAGGTTCACACGGAGTATTCTGGCTCGTGATTTGGTACGTAGATGCTTTGGACAGGAGCTTTTGCGGGCCATATACGCGGCGCTATTTTGCGGCCGTGAATTTGCGGCGGCCGCAAAATAGCGCCGCGTATACGGTACCGGCTCCCATTGAAAACAATGGGAGGGTATACGGCCCGCAAAAGCTCCCGTGGCGTCTACATACCAAATCATGAGCCAAAATACTCCGTGTGAACCCGGCCTAAGGCTTTATGCACATGAATGTGTGGAGTGTATGAGGCTGAAACCCCCCCCTCCTCAAAACAAATGGCATATGGATTAATATGTCAGTACCATCTGTGTTTTTCACTGACCTTAACAAATAGACGGAGCTGCAAAAATGAACATGAATAGGACGTTGTCCATATTTTGAGGCTCAGACATATTTCTGTTAAAACTATTGATGTGTGTATGGGGCCATAGAAATGAAAGAGTCCATATATTAAACCTGTAATTGTTGATAATATACAGCAACAAAATATGGTTCTGTGTATGGGGCAGCACTGCATAGTGTACACAAGATTATTGGGGGTATTTAATATGTCTTCATGTGTACTTATAAAAGGTGCAGTGTAACTTTGACTTAGGGTACAAAAATGGAATTTATCTGAGTAAGGGCTAGTTCACACGTGAGTATAAGGGGAGGTTTTTGACAGCGGATTTCGCGTCCAAAACCTCCCCTTAATGGTGGTCTATGGAGACCGCCGGGCTTCTGTTCTCCGCTAGCGGCGAGCTGCTGCTAGCGGAGAAAAGAAAGGACATGTCCTTTCTTCAGGCGGAAGCCGCGCAGGCTCAGCCGCGCGGCTTCCGCCCCCGGCAGCTCCCTCCTATGTCGGCTCATTCATTTGAGCCGACAGCAGAGGGTTAAGCCGCGACAGCGATGGTCGCGGCGGGCGGGTTTTGACAAGAGAGAGACGCGGCTCGCCGCGTCTCTCTCTGTGTCAAAACCCGCGCGGGCAGTTCACGTGTGAACTAGCCCTAAGGGTACCTGGTTTTGAACTACTGGTCTAGAGAAGTGGAGGGTTTAATGTCACTAGATTTTTGACTCTGGTCTTCTCCAGTATTGTCCAATTCTTCAAAGGAGTTAGGGATTCTCTTCTATAAGTCAGACTAAAGAGTGTATCCCATTCTGACAGACATTAGACATCCTTAAAGGGATTCTATCATTAGAATCCCATTTTTTAAGACTAACATGTAGGAATAGCCTTAAGAAAGGCTATTTTTCTCCTACCTTTAGAAGTCTTCTCTGTGCCTCTGTTGCGGTGATATTCCCAGTTTTCTTCTATATGCAAATGATTTTTCTCGCAGCACTGGGGGGCATCCCAATGCTGATTGAGAAATCTCCAGCGCCGCCTCATCTTCTTCTGGAATGCCTCTCCGCCACGTCTTCTTCCGTCCTGGTCTTCAAAATCCTAGGCATGCGCAGTCAACTCTGCCATCAGCTTTGGGCAGAGCTGACTGTGCATGTCTGTGGCCATTTTATTGTGGCAGCTTACACAGTCTGCTTGTGTCCAAAAGCACTGACTGCGCATGTCCGTCGGCCATTTACCTGTGGCCGAATGGGAGAGGCCACAGGAAAATGGCAGACCGCATTCGGCGCCTTTAGACCTAGAGAAGAGGAGGGTGAGAAAAGAAGGCAGAGGCGGTGAAAAAGACAGGCCAACGCTGGAAAGTTTTCAAGCAGTACTGGGGACGCCCCCAGTGCTGCAAGAAAACTCATTTGCATAAGGAAGAAAGACGAAATTCCTCAGGAATGGCGGCGCGAATCAGAATAATTAAGGTAAGAGAAGAATAGCCTTTCATAAGGCTATTCCTATGCGTATTTATTGTAAAAAGGGTTTCTAATGATAGAATTCCTTTAAAGCCTGCTTGGTCCTAATGAATAAAGTGAGGTGAGTGGCGAGGATCTTAGAGAATAATTTTAAGATCAACTTTAAGGAGGGAAATATATTTAGAAGCTATAGAGGGGTCCTTGCCCTCTTTCTGAACCTTATAATACCTCAGCAGCTACAGAATCTCTTTTTGGAAAGTTACAGGAGTCCCTCCGCACGGATTGAGTGATATGAGATGACTATATTAGAGCATTGTTACTTGCAAAAACACCACCACTTGCTTTAGAGAAGAGATTTATGGCAAGCAAAAGATAATACAATCAGATTTTAGTGTCCGGTTACATCATTGGGTGTATTTTGGCGGAAACTACATTCCATCAGTCTGTATTGTAAGATATGCAGAACACAAGTATTTTTAATATCGCCACTTAACAATTTGGCTCTAGCTTCCTTTCTTCTTCATGAAAGGGGATTTCCAGAATTAGTCTGTGACTTGGCTGACTTCTCATGCAGAATTGCTAATAACTTCTACAGCGTTAAAAACTTCAGCACAAACAAAGCCAGCAAAACAATTATAACAGCTTTGTTCCAATGGAAAAAAAAAAACAGAGCACGCTCTAATTTCTCGCTACATAATAACTTACAACTTACCCAGAATCAGGTTATTTACGGGAACTCTCACATTATTGAAGTGTACTTCAAAGTGTCCTCCATGTGGTGTATCTGAAAAAATATACATGTTAAGTGCCGCAAAACAGAACTAGTGAGAAAACAAAGACGCAACAAGTCTCAGTGTTGGCTGAATCCATTATGTAATGGGTGTGGAGTGATAAATTGTATTCCCAATAGGGTGCATTCACACTACGTAACGCCAGCGTGTATCACAGCCGTACACGCCGACGCTACAGCAGGGCTGCCGAACACTTCCCATTCATTTCTATGGGAGCCGGCATGCGAGCGCTCCCCATAGAAATGAATGGAAAAAAGCAGTCCATTCATTTCTATGGGGAGCGCTCGCATGCCAGCTCCCATAGAAATGAATAGGAAGTGTCCGGCAGCCCTGCTGTAGCGCTGGCGTGTATGGCTGTGATACATGCTGGCGTTACGTAGTGTGAATGCACCCTAAGTCAGGACATTTAGACCTATGTGATTGTAACTTATGAAACATGAATTTAGGCATTGAATTAAAATATTATATTCCTATTATAATAGCTTCCTTTACAAAAGAAGCAAGTCTGGTATTAACCTTTCTGTGAAGACATTAATATCTTTGCCAGTGCCCTGTAGACCCTTTCAGCAGAATATAGGCATTATTTATGGCAGTGTGCAATGGGTAAAAGAATCTGCCCAGATTGACTTTTGTAATGATGGAAACTGAACCTTAAGGGCTAGTTCACAAGTAGTTATTTGGTCCAGATTTTGACGCGGGAAGCTGTGTCAGAATCTGGACCTGAATGTGTCTGCCGCGGCTTCCGACAGTTGCAGCTTTCCGCTCTGGACTAGGCCCAAATTAATGGGCCAAGTCCAGAGGGATTATCTTGACACAGACACCACGGAATCTAAGTCAAGATAGAGCAGGAAAAAGGAAATGACCGGCTCCAAATAACTACGTGTGAACTAGCCCTTAACTATCATTTTACTTCTAGACTTACTGTTAAAGGAGACATAGATCTGATAATTATTGGCACTAAACAAAGCATCAGAACCACTCTCAGGTTCTATAGCAACAAAATAATGTGAGCAATTCTATCATTTTCATCATTACCTTCGTATCCAAACACTTTCAGCGCTCTGACAATCTCTACACCTTGTGTGTTCATGGGAACAAGGATCATGCTGTGCTTCTTATATCTGAAAAATAATACTATTTGAGGCACAGTATGATGTAACAGAAGACATTGTACAATTATAAATGTTATAGTTCAGACTAAATTGAACTACCTCCTTAAACCTAATAGCATTATTAGACCATAGTCATGTTTATGTGATACAGGTACTAGACCAAGTTTGAGAGAATCTTAAAGGGTTTCCCACCAATGACATTTATCCTCTATACACAGAACAGAGGCCCACGAGTTCTTTCAAATGCTCTACATGAATAGGACACCATAGTGCATAGGTGCGGGCATTACGGTACTCTGTTAACCTCTACAAGAATGCCGGAGATTGCCAACTCAGAATTTTGCCAGAAGTATTAGCCATTTACAAGTGCCAGGCACCACTTAGCGAAAGCAAAGCATATTACATTATTTGCAAAGTGGATGGGATTCTGCCTAATCCCATCCACACGTTGCAGAAAAGAAATCCACAGCGGAAATTATGCGGTTTTAAATAATGGCATGTCAATTATACCTACAGAAACGCTGGTGTTTTCCATATAAGTATTATATAAGCAGAAAGTCCGTACAGGAAAACTGTTTTGATTTTCTGTGGAAAACACTGGGAAAAATGCAATGCTTTTCTGCTGCAATCTTTTCTGCAGCATTTTTTTTTGGCTGCAGCTCGCTACATGTGGCCTTAGCCTAAAAGTCTGTTTACTTGGTCGACTACTTCAGTTTCAATACGCTTAACCAGATACTGACCGTCTATTGACTATATATGTCCAGGCAGTTGGCATCGGACGCTGCAAGGTCGTGGAGCTGCAGGAGCAGGTTACATGATGCAGCATCCCGTCCAGATTATGTGATCTGCATGACCTCCTGAGTTATATCAGCTATGATCATCTGAAACAGGGCACTAAGACCTGAAATCTGCACCTTGATGGTAGATAAAGCTAAACCCTTGTCCAAACCGTTTAGTAAAGTGTAGACAACTTTGTCAGACAGATGTCCATGTTTTAGGAAAGACCACTCAGTATCCGTGCTGAGATATGTAAATTCTTTACTTTCAATGGTAAACTGGGCCCTAGGACAGAAGATCCTTTTGCTACAGGAGAAGTCATGGATCTGCAACCAATATCTTCTGTAACCAAGTTGAATCATGCTCTCCTGGGCCAAAATCTGTATGACACTTACTGTTGTCTCTATTTTTCTTTATGACTCATGGTAACAGACCAAGGAGAGAAGGCATATGCCAATTTCCAGTTTCAGTTTGCTTGTGCTGAAAACAAGCCTATTTCTGGCATGTCCCATAATCTTGTGATCTTGTTGAATATTGTCTTGTTTAAGCACCATTCTGCTTGGGCTGGCCTGAACCTGCTTAAGTAGTCCACTATCTAATTGTTGCATTCTTTTAATTAAAGTGCCGCCAGGAAGGAGCGGTTCTGGTCTGTTATCTGAAATATCTCCAGAGTTATAGACAGTGCAGAATTTCCTCTGTTTATGTGGGAAACTACTGTAGTGTTTTCTGAAAACACTCTACATTTCTTCCTGTCAGCTTAGGAACAGATGTTAGCAAAACTGTTTTGATGCTCATTAGTTTCTTTGGATTTGAAGACAGTCCTCTTTCGGTCTGACAGCATTGACCTTGACAAAAAAGGTCTTTCACAATACCTCTCCACCCCCCTGGACTGGATCCAGAAGGGACCACTATTAGTCTTCCACCAGAGTAAGGACAGAACTGTTTGAGAGAATAGAAATAATTTCTTGTCCAGAGATAGGGAGTCTCTGTCCCATTTCTCAAGAATGTTCATCTACAGAGTCCTGGTGTGGACCTAAGGCCAGGCCACAGCAGGAGTGCATGCTGTAAGAAGACCGAAGGCTGACACTGAAGACCTAAGGGACACATTTGGGTTCTGTGGCAGTGTTACACAACAAAAGATATAATGAAGACAAAAAAACCCCATGTGCATACACAGCGCCCGGCTCACGCGTTTCGGAGATGATCTCCTTAGTCATAGCCTGACACTCAGAACTTCCTGTTGCCTTATAAAACCACTTAATCAAACAGACACGTAAGACCCATATTGACCCATTAAGATACAATAAATGGGACAAAAAACAGATGTCTTCATTGTATCTTTTGAGTTTTGATTAGTTATATTGTGTTTTTTGTGTCTGTTATTTGTCACATTTATTGTATCTTAATGGGTCAATAGGTTGTTGTTCAGCGTTTTCACTGAGGTGTTTTTTTGATTAAGTGGTTTTATACGGCAACAGGAAGTTCGGAGTGTCAGGCTATGATTAAGGAGATAATCTCCGAAATGCGTGAGTCGGGCGCTGTGTACGCATATGTTTTTTTTTTTCCTTTTTTTTCTCCCATATTTTTTAGCTTTTGTAAGATGTTGAATTAATAAAAAATTATGTTTTATTACCGGGAATGGTCTTTTGCTGGATATCATCCTTCCTGTGGTTATCTCGCCTCAAAGCCGATGAGTTCCTACAAGTCCGTGCAATAGTCATCCCGGATCAAAGGTGTTACCATGAATTACGACTGAGTGGGTGGGCTGTGCTTTTCCCTTCCCTTTCCCTATTTGTTGGCTGTGGTTGGGTTATGCTAGGCTTTAGGTACCACATGAGACAAAATTTGTTTTCCTAATGATAGGTGAGGATGTCAGCTGTGTGATATTTATGGGATGTATGTAATATTTTTTAAAGTTACGGTAAATTCCTGACCCCTTTCAAAATGTTTTCTTTCCATAAACATGTTTATATAGAATAGATACAACAATAGGTTTCTATTAATATGTACCTGGAAGAGGAGCCATTTTCTGTTTTACCCATTACAATTGCTATTTTGCAATTGGGGTTTCCAGCACCTATAGAAAAGGGGAGAAAAATGAAAATGAGGCATCAAAATGAGTAACCGAAATATATGAAGACACTGGGGTGGATTTATTCAAATGGTCTAAAAGCAAAAATGTCTTTGTTGCCCATAGCAACCAATTGCAATGTAGCTTTAATTTTTTAAAAACAGAAAACAAAATGAAAGCTGTGCGGGGATTGGTTGCTATGAGAAAACTTAGAAAGTTTTGCTTTTAGACCATTTTACTAAATCTGTGAAGCTAATTTGATAAAAAATGTTCTAAATAATTTACCTATAATATTTTTGATGAAACCTTTACACTAATAAACATCATAAGGGCAAGTTAACTATATTATGTTATAATTGTCACGATTTTTCGCTCTACTTGTGGTCCTTATTCTCTGTATGGGGTGTAAGTGGACAAGTCAAATGACACAAATTATATTTTATATGCCTGTATTATCATTATTTATTTTTAGACCACCATTAATGCAATGGTGCTATACATAACATGGTGCTTTACATAAAATACACAAAGCAAGTAAAATACCAACAGTGACCAACAGGAATGGTGGGATAGAGGGTCCTGCCTGCAAAGCCTAGGAGTAGGAGTAGGAGGTCTTAAGAGGATCAGAGGTTACGTGTGGACATGTAGAGAGACAGAGAAGGTCAGAGATGTATGGAGGGGACAGGTTGTGGATGGCTTTTTATGTCAATGTTAACATTTTAAACTCTATTCATTGAGCAATGAGTAGCCTGTGAAGGGGTTAGCTGAGGGGAGCGGCTGATGAAAAACAGTGAGAGGTGGATTAAGTGGGCAGCAGAGTTTAGGGTGGACTGGAGGAGGGGGCGAGAGCATTTGCTGGGTGGCTATGGAGAAGGAAAAATTTAGTACATTGTGGTCAAAGAGCATGGTATGAGAGTTAGAAAGGTTGGATAGAGAAAAGGAGGCAAGTGAAGATGAGGTCCAGTGTGAGTGTCCCTGTGTGAGTGGCAGAGGAGGAGCACTGAGAACAAGGAGGAAGTAAGACCAAAGGAGTTAGAGAGAAATAGCAGTTTTGAAGCAGAATGGTGGTTTGAGCCAATAGAGATGATGAAATCGCCCATGAGGATGATGATGATAGTGGAGGTGTCAGTGGAGAGGAAGTACATTAGCTAAGTGGTGAAGTGATCGATGAAATTAGTGGCAGGTCCTGGCGGTCAGTATATGATGCCCTCTAATCTCCAAATGACACTTCAAAAAAGAGGGCAGGGTGAGAGCAGGTAGCGGTTGGATTGGGGTGAAAAAGCACTTGTCAGACAGGGGAAGGCCAACACCTCCACCAGTTTGTTGTTGGGGTGGGGAGTGTACGAGAACTGGAGAACACCATAGAGGAACAAAGCAGGTGAGGCAGTCTCTGAGGGTGTCAGCCATGTTCCTTTGATCCCAATAAAAGAAAGTTTGTGAGGAATAAAAAGATTATGGGTGTAATAGAGTTTATTACATATGGAACAAGCATTCTATTACATGTCTCAATTAATCCTTCCTTTTTACATTTGCTTTTCATAACAGATTTTTTTTGCTATAAATTCATTTCTGACCCCTTTATTCAAGTTAAAAAAACAAAACAAAACAAAAAAAAACTAAATTTGATATTAAAGGTATAGGTGGTTGGAAAGATTTTTTTCCCTGCAACTGGACAATTAGAATTCCCCAAGGCATCTCCGGGCAATGTCAAAATATTGAAGCCAGTAGGGAGTTTACACAGTTCTGGTAAATGAGAAATGACTGTTACAAGACAAAAGCCAGATTTCCGAATGTGTACACATTCCAACATTACACAGGGCAACTGATGGCAAAAGGAAAAGTCTATGGAAGGGAGTATTACTAGTCCAACAGTTTATCTACTAAGGAGAAATCTGATTTCTATCTACACTACTAACCAATGGTAATTGATCACAGTTTTCACTGCATTTGTATTGGGAAAAAAATAACAGAAACATAAAACAAACCAGATGTGAGGCGTAGTCTGGTTATAGTTGGGAAAATACATATATTAAGCATTTCTTTTAAGTGAAATTTTGCTTCAAGCATACTGGAATACTAGATGAATAAACAATTGTAATTACATTACACTGTTTCCGTTATGTGAACTTTGTGATGTCTCAAATTAGTTTTCTTTAAAGGGAACCTGTCACGTGTGAATTGTAGTGCGATCTGCAAGTAGCATTTTATATACTGCTCAAAAAAATAAAGGGATCACTCAAATAACACATCCTAGATCTGATTGAATGAAATATTCTCATTGAATACTTTGTTCTGTACAAAGTTGAATGTGATGACAACAAAATCACACAAAAATCATCAATGGAAATCAAATGTATTAACCAATGGAGGCCTGGATTAGGAGTCACCCCCAAAATTAAAAAGTGGAAAAGCACACTACAGGCTGATCCAACTTTGTTGTAATGTTCTTAAAACATGTCAAAATGAGGCTCAGTAGTGTGTGTGGCCTCCACGTGCCTATATGACCTCCCTACAACGCCTGCGCATGCTCCTGATGAGGTTGCGGATGGTCTCCTGAGGGATCTCCTCCCAAACCAGAACTAAAGCATCTGCCAACTCATGGACAGTCTGTGGTGCAACGTGACGTTGGTGGATGGAGCGAGACATGATGGATATAATATACTTGAATTGATGGAGGTGGTGAAAGGTCACTAAGGGCTCGTTCACATCAGCGTTCATCTGTCCTTATTGCAGGTTTCCGTTTCCTGCATAAAACAGATGCAGGAGACGGAAGCCTGCAGGAGACTTTCTCACCCATTCATTTGAATGGGTGAGAAAGCTGTCCGGCCGTGAGCGGCAGTGAGCGTTTTGCGCTCTCCGCCGCGAAACCGGGTTTTAGAATCCGGACACAGAGTCGGACATGCAGTACTCTGTGTCTGGATTAAAAAATCCGGTTTCGCGACGGAGAGCCTAAAACGCTCACCGCCGCTCACGGCCGGACCCGGTCTATGGTTTCCGTCTTCTGCCATGCAGAAGACAGAAACCGTAGAACGGAGACATGAACGCAGGTGTGAACCTAGCGTCAGTATTCTTTTCTATATTTTTAACTTCCTTTCCCCACAAAACACCTTTAATATGGTGACTGGGACAATTACCCTGATACCATATATACTAATGGATATTCCAACTATTTACAATTATCCTCTATAACCAGGACTGGTAATATTTTGCTGATCGATAGGGTCTGACTACTGGAACCCCTGACTGATTATAAGAACACAAGTCCAAATACTCCACTTGAATGCTGCCTTTTT
This sequence comes from Leptodactylus fuscus, assembly GCF_031893055.1. Taxonomy (NCBI): domain Eukaryota; kingdom Metazoa; phylum Chordata; class Amphibia; order Anura; family Leptodactylidae; genus Leptodactylus; species Leptodactylus fuscus. The sequence goes on from NC_134268.1 coordinate 159,673,960, forward strand.
ATCCTAACATTTTTCTGTAGGTCAATATGATTATGGTTATGCAAAATTTATATAGTTTTTGTGACGTTTCACTACTTGCTACTAGAGATGAGCGAACAGTGTTCTATCGAACACATGTTCGATCGGATATCAGGGTGTTCGCCATGTTCGAATCGAATCGAACACCACGTGGTAAAGTGCGCCAAAATTCGATTCCCCTCCCACCTTCCCTGGCACCTTTTTTGCACCAATAACAGCGCAGGGGAGGTGGGACAGGAACTACGACACTGGGGGCATTGAAAAAAATTGGAAAAAGTCATTGGCTGCCGAAATCAGGTGACCTCCATTTTAGACGAATAGTGGATTTCAAATCCGGGTCATATGAGAATGTGAACTTTGTGACTATGAGACAGGGATAGCTGTACAGGCAGGGATAGCTAGGGATAACCTTTATTTAGGGGGGAATGTTATTAAAAATAACTTTTTGGGGCTCTATCGGGTGTGCAATTGTGATTTTTGTGAGATAAACTTTTTCCCATAGGGATGCATTGGCCAGCGCTGATTGGCCGAATTCCGTACTCTGGCCAATCAGTGCTGGCCAATGCATTCTATTAGCTTGATGAAGCAGAGTGTGCACAAGGGTTCAAGCGCACCCTCGGCTCTGATGTAGCAGAGCCGAGGCTGCACAAGGGTTCAAGTGCACCCTCGGCTCTCCTACATCAGAGCCGAGGGTGCGCTTGAACCCTTGTGCAGCCTCGGCTCTGCTACATCAGAGCCGAGGGTGCGCTTGAACCCTTGTGCACACTCTGCTTCATCAAGCTAATAGAATGCATTGGCCAGCACTGATTGGCCAGAGTACGGAATTCGGCCAATCAGCGCTGGCCAATGCATTCTATTAGCCCGATGAAGTAGAGCTGAATGTGTGTGCTAAGCACACACATTCAGCACTGCTTCATCACGCCAATACAATGCATTAGCCAGTGCTGATTGGCCAGAGTACGGAATTCGGCCAATCAGCGCTGGCTCTGCTGGAGGAGGCGGAGTCTAAGATCGCTCCACACCAGTCTCCATTCAGGTCCGACCTTAGACTCCGCCTCCTCCAGCAGAGCCAGCGCTGATTGGCCGAATTCCGTACTCTGGCCAATCAGCACTGGCTAATGCATTGTATTGGCTTGATGAAGCAGTGCTGAATGTGTGTGCTTAGCACACACATTCAGCTCTACTTCATCGGGCTAATAGAATGCATTAGCCAATCAGCGCTGGCCAATGCATTCTATTAGCGTGAACTGAGTTTGCACAGGGGTTCTAGTGCACCCTCGGCTCTGCTACATCAGATTGCTACATCTGATGTAGCAGTGCCGAGTGTGCATCAGATGTGTAGTTGAGCAAAACTGACTCAGCACTGCTAAGTCTGCATTCGCATAGGAATGCATTGGCCAGCCTTCGGCCAATCAGCGCTGGCTCTGCCGGAGGAGGCGGAGTCTAAGGTCGGACCTGAATGGAGACTGGTGTGGAGCGACCTTAGACTCCGCCTCCTCCAGCAGAGCCAGCGCTGATTGGCCGAATTCCGTACTCTGGCCAATCAGCACTGGCTAATGCATTGTATTGGCTTGATGAAGCAGTGCTGAATGTGTGTGCTTAGCACACACATTCAGCTCTACTTCATCGGGCTAATAGAATGCATTGGCCAGCGCTGATTGGCCGAATTCCGTACTCTGGCCAATCAGCACTGGCTAATGCATTGTATTGGCTTGATGAAGCAGTGCTGAATGTGTGTGCTTAGCACACACATTCAGCTCTACTTCATCGGGCTAATAGAATGCATTGGCCAATCAGCGCTGGCCAATGCATTCTATTAGCGTGAACTGAGTTTGCACAGGGGTTCTAGTGCACCCTCGGCTCTGCTACATCAGATTGCTACATCTGATGTAGCAGTGCCGAGTGTGCATCAGATGTGTAGTTGAGCAAAACTGACTCAGCACTGCTAAGTCTGCATTCGCATAGGAATGCATTGGCCAGCCTTCGGCCAATCAGCGCTGGCTCTGCCGGAGGAGGCGGAGTCTAAGGTCGGACCTGAATGGAGACTGGTGTGGAGCGACCTTAGACTCCGCCTCCTCCAGCAGAGCCAGCGCTGATTGGCCGAATTCCGTACTCTGGCCAATCAGCACTGGCTAATGCATTGTATTGGCTTGATGAAGCAGTGCTGAATGTGTGTGCTTAGCACACACATTCAGCTCTACTTCATCGGGCTAATAGAATGCATTGGCCAGCGCTGATTGGCCGAATTCCGTACTCTGGCCAATCAGCACTGGCTAATGCATTGTATTGGCTTGATGAAGCAGTGCTGAATGTGTGTGCTTAGCACACACATTCAGCTCTACTTCATCGGGCTAATAGAATGCATTGGCCAATCAGCGCTGGCCAATGCATTCTATTAGCGTGAACTGAGTTTGCACAGGGGTTCTAGTGCACCCTCGGCTCTGCTACATCAGATTGCTACATCTGATGTAGCAGTGCCGAGTGTGCATCAGATGTGTAGTTGAGCAAAACTGACTCAGCACTGCTAAGTCTGCATTCGCATAGGAATGCATTGGCCAGCCTTCGGCCAATCAGCGCTGGCTCTGCCGGAGGAGGCGGAGTCTAAGGTCGGACCTGAATGGAGACTGGTGTGGAGCGACCTTAGACTCCGCCTCCTCCAGCAGAGCCAGCGCTGATTGGCCGAATTCCGTACTCTGGCCAATCAGCACTGGCTAATGCATTGTATTGGCTTGATGAAGCAGTGCTGAATGTGTGTGCTTAGCACACACATTCAGCTCTACTTCATCGGGCTAATAGAATGCATTGGCCAGCGCTGATTGGCCGAATTCCGTACTCTGGCCAATCAGCACTGGCTAATGCATTGTATTGGCTTGATGAAGCAGTGCTGAATGTGTGTGCTTAGCACACACATTCAGCTCTACTTCATCGGGCTAATAGAATGCATTGGCCAATCAGCGCTGGCCAATGCATTCTATTAGCGTGAACTGAGTTTGCACAGGGGTTCTAGTGCACCCTCGGCTCTGCTACATCAGATTGCTACATCTGATGTAGCAGTGCCGAGTGTGCATCAGATGTGTAGTTGAGCAAAACTGACTCAGCACTGCTAAGTCTGCATTCGCATAGGAATGCATTGGCCAGCCTTCGGCCAATCAGCGCTGGCTCTGCCGGAGGAGGCGGAGTCTAAGGTCGGACCTGAATGGAGACTGGTGTGGAGCTATCTTAGACTCCGCCTCCTCCAGCAGAGCCAGCGCTGATTGGTCGAGTTCCGTACTCTGGCCAATCAGCACTGGCCAATGCATTTCTATGGGGAAAAGTTAGCTTGCGAAAATCGCAAACTGACAGGGATTTCCATGAAATAAAGTGACTTTTATGCCCCCAGACATGCTTCCCCTGCTGTCCCAGTGTCATTCCAGGGTGTTGGTATCATTTCCTGGGGTGTCATAGTGGACTTGGTGACCCTCCAGACACGAATTTGGGTTTCCCCCTTAACGAGTTTATGTTCCCCATAGACTATAATGGGGTTCGAAACCCATTCGAACACTCGAACAGTGAGCGGCTGTTCGAATCGAATTTCGAACCTCGAACATTTTAGTGTTCGCTCATCTCTACTTGCTACTAAAAAACAAAGGCATAAATGTATGGCTACCATATCTCTAAAAATGAAATAGAAATGAAAAAAAAAAATCATGTAATCATACTGATCCACAGAATAAAGATTACATGATATGATATAAAACCTCATAAGTAATGATGGAATAGCAGTTTATCATCAACAATCACCACAGAAGACCACCACTCCAATGTTATGTGGCAAATCCAGGGTTTGCACCTCATCTATCATACATACAACCAACTATTGAAGAAAACAAAAGAAATTAAAATCTGCCCCTAAAATGTTTTTATATTAAAAGACAATTTATAAAGCCAAGGAAGAAAGATTTCATTTGTCCTGCAAAAACAAAGCAGGTCTTATAATCTGTCCAAACTTCACACCAAAGGAACATAATTGTCATTTCATAAAAATGAGAACGGTTTCCAGAAATTCCCGCTAATAGCTTAGTATGTTAGTTAGCATATGTTAGCAAAGAATATATCTGAAAGATATACTGAAGACAAACAACGGATTATTACAATGTTTTTTTTTTTTAATAAAATGTTACTGTTAGTTCCTTTACAGAGATTTTTCTACTACTTGTCTGCAGTGACATCATAGCAGATAGTCTCCACGTACCAGCTCAACTGAGAATTAGAATTGGATTCTGTAGAGTGGAAAATTGTTAGGGAGCGTTCGCACTACCGTCAGTGTCCGACAGGTAGTGTCAGATGCTAATGTCCGTTCAAAATCTTGCACGGACATTAGCATTGGACACTAGCTGTGTCCGTGACCTTCTGCATTCATTTAAATGGAGATAGGGTGCGTTCTTTTACACTCCATGCCTGTCCTTAAGTGTCCGTTCCTAAAGATGTCCGACTTTTCAAGCAGACAGAAAAACCCGACATGTAGGTTTTTGCTGTCCGCTTGAAAAGTCGGACATCTTTGGGAACGGACAGTTAAGGACAGGCATGGAGTGTAAAAGAACGCACCCTATCTCCATTTAAATGAATGCAGAAGGTCACGGACACAGCTAGTGTCTGCTGCTAATGTCTGCGCAAGATTTTGAACGGACATTAGCAGTGGACACTACCTGTCGGACACTGACAGTAGTGTGAACACTCCCTTAGAAAATGCAGAACGCAAGTCATAAAATGGCCAGAAAATGTAGTACTTCTCATGTATACAAATAACCCTGAAAATTTGTCAAAAGGATATGTATACTTTAATCTCCTCCTCTACTATATTGACCTGTCACAAAGTAGAAAATGCTAAAATTCAATCAAAAGATATTTCCCCTGAAGGTTACATGTACAGTTAGGGCCAGAAATATTTGGACAGTGACACAATTTTCCCGAGTTGGGCTCTGCATGCCACCACATTGGTTTTGAAACGAAACCTCTACAACAGAATTCAAGTGCAGATTGTAACGTTTAATTTGAAGGGTTGAACAAAAATATCTGATAGAAAATGTAGGAATTGTACACATTTCTTTACAAACACTCCACATTTTAGGAGCTCAAAAGTAATTGGACAAATAAACATAACCCAAACAAAATATTTTTATTTTCAATATTTTGTTGCGAATCCTTTGGAGGCAATCACTGCCTTAAGTCTGGAACCCATGGACATCACCAAACGCTGGGTTTCCTCCTTCTTAATGCTTTGCCAGGCCTTTACAGCCGCAGCCTTCAGGTCTTGCTTGTTTGTGGGTCTTTCCGCCTTAAGTCTGGATTTGAGCAAGTGAAATGCATGCTCAATTGGGTTAAGATCTGGTGATTGACTTGGCCATTGCAGAATGTTCCACTTTTTTACACTCATGAACTCCTGGGTAGCTTTGGCTGTATGCTTGGGGTCATTGTCCATCTGTACTATGAAGCGCCGTCCTATCAACTTGGCAGCATTTCGCTGAATCTGGGCTGAAAGTATATCCCGGTACACTTCAGAATTCATCCGGCTACTCTTGTCTGCTGTTATGTCATCAATAAACACAAGTGACCCAGTGCCATTGAAAGCCATGCATGCCCATACCATCACGTTGCCTCCACCATGTTTTACAGAGGATGTGGTGTGCCTTGGATCATGTGCCGTTCCCTTTCTTCTCCAAACTTTTTTCTTCCCATCATTCTGGTACAGGTATGATCTTTGTCTCATCTGTCCATAGAATACTTTTCCAGAACTGAGCTGGCTTCTTGAGGTCTTTTTCAGCAAATTTAACTCTGGCCTGTCTATTTTTGGAATTGATGAATGGTTTGCATCTAGATGTGAACCCTTTGTATTTACTTTCATGGAGTCTTCTCTTTACTGTTGACTTAGAGACAGATACACCTACTTCACTGAGAGTGTTCTGGACTTCAGTTGATGTTGTGAACGGGTTCTTCTTGACCAAAGAAAGTATGCGGCGATCATCCACCACTGTTGTCATCCGTGGACGCCCAGGCCTTTTTGAGTTCCCAAGCTCACCAGTCAATTCCTTTTTTCTTAGAATGTACCCGACTGTTGATTTTGCTACTCCAAGCATGTCTGCTATCTCTCTGATGGATTTTTTCTTTTTTTTTTCAGCCTCAGGATGTTCTGCTTCACCTCAATTGAGAGTTCCTTTGACCGCATGTTGTCTGGTCAAAGCAACAGCTTCCAAATGCAAAACTACACACCTGGAATCAAAGACAGACCTTTTAACTACTTCATTGATTACAGGTTTATGAGGGAGACGCCTTCAGAGTTTATTGCAGCCCTTAGAGTCCATTGTCCAATTACTTTTGGTCCCTTGAAAAAGAGGAGGCTATGCATTACAGAGCTATGATTCCTAAACCCTTTCTCCGATTTGGATGTGGAAACTCTCATATTGCAGCTGGGAGTGTGCACTTTCAGCCCATATTATATATATAATTGTATTTCTGAACATGTTTTAGTAAACAGCTAAAATAACAAAACTTGTGTCACTGTCCAAATATTTCTGGCCCTAACTGTAAATTAACCCTTATTCTCCAAGTGGGTGGCAATCTTCTTTGTAGAATAAGAGAGAATTTATTTATTTACTAGCTGGTACCCGCGACTTCGTCTGTGGTGATTGTAGAAGTGGGTATATACAGGTGCGGGTAAGGGTTTCGTACTGTGTATAAGGGATGGGATATGACCATTTTTCCCGCTACGGCGTTTACAGAACAGGAAAAATATTTGTATAGCTTTGTAGAGCGGGCGATTTCGGACGTGTGGATACCTAACATGTATGTGTTTCACAGTTTTTAACTATTTTTATATGTGTTCTAGGGAAAGGGGGGTGATTTGAATTTTTGATCCTTTTTATTTATTTTTTTATATTTTTTTTACTTTTTTTAAACTTTTTTTTTTTGCATTTATTAGACCGCCTAGGGGTATTGACATGGGTGGGCGGTGTCACGGATTGTCAGAGCGGTGGGGGTCGGCAAACATGGCTGCTCCGGAGCGTTAAAGAGAACCTCCTGGAGTATCGTTAAGGTGAGGGGCAAAGTGGTAAAGTATATGTATATGTGATTGTGTGGGGTTAGGGGCGAGGCTGTAGAGGGCAATATGAATTTTGTGGCTTGCTATGGTCCAAAGTGTGTGAAATTGCAGAGATGGTGGTGTGAGTTTGGGTTTTGTGGGGGTCCTGGCACAAACGTATGTGCGCTATTGTGACGGAAAGTAGCCTATTGCGCAATCGGGTGTATTAACTATGTTTGTGGAAAATTTCAGCCAAATCGGTGGAGCGGTTTTTCCGTGATTGAGGAACAAACATCCGAACATCCAAACTCACAAACCCACAAACTTTCACATTTATAATATTAATAGGATTCTGCTAACATATATAGTGCCATCATATTCCACAGTGCTTTGCAGATATTCTCAATACTAATTTAGATACAGTGGGGCAAAAAAGTATTTAGTCAGTCACCAATAGCGCAAGTTCCCCCACTTAAAAAGATGAGAGGCGTCTGTAATTTACATCATAGGTAGACCTCAACTATGAGAGACAAAATGAGAAAACAAATCCAGAAAATCACATTGTCTGATTTTGTAAGAATTTATTTGCAAATTATGGTGGAAAATAAGTATTTGGTCAGTAACAAAATTTCATCTCAATACTTTGTTATATATCCTTTGTTGGCAATGACAGGTCAAACGTTTTCTGTAAGTCTTCACAAGGTTGGCACACACTGTTGGTGGTATGTTGGCCCATTCCTCCATGCAGATCTCCTCTAGAGCAGTGATGTTTTGGGGCTGTCGCTTGGCAACACGGACTTTCAACTCCCTCCAAAGGTTTTCAATAGGGTTGAGATCTGGAGACTGGCTTGGCCACTCCAGGACCTTGAAATGCTTCTTACAAAGTCACTCCTTCGTTGCCCTGGCGGTGTGCTTTGGATCATTGTCATGTTGAAAGACCCAGCCACGTTTCATCTTCAATGCCCTTGCTGATGGAAGGAGGTTTGCACTCAAAATCTCACGATACATGGCCCCATTCATTCTTTCATGTACCCGGATCAGTCGTCCTGGCCCCTTTGCAGAGAAACAGCCCCAAAGCATGATGTTTCCACCCCCATGCTTTACAGTAGGTATGGTGTTTGACGGATGCAACTCAGTATTCTTTTTCCTCCAAACACGAAAAGTTGTGTTTCTACCAAACAGTTCCAGTTTGGTTTCATCAGATCATAGGACATTCTCCCAATACTCTTCTGGATCATCCAAATGCTCTCTAGCAAACTTCAGACGGGCCCGGACATGTACTGGCTTAAGTAGTGGGACACGTCTGGCACTGCAGGATCTGAGTCCCTGGCAGCGTAGTGTGTTACTGATGGTAGGCTTTATTACATTGGTCCCAGCTCTCTGCAGTTCATTCACTAGGTCCCCCCGCGTGGTTCTGGGATTTTTGCTCACCGTTCTTGTGATCATTTTGACCCCACGGGGTGAGATTTTGCGTGGAGCCCCAGATCGAGGGAGATTATCAGTGGTCTTGTATGTCTTCCATTTTCTAATTATTGCTCCCACAGTTGATTTCTTCAATCCAAGCTGGTTGCTTATTGCAGATTAAGTCTTCCCAGCCTGGTGCAGGGCTACAATTTTGTTTCTGGTGTCCTTTGACAGCTCTTTGGTCTTCACCATAGTGGAGTTTGGAGTCTGACGGGTTGAGGGTGTGCACAGGTGTCTTTTTATACTGATAACAAGTTTAAACAGGTGCCATTACTACAGGTAATAAGTGGAGGAAAGAGGAGACTCTTAAAGAAGAAATTACAGGTCTGTGAGAGCCAGAAATCTTGATTGCTTGTAGGTGACCAAATACTTATTTTCCACCATAATTTGCAAATAAATTCTTACAAAATCAGACAATGTGATTTTCTGGATTTGTTTTCTCATTTTGTCTCTCATAGTTGAGGTTTACCTATGATGTATATTACAGACGCCTCTCATCTTTTTAAATGGTGGAACTTGCACTATTGGTGACTGACTAAATACTTTTTTGCCCCACTGTATAACCTTCCCTAGCTTAGATCCATCCACCTGTATCATGAATGGTGAAATGATGTATGTCATTTAGCATTTTCTACTTGGTGACAGGTCCTCTTTAATTATTATTAAGTCCTGCCATTAGGCTAAGCCATACTCTTCTGTTTCTCTTTTTGCTGAGGAGTGGATGGGGGAGAACAGCAGGAAAAACACGGGGGAAAAATTTATCTCCGGCTTAATATTGTCATTTATTTCTAGGCTTAGTGTTCCTTTAAGCAGTAACTGTCCAGCCTATGCAAAGGTACTGAAATTAAACGTAACCTCTGATTCTGTAAATAATCTGAAACACTGTACAAATAGTCTTTATATAATCTAATATTGTAAACTATGTGCGCAGAATAAAACAAAAATCTCCTACTCATATATATTTCCTGGCATTGCAGGAAAGAAAACAAGGAGGGAAAGCTTTATCTAACTTTCCAGAGAAGGGAGGGGTATTGGCTGGACGACAAAAAAGGCTTGTAAACAGACAGACATTCTTATAGTCCTGCACACACTACAGAAAAGGAAGACTCCATGGCATAGAGGTGAGTGGTACTCTTATTTGCCTTGTAAATGTTGCCCTATTTGTAATGCAGTTACAGATCAGCCAGGCTGATATATAATAACAGAAAGTATTAGGATGACTATATCTACTGCAACTACTGACATCTGTTTTATATTGTATGACTTAATGATCTTGATTTATTACCATAGACCTCGCCTAGAATATGAAGACACTGTTTTGCTTGTCTACTTAAATATTACTGATATGTATAGGGCTAATATGAGGTTTATACAATGTATGTCATGAATATATGATACAAGTCTATAAAGCATACAAGAAGAAAAGAGAAGGGAGCAGAGTAAAATATCCTGCTGTAAAACTTGTCTGAAGCTATAGCACAATCTGTTTCTAATCCACATTTCCATGTGTTGTACTGTTTAACCTTCTTCACTGCGGGAATGGAGCCAATGAGTCTTTTAGGAAGCTGTTGTGCACTTGATTTGTTGATACAATTCCATCTAAACTGACAAGTGGGTCATTGTGTTCTGATGAAAAAATGTAGAAAGGACAGAGCCAAAACCAAAAAGAGGACCTAGGGAAGTCTTAGTGTCTGTCTGTTAAAGTCAATTCACAAAACAAAAAAAGTTTCCAATTCATTATAAACTTCTGAATGTGACGCTTATAGTGTTGATAGATAACCCTTACACATTAGTTGGCTCATGAGAGAGATTATATATAGAGAGAGAGAGAGAGAGAGAGAGAGAGAGAGAGAGAGAGAGAGAGAGAGAGAGAGATCAACATTCTAACTAAGAAAGATAAAAAAGGCTAATTTATTGGGGCACATAAAAATAAAAAGAAAGTTGCAATGAATCACAAATGCTGCACACACACACATAATGTATATATATATATATATATATATATATATATATATATATATATATATACATAAAAATAAAAAGAAAGTTGCAATGAATCACAAATGCTGCACACACACACATAATATATATATATATATATATATATATATATATATATATTATGTGTGTGTGTGCAGCATTTGTGATTCATTGCAACTTTCTTTTTATTTTTATGTGCCCCAATAAATTAGCCTTTTTTATCTTTCTTAGTTAGAATGTTGATCTCTCTCTCTCTCTCTCTCTCTATATATATATATATATATAATCTCTCTCATGAGCCAACTAATGTGTAAGGGTTATCTATCAACACTATAAGCATCACATTCAGATATATATATATATCTTTGATATATATATATATATATATATATATATATATATATATATATATATATATCTCTTTGATGGGAGGGCAGGGTGCTGATACTGTATGTACAAAGGACTTGCTCTTCTCCTGATTTGTTAGAGCGTGAATGTTCTACTAAACTAAATCCAAGTCTGAGACAAATGAGTACTTGCTGGTACAAAGCTGAAATGAGGCGCAAAACATGGATTTACATATAGGACATTCATTAGTAGAATGAAAAGCCTTGACATATGTGCCCTCTTGTCACTTCTGACTGGTGTGGAGGGATCACTGAATATGTATGTAACACACTTCATTATAGCAATTGTAACGGCTAATAGTAAAAAAGAATCATCTCTATTTATATAGCGCCAATATATTCCACAGCATAGCATTAAGTATTCTGGAATAGGACACGTGCTAGAACCCAAAATGCTATACCAGTGGTTCTTAACCTTGTTTGAAGTACAAACCCACCAGTTTCATATGCACATTCACCGAACTCTTCTTTAGTAGAGATAAGCGAGTACTGTTCGGATCAACCGATCCGAACAGCACGCACGCATTGAAATAAATGGAAGCACCTGGTACTTCCGCTTTGACGCCGGCCGGCCGCTTAACCCCCCCGCGTGCCGGCTACGTCCATTCATTTCAATGCGTGCTGTTCGGATCGGCTGATCCGAACAGTACTCGCTCATCTCTATTCTTTACTGATAAATTTTTTTCAAAATTCAAGACAAAGGTATATGTTTTTTACTGGTACTTGAATGAACCGTGCATATGGCCTAGGGTTCAGAACCACTGTGCTAGAGCATAAATTGATCTGTGCCTCAGCTTTATGGACATGTCGTTGTACTCAGGAATTACGTAATAAATGTTCTAATACACTCAGTACAGCAGGAGAGGCACCAAAAAGACATTTTGTCTGTAACCCAAAATACACACTCTAGTATATGAGAACCAGGGTTTCCCTAACATAGGCTTCTTTTTTTCAATGTAGGGGATCTTCAGCTTTCACAAAGATTCTGGGCAAGAGATAGACAAGGCTTTCAAGTATAAGAGACAGATTTCTGACATCAGAGGCACCAATTGTCAGTATTAGCATATCAGTTAGTGCGTGTTTAGTACATTCATCATACTGGATGGGCAGAGTTTGCATACTGTCAGCAGCATATCCTGCTTTACATGGGGGCTATGCTGCTGACAAATAATTTTATACCAACATAAAATATACAATCAATGGAAAACACGCTTTCAGAAATTGGTGGGCATGTGTACGAGGTACAATGATCATCCAAACATTCATTTGTCCGGACTGCGTAGAAGAACCCTGAAGCAACTGTGGCATTCAATTTATTTCTACACTCCCATCTATTCCCCTAATATAGTTAATTCCATGAGTATTAACTTATTTATAACATAATCCTTTAATAGTCCCACCATGGGGAAATTCAGTGTGTTACAGCAGCATGGATAATACGGTTATATATTATAAGACAGAACACATACATGCTCAGGATAGCAGATAGAAAAGATACTAGGAGTCATAGTGACTAAAAAGAAAGAAAGACTTCAGGATCATTCAGTTTTCTGTGCGGTGTGATCTTTGCTTAGCCTGATGTTGATTATACAGCTATTTCTATCTAAAAATAATGGACAGGGGCCACACGGTGGCTCAGTGGTTAGCACTGCAGCCTTGCAGTGCTGGAGTCCTGGTGATCAAATCCTGCCAAGGGCAAAAAAACATCTGCAAGGAGTTTGTATGTTCTCCCCGTGTTTGCATGGATTTCCATCCCATATTCCAAAGACATACTGATAGGGAAAAAAATGTACATTGTGAGCTCCATGTGGGGCTCACAGTCTACATAAAAAAACAAAGAACAAAACAATGGACAGAATACACACTTATATAGTTAGGTGGCTGGGCTGTGAGCCTCTTCATTATATTTATAATTCCTTAGAAGAATATAGAGAGGAGGATAATCTACATTATCCTCAGCGGGCAGAACTGGTACTGTCTCTAGCTCCCTAAGTGATGCAGCGCTGAGGCTAAATCAGATTGATAGCAAAGCACAAACAATGAGAAAGTGTAGAGTGTGAAAGACAGTCAGGTTAGGGATGCTGGAGTAGTGCTTCTTTAATCTATTTAAAGGAAGTCTGTCATATCAAAAATGTCTCTCAATTCTCAAATCAATAATAGTGCCATGTAGGGCCATTTAAAGGGGTTGTCCTATAACAAGGATCCTATCTATACTGCTAGTTTATGTGGATATAAGACTTTTCCTAAAGACACTGCTTTATCAAAACTGATTTGTATCTTAATTTATTCACTTCATTGTTTACACTGTGTTTCTATGGCCACTGGGTTTAGCTGCTCAGTCCCCAAGTGGCGTAGTTTCCTGCTCTCAGGGGGGAGGGAGGGGCTGAGTGCTGGGAGCAGCCCTGAGTTGTGCATGTCTGACAAGTAACAGAGCTCCTCAGATAGGGGAGGGTGGAGGTGAGAGCTCTAGGACTTCTGAACTCTTTTATCTTCGGCTCTTCCACTTATCAGTCGGTTTAATTGGATTTTAATTGAATTTGGCTGATAAGGGCTGAGATAGGGAGTTCGGTACCTCTGTATGTATTACAAACTGACTGAAATCCAGCTCTGCTACATCAGCTTCTACATTAGATTCATAATGTGGTAATTCATTTACAACCAATCTCTCATTACTGACTGCAAACAGCATATAGCAGAGCAAGTGAAACCCCGCCCATTAATGTGCCAAGAAAACCAGGAAGTGAAGAGAGCACACAGCCTGCAGGTTGGTGAACAAGCGTTATGGGAATACTCCTTTAATAAGTGCAGAATTAAATCTGTGGCCACACATTTAGGAATCAATGAAGAGATAATCATCTTTTATACATAGATAGATATAGATATTCAGCTGGTAAATGCATCACTATTGGGGCTTTATTTGCCAGAGGTGCCTAAAAATCTCTGCATGTACCCTGGTTCTCCCTAGAAATAATGCCCTTATCAGCTGTGATTAATATTTTCAGCTTCTGTCTGTGTCATGGATGCCTTGTAGGCAAATCTGGCACACATAATGCACATGTCGGCTGATTTGCAAATCTATTAAAAAAAATGACTCACTCTGCATTGCTTCATCAGTCTGTGGTCACAAAAATATGTTTCTGCTCCTATTAAAGGCCACTACAAGGCCTTTAATCCCTCTTGTGCCCTCACCCAGTCTCTAATGCTGCTGAAATAAGTACAACGCAAATTGAAGAAGAAAAACTAATAAATGTGCAATATTCTGGTGTATTTTGTGGCAAAAAACTAGTGTACATGCTTAACACCTCATTTTCTGTGTGTTTTAGAACACATTATAACAGTATGTGTGTCTCATACAACATATGAGCAGGGTTTGTTGAAAAGTGGGTGGCTTAACATGCTAAACGTTGAGCCAGAAATCAAGGCAAAATCTCAGGCACTGTGCCAAAATTGGCAACTTTTTGATCTCTCACAATTCACTTTAAGTTTCAAAATTGGGTGGGAAAGTGGGTAATGCTAGCCTGTCTATCAATCCGTACTCCATAGTTATCAACTGTGACTTTTAAAAAAGGTTTAAAATTGTTAGAAACTCACTTGGTCAGTGGGTGGGTGGGGTAAATATAATATATAATAAATATATAATATAATACTAATAACTGAGTTATGGGGATCACTCCTTAAGGATAGAGCACCTTTGCAGGCATATGGAGACTTACAAAGCCATTTTCACTCCACTGGGGATTATGGGAAATATGCAAATCTGTTGCTATGATGTGGGGTTTAGGCAAACCAATAAATTTATTACAAAAGGAAGAGAATCCCAGCTGTGGACAGCGCTGTTTCGAGCTGTTGGATCTCATCAGCACAGTGTAGGGAAAACTGATACAAACAAAACATAATCTGCTATATACAGAGCTGTAAATGTTGTTGTCGGATTCGCAGGACAATACAGGGAAATCAGTTAATATAAAACTATTTTCTGCTTTAGACTTCTACATATTAAATATCGGTAATTAAAATGAAAGCAAATAATTCTCTAGTAATTTGCTTTTTTCCTATTTCACAAAATAGTTTTCTGGTGAAAGGTTTAGTAAAAACCTAAATAATCTAATGTGACTTATCGTATATATACAATAAACATGAATTTGTACAGGCTGGTGGGAAGTATGCTGAATAATGCAATTAGTTAATATAAGGTTTTTCACACCTACATGCCATTACTACCACTTTATGCTTGCTATAGACTAAAGCAGCCCATAAACATTAGACTTCTGCTTGCTGGTAAATCTCTACTCTATTGTGTATTGGGACCTATTGACAGTCCACCTTGGTCAGCTGTAGGAAAAAGAAAGATTCAATATTATGACACTATAAATTTGCTACTTAATAAGATTAAAAAACCCCCAAAACAATGAATTTATTGATATTTAATCCCTACCTTTCTTTTGATCATTGCTGCATTTTAGTGCCAGGTAAACCTTGAAGGACTGTATAAAGTATCATATTATGCATTTATCCCATGATTTTGCAACTTTTACTTAGTTTAAAACGATAAGCAAAGCTCGAAAATAAATTCTGTGAAACTGTCCTTTCCACTGAATGGCATGTAGCATCTGGAGGCTTAGGTCATGTGCATAGTATATAATAGGAAACACTGATTTCCTATAACACGTCCCTGATCCATGGAAAGTCATAAAAACAAATGGTGATTTATATCCTGCACATTCTAGATAATTTTCAATGCCAGAAACACTGGATGAGAATGTAAGTTTTGTCTTTAACAGCTATTTGGCACAATTATTTATATATACACAAAACAGTGCAAATGTTTCAGGCAGGTATGGAAACAAAATACAATGTAACAATGTTTTAAAAAATAGAAATGTGATTTTATTTTACTTTTGCTAAATTATTAAATTGCAAAGTGAATTAACAAAATAGAATTCTAAATCAAGTAAATATCTGATAACTGGCCAGTGTAAATGTACAAATGATCACCTGGAAAACAGGCAAAACACTTGTCAGATGATAGCATTGCTTATAATACGTAAATGATGCAAGATTGTTGTCAGCACATTGGTGCTCTGGGGGTCATATCTAGAGATGAGCGAACACTAAAATGTTCGAGGTTCGAAATTCGATTCGAACAGCCGCTCAATGTTCGTGTGTTCGAACGGGTTTCGAACCCCATTATAGTCTATGGGGAACAGATACTCGTTAAGGGGGAAACCCAAATCCGTGTCTGGAGGGTCACCAAGTCCACTATGACACCCCAGGAAATGATACCAACACCCTGGAATGACACTGGGACAGCAGGGGAAGCATGCCTGGGGGCATCTAACACACCAAAGACCCTCTATTACCCCAACATCACTGCCTAACAACTACACACTTTCCACATTCAAAAAAACCTCTATCAAAGTGGGAAAATACCTGGAAACCTTCTTTACTCCCCAAATGGATGGACACAAACCCCAATTTAAGCTCAACAAACAGTAACAACCACCCCTTTAAATCACGTTCCCCATGACAACCACAAATGGAATAGGCAATGGGAATTCCAAAAGCCCTCACCCTTAACTGTCATTTTGAGTGTGTGTGTGTGTGTGTGTGTGTGTGTGTGTGTGTGTGATGTGGTAAGACCTTCCAAAATTCACTTTTCTAGCCCTTAACATGAGCCCTTCCAAACAAAGTTACATGACCTTAAGCTGAGCTACCAGCAGAGATTGAGGCCCTTGGCATGAGTAGAGCCTTGCACCAGCAGTGTTTTTGGCACTTAGGGTGAGTTGAGCCTTGTACCAGCGTGTGTCCCTTAACATCAGGCGGGCCCTAAGTTCTGCGCTTTGCACAAAAGTTCCACATTAACTAGGCTGAATGGTACAAAGATTAGTAGGCCCGAGAACCAGGAACAGGTCTTGCAATGGCTGTCGGATAACGCTTAAAGCACATTGTCCACCAGCCAGTCAGCCTCTACCTCCTCTTACCCAACAGTCTTGTCCTCCTTCCACCCAAAATTCCCAATCTTCTCAGAACAATAACCCCAACTGTCCCTGCTCCCCAGAGCTGTTCTCCCTTCCTTTGACTGTACCGCAACCTGCCCCTCCATTTCGCGATTCCACGGACCTAACAGACGAGTATCTGTGTCCAGATGCTCAAACACTAGAGTCTCCTCCATTCCATCTCCGGTCGATTTGGTGGCGGATGACCAGCAACCCACCCTCATCGACGACGATGAGACGCAGTTGCTGTCAGGGCAGCCAGTTGACATGCGCATTGTGCAGGAGGAGGAGGCGAGACAGGAGTTGGAAGAGGAGGTGGTGGACGACGAGGACACCGACCCCACCTGGACAAGGCAGATGTCAAGCTGGGAAAGTAGTGTGGATGTTGAGGCAGGTGCAGCACCAAAAAGGGTAGCTAGAGGCAGAGACATGTCCAGAGGCAGAGGTCAGCTGCTTTGCCGAAGCCAGGCCAGACCCGGAATGTCCGAAGATGTTCCCTTTTGTACCCAGCCCAGAAAAACTCCCCCATCGAGGGCACGTTTCTTGAAGGTGTAGAGTTTTTTCAAGGAATGCGCCGAGGACAGATATAGTGTCGTCTACACAATTTGCCTCTCGAAATCGAGTAGGGGCCCTGAGAAGAGCAACCTGTCCACCACTTCAATGCACCGTCATTTGGAATCCAAGCAATGGAATCAGTGGCAGGCAGCAACGGCAGGACAAACGTCGCCCGCCGTTCATGCCACTGCCTCTGCTCACAGTGCTGGCGATGCACTCCAGAGGACGAGCCAGGACATCACTTCATCTGCCTCCGCCACTTTGTTGACTTCTCCCTCATCCTCCCCTGTTTCTGTCTTATCTCCTTCTCCTGCACCATCAAAGGCACCATCAGGCGCTTCTTTACAACAACCCACCATCTCTCAGACATTGGAGCGCCGGCAGAAATACACCGCTAACCACCCACCCACGCAAGCCTAGAACGCCAACATCGCTAAACTGCTGGCCCAGGAGAGGTTGGCGTTCCGGCTTGTTGAAACTCCCGCCTTCCCGGACCTGATGGCAACTGTGGCACCTCACTATGCCGTCCCTAGCCGTCTCAACTTCTCCCGGTGTGGCGTCCCCGCCTTGCACCAGCACGTGTCACTCAACATCAGGTGGGCCCTTAGTTCCGCGCTTTGCTGCAAGGTCCACTTGACCACCGACACTTGGACAAGCGCCTGTGGTCAGGGATGCTGCAGTGCTTATCTTTAATGACAGGCAGGGTGAATGTGGTGGAGTCTGTTCCCCGGGTGCAAACTGGGGTGGCCTATCTCCTCTCCCAGGCCAAAATTCATGGCAGGAGTAGACTGAAACCCTACGACGCTGCAACCTCCACCACAGCTACTAGCGGCAAACGCTAAAACACTGGTGTGGGGAGACGTCAGCAGGCGGTGCTGAAGCTCATCAGCTTGGGGGACAGACAGCACAGTGCCTCCGAGGTCAGGGATGCCATCCTGGCTGAGATGGCATTTTTTTTTCCCTGCTACACCTGGGGCCTGGCATTTTTACGCCTGTGATAATGGCTGGAACCTGGTAGCGGCTCTGGAGCTTGCCAGCCTCCAACACGTTCCATGTTTGGCCCACGTCTAACCTAGTGGTGCAAAGTTTTTTAAAAACATACCCAAATGTACCGAAGCTACTGTTGAAAATGCGGCGCTTGTGCGCCCACTTTTGCAAGTGCACAGGAGTCGCTGCTAGCCTAAAAACACTCTAGCAAGGCCTACATCTGTCCAAACACAGGCTGTTGTCCGTCATTCACACACGCTGAAACCCTACAATACCATATCTTGAGCAGGGTGTGTGAGCTGCACAGACCTTTGATGGAGTTCCATCTACAAAACCCAAGGGTTCCTCAAAGTCAGCAACCAAAGTTTCTGCACCATGAGTTTCCAGGGGTGGCAGAGTTATGGCTAGGGGAAGAGGCATGGATAGGGATGATGTCTAGGGGCAAAAGCAGTGTGGATGTGGAGGCAAGCTAAGCAGGAAAAACTGGGGGTACAAGCTAAGGCATGGACTGGGGTGATGTCTAGGGGCAAAAGCAGTGTGGATGTGGAGGCAAGCTAAGCAGGAAAAACTGGGGATACAAGCTAAGGCATGGACTGGGGTGATGTCTAGGGGCAAAAGCAGTGTGGATGTGGAGGCAAGCTAAGCAGGAAAAACTGGGGGTACAAGCTAAGGCATGGACTGGGGTGATGTCTAGGGGCAAAAGCAGTGTGGATGTGGAGGCAAGCTAAGCAGGAAAAACTGGGGGTACAAGCTAAGGCATGGACTGGGGTGATGTCTAGGGGCAAAAGCAGTGTGGATGTGGAGGCAAGCTAAGCAGGAAAAACTGGGGGTACAAGCTAAGGCATGGACTGGGGTGATGTCTAGGGGCAAAAGCAGTGTGGATGTGGAGGCAAGCAAAGCAGGGAAAATGGTGGCTAGAGGCAAAGGGATGTCCATAGGCAGCAAGGGCAAAGATGCAAAACTCTCCCGTTTCAAGAATTTTCCTGACTTGTTTCCCCACAAAACATTCCTGGGAGGAGGGCTGAAACACCACCCTCCTCCTCCTCCGCTGTTAGATTTACCCCAGCTACGAGCTGAAAACGCTGCAACACTGGTGTGGGGAGACGTCAGCAGGCTGGGCTGAAGCTCATCAGCTTGGGAGACGGACAGCACACTGCCTCTGAGGTCAGGGATGCCATCCTGGATGAGATGGCAATTTGTTTATCCCCGCTGCCCCTGGGGCCAGGTTTTTTAGCTTGTTGGAGGGCTCTGGAGCTTGCCAGCCTCCAACACGTTCCATGCCTGGCCCACATGTTCAATGTAGTGGTGCAATGATTTTTAAAAACATACCCCAAATTAGCTGAGCTAAGGGTGAAAGTGCGGCACTTGGACACCCACTTTCCCAAGTCTACAGTACCTGGAGCTAGCCGCAATACACTCCAGCAAGGCCTACATCTGCCTGAAGCACCTACTGTTGTGCGAGGTCACCACACGCTCTAACCCTAGATACCGTATGTTCAGCAGGGTGTGTGAGCAGCAGAGACCTTTGATGGAGTACCAGCTACAAAACCCAAGGGTTCCTCAGAGTCAGCTCCCTCACTTTCTGCACCATGAGTTTCCATGGGTGGCAGACTTATGGCTAGAGGCACAGGCATGGATAGGGGTGATGTGTAGGGGCAAAAGCAGTGTGGATGTGGAGGCAAGCTAAGCAGCAAAAACTGGGGGTACAAGCAGCCGGTGACATCATCACTGACAAGCACAGCTGTCTGTCAGCTGACAGGCTGACTTTCACCAAAATGAACAGACAATGGATAGACTCATCATATACATGTCAGTTACATGACAAATTTAGTGCAATTTGCAAGTCCAAGATGGTTTGGAGATCTGCGGAGAGGAATCTCACCACCTCTTGCGGGTGCCATCATTTGGAAGGCAAGCCCTGGGCTCAGTGGGTGAGAGCAAGCGCAGGATAATCGTCGTTTGGCCTGGCGGCCACTGCCTCTTCCACTGTTGACAGGGCTGGCGCTGCAGTCCAGACCAGGAGCCAGGACACCTCCACATCTGCCTCTGACACTTTGGGGAGTTCACCCTTATCCTCACCTTTTCCTGCCATTTCTCCTTTTGCCCGCGCCATCATGCGCCTCTTCCCAGCAACTCCCCATCTCCCAAGCCTTTCATTTCATGCTAAAGTACAGCGCAACCCACCCACATGCCCAAGGCTTCAATGGCCTCATCTCAAGAAATCTGGCCCAGGAGATGTTGGAATCCCGGCTGGGGGACACTCTGCCCTTTTTAGGCAGAGTGTCTACTGCGCCACCGCACTGTGCCGTCCACACCAGCACTTTCTCCCAAACATGAGGCGGTCCCTAAATTCAGCGCTTAGCCCTAAAGTTCCATGTGACCAGTTACGAATGGACAAGTGCATGCGGACAGGGACGCTACCTTTCAATTTGGGCACAGTGGTTGAATGTAGTTGAGGCGTGGACCGGGTCGCAAAATGTGGTGGCCTGACTTGTCTCCCCACACAACATTCCTGGGAGGAGGGCTGAAACACCACCCTCCTCCGCTGTTAAATTGACCCCAGCTACGAGCTGGAAACGCTGCAACACTGGTGTGGGGAGACGTCAGCGGGCCGTGCTGAAGCTCATCAGCTTGGGGGCCAGACAGCACACTGCCTACAAAGTGAGTCATGCCATCCTCGATGAGACGGCAATGTGGTTTTTGCCACTGCACCTGGGCCCAGGCATGTTGTCATGTGTGATAATGGCCGTAACCTGGGATTGGCTCTGTAGCTTGGCAGCCTGCAACATATTCCATGCCTGGGCCACGTTTTTAACTCATTGCTGCTAATCTTTTGAAAAAGGTACCCCAATGTTCCTGAGCTACTGGTGAAAGTGTGGCGCTTGTGCGGATAGTTTTTAAAGTGTATAGTTGCCGCTGCTAGCCTCTATGCACTCCTACAACGCCTGTACCTGCTGGAACAACGGCTGTTGTGCGACGTCTCCACACTGCTGGCACTAAACATATCATGTGTTGAGCAGAGTGTGTGAGCAGCACAGACCTTTGATGTAGTTCCAACTCCAAAACCCTCGGGTTCGTCAAAGTCAACTCCCTCAGTTGCTCAACCATGAGTGGCCATGGGTGGCAGACTTATGTGAAATCCCATCCCATCCATTGCACTGGACACGAAACATTAGCATGCGCTCAGCACAACTTCGGATATGGCAGATGCGTTAAGCAGGGTGCAGGGTACAACACAGACCAGGCCCGAGCACCAGGAACAGGTGTTAGAAATACTGCAGCATCTGCCATTTCCTTCCAATTTTGGGGTTTTGGACCCGCCACCGACTTGTCTGGACCTAAGTGGGGATCATGAGACACAGTTGCCATCAAGGCAAGCTGTGGTCATGTGCGGTTTGCAGTAAGGAGGCAGTGCGCAATTGGAAGAGGAGTTGGTGGATGACGAGGCCACCGACCCCACATGGACAGGGGTGATGTCTAGGGGCTAAAGCAGTGTAGATGTAGAGGGAAGCTAAATCAACAAAAAACCTGGGTAGAAGCAAAGGCATAAACTGGGGTGATGTTTAGGGGTGAAAGCAGAGTAGATGTGGAGGGAAGCTAAGCAGCAAAAACAGTGGGTAGAAGCAAAGGCATGCAAAACTCTACCCTGTTGGAAGACTTATTCCTAGGTCTGGAACACGTTAATGGCCCCCCTGGACAAATTACTGCCACTCAGGGGCCTAGTGTCACCAGGAGGGACAAGTATAGGCGCATGTTGTGGGAATACCTGGCCGACACCAGCTCTGTCCTCTCCGATCCCTCTGTGCTCTACAGCCTAAACTTATTTTCTCATCTTTTTTTCTGAACTGCACATCTCTTGCCTGCTTCCTTTGGGATCTTAGAAATGGTGGTCCACTTCCACAGATGGTAACTTCAATAGACAGTGTAACGGGAGTAGCTGAGGGATCGCTGTCTTAACCACTTTTTGGCACAAAATTAACTTCCAAAGCCAAATATGGTGCAAGTATATGATGCAAGGACACCTACACACCTATCTCTGACACATTGGGGAGTTCACCCTCATGCGCCCTTTTGGCCTGCACCATCATGCGCCTCTTCCCAGCCACTCCACATTTCCCAAGCTTTTCATTGCAGGCAGAAGTACAATACAACCCACCCCCATGCCCAAGCCTGTAACAGCCTCATCGATAAACTGCTGGCCCTGGAGATGTTGGTGTTTGTTTATGCTTCTGGAGACCCAGGCCTTCCGTCAGCAGATGGCAGCTGGGGCACCTCCCTATGCTGGGCCTAGCCGTTACTACTTCTCTTGGTGTGCTGTCTCTGCCTTGCGCCTGCATGTGTCCCATAACATCAGTCGGGCCCAGAGCTCTGCGCTTTGCTGCAAGGTCCACTTGACCACCGACACATGGACAAGCGCCTGTGGTCAGGGATGCTGCAGTGCTTATCTTTAATGACAGGCAGGGTGA
This sequence comes from Leptodactylus fuscus, assembly GCF_031893055.1. Classification (NCBI taxonomy): domain Eukaryota; kingdom Metazoa; phylum Chordata; class Amphibia; order Anura; family Leptodactylidae; genus Leptodactylus; species Leptodactylus fuscus. Next base: position 159,696,887 of record NC_134268.1, read on the forward strand.
ATGTGGTGGAGTCTGTTCCCCGGGTGCAAACTGGGGTGGCCTATCTCCTCTCCCAGGCCAAAATTCATGGCAGGAGTAGACTGAAACCCTACGAAGCTGCAACCTCCACCCCAGCTACTAGCGGAAAACACTGTAACACTGGCATGGGGAGATGTCAGTAGGCCGTGCTGAAACTGATCAGCTTGGGGGACAGACAGCACAGTGCCTCCGAGGTCAGGGATGCCATCCTGGCTGAGATGGCATTTTTTTTTCCCTGCTACACCTGGGGCCTGGCATTTTTGCGCCTGTGATAATGGCTGGAACCTGGTAGCAGATCTGGAGCTTGCCAGACTCAAACACGGTCCACGCATGGCCCACGTTTTCCAACTTGTTGGTGCCATGTTTCTTTGAAACCTACACCATTGTGCCTGATATACAGGTCAAAGTGGGGCCATTTTCGTAAGTGAGAACTAGCCTCTGCTAGGCAGAAAACATTCAGAGCACACTCCTCTCATCTTCGCACCGTTGGCTGGCGGAGGAAGACGAGGGGGTTGGAGTGGCATCTGATGTCCCTATCCCACACGAGGCTAGAGGGTGCACTTCAGTGCATCCCATTGCTTCACCACAAATGGTGTGAAGGGGAGTGGAAAATGGAGGAAATGGAGAGTGACCCTTACAGTTGGGGCCAGCAAAGGCATGCCAAGTAACACACTGGCACACATGGCTGACTTCATCTTGGGTTGCTTTTCAACACATATTTCACATCATGAAGAACAAATAATACTGGATTTTTTCAAGCCTCGAACCCCGGTCTAGGTCTAATGTCTGTTCCTTTCTTATATTAGGGGAGAGGGAAAAAAAATTACTTCAGTGATATGTTTAGCGTACATAGACTGACTATTAATGTGTATCCCACTTAGTGTTGTTAGGGTTACACACCGTCACAACCTGGCTAAAGCTTCTATAGCTGTTAATAAAGTCAACATAACTTTACGGTATCCAAAAAGACAGCTGGTACCGACAGAGAGCAAGACAAATGTCACCCAAAGCTGTGAGCTCTGAACACCCATAGTGACTTTGGCGTCATCATCATTATAAGGGAGCGGGTGGTAATAAATAACTTGGCAGTGCCTAAAACCCAAAAAGCTTATACAACTATATTTACATTAAGATACACAAATGAAACTTTTCAGTAGCATGTCATGAGACAAGCTGATAAGCTCTTCCTTTGTGCAGTGCTATTTGAAAGTTAAACGCTGCCTTTATTTTAATTCTGGAGAAGGTGCAGACATTAGATTTAGAACATGTTGTCTTCATTGTCCAAATCCTCTATATAGGTAACGTGTTTTTCGGGCCGAGCTGTCTGGGAACGAGCTGGTGCAGCACTGACAACCTGGGTGAATATGGCAAGAGCCTGAGATGTAGGGTGAATGAATCCCCAAATTATTTGTGGAATTCCCAGTGAGACAATGGCACTGTATACCAGTATTAAAAATTGTGGGTGCACATAACCCCAATATATTCTTTGAATTCCCAGTCAGACAATGGCACTGTATACCAGTATTAAAAATTGTGGGTGCACATAACCCCCATATATTCTTTGAATTCCCAGTCAGACAATGGCACTGTATACCAGTATTAAAAATTGTGGGTGCACATAACCCCCATATATTCTTTGAATTCCCAGTCAGACAATGGCACTATATACCAGTAGTAAAAATTGTGGGTGCACATAACCCCAATATATTCTTTGAATTCCCAGTCAGACAATGGCACTGTATACCAGTATTAAAAATTGTGGGTGCACATAACCCCCATATATTCTTTGAATTCCCAGTCAGACAATGGCACTGTATACCAGTATTAAAAATTGTGGGTGCACATAACCCCCATATATTCTTTGAATTCCCAGTCAGACAATGGCACTGTATACCAGTATTAAAAATTGTGGGTGCACATAACCCCCATATATTCTTTGAATTCCCAGTCAGACAATGGCACTATATACCAGTAGTAAAAATTGTGGGTGCACATAACCCCAATATATTCTTTGAATTCCCAGTCAGACAATGGCACTGTATACCAGTATTAAAAATTGTGGGTGCACATAACCCCCATATATTCTTTGAATTCCCAGTGAGACAATGGAACTGTATAGCAGTAGCAAAAATTGTGGGTGCACGTCACCCCAATATATTCTTTGAATTCCCAGTCAGACAATGGCACTGTATACCAGTAGTAAAAATTGTGGGTGCACGTAACCCCCATATATTCTTTGAATTCCCAGTCAGACAATGGCACTATATACCAGTATTAAAAATTGTGGGTGCACATAACCCCCATATATTCTTTGAATTCCCAGTCAGACAATGGCACTGTATACCAGTATTAAAAATTGTGGGTGCACATAAACCCCATATATTCTTTGAATTCCCAGTCAGACAATGGCACTGTATACCAGTATTAAAAATTGTGGGTGCACATAACCCCCATATATTCTTTGAATTCCCAGTCAGACAATGGCACTGTATACCAGTATTAAAAATTGTGGGTGCACATAACCCCCATATATTCATTGAATTCCCAGTCAGACAATGGCACTATATACCAGTAGTAAAAATTGTGGGTGCACATAACCCCAATATATTCTTTGAATTCCCAGTCAGACAATGGCACTGTATACCAGTATTAAAAATTGTGGGTGCACATAACCCCCATATATTCTTTGAATTCCCAGTCAGACAATGGCACTGTATACCAGTATTAAAAATTGTGGGTGCACATAACCCCCATATATTCTTTGAATTCCCAGTCAGACAATGGCACTGTATACCAGTATTAAAAATTGTGGGTGCACATAACCCCCATATATTCTTTGAATTCCCAGTGAGACAAAGGAACTGTATAGCAGTATTAAAAATTGTGGGTGCACGTAACCCCCATATATTCTTTGAATTCCCAGTCAGACAATGGCACTGTATACCAGTATTAAAAATTGTGGGTGCACATAACCCCCATATATTCTTTGAATTCCCAGTCAGACAATGGCACTATATACCAGTAGTAAAAATTGTGGGTGCACATAACCCCAATATATTCTTTGAATTCCCAGTCAGACAATGGCACTGTATACCAGTATTAAAAATTGTGGGTGCACATAACCCCCATATATTCTTTGAATTCCCAGTGAGACAATGGAACTGTATAGCAGTAGCAAAAATTGTGGGTGCACGTAACCCCCATATATTCTTTGAATTCCCAGTCAGACAATGGCACTATATACCAGTATTAAAAATTGTGGGTGCACATAACCCCCATATATTCTTTGAATTCCCAGTCAGACAATGGCACTGTATACCAGTATTAAAAATTGTGGGTGCACATAACCCCCATATATTCTTTGAATTCCCAGTGAGACAATGGAACTGTATAGCAGTAGCAAAAATTGTGGGTGCACGTAACCCCCATATATTCTTTGAATTCCCAGTCAGACAATGGCACTATATACCAGTATTAAAAATTGTGGGTGCACATAACCCCCATATATTCTTTGAATTCCCAGTCAGACAATGGCACTGTATACCAGTATTAAAAATTGTGGGTGCACATAACCCCCATATATTCTTTGAATTCCCAGTCAGACAATGGCACTGTATACCAGTATTAAAAATTGTGGGTGCACATAACCCCCATATATTCTTTGAATTCCCAGTCAGACAATGGCACTGTATACCAGTATTAAAAATTGTGGGTGCACATAACCCCCATATATTCTTTGAATTCCCAGTCAGACAATGGCACTGTATACCAGTATTAAAAATTGTGGGTGCACATAACCCCCATATATTCTTTGAATTCCCAGTCAGACAATGGCACTATATACCAGTAGTAAAAATTGTGGGTGCACATAACCCCAATATATTCTTTGAATTCCCAGTCAGACAATGGCACTGTATACCAGTATTAAAAATTGTGGGTGCACATAACCCCCATATATTCTTTGAATTCCCAGTCAGACAATGGCACTGTATACCAGTATTAAAAATTGTGGGTGCACATAACCCCCATATATTCTTTGAATTCCCAGTCAGACAATGGCACTGTATACCAGTATTAAAAATTGTGGGTGCACATAACCCCCATATATTCTTTGAATTCCCAGTGAGACAAAGGAACTGTATAGCAGTATTAAAAATTGTGGGTGCACGTAACCCCCATATATTCTTTGAATTCCCAGTCAGACAATGGCACTGTATACCAGTATTAAAAATTGTGGGTGCACATAACCCCCATATATTCTTTGAATTCCCAGTGAGACAAAGGAACTGTATAGCAGTATTAAAAATTGTGGGTGCACGTAACCCCCATATATTCTTTGAATTCCCAGTCAGACAATGGCACTGTATACCAGTATTAAAAATTGTGGGTGCACATAACCCCCATATATTCTTTGAATTCCCAGTCAGACAATGGCACTGTATACCAGTATTAAAAATTGTGGGTGCACATAACCCCCATATATTCTTTGAATTCCCAGTCAGACAATGGCACTATATACCAGTAGTAAAAATTGTGGGTGCACATAACCCCAATATATTCTTTGAATTCCCAGTCAGACAATGGCACTGTATACCAGTATTAAAAATTGTGGGTGCACATAACCCCCATATATTCTTTGAATTCCCAGTGAGACAATGGAACTGTATAGCAGTAGCAAAAATTGTGGGTGCACGTAACCCCCATATATTCTTTGAATTCCCAGTCAGACAATGGCACTATATACCAGTATTAAAAATTGTGGGTGCACATAACCCCCATATATTCTTTGAATTCCCAGTCAGACAATGGCACTGTATACCAGTATTAAAAATTGTGGGTGCACATAACCCCCATATATTCTTTGAATTCCCAGTCAGACAATGGAACTGTATACCAGTATTAAAAATTGTGGGTGCACATAACCCCCATATATTCTTTGAATTCCCAGTCAGACAATGGCACTGTATACCAGTATTAAAAATTGTGGGTGCACATAACCCCCATATATTCTTTGAATTCCCAGTCAGACAATGGCACTGTATACCAGTATTAAAAATTGTGGGTGCACATAACCCCCATATATTCTTTGAATTCCCAGTCAGACAATGGCACTATATACCAGTAGTAAAAATTGTGGGTGCACATAACCCCAATATATTCTTTGAATTCCCAGTCAGACAATGGCACTGTATACCAGTATTAAAAATTGTGGGTGCACATAACCCCCATATATTCTTTGAATTCCCAGTCAGACAATGGCACTGTATACCAGTATTAAAAATTGTGGGTGCACATAACCCCCATATATTCTTTGAATTCCCAGTGAGACAAAGGAACTGTATAGCAGTATTAAAAATTGTGGGTGCACGTAACCCCCATATATTCTTTGAATTCCCAGTCAGACAATGGCACTGTATAGCAGTATTAAAAATTGTGGGTGCACGTAACCCCCATATATTCTTTGAATTCCCAGTCAGACAATGGCACTGTATACAAGTATTAAAAATTGTGGGTGCACATAACCCCCATATATTCTTTGAATTCCCAGTGAGACAATGGAACTGTATAGCAGTATTAAAAATTGTGGGTGCACGTAACCCCCATATATTCTTTGAATTCCCAGTCAGACAATGGCACTGTATACAAGTAGTAAAAATTGTGGGTGCACGTAACCCCCATATATTCTTTGAATTCCCAGTCAGACAATGGCACTATATACCAGTATTAAAAATTGTGGGTGCACATAACCCCCATATATTCTTTGAATTCCCAGTCAGACAATGGCACTGTATACCAGTAGTAAAAATTGTGGGTGCACATAACCCCCATATATTCTTTGAATTCCCAGTCAGACAATGGCACTGTATACCAGTATTAAAAATTGTGGGTGCACATAACCCCCATATATTCTTTGAATTCCCAGTGAGACAAAGGAACTGTATAGCAGTATTAAAAATTGTGGGTGCACGTAACCCCCATATATTCTTTGAATTCCCAGTCAGACAATGGCACTGTATACCAGTAGTAAAAATTGTGGGTGCACGTAACCCCCATATATTCTTTGAATTCCCAGTCAGACAATGGCACTATATACCAGTATTAAAAATTGTGGGTGCACATAACCCCCATATATTCTTTGAATTCCCAGTCAGACAATGGCACTGTATACCAGTAGTAAAAATTGTGGGTGCACATAACCCCCATATATTCTTTGAATTCCCAGTCAGACAATGGCACTGTATACCAGTATTAAAAATTGTGGGTGCACATAACCCCCATATATTCTTTGAATTCCCAGTCAGACAATGGAACTGTATAGCAGTATTAAAAATTGTGGGTGCACGTAACCCCCATATATTCTTTGAATTCCCAGTCAGACAATGGCACTGTATAGCAGTATTAAAAATTGTGGGTGCACGTAACCCCCATATATTCTTTGAATTCCCAGTCAGACAATGGCACTGTATACCAGTATTAAAAATTGTGGGTGCACATAACCCCCATATATTCTTTGAATTCCCAGTGAGACAATGGCACTGTATAGCAGTAGCAAAAATTGTGGGTGCACGTCACCCCAATATATTCTTTGAATTCCCAGTCAGACAATGGCACTATATACCAGTAGCAAAAATTGTGGGTGTATATAGCCCCAATTCTATTGCTAGGGGACTTGCAGGGTATTTCTGAGGTGAAGGTGGGGGGGCACACCGTTGGAACGGGGATTTGGGGTGTATATATGGGGTATACGGGAATACACTGTCAGTGTGTTCCATTCAGGATCCTGGGAAAGCTGGGTTGCGGCGATTGAGCCCGTCAGTGCCACGTTACACTGACAAGCTTCTCCCTGGAATTGAAGTTATATGTAAGCCCAATATATTCTTTGAATTCCCAGTGAGACAATGGCACTATATGGCAGTAGCAAAAATAGTGGGTGTATATAGCCCCAATCCTATTGCTAGGGGACTTGCAGGGTATTTCTGGGGTGAAGGTGGGGGGGCACACCGTTGGAACGGGTATCGGGGGTATATATCGGGTATACGGGAATACACTGACAGTGTATTCCATTCAGGATCCTGGGAAAGCTGGGTTGCGGCGATTGAGCCCGTCAGTGCCACGTTACACTGACAAGCTTCTCCCTGGAATTTAGCTCTTATAAGAGCTGTTGGTTGTCTTCTCCTTCCTATCCTAGCCTGTCCCTGCCTACCCAGAATCTAACCCCTAGCTAACTGGACGGAAACCTCCGTCCTCGGTGAATTGCAAGCTCAGAATGACGCGAAGCTGGGCGGCGCTGTTCTTTTAAATTAGAGGTCACATGTTTTCGGCAGCCAATGGGTTTTGCCTACTTTTTTCAACGTCACCGGTGTCGTAGTTCCTGTCCCACCTACCCTGCGCTGTTATTGGAGCAAAAAAGGCGCCAGGGAAGGTGGGAGGGGAATCGAGTAATGGCGCACTTTACCATGCGGTGTTCGATTCGATTCGAACATGCCGAACAGCCTAATATCCGATCGAACATGAGTTCGATAGAACACTGTTCGCTCATCTCTAGTCATATCATTACAAAGATTCAAGATTTGGAGTAACCTCTGGACTTGTCTGGGTAAGAGAAAGGAAAAAATTTGTTTTCTCCCAGGTTCCTTTCTGTCACAAGGCAGAAGACATGGACAATAAGTGGCCTCAGCGGTTGCTGGAGTTGGACCGGTGATGTCACCGATTCCTTAGCAGTGACCCCTGAGCTTCATGGCTTCTGGCACTGTGAGTCTCCAATGCACAACAGTAAAGGGATTGGAGAGATGAGTATGTCTTTATTTTCTTTTACACCCACCCCAGACACTACAGAGGCTGCTCCAAATCCTGGACAACCGCTATAAACAATCCCAACAATTCCAAACATACAACAAATGTCATTAAGAAAAATAAGGAGCCCTGTAAGTAATAATATGGCCCACACACAACTCTGATCTTAAACAACATGAAAACTGTCTGGGATTACTTGAAGAGACAAAGATTTGAGCAAGCCTACATCCACAGAAGATCTCTGCTTAGTTCTCCCAGATGTTTGGAACAAATGGAAATGGAAGTGTACAGAGAAGACAAAAGGTGTTTTGAAGACAAAGGGTGGTCACATCAAATATTGATGCAATTTAGATTTCTCTCTTTTTTATTCTATTTATTTTGTAAATAGACAAAAATAAATCAAGACTTCTATTTTGAAAGAATTCTTACTTTACAGCCTACCTACTATATATAGTGTTAGACTAAAGTTTACAGAAGTGGTTATGAGACATTGACAATTCACCACATTCTGGAAATCCAACCTACAAATGTTTCTCAACTATGATTCATTTCTTCCAGTTATGTGTGCCGTTCCCATAAACATAGCTTAGTCAACTCTTGTACACTTTTTCTTCATTAAACATACAATGGTGCAAACTCAGCAAAGACAACTGGACTTGAAGGGCGAGGATGCAGCACATCTAAACTTGTACAACTGTAATCATTATAGTTTAATACAACAGAATAGGATAGAAAGACAATAAACTAAATAACTGTACAAAGTTCCCACAGTAGCCAATTCTTGATATCAAAAATAGAAAAAGAAGCTGCCAGGAAAGTAAAGAAGATAGTAGAGTAAGGGAAGACCTGTAACATCAAGCCTGTTTGGTACATTGCATGAAACAATCTTGAAGACTTGGCATCAAGATGTTTGCCCTATAGAGATCTGGATGGAACATTTAAGAGGACAGTATGGGGTATGAGGTGAGAGAGGGGAGAAATATATTTTACATGAATTTTCAGCCTGAAGCTAGAGGAGAAGAAAGTGTAGATAATTACAGATAATTTTGATTTATAAGATCTTTAAAGGGGCTCTATCATTGGGAAAAGTCATTTTTAGATAAGCACATCTTTGCATAGGCTTTAGAAAGGCTATTTCAAACATTCTTTTTGTATGTAAATTGCCTCAGTAGATTTGGAATAAGTCAGTTTTTATATATATGTTAATGAGCTTCCAATGTGCACCGGAAGTGTCTGTGATCACAGTCTGCTCTATGTGTATGTACAGCAAAGAAGAGTCATCAGCACAGTGCACAGTGACACTTCCGATGCACGGTGGAGGTTCATTAACATGTGAATAAAAACTGAATTATTCCAAATCTACTGAGGCAATTTACAAACAAAAGATATGTGTGAAATAGCCTTTTTAAAGGCTATGCAAGGATGTGCTTATCTAAAAATGACTTTTCCCAATGATAGAGCCCCTTTAAGCAAATCCCCTCACCATCCCATTGAGTTCCCAGCTAACCATTCCATATTTGTGTCCCATCCAAATGATAATACAAATAAGATAAGATAATCCTTTAATAGTCCCACCATGGAGAAATTTCAGTGTGTTACAGCAGCATGACAATAAGCAGGGTTGAGCGATCAGCATCGGAAAAGATCGGATCCCAATCGGCGATTGAGTAAATTTCACGATCGCAACCGGGTTCCAATCCCACCTAAAAAAGATCGGGAACGGAATTCCGATCCCGATCGCTCAACTTACCTGCACAGATCCGCTGCCGCTCTCCGTTCTTCTTGGACCGGTCCTCTCTCATTCACATGCCTTCAGAGCCTCATGCGCACCCCCACCTCCCTAGGCTAGTGTTAGAGATGATGGGAGTAGGCAGGGCTTGTGGCTTAGGAAATTCCTATGCTTTATTTTCTTTTACTTAAGAATTGCTTCATTAAAAACTGCCAATTGTAATAAAAAACAAATAAAATTATTGAGGCACGGTGTATGACTTTTTACGATCTACTGCAGTAATGGTTAGAAATTAATAATCATAACTTGCTAGTTTCCATTTGCATGTTAAATGAATGTTTACAAGGACATTATCAAATTGATAAATAAATGTTTTGCCGGTTTGTCAGGTGATGATTTGGACAATTATAATGGCCTATTATCAGGATAACTGCTCCATGATAAAGGGCATTTAACCATAGACTGCTACAATAAAAGGTTTGTCCATGGACTGGAGCAAACCGTGCGGAGGCATAACATAAAAATAACGTATTCCTACATGTCCCCAGCATTGCTTTGTCCACCTTTGGTGTCTGATCGGTCTTGTACCGATGCATTTATGCTGGAAGTCCTCAGGCTCACATGTCTGTTGAGATCAGCGGCCTCAGTGGTCACTGGCAAGGATTCGGTGATCTATGCGAGTCACGTCACTGGTCCCTCTCCAGCGACCGCCCATTGGTCTAAGGTCACATGAAATGAGGGCTTCCAGCATTGATGTACCGACATGGAACTGAACAGACACCAGTGGCGGACAATGGAACGCTGAGGACAGGTAACTATGCTTTATTTTTTATTGTACACCTCCTCCGGCCTCCAGAGAGGTTGTTCTAATCTATGTACAACTCCTGTAAAAGGTTTATGTGGTGTGGAAATCCTATTATCATACCTTGGATCTTCACTGAGAGACCAAATGCAGTTGATCTTGACATAAGAAGACTGACAAGTCTATGGAAGAGTACTGTGAGGGGCAGCGTTCCTCATAGCCCAGTGATGACACCTTTCTGACAATGGAGAGATGTCATGCCAAAATTAATGATACCGATCTCTCCAGCACCAGGGCTCATACTGGGAAAACTGATTCATGACACTGTTGTCTTTCTAGCGGTATGTAATACTGCACATTGACTGCCCCAGGCATATGGGTACATATATATATATATATATATTTTTAAGGGGAGTGTATTAGAAGTTAGCCGGGGGAAGGGGGTTTAGCTTAGGGATAAAGTTTTAATTTATCCTGGACAACCCCTTTAACAGGGCATATTAAAAATCGTTGTCTTATTAATTTAACCATTGTTGGTCACAAGTTGCTTTTCATATGTTTTATAGTGTTTTTGATGCCTTCCATATGGAAGTGTTATATCTTTATTTATTCATCTCTTTATACACTTCTATACTTTTAGAATAAAACATTGTTGTTGCAATTCTGGAAAATTTACAGAATGGTTCCCTTGCTGTATTCCCCATATTAGTAACATTTCTACAGTGTTTCTCAGAATTCACTGCAGTGTTTCAATAAAGACTGAAGATCCCTTTTGGTTTCTGTTTTTTTTTTTTCCTTTTACTGATAAAACCCCACTGTGGTCTTTGTTATTTTTTTATTTATTTACACCAAACAAAAAAACAAAACTAGTTACAGCTCTGGCAGCGGCTCCTCTATTACGAGGACAAAGGATCATACAAGCCTCGACATCAGCTATTGGGAAAGAGACAGCACCCATTAAATAGACAGACCGTACATCCAAAGTCAGCCATCTGGTCAAGGTTACTATAGTGTGTTTGGCCACATTAAAATAAACTTGGCAAATAGGCAAGCGCTCTCCCATTCCTAATACCATCTGTCTTTGGCAACGGAAAAGATGGGAGTCTAGGCTTAGCTAAAGGAAGCAGGAATTAAAGGGAGCCTGTCAGCATGAATATTACTTACAAACCAGACACAGTCCTACAAGCTAGTTTACACAGATTCCAATGATATATTTCTTAAAGGGGTAGTCCCATCACAAGGATCCTATCTATACTGCTTGTTAATGTGGATGTAAGACTTTTCCTAAATACATTGCTTCAGCAAAACTGCTTTGTTTGTCCACTATCTTACTTTATTCATTTTTTTTTGACACATCCCTTGACTTATCTGGTCATAAGTCAAGTGATGTATCTGCTGCTCTGAGGGGGTAGGGATGCCGGGTCTGTATTCGCATTGTGAAGGCTAGACTGGTCTCACCATCTATGAGCATGCACGAAGGGCCAGCAGCATCTCGCCGCTGGCTTTGCATATGTAACCCCACCCACCAATGACGCAACAAAGCAGGAAGACAGAAGATTTTACAGCAATGAAGACTGGTGAGTATGCGACGTGGGAATACCCCTTTAATACTATTTTTATTAGTTTTATAGACTTCATTTAAACAACAAAATCTAAAAGGTCAGCGAGAACACATTCTCCCATAATAAATGAGAAGAAAATGAATACAAATATACATAAATCAAATAATAACTATCTAAAAAGTTCAATGGCACCTTTTTACTATTATCCAATGATTTAATGCTGAGAAATTCAGGTTTTTATAAATATGCCTATGAGTCCCTAAGTGCTACTTGGGGCATTCTTTGAGATTCAAGGTCTCTGGGATCTAAAGAAATGTCCACAGGTAGTACTTGGGGATTCAATTGTAGATTTATAAAAACCTGAACTTCTAAGCGTTGGAAGCATCAAATGACAATTGTGAAGATATCAATGGAAGTCCTACAGTATGGTGTGTCTAGTTTATATGTGATAGCTTACAGACTCCCTTTAAGATAGTCATATACAACAGAGAACCAGCAGAAGTAAGAAGTAAAACAACCCCCTCCCTTTCCACTCCATTATAATCCAGGCTTCTTCTGGTGAGACGGCTATTCCTTCTGTACTGATTTGGCAGGGTGCACGCTCTTCTCCAAGCAGTGTGCGCGCACTACTGCTGGTAATTCACTTCTACTGTGCATGCATGCGCAGTAGAGGTGGATTGTCGCTGGAGAAGACTGAATCAGTACAGGAGGGCCATCTCATAGGAAGGGTAAGGGTAAGTATATACTATGGGTCAGTGGTTGGGCTGAGTAGGTAGGGAAGGGTGGGATAGCTAGAGAGTCAAGGAAGGGGTGTATGGGAGGGAGGGGAGTGAGGCAGGAGGGGGGAGTAAGGTGAGAGGGGTTAGGAAATTACATAACAGGAATTAGAAATGTAAACAATAGCAGGAGATACCAGGGGCCCCAGAGACACCCAGAAATGACTCAAAAAGGTATATGGGTGCATTTATTAACCCATTAATAGCACTAAGACACTTTAAAAAAAAAAATTTCCCGGAAAACCCCTTTAATGTGTCCAAGTGTATTCCTATGGGTTACGGCTGGTCGCAGTACAGTTTCAGGCCCAGGAGCTTCAGGGGCCTCAACCACAGATGTGAGAGTCACCAGTCCAAAGATACTGACCCCGTAAGGCCCCTACAAGCTGTCCCTATGTCCCTGAAATTGCTCCAACCTTAATAAGGCAGTACCCAGGCTTACCCTAAAAAAAGATTGGCCCTGATGCACCCTATCCCAATATACATTTTATCCTGGACCCACAGGACTCCTTAGTGTATGTAAATGCTATGGGTAACAAAGCGAGACAATCACACACTTCATAGGGGATCCCCCCTCCTCCCTGTAAGGTAAGGGTGTACTGCTTATTGGCGAACCCTGTTGAAGGCACAATGCAGTGTTCTGTCAGCACTGTTATGGCTAGAAGAGCTGTTCACTACAAAATGCTATGTGGAGTCTATTTTGAATCCACATGGTGTACTTTCATTGTAACTTCAACAGGATTTCCCAATAAGTAGTACACATTACCATACATGGAGGGGGATACCCTATGAAGTATGTAATTATCACCCTTTGTTGCCCATATTTCTTACATCCAGGAGCATTTTGCGTTTTGGTTGGGTCCATGTGAATACTAGGTGCTAGTTTATTGCATTTTTATGAAATGGTATATTTTCTTTTTTTATTGGTATACTTTTTTTACTTACTCTGGAGCAGACTAGAATTCTCCATAAATGTTGTTGCCTAACATAATTTTATGAGAAATAAAACATCCACATGCTTAGAGGAGAAATACTGTTCCTAAGATATAACAATATTCTCTATTTTCCTCACCAGAAACAGCAAAATGACTCAACACTTGACCATGACAACAGTGACAACAACAGAAATCTATGAAGATTACAACCACACTGCTTTCGACTATGATAGTTACGAAGAACTGTGCATGAAGCATGACATCCGGAAATTTGCTTCAGTTTTCCTCCCAGCATTCTACTCTGTAACATTTGTGGTTGGCATAGCTGGCAATTCCTTAGTAGTTGCCATTTATGCCTATTATAAGAAAATGAAAACTAAGACGGATGTCTATCTGCTGAATCTAGCCGTAGCAGATCTCTTGCTGCTCTTCACGCTTCCATTTTGGGCCGTAGATGCTTCCATTGGTTGGCAGTTTGGAAAAGCAATGTGCAAGATAACCTCTGCTCTGTATACTGTAAACTTTGGCTCCGGTATGCTATTCCTGGCTTGCATTAGCTTGGACAGGTATTTTGCTGTGCTTAAAGTGACGACCAATCAAAATTTCAGAAGAAGATGCTGGGCGATTTGCCTTTTTGTATGGATCACTTCAGTGTTGCTGAGCATCCCCGATTTACAATTCAGTGAGGTAAAGAACCACAATGGAAAGCCAGCCTGCCTACCAACATACCCTAAAGATTCGGTAAAAGAGGTCACTGCCTTCATTCAGATTCTGGAAACCGTGTGCTGCTTTGTCATTCCTTTCATTATCATGCTGTTCTGCTATTCTTCTATGGCCAAAGTCCTTATTAAAACCCCAAACATCAAAAGATCTCGCTCACTGAAGGTCTTATTGGTCGTGGTGGGAATGTTTCTTATAACGCAGCTGCCATATAATGCTATCAAATTCTGGAGGGCCATTGATATTGTATACGCCTTGATAACAAATTGCCAAATCAGCAAAACTATAGACATAATGATGCAGGTGACAAGCAGTATGGCCTTATTTCACTGCTGCCTCAATCCACTACTATATGCTTACATGGGGACCACATTTAAATCCTACGTTACTAAGACCGTGAAAAAGGTTGGCTCTTGGAGAAGACAAAAAACTCAAAGTGTTGAGGAGTATTCATTGAATTCGGACAATCATGTAGAAGAAACAAACAGTTTTTCTATCTAAAACTCTGTATTCCACTTTTAGGCTACACATACACACGTGTGTAATATAGGGTCTGTGGGAAAATGGATTGAGAATAACGGTGTGCCACCTATGTGGTTTACATACCCATACATTTACTGCAGTGACTCAAGCCGAAAAACTGACAGCCTGTTCTAAGTCATATGTATGCGGCCCTACAAAATAATGGGTCAGTGTACTAGCTGTTAAAAAACACGGCTAGCACACTGATAAGGCACATGTTCATGTGCACAGAACCTTAGACATGCGGCATTCAATATCTTTTCTGTAACAGTTATTGTGTTAGGATTTATTCACATCTGTATACTACTGTTCTATATTAATTTAGTTTTTTACTATTTCTATTTCTTATATGGCCATTTTTATGTGCAAGGTATTTTCTTCAATATACAGCATGTTCCATTGGATCAATATATATACCATTGTTAGCCTATAGTCAATGGGTTGATTTTTAATAAGGGAAATTCCTTTTTTGGTACAGTAAATGTGTCGGATGAGTAGGCCTCTGAGCTCCATACCTTGCTAATATCATTTTTTCTGGTCAGCCAATAAAGTTATTACTCTTATAATAATTGTGTCTATGTTGACAACAGTATTTCATATCACACATCTATTAGACTATTAGACATTTAGATCTAAAAAGTGTACCATTTTCTATAAAAAGGAAAATATAGATCTGGATGAATCTCCAAGGGCTCCGTCTCCCTGTATGAAATTCCCCCCTATTCACTTGGTTGACAGCTTCTTCCTACCCTACAACTGTGAGACTGCACATAACATTTTCCAGCTGGGAACCTTGGAGGCTCTAACACATTATTTATATGCTTCTTAAAACATGTCAATCATAGAAATGGTCCCCTACAATGCACTGAGACTGGCTTGTTTTCTGACAGACTCCCTTTGTCTGTTTTAGTCTATTATTTTTTGCAGAGATTTATGAAAAAACTGATAACTGGGGACTAGCAGGGACGTAAACATTCTGATATTGTTCAATCAGTGCAGACTGTGCAGGAAAATAGTAACCCCCAGTGAGGTTACAATGAGGAGGCAGTACTGGCCTACTAACGCTATGGCCACAACTGCATTGTGATTTCTGTTGTTCTGGTCCACTGAAGGCTGAAACGACAGACAGGTGGACTGCTAAAACAGTGGACCTCCATTGACCATAATGAGATCGATCATTGTCTTCAATTGAGACCGCCAGACTTGCAGCACTTTCTCATCCGGCAGTTTTCAATGGCTACTCTGATGCCGATGTGAAACTAGCCTGATCAGTGCAATTGCCAGGAGTTGGACATCTGATAGTAAAAACCTATGTTAATAAGTCAGCAATATCAAAATCCTAGAAAAGTCCGAGCAGACATGTACTTAGTTTCAAGAATGAAGAAGAGAATTGCTGTTACACTGACAGGGTGTTATAAATAATATATGGTATGAAAGGCTCTTTCCTCTGTTCCTATTTAAACCATTTATAACGATATTTAGTTTTGTAGCATTGTTGTATCACGTATAATAAAATATATATATTATTTATTTAATATTATTTGTTTTTAATATTATTTTTCCCTGGTTATTATAAATCTCTTCAAAGAAATGTTCTTACATGTGCAGGCACATCAGGTCTAATGCTTTCGACAACTGATCTTCATGACCTGTAATGTTATCCTCAAACCCGTAAGTCAAACAAGTACTGTATATTTAAGTTGGATTTTAGGAAAGCAAACAGTGATTTCACAAGAAACAGAATGCTGTGGTGAACTGACCAAGAAAAATACAATAATATTATCTCAGTGACCCTATATCTATGTAAAATGCCTCAAATATTCAGTGACGCTCACACAAATGTCAACGCAATAGTAAGGAGTGGAAGCAATCATTAAAATTTGCCGACATGTGGCACATAAGTGTAAGGCTCCATTCACACAGAGTAACGCCAGGCGTCATTTGTGTGTAATTTGTGCATCTTTTACGGCCGTCATAAAACGTTTACATAGAGTTCTATAGGAAAAGACGGCCATCATTTACGGCCGTCATTTACGGCCGTCATTGTAATGACGGCCATAAATTACTGTCGTCTTTTCCTATAGAACTCTATGTAAACGTTTTATGACGGCCGTAAAAGACAAACAAATTACACACAAATGACGCCTGGCGTTACTCTGTGTGAATAGAGCCTAATACACAAAGGCAAATGAAGATTTATTCTTTGTACCTTTTAAAGTAAGGCAAAATTATTTGGGTGAGATGCACTAATAAGTCTGAATGCCTTGTTATATACATTACTATATGACACCTATGTGATCTATATCTTTGTGCTGCATATTATCATTATATATATATTAGATAGATAGATAGATAGATAGATAGATAGATAGACAGACAGACATCATTACTATTCTGCTTGAAATGGCATAGACATTGCACTTGAGATCATTTTCACATTTATATAAAAAAAAGTGTTGTTTTTTTTTTAAGGAAATCTATTACACTATCTAAGATATGGTGGTGCTCAGAATAATGGCCTCTACAATGTTCTGTGACTGATTTGATATCTAATAGTTCTCTGGTGACAAAATCCCTTGGTTATTCAAAAAAAAAAGACAGAAAAGAAAAAGAAATAGACAGTATAGTCAGATAGTAATATGACATGCTACCAATACTAAGATAAGTTGAAATGAGTGCTTGACCTGAAGATTTATTTTAAGTGATGTGGACAAAGCATACAGAAAAGGGAGTTCTCTACATATGTGACTTTTATGTCTTGAAAAAGCTAAAATAAAAAGATTTATAACAAGCGCAGAGATCTTACTGAAATGTAATATAACAGCATTTGAAGTTTGTCTGGAAGTATTTAAGTGCAACCAGTTAGTTGTCAAAGTTAAAGCTTTTACAATGAAAAGGTCAGAACAGGGGGAGGTCTAAACATTTACAGCACAAATATCCAAAGGAAATCTTTACCACTTGCTTTATCTATCTGAGATAGTAGATAAAGGTTATGGAGCGAGAACATGTGGACGCCTTCTAATATGCCTTATCTACCTTAGAATGGTATATTTAGTGCCACTTAAAGTTTTTCCACTGCACACCTTGCTAGTATATCATATGCCACTGAAACATTTGGTTCTCATAGTCAAGGGCTGCAATGAAGACAAGTCCTTTAGGGAAAAAAAATCAGTTTTTTATAGTACCTGCAATGTGGATGGTATGCTGGCCAATCCCATACACACTTTGCAGGAAAAAAAAGTCAGGTATAATGCGGAAACACTAGCGTTTTCTGTATAGGTAGAACAAGGGCTTGAAAGTCCACAGAGGAACAACGCTGTGGGTAAAATGTGGGGTCTTGGCCTTAATCTAGAGTTCCTCTTTTGGATATGTCCAGATAGATGAGAGTCACAACACGACTAGCTTTTCAAAACAACTTAATTTTGCTATACTCTTGTGGTCATCCAGTGCTTGTGGGCATCATGGGTTTTACGATCATATTAAGATAAGATATTGTATTGAGTAGGTTTCATGAGAAACTGAAGTCCTTAAAGGGGTTATCTACTTTTCTAAATATTGATGCTCTAGCCTTAGGATAAGCCATCAGTTTTAGATATGTGTGGGTCTGATAGCCGATTATCTCTTTCACCATACACAAGCAGAGGTAAGGGTGGACACAGTTTCACATACTGTACTAATTTCTTACAGTACACAATAGATATTTCCATCCTGTAGTCTTAAAGCTGCTGAAAATTACAACTCCGGATACTACAAGTTGTAGTATTTCTAATTGGAATATTATCTAAGGATGTAATGACTCCCAAGAGTTAAAAGCAGAAGGATTTCTTGGGAATAACATGACGACATAAATTTCAAACAAGTTATATCCGGTTCTGAAATAAGGAGGAATAGGGTGGAGAGACATCTATTCCCATCCAGGAATACACACAAAGACTACATATTAGAGACTGAACATAGTGACCATTAAAACTGCAAACATTTGCCTAACAAGAGAAATGAAATAAAGTAGTTAGTCCCTTATGTGAACTTTACAATGTTTTCTAATAACTAAGGCTGTGTTCACACCAGCGGTAGCTCTCCGTTCAGAGATCCTATTCTTTCACATGAAAAATACGGAAAGAAAAGCACTGCAAGCACCATTTTTCTCTCTGTATTTTGCGCCCTTTTCTGGCAGGTTTCCTAAGGTAACCGCTTTTTAATGCGGACCTCCCAAACGGAAACCCGAATACAGATGTGAACCTAGCCTAAGTTTCCAATGACTGGATAATAAATATTTGAATATGTCTATATAGGATGTTTATTAAACAATATACACAGTACGCATTATATGTTGCCTCTTATTAGGGTTAGAAGTGATTGTGTCTATTTGCAACTATGTCAGTATTTCATTGTCTGTCTGCTGATATAACTGGTAATAAAAAGGAGGAGTTTTTATATTTATTTATTAGGTGTAAAGTTTCTATAATAAAATGTTAAGAAGAAATCATAGACCTAGAGATATGTGCACAAACATGTAAGATGCAGATGTACACAGAACGGGAGCGCCCGTGCATATGGCACTGTAATGTCTACCACAGCGCCACTTTCCGGCAATATGACAAAACCGCTTTGAACATGACAAAAAGTTGGAGAAGTTAAATATTGGACATATGGGTATAAAAAGGGTGAAGGGCTGTAACAGTAGATTTTACAAAATGAAATTAGATTTGGGGGCTACAAAGAGGGAAGGAAGTATAATGTTTTTGTTTACCATGAGCATATTGCTAAAATGATTCACTTTATGATTTGATATACGGTATATAAAATGTCTGTCTATATTTGTATAGGCCTTTTAGTAAATGAAGAATGAGTTTTGCTCACCACTGCTCCACCACTTCTTCCCATTGACTATGTAGCTATCTCCATCTCTGTTGATGCTGCACTCCATGTTGGTGGCATCACTGGAAGCCACATCAGGCTCTGAATAAGGAAAATATAATGTACATTTAGAGTCATGCTGATAAAGCTTGGTGAAAGATAGACTATGAGTTCAAAGAACCTATACCTTTCCTCTATGTGACACTGCTTTTTTTTGTTTGTTTTTTTCCCTTTAATGTTGGCACTAGTAAAGGGGTTGTCCATATTAAGACAAATATTGAGAGGAACATTTTATTGTCTGTACAGTGAAAAGTTACACAATTTTCCAATATACTACCTGTATGAATTCCTCATGGTTTACTAGATCTCTGCTTGCTGTCATTCATTCTCTACCCCAAATAGATAAAAGTCCGTCCATGGACACATAGGTGCACAGCTCGTTACCAGGCAAGTGTCTGATTACTGTGCTGTGACTGTAACGAGCAGTGCACCTGTCTGTCCATCACATGACCATGGACTGTATATCACATGACCATGGACTGACATTGATACACTGGAAGTAAGCTGAATGAATGAAAGCAAGCAGAGATCTAGAAAATCATGGGGGAATTGGTATAGAAAGTAATTACAGAAACAAAAACATTTTCTCAATATTTGACTGAAACTGGACAGATCTATAAGAAACAGGACCACCAAGGTATGATAGTTGGAAAAAAGATGGTGCCTCCCTCGCAAAAAAACAAATTACCTAAAAGAACGTTTCTGAACACTTGTGTTTGCCTCGAACACACAAGTAAGGTAACCAAAGTTGATTCTTTTAATAATGAACGCCATCTTGTGGTGAATGAGGGGTTCACATTTTACAAAATAATTCAAACAAGAGTGAGGAACCTGCACACAATGTATGTGGAAATAGGGGGTGACACAAAAGATAACTATATGGAATATTAGTAGAAGTCACCAAGAAGCTATCCTGTCTCATACTGACATTGGGTAAGGGATATCTAACTGTAAGGTATCTGATGAGTATCGCTGATATGCTGCTGTGGTATTGTGTAACATATAAATAGGGGGCGTGGAATGTAAAAAGGGGAATGTCCTAAAATATTTGTTCATTAATTGAAATTGAGGCAGAATGTTCAATTAATCATGATTTTAATAAAGGTCATTATCATCAAGCCCATAGCAAGGCACATATTAGATTTGTCTCTTGTGGTAGAGGTTGAAACGGGAGGAGGAATTCAGTAAGAGCGATTTTAACTGATCCTTTCTGCTACATGAGATCAACAGTGTCTTCCTCGCTCTGCTCATGTTTGTATAATCGTCATGTTTTGATGTCTAGATTAATGATATATATCCCAGGACATTTATTTCACAGTGTCACAATAGAAATACCTTATACAGTGTAGGCCAAAAGTATTGGCACCCCTGCAATTCTGTCAATACTCATTTTCTTCCAGAAAATGTTTGCAAGCACAAACTCTTTGGTATTAATATCTTCATTTATTTTGCTTGCAATGAAAAAACACAAAAGAGAATGAAAAAAAAGTCAAATCATTGATCATTTTACACAAAACTCCAAAAATGGGCCGGACAAAAGTATTGGCCCCCTCAGCCTAATACTTGGTAGCACAACCTTTAGATAAAATAACTGCGAACAACCGCTTCCGGTAACCATCCATGAGAATCTTACAAGGCTCTGCTGGAATTTTAGACCATTCTTCTTTGGCAAACTGCTCCAGGTCCCTGAAATGTGAAGGGGGCCTTCTCCAAACTGCCATTTTGAGATCTCTCCACAGGTGTTCTATGGGATTCAGGGCTGGACTCATTGCTGGCCACTTTAGAAGTCTCCAGTGCTTTCTCTCAAACCATTTTCTAGTGCTTTTTGAAGTGTGTTTGGGTCATTGTCCTGCTGGAAGACCCATGACCTCTGAGGGAGACCCAGCTTTCTCACACTGTGCCCTACATTATGCTGCAAAATTTGTTGGTAGTCTTCAGAATCCATAATGCCATGCACACGGTCAAGCAGTCCAGTGCCAGAGGCAGCAAAGCAACCCCAAAACATCAGGGAACCTCCGCCATGTTTGTAGGGACCGTGTTCTTTTCTTTGAAGGCCTCTTTTTTTTCCTGGAAACTCTATGTTGATGCCTTCTCTCAAAAAGCTCTACTTTTGTCTCATCTGACCAGAGAACATTCTTCCAAAATGTTTTTGGCTTTCTCAGGTAAGTTTTGGCAAACTCCAGCCTGGCTTTTTTATGTCTCTGGGTAAGAAGTGGGGTCTTCCTGGGTATCCTACCATACAGTCCCTTTTCATTCAGACGCTGACGGATAGTACGGGGTGACACTGTTGTACCCTCGGACTGCAGGGCAGCTTGAACTTGTTTGGATGTTATTTGAGGTTCTTTATCCACCGTCCGCACAATCTTGCGTTGAAATCTCTCGTCAATTTTTCTTTTCTGTCTACATCTAGGGAGGTTAGCCACAGTGCCATGGGCTTTAAACTTCTTGATGACACTGTGCACGGTAGACACAGGAACATTCTGGTCTTTGGAGATGGACCTGTTGCTTCCTCACAATTTTGCTTCTCAAGTCCTCAGACAGTTTTTTGGTCTTCTTTCTTTTCTCCATGCTCAATGTGGTACACACAAGGACATAGGACAGAGGTTGAGTCAACTTTAATCCATTTCAACTGGCTGCAAGTGTGATTTAGTTATTGCCACCACCTGTTAGGTGCCTCAGGTAAGTAACAGGTGCTGTTAATTACACAAATTAGAGAAGCATAACATGATTTTCAAACAGTGCCAATACTTTTGTCCACCCCCTTTTTTATGTTTGGTGTTGAATTATATCCAATTTGGCTTTTTGAGAATTCTTTTTGTGGTTTTCGTTTGAAGACAAATTAAATGAAGATAATAATACCAAAGAATTTGTGATTGCAATCATTTTCTGGAAGAAAATGAGTATTATCTGACAGAATTGCAGGGGTGTCAATAGTTTTGGCCAACACTGTACACAGATGCATTCTTCTCTATTCAGTTAACTAGCATACATATCCATTAAGCAGCCTTACCTGTCATGCAGAAACAAGACTGGATCTTCCCTTCAAGCAAAGGCTCAAGCCATTGCTTCTTTTGTTCCTCTGTGCCATACATATGAAGCACCTCCATGTTACCAGTGTCTGCAAAAACAGCACAATACAGTATATAGTTAGAAAAACTATCTTTTCAGACATAATTTTTTTACATACTTTTTTTTATAGTACACTTATACTTCATATTAGTGTTGTGGCTTTCATTTATACAGGAACCACAATGCAGTGCTGGATCTGTTGTACAGAAGCTGATGGACCCCATTCATGTACAAAAGTGACTATTAAGGTTCTGCTGCAGTTTGTATTCTCAGCTTATACAATGCCAGTGTACAATGGTTTTCTGTTATGTACCACATATGGGTCCTTCATGATGTGCAGTATAACTGCTGGTTACACATACCTGGTGCTTGACAATTGAAAACTTCTGGAGCAAAGAAAAGTTTCCCAGTTTCTTCCGCAATGAATGCATAGTCTGTCTGGCTAAGACCACTGACAGCAGGCAGAAACAAATTCCACAATCCTTCAGCTTTTGCCAGTTCCTAGTAATAAAGGAAATTCTCAAATACATTTTTTTTCAAACAGATTGTTAGCATTTAAAATGGTGGCATTATTGTCCACGGACCCTGTCTAATATTGCGTCATTGCTGGGCTGTGAGGAATGCCCCCTCCCCAGCTGCACACGTGCATAGATTTGTACTTGGGGGGGATGTGTTTCTCAGAGCTCAGCGTTATCGTAACGAACACCCCCCCTGACATTACAAGGCTATGTTAGAGAACTGTTTGGGAGGGGGGGAAGGGGCTGCTTTCCTCACAGCTCAACCGTAATGCCAGACTATCAGGAATGCTCTTCTGACAGTGGGGAGATATCAGTGCCAAAATTAACATCACCGATATCTCCACCCCCGCGACACATAATGGGAAAACCGACATATGCATGAGGACATGAAAGGTCCTCTTTAAAAATCAAAAAGACCTAACCATGTTCTGGCATGGAGTTAAAATACAGCAGTACTTGGATACCCACATTAGTATGTTTGCATATATGTTACTATTTACCTTAAGCTTCTCTATGACCAATGGTTTCTTCCATCTAAGAGGTGAGTTTTCATATTTTGTATAATATTCTAAAACTTCCTAAAATTACATAAAACATATCAGCTTGAAGAAAAAAATTGCTGACAAAAATGACACTATAACATGAAGCTACACACAACAATATACATATTATATGTACAGATTTGTATGATGAACCTCCTACCATTAGATACATCTTGGGCATATTGATCATCTATGCCACAAACATTTCATTTTTGGAATCCAACTACTTGGGCCCCCACAGATTCCATGATGTTGTTTGCACTGTAGAGGGCTGCAGGTTAGCAGCATCTTTTGCTCAGTCATTTGAGTTGTTTAAGGGTCAAAGTTAAAGGGGTTGTCAAGGAATCAGAAAAACTCATGTGAAGGCCACATTGTAATATAGTAAAAAAAACCCAAAACAAATAAATTTAAAAAAAGCATACCCATGCCCACGTCTATTGTCTGCTGCCAATGTCTGATTGATCTTGTGCTATGCCCTGGACAACCCCTTTAACAATGTACTTACTTTAACCATTCACCTTACTTCTCAAGATTGCCACAGAACTTCTGCACTGAAGCACTTGATATAAAAAAGTGGGCCCTCAGTGAATGATCCCCCTCTATGATGCCCCTATACCCTAATAGGATATATGGACAGGGTTTGTGTCTTCCTGAGAACAATATGGAAGTGATCTCTTAACCTCCTTATGCCAATTTTTAATGGTATAAAAAATAATTCACATGTTTTGCACAAGCAGTTATTCCAAACAGTGGGAATGGCACAGATATGTATGTCCTAGTGATAATTTACTATAACTTACACCAGAAACTGATGAAAGTATAGCTCAAATTTACTCGAGCTGGATGTATATCACATTGAATGCTGTAAAACAAATAAGAAATCTAACCTGTTGTGCAGGATATATGTGTTGCTGCATGAACTGCTTCACTTGCAGCAAAACTCGCTGCCCTTTAGCACTAAGCAGGAACAGTTCACCAGGAGAGTTGGACAGCTCAACAGCCTTTTCCCTGGGAAGTATTAAACAGAGCAAATTATATCACAACAAATAAAACAGAGAACTATGTGATATCATGTATGTGGTAAGCTCAGAATTTACATTTATATACATGTACTTTCTTACAGTGTGCGTGCGGTTTCAATGTTGTAAGCTGGTAACTAAAGGCAAGATAAGACAACATCCAATAATCTGAGCATCCTGTTGGTGTGGTAAATAAGACAAGATCTCTCCAGTTTTCACACCTTCAGTAGACACAGATGCATCCACTACCATGGCTACAGCTTATTAGGCTATTCTTCATTTGTTTCTTCCTTATAAAGTACAACCCAGATCTATGACACGCTACAGGTCAAATGACACTGAGTAGGAGTATACAGCATATTTAATATGTGAAAAAGATAAAAGAGAACAATAGAAAAACTAAATAAAACACCAGGTAGGTAGAAAAATCTGGTATGTTAGAGGTAACGCCGACCTCATGAGTAAATGTATATTAGTTCTTAATGGGGCACGTGACACTGATGGCAAGCCCACCTTTACAAACTGGAGGGGTACCATTTATAGCATACATGAGATCCTTAACATACTACCTTTTAGCGAGCCTTAACCCATTTTCTGCCAAAGGTTGAACCATATCAGCAAATATGCTGGCATTCTCCCCACTAGAATTTCCAAGTAGGAACCTTGCATGAATTCCCTGAAAAACAAACATTTCAATAAAAATACAAGTTGTAGAGGATGCACAAGTTTTTACAGGAGGGACCTGCTCTACTTGTAAAGACAGGCTCTATATTTAAGAGGGTACTCCTTTATGCATCTCCTTCCAACTGAAAGGGTTACATGTAATAGAATATCATCTTGAAGGGGAAATGTGGGCAGCTTAAAGGGATCCTATCATTTAAACTCAATTTTTTGTGACTATCATGTAGGAATAGCCTTAACAAAGGCTATTCGTCTCCTACCTTTAGATGTCTTCTCCGCGCCGCCATTCAGTATATAATCCGGTTTCTGTCGGGATGCAAATGAGTTCTCTCGCAGTACTGGGGGCGGTCCTCAGCGATCAAACAGCACTGGGGGCGTCCCCAATACTGCGAGAGAACTCTCCAGCACTGTCTTCATCTTCTTCAGGAACAGGTCTTCATGTGTATTATTCAAGGGGTTCAAACTTCTAGGCTTTGGGCAAAACCGACTCCGCATGCCCACTGGCCACAAGAAAATGGCCGCTTACAATACTGTGTAAGTGGCCATTTTCTTGTGGCCAGCGGGCATGTGCAGTTGGCTGCCCGAGGCCTAGAAGTTTGAAGCCACCGCTGGAAGAAGACGCGAAAAAGACCTGTTCCTAAAGAAGATGGAGGCAGCACTGGAGAGTTCTCTTGCAACAGTGGGGAACGCCCCCAGTGCTGTTTGAGCACTGAGGACTGCCCCCAGTGCTGCAAGAGAACTCACTTGCATACTGATGGAAATCGGAATTTCTACAAAACGGTGGCCTGGAGAAGACATCTAAAGGTAAGAGATGAATAGCCTTTCTTAAGGCTATTCCTACGTGATAGTCACAAAAAATTGAGTTTTAATGATAGGATCCCTTTAACACTAGCAATGGGTTGGAGAAAGCCTGCTTTTAATGGAAGATGGATTTACTGGAATAATCTTTATGGGGTATTTACAACTATATTTAAATTTGTAGAGAACTAAAAGTTAAACATTTTTGCAGATATAGATAATTTAAAAAAAAATTAGGAATTTTAAAGACTTTCTCTAACCATCTGAGGCTGCATTCACACTGAGTAACGCTGGCGTTTTTTGTGCTTATTTTTGCACATAGCGCCGCGTTAACGCCGGTCAACGCCACCGCAAAATAGTGCGGCGTTAACGCGGCGTATACGCGGCGCTATGTGCAAAAATAAGCACAAAAACGCCAGCGTTACTCAGTGTGAATGCAGCCTTAGTGGTGACTTCTTATTTTGGTTACCAATGTCTAGGTGATGGAAATGACCAGTGATGATTTTATTGTGACCAGGTTATCATCATTACATGCATGAGAAGATAACCTGGACACGATAAGGATATCATGGCTAGGTTTCTGATTCTGAGCAGTCTGATCCCGTCCTAGATCATAGAAGTTCCCAGTTCCTGAAAACCATAAAAACTCATGGTTATATCCATTGGCAATGTATCAAGAAAAGACAAAAAAAATGTTTAGCTTTTAATTGCCTACAAATGCTCAAGGGAAAACCCTTTAAATTATGGAACAGATGCTAAAGTACTACATGTAACAGTGTTTAACACACTTGGTTGGCTACTTAACAGTTATAGTCGCAATGTTCAGAAAATATAATGTTCTGCCACTGCTCATACACAGCAAATGTATTTCAGGATTAAACGGCAACAACCAACCAGAAAGGTAAAATAGCCAAACTTGTCTTCCATCGTGTCTGGTTGGATTTCATTGTTTAGAACAGAAAGAAACATCCTATTGCTTGTATTGGAT
Organism: Leptodactylus fuscus; assembly: GCF_031893055.1. Classification (NCBI taxonomy): domain Eukaryota; kingdom Metazoa; phylum Chordata; class Amphibia; order Anura; family Leptodactylidae; genus Leptodactylus; species Leptodactylus fuscus. The sequence continues at coordinate 159,724,274 of NC_134268.1, forward strand.
TAGATATTAGATGCATTACCTATCTAGGGGACTATTTATTGTAAACTATTTTAAGCCCTTCACTGTTATGCTTTGGAATAGCTTTAGTTGAGAGCTGCTCTTCTTAGCTTTGGGGGATGAAGACGACATATGAGCTCGGAAGTAGATTGTAGTGAATCACATATAAAGAATCATCCTTACCTGCAATATCCCAGCAAGCTTAAAAAATGTAAGAGCTAGAAAGAAATTCCAGTCATGCACTTGTGATGATATACCGCGACAGCGGCTGTAAATATTAATCAGATCCTCAAAATTAGGCATTCCTTGAAAAAAGAAAAAAAATATGCTTTATATTTCTATATTTCATTTCATTCTCAAGATAAATATAGTCATGTGGTGTTTAAATGGGTTATAAGGGGAGAAATAAAGCTTACCAATGCATTCCCTGCACCGGACAAGCTTTATTAGTAATATAAACCAGGCCCCCACGTCACCAATTATTATCTTTGCAGAGACCAGTGGTGGTGGCTTGAAGTCTCGTTGTTCTAACCCTTTTGAGTGAAACAATGGGGGAAACTTATCAAAAATGGCATTAAATATGCCAGTCTTGATCTCCTATATGTTGGAGAGAGATGCACCTCATTTATAAAAGGAACAGAACTCTTGACTCTATCCATTGGGGCCTGACCATGCTACTTTCAAAATTGGAGACATACTCCACCATTTGCCTGATCAGTGAGTCTGAGTGGTCAGACTCCCACTGATCTGCAAGTTATCCCTTATCTTATGGACAGGGATTAACTTTTTTTAGATGGAATACAACTTTAATAAATTAGGCAGATCTCTAGTCCATTATTAGCGAGAAAATGAAACCCATACTGAAACTCAAATTATTTTTTTTTAAAGTGATGTAGTAAGAGAGGCACAGACCTGCAAAAAGTTGACCATTTTTCGACAAAAATGTGCAACTTATATGGCAGAAAATCGGGAACATAGAAAATATTGTCGAGTATTTTATATGTATAGATGCAGTTTCTCTGTAGTAGCTAGTGCCAATTCATGCTGTACTTATCTTGTATTGTATCCCTCTACCTCTGACATTGAGCTGCAGGATATAAAATGAAAAGGAACAAGATATGTACAGACAAGATGTAAAATAAAACTTATGCCATGCCTTCATTACATACCTTCAACATCTCTAAAGGATTTATTGCTAGCATGTCCAAGGAACTGCACATCTCGTGGCCAAAAATAGAGTGAGGTAAAGTAAGCCAAGTCAGACATAGGATGTCCAATAGTGGAGAGCTCCCAGTCAAGAACAGCAATGACACGGGCCTGAAGAGAATTGGATTATTTAGCAGGGATAAAGTAAAGATATTTTACAGTTACATTCAGTTTATACAAGAAACTGCAGTCAGGTTACTGCTTTGTCCAGAAACTAGCTAAATAGTCATATGTGTCAAGAGGGACCAAACAGTAGAGACCAGCAGGGGGCCCAGAATTGTCAGACTAGGAAATGGTGCTGTGGGAGTGATGGGAGGAGGTTTTTTTTTAACTCATTCTAAACCTTTATTAAAACTTTTACCCATTTCACAATCTTTTTAATATTTAAAAACAGATAAAAGGAAAATATTTGCATCAAACATCTGGAGTTGCACTTCTGCATGAGTTGAAGAAAAAAAAAAAAACAAAGACCTACCTCAGTTTGATGGAAAATAATATTATCAATCCTGAAGTCTCCATGGATCAGAGTCTCTTCATTGTCATTGCTTGGCACATTGCTGATTAACCAGTCTGCTAGTTGGTTCATTGCAGGTATATCTCTATCTGCAGCCCTTTCATATTGTTTCTTCCATGTTGTGACCTGTCAATTATATAGGAGCAAGATAGATGAAGCAATGTAATGGGTAAAACACTACAAGCTTAAGCTACAATTTTAAATTTGATCCTGGAGATGGGGAAACCAAAATCACTGCCAAACTAGAACAAGTGTATAATTCCTGAATAATCAATATTCACTGTAAGGGGTATCTCACCAGGAATTAAGAAATAAAACTTCACTTTTATTTGATTATATAGATAAAAATGCCATAGTAGGCTATATTAAAAAATGTACATAAGACCCGCTGTGAAGCAAGGCCAGAACCCCCACACTAAATCCCAGGGGGAAGGAAGCCAGGAAGTACAAATGTATGAACACTGATCCTACCTCCCTAGATGTCAAACAATGAGATAGCAAACACTGACTCTCATGCCAGATAAATGTATGACAAACATCTCCAAATAATGTAGCTGGGCTGCCGCACACAAGCCGTTCTGTGCGGTTAATGGCCTAACGCCACGCCAACACAGAAGAGACAAGTGTCAAACCGCCCCTATGGAGATAGATTAGTGGCTATGAGAGTCAGGCTGCGTAGCCAAACTAGAGTCCCTATGCGTTTCGTCCTTCATGGATTCATCAGGGGCTAAATAGCAAAGTAATTGTAGCAGTAACAACTGCTAAGATAACACGGTGGCAGGTCCGCCAAATTGTCAGCGGCCGTGGTCAGACCACACCACCGTGTTATCTTAGCAATTGTTACTGCTACAATTACTCTGCTATTTAGCTCCTGATGAGTCCGTGAAGGACGAAACGCGTAGGGACTCTAGTTTGGAGATACAGCCTACTTGCAACAGTGTTGACAATATCTCTTTAGAAGCTCTTCAGAATATGATGGCGCTAAATAAATAATACAGACAGTGTGCTGCCTCCATACAACCTTCCTATAGTAACAAATAGGAAACAATAAATGCGAAATAGGAATACGTTCACATTACCTGTCTCCGGCAATATCCTTTTCCTTTACCATATCCAGTAAGATTTAATATATGTATGTTAAATGAATGAAGTTGGGCAAGAGTTTCAGAAAGGGCAACATACAAGGCTGATCTTTCCGCAGGGCTCACTTCTGGCAGTGTGACATCTCGGAATATACGTCCCTAAAAAAGAAGAGACAAGTTAGTCTATAAGTTTATAGAATATGGAAATACAAAGCGTATTCATTTCAGATGAATATAAAGTGTCATATGGTACTGGATAGGTTGAGCCACAAAAACATTATTGTACATCGCACAATAATGCTCCCTATGTGCAATAGGGAAAGGCAGTCAGGATCTCGTCAATGTAAATCTAAGGGACTGAAGGACACTGGGAAACTTTCCCCCTAACTACCAGGATACTATGATCACTAGAATTTTCCAACGCCAACAGCTAGTCCCAAGTCGCTGCTGTGTAGTATAACCGAGAGCTGAAAGTTATGCTGCAGGCAAAATGCCTATGCAGGTGGCATGAAAACACTGTACTATCCCAGCACAGAGAGGGAAAGGGTTAAACTGCTCTGGTAAAACAAAAGCTGAACTCTGTTAGGTTGATATTGGCAAAGACAATTTCACTGTAGACAGTTCTGATGAATAAGTGTTCTCTTGTACAAACCACACAAGGGCTTCTTTGGCCACATTATTATTAATATCAGTACATTATATTTCTTTACACAGTATATTCATAGTTATTGTTTGGTATTGGTTGAACCGCATACCTGTGCATTGTATTTTAGTATTTTCACATTTCCACAATTAGTTTTGTTGAATTTTTATACTGGTATATTTTATATTGTATTAGATTTATTACATCAGATTTATTGTGACACATTCTTTGTAAATACAGCAAGTCATAAATACTTTAAGAGGCTATTGGCCTAAGAAGATGTTCATGCCTATTTACTTGCTGCTTCATATTGGAAGTATAAGTAACCAGATAAGAGAACACTTGGAAATGAGATTTCCAGCTATCAAATCCTTTGCAGCTGCACTTAGGCAATGGATATTGTTACTTGAGAAGTTCTTTTCAATAGGAAAGCAGCGCTCATATACCTGCCAAGTGCAAACCATTCAGAGACGAGGTCAGTTAGTGTCAGAACCATAATACAGTAATATACATGTGAATGTTTGTTATATAAATAACCTGTAGTGAACCACTAGGAAGAAAAAAAATATTCTGGGCTACCCTGCCTTTACTGCTATAACTTATTTGTGCCATGACTTTTTTATAGTAGGATATTCTGTTATATCTGAAATGTTTACATGTAAAATGCAAAACTGATTTACATGTTTGATGTTTATAATCATTTTATTCATGCTGTAAAAGAAAACAGCTATCTGTATACTGACATCCCAGGAAGCTTGTGTATACACAAGATAAAAGAACAGAACTATCAACTAAGGGGTCAGAAATATAAAAAAGACAGAATGTGGATTATTGCCTACCATAGAAATTACATGAAACTCCCTCACCTTCTATCACACACATCCCCCAACGACAGGTTTAATAGCTATTTACATATTCATAATCCTCCTAAACTTGCAAGGTGGACACATTTCTCTCTAAAAGTAGGGGAAGTGGGTGAGAGAAGTAACAGAGCAATATAGTAGTGTCAAGAAGCTCCCTTCATGTTGACTGCTAAGAGAGCTGGCTCTGTCGAATGTAAGGGCCATTGGAAAGTACTTCTGAGTAAGTGTAGACATCACAGGAGTAAGGCCCTGCTCAAAGAATAGGTAAGAAATTCTAAGGGGGCGTTCACACTACCGTCGGTGTCCGACAGGTAGTGTCCGCTCAAAATCTGGCACGGACATTAGGAGCGGACACTAGATGTCCGTGACACCTGTCATTTATTTAAATGGGCATCGGGTGCGTTCTTTTGCACTCCGTGCCCTTCCTTCCCTGTCCGCATGTAAAGATGTCCGACTTCTCAAGCGGACAGAAAAACCCTACATGTCGGGTTTTTCTGTCCGCTTGAAAAGTTGGACATCTTCACTTGCGGACAGGGAAGGAAGGGCACGGAGTGCAAAAGAACGCACCCGATGCCCATTTAAATAAATGACAGATGTCACGGACACAGCTAGTGTCCGCTCCTAATGTCCGTGCCAGATTTTGAGCGGACACTAGGAGCGGACACCGACCGTAGTGTGAACGTCCCCTAACAGAAACATAAGGCATGGGATGGGATGAAAGAAGACTTCACATAATTCCAGACTGCACTACATGTAATAAATATGTAGAGCTACATAAGGCTTTAGTGTGATATTTACTTTCTGTTGATAGGTAACTGTCCTACATTAAGCTATAAATGAATAAAAGTAACCTGGACGTGTTCCATCACATAAAATTCAGTACCGATGACCGTCACGTCTGTGCAGTATAGTAAAGGCCTAGGCACAGGAAATCCATTGGAAAATAAAGCCTTCTGCACCTCATATTCTCTTTCAATCTAAGGAAAAAAGCAAAATGTTTTTAGCTCGTACAACAGGCTATAACATAAGAAATCAGAAGATGAAACAGTAGTGGTTTTGATTCCTATATTTAGTGGTTACACATAGTAAAAGCTATAAATTAATGTGGTTTTCCAAGATAAAGACAGATCACTAACACCAGATTGCACCTTGTGTCAGATGAGTCTTTTATTAAGACTGGCATAGGAAAGACCAGCCCGAAGTTAGGTTCATACTAGCGTTTGAGTCTCTGTAGTCTCTGAGTCTCCGTCCCAGATTCCTCTTACAATAAACAGAGAGAAAAGTCCTGCAAGGAAGACTTTTCTCTTTATTGGTTTCAGTATAAAGAAAAAAGACGGAAACTCAGCGGACCACTTCATAGTCTATAGCAGAGGTTCTCAAACTTATTTTGTCTACCGCCCACTTTGAGAATTAATTATTTTCTAGCGCCCCCCCAAATTTTTTTTACTTTACTACATCTTAAGAATCACAATCACAGTCATTATGTTAATATTGGAGCTTACCGCCATCTATGGTACAGTTTGACAACTTTTGGACAGGAAATAGTTACTGTCTAGTCCCCTAGATGGCGTTGCACGAGGAAACGCGCGTTAAGCGTAAAGGAGCAGTAAAGTTTGTGTTAAAAGCAAAAAAAACAATTTTAAAGGGGTAGCCTCATGAAGCTTGATCTGCCTTCTAAGCTGCCAAAAAATCTTCTTTCTTCCTGTTTGCTCGCGTCAATTAACCCCGCCCCCAAATTAGAGTGTAGCTCCATCCACCACATAGCGTGATCCTATGGGATGACTGAAGGTCCTGTGATGTCATCAAAAGGTCCTGTAGACTTGGATTTACCTTGTACGGAGTTTCCTAAAGGACCTGGCTCCTCTGCCCACTAGCAGCCTGCTCTATATAATAAAGCTTTATCCTAGTGAACAGAGAGACCAGGTCCTTTAGCCCAGTAGGATTTAGACTGCTTTATATAAGAAAGCAGCACTTATTCCACCCCCTCTATCTCACAGCAGGGAGCTAGGTGATGTGTATGTGATGTGTATGTGTGGTGCAGACACAGGCTGGCTCCGTACACTCAGCCCCCCCTCTCTCCCCCCACACAGCAGGGAGCTACATCATGTGGCTCCCTCAGCAATGAGCAGGGGGCCAGGTGCTAGTGTCCATAATGAAGTGAATAAAGTAAGATAGTGGACAAACAAAGCAGTTTTGCTGAAGCAATGTATTTAGGAAAGTCTTAAATCCACATTAACAAGCAGTATAGATAGAATCATTGTTATGATACCACCCCTTATTAGCCATCGCCCCCCAATCTTCTCTGTGCCCTTTACTGCCCCCCTATAGGCCTCCAGCGCCCACAAGGGGGCGTTATCGCCCACTTTGAGAAAGACTGGTCTATAGCATCCAAGAGTTTCCGCTTTTTAAGCAGACAGGGTCTCCATGCGGACTCAAAGGACGGAAAGTCGAACACTAATGTGAATTATCGAATTCCACCAGCATCTTATGTGTGGACAGGAAGTCAGTTTCTCTATCCTTTCCCATGAAACTCATGTCAAGGATCTCATAGGAATGAATAGAGAAACTGACTTCCTGTTCACTGTTGAAGACTCTCATTGCTTTTAACATGACACGGCTGAGGATTTAAAGCAAAAGGATAACTCACAGTCATCAGTAAGTTAGATTTCACTCACTATAATTTACACCTTAAATTTGTTTGGGTGATTGCCAATTTAATGCAATGAATTACCCGATGAGCTCCAGGCAGCAGAGGGCCATGTGGCTTCTTCCTTAAAACAAATTTTTTCTGACCTTTCTGCAGGAAGAATGTAGGGTTGGACTGTCCAGATCTATAGTCATAATGAAAAGTGTCAGAATTTTATTTAACATGAAATTTCTAAAACATTTTTTTTTCTAGAAAAAACATATGTAGACATAAAGGACAGAGCATTTCTTGTAGAAGAATTCAGAGTGCATAGGGTGCTGATACAGTAAATGGGAAGCACAAGGGAAAAAGAGAACTGTGAATCTTATTCAGGGGGGCTGGAATTGTATCATGTAATTCAAGTTTGACATAAGTTTCAGTTTTTAAAGACATCTATTAAACATATAATAACACACATATGTTTGAATATAGTTCCTTTTTTTATGTAAAGAAATGTGATTGTATTTTTTTTTTTTGTTATTATTTAGTTTTCTTTCAGTTAAAGCCGGAAAAATGGAAAAGGAAGCAACAAAAAATAAGCTTCCAGGTCACTGGTCCTTGTTATGGTGTCTAAAGGGAGAGATTGAGGGGAATAAACTATGGGTGGGTTGTGGTGTAAGACACCAAATAGAGTCACAATGAGACACATCTGAACTGTTGTTCAGGCTAGTAAAGTCTACGCCCATGCACGCATATATGTCTAAATACAGTTTTCAACCATTCAATAACATACCCTAAACAGAAAGGAAAAAAAATTAGGTGTGAACAGGCCGTCTAGACTAATATGGGAGCCATACAGAATATGAATTATATAACCATTATTTTTGCAGAACCAACCAATATAAATCCCTTGCTCTCTCTTCTATCATGAATTGCGTCCCTTCTACATATACTGTTTTGCTATGTCAATGCATTCTATGCTTTCCATCTGCATTCTGTTTTCTGAAACGACAAGAGGATCAGTCGCTCATTACTTATTTGGTTACCTTCCATTATCTTTCTCTAATACTGCTTATACATATAATGAGATTTTCTTTTGGTTTATGTCTTTGTAGTCTGATGAATAGTTTTCTATAACCCATTGCACAGATTTCTGCACTAAAATGATACTTCTGGATGGATTCTATGTAGTTCATAGTAATGCCTATATTACACATTAATGTACTGGCATGATGTTCCATTTTTCCCTCTGAAACGATCTCTATGATTTTAGTGACTGATCAAAATTTACACCAACTAACATGTAAAACGTATTTTAAGTGCACTATCCTCACTAAACTAACCTCTGCCCGACAAGTGAAGGTAACACATTATGAATGTTTTGCCTGCGCACAGTTCTGTTAATAAATCCACAGACCTTTGTGATTCCATAGGTCTGTAGCCATGTACTTTATCATTCTATTACCCTTGACCATTGTTTTATAGATAATGAAAACTTACAGCATAGTATTAGGTGATGTGAAAAACGTATGCTGTATGTAAGAACTATGAAATTATCTACGTTAGGTGTAGTGCAAAAGAAAGTATCACATATGAAGAAATAAAGGTTTCCACCAAAAACTGGCCATACATATTCCTTTAGGTTTACACTTGTGCTCGGGTTTCCGTTCTTTGGGTCCACTTGGGGACTCGAAAAATGGAAATCCAATCTGCTTACAAAGCTATTACCTGCAGATCCCATAAACTATAATGGGGTTTCCATCTAAAAAATGCAGAGCAAAAAGTGCTGCTTGAAATACTTTTCTCTCCTCATTTTTCAAGCGGATTCAGGGACAGAATCCCCACATGGAACCCAATCACTGGTGTGAACCCAGCCTTATACAGTTAGTTATTCCTTCCAATGCCTCATATTCACTGAGGAGAGGAACTGCTTATGTGTTCATAAGCACAAAGGATTGGGTAAGTTGAAACTAAACTTTTATTTTATAAATTAATAGTTCAGGTGATTGTAACAAACTTTGTAAAATATTTAGTTAAAAATCCAGGTACGGTAACTTCTTCTATTCTCCATCTACACACATTACATTCAATTATTATGCTGCCAACACTCATATCAGGTCCAGACTAAGGGCCACATTTACAATGTTTCACAATCCAGTCCTAATAAAGGCTGTGATTGTCACAGGACATAACTTCATAAATCAGTCACATTCTCGTGCGCCTAAATGGAGATCAATAGCAATCTTCTGCCATAGATCTGCGTGAAAATATGCACCATAATATCATCCCTCTACGCCACAAAACTGGCGTAGAGGGATTAAAGGGGTTGTCCCATTTTAAGGATCAGATCTATACTGCTAGCTTATGTGGATTTAAGACTTTTCCTAAATAAATTGCTTTATCAAAACTGCTTTGTTTGGCCGCTATCTAAGATTCTTCACTTCATTGTTTACACTGTTTTTCCATAACCACGGACCTGGGGATGATCTTATCTCTCCGCCCAGGACAAGTGACGTAGCTCCCTGCTCTCAAGAGGGGAGTGGGAGCTGAGTGCTCGGGAGCTTGTATTTCTGAGCTGTTTATCTCCCTGCTATTCCAGTTATCAGGTCGGCTAATTGAATTTTGCTGATACGGGCTGAGACAGGGAGTCTGTTACCTCTGTATGTAACACAGACCTAAAATGGAGTTTATTAAAAAGCTGACTTTTGGTCCTGTAGCATGTAAATTCGGGATTCTCATCACCTATCAAATCCAGCTCTGCTACATCAGCTTCATATTGTGTATCTTCCAGTGATACTGAGCTAATTTATTTACAATCATCCCTCATTACTGACTGCAAACATGTACTGCTATGAAAAGAGATAGCAGAGCTGGCTTTGTCTGGGGACAGCAAGTGAAACCCCACCCACCAATGTATCGAGAAAACCAGGAAGTGAACAGAGCACACAGCCTGCAAGTTGGTGAGTGGGCGGGTTGGGAATACCGCTTTAATACATTTTCCCCATTATCTCTGGCACAGACATTGTTGCTCCACTATCCAGAGTATTTGAGTCACTAGCAGCTATAGCCTACTTCTTAGCCTCCTACTTTCTCAAACTCAATATGGAGAAAACAGAGTTCATCATCCTACCCCTACCTCACACAATCACCCCATCTGACCTACTAAAGCTAATGGCTCCACATTTACCTCAAAAACGCTCTCATAATAAATAGAGTTTAAAAGGTTTACATTGACAAACAAGGCAAACCACAACTGGTCCTCTCCATACATCTCTGACCTATAATCTCCTGCTACCTCCTCACTCATAATCTCAGATCTAACCAACTCCTTCGCTCTCTTCTTACCTGTTCTTCACACAACCACCTGCATGATTTATCCCATGCCTCCCAATATTCTGGTATTTGCCCCCACAATACGTAAGACTATCCCCCACAACCTTCAAGAGGACCCTGAAGCCTCACATCTTCAGGGAGGCCTACAACCTTGAGTAATCCCTATTGCTGCTATACAATCACCTCAGTTTCTACGCCTTCCCTTATAGATTGTAAGCCTTTGTGGGCAGGATTCTCTCTCCCTCCTTACCAGTTGGCCACTAAGTTAGTCTAGTAAACTTGTTTGTGTATTATGTAATAACACTTTTTCATATGTACAGCCCCATGGAATTAATGGTGTTCTAAAAATAAATCCTAATAATATATTTCATTCTTCTGGCCCCTAATAGGTTCACACTAGGTAATGTGAAGAATACAAAAAGAAAAGTCAATAATTAGACGTATTGGGTCTGTGGTCTTCCTCAGGATCACACACTACCCACTGAACCTTTACGGTATTAGGATAGAATTAATATGGCTGAATGGCCAAAAACGGTGGTTGCCAATGCCTGGAAACCAGCCGTCACCGTAGACAAACACTGTGGACTGTTTGAAGAATCCACCAACGTGTAGAATCTGAAGTGTACCACAAAAACCAAACCCGGTGGTCGCACGCTCCCTCAGTAGCAACAACTGAAACCGGAAATAGCAAAAGGTTCCCACTGGGTTTGGTTTTTGTGGAACACTTCAGATTCTACAATTTGGCTAGGTTCACACTAAAGTTCAGGTCCACTTGGGGATCAGAAAAAACAAAAACCCTATCTGCTTCAAAAGTGATTACACGCAGAAACCCATGAAGCCCATAGACTATAATGGGGTCGGCCAGGTGTCTGCTGAAATCTCCTCCTTGCAGGACTCTTCTCTCCACCAATATAAGCGGAATGTTGTCTCATACGGAGACGCCAGCAGGAACCTAGTGTTATAGCTGCAGGAAACATAAGGATGGAGGAGGGCGCGTGCAATACCGAAAACAGCAGCATGTTAAATCTAACACATGTAACGGGAATAAAAACACAGGAGAACAGTTTTCACTGCAATCTTTTTTTCCACAAAATAGTTTTGCTGCATTTCACTGTGTGAACTGCCCCCTCTCACCTGTACTGCCTGACAGTCAGAGGGGCACTTGGGCTGGTGCTGAAGTCTGCCAGTTGGCTGGTCAGGTAGTCATCTAACTTGTCCTCGTCAAACCTGTGCTGGCCCCTGACTGCGGTGGTGTCTGCTTCTGGCGCTGCCATCTCTGCTCAGAAGAATGCAAGGTGTGTAAAGTCCAGTCCTGCAACTGCACCCTCCACTTCGTTACCTTTGACACATTATTGTCATTGTTCTCTTTTTAGTTTGTTAATAAAGTTTAGAAACATAAACACACATTGGACGTTACACTCCCATTCGCTACATAAGGAGGAAGTAGTGATGCGCTGCAGCGGCCATATTGGAAAGTGGCAAACTCCTCAGTCTGAAGTATTAAGAATGTGTATTGTAGTTCTTGGCGTAGTAACTAACATGGCAGCACTTTTAATACACTTTGTCTTAGAAGTCCCAGAACACTTGTGCACGAAGGAAACTACACTGAAACTCCCGGTGCTGCTCCAGCAAAACTACCACTCCCAGCATGCCATGACTGCCTGATACACCGCAGGCATGCTGGGAGATGTAGTTTAACACTTCATGTTGTCTCCGGGCCCTCCTCTTCCTGACTGCAGACGTGTCTCTAACAAGCGGCAGTGACTAATTCATAGTATCACTAGCCAGTACTGCCATACCCTGCACCAGCTGACTGACAGTGCTCTGCCATGGCTACTGACAGGCTGGTGAAGGAGCTGCAGGCCCGGGTCAAGGAGCTAGAAGAGGAGCTGGGCAGGGTCACGAGCAGGCATGACACCCACAGAGCTAAGATTGAGAAGATGAGTGCGGAGGTGGTGGACTCCAACCCTTACAGGTACAAGCACCCAGCTGCTAGCTAGCCATGGTGGCCATAGGTGGTGTTGTATAAAAAACAAGAGACACCGAGCACACTATATAGTGTAGAATGTCTGATAAATTTTGGTGGAAATAACCAGAAGATTTAAAAGGACCAAATGGCCTCTCACCTGATGAGGTTGTGACAATCGCTCACAACTACGTTTGGGGTTTACCGTCAGGTGGAGGAGGCAGCACGTCTGATGGACACCGGCCAAGGCCAGGGAAGATAGAGTTTTCAATGAAATGGAAAGACGGCACTCTCAGGTCACAACAGGATTTTATTCAAAAAGACAATGATGCACAACGCTAAAAAATCGCCGCGTTTCGGGCACACCTGCCCTTTCTCAAGTGCGTAACTTCACACAAAGCTCGGTCAGTCTGGAAGATGTATACAAATTGTATAGGTGGTGTTGTGGCACACTGAGGCAGACACATGCGGGCACTGCCAGCTCTGCTACATTACAGTGCAGTGCTCTGGCCTCTCTATTGTCCTGCTCCTTGTCTCTGAAGAGCCATGACTGGGCATGCTATAGAGTATGTGACTGCTGTGCCCGTCACTATGTAAAATGGCGCAATGTAGTGAAGATCGGGGCAGACACAGGTCCCAGAGGCGTATCTAGGGGGGGGGGGCAGACACAGGTCCCAGAGGTGTAGCTAGGGGGGGGGGGGGGGGGGCAGCAGACACAGGTCCCAGAGGTGTAGCTGGGGAGGGGGCAGACACAGGTCCCAGAGGTGTAGCTGGGGGGGGGGGGGCAGACACAGGTCCCAGAGGTGTAGCTGGGGGGGGGGGCAGACACAGGTCCCAGAGGTGTAGCTGGGGGGGGGGGCAGACACAGGTCCCAGAGGTGTAGCTGGGGGGGGGGCAGACACAGGTCCCAGAGGTGTAGCTGGGGGGGGGGCAGACACAGGTCCCAGAGGTGTAGCTGGGGGGGGGGCAGACACAGGTCCCAGAGGTGTAGCTGGGGGGGGGGCAGACACAGGTCCCAGAGGTGTAGCTGGGGGGGGGGGCAGACACAGGTCCCAGAGGTGTAGCTGGGGGGGGGGGCAGACACAGGTCCCAGAGGTGTAGCTGGGGGGGGGGCAGACACAGGTCCCAGAGGTGTAGCTGGGGGGGGGGCAGACACAGGTCCCAGAGGTGTAGCTGGGGGGGGGGCAGACACAGGTCCCAGAGGTGTAGCTGGGGGGGGGGCAGACACAGGTCCCAGAGGTGTAGCTGGGGGGGGGGGGCAGACACCGGTCCTCATTTATCAAAACTGAGACAAAAGCATCCTTGTTTCTATAGCAACCAGAGCCTCACATTCTCCCCCCTACCCCCTTAAAAGCTGTTTTGTCATTGACTGTTATGGCCACTTGTTTTAATCCACACCGGGACATATTTATTATGAATCCTGCCGCCTTTAAAGTTAAAAAAATAAATAAATTTGCAAACCTCGGTTTTGAGATTTTCATCTTTATGACACTAAGATTGTAGTTCTATCAATATACTGTCAAGTTGAAAACCCAGTCGGGATTGGGGCCAGCTGCAGTTGCAAATAAATATGACAATTTCTACTGTGTTTGCAACTAGTAATGTCTCATAAACCAGTGTTGATCTGGGGTGCCCAGTGAGTTTGGGGATCCAGTATTAAGCGACGTGAAAATGTTACCGGACATTCATTCACAAATTCCTAAAATGTTACTAAGGCAAATGTATTTTCCGCTAGTAGCTTGCTCCCTAGCCCTTGCCTGTTTCTGGCCTGGGGTCCTGTCAGTAGTCTTCCGCCTGACACTTGCTTTGAACTAGCGTCTTCTTAGCAATGTGATCCAGGAAGATGCCGCAGGATGAATCTTTACTGGGGCCCCTGCAGTGTTGTTCAGATGATGGGGCTCAGGGCACAAGAATACTGTTTGGCCTGACTGCACCTAGATGCCATATCAGCCACCCAATGTGTCTACAGTATATAGAAATAAACTGGTTTCATAAATAGTCTAGCCAGTATATTATACTGACACATTGCCTGGCTGAGATACTGAAGAGTATCTGTATGAAATACAGTGTATTGTGCCATACTAGGTGAGCTGGGTCAGTCCAAGGCTGGGTAGAGGTGTTATACACAGCGGCCTGTCATGTGTTGTCCTGAGGAACGCAGAGTATAGTATAGTAGCAAAATGGCACAGCATTCATTGTGGCATTTTGGCTGTTAGTAATACATGCCTCTAGCTGTAATCTTCTGTCCTTAGGCAGCACATTAAAGGGTTATTCCAGCTTCAGCAAATGACTGTCGAGATGGGAGTGATGGCTACTACGTTCCGACAAACAGAACAGGAGTTACAGAAGCAGCGAGCAATACACTGTTCCCACACACTTTCATAAAGATGAATGGCAGCTATGGCTACATTTATGCTTTCTCTGTAACTATGGAGCTACAGAAACAGCATAGCGTTGTAAGGGCCAGATCACACGGGGGTCCGCTCCGCGTGAACACATTCGTTGTGACTGCCGTGATGGGATGCTGGTGCAGTGCACTGGCATCCCGTTGTGGCTTTCCGATCCGGATTAGACCCAAATGAATGGGCCTAGTCCAGTAGGTGGTGTTGCGAGGCAGACGCCGCGGCTGAATCAGCCGCGAATCCACCTGAAGTAAGGGCAGCTCGCTTCTTTTTTTCCGCTAGCGGGAACAAACCGTTCATGGAAAAAGGAAATGACCGGCTCCCATTAATTTCAATGGGAGGTGGCAGGATTCCGCGTCAAAATCCTGACCATTTTGCCCATGTGAACTAGCCCTTATGGTATACTGTTTTTGTAGCTCTCGTTCACCTCTACGAGAGGTACAGAAACTGCGTAGAACAGCACTGCTCTTCCTATAAATCCTGCCTTGGGGCATTGCTTTACCAAGATGGGAATAATCCTTTAAGCAGTGGTAGATTTAAAGTTGTCCACACACATTAGATTTTCATCTGCCAAAAGAAGATTGGCTGTGCTAGGTATTTTCAGTTATCAGTCAGCTAAAAATATCATGCATTAGCCAACTTGTGTAGACTCAGTGCACTGTTTGTTTTCTAGGGTTTTTCATTTTTAAAAAAATTGATTTACTTTAAGCTATCCCCTTATTAATGTTGATGGTGGGATCAAATGTATGGCTGCATGATGGCCATATAACTCCCCCTTTTTTCTTTTTTGGAACATAATAAATGTAATAGCGGGCATATTCCCAATGTACGCAGAACCATTACTTATCAGATGTGGTCGCAGTCGGTATGTTCTCATGGCTCATCCAGATAAGGGCTGTGTTTTATCACACCTGTTTAGATGTATGACGTTTACTGCATAAATTAACAACAAGGGGGAACAGTATCCCTACCGATAGTACTGACACTCTGCACACTGTAGGGGCACACCTGCATCTGGTAACGCCCAACTGTCAGTATATTCCTAATTTTGTATTAGGAATAACAGAGGAGCAGCAGTACACAAAGATTTTACAAATCTGATTCAGAATTGACGTATTATAATATATGTTATATGTATTCACTAAAATAGATATTTTACATTTTATTTAGCCCTTAGAACAGGTATAATCCCCTGAAAAGTCACGTGGGCACTCTCTCCATCGGGAGACAAAAGGTTTAATCTACACAGGCAGCAAAGCTCTAAATAGATCACTATTGTAATGAGGCGGATTTTGAGGCGAAATCCGCCGTCCAAATCCGCCTCTTTGCCCCTGTGTGAACTAGCCCTTACAGTAAAATTGAAGTTGAGTGTCTGCAGATCTCTAAAACACATTTTATGGCCAGCTCACCCTATTAAAATTAGTGAATTTTGTGATACACGCCTAATGTACATGTATATTTACATCTTTTCAATGTTTTTATTAATGCCTTTTTTTTTTGGCTTGTTTAAGCCGCTTGATGGCCTTGAAGCGGATGGGAATTGTACAAGATTATGAAGTAAGTGATAAATCTAATAAAGATACATTCTGGTGTGTTCTTTACAGTATGAAGATGAATGTATAGTGTTTAGTTAAGTTTATGGACTTAATGTAAAATTATTTAACTTCTGACCTAGAAAATCCGTACATATAGCGTGGCAGTAGTGGGTGTTGGCGGTGTTGGCAGCGTCACTGCAGAGATGTTGACAAGATGTGGAATTGGTAAGGTAATACAGATTTTTCACCATTCTCTTACTTACATAATTTTTTATTATTAATATGTAATACAAATGCTATGAATGTAACCAGTCACTTTTTTTATTTTTCCTGGGTAAAATGGCATTTAGTATCTGAGGCCTTAAGTACTGGGCATGATGTATTACCCCTTAGGGTTAAAAAATAATATCCAAAAATGGTTTGGCTCTGGCGTTATAATCTATACAGTGAATTCTTGTTAAATTACGTTGATCCAAAATTACACAACTTCATACAATATTATCCTGTGGTCTTATTGAGACATTGATGTATATGGGCTTCTACTTTTCAATGGCACGTATTCACATTGAGTCTCATATGCAAAGTACAGCTCACCCAGCAGAAAACAAGTACCCATGAAGCAAATCTGAAATTTAGATCCAGCAGCAGGATCTGGTCTTGAGAGCTTGACAGGATTATTAATTGAAAACCTATCCTTGGGACTCCTGGGATTTCCAATGATCAGCTGTTTGAACAGACCGAAATGCTGTGGCCTCTTCACAGAAAACCGATATACATTTGTATAGCGTCCATACTTGGTAACGCAGCTCAGCCCATTCACTTGCATGGGGACTGAGTTGTGAACAGACTATATTACTAATGAATGACATGTCACATGGCCTGTGATGTAGAAGTGTCTAATTTCAAAAAGCTGAATCCTGGGGGTTCCTGGTGTCAAACACCGCTGATCTTCCATTACTGATCTATCTGAAGTATAGAATGTTAATAAAGCGCAGAAAACTCCTTTAGAAAAAAGTACAGCAGGAAAAACCCGCAGCGCAACGCATCCCGCTTCATCCTGTGGACTTTCTATTGCAATTATACTTATGGAGAAACCATCGGCATTTCCGTAGGTATAATTGACATGCTGCGATTTCCAAAACTGTGACGTGTCCGCATGCAGTATTTACAGCAAAGTGGGCATGGGATTCGCTAGAATCCCATGCACTTTTCCCATACTGTAAAACGCCGCAAATTTTACCATGGGGCCCCAGCCTTAAAGAGGAGCTTTAATGTCCTCAGGCACATGCGGTTTTATATACCCCTAGAAAGGCAACAGTCTGCTGAATTCATAGATGTTCATAGACGAGTACTGAGGGGGCATCCGTGACCGCTCTGACAGTACAGAGGTATGGACAGTACTGTCAGGAGGGGTGTTCCTCACAGCCCAGTTAGACTGTCAGAAACGCCCTTCTGACAGTGAAGAGATATCGGTAACGGCACTGATATCTCTTATCCCAGGGCACATAACAGGAAAGCTGACAGTGTGCTGAATTCAGCGCACTGTTGGCTTTCTAGCAGTATATACAACCGCATGTGCATGAGGACATGAAAAGTCCTCTTTAACATAAAGCTACTGCTGATTTCTTTAAGAGAGACTTGCATGTAGAATCTAAACAATATAAAATATATGTAAATTAAAATGAGGTAAAAAGGCATTATTTCTCCCCTTAAGGCAATATGCCTATACCTTATGTGTTTTTCTTATATTGTTTTAACCAGGGTTACCTACAATTCTTTTTTGTTTTGTTTTTTCCAGCTGCTGTTGTTTGACTATGATAAGGTGGAGCTGGCGAATATGAACAGGCTTTTCTTCCAGCCACATCAGGCAGGACTTAGCAAAGTGGAGGCTGCTGAGCACACACTCAGGTAGTTCTCTAGAAATACATGCACTTATTCCTGGTTTAAATTTTAAGAAGCTCCATTTCCTATGAAAATGTAAAGGAGTTGCCCTCCACAGGGCAGGTCATCAGTATCTACCGGTGGGGCCTGACACCCAGAGACCACACAGTTTCTGGGTCCAGGATTCTGCTTCTATTCAGGTAAATGAGAAGAGAGCTGCAGTTACCTGTAACCATTACAGGGACATACTCTGTAGTGGTGGCCAGGGAACCGCAGCACTGCTCTCATTTACTTGAAGAGGAGTAGATTTGCTACAGACCGAATATACATTGTAAACCGTTTCCAGCAGCTGGACCAGCTGATCAGTGCGAGGTCATCAGGGTATCACCCGCCAATCAAATACTGGCGGGCTTGGACAATCCCTTTAATTTAAGGTCTGTCTACAATCATAAGAGCAGGCATTACCTGATATATGCTTATTTTCTCACTTGCAGGAGTATAAATCCTGATGTCCAGTTTGAAGTACACAACTATAACATCACAACTATAGACAATTTCCAACACTTCATGGATAGAATAAGGTACTTTTTTTAATGTGTATTTCTAGACCACGCGCAAGTGTTTCTCTCAACTGAGTGTTATTGTGCAAACTCCATTCTATTTAAATTTGTTCTCACCATTTAAATAAAATCTGGTTTCTGAAAATTCACTATTTAGGAACTTCAGGATATAAGAACTTATGAATATGACAGGCTCAAGGCTTAAAAAGGACCTTTCACCACCTCTGCCAAGTCCAACTCTTTGCATTATTTTATAGGTGTTATTCCACTGATTCCAGCGCAGTTGTTGAATTTTTTTTTTTTAGCCCACACCGCTCCTGAGCAATAAGTGCTGTTAATTTTGATGTCTCATGTGCTATTTAGGATCTTTACTGTCAGAAGGGCAATTGGCAGGCAGGAGTAGGCATGGAGTGTGATTGTGAGTTCTGACACTGGCTGCTTTTGATCGGAGCTCTAAATCGCACCCTTTTCTTGCTCCTGCCTGACATTGCACACCCGAAAGTTCAGCGGTATCAGGCCCCAAAACTAACAGCATTGATTGCTCAAGAATAGTGGGTGCTAGATAAAAAATTCCAATTGTGGCAGAATCAATGGAGTAGTGCCTATTAAATGATGTTTAGAACTGAAGTTGGAGGTGGTGAAAGGTTTTATGTGTGTGTGGGTTTTTTTTTGTGTTAACACATTTCAGGATAGGCCATTTCCCTGGTTCAGGCCTGGAAGCAATTTCAGGATTTTTTTTGTACATGTCGTTTTGGGGGCTATGACATTTTCTTCCTTTGGGTTATTCAAATAATTTTTTTTATTTTATTTATCTACCTTTATTTATTCATTTTTTAATTTTCCATTTTCTTCCATTTTTTTTTTTTCTTTATTTTATTATCTGAGAAAATGTAAAGGAAATGGTGGGGGAATGTCTGTTTTATTTTTTTACATTTTTCATATTTTTGTATTATCTATATCGATATATAATCTATTATAATATAAATTTCTTTGCGATATTAATAGTGGACCGCCTGGACATAAAAAGTCAACGGGTGGTCTTGAAGCAGTTGAACGCCTTTTCTAGGCTAAAAATATTGATGACCTATCCCAAAACTAGGTCTTCAATATCATACTGATGGGGGTGTGACACTCTGCACTCACACTGATTATTCTCAGAAGTTGAGGAACACAGAATAGGGGAAGAAACAGACGGCTTGGTTCTCTGTGTAGTTGCCAAACCACATGAATGAGAGACGAGCTCTAGTGACCTGGTTCTGCCACTGCATAGAGAACAGAACTGTCTGCTTCCTGCCCCATTCTCTGTTTATTACCTGCATAGAACAGCTACATGTTGAACCCCCACTAATATGATATTGATGACTTATTTTTAGGATAGGACATCAGAAACCTAATTCCACAGGGATTGGGTCTGTGATGAGATGTCCATGGTGGACTCAGCCACAGTGGGAATGAGCTGAAATCTGCTCGTTGATGCTATGGCTCACATGTGGTTAGCCCAAGTTTTAATCCACTGACATTTTGCTTTGCAGTTTAGTTTATTTTTTCTTTCTGCAGTGTGTGGATGGTATTTATTTAAATCATTTGTATTGTACTTTACAGTACAGCGTACTGTGTAAGTGTAGCTGGTGGCAATCCCACTGAGGCAGACTCGCAGCATGTGGCCTTAGATTTAAAGGAGTTTCCAAAGTGAGGCGAATAGATGTTTCCCCCCCCCCAACAGAAAGAGCACCACTGTTGTCTATTGGCATTTTTAGCCCCATTCACTTAGACAAGAACAGTACTTTTCTTGGGGGTTAAAAAAAAAAAAAAACAGACATTCTTTTTCTTCATTCTGGACAATCCCTTGAAAGTTTCCTTTTTTTTTTTCCAATTTCAGCAAAGGAGGATTAAAAGAAGGAGAGCCAGTAGATCTAGTACTTAGCTGTGTTGACAACTTTGAAGCACGTATGGCGATTAACACTGTAAGTAGATATTTTTCATTTTTACGCTAGGTTCACACCTGCGTTCAGGGTCTCCGTTCTATGGTTTCCGTCTTCTGCATGCCAGAAGACGGAAACCATAGACCAGGTCCGGCCGTGAGCGGCGGTAAGAGTTTTAGGCTCTCTGCCGCGAAACCGGTTTTTTAAATCCAGACACAGAGTACTGCATGTCCGACTCTGTCCCCGGATTATAAAACCCGGTTTCGCGGCGGAGAGCCTAAAACGCTCACTGCCGCTCACGGCCGGACATCTTTCTCACCCATTCAAATGAATGGGTGAGAGAGACTCCTGCAGGTTTTATGCAGGAAACTGAAACCTGAAGTACAGAGTGCCAGCGCAGATGTGAACGAGCCCTGACAGTGATTTTGTAATACAGAAAATAAAAAGTTAGAGGGCCTTATACCACCTGTATGTTTGTTTTTGTTTTTGTTTTTTGCCTCTACCTCCCATCATTCCCAATCGATCAGTGCTGTCAGTTTTGGTGCCTGATTGAGACTCTTTCAAAAGGACGGTGACAGG
This sequence comes from Leptodactylus fuscus, assembly GCF_031893055.1. Classification (NCBI taxonomy): domain Eukaryota; kingdom Metazoa; phylum Chordata; class Amphibia; order Anura; family Leptodactylidae; genus Leptodactylus; species Leptodactylus fuscus. The sequence continues at coordinate 159,745,383 of NC_134268.1, forward strand.
CAGGAGCAGGCAAAGGGGGCATGATTCAGAATTGGAATTAGAACAAGGCAGTCTCAAAGCTCAGGACTCCTTCCTTGCCTTCTCTTACCGGACAGTGTCTAAATAGTAGGGCTGGGCGATTATGACCTAAATCAGAATCTCAATTATTGGGGCATTTTATGTTGATTATGATTGTCAATTATGTTGGCCATGCCCCTTAAATACGCTCTATTTCAAATATGTGTTGGGGAAACTAGGAAATTCGCCTTGCCCCAAACTACTACACTTGTGATAGACATAATTTGGCTTAAATTTTCTTGTTCCCAGAGTGTGTAAATTTAGGACAAAACTGCTGCCTAGAGCGCTGTATATGTGTTCATAGAAGTGAACTCTCAATTTAAGGATACGTGAATGTCTGTTTTTGTGGATGAAGCTTTGTTCATACCTGTCAGTGATCTCATATTTTATGAAATGTACTGATTACCAGTTAGAAAGTTGTAGGATTGATGTGCATATACAATCTTGCAACCACTTTTATGCCATTGCTTCAGTACATCTAAAAAGTAAAAAAAAATTAAACTGACGCTAGGTCCGCACTAGCGTTCGGCAGTCCGTTCTGCATGTCCGTCTCTGTGTCCGGTTTAAAAAAACGGTTTCGTGGCGGAGAGCATAAAACACTCACCGCCGCTCACGGCCGGACATCTTTCAAACCCATTCAAATAAATGGGTATGAAAGAGTCCTGCAGGTTTCCGTATCCTGTCTCTGTTTTTGTGCAGGAAACAGAAACCTGCAGAACGGAGACCGGGTGCAGATGTGAACGAGCTCTGAGTGGAAAAAAAAAGTGTTAAATAAACCTATGCATTTCTATGGGTACAGACTTCAAACAAATATTAGAGACTTGTTAGAAGTTTATCTTATGTGTGGAGAAGTTATACTCTTTATCACTGACCAGCATAACACTAATGTGCATTCATTGTGCCATTAATAAGATGTTAAATTAATTACATTTATGTATTTTTGTGTTGTAATTTGTCTTCTGATTATTCTTTTTTTCTTTGTCCTAGGCTTGTAATGAACTGGGGCAGATCTGGATGGAGTCTGGAGTCAGTGAGAATGCAGTGTCAGGACACATTCAGCTTATTAAACCTGGGGAAACGGCCTGCTTTGCGGTATTTCATTCTCTCTGTCCACGTCTTATAATCAGAGGATCTGTAGTTAACCGTTTCAGAAAGAAACCTTCCCCCTCTGAATGTCCTTCTCTAGCCATTTGCTTGATAAAATCCAAAGGAGCCAGTGATTATCTTCATGGTGTTAGCTGTGGGTGTAGCTGATATGAATTTGATATGTCATAAATTACTTTTCTTGTACTTTTGCTTTTAGAATTTTTTTAGCTATTACTTGAGAAATAACTCTTTTTATCAAGCACTATGTACTAAAGGTTTTCTCCAGGCTAAATAATTGAAGGCCTGTGCTTAGGATAAGTAATGAGTATAAGATATTCAGGGCTGTGATACCCGGGCCATCCAAATGCTGTGGCCTCTTCAGCACTTACCAAGCACAGCACTATACATTTGTTTTGCTGCTTAGTCCATTTACTTGAATGGCACTGAGCTAAGATCAAGGCCATGTGACATTGTATGGCCTGTGAAGCAGAAACAGCGCTCAGGGTGCTTCAAACAACTGATCAACTGTAGATTTTCAATGGGTGACCTAGCCTATGGAAAGGTCATCAATTAAAGGGATTTTACCATTAAAACACTTTTTTTTTTTTTTTTAATTATGTGTAAAGCTGAAACTAAATATCCTATATCTGATTTGTCTTCTGCAGTGTGCACCACCTCTAGTGGTTGCTGCAAACATTGATGAGAAGACTTTGAAGAGGGAAGGAGTTTGTGCTGCCAGTCTTCCTACCACAATGGGAGTTGTAGCAGGAATACTTGTACAGAATGTGCTCAAGTAAGTGATGGGAGAATTCACCCTAAAAATGTAGGACATGCACTTTAAAGTATATTCATGTTTGAGGACTGTGGATTACTGGTATCAATGACCACAATGTCTGTACATATAATAGATGCAATAGCAGAGTTCTAGGCGAAGTTGTGCCTAAAAGTGGAACATCAATGGTACACATTAGAAGTAGCAAGTCATTCGGGCGTTTACTGCATAACGTAAAGTGACAGGTGCTAAAAATAAGAATGTTTAAAAAGCACATTAGGTGAGCTCTCTTCAGAAATCCATCCCCTTTCCACACCAGATTTCTGGTGGCATTTTGAAATCTACCATACATGGTGTACACTCACCGGCCACTTTATTAGGTACACCATGCTAGTAACGGGTTGGACCCCCTTTTGCCTTCAGAACTGCCTCAATTCTTCGTGGCATAGATTCAACAAGGTGCTGGAAGCATTCCTCAGAGATTTTGGTCCATATTGACATGATGGCATCACACAGTTGCCGCAGATTTGTCGGCTGCACATCCATGATGCGAATCTCCCGTTCCACCACATCCCAAAGATGCTCTATTGGATTGAGATCTGGTGACTGTGGAGGCCATTGGAGTACAGTGAACTCATTGTCATGTTCAAGAAACCAGTCTGAGATGATTCCAGCTTTATGACATGGCGCATTATCCTGCTGAAAGTAGCCATCAGATGTTGGGTACATTGTGGTCATAAAGGGATGGACATGGTCAGCAACAATACTCAGGTAGGCTTTGGCGTTGCAACGATGCTCAATTGGTACCAAGGGGCCCAAAGAGTGCCAAGAAAATATTCCCCACACCATGACACCACCACCACCAGCCTGAACCGTTGATACAAGGCAGGATGGATCCATGCTTTCATGTTGTTGACGCCAAATTCTGACCCTACCATCCGAATGTCGCAGCAGAAATCGAGACTCATCAGACCAGGCAACGTTTTTCCAATCTTCAATTGTCCAATTTCGATGAGCTTGTGTAAATTGTAGCCTCAGTTTCCTGTTCTTAGCTGAAAGGAGTGGCACCCGGTGTGGTCTTCTGCTGCTGTAGCCCATCTGCCTCAAAGTTCGACGTACTGTGCGTTCAGAGATGCTCTTCTGGCTACCTTGGTTGTAACGGGTGGCTATTTGAGTCACTGTTGCCTTTCTATCAGCTCGAACCAGTCTGGCCATTCTCCTCTGACCTCTGACATCAACAACGCATTTCCGCCCACAGAACTGCCGCTCACTGGATGTTTTTTCTTTTTCGGACCATTCTCTGTAAACCCTAGAGATGGTTGTGCGTGAAAATCCCAGTAGATCAGCAGTTTCTGAAATACTCAGACCAGCCCTTCTGGCACCAACAACCATGCCATACCACGTTCAAAGGCACTCAAATCACCTTTCTTCCCCATACTGATGCTCGGTTTGAACTGCAGGAGATTGTCTTGACCATGTCTACATGCCTAAATGCACTGAGTTGCCGCCATGTGATTGGCTGATTAGAAATTAAGTGTTAACGAGCAGTTGGACAGGTGTACCTAATAAAGTGGCCGGTGAGTGTATACTTCTCTAGAAGACCTCTTTTCAAAGTCATTTTAAATGGTGATCTCAAGAGTATTTGTTTTAAAGGGATTCTATCATAAAAATCACTTTTTTTTTTTTTTTTTTTTTTTTTTTTTTTGATCACACGTAGGAATAGCCTTAAGAGAGGCTATTTTTCTCCTACCTTCAGATGTCTTCTCCGCGCCGCTGTTCGGTAGAAATCCACAGGCCACAAAAACATGGCCGCTTACAGCAGCTTACCGTGTAAGCGGTCATTTTTCTTGTGGCCGCGGGCATGTGCAATCTGCTCTGCTCGAGGCCTAGAAGTTTGAACCCAGCTCCGGAAGAAGAAGCGCAGAGAGGCCGTTCCTGACGAAGGTGGAGGTGGTGCTGGAGAGTTCTCTCGTAGCATTTGGGACATCCCCAGTGCTGCAAGAGAACTCATTTGCATACAGACAAAAACTAGGATTTCTACTGAACAGCGGTGTAGAGAAGACCTCTAAAGGTAGGAGAAGAATGGCCTTTCTTAAGTCTATTCCTACGTGTGATCGAGAAAAAAATGGGATTTTAATGATAGAATCCCTTTAAATGGCACATAAGGCAGTAGAGAGGTGTTATTACCAACAATTCATTGGGCAAGATTTATCAAAATGGATGCAAAAGTAAAGTGGAGTAGTTACCCATAGTAATAAATCAGGTTACATGACAATACTGTAGTTGTATATGGCATATGTTAGTGGAAAGTATGAAATGGTTATATACAAGAACCTGGAGTAAATAACACAGATACTTTAAAAGGATAAATGATTCTTATTTTGTAGATATCTGTTACATTTCGGCACAGTCAGTTACTACCTGGGATACAACGCTATGCAAGATTTTTTTCCTACTATGGCCATGAAGCCTAATCCATCATGTGATGATAAATACTGCAGACAACAACAGGAGGCGTACAAGGTAAAAGTCTGTCATTTTATAACCCAAATTAAAATATATTGTCAGATAGATCTAGCAGGTCTCAAAAACAAATAGTTGCTGAAAGCCTGTTGCACTGACTGGGACTGGAGCTAACTTCATTAACCACTTCCGGACCGCCCATAGACTATAAACGTCCAGGAAGTGGTTGCCTTATTCTGACAGGACGTACTGGTACGTCCAATCAGAACACAGCAGCTGCACAAGATCGTGCAGCTGCTTTCACTGGGAGCCGGCTGTAACTTCAGCTGGAGCTCCAAGAGAGAAGACAGGGAAGGTTTATTCCCATCCCTGCCTTCTCGATCACTGTGTATACAGCACTTAATGAGCGCTGTATACACGGCTATGGGTGCCGCCATGATGACCCGGCAGTCACGTGATCCTACAGGACCCAGATCAGCTCTGTATACCGTATATAGCAGCGTGCAGAAGGCTGTATTCCTAGTGCAACTGAGGCTAAATGTACCAGCCTCAGTAACAGGAAAACAGCCTCCCTAACAAAAAAAAAAGAAAGTGATCAGATGTCCCCAAAGGTCTCTTATGACCTTATGGGGACACCATCTGAAAAAAAAAAATATTAAAAAATTAATAAACATTTTTTTTTAAAAATTGAAAAAATAATTAAAAAAATAAGTAAAATAATACGCCAATAAAATGACGTTATTAAAGGTTATAGCCCCACTCCCGATGACACCATATAAAATAAAAGTTATCGTAATCTAGAGGAAAAACTATTTTATAAAGTTTTTCAGTAGCACTTTGTGTTATTAAATAAAAAAAGAAAGAAGAGTGAAAAACAAACACAATTTCCCTCCTATTTTGTTTATATTTTCCTGGATATATATATAAAAAAAAAAATTAAAACACATTCGAAAATAAAAACATAAAAACAAAGTCCTATGTTTCCCCGAAAAAAGACGCAAAAATTAGTTGAATGAGACGTATGGGAAAAATGTTACAGCCCTCTAAACCGCACATACAAAATAAACAGAAAATGTGTCTGGGCCTGGACCACAAAATGGCCTGGTACTGAAGTGGTTAAAAGAAGTCTACTACTACCATAACCAATTGGCCTCTGGCTACATGGCAACTTTGGTCAAGACTTCCATCACATGACTAAAGGTTGCTGTATCGCTCTAGGACTCCTTGCGAATGGATTTGCATTATGACACCAAGAATATTGTGACTGCAAATTCTGGAATTGTTTGCAACTGGAAGTTGCAGCACCAGCACTCTCTGGATTGCATTGAAACTCCATTCACATACATTAGTGTAAGAGTTGCAGAGTGACATGGTCATGGCCAAAGTCACCATGTAGCCCTTCATGTGCTGTTGTAGGGTCTGTTAATGGCATAGTGAAAATGCCTCTTCATTCTTTCATTTCTTGTGCAGATAAGCTAGGCCACACCTGCTGGAGCTCCATCTCTTTTGTGTTCATGGAAGCATAAGTCTGTATTGAGGGTGGCACAGGGTGGTGACCACAAAAGAAATGGGCAGCTCTGACCCCACCTTGAGTGCATAGAACAGCTTATTTGTATATGGAATAAAAGTTGAATTTCTCAGCAGCAAGATTTCACTTTGACACAAGAAAGGGATGTTCAGTATGTCACAAGACGGCCTTACAACAACATATAAGGGCACGTTCACATTGGGCAAGAGGGGGAGGATTCTGACACCGAATCCACCTCAGAATCCGCCCCACTCACAATAGAGGTCTGTTCCGGCTCAAGGAATGAAGGAACGAGCTGTCCTTTCTTCAGGTGCATTCTGCAGCTGATTCAGCCCCGGCGTCTGCCTCGCAACAGCACCCTCCGGTCTAGGCCCATTCATTTGAGCCTACTCCGGAGGGGGAAGCCACAACAGTTGTGGCAGGCGCATTACCGCATCAGAATCAGGACCAAAATACACCATTCCGTGCCCCGTGTGAACTAGCCCTAAGGGGGCTAAAATTCTGGGAATAGTATACTCTATTTAACCCCAACATTGCCTTAACATATTGAGAGTTGTATTGTTACGCACATACTGACTCCCCGCAGTATGATTATGGGGTGCTGAAGGATTGTTGCAGCAGTTGATGGCCCAATTGAATGGCCTCAGGCCTTTGTACATAATTAAGCTCTTCCAGAGGAACACTAAGCAATGCATTTCCCAGGAGCAGTGTTTTTTCAATAAGGGCTGCTGATGGACATATCAGATGTCTTCAGCAGCAGCCGCCATGTTTTACATGTGCTACCATAGACAACATGTGCTAACTCTGTTAATGGGGTCACTTTGATAGGGGGGGACACTGAAGCTGAAAACCCACAAACTATTCCACTGTAGGTTGGCCTTGGTCAAATGCGACTGAAGCATCTAAATGACAACTGTGTGTTAGCGTTGCCATATTGGTTCTTATCGCCATTTAAAGCACTCATGCCTGTTATTATTAAGCTTCCAAGGACTTGTTCACATCAGCGTTAATATTCCGTCTGGGGGAGTCCGCATGGAAACTTAAGAGCTTCCTTTATATTTTCCATTCCTTCACAAGGTCAAAAAAACCCCACTGCAAAATCTGCAACAAAAAACACTGCGTTTGTACTGTACAATATGGGGCCTCAGTCTTAGTCATAAATACTGAATTTGCAGAGCCATTTTGCAATGGATGCCATTTTTATGTTGGTAATTGAAGGCTGAATCAGGCGTACCTTATACCTGTACATCAATAGATCAAAAAACTAAATCCTAATATAGTGAGTTCCCCACAGGAACAGCTCAAGGATGTCTGAAGTTTAAAAGTAGGACATCCCCTTCTCATGAGATACAATGTTTCAATATAATCCAAGTACCTGTAACTAACAATATTATTTTTGTGATTTTTAGCTCAGAGAAGCTTCAGAACCAAAGCCTGAGGTAGTACCTGTAGAAGAATCACCAGTTGTACATGAGGAAAATGAATGGGGTGAGTGAATGCTATCTGAAAAAAAAAACAAATTTACCAGGAAAATGCCACGCTAGGGATGCAGCATCACTTCATAAAGATGTTCAGCCTTCAAATACACAAGTTATTCCAAGGCATATTTCAGTAAAGGATTTCTTTGGACCCAGATAATAATCCAAATCTTCCATTACTACTACTGGCCTTCTAGTGTGTCCTAGTCCTTATTTAATATATAATCTTCCAAAGTGAAGCACCAGGGACGAACCTGCCCCTTTTGCCGCCCGAGGCGAACTACAGAAAGCCGTACCCCCCCCCCTGCCGAGGAGGGGGCGTGGCGAAGTGCAGGGGGCAGGGCTTATCGCAGTTCGCAGGCACGGAGACGACCTGCTCTCTGCCTGAGCGTGAGAGGAGGCTGCTGGAGCAGCACTGCTCCAGTGGCCTCCCCAAACCACCGCTCGGTGCTAAGCCAGTCCAGGACAGCTTGTCCTGGACTGGCTTAGGTAACCAAAAATGCCGCCCTCCCTGAGGCCCTGGCATAGCGCCGCCTGAAGCGGTCGCCTCATGGGAGGTGCGGCGCTGTGAAGCACTTTAAGAATTTCCTAATGATATTCTGTGTGTTTATATGTGCATAATAAATATGGTTTGTTTAAGGCAGGGGTAGGCAACGTACGGCTCTCCAGCTGTTGCAAAACTACAACTCCCAGCATGCATACTTGCTTCGCTGTTCTTGGAACTCCCATGGAAGTGAATGGAGCATGCTGGGAGTTGCAGGGTTCCTCTGTCCGCTTGAGAAGTGACAGATTTTGAGCGGACACTACATGTCGGACACCGACGGTAGTGTGAACGCTCCCTTTGCAGTTTAATCCTTTTGTAATGAATGGAGCTAAGCTGCAATACAGCCCGCTGTAATGTATGGAAAATTGAAATTCAGTGAAGCTGCAGTGCTCCCCCAAATGTTGTGGTCTCTTCAAACAGGGATTGATGACCCATCGCAAAGCTAGGTCACCAATATGTAACTTCTGAGAAAAACCCTTTAATGTGTTTCATGTATGAATTTCTTAGGTATTGAGCTGGTGTCTGAGGTTTCTGAAGAAGAGTTAAAAGAAGCTTCTGGACCTGTCCCTGAGCTGCCAGAGGGAATTACAGTGGCATATACAGTCCCTATAACGGTAGGAGTGAAACGTGTAGATTGACAATTTAGAAGGATTTTCTGGTTCTTGAATTTGAAGAAATATCTTTGGCCATCAATATATCATTGAGATATGTGTCTCAGGTAATCTGCTGTTTCCAAAGACCATGATGCTGCAGTGGGCGTCAGATCCCATTCAAAGTTTACCAAATGTTGCTCCATACTTTATCAGCAATTCGGTACCGCTTTGTTCCATTCAACTGAATGGGACTGACCCATAGCCCCAGGTATAGCTGATACTAAAGGTATAGAACTGTGGTGAAGTGTAAAAAATAAAGGCATCGTAGATCTCACAGCAATGCTGCAGCCCCTTCAATCCTGATTTGTGGAGGTGGAGAGAGGTACCCCTAACTGACTTTAATAATGATGAAATATCCTAAGGATAGGTGATATTAAAAGAAAATCCTATAGGATAGCTGTTGAATGATTAGCTGTCCCTTTGTGCCAAAGACTTGGCCTACGTGCTATGCGCAGTATTTAATATACATTTTGGCCTTTTGACGTTGCCTGATAAGGGGGGGGGCTGGCTTTGCAAGAAAGGGTTAAGACTTGATAACATGCACCAGAACTCTACCAAAATTCTGCCAAAAGGCAAATTAATACTAGACCGTATAGAGCTACACTTTGCCTGATGCTGAATGATAGACCAAATGTGATGAATGTCACTAGACGTTGAAATGTCTAGTATATAGTCTAAAAAAAAATTGTAAATTTGCCTTCATGTGTATATACAAAATAATAAATCAACTGACAACATAGGTCTAATTGATTTTTTTTTTTTTTTTAAGAATGTGTTATTATACCGATGATCTAATTGGGGCCTGCTATCAGTATATCTATCTCCTATTGTGAACTGAAACACATTTCCAAATATAAAGCCTATGCACCTACATAGTAGCATGAAACCTTTCTAATAGTTGGTTCTTTTCACAGAAACCTACATCGGGCAGTACAGTAGAAGAGACAGATCAGAGTCTGGAGGATCTCATGGCACAGATGAAAAATATGTAATATGCCGAATGTTTATTGTTTCCACGCTATATGAGAAAGATGTCTATCATTCCCATGTGTCCTAGTGTAATACATTGTCAGTTCTGCTTGGCTCTTTTGAAACTGAACTAAAGACATTAGTTGTCAGGCTTTACTTACACTGTACTAATAAATGGCAGCATTATTTAACTATATATATATAGTCTCTTTAGTGTTGATATTTATAGCACCGATGCAATGAAATTCGCCACCATGGATTCTGTTTCCAAATGCAAAAATGGTTCTAGAAATCTGTACAATTTGCTATTAAAAGTGTAGTTTCTTATTCTCCTTTTCAGAGCATATCTATCAGGTTTTTTTTTTTTCCTTAATTGGAGCAAAAAAAAAAAACTTCCTTGTTCCTCGTCACCAGTATTCCCGTCACCCTCCCTCTCCCCTAATCAATACTTGCATGTCTTCCCGTGTCCGGAACGGCTCCTCCTCTATTACAGCCCCTGAGCAGTTTGGAGGAGAGTTCAATTTGGTTTCCGCCATATGAACATATCCTTAGGGGTTTAAGCCAGTATTGCCATTACAGTCAACAATACAGACATTACATTCTTTCATTTGAAAACTTTACTAGCAATGTGTATGTATAAGAGACACAAAATGGTGAACAAATACAAAATTGTTTGTTTTCCATTTAAGAAATCATTCTCACTATTAATAAATATAATGTAGCATAGAAAATATATAAAGGCTTTTTCATTAACAATAACATATACCGCTTAAAAACATTACAATCCAATTTCAGCTTCAAGTATATGGAATGTATTTTTACTGAAATCTAATTTGCTTTAATAGCCGTACCACTGAATACCAGTTTGAGTAGAATTCATGGAAATTATATATTCTGTATCATTTTCTGACACCCCTAAACAGCATTGTCTGCCTTGTCAGAGCTCAACACACTCAAATTGCAATAAAATCAATATGTGCAGCTCTGAAAATCCTCATTCTGCAGGCACAATTGTACTGAGTGCCCATCAAACTGCAGTCGCTCAGAATGGATCAAGATACCGTTTAATGGTCAGAGACACCACATGTAATAAGAGAAGAGGGTTGGGTACAGCACTGAGCAGAAAATGTGAAAAGCCTTGCAAAAGTTTGGCTAATACTAATGGGGTTTGCATATTGTGGTTGGCACTGTAATTGTATATTTACATGTGGCAGATTTGCAGCAAAAATATGACCCTGCTAACACTTTCTCCATTTGTATGAAGTTTGCAGAAATCTATGTATGAACATTTGCATGTATAGACTGGGTGGAAATCCGTGACTTTTATATTGATGGCCTACCCTTAGGAGGCTCTGACCACTTGGAAACACATTAGTGTGGAAAAGGAAAGACGACATCCGCTTCCTGATGGAGGGCAAGGGATAGTCAAGGTGAAGCCATTATTCCTTCAAGATGTGGTCAAACGCACCATGGTTGGAGAAGACTGCACAGATGTGCTCCTGTGTAGCACCAGATATAGATGTGCCTAGCTAATGTTCCTCATCGGAGTCAAAAGCATTTTCAGAACAAACAGACCGTGCAGGGGGAGACAAGGTTCTGTCTGTTAGAGTAGAGACATGAGCTTTGGCCTTATCCAGGGAGTGTCACTAATCTATAGGAAGATTTCCTAGTCCTCTTGCGCGGACAGGTCCTAGAGCTGGAATGAACGCAATGAGGGCACCCAAGGAGGGGGCCTAGAAGCCACCAACTGATCAGTAATCTGGAAAGACAGCCATTCTAGAATTTCCACCACAGACTGGTTAAGTTTGGTAAGGTCCCCTATGGACTGGATAAGGGAAGCCAACCAATCAGGAGGAGAGTCTCTCAGAGAGGGGCCAATAGGAGCAACAAGAATGGAACCCTCCTGTCAATACCACTGTAGAGACTAAAGGGAAATCCAATTATTGGTAAGTATAATCTTCATCTTTTTAGGTTTATTTGAAATATACTTATTTGTATTTACTATTAATGATGGTGTTTAACCACCTGCGGTGCTGCCATGGAGGGTTTTCCCTAGAATCTAAATTACTGATAAAAGTGATGAAAAATAAATCCGAGTTAAAATTTATGCTATAAGGTTTTTTTTTATTCACTGAATAATATTTACTCCGACAATGACTCAATGCCTGCAGTGAAGAAAATAATCCAATTACAAAAGTAGGTAGTGCAGCGGTAGGAACGAGGTGGAGAAGTAGTTTAATTTCACCAAGTATCTGGTGCCCAGAGGTGTACTTGTTTTTTTTGTTTTTTTTTTAAAGAGTGGGACAGCTAAATTTCTGTTGCATTTTATAAAGAAAAAAAAAATCAATATAAAGAAAAAAAAATCAATGTAAAAAAAAAAAAAAAAAGTAAATCACACAAATAGTTAAGAGAACACATTATCAGTTTGGTCCTTGCTACACATCTCAAATAACAGTAATCTAATAGTAACAGCAACTTAGATGATCGTAGTGATCGACACAGACAAACATGCAGAAAAAACCTCAGACTGCATCTTCTCTGTATGTCTCCAAGCCTCCTCTGCTCAAGGAACCCCTGTGATGTTATAAGTGATGCCACAAAGTTCCCAGGCAGCTGCTCAAATGCAGAAGCAGCACACACAATGCTCAATATGAGTATTATGTTCAGGGGGCTTTCTGTGACCGAGAACTGAATATTTTCGAGTTTCCCGACATCATGATCCTACAGATGACATCAAAGACAACACACAAATTATCAGTCTGCAGACACCAGGACTAGTTTCCTTAGCCTGCTCATTTCTTCGTGTGGTTGTGAAGGGGTTAAATAAAAGGAAACCCTTCTTATCAAATGATAAGTATTAACATGTATTTCGCTTAGTCCTGTGGGTATAGATACATTATGGATATCTTGTCACGAAAGGCTCCAGTAAGAAATGTAATACTGATTTGTTGATTTGAGACACTTTACAGGGAAGCAGGACCAGGCTTGGTTCACAACCCTAGAAGCATAGTTGGGGCCTGTAGTACCTGCGATGAAGAGGTCCGCATTGTGTTTGAGATCTTCTGGCTTGTAAGACCAGATCATTATTCTGTGAATGCATTGACAGGTAAAGTGTTCCTGAGACTGTAAGTGTCTCCTCCGCTAGATGAATGGCCTGAAGGAGCCTTAGCTCCTAATACAGAGGTGTCCGCTTCTTTGATTTCCATTGCTCTTTTATAAAGCTCAGCTGCTTTTTCAAAATCCCCTTCTTCATACCTGTTATAGCATGTAAAAATCAACTTATATTATTAATGTCACTATAATGTTATAAGCAGATCAATAGCCATGTATACAAAAGTCTATTCTCATCAACAGGTCATGGATGAAAATAAATGGTGGTGTAGATCATATCTGTACAAAATAGCAAATTCTGTAGTAAACACAGCCCAGCACAATGTTAAAGGCAGCCTGTCGCATGCAGAGTCAAAATACTACACAATATACAGATAATTATTATAGAAGAAGAGTAGATGTGCATATTGATAACAGTTTTATGAGAACTAGTATTATATACATTTAAATCCCTCCTGGTTTGGGAGTGGCAGTCCTGTTCATAAGTAGGACCGCCTACTGGGCTCCTAATCTCAAAAAGAGAAGGCATTCAAATGAGAGGTAATATGGAATATTTCCCATAAAGATAGATATCAATCTGCTCAGCTTCTCCTGCTCTATAACATTCACAGGCAGATCAGAATACATGTTCAGTGTCACAGGTTCATTTATTTCTTCTTACATTAAATAGCTATTCCTATCTTAGTCTGACAGGTGTGTTTTCCAGAAGTAGGGACTGATATACATCTTCAGACCAGCAGTCCTTTGACCAGTGTCCTGTCTCGTAAGGCTTCCACTGTGAATAGAGATGTGTCTGTACATACATAGCTCTATTCACTTCTATGGGAGTTACAAAAGCTACCATGTAAGATCTATCATGCATCACACAGATCAGATGTACTGATACAAGGTGCTCAAAATATAAATGCATTACTGATATATATTTAAAAAGGGGGTTGTCTCGCAAAGAAACCCCTCGTCAAAGGCAAAAATTGTTCATTTAAAAACGGTCTGTTAGTGCCATTAATGGATTAAGAAGTGCACCCGAATACCTTTAGTAGTGCTTTGAGTGATTGTTGGGTTTCTCTGGGAACTCCTGGCATCCTCTGGATTTGTTTACAAGGTCTAGCTTCCTGCTGTCTCAGCTAATGCATCATGGTACTCGTAGACTGGACTTGTAGGCTGACTCGCATCTTCTCCCTCTCACTACCTCCCCCTCTCTAGCTACCCTGCCCACTACTAGCCCTTCCCAACTAACTCAGCCCACCCCATCATACTAACCTGTCTACCTCCCTCTTTTCTGACTCTGCTGGCACGTAGAATTGTCTCGACGCTGCACAGAGCAGTGTCCGGTCCACTGCATGTGTTGCACTGGAGTCAGAAAAGAGGGAGAATCTGTCCCACAGGAGGACGTCTGAATGGAAGACAGACAAGTATGATGGGGTGGAGTATTAGTGATGTTCCGTTTCCGGAAACAGGCAAAACGAAAAACATCACAGGGTAACCCGAAAACGTCCCTGTGGCGGTCACATGACCGCCTACGGGATATGGGTGAATATACATTTTTGATAAATTATGTAATTTAGGAAGTAGGCAGGACAGTTTAGATTAGTGTAAGAATTACATTTTAGCCTGGTATTTCAGACAACCCCTTTAAGTAGATGTTTGCTGACTGACCTTGGTCATCTTCTCTATCTCCTGGCCACATCTGACCACAGTTTTTGTTTTTAATGGAAATACAACATTACCATTCATTTGATGCATGGACATCCCAGATCCATGACAGCAGTGGCCACTTTTACAAAGGTCTTCTTTTTCTATTCTGACCTACTCTATGATGTCCATTTTCCCATAACTGGGCATATTGCCATGGATGCTTTTCTGATACGCACACTAGGACACATGGCTAAATTTGGCCTCCGTCCTGAAGCAGAGCGGACACACTAGCTGCCAGGTGTGCACCGTTTCAAACAGCAGGGACCTGGCAGCAGGGACTCTGATTATGGGTATTTAGCCACTCATAATGCCGTGGTCAAATGCAACCATGGCATGAGTGGCTACTTTCACTTTCTATGTTATGATTTTTTTTTTCCCTTCAAAATTTAGTAGCAAACTGTGGTACTGCAATTTTTTTTTCAATTCCACCTCATTCTGAATTTTCTTCCAGCTTCTCAGTCCATTGTACAGAATAATAAATGGTACCATTTTGAAGTACAATTTGTAATGAAACAAATCAAGCCCTCATATGACTATGTAAATGGAAACATTAGAAAGTTATGGCTTCTTTGAATGCAGGGAATAATAAACTAAATACAAATGTGAAAAATGTCTGAGTCTGTAAAGGTTAAAGGGGCTTTCTGAGCAAATTACATTGATGACCTATACTTAGGATAGTTTGTCAATATTAGATTGCCGGGGGCCCGACAACCAGGATCCTTGCCGATCTGATGTTGTCACCACCTATAATACAGATAACAGAGTAAAAAGCAGATAGCTCTAGCTGTAATGTCTGTACTGTAGTTACCGCAGCTCAGCCCCTAAAGCTCAGCTGCAGTAACTCAGCATAGCCACTACATGGAGAACAAAGCTACTGTACCCGCTTCCATGCATCTGATGAGAACAGCTTATCAGTAGAGGTTGTAGGTGTTGGGCACTCGCCAATCTAACAGTGGAGGAGTTCTACACAGAAAGATCAGATCAAACATAATAAAATATACCAAAAACCAATACATTACCTTAATAAAGCAAGGTTTTTCAGAGTTTCTCCAACCCTGGGGTGCATCCGGCCAAGACTATCTTCATAAATCTTCATGGCACGCTCATACAGAGGTAAAGCTTCCACTTGTTTTTTCTCAAATAATGAAAACAGGTAACATAATAAAAAACTACATTGAGTCTTATTTCATTCCTTACAAACTACATTAAGAAAGATTATTCATATTCACACTCTCAGATGGATGCACACTACGCACACGGACAAACAGAGCACATGCGTACCCACACACAACTACTGCATGCATGGACACTTGCACTGCGTAAGCACAAACACATGGAGCACATACACGTATACATATACACGGACCACACACGTGCATGCACACATGCATACATACACATGGATCACACGCATGCACACATATACACACACGCACTGACAGAACACATCTGGTATACTTAGTGTCTGCTTGCACACTACAGTATTTTTCACAGGCCCCTAGGCCTTGGATTTGCCAGTTCCATAGGCTTCTTTGTGCACAAAACTGTGAATTTTGCAGGCTCCATAGAGGTCTGTGGAGCTGTAGAATCCATGGCCCGGAGAAGAACAAGGTCAATCACTTAAAGTATTTGGCATTAATTTGGAGAGCCCGTGTTTTTCACATGGGCAGTTGTATGTTGCTTGCTCTAGAGTGGGTAACCCCAAAAATCTTTTCATATATGCACCTGAAGGTAAAACCGTAAACATTGTTACCAAAAAGCAACTACAATAGACAGTTGTGTAACTGTAAACCAATTTTACTCTGTGAACTACTTATAGATTACACTGGAGGGAGGGGGGAAGGGTTGCACTATGTTGTTAATTGGGTGTAATTGTTTTATATGTTTGTGTAAGGGGCAAAAATTAACATTTTTGATAAAAAATAGTTGTAATATGTATTGAATATGTAAAATCAATAAAAATGTTGAAATTGAAAAAAAAATTTGTTGTTCACATCAATGTTACAACAAATTACTAAAATGCCAAATAACAATTTAAAGTGGAAAAAAGGTTTACTGTAGCGCTCAGAAAATGTCAATTTCAGTGTGACACTGAAAATTTTACTTTAGCATAACCAACAATGTAACATATTTTCCGTGAGCGTAGCCACGTGTATTCTATTAGTACTTTATATAGGTGACATAAGGAGTTGCATTACTCATGTGATATTAACACTGAGTTTATAGGCTGCAACTCAAAAGAAGAACAAAAGAAGAAATGTAATGTATCTATGAATAACTTCTGAGTGTACAAGGAATCTACAAAAGGCTTACCATTTGACAGTACAATACCGCAAGATTAACCAAGGCAGTAGCAACACTGGGGTGCTTTGGGCCAAACGACTTCTGACGGATTTCTACAGCCAGTTCATAAAGAGGTACTGCCTTATCAAGCTTTCCCTGGGGGTAAAGATAAGACACAAAAGTAAAAGCCCAATGCACAATAATCATTACACTTTCATAAGTAAAAAAGATCTGGTCATTTCATACCATTCTTAAGCTGGCCATACACATTAGGCTTTGTAGAATCCGTTCAACAACCTTAAATGTATAGGGATGGCTCCAAGGTCCATTGGAGGGAACCAAATGTCAGAACAGGTCTTATTCTTTAAATTGTACGAATATAAGTGCAGCCAATGATATCCCTCAGATGCTTATCTAAAAAATTTTACTATTGTGAATAATATGTCAGTTTGGTAAATTGAAAGGATACTTCTGGGGAAGAAGTCATATTCACGGCGATTTCATGTGCATAGCACAGTAAGGGCTCGTTCACATCTGCACCCGGTCTCTGTTCTACACAAAACTGAGCAGGAGACGGAAACCTGCAGGAGTCTCTCACCCATTCATTTGAATGGGTTTGAAAGATGTCCGGCCGTGAGTGGCGGTGAGCGTTTTATGCTCTCCGCCGCGAAACCGTTTTTTTAAACCGGACACAGAGTCGGACATGCAGTACTCCGTGTCCGATTTTTAAAAACCGATTTCGCAGCGGAGAGCATAAAACGCTCACCACCGGAACCGATCTGACAGGTTTCCGTGTTCTGCATGCAGAAGATGGAAACCACAGAACGGACTGCCGAACGCTAGTGTGAACCTAGCCGTAAGAGTCATCCAATTCTCCAATCAGAAAGCGTACAGTCACCGAAGAATCTGAGTGTGGACAGTCACTATTTTTATATCTGAAGTCAATGTGCCTGAGCCATAATATAAAACATAGCTCATTTTGAGATCACAATATATCATCATCAGTTTTCCAAATCCCCAGTTCTTAATAATATTTCTGCACTGAGAAAGTGTTTTTTATGCTGAGGTGGTTAAACATGCATGCTGGCACTCCATGTACACTCAGAGTTATGGAAATACAATGTGAGAATATCTAATACAGAACGTACTTTTCTTTTGTAGAGCACAGCGAGATGCTTCACAGTATAGGCCAGTGATGGGTGGTCTGGAGAAAGAGCCCTCCTCCTGATGTCTAACGCTCTCTCGTACAATTCCTCGGCTTTGTCGTACTGCTTTTTCTCATTATAAAGAGCCGCGAGATTATTCAATGACTGGGCACAGTCGGGGTGTTCTGCACCAAGCACACGTTCCCTCATTTCCAATGATCTCTTAAGAAACATTTCTGCTGTTCTACAAATATACAGATACAAAGAAACAGATAGAAGTTACTACAACAGTACTGTATACAGGTGACTTATCTCTAGTTTATTAGATGGAGTAACCTACAGTATTAGGGAACTGTAATATATGGGAATCTCTAATATGTATTTATTCTGTGCTAAAGCAAATTTCAGCTAAAGCTGGCTAGCTATGGGGATACCAGATTAATCCACCAGTCATCCATAGACTGGTGGATTAATATAATTATTATTTGTCTATAAATTAGACTTGTAAATATCAAGCTATATGGAATTTGTCAGGGCCTATCAATGAAAGGTTGTTTTCTCCACTGATGTATTTATCTAGCAAATAACTAACATCAGCTTTACCTAATAAAAGTAGCGTCATCTGGGAGTGCTGGGGTCAATCACACAACAGTCTGTGAAATGCGGTCTGTGCGCCATTCGCACTTCCCAGATGGACCATGGCTGTGCGAATGGACCCACTAGATTATAGTGTTCCTGAATGGCTAGATGACTACAGTATTGAAGTAACAGAAAGCTCTGATATCCATATAGTGCTCCGGCTGACATCAATATGATTGTGGTCAGTTTGGGAAATGCAGCTGGCATACGGACGTGACAGTATCTCACACTTGGGTGAATGACCCCTAAAGGGAAGCAACATGAGTAAGGAATGCTAATGTTCTCCCAATTGCTTATTTGGATTTCCAAGAGTGAACTTGGGTGTGTTAGACTTTAAGCCCCACTGGGGAGCGGGTCTGATATAAACTATTACATTTTACAGTATTCGGCACTGCCAAATATCTTGTGGCTACATAAATAATGGGTTTAAAAAATGAGTCATCTGTGTATCCTTGAGCTGAACAATACATTTAGTAGAAACAGATTTCTGAACCAAAGTTTTAATATGAAGAAAGAAATTCTAAATATTTAATAGACTGTTATAATATTAATAGACTATTTTCCTAAGGCCTGGTTCACATCAGCATTCAGGTTTCTGTTTGGGGACTCTGTTTGGGGAGTCTTCCCCCCCGAACAGAAACCTATACGCATTAAAAAGCAGTTACCTTAGTCTCCACTTTGCAGGTTTCCGTCATCTGCCCGAAAAACTGGACAGAAGATGGAAACCGTCAGTCAGTTTTTAAACCCATTCACTTGAATGGGTTTGCAAAGTGACCGCCTTGTGCCTCTCCGTAGTGAAACGTTTTTTTTTTCACCGGATACAAAGTCGGACATGCAGGACTTTGTGTCCAGTTAAAAAAAAAAAAACCTAACGATTTGGCTGCGGAGAGGTACAAGACTCTCATGGGCGGACACAAACTGCCGGGTTTTCGTCTCCTGTCCAGTTTCTCGGGCAAAAGATGGAAACCTGCAAAGCGGAGAACGGGCGCAGATGTGAACCCGCCCTTACTATGATGTGAACCGGGCCTAACATAATGCATTAAAAAGTTGCATAAATAGTGCAAAACTAGCAAAACCTGATTTAGAGATAATACAACTAACAATACACAAAATGTAGTCAGTATTAGTACTCACTCCAGGTTGTTCTGCAAATAATACAGAACTCCCAGTTCGTTCAGGGTTCTGGCATTATCTGAAGTGTCTTTGCCCAGTGTTAGCTCCTCCAGCTGAAGAGCTCGACGCCTTAATAGAGCAAATCCATACTAACAGAAAATAAAAGAAAAAAATACAATGAGATTCTAAAAAACACTTTTCTTTAATTTCCTTGTGAAACAACTCGGGAGCATCTTTTCTTTGAATTTCACAAAGATTTCAGTTCCTCTGTTGTTCCTTCTGGAAATACATGAATGACTTGCACTGTGGGAGATACCATTTGCCTTGATAATCGGGGGAATCACTTCACGGTCAGCACTGACGGTCACCTACCAGACTGTGTAGAGACGCACCATTTTGAAAAGGGCAATGTACATATCAAATGTCACTTAGATTAGCTGGGGATCACCAAATCTGAACCCCTTTGTGCAAACACTTTCAGACCCGTTGTATTACCTTGCTGTTCAGGATGATTCTGACAAAGCTTTTTAAACCGTTTTATACAGGAGTGAAACACAGAATTCTAAAATGAGATCCCTCACGCATCAATATCTTGTGTAAAGTAACGGCCTAGAGCAAGCCAATGTCTTAAAGATTAATGGTAGCATTACCACACTCCCTTTCCTTCTTGCAGCTTTCTGCCGAATTTTGAATGATCTTTTCCTCAGTTGTTCTGCTTGTTCATATCTGTACAAAGGAAAAATAATCACACGAGATTCACATCACAATGTCTTTAATTAAAATGGCTGATCAACAAAGGAGCTTGGGCAATTTATGGGCTCTTAAAGGAGTTTTCTGGCCCCTCAGGACCTCCACAGGATAGGTCATCAGTATGTAATCTTGGCGGTATGATAACTGGCTCCAGGACAGCTGATCTGTGCAGGGTCTGGATGTCAGACCCCCACAGATCACATTTTGATAATCTATCCTTTTGGGGCCAGACAACTCCTTTCAGGGGATTAAGATGGTTTGCTCCAATCTCTAAAAGATTGAGCTATGGATTGTTACACTAAGCTGTGATAATAATGCATGCGTGTGTTAGTAGCCATTCCATGCAATAGTAGTAGAAGTACGTTATAAAATCTTGGGTGTATTATCTTACTTGTTTTGCTTCTGGTACAACACAGCTAATGCATCAAGCTCCCAGGCTACTCTCAGGTGTTCGCTACCATAGGCATTTTCACTTATTTCTAGGGCTTGTTTATAAAGCTGTTCTGCATTTCCAAATTTCTTAGATTGTACATAGACTCCTGCCAGCTGGTGCAGGGACTGAGCCACACTGGGGTGATCCGGATCTAGGGCAGTCTCTCTGATCTCTAATGAACGCTGGAGAGGAGTCACTGCCTATACATTAAAACAAGTGTAAGACTAATGTACGGCAACTATATACCAGTTCATGCAGAAGAACAGAAACTAAGAACAAGGGCAGATTCATTCTTACCATCTTAAGACAAGTCATTTTTCAACGGTTCAGACACTGTCTAGTTCTGGTTCTTAACCTGTGGTAACGTGCACCTAGGGACCCTAGGGGTACACCCCACCCCTAGTAGTTCGCTCTATATGGACAAAAGCACTGCTCTGGAGATATGCAGGTGGGGGCTCCAAATAAAGCCTTATTTTGTTAACATGTATAACTATTCCCTGCATTGAGGGTACTTAGTAGGAACTTTTTCACTATGGGGTACTTTCATTTGAAAAAGGTTTTGAAAAATGGTCTAGAACACAAGGTGCATAATAATAATGGTTGGATAGGACAAGAATCCCCCCCATCTCCATTTTTGCAATAAACAGCAGAGCCATGCTTAATAGTTTGCTAAGGTTACATTGGTCAACCACTATAGTCAAAGTAGAGATGGGCTACATAAACCACATCTTCCCATTCTCTGCTTCATTAAAGGGGTTCTCTGGACCCTTCATTGTACTACTCATACACAGCTGCAACGTGCGGCCCTGTACTTGGTAAACAATGAAGAGGCAACAGCACCCTAGCACCCTGACTGGTGGAAGTGCTGGGAATCGGATAAGTCATTCATCTGAGTTAATGTATTGGAACACTAGAGTAGAGAAACTTTTTAATATAAACTATATCAATACTAACATGTTGCATAAAAAAAAACTCTTGTCTTTGAGGAACATTATCAAGATGCAGTTACATCACAGACAAAAATTTGGTTTAGCAACTTCTATTCATTGCTCTGCTTGAGAAAACAATTTTTTGTAATAAGCAGAAACAATGCCAAACTGTTCTGTGTACCTTGTGGTATAGTGAATCCAGTCAGGTTAGAGAATATGCTGACGTCACTTGGTTGCTTTTGTTGTCTTCAGCTTATAACCCTTTATACTCCGCAAAAGACATTCCTCCAGAAGGAGGTTTACTATGCATGTATTTATGGTTTACGCCACAATAAAATAAAGATCATTAAAGCGCTTTTCCCATGAAAGCAAATTACCTTTTATCCACAGTATAGGCAATAACTTGGGGATCCAACCACTTAGACCCCCAACTGATCAGCAAAACAGGGAACTTTCACTCCACGTTCTGAATGTTCTGTGATCAAGCAACGTCCACAACCCACCATTTATTTCAATGGGAGTGCAAGCAATGTACTTTGGCTATCTCTGGCACTCCCATTGAAATGAATGAACCATCACTCTGTTCTGAACCAGGGATAAAAATCCCCCATTCTCTTGATTAGTTGGGGTCTGAGCGGATGGACCCCCTGATCTGGAAGTTATCCCCTATCCTCTGTATAGCAGATAACTTGCTCTCATGGGAATCCTCCTTTAAGGGCAGCTTGATATAAGAATTACTGATTTCTAAATGTATGAATAGGAGTAGGTAAGAAGCAAGAGACCTGACTAAGGAGTCCCAAGTCTTTGAGAAAACGCCCCAGTGTTTCATACAGGTCTGCCAAACAGGTCATGCTCTCCTCTCCTTCACAGCTTTTTTCGTATTGCTTCAGAGCATCAAAGTATTCTGTAGCCATTGAGTTCTTGTCTTTCCCAACAAGTTGCCAGTAATTGAGCAATTCAGCAAAGTGTCCCCTGAGAACAAATGAAGATATTTAATAATGCAAAAGTTGTGGAATTTATGTTAAAGAAGATGACATGATTGTGATGAATGTTACAGTAAGACAAACCTTTTGTAAAGATTCTGCGATACAAACAAGTTCATGAGACATTGATGGAGCTTCTGTTTCTCCCCTTGTTGCTGGAATAGCCACGTAAGCTCATCTGCACTCCTCCATGTTACTCTGTCTCGACTATGATTAGTAAAAAGAAGGTCAAAGTGAGCAACGTAATTATATAATTGTACAATCTTCCTTGTTATATAGTGGACTGTTGCACTGCTATTTTGGGCATTACTAAGGATGGAATAACACAAGTAGTTTTTAATACAGTTTTCAAAGGTTTTCCAGGACTTACATTTTGATCACATATATACAACCTAGGACCCCCACAGACTAGCTGCTTGCCATCAGGCCTCACAGGCCAGTAATGTCGCATTTATGTGCCATGTGGTGTATTGGATTGGTACTCAGTGAAAAGGCTGCATCTCTAACCCAAATCCTGAGGTTTCTTTAAAATAGCTGATCTATCTGGTCTGAGGATAAATTGGTCCAAATCGTCATATATGCCCCTTTCTGCACGGCCGCCAATAGGTGGGCATGGTATATTTACGGCCTTAAGATTGTAGACACTTGTAAGTATTTGGGAATTCACATCTCTACTGATCATAAACAATTCCTGGGTCTCAATGTATTCCCACTCCTTGGTCACTTTCGGGGCAAGTTTCAGGTGTGGCGAGGTTTGCCTTTGTCAGTGGCTGGGCGGATAAATCTAATCAAAATGATGGTTCTTCCAAAATGTCTGTACGTTTTAGAACACGCGGCTGTACCAGTGTCGTGGCGATTCTTTAAACAATTGGACTCCTTATTTCTTCCCATTATATGGGGTAATTCAAGATCTAAGGTACGCCACTCCACTCTACAAAGGTCTAAAGCAGGGATATGGAACGTACGGCTCTCCAGCTGTTGCAAAACTAGAACTCCCAGCATGCATACTTGCTCTGCTGTTCTTGGGACTCCCATGGAAGTGAAAGGAGCATGATGGGAGTTGTAGTTTCACAGCAGCTGGAGAGCCGAAGGTTCCCTACCCCTGGTCTAAAGCTATGGGAGTCTTGGGTGTCAGACTCCTACCAATCTGATACTGATGACCTATCCCAGGGAAAGGTCATCATGTAAAATATGTAAGCCCTGGAAAGGCCCTTTGAACCAAAGTCAGGACTTCTAGTTCTCCTATCTGCTGGATCTATCTGGCTAAAAAGTGCATCAAAAGCTCCATATGTATTTCCAGCCTAAAGAAAAATAAAAGCGTTATCAGCAATTCCTCCTTTAGGCTGAGGCCCCACATTGCGAAAACACAGCTTTTTTGTTGCAGATTTTGCAGCGGTTTTTTGAGCCAAAGCCAGAAGTGGATTTAACAGAAGGTAGAAGTATAAGAGCTTCCTATATATTATCCATTCCTATTAAAGCCATTCTTGGCTTTGGCTCAAAAAACCGGAGCAAAATCTGCAAAAAAAAAAAAAATATCTACGTTTCCGCAACGTGGGGCCTAAGCCTTAATCTTTTTTTTAACATAGAGTGTCCAATATGAGATATTAATCCCCTATCCTAAGATAAGTCATGATGTCAGATCAGTGAGGGATAGACACCTAGCACCACCACTGATCAGCTGATAAAGCAGCAATCTATGAAGCTGAACGCAGAAAGCTCTGTACACTATGTAGAGAAGAAAATGCACTATTGCAGCTCAGCTGCCATTTACTTAGGCTGTGAAAAATCATCTCTTCAGATCTGAAAAGTGTTGCCTTACAGTTACTTCTTTTGTTTAATCAATGGTTTTTGACATATATTTTTGCCCTACTTGTGTTGCCTTTATGGACTTTTAACATATTGTGTGAATAAAGTTTTCATGGTTTTACGCAAAAGTACTGGTCTTTCTGTCTTTATTGGAATTCTATTAAGTTTGGAACATCTACGAACTGTTCTCTGGTGGGATGAGATGACAATTTTACTTTTGTACCTATAAATTTTCCAACTGAATTTCCAAGAGTACAACAATTGCAGTCACTTACCTCAATATACAGTACCTGGGGTATAATAAGTTTAGTAATAATAGTAGACTGGTACCTTAATTGCGTGGTGAAGTATTGTATGAGCTTCTCTCTGTACTCCGATACAATATTGTGCCCTCCTTGCATATACTCCAGTCTCACAGCTTCCCATGCCTGGAAGGAGAAGGAAAAAAGATGGTACTAATCTTTAATGGTACAAAAGTAGACAAAAACCTCGGGAAGTGCCCATATCTCTATAAATAACATATGTGCCTTAACCCATCTATTATCAACACATGAACAGTCTGGCTGTTGCATGTCAATGAATGCCTACCCACCTGCAGTGGAGAATTGTCAGTATGTGGCAGCCGGACCATGTGTCCTTGCTTTGATGGGGACAATTCCACGTCTCACAGTTCTACAACCAGTGTTCCCAAATCAAAGGATACAATACTGTGTATTTCAAACACCACTATTTTGAGCATTAGATTTCATCTTCATGTTTCTGAGAATCATTTTAAGGTCTAAACATAACAGAAGTTGAAAAAGACACATAATGTACCTGGAGATGCTGAAACTGAAGTAGTCCACAACTGTATCTAAGTACAACCATCTTATGAAGGTGATGTATCAAAAATGTCAATATTGGCCACGTCAGCCCAGCGCAGAGCTCCATCAGTTCACATTCACTTACTCCATTATGGCTTACACTAATGAGACAAAGAGTCTATAGAATTAAAAAAAAAAAAAAAAAAAGAAAGTTAACAAACACATCAATAATGTAAATAAGATAAGATAAGATAATCCTTTAATAGTCCCACAGTGGGGAAATTTCAGTATGTTTCAGCTGCATAGTAATACAGATACAGGATAATACACAGTAAATATTACAGAAGTAGTAGACACACATATGCTGAGAAAGATATACTAGGAGTCCTAAGGAACAGAGCAGCTACGGAACAGAGAAGAAAGAAGGAGGACATTCATAATCATTAGTTCTCTGTGCGGAGTGGTCTCCGCTTGGTCTGATGTAGATTATACAGCCTGGTCGCGGTTGGAAGGAAGGACCTGCGATAGCGCTCCTTCTCACACTTGGGGTGAAGCAGACGGTCACTTACAGTGCTGCCAAGTGCCATCAAGGTCCCATACATGGGGTGGGATTTGTTCTCCCGCATGGAGGTCACCACGGACAGTATCCTTCTGTCACCCACCACCTGTACTGGGTCCAAGGGGCTCCCCAGGACAGAGCTGGCCCTTCTGATCAGCCTGTCAAGTCTATTTCTGTCCCTGGTTGATATACTGCTCCCCCAGCAGGCCACACCGAAAAAGATGGCTGAGGCAACCACAGAGTTGAAGAAGGCCCTAAGAAGTGTCCCCTGGACTCCGAAGGCCCTCAGCCTCCTGAGCAGGTAGAGTCTGCTGTGGCCCTTTCTGTGCAGCGCCTCCAGGTGGTCAGCCCAGTCTAGTTTATTATTGAGGAGCACACGAAGATACTTATAGGTCCTGACTATCTCAATGCATGTTCCTTGGATCTCCACCGGGGTCGGAGCACCTCTCCGTTTGCTAAAGTCCACCACCATCTCCTTGGTCTTCCCAGCATTAATCCTGAGATGGTTCTGCTGGCACCATTCAACAAAATCCCGGTTTAAGTCTCTGTATTCCCTATCATCGCCATCAGTGATAAGGCCTACTATAGCAGAGTCATCGGAGTACTTCTGTAAGTAACAGCTGGAGGAGTTGTGCCTAAAGTCAGCAGTGTACAGTGTGAAGAGAAATGGGGCAAGAACTGTACCTTGAGGTGCCCCCGTACTACAGATCACAGTGTCAGACACACAGTCCTGGGCTCTCACATACTGAGGGCGGTTTGTCAGGTAGTCTAGGATCCAGTTGGACAGGTGATGGTCCACACCACCAAGGTTCAGCTATTCCCTCAGTAGCCCTGGCTGAATGGTGTTGAACGCACTGGAGAAATCAAAGAACATTATTCTCACAGTGTTCCTGGGTTTCTCCAGGTGAGAGAGAGCTCTATGAAGAAGGTGGATGATGGCGTCATCTACCCCAATGCCCGGCCGGTAGGCAAACTGGAGGGGGTCCAGAGCGGAGCTCACTAGGGGGCGTAGGTGTGTCAGGACCAGTCTCTCTAGGACCTTCATCAGGTGGGATGTCAGTGCTACAGGTCGGTAGTCATTGTAGTCCATCGGGTTGGGTTTCTTTGGGACTGGTACCACACAAGAGGTTTTCCACAGTTGAGGTACCACTCCCAGCTTCAGACTCATATTGTAAATGACCAAAGTGATACAAAGAATCATTGTATACACTCACAAACTCAATACGTCCAAATATTAGAGATAATAGAGATGTATAGGTAAGTGTAAATTATCCTCTGTAACTTATTTTACAATGTGCTCTCAAAGCAGCAAAAGGTCATAGCAGAATATATATTTATATCTAATATATCGTACATAAATGACAATCGCTATATAGCACAATGTATAACGTAGTGATGCGTAATGTTATGTCTAGAGTAAAAATTAGCATTAAAATTATTAGTCCTAACTCCACAACATAAAACCTATGCACCTGGTACCATACATAAGAAATTATTTCAGTCTTTAGGTCCTGTAGCTTGGATTTCTTACCTCTCTCATGAGTTCCTTGTCTTTAGCAGTGGGCAAGTACTCCTGGACTGTGTGGAGTGCAAGACGATACAATGACACTGTATCCTGACACTGTAGACAAAGCTGCAACACATCTGCCACTTCCCCCATGTTCGCAGCCCTATATATAATACATATTTACATTACAAATACTTGTCAATATAAGTGTGTCTTGAAGCACGCCTACAAAACTTTTTGTAGTCTTACCCATTAGAAAGGTCTATTATGTAAACTGCAATGGATGTAATAATCTTACTGGTGGCTGTATTTGTGTGTTACCCATTCCTTTCTGGTCCTCAGATGTGTCAGGTGACTGACAAATCTTAAATGTAGATAGGATGCCAGTTTCTCTGTTTATTGCTATATGAACTTCAATATCATTGGAATGAATACAGAAATGGACTTCCAGTCCACAAAATTCACTGTCAGGTCCTATTTTCAGTCACATGACAGAGCTAAGGACCAGAAGAAGTGTACCAATACAGCAACCAGTACATAGATTATGTTTACTGTAATTTACATCCTGTACCTTTCTAATGGGACGGAGATTAGGAAATTTAGGAGTGCTATTTTAACTATACAACACGTGAATGCACCAAACCATTTTCTAGAAGTAAACAAACTGTATATTAGAAAATGCCTTGGTTTATATCACTACCTGGGAGATAAAAAAAACAATAAAATAAAAATCATTCTGAGTAACATTCTCATAGACAGCACAAGTACTGTATATACTCGAGTATAAGTCGAGTTTTTCAGCACGGTTGAAAAAGCCCCCCTCAGCTTATACTGAAAGTCTGTGTGTGTCTGAAAGTGCCCGGTCTACTCAATATAGGGTATCTGCAGTGCTCCTGTTCCGTCGGGAAGGGGTTAATAGGAGCACTGCAGATACCCTATATTCAGCCAGGTTGGATTCCAAGTGGGGGGAAAAAAAACTCAGTCCTCAAGCTCAGGGAAGGGGCAGACAGACAACCAAAATACCCCCTCCCCTTCCCCAGCAACTACTGCACTCCAAAAGTTTTCCCAGTTGTTTGTGGTAAAATTAGGGGCCTCGGCTTATATTCGAGTCGGCTTATACTCGAGTATATACAGGTATGTTTAATACACATTTATGACATACTGTTCAATCCTTTATTGGTCATGCTTTACTGATCCACCTACCAGATCAGTAGTCTAGCTAACAAAGTTACATATAAAGGATTGCAGGTTGTAGCGGACCGGCAATGTCTCTCTAGTTTTCTCTCCTGTAAAAAAAAACATAGAAAAGGTTGCTTTAACCAAGCGGCAAATAATCCACATTTCTTATAAAACAGAACATCATTTTCAGAGCTGTCAGGCATTCTGGAGTACTGAAGAAAGTAACAAGACACCACATTTCAGTGTAAAAAAACAAGTAGAGTAGAGGAGATTGACACGGTAGAGACCAACATGTGACAAGTCTCACTAAAGACTCATATTGTACCTGTTCTTTGGTTAATAAAATATTGGTTGCACCACATTCAACATTTATAAGAGATTTCACATCCTTTGGGTTCAGTGGGTCCAGATGGAGGGTTGGCCACAATCTATAATCAAGCATATAGGTTATATAAATCAATAGTTACATAGTAGATGAGGTTGGATGAAGACATCAGTCCATCAAGTGCAACCTATATCCCTATAATCCCTACAGTGTTGATCCAGAGGAAGGCAAAAAAAAAACAAAACAAAAAAAAAAAACATGAGGCTCATGACAATTGCCCCATTTCAGGGAAAAAATTCCTTCCCAACTCCAATCTGATAGTCAGTATAAAACCCTGGATAACTGGATCCTAAAATCTAGAGTTATTATATGCTAGATACTGTATATGTGGCACTCTGGGCATGGAAAACTCCTGTGTGAAAGCTGCCAATGGATTTTTTTTTCCTGCAGATTCATTTTCAGTAATCTAATGGTTGCTGAAGTGGTTGGACAGGTTGGATGTCATCTTTATTTAAAGGGATTTCCAATAAACATTATCGTACTCACATTTGTACACAATTAAAGTTTTTTCTAAATCAATTAATTAAACATTTTGCAGAGTTTTAAATATTAGCGGTGACAATCTTTGCTCTTGATCGGATGCCAATGGATACGACTATGAATGCAGGAACATTCTGAAGTCAGATTTCTTTACAAGGCAAGGACAGACAAGGTCGCCATCATGGCTGGGTTTCTGACACTGTGTCAGATCACAGAAAGTTCCCGCATTCAAGGTTGTATCCATAGACAACAGATCATCGGATTCTCTTCACTAAGATGAACAAAGATGATATTTAAAACTCTGAAAAATATTAATTCTTTATATTTGCAAAAATGTTTAATTTTTAAAGAGGACCTTTCATCAGATCGGGCACATGCAGTTTTATATACTGCTGGAAAGCTGACAGTGCGCTGAATTCAGCGCACTATCGGCTTTCCCGATCTGTGCCCGGTATAAAGCGCTATCGGTCCCGGGACCGTAGGGCTTTACAGTCAGAAGGGCGTTTCTGACACTTAGCCAGGGACGCCCTTCTGCCCAGCAGCGCCTATCGCGCTGTACTGTGTGAGCGGGGAGGAACGCCCCCCTCCCGCTCCTGATAATACTCGTCTATGGACGAGCTGTGTGAGCAGAGGGAGGGGGCGTTCCTCCCCGCTCACACTGTACAGCGCGATAGGCGCTGCTGGGCAGAAGGGCGTCCCTGGCTAAGTGTCAGAAACGCCCTTCTGACTGTAAAGCCCTACGGTCCCTGCTTTCCAGCAGTATATTAAACTGCATGTGCCCGATCTGATGAAAGGTCCTCTTTAATTGTCTGCAAATTTATACATGGTTATGTTCATAGGAAAGCATCAGATAAGCAGCACTTGAGGGGCATGGCAGCTGCTTGTCACCCCTGATAACTGATACAGGACTGGCAATAATTGTGTATTATTTTAATCTGCATTTGGTATCAAGTTTAAATTCAAAATTTTGCTGGATTCTTGTAACCACCAATAACAAAAAAAATAAAAAATAAAAAAATACAGGTGCCCGATCTCTGACTACAAGTCTGAAGTCCACTATTCTCTTTTAATACTGAACTGGTTTTTTTTAACAAATTTTGAAACATAACCTACTTTAGTCATCTGAAAGCTTTGCTGCATACTCTGTGTATACTCAATAGAACTGGTTGTGGATACTACAGGGGTGTCCCATAAACTTGAATGGAATTTTGTTGCAGTACCCAAAACTGTCTCTTGTAATAAATCCTGCAAGCAAGCAGAACAGCATCTGGTATACAAACTGTGGCAGAAGTTGTGTGCCTAGGAAAATAGCCGATCTGGTGGGGTCTCGACAGTTGGCCCCCAACGATCTCAGAGATAGGCCATCAATTTAGAAAAGGTGGATCAAAGGTGGATGAGGCAGTAAAGGCAGATATCTATGTAGGTTTGATACTCCATTTCTAAGGTGAGATATACCAGCGGTGAACTGCACTATAAAGTTACTTACCTCCATGCTTGGGGACAAGTTTCAACATTTACAGAGACGATTACACGAACATTCACTGGTAAGGGATCAATCAGCCATTTCATGTGCTTTTCTGACTGCTGGAAAACATATACATCAGCAATCCAGGGAAGCAGTGGCGACACTTCTACTTTACAAATTTAAAGAGGACTTGCTAGCCCAATAACATACATCCTCTGAAAGGCACTGGGTATTTTGGCATTTTGTTTATCCAAATCATTCAGCCAATCCAAACATATAAGCCCTTTCTGTGTTGATGCAAATTAGGGCAGTGGTGCCCAACCTTTTTTGCACCAGGGACCAGCTTCAAGCAAGACCATTTTTCCATGGCTCAGCAAGGCGGGTCATATGGGGTAGGCTTATGGAGGGGGTTGGATTTTAGTGCATACTTATCATTTATAATGTGAATATGACTCAACTTACAATAGGTTCAGAATAAATGGGAACACTGAGAGGGTTTCCCTGGATCAGTAGGAGCACTGGGCTTGTTTTCCTGCAACGAGATGGTCCCATCTAGGGGTGATGTGAGATAGTGACGCCCAAAGTATGTTTCTTATGTCCAGTCTATAGGCGGACGGGAAGGCTCTATGCTGGGATGCTCTGCGGGGCAGGCGGTGCGTAGCACAAGAATCTGAGCGGACATGGCGAATAACTAGACCACCGAAGCTGGATACTTCACGCAAGGCCACGTTGCGATGGTGATGTGTAAATTATCAGGTAGTACGGCATCTTCAGCAGCTACTGGATGCCGCGCTACCCGATAGTCTAATCGTTACCATAGTAACATGGCCCAGCGCGAAGTATCCAGCTAAGACTGGGGCCCCGCAGACTGGCAAAAAAAAACAAAAACACAGAAGGGTGGTTGGGGACCCCTGAATTAGGGTACACTAACAAAGTGGGCGCTAACACTGCATGACACAGAGTATACACAGACACCACCTCCAGAAAAACCACAGTGTCACCACCCACTTAGCTAGTAAACCCTATTTTACATCAACACTTCTAGGGAAAGACTAGACATGGATAAAAAACCAATACGTTAGCCTTTATAATACTGTACTGAAATATATTAGATGACCATACAATTTGTAATTCCCTACTATAGAATGATTTAGAATTGCTCCATATGTGTGGAGTCCCTAGAAGGTGTACACATTCATTACATCAGTTGTATAGTAAGGCTACCTTAATCAAAGCAGAAGCCTTGGTGAATGTTCACAGGAGGGTTTTTTACTGGTGAATTTGAGACGGAATACTCTTCAATAAACGCATCCCAACTCTACCTTTCACTTCAATGCGAGTCAGTAGTTGCTTTATTTTTTTTCCTCTAGCTGATTTTTTCAGCAAAAGGGAAAAAACAAAACATCATAACCTATCTACAGGTGAATTTCCACCTTGCAAGACACTTGACAATTCTTTTGCTATGGTTTTTGCCAAAAATGTGGCACAAAAGCGTTGCAGTTTTTTGCCCTTCGTATTCATTTCAATGAGCTTTGCAAAAATCTGCCACTGAAATGAATATAAGAGTTGAGAGTTGTTTTTTTGAGGTAGAGAATATACCCCCATAGAGACTAGTCCTGCATCCAGTTCTGCATAATACATGTGGTTCATGCTAAAATACTTACCTAAAATTTAGCTCATTCTCACAAATGCATTCCCAAAATGGGAGGTAGCACCAACGCTATATAACAGTCACACTGCACACGAACATCACAGCGCTCAATCTAATTTAGATGTCACAATTAAAATGTTCCTTGAAAGTGGCAAATATCTCTGGATTCTTAAACATTAATAACTTTTAACTGAAGTGACTGAAAATGTTCAGTGTAAGAATACAATCATGTAAAACTTTGGCACTCATGTATACCTCAATTTGATCAATGGAGTCAATGATTATGATGATATTGCCTTGATAGCGACTGGAAAGTTTCTCAAGCCAATGAGGAAATTCTTCCAAAAACTTGCTCGGATCCATGGAAAATGAGGACACGGACCAAGAATGTTGCATTAGCTTAAGTTAAACAGAAAATCATATAAATATATTATTAATATGCACAGTGGGGGAAATGATTAGAGATGAGCGAGTACTGTTCGGATCAGCCGATCCGAACAGCATGCTCCATAGAAATGAATGGATGCACCTGGTACTTTCGCTTTGACGGCAACCGGCCGCTTAACCCCCAGCGTGCCGGCTACATCCATTCATTTCTATGCGAGCGTGCTGTTCGGATCGGCTGATCCGAACAGTACTCGGTCATCTCTAGAAATGATCATTTATTGTGTGCTAATTGCATTATAGTGCGAGGGGTGCACCCAGCAGATTTAATAGAATTTACACCAGAGTAAACTATAGCTCAAATCTAATTTAGCTCCAAACTGGCGTAAAGACTGCAGGAGAGTCACCTCATTTATAAAGAGGGCCTTTTCAACTCCAGAACACAGGAGATCAAGTAAAACGTCAGTCTGATAAATCACCCCAATGACTTCAAATATATATGCACACACTGTATTTTTCAGAAATAATAATAAATTATTTGCCAAAGAATGAGAGTCTGCTAATAAATGTAAATTTTGAGCATAGCGCTGCACCAAAAGGTCAGGATAAACATCTCTATTTATGAAACACATTTTTACTTTCACAAAAACACTGGACAAAAATGATGCCATGTGTTTTGCCTAGTGCAAGAGTCTAGTGGGGAGGTGCATGACCCAGGAACTCAAAGAAGACCAAAGACAGAAATATTGATGTCATATTAAATCCATAGGTCCTGGATGAAATGCAACACAATGTATTAGTTTAGTGTTGACTAGTGAATACTTATGTGCTATCACTGTAGCACTTTGGTTGTGAAATTACTCAACATGGGATAAAGAGAACATTACCTTGAGAGTCAGTCTCTTTATGATCAAAGCTGGCTCAGAGCTGGTTGACATTGGTTTTCCAACAAAGTGATAGAGCATAAGAGTGTTTGGGGAATGTTTCTGTTGAAGTTGAATCCTGCATATAGAAAACATTGCCATCATGCCAACCATGCACTGGAGGCCTGGTTATTACTACTACTCACACTATAAACATACCATACACCACTGACGAAAAGATAAAATCCCACACCGTTCTTTAAATCTTTAAAACCCCACTACATTGTATTAGAACGGATTACACCACCGGAAGCTGAAAAGGTGTGGTTCACATATCTATACTTATGTTTTGTTTTTGTTTTTTAAATGTAGATTGTGAGCCCCACATAGAGCTCACAATGCACATTTTTCCCTATCAGTATGTTTTTGGAATATGGGATGGAAATCCATGCAAACACGGGGAGAACATACAAACTCCTTGCAATGGTTTTTTGCCCTTGGTGGGATTTGAGCACCAGGACTCCAGCGCTGCAAGGCTGCAGTGCTAACCACTGAGCCACCGTGTGGGCCCCCTACTTATGTTTAATATTGATTGTGAAAAAAAGTCCATTATAGTGGCCCACACTCAATATCTATACTGTATGAAGACTTCACACGTGTAGTTCCAGTCTATGAAGTACGCACCAGATATTGACCATAATTCCTGTGACCCAGACTCCTAGCATCATAGTCATCAATAATAAGAGTCCTTGTAATCAGGTTTTCAGTACAGGACACTAAAGCCATGAGGAATATAGACTATAATGCTGGGAGAAAGGGTCCTGGCCCAGGGTTCAGTCTAGGAAATATGGCCAACATCTGGGTCAATGCCTCAATGTCCCGACCCAGTTGCGACCCATGCCAAGGAGTGACTAGCTTTGATTACTTTGCAATTTCCTTCACACAAACTCTTTTTTTTTTTTAATATTATGATGCCAGTCTCAAACTTACCTCCAGTTCTAAACAACATTGTATAAATGAATAGTGCATGTGAAAATAAGAAACTTTGTAATATAACTAGTAAAATATGTCTCCTCCTCTACATTTCAGATGTTTTCAGAGTTGCTTTCTATATACAAGTCTACAAAGAGGGGAAGGGAGGGTGGAGGATCCTGGGAAAGACACGCAAGTAATTGCTGTTGCTACGCTCTGCTACTCTGTGAGAAAGGGAGAAAATACTGCTATATGTTCTAGACAAGAGAAGACACTACAAAGCACAGAAAGAAGCAATAGATCAATTAAAGAGGACCTTTCACCATCTGGAGTACATGCGGTTTAATACACTGCTAGAAAGCAGACAGTGCACTGAATTCAGCGCACTATAGGCTTTCCCTCTCTGTGCCCCTGATGAAGAGCTATCGGTGCCAGTTCACGTCAGAAGGGCGTTTCTGACAGTCAGTCAGAAATGTCTTTCCTCACAGTAGCGTCTATTTGCGCTGTACTGTGAAAAGGGGCGTTGCTTACCACCCGCCGATGACGCTGAGCAGTGAGGAACGCACCCCGCAGTACTCGTCTATGGATGAGTAATATCAGGAGAGGGCGTTCCTCCCCGTTCTCACAGTACAGCGCTATATACACTGCCGTGAGGAAGGGCGTTCCTGACTGACTGTCAGAAACGCCCTTCTGACAGTGAAGAGCTACAGTAACTGCACCGATAGCTCATCACCGGGGGCACAGAACATGAAAGCTGACAGTGTGCTGAATTCAGCGTGCAGACAGGAAACTGAGTCAGGTAATGACCAGAAATAATGTTACTCCTTATGTACCCACAGCAGCTTATCCTGGAAGGTCGCCTGAAATGCCAGGTATGCTTTAAAGATCAATTTCAGAACTCAGACCTGCATAACCGTATGTCAACTTCTTCCATAAACAAGCATAGCTAAGGATATGCACATATGATGAAACATCGGATTTCTTGATGCATGTCACTCAAAATAACATTTCTGACTTTTTGCTTAAAATAACAAATAAAAATAGAAGATGTAAAACTGAATCAAAATTAATTTTTACATTTTAGTTTAAGGAGTTAGAAAGGCCTGAAAATTAACATACCATTTTGAAAGGAGAAGAGACTTTCCAGAGCCAGGCCCTCCTGATATAAGCAGTGGTGGTATGGGCGCAGGGGCAGCTACCAAATCATTCAAGCGGTCATAGTACTAACAAAACAGAATAGACAGAATATATCGAGATAAATATTTGTAAGAGCATTGACTTAAAAGGTTTGAAATGAAAAGCTTTCGGAGTATTTGCATCTGATTTTTTTTTTTTTTTTTTTTTTTTTTTAAATAGTGGTCCAGTATAAAGTTTTCCAAAAAGACAATCGTTATTGAAGTTACATCCAAAAAAGAATTATTACAAAGATATAACATAGCATTGTATAATCTAGTCTGAAAATCTATTAAGGAAAGAAGGTCGTAAAGG